>NC_140412.1:139989653-141239653 GCF_965140295.1 Lepidochelys olivacea | reverse complement strand
ACACAACCATGTGTTTTAGCCATGTGTGCTTAAAAGACACCATCAGGTACTTTAGGTCTAAGGTGCCTTTAAAAAACAAAATGTTTAATACAGGGACAAAGTATGGGACTAATAAGGCTGCAGTTCAGATTAAAAGCACAAGGACATTCTAAAAAGTGGAGACAGGCCAAGCCAGTACTATATAGAATGACTGCAAAGAATGCCAGCACCAATTAAGTGGATCACTCTGTGAAAACTATTAGATAATTATCCAGATAAGGTCAAGACTCACATTCTCCTCAAGTGCTTTGATAACTGTTTATTATAGGAGCGCATTTCAAGTTGCATTAGGCTGACAGTGTACTGAATCCATTTTCAGCACAGATACAATGTAACAATCTATAGGTTAATTTAGGGGACTGGGAGTCAGAACTCCAAGGTTCTATTCTATGATTTTCCTCACTAAGGAATCTGCTTGTTCCATATGGTGTCGGTGGGTGGGAAGGCACATATGGAGCTTTCTCCCTTCCCTCCCTTCTTGTGCAGCCCTCATAAGGGCAGGGAGGGACAGGCAGGAGATGTGCCACGTTTTTGTACCCTTCCTCCCTTGCCTCCCTCGCCCCCATGCACACTGGCCAGGTGAGCTGGCTGGCTATGTGGAAAAGGGGAACATAGGGTCTGGGTAGACAGCCTCTGGGTGTGAGAGAGCTTTGGGAGACGTAATTTCCTGAGGCCAAATGCCACCTGTAGCTACCTTGGGGCTCCATCCAGTATCACAAAATCTGCCTAAATGTCATAATCCAGCCTAGTGTGTTCAAGTCATCTAACTGTACCTCAGTTTCTCTAGCTGAACTTGATTTAATTACCTGTCTACCTCAGAGAGGTCTTGTGACAATTATTTGTAAAGTGCTTAGTGATCATCAGATGAAAACTGCTAAATGCTGTCATTGCAAAATATGTTTTAAATGTCTAAATATTATTCCTTAGTCATTGAGCTCATATGTGTGTGTATTTGCAAAGCTCCAGCTAAAATATATCTTAATATATAGATATATCTAGCTTTCCATAACTTTGGATTACGCCAAGAATAATTCTGTAGTCAATTATCTACATTAATGTGGAGTGCTGCCTTTGGTGTTTTTTTAAAAAAATGTGTTTACACTAGTAAAAGTGTTGCAGACCATATTCATTCCATATGAATAAGAGTTCACATTTATTTCCAGTGCAAGTTCAGGGAGACTGCATATTATGAAATTTTTATAACAAAGTCTCACTGTAAATTGTAATATTCTTAAAGGCCAAGATTTTCAACAGTGGGTATCCAAAGCTATGTTCCTAATTCCATATTTAAACATTTAAATAATTAACCTTATTTTTTAAACTGCTGAATACCCAACACTTTCCACTGACCTCAATGAGAGTTGCCCAGCACTTTTGAAAATCAGTTCACCTACTGAGGTGACTATATTTGGATTTAGGAACCTAATTTTAGCCTCCCAATATTTGGAAATTTGGCAAGTATGATTTTAAATCAAAGTGAGTTGCAGGGGTTCTTCACCTCTCAGGATCAAGGTCTAGTTAAGAACTTCTTACAACTGGAAGTATAGAAACTACAACCACACTAACAAAGAAAGTTGTATAACAGCAGGTATAAGAGATAAGGAGTTCTATGCTCATGCTGCACTTCTAGATGTAGTTATCAGTGCATTATGCACACTCTCACCCTAACTCAATGTTGTATGGTCTTTTATCAAGAATTCACATAAAAGGTGTCTGCATACATAGCAGCAGTTTTGCTGTTACTGCACAAAATCTTTTGATTACACCATCCTGTCTCTTGAACAAAATTGTGTTATCCCAAGACAGCATACTATTTCATAGCACTTCTTTAGCGTTCTCACAGTAATTCCTTTGACACAAGGAAATCACCACATACAATTCCCCCCACCTCCCTCCCCAAGTACCATAATAGGTGAACACATGAAAGGGCTGACAACGTTGCTTTGTTGGCCAGTATTCTGTTCCTTAAGGGAATTTATGTCAGAATTTGAACTTTAGTTCGCAATGTGCTTTTTATTATTTTGTTCATATGTTCAGAGTCCTTGCTGCCCAAAAATGTGGTGATCATAAATAACAGAGAAGTTATGAGGCAAATCTTCATCCCACTGCCCAACTCAAGTAACTAGGATAGCTGGACAACCCTGGTGGACAGGGTAGCTTCTGCAGCCCTTCCACCAGCATTCAGTGGAGTAAGAGGAATTTGGGGGGGAGGATGGAGAAGATGGCAGAAGGGTTGAACCAAAGGGCCCACCTTATGATGAATCCTCCAGTCTTTTGCTACCAAACACACTCTGCACATAGATGCACAAAGAGTTTTGTTCCACACTGATCAGTGATATGCAAACCCTGCATACCCTCCTAAAATTCTTCATATAGTAGAAACACACTGGTTTCACAGTTAAAGAGCCTTCTACATGCACAAAAGAGAGGGCAGAGCCTCTCTCAAGATTAAAGATTAACCTGCAGATCCTTTTACTGTCATCTTATTCAAACACCATAGAGCTCTTTTGAAGATGGTACCTGAAAATAAACATGGAGAAACTGACCCAGCCCTGAGAACAATTTGATAAATAATGTACAAAGTACGCAGTGGCAACCACAATGTGGTCTTTTCCAGACAAACTCTTTTCTCATTTACATTGACATATAAATTTGGCATAACCTCACTGACTTCAGAGACGTTACTCTAGATTTACAACGATAGAAGAAAGCATAAATCAGTTCAGTATGTCATCACAATGGATTCCATGGAAATGGGGGCATAAAGCTCTCAGCAGACACACTGAAATACAGTATAACATTTGCTGGGTTTAACTGTTGAAGGAAAAAAAGAGAGAGACTTGATTGGGGTTCAGTCTGCAGTAGTGATTTCCAGCACTTTCTTAATCAGAGAAAATTAAAGTCTAGCTTGCAAGGCTAGAAGATATTCATGAAACACTGAAATACAGCAAAGCGCCATTTTGTTAGATGGCAGGCTTCCATTATGCGATTGTTTATCTATGTATCAATACAGGAAGAAGCCAAGGTTTTCAATACATACATTTAGGGTGAATGGAGCATGAAGAAGGGTGACTGGATTCATAAATATCAAGTAATGACCTTCTTCCTGAAAGCTGAAGTCACCACTTCATACTAAACGTTAAGGTTTTTGGAATGTATTTCTCTCTTTATATTCTGCCTGTTGATTGATGGTTATAATGTGATTTAATAAAACTATAACCTTGACCAAGTGCACAACAAGGGTAGGTACTAATTTAACAACTGAGATTCTGAGGGAACCATTTTCATTCATGATTTAAAAAAAGAAAATAAAAACAATGAATTATGTCAGTCATGAATGGTGCAGTTAGGAACCTACCAGGCAACTTCTGTGTGGACTCTTATTCAATGAATATTCTGAAAAACTCTTCAGTACTGAATGAGAGGGTGAGGCAGGAAAGAGAGTGAGGGCTGTTGCTTATGAAATCCATAGGTGTTTATTTTATATGCTTTCTGGAACTAACTATAAAAATACATTTTAACATTACCAAAATGTAATTTAAAAAACCTACAATAACACTAAACCCAGATAATAGTTACACTCTTTTTGATTACTGCCTCCCCATTAGTTAAACGATTTGAATGACCAAGTATAGCGCTCTCCTACTCACTTCCAAATCCTTTGAAAAAGAGTGAAGAGGATGTAAGCATTATGCATAGCTTGAGCAATATGGAGCTAGCTTGTGATGCAATGAAATGCAGTAATCCATCTTTCTTTTTTTCAGACACGTCTCTCATTTGTATCTTGCTACCTCATTCTAAAGCATAAATCTGCCTTACTACAAACCTCTGTTACAAAGGTACTAGATTTTGACTTCCTTCCATCTCTTTATAGCTAAGAAAGCATCTTGGTATAATATGCAAATTTCTCCTCTCATTGCATCAACCGCATAGAAAAGTTACACATACTTATGTGAAGGTTGTATGTTAAGGAGTCTTCCAATTCACATACCATAAAATAGTCAAAGTAACAATCAGCATTAAATATGAAACTGACTACAATTGTGAAACTGAATTATTTTTGAGTTCTTGCAGTGCAGAGAGGCTAAATCGTGGTCCCATTCAAGTCAACTGGAGTATTGCCATGACAGCAAAAATGAATGGAAGATTATGTTAACTGGTACAATCATAATAAATATCAAGAGTATTTCTCATTCTGACAACAAAATATAAGCTTCTCTCCAATTAAAGTTGGTTCTAACAAAATTGCCAAAACCATTAAACAAAACAACAACAAACTCAATCAAGCTATGCCAGGGATTGTCAAATTTTACTTCTTCTTGAGTATAAATAGAGATATCATCCTGTGGTTCACCTCTCCTTCCAGTCATGATTTTGAGGAACACCTCTCCCATTCATGATCATTCACATGAAGACTATTAGGAATGTTTTTATTTATTTTAGCCTATTTTAGGAATTTAGCATCTAGAAGCTAGGAGAGCTAGTAATATGTGAATAGTCTGCACTCTGCAGATGATAGTTTGAGACATGAATGCCAGTCTGTGCTTCAACTACAAACCTTTGTGCTGCCTTCTGTATCCTCCAACGAAAATACTTCTGCTTTCCATTCATCTGAAATTGCTCACAGTGGTGTGCAAGAGGCTTAGGGACCACCAAGATGTATTTCAAATGTGTGAATGCAACACATCAATATGTGCTTCACAGAAGGCAAAAATAGACAGTGATCAAAGAGAAAGAGGCTTTAGATCATTCTCATAATTTTTGACATTGTTTGAACCGTTATCAAAACTTGACTAAAACAAGGATTCTTTAAAAAGTTTTGGTTTTGTCTCAAGTGAATGTGCAAGTGACTTCAACAAGAGCTCTTTACACGTCTAAGAGAAGAATCTGATCCTTTGGTTTATGTTGAATAGTTAGGGCCAAAGTCTGTTTTTGAATGCATGCATATTGTTCTTAATGATTTCAGTGAGAGTATCTGAAGACAGAGTTTGTCCCTTAAAGAGTGATCATTATTTATTTAATTACATTTCCAAATGCTCCTCATTCTAGCCTATTCGGCCCAAATTTTCAAAAATGTACATTGATTGTGGGTGACTCATTTTGGGGTACCTCATTCAAGACACATTGGAGCTGGATTCCTCAAACATCGGTAGCTTCAGTTGGCTTCAGCTGGAGTTGTTGGTACTCATAACAGGTTGCAGATTTCTCAAATTGGGAACTCCAGAACTGGGGCACACAAAATCAGTGGCTACTTTTGAAAATGTGGGCCTAAATTTGCACTCACCACTTTACAGACACAGTTATCTCTCGCACAAATGAGTGTTAGTCTCTAAGGTGCCACAAGTACTCCTTTTCTTTTTGCGAATACAGAATAACACGGCTGTTACTCTGAAACCTTTTAAAACTTAGTGGCTATTTTACAGTAAATATGTGTGATACACTTGACCAAGGGTGTACTACAATGTAATTCTATAGGAAATGTATATTTTAAGTCTGTTATTAATTATTGTGTCATTGTGCTATTCAATAAACTTGGGAACAGCAGAATGTTTAAACTTTTAAAACAATTGTTTTTATCTTAGTTATTTTAGAAGATTACTGTTCAGAATAAACCTATATTTTCCTTTCAGGGCCTTCAGTCCTTACACAGACTAAATTCCCTATGTAAGTCACTAAATAGGAATTTTGCCTCATTAATGACTGCAGGGCAGAGTCATAAATGTTATATTGTGCACCTGACATTTGTGCAGAAGTCCTAAGTAATTAGAAAAAGGAGATCTGCTTAAAAAACGATGGCACAATGTGTTCCAGAGTTAACGGAATGGTGAAAAGAAGGCACCAATTTACAGGATTTTATAGTTAGTTATTTTGGCTTCAGATGCAAAGAAGGAACTCTCACTGGCTACAACAGTAGTTGCACATGTATATCAGAGGTTAGAATTAGCCAATGAGTAATCGTATAGTATTAGCCAAATCCCGACCTATTGGGGACAAAAGGAGTGAAACGCTGGCCCCACTGAAGTCAATGGGAGTTTTGCCACTGACTTCAGTGGGATTAGGATACAGCCCCAAGAGTTATTAAAAATGTCTAGAATATAAATATAGAAAAACAGGCTGAAATAAGTCAATACTTTTGACAAAATATACTGCAATTTTGGGCAGTTTCTAATTTGCATGCAAATTTAATGACATTTTCATTTTCAGTTACCTGGAACTTTTAGTTTCAGGAAAAAATATTGTGTTTAAGTAGGCATGTGTAGATTAACAAATCCTCTTAAATATCACATTTTTGTTAGCTATACTGTGCTGAACTTAAAAAGTGCCAGTAATGTTAATGTTAATATTGTCAGTTCCAGCGGTACTTGCATTTTAAGTGTAGGGAATATTGCTCAAACTGGCAATATGTCTAAAACCAGAGTGAACTATTTAAGTGTGCCCCTATGTAAAGAGTTGTCACTTTGGATGGGCTATCACCAGCAGGAGAGTGAATTTGTGTGGGGGGGTGGAGGGTGAGAAAACCTGGATTTGTGCTGGAAATGGCCCACCTGATGATCACTTTAGATAAGCTATTACCAGCAGGACAGTGGGGTGGGAGGAGGTATTGTTTCATATTCTCTGTGTATATATAAAGCCTGCTGCAGTTTCCACGATATGCATCTGAGGAAGTGAGCTGTAGCTCACGAAAGCTTATGCTCTAATAAATTGGTTAGTCTCTAAGGTGCCACAAGTACTCCTTTTCTTTTTGCGAATACAGACTAACACGGCTGTTACTCTGAAACCTGTGTAGACTGTTGAACTGCATATTGATGCAGAAAAATATACAACAGAGAAGTAGTCCTTGGAAAATAATTACTAAAAAAAGTAAATGAGTGAGTGAATAATTATGTGTGAGTGAGTAATGACTCCCTATTGAACAGATTCTACACAGGTATAAACCTTGTCATCCTAACTAAATTATAAGAGTAATTTGAGGCTTACTCCTTGAAAAAGTGTCATGAAAATGGCTCCCTTGTTACAACTGTATCAAATCAGAAATATGACAATCCTTATCCTTTGATGGATATTTTCATCTAAATAGTTGCCAGCTGAAATTAACAACAGCTCAATTTACTTCTGAAAAATGTTCAATGTCAGGCAGACTTTAAAGAGTAGAAAAAATTAAAGAATGTATGGTTTACGTTTCTTTAATGAACTAAAGAAAGCAGGATGGGTGTTAGATCACATTTGCTATCACCTATGGAAAAACAATAAGAATTGTAGGACACATTCACTCTTACATTTAAAGCCACACTCAGCTGCAGACCTATAGGTTGATACTACCTTCCCCCCAACATTTTTTTATGATTTCAAGTGGGATTTCTGATGTCATTTAGATAGAGTGTGGCTGCTGCAATTTGACAGTTCATATGTATAAAAGGTACATCAGCTAGCTTTGTTTCTCTCTGAACAACATTTCCAATGTCAAAGGGGAAGCAAAAAGTTTGAATTCAGATAAAGTCATTTTTTATTCACAAAGAATATGGCTTAGTCAGTGTAACTGCTGACCACAAATGGTTTCTTTTACACATGACGAGTGCGTGAATTAGGCCATATTGTCACAGGTAACACAATTTTGTAATTGTCTTTAAAGTAAAGCATGTTATAATATTTAGAAAAGGCAAAATTGTTTATGGGGTGCTGGAAGACTTTTGTCAAAAGTTCTCTCTTCATAGAAATGCACACAGAGGAGAGGAAAAAAGCATCCTCCAGGTTAGTTTTCTTCTCTCTAATTGAAGAGAGAAACTAAATGAAAATCACGAAGTTCAGAGAATGCCTTTTTTGTTTCACTTTAGATGATCCACTCCACAGTAGGAAAGTTTCATTAATAGCTGGATCTATAGCTGGATCAATCAAAGAAAGTGAAAACAACCTGGCTAATAGGATTTGAAAGGCTGATAGGATCATGTCAAGCTAGAAACAGGGCACAAATACCAAGTACTACTTTACTAAAATGCCCCCTGTTGCAGATTTACTTAGCTTTTTTTTATCGTCTTAAAAATCCATACTGTATTTTGTAGTAACAACATTTCTGTCATTGTGGTTAACTGCTGTGAACAATACAGAAGAGTAACCACAAAAACCTGCTGATTTCATGAAAGTTTAATTGCAAAAGTAATTGCAAGTCCTCACCTAACAGTAACTTGTACTGATCCTTTCATGCATAAAATTAGAAAGTTAATCCTGAATTGTTGTAATACCTATTAGTTACCTATAAATTAAATCCAGGAATGAAAAATAACGAATGTGAAAATCATTATAGTTTAATGGAACCTTTTCCTCAATCAGGATTGTGAAAAATGTATTTAGTATAAGCTGTTATGGTAGGGTAGTATAACACCTATCCATTCAGTTTTCTGAACTGGCAGGAAAGCAGGTTTTTTCATACAAGGGCTTGATTTTGCCATCCTTACTCATGATAAGCATTACCTTCCTCCTTGAGTTTTTACACTGAAATCCATAGCTTTACTCCTGGGGTAAACTATTACTCAGAAATTGTGGCATAAATGGGCTCCAAATTAGCATTTTGATTTCCTTTTATTAATTTTGGCATTCAAAGCAAGCATTTGTTTTAGTTCAACAATATTCTATTGGCACTTTATATAAACATCGTTGAACCCAAAATATAGCTTTTAACAAGTTTACTCCTTAGCAATGCATTTCAAAAAGTGTGATTATTTTCACAAACTATATATTAGTTAATTACATAAAAAGTGCATTATCTTAACAGATCCAAATCAATATTTTGTACTTAGTTACCTTTTGGTCCACTAAATAGTTGTTCTTTCAAAAGCTTTAGTCTTTTTTCCAGGAAAAAAAAAAGACTAATTCCTGGAATTTTTGTTTAGTGTATGGAAAATATAACATTTTATTAAACTTGTTCTTCTTCATGTGACTGCCTCCCTACCATATGTTTCCCTTGCTTGTAGCATCAGGTCTGCACTTAGATTCCATGCCCTTTTGGGCAGGAACCATATCTTAATTTGTTCTGTAAAATACCATCCACACTTCCATGCTATAAAAACGATAATATTGTATAATCTTCAGCAGAAATTTTCCATCCAAAACGTTCACAATTATCTTTAAGGTGATTTAATTATTGGAAAAAGCAGAACTATCATCAATGAAGATCAACTTTGTTAGAGTCCTTCTAATAAATCCTTTTACAAAATAAAGTTCTATTCTATATTAGTTCTGTGGAGCCCAGCAAGTTTCTAAAATAACAATAAGCAACAATTAAGAAATACATAAATTTAGGATGAAGTTCAATCCTAAAATGCTTTTGTTCATGGTTCTCTTTGAAGTCTATGGAAGTTATGCGCAAACTTTAAAAGGCATAATTGTGTCTTTAAATTAGGTTTAGTTAGATCTTACAATGCTCCAGAGTTTACACTTTGATGGAAAAGCATTGGCCATTTTGCAGATAATGTTCTCAAAGCAAATGAAATGCACACACATAACTATTTTCTTTCTCCAGATATTTATTCCAAATATATATGCTCCTCCACTACTTGGGGGGAGGAATAGCTCAGTGGGTTGAGCATTGGCCTGCTAAACCCAGGGTTGTGAGCTCAATCCTTGAGGGGGCCATTTAGGGATTTGGGGCAAAAATTGGGGATTGGTCCTGCTTTGAGCAGGGGGTTGGACTAGATGACCTCCTGAGGTCCCTTCCAATCCTGATATTCTATGAAATAAAATGTGAAATATTTTAATTTATAGTGCACTGGGTCACACCATACACTAAATTTACAGCTTTCTTGAAACTTAGAGTATATTGCATCCAAATTAGCGAACATCTGTTTGATTTTCAAGAGTTCAATACAACCCTAGTCACTGAAAATTGAGAAAGCAGGTCAATTATAAGAAGTTTCTCTAAGGTTTATTTTAACGATCAAATAAATTCCAGGATCTACACATATTTGAGGTTTTTATTAAAATTCCTTTGTTAATTTTGGAATTTTCCACCAAACCTTTAGAAAGGATGCCCACTAATAAATGCATATAAAGCAAACAAGTTTTACTTGTGCCATGTGACCACTGGCAAGATCACCTTTAATTTCACAAACTATATTGAATCTAGCCTCATTAAAAACTGGGTGAGAGGTCAAAAAGAAAAACCAAACTGCAAGAAGTTGTGCTTGTGACTCAGGAGATGGCATTCTTGCCATGGTGTTAGGGAACATGGTGCTACTGGATTGGTGTATTTTGGATGAGGTAAAAATAAGAGGATCACTAATAACTTTCATCAGAAATTAACCTCAGCACTATTTGCAAGAGCTGTAGTGTGAAACCTGGAGTCCTGGCCAGATTTCAGCTTGGGTAATTCCATTCTGTTCACCTAAAATGGCCCTTCTGTTTCATTCCCCTTCATTAAAAGTGGTATGTAATGCTGCTCATGTAAAACGGCCAAAGATGCTATCTACGTTTATGAATTTTCTATACAAAAGACTTACAATTCAGTGTTGTGTTACATGTTGCTTTTTCTGTCTAAGTACTTATATAAGCTCAGTTACCTTGTGATCTGATCTCTTCACAGACATTAGATAAGGAAGTATTTCCTCCATCTTGTAGATGGGACAACAGAGGCACAGAGAAATTAAGTCCACACAGGAAGACTGTGGCAGAGCCAGGAACAACACCCAGATCTACAGTGTCAGTCCAGTGTATTAACCATGAGCCCTTCCTTCCTCTCCATCAAACAAAACAAAATGGAGGTAGTTTCAACACGTTGTATGACATATGTTTAAGATTGCTAAAATGAGTTAAGCATGTTAATTTCTGGAAATATGGTACAGATATTCTTCTAAAAAGAAAAGGTAAATAATACCTCATAAACTGATGGGTTAAATACAGTGATCACAACTGTGAGAAAGAGTAAAACTCAAGTACATCAGGACACAAAGCATCAAAAAAGTAATGCAATTGTGGCAGGGTATGAATAAACTTCATCACTCATGTGAGGAACCCTCTTGACCAGCAGTACCTTGCTTGCTTCTTGAACCTGAAAAGCTATCCATCATCTTTGCTAAAAGGTGACAGGAGATACAAAAATATATATTTTATTATAATATAGACCATAAGTTGCTACCCAGAAAACCAGCTCCCGTGTCTAGATTAATGGGAAAATACACACTCATTTCTCTTGATCCTAACTTGTTCTTGTTGGTCCTTGGAAGTAGAACTCCTGAAGGGTATGAAGTGATAGAGACAGAGTTCCTCTTTCTCCAGCTTGTTTGGGTGTGAGGGAAACCAGCAGAGTCTGGTTTATGACTAGTTAGATAGGTGACCTTAATTCCTTCAGGTCCAGTTCAGCAAAGCACATAAGCATGAGCTTAACTTCAAGCACATGCTTACATTTTGTTGTCTTTATTGGTATTTAAGCACATGCTTAAGTGCTTTGAGAAACAGAGTTGTTCTCTGAATTGGTGTCTCGGTCAGCAATGGACCCAGTTCGACTGCCACTGCAGTCACTAGGATCCAAAAGGACCTGACAAGAGAGTTAGGAAGGCCTGTTTTGAGAGATTCATGGTGTACAAAAATCAGAGGAATAAGTCATGTACTGCAGAGGTTATGAATGTGTACACCATGCAATTTTGACCGTAGTCACTGTGAACAGTATGAAGTGGAATATGGCTTGTGATTCCAGTTGAGGATATTTTGAATCATAGAAGGGAGGAAAATAATGTGCCTCAGAAAAGCATTTTCTTTCACCCAACCTACTGTGTTTGTGAAGTCCACTATGTCACCTGGGCTGACTACAGACTCCTGGTATAGGTGCCTCATTAATCATTGCTGGACCTGGATTTTAAACAATGGGCATGCCATGAAAGAAACTGACCACATCCTTGTCAAAAATTGCTCCATAGTGAAATCTTACTCGGTCTTTTTCAACACACAGACTGTCAAAGATTATGTATGGACCCACTCAGATGACAGGGAGATCAAATGGAGTACTATACGTAATGCTATATCACAAGCCACCAATGAAACAATTGGCTTCAGATGGTCACCCAAAGTACCCCTTGATACATTAGCAAAAAACGCAGAAGCACACAAGCAGAGAGATGCCCAAGAACATAAATGGTTGAAAGCCATTTTACAGGCCATGGCAAAACATTACCATGAGATCTACATCAGTACGCTGATTGATGAAGCAGAGGACAGTCTAGTGTACAACAATCTATATTTGGCCTGCAGAGCTATCGCATGCCTGGTTGGCAGCCATAAACAACCTTCTCACATTCCCATCAGATGTCATCAATGGACTAGGTCCTGGACAGATGGAAAACACACTATGAGAATGTGCTGAACCACACACATTCTGATGGCTGTCCAGGGCGATGTGACTGGAAAACCATGTGGCTGCAGACCTAGGGACAAACACTGACCCTCTGTCATGTCATTCAAGGTAGGACAAAAGTTATGGAAAGGACGAGCTGTTGGAATGGAGGGTATTCCAAATTACAAGCTGCTCAAAGGTGCCCTGGAACCTGCGAGCATTGGCCTACATCAACTGTGATGAAAAGTGTCAGCATCAGGTAGAACACCAGCAGAATGGAAAAATAGTATCATAGAGTTTCAGTACAAGGTAAAGGATCTCACACTGAGTTTGGCAACAACAGGCTGACCTTATTGCTATTGGTCCTTTGCTTCTGTGCTTGATAGGATGCAGCCACTCCTTAACAGACATAATTATCCACACAAATCAGATTTCGCTGCTGGGTGGCTGACAATGGATACTATCCTTCCCCTCCAGCTTCTGGCTGAGCGGCATCGAGACTTAAACTGCCTGCTTAGTGTGGTATACACTGACATCAAAGCAGCTTTTCATAGGTTGAGCCTTTGGCTCACACTGAAAGGAGTCAGACTGGCAGAGACCTTGGGGGTTTTCACCTTCCTCTGCAGCATGTGGGTGTGTGTCACTTATTACGATCATCTGGGTATATCTCATTTAATCGTTTCCATGACATTGCAGGGGCCTTGAGCACTGGCGCATCTCAGTCCCTCCTATTCTCTAGTCTTGTCTCCTGTGGGTCTCATTTCCATTACTGGATTAAGTGTATGGGTGCTGGGCAGCGTTGGTGACCTATGATATGGTGCAGGAGGCGACAACTTCCACTAATCTCCTAAACTAGCCTTTTTGGTACTGTTTTTAAATAGTGAAAAATAACCTTCAGAAATTAATTTAACTAATTAAATTATTTATTGAAAAAAGATAATGGTGCCTTGCTCTTGACAGTATCTCCTTAATGCCAATGTGAAAAATCATATTTGTCTGAGGAAAAGTGTACTTTCAATAGTTACAGGTAACAGCTATGATTACTCTGATTGAAGGAAATTCATGAAACAATACTCTACTTTTTAAGGTGCTTACTTTGTGGAATGAAGCTAACTTCTGTTTAGCTTCAACATTCAAGATTATTTTCTTTTATACTATGTTTTGAAAGATGTATATATATATAAGGGTTTATTACTGTCATATGTACTTTGTATAGAATATTTTATACGTGTGCCAGAGACTGGGAAGTGCGTGGTCAGGCCTAGCAGTTGTAGCAGGAATCATGCCTAGTGGTTAGAGCAGGAGACAACAGCCAGGAATAGGAGCCCAGGATCGGAGCTGAAGTCAGATTCCAGAGCGAGGAATCAGAGCTGAGGGACAGATCTTGGTTACCTGGAGTGAACCTAGGGTGACCAGATAGAAAGGGTTAAAAATAGGGAAACGGTTAAACATAGGGACCAATTGCTATATTTGGAGTAAGGAAGGAATCTTCCCCCAGGTCAGATTAGCAGAGACCCTGCAGGGGTTTCGACTTCCTCTGCCGCATGGGGAAAGGGTCACTTGCGGTTTAAACTAGTGTAAATGGTGAATTTTCAGAGGTCCCTCACCAAAGGCTCTTAAGCAAAGTAAGCAGTCATAGGATAAGAGGGAAGGTTCTCTCATGGATTGGTAACTGGTTAAAAGATAGGAAACAAAAGGTAGGAAAAAATTATCAGTTTTCAGAATGGAGAGAGTAAATAGCGGTGTTTCCCAGAAGTCAAAACTGGGACCAGTGCTGTTCAACATATTCCTAAATAATTTGGAAAAAGGGGTAAACAGTGAGGTAGCAAAATTTGCAGATGATACAAAATAATTCAGGATAGTTAAGTCCAAACCAGACTGTAAAGAGTTACAAAGGGATCTCACAAAACTAGGTGACTGAAGCACAAAACAGGAGATGAAACTCAGTGTTAATAAATGCAAAGTAATGCACAAGAGGCTATGAATCAAAGTCAGGCCATGTATTAAAGCAGATGCTTACAAGTTCACTGCTTGGTGCATGAACTTGGTAAAGTTGTTGCTAGTATTGCTAAAATATAGGTGTTCTAAGAAGTACTAGGTGCTAGATACTTATGTTAATATATTCCATAAGGCTAGCTCCAATCTAGTACCAGATCAGATGGTTTGACAGTACAATGAATAGGGATGTTTTGTCTGAGATATAAGGAACAAGGTGAGGTGATGAACAAATGTCATGAAATATGTATGGTAGTATGTAAGTTCTTTATCCCAGTTGTTTGTCTGTCTATAAATGTTGGGGTACCTCACCTTAACCCCTTGTGTGGCTGATGGGACAGCAGAAACTCCTGCTGCTGACTAATCTGCTCCTTGCCACAGGACACTCATGTGTTAATGTACTTGTGCAAGTTGTGCGAGTCATTAGGACTACGCCTTGAGGGCAGTATACCTGGCCGAGTGCCTTTGTCACCGAACTGTAACTGTGGTCTTTCTCTATGAGTAACCTCAACGTCTGCTGAATTAGTGCACTCTCTGTGAGTGCTGATAACATCGGAGCTCCAAGGTCAGAAGCACTGAGCAGCTGTAACAGCTTAGCAGGCTTGACAGCATTCCAGCCTTTTACATATATAATTACGAATTTTAAATATATTGCAAATAGTAGATTGTAAATCTAGAAACCATCTGGTCAAGGAACCAAACAAACCAATCACAGTGTCACATGTCTCCTTAGTTCAAGAAGACAAACGATACAAAATCCTTAGTTCAAGAAGACAAACCATACAAAACATTCACTTTTTAGGAAGAGCCTGATTGTGAACGGAAGGTAGGGTGTGCTATCAGAGTAATACAGCTAAGAAAACCCAAACAAAGAATCCTAGAATTATTCAAACTGAAATAAATTTTATCATTAACCTAAAATCTTTATTCAGAAAGCCTCTAAGAAAACATGTGTAGTTGCAAGTGTTTTCAACCTTTTGTTTATTTCTTAAATGTTGAAATCAGAAACACCTTTGTGAAATGCATTCTTGCAAACATGTTAGCTAAATGCAAAGTATCCAATATAATGGTTATGTAAATAATTAAATGCTTTATGTACACATAGAGTCTGGTCATTTGATGCTATAACTGGTTACTAATATAAGAAGCCATTTGAGTGTAGCAATATTTATATTGATTAGGAAATTAGTTATCTGGTAATGCTTAAGCAGCCTCTCACCACGGTCACGAAGACAAGAAGAACCTCTTCAGGGACTGGTAAAAAGAAATGACAATATCATCTTTGATGATTACTTAAGCTTAACGATGCTCTTTAAGAATTTAATTTAAAAAAACAATTTTGAGAGCTGACTTTTAGAAACAGAACATGACATGAGTGTTTGGACTCATTTGAAACTAAATTTCAACTCCTATTAAACCCTGATGGACCTAAAGAGATACCTCAGAAATTAACTGAATAAAAAGAAAGCTAAAACTAACTTTAAAAGTTATCTTACGCTTTCAGGCAGAAGAAAAGCAATTAAAGAAATTAAACAGACTGAATATTCAGGAGCTGAAGGTGTCACCTAAGCCAACCCTGAAGGCATGAAGCCAATGAAAGACTGACAGCAATCAACTCTGAATCTAAAGGAGCCTGAAATAGGTATGTTTTCTTAATTTCATGGAAAGAGGAAGGAAAATAGCATCCAAAAACTCTGAAGTGAGCACACCCACACATACACACCCTCTACAACCCTGCTTAGACAGCAAGCACTTGACAACTCATCCTGTCCAGCTCTGTAAACAAGCTGCCACGAACATACAAGAAGAGTTATTTGTATTGTTTTGTTTAACATTTTTCTTTTTTGCTTTCTTTAATAAAATAGCTACAGTTAATAATTGCAATTATCTTGGTTGGTCTTAATTATGGTGTTACCTACAGCGTGTAAAAGAACTCTGTGACTAAAGTGGGAGCCACATTCCTGAGTTGGCAGTAAAAGAAACAAATAGTAAGACCTCACCTCTCATTTCTTGTTTCACAAAGCTAAATATTTTCAGTAATTTTTTAAATAAAATTGCTTGGCATTCATCAATTAAAATTACCCCTGTGTATGCCACACATATATGCATAACCATGTTACAATTTAAGATTCTAAATAGGGTACCAGTTGAGAATTCAGCTGTCTTTATGGAAATCATCTCACCCTCCTCCCTTGGTGCAGTAATGATCCAGTACAGTCATATCGTCAGCCCCCTGACAAGTTTGAGAGTAGGTTCTAAGTGGGTAAGGAAGCAAGCACTTAGAAATTGTTGTGAGATGAGAAGTAGAGGAGGCTGGAGCAGGCAGATTCATCAGAAGAGGAAGCTACAATGTAAGCAACTAGATGGCCTGTTTTATCTGAGGCTGAGGCAGCAGGCATTTAACAAGGCTTTCAAAGGCACTAGAGAGCAAGAGTTAATGTATAAGGTAATGTATCAAAAAATAAGATGCAGTATAACAAACCCCACTTTGGTATTGTGAAGTTTTTGTGCACTGTACTAAAACAGTGGTCAAGTAAGTTTGTCAGATAAGAATTGATGCATTTATACAGAGAATTACAGAAATAAAAATAGAGACAGAACTGAATATCTTAAATTTTAAAAATAGACTAAGTATTTATTTTGAGGGAGAATTCCTGAATGGTCCATCCAGCTCATTAAGAAGTATAACTGCATTATTTGATAATGATGTATACAACTTCCGTTGACTTTACTGGGAGCTTCACACATGTTTCTTAAATGTCAACAACCTAACAGAAAGAAAGAGATGAACTAGAGTGGGTGTTTTACAATACCAGCAAGTGAAAATCAAATCTAATTTGCCACTTCTACCAAATTTTTCAAGAAACTAGAAAAATACCAGAGCAATATTATGGAAATTTTTACCACCAATATCTCATAATACTTCAAATTTAAACTGATTTGCTCATCCTTAGCAAGCAATCAGAGTGTCACATGGTGATTTAGATAAACTCAAATCCATTTGAAGAATAACTGGATAGTTTCCACATATTTCATGCACAGCATACCCCCAAAGTAAACCTGACTTATACTTTGTAGCTTCAGTAATTGAAATAGATGTTGAAATGTCTTCAAGATTTTCAAATTGCTAATGCGTCTTCACAATGGTGACATGAACCCATTTGTTTTTTACACCTGAGGGTACCAAGTCTGTGCTCTGATTCATCTCACTAGCAGAAATCTACAGGATAGATACCCTTATAGCGGTGCATCCTATCTGGCAATTTATAATTCTAAGTAAGTTAAGCCAAAGTCCCCCTGGTGGGAAATCTACAGCAAATTTGCCTTGAGACTACAACACACAATATACAGAATACAAACATCCACAGTTCTGACATATGTAATCACTAACTACATCTACAGTACAGCACATTTCTAAAAGAACCAGAGGATTCCACAATATGCACTCACTCTGTTCATAAATGACTTACGTCCAGCATTAGATAAAATAGTATAAATACACTGTGTTACAGGAAAAACAACCGTGCACCATCCTCTCCAGCGCTCTATCGTGCTCAACTAATATTAACCAGCAACTTTTTCTTCTATATGCTGCTGTGGTTGTTCAAGGAGACAATGGGTTCTGGGATGAATAAAGACAGATGGAAGCACCAGGGAAAAGAGAAAATAAAGAAGATTAGATATAGTTTACACAAATTAGATTGTCCGGAGGCAAATAACCATGATTTAAGGAATATTAGCATTAGAAGCATAGATCTGTTAAACAATTTTGCCATTTATATCTGTTAAAACTAACAGTAATCACAAGGTAGTTTAAGTTGAAATCAGGTTTCTAAATAAGAAAATCCTTAGGTTTCACTTGGGTTTGAATATTTATAACTCCCTCTAATCCTGCAGTGATGAAGCACATCATGTTGTTATATTATGGTAGTGCTTAGAGGCCTCATTCAGGGTCAGGCCCCCACTGTGCTAATTGAAATACAATATGTACAAGAGATGATCCCTGCCCTCAAGATCTTATAATCTAAATAGACAAGGCATATGGGAGGAGGAAGGGGTGAAGAAGAAGGGAAGGAGTGGAAGATGCAACATATTAGGAGAGCTACCAGAATGATGGATGGCAAACATCATATTAATTCCACTATTTGTTTCCCCCAGAGACCAGGCCAGTAGAGGATGGTGATGGTAAATGTATTCGATAGATTTTCTTTGGATTTCTACTTAGGAACTAATATATATATATAGCCCTAACTTTATTAAATTACCATCAGTTCCCCCCCAATCTCAAAATAAACAAAAGCACATATGCTCAGTAAGGATTATACCTATGTGAACTTTAAACCAGCCATTTTTAACTTAACCCTTTTTTTAAAAAGTGCTAATTTCTTTTGAAGATGGAAAAATATGCTTTCCCCATTTCATGACTCAGCAACAGCTGAAGTGATTTTGCTCAAACTTTCTATAAAAATTCACACTCAGGCACAAACCAAACATGAAAGATGTCAGCACCAGAGGTAAATGTTTCAGAGAGTTATGAATACATGAAAATGCAGGTGCGGAGAACAGTTTATAATGGGGAAAAATGCAACCTTAGCTACAGCAGCTGCTCCTATCACAACCAATAAATTTTCCAGATATTAAAATATTTGACCCTAATTCACCAAATTAAAACATTTATGTGGTCACACGATCCTTATATCCATTAATCAAGTTCTCACAGTTTCTAGAAAGGGTTCCCCACTCTTTCACTGTCTCTTTGTGGGTTTTATTTGATTAAAGCCCCAGAATATCAATGAAAATTTTGAAATGCCCACGGCAAATTGGTGTCCCCACATTTCTGCAGCCTGAAACTTTCCCACCTAGTGTATTACACTGATAGTGTGAGCAGATGGTATGCTTTATTCCATTCCAGTTGTACTCCTTTCTGGCCAGGATAGCATAGAAAAGTACTTGCTGTCCTCTCTCATTCCACTTTCCTATCTTATTTGAGCTTCCCCAGAGCCATTCTTAAAAAGAAGATCTCTTAAAGTCTTTGAAACACACTGAAGATATACCTAGTTAGAGAAATGCTGTGTTCATTTATGAAAAACCCAGCTTCATTCCTATCTGAGAAAGACACAACCCTGTATGAATTACTCACCTGCTGAAAGAATCAAAGGTGCCTGATTTCATATCTATTTGATCTAAATTTTATATTCCCTTTAACCAGTTGTTCTATACTATTTTCATATTGGTTCACTGTCAGACTTAGAAAATTTGATATGGGGATTTTCCTCAGACTTCAGTCTTGGAAGATTATTTAGTTTGCAAATGTTTTGAAGAGGAAAAGTGCTACCTAGATGCTCTGAGTAATAATTATTATAAGAGTAGAATCTTCATTTGGGACATCCTGGTTGATAGCCTTTGATCCCAATGATCAGAATGATTCCTTTTGATCTCAATTAGTATGAATGAGGCTGTCCAGGGAGTGGCAGGGCTGATGTGACCCCATTCACATTATTGGACAGGCTATGGAGTTTAGACTAGACACTATCTATTCAGGTTTATGGACTGAGCCTGCTTAGTATCAGGAGCAGGTAACATGCCAGCCCAGTGAGTGTATTCAGTGTGGAAGCTAGCAGACAGTGTTAAAGCATTTAATACATTTTAATACATTTTGGGGCATGTACAAAGAAGGGACTGTAAACTGTTAGAGAAGCAAATGCAAAAGCAGCATCAGATTCATTCATACACAGAGAAAAAGAGCTACTAACTCATGTCAAAATGACCCATCTACTTGAATTGCCATTTTATTAAGCTGCAATTACTGCCATTAATGTAAATATCTTGCATCTTGAATGTTTTTCCTGGGAGACATTCTTTTTTAGGGTTTGCCTTTAAATGTCTCCCAACAAAGTGGAGTTCGATATTTTAATTTCTCTTAAACTTGGGAAATAACCTTCATATGCTAACAGCTGTTCTTCTCAAATGTCAGAATGATCTCACTCAACCAAAAAAGAAGAGGGCAGTAACATGAACTGATCCCCAGTTGAGATAAACAGGTAAGTATTAGGGATATTGTAAGCTTTTTCTCTTCCTCCCCAGCACTTGACTTCACTCAGAAGAAACTGTAAATCTATACATCTGATGCTAGCGAGATCTGAGGATTATGCTATATTGTAGGAAAGGCAAGTATATCCTTCAGTTATTTGATACAATTGTCTCTCTCTTGAATGTATATAACCAATTTTACAGGACATTCAGTTACAAATGAACCATTCCACTATTGATGCATAAAGAACTGGACCCCTCAAAATATAAGAAGAATCAATTTACACAGCTTTCTACTTGAAACACATGCAGGGGAAGGAAATGAAGGGAGATGGAGCCAGGATGCATGGGGAGAAGTGGGACTGTCTGGGTAAGCATACTCTAGGAGCTCAGTGAGAGGAGCAGGAAAACTGAGATTGGCACTCAATGAGGCAGGGTCTGTGGGGAACAGTATGTAATCATGGAATTAGAGAGCGTATCATAATGCATATGCACAAGTGGGACAAACCTTAATTCTGGCGTTTCCTGAAATTTTGAATGATTGACTTTGCAAACTTAGTGTTATTTTAACATAGTTCTTTTTCTGTTTTATATTTATATTACAAAACTTACACACACACACCCCCCCGAAACATCACTTATAATACCTTTGAAACTTGAAAAAGTTCTATCTATGACTATAGCATTTCCTGTTCTTAAACCAGCTTTCTAAACAGCATCTTTGTCTACCTCCCACTCCACAGTTCTTTACCTTAGGCATTTATCTCTGATGGGGAATCCCATTAAGTTATTTTGAAAAGGTAAGAATACTGCATCCACTAAATTTCCCTTAACTTTCATAGCAGTAATATCATCAAAGAACTCCAACAATTTAGATCCGCATGAGCCTTCTCTCCCTGAATCCAGGCTGGCTATCCTTTATAAAACTCTTCTCTTCCGACTGTTCTTTTACCACATCCTTTAAGTGAGGTTCGAAAGTTGCCCCTACAACAGAGCTAAACTTACTGGCCAACTGTTTTTTAAATTTGTTTTTAAAAGATGGGGAATAATTCTTGCCACTGCTCAATCCTCAGGCATCACTATAAAATCTAGTTAACATTTTAAAATGTCTGGAAAAGTTCAACATTTTAATGTTAGCATGTTTGTGCTTTTCAGAGCAGATGTCTTGTCTATTTTGCATGCATGTAATTAAGGTTACATTTAGTGTCCCTGTAGTTCCATGGTAGCTGACCCGAGTGTACACAGGGTCTCTGACCCTCCTGTGGGTACCATGCTGTTGCGGGTACTAGGCTGACCAACACTCCCACAGTGTGTCTGTGCCACATGTGCTTATGAAAATTAGTCAAGATTATCCATCTTCTATGTCTGTATTTGGAAGGTGCTGAAATATCAGCAGCCATGAGGAATGAGAGTATTCATACCTCTTCCCTGCAACTGTCTATGGACAGAAAAATAAATCAGAAAATTATTCAAAACCACCAATGCTTGCCAGCCAACCTTCTAACCTCAAGAAGTGCAGTGCTGAGGATAAAGCTGCCCCTTCACTTATTGCCACATGGAGGGACCAGCAAAGCACCAGCGAGCCAAAGATGTGCACGGAGTGTAGCAGAGGTGGGAGCATTGGCCAGCCTGGCAACAGCAGGAGTTTTGACCTCTCAGTCAGCTCAGGGATCATATAAGGAAATTTCATCATAGATGCAGGTTGGCCTGCTGCCAAGGAACTACTACAATTTTAGTTACTTTCTTAAATTATGTAACTATTTCTTTTGTGCACACCTTTTAGCTCTTCAGCTGTCAAACTGACACTCAATTCCAGTAATTCTGTATTTCTCCTCCATGAAGAAATGAATCGTTTAACAGCTCTTCCTTTACCCTCAACAGAAGTTCACTCTTCTTTATTTATATTTAAGTGGTCAGTGATTTTCTTTCATTCTCTTTTTTTGTATATATTCAGAAAACTTCATTTTTACTGCAGATGTTTTCTTCAGTTTACTGTTCATTATTTCTTTTGGTTTCTCTATCTCCCTTCTTATTCTCATTGTTATAACTCTAATGATAATAATTAGCTCATATATAATTTTCTCTTTCCTCATTTTTTGGACTTTTTATTGCCATCAATATTTCTCTTACTCTACTAAGTAGCATTGATTTCTGTTCCCCTTTCAGGTTCTTTATTTTACTGGAATGATTTTTGATTATGGACTCATCAACTGTATCTTAAATACTTCCTACTTTCCACTATGGATTTCTCATGCATTACTGAATTCCAACCAATTTTTTTTACCTCATTTCCCATTCCTTCGGAGCTGCATGCTTTCCCAAAGTCAAATATGTTTGTGTTACTGTGTTTTCTACAGAACCCATTCAGCAGTTATGCCTGTGATATTGATCACTAGATTCCAGGTGCTCTCCCATCTGAGCCCTATTTATCATACCTGGTTCATTTCCAGTCATTTGGTTCAAGATAGCCTTTGACCTTGCCTGCTCAGCATTTTTTATTTGAAACTGAAATTGCTTTGGTGGCTAGGTTATGCAGTCACAGCGTCTGCTCCCTATTCTGAGGGGGACTTTCCCCGTAGAAGCAATCATGTAAAGCTGCTTCTGGCCTTCTGTGGCCTCCCAAGTCTGCTCACTTCCTAGGGGCAAAGTCTGAGACTCTGCCAATTTTGATTAGCATGCTCAGTGCATTCACTAATGTCCTAATGCAATGGGACGAGCTATTTCCTGGCTGAGTGGCATAGCTGCACACTCAAACTGAGTGACTTTGGTTGGGGGGAGGAGAAATACCATTCAGAATAGGAAACAGCTTATGTGACTGCACAGAGTAGCATAGTCCTGGAAACAATTTCAGTTTGGATACTGCCTTTACAAAATTGTCACCCAGTGGAAGGAGTCTGCCCAGCTGATTGCTCTGTAGGGTTTAAGACTGGAGTCCCTCTTTTGATCAAGGAGTCTCCCATAATGGTAACTGGCTTCCCACTTCCAGATGGATGCTAGCCCAAAGAAGCCCTCTTCCTTGCACAAACACCCACCCCTCTGAAGGATCAGGAAGTCAGCTTGTACATTTACACAGCAGCTGAGAAAGTAATTCCCAGTGTGGAACCATCTTGGTCTCTGCCACTATTCATTTTTCTTTTATGTACCCCCTTTTCTCTTCTCCCTCCCCCCACATTTTATTCCCAATATTGTTGCTTCTCTTCCTCTTTTCTTTCATCATTCTATATGTTTTGTTCTCACCCTACTTGCCTGTGCCCTCCTCTCCTCTGCTATTCTACCATTCTTTTCTCCTATGTATCTCTCTGACCCTTCTCTGTGCCCTCTCCCCATTTTTCTCCTTCTCGCTTTTTCGGTCTGCTCCTGGTTTTGCCCTCATTCACCCATACTCAGTGTTTCATTCTATTCTATTTGATATAGGTTCTTATACTCTGCTCATCACATGTCTGTGACAATGTTCCTCAGGGCATCTTGTCCTGACTCTGTGGAGGTTCCACAACAACATCCTCACACAATTTGTTCACAGCGCACACTTGTGCTGGCTTCCCATCGCAGCACCAACCAGACTTGCTGTTACTAAATGAGAGACTCTTACTATGCTGTTGCCCCCATGGGACTACATTTGTGAATATGCTGAGCAAGATTTCACCCTTTGTGTCTAAACAACTTTCCTCTGTGTCATTATCCAGCCTTCGTCATCCTATCCTGTGCTCAGATGCAAACATATTTTATGCTGACAATCCACTGTTGGAAACCACCACTTCTTTTTGTGTTCTTGATTCCCATCAGATTCCTAATCATCTTTACAGTAATGATGTGTCCTAGTGACATTTTTATTGGGGTATGAAGTACTTTTTTTTAATGAGAATCATAGTGATCAAAGGGGGTATAGGTATAGCTTGATTTCATTAAATCAACTTGTGCTCATGGTCATGGCTTGACTATGACACTATACTACCATCTTTTGATAATATTCCATGAAGAACTATCAAAAACAATTATCTACAGTTCTTCCAAATTCTTTTTTAAATATATAGTTTAGTAGGTACAATTGTAAGTTGACAAAATAAAGTGTTTTATGATAGGATTTCAATAATAAAACTAGATGAGTCTGTTCTGGGTAAACTAGTTTAAAATTATAAGCATTAACACTCCATTGAGATAAGTAGGAGACATTTTTGATACTATTCCATTTCTTCCTGACTGGAGAGCAAATAAGACAGCATGGATTGATTTATAGTACTTGCCAACTTGTCAGAACCCTAATATGGGACAGAAACACAAAATAATGGATACAAGAAAAATAAATAGTACATTAAGTGTATTGTGATATGTGATTAATTTCATTCAGGCAAATAGTTTTCTTTAACCAGTTTCCTTATTCTGTTTTTTGGAGGTTAATAGTTTACAAACAAACGGTTACACTATGTTTATATTACAAAACAAGAGGCAAATTTGAGTCTACAAGAAAGACTGTCTCATTAAAAGCCTCACACAGCACCCCCACTTTCAATAGCAGGAGGATCAATCCTTAAAGTAGAAGCTGTAAAAAATATCTTACAGCTTAAAGCCAATCTCCGTAGCCAGAGGCCTAGATATTAAATTCCCCCCCTGTTTTTTTTTTCTCTTTAATGGGTCATTTTAAGTAAATACTGTAAAAAAATACAACAAAATGTGAAGGGGAAAAAATCACACAATTGCTTCATTGCTGATTTCTATTTGGGATTTCTGTTTGTCATTTGATTAGAGAGCGATACAGAAGACCTGCACTAGAGGAAGGAAGTCAACTAATTTTTTTAAAGACATTACTAAATTGTGTTTTGTGGGGTTGGATATTTTTATGAAGCTGAAGGAGCTTTTCGTGTAAAAAAAAATGTCAGAAGTTAAAATATTTTTCCTGTTCCTTTACATTAAGTGACTTATCAATGCCTCTTGCAATATACTTCAATAAAAATGAACCTGTTCCTAAAGTACCCAGTGTGTCTATCTTTCAAAACAAAAATATATTTTTTTTCTCTTGCTTTATTTTACAGGCATATTCTGATGTGGTGGAATCCCTACAGCTGTTTGTGAATTTGTATGTAAGAAATGCAAAATCCCTGCGTAGTACACAGAACAAAACATAGTGCTATTTGCTTTGGACTAAATAGTTACACAACATTCTGCTCAGCTGCAGCCAGGATCTCTAGCTCAAGTTATAAAAAGAAGAAGAAAAAAGAAAATCTCACAATATACTTGTTTTATTTTAAGTTTTGAAAAGATATTTAAATTACCATTTTTATGCTCTGCCTCAGGCCTCCCAGAACCTTCAAACACTTTTATCCAGTGCAGTGGGTACATCCTACACAAATAGTAAACTACTTGCTTCCTCATGGTAGACTAGTATCCCTTATTTGGGATGCTGTGCCTGAACTTTCCTGAGAGACTTTGGGGCCTTCTCTGCCAGGGAACAAACTTTTAATTCCCTGCTGAAAACTCTAAACATTACATTTATAACCCACTCATCTCCCAGAGACCAAAATCCCAAAAGGAAAGCTACTCACCATCCTGTGCTTGCACAGTTAAGGGAGATAGGCAGTTTCTACTAGCAAGTAACTTCTGAAAGCTAACTAAAGCAAATTAACTCCTACTAAAGTGCTAACTTGTGCCACGTATATCCAGTTGTTATTATTATTATTTAATATTTATACTGTGGTAGATCTCAGAAGGCTCAGTCAATGTAAGGGACTTATTATCCCAGGGGCTGTGTAAACCTATGTACTGAACATTAGAAATCGCAAAGCTACCAATACGATATTAGTTTTTCTAAATTACACAGATTGGAGAACATATTGTTGAATACTGCCACTTTTAGGCTACATTTACACTTGCGCGTGTACACGGTTGCTTGTCCATGTACTGCTAAAGCGTGTACCCTGTAACCACACCGAGTGCCCACATATGCTGGGCTGGGCACAGATATATGGTATACTGAGGCATATACCCTCATCCACACTACCCCTTTTCGGTATGTGGTGTTACTGCTAACATTTCAGAGGCAGTATCCCAGAAACCTATGTATCACAGAAGACACTCCATGAACCACCTCGCTGCATGTTGCTGAAACTGTACGCTGCCTTCATGCTTTTGACGATAGCATCTCTTCCTTCTGCTGCAATGTATTGGTGACATGGAGCAAGTCCATGATGACGTCATTCTGCTCCTGCTCGCTGGGCAAATGCTCATGCGGTGCAGTACTGGATACTGTATAGAATCAGTCCAGAGATATTTCAGAAGGCAAAGACAACTAACCCAGAGGGGGAATGAAAATCTGTGTCCCGTGGAAAAGATGTGTTCAGCATTAGGATTGTAACGTTATAACTATGGGTGGTCAGCCATTTTTAGTCCTGGAGAAGCAGAATGCTGTGCTGGGACATCGCCTTGGAAACCTTGAATGACAACTGGTGGCTGCAGAACTTCTGAATGAGGAAGCAAATCTTCATTGAGTTGTGCAAGGAGCTTGCACCAATCTTCCAGCACCAGACCACGCATTTTTGGAAATCCATACTCACACAGAAGTGGGTGGCTATTGTCCTTTGGAATCTGGCAGCACCTGACAGCCACTGGGCAACTGCAAAGCAGCTGGGGTTGAGAAATCAGCTGTCGGGACCATGGTTGTATAGGTTTGCCATGCTATCAATACTGAGATCCACCAATGCTTGGTTGCCATAACCCAAGTCCCTGAAAATATGATGGGATTTCAGAGGATAGGTTTTCCAACTTGCGCATGGGCCATCGATGGAACACACATTCTTATACTTTGCCCACCGACAGGGATAAGTGAATACATAAACTGCAGACGTTACTATTCACTGATTCTCTGAGACTTAGTGAACAACAGAGGTTGGTTTATGAACATGAATGTTTGACATGCAGGAAAGGTCCATGAAATCAGGATGCTCAGGAAGTTGGAGGGAAGAAAGTACTTTATTCCTCTGAAGCAATGTGACCATTTATAGTTTTTCTATGCAAACATTTCTTTGGGGGGAAAAGAGCATACCCACTCCTTCCGCGGCTCATGAAGCCTTACCCCAACACTGCCAATCCAAGAAAAAGAGAAATTCAGCTACAGACTGAGAAACTGCAGAATGCTGGTGAAGTGTGCTTTCGGGCTTCTGAAAGCCCATTGGCAAGCAGAAGGAGACTCCTTCTGAGGTTGGGGGTTCCATGACTACCACTCCCAAGAGAAGGAGGCGGGTGGTGGTGGTCGGGGACTCTCTCCTCCGGGGGACTGAGTCATCTATCTGCCGCCCTGACTGGGAAAACAGAGAAGTCTGCTGCTTGCCAGGGGCTAAGATTCGCGATGTGATGGAGAGACTGCCGAGACTCATCAAGCCCTCGGATCACTACCCCTTTCTGCTTCTCCATGTGGGCACCCATGATACTGCCAAGAATGACCTTGAGCGGATCACTGCGGACTATGTGGCTCTGGGAAGAAGGATAAAAGAGTTTGAGGCACAAGTGGTGTTGTCATCCATCCTCCCTGTGGAAGGAAAAGGCCGGAGTGGGGACCATCGAATCATGGAAGTCAATGACTGGCTACGCAGGTGGTGTCGGAGAGAAGGCTTTGGATTCTTTGACCATGGGATGGTGTTCCATGAAGGAGGAGTGCTGGGCAGAGACGGGCTCCACCTAACGAAGAGAGGGAAGAGCATCTTTGCGAGCAGGCTGGCTAACCTAGTGAGGAGGGCTTTAAACTAGGTTCACCGGGGGAAGGAGACCAAAGCCCTGAGGTAAGTGGGAAAGCGGGATACCGGGAGGGAGCACAGGCAGGAACGTCTGTGAGGGGAGGGCTCCTACCTCATACTGAGAATGAGGGGCAATCAGCAGGTTATCTCAAGTGCCTATATACAAATGCACAAAGCCTTGGAAACAAGCAGGGAGAACTGGAGGTCCTGGTGATGTCAAGGAATTATGACGTGATTGGAATAACAGAGACTTGGTGGGATAACTCACATGACTGGAGTGCTGTCATGGATGGTTATAAACTGTTCAGGAAGGACAGGCAGGGCAGAAAAGGTGGGGGAGTAGCACTGTATGTAAGGGAGCAGTATGACTGCTCAGAGCTCCGGTATGAAACTGCAGAAAAACCTGAGTGTCTCTGGATTAAGTTTAGAAGTGTGAGCAACAAGAGTGATGTAGTGGTGGGAGTCTGCTATAGACCACCGGACCAGGGGGATGAGGTGGATGAGGCTTTCTTCCGACAACTTGCAGAAGCTACTGGATCACACGCCCTGGTTCTCATGGGCGACTTTAATCTTCCTGATATCTGCTGGGAGAGCACTACAGCGGTGCATAGACAATCCAGGAAGTTTTTGGAAAATGTAGGGGACAATTTCTTGGTGCAAGTGCTAGAGGAGCCAACTGGGGGGGGAGCTTTTCTTGACCTGCTGCTCACAAACTGGGCAGAATTAGTGGGGGAAGCAAAAGTGGATGGGAATCTGGGAGGCAGTGACCATGATTTGGTTGAGTTCAGGATCCTGACACAGGGAAGAAAGGTAAGCAGCAGAATACGGACCCTGGACTTCAGGAAAGCAGACTTCGACTACCTCAGGGAACTGATGGGTAGGATCCCCTGGGGGAATAACATGAAGGGGAAAGGAGTCCAGGAGAGCTGGCTGTATTTCAAGGAATCCCTATTGAGGTTACAGGGACAAACCATCCCTATGTGTCGAAAGAATAGTAAATATGGCAGGCGACCAGCTTGGCTTAACGGTGAAATCCTTGCAGATCTTAAACATAAAAAAGAAGCTTACAAGAAGTGGAAGATTGGACAAATGACCAGGGAAGAGTATAAAAATATTGCTCGAGCATGTAGGAATGATATCAGGAGGGCCAAATCGCACCTGGAGCTGCAGCTAGCAAGAGATGTTAAGAGTAACAAGAAGGGTTTCTTCAGGTATGTTGGCAACAAGAAGAAAGCCGAGGAAAGTGTGGGCCCCTTACTGAATGAGGGAGGCGACCTAGTGACAGAGGATGTGGAAAAATCTAACGTACTCAATGCTTTTTTTGCCTCTGTCTTCACGAACAAGGTCAGCTCCCAGACTGCTGCGCTGGGCATCACAGCATGGGGAGTAGGTGGCCAGCCCTGTGTGGAGAAAGAGGTGGTTAGGGACTATTTAGAAAAGCTGGATGTGCACAAGTCCTTGGGGCCGGGCGCGTTGCATCCGAGAGTGCTAAAGGAATTGGCGGCTGTGATTGCAGAGCCATTGGCCATTATCTTTGAAAACTCATGGCGAACGGGGGAAGTCCCAGATGACTGGAAAAAGGCTAATGTAGTGCCAATCTTTAAAAAAGGGAAGAAGGAGGATCCTGGGAACTACAGGCCAGTCAGCCTCACCTCAGTCCCCGGAAAAATCATGGAGCAGGTCCTCAAGGAATCAATCCTGAAGCACTTACACGAGAGAAAAGTGATCAGGAACAGTCAGCATGGATTCACCAAGGGAAAGTCATGCCTGACTAATCTAATCGCCTTCTATGATGACATTACTGGTTCTATAGATGAAGGGAAAGCAGTGGATGTATTGTTTCTCAACTTTAGCAAAGCTTTTGACACTGTCTCCCACAGTATTCTTGTCAGCAAGTTAAAGAAGTATGGGCTGGAAGAATGCACTAGAAGGTGGGTAGAAAGTTGGCTAGATTGCCGGGCTCAATAGGTAGTGATCAATGGCTCCATGTCTAGTTGGCAGCCGGTAACAAGTGGAGTGCCCCAAGGGTCGGCCCTGGGGCCGGTTTTGTTCAATATCTTCATAAATGATCTGGAGGATGGTGTGGATTGCACTCTCAGCAAATTTGCGGATGATACTGAACTAGGAGGAGTGGTAGATACACTGGAGGGCAGGGATAGGATACAGAGGGACCTAGACAAATTGGAGGATTGGGCCAAAAGAAATCTGATGAGGTTCAACAAGGATAAGTGCAGGGTCCTGCACTTAGGACGGAAGAATCCCATGCACCGCTGCAGACTAGGGACCGAATGGCTAGGCAGCAGTTCTGCGGAAAAGGACCTAGGGGTGACAGTGGACGAGAAGCTGGATATGAGTCAACAGTGTGCCCTGGTTGCCAAGAAGGCCAATGGCATTTTGGGATGTATAAGTAGGGGCATAGCCAGCAGATCGAGGGACGTGATCGTTCCCCTCTATTCAACATTGGTGAGGCCTCATCTGGAGTACTGTGTCCAGTTTTGGGCCCCGCACTACAAGAAGGATGTGGATAAATTGGAAGGAGTCCAGCAAAGGGCAACAAAAATGATTAGGGGTCTGGAACACATGACTTATGAGGAGAGGCTGAGGGAACTGGGATTGTTTAGACTGCAGAAGAGAAGAATGAGGGGGGATTTGATAGCTGCTTTCAACTACCTGAGAGGTGGTTCCAAAGAGGATGGTTCTAGACTATTCTCAGTGGTAGAAGAGGACAGGACAATGAGTAATGGTCTCAAGTTGCAGTGGGGGAGGTTTAGGTTGGATATTAGGAAAAACTTTTTCACTAGTAGGGTGGTGAAACACTGGAATGCGTTACCTAGGAAGGTGGGTAGAATCTCCTTCCTTAGATGTTTTTAAGGTCAGGCTTGACAAAGCCCTGGCTGGGATGATTTAATTGGGGATTGGACCTGCTTTGAGCAGGGGGTTGGACTAGATGACCTCCTGAGGTCCCTTCCAACCCTGATATTCTATGATTCTAAGCCTCTAGACTCATCCACGTGCCAACGTGACCAACATGGTTTGGATTATAATGATGTGCTGTGCTTTGTATAGTCTAGGTGAGGCTAAAGAGGAATACTCCCACAGCAAGTGGGAACACAATCAAATTGCTTTCCAAAGCCTTGGTGGGATCTGGTTGCCAGTAGACCTGCACACTGCTCCTGGTTCCCATGAGTCCAAAGAGAGTCATAATGTTATGTACTTGCACATCATGGCACACTGGGGAGCCAGAACATGACCTGGGAGTGCGCTGAGGGACACCATTCTGATGATATGATGCTGTCTGAACAGCTCAATGGAGCGCTCCTTCACACTTATTTTCAGAGATACCTCAGGGGGTTTCATTCACCTGAACCCAAAATTAATATGCTAACTGAAAGCAGACAATTGGGGGAACACCAGCACAGTTAACACCTGTGGCCTTGCTTTTTTGTGGAGCAAGTGATAATGCACAGTAATAAGAAAAGTATTGCTCCATGATGGTATGTTAATTGTACAGTTTCGGGTTGGTTTACAGGGAGCACATTCAGCATTGTTAAAGTAATTTAAATAAAATGTTCTGTAAGGTTTTGGGAGGGAATTCACACATTCCTTCCTCACAATATGTTGCTCACAGTACTTATCTGGTGCTCTGCATGATTATTCCCATGGTGTGTGTGCTCCCATGGTTGCCAGTAGTAACAGTGGTGGGGGGGATGAAGGAGTGGGGGTCATAAAAACACTGCTCAGTGTCAGATAACTTCAGTGTTGTTTTACTTTTGCTTTATTTGCCTGTACTGTCACTGGATTATTAACAAAGATATAGACATTTCAATTAAATTCTCCTGTTTTTCACTGTGGTGCTTTGGACAGCAACAGTTATTCACAGTTACTTCATTTTCAAGAATCCTTTCTTTTAAAAATTAGGAAATTCATGGGTGGGGGGAAGGGATTAGGGATGAAATTGTTTGCATTTCCATGGCACCAGACTCTTCATAAGTCACAGTCATGTGCTGCAAATTATACTATCCCATCCCAAACCTGTCAGAAGTATCACATTGATCATATTTGGAAAATAAGGTGCACATGTAAGTCAGGTTACCAGTGTGTTTTATTTACTTACATATATTGAACACAGAGCTAAAATGGTTTGTAGCAGGAATAAATGAACCAACCAAATGAAAAGAAATTCCCAGAGAAGTGGGCAAATATGTAATGTCTGTGAAACACCTCCTCACTCTTCCCGTTCCCCTGACAAATGAGGTAACAACTGCAGATTATGGTGCAGGGAACAAATAGGGATGTCTTTTGTGTGGGGTTTGGGGGCTAAGCACAGGCTGGGTGGGCCTCATGATCTCCCTCCTCCATGCTCTGGGAGCTTCCCCTGAAAGAGGTTTTATGTGCTAACAGAGTATGTTGTGCCGGGCATCCAGCATGCTCCTCCGCAGCAGAGGGGATGGAGGGATTCACCCTCTCAGCAACAGCCTGGGCAGCAGCTGGAGAATAAGAAGATGGTGCCTGTTCTAGAACGGGAGCTGCAGACAGCCTGGAAAGCATTCCACCACCAGTTAGACTATGGACTGCATGAGTGTATGAGCCTGTTCCCTCTGTGCACGGTCCCTATGTGCTCTCTCCATTTGCAGGAATGCCTCACCCTCATCCATTTAGAATTCAAAATGGTGTTGACAAACTGGAGAAATGTTCTGAAATAAATAGGATGCAATGCAATAAGGACAAATGGAAAGAACTACACTTAGGAAGGAATAATCAATTGCACAAATACAAAATGAGATATGACTGCCTAGGAAGAAGTAGCGCAGAAAGGGATCTGGAGGTCATAGTGGATCACAAATGAAATATGAGTCAACAGTGTAATACTGTTACAAAAAAAGTTAAAATAATTCTGGGATGTATTAGCATGAGTGTTGCAAGCAAGATAAGAAAAGTCATTATTCCACTGTCTTCAGTGTTGATAAGGCTTTAGAGCTGAATTAATGTGTACAGTTTTGGATGTGAGGGGTTCCCTGGGGTGCAACCTGGAACTGAGGTACCACTAAGCCCTCCGGTTTACCAACTGAGGCTCACTCTCACTCTGTGATGCTGTGACAAGCTTCAAACCTCTCCAGACACAGCACTTACAGAGACATCCACAGGCAGGGACACACCCAGCTGAATTGCATGAATGCTTCTCATAATCCAACAACAGAGAGGTACCAGCCAATTTCCCACAGCTCCCCAGCCTTAGACCCCAGAGCCGTACCATCCTGCCTTGATCAGAAGCCTGACCAGTGTAAGTTTATAACCCAGTCTGCCCCTCCCTCAATGTGGAGACGACATGCACCAGCTTTTGTTCCTGAGCTGAGGTTTCCCAAGCACTTCAAGCAAAATACATTGTTTCAGGTAAACTATAAAACAGATTTATTAACTACAGAAAGATAGATTTTAAGTGGTTATAAGAGGTAAGCATAAAAAGATAGAGATGGTCACCAAATAAAATAAAAATAAGCACCCAATCTATATTCTATAAACTAAACAGGATTTGAATCAAGCACCATTCTCACCCCACTGGATGTTATAGTCCTTAATGCACAGATTTCCCTCCTGAAGTCTGGACTAGTCTCCTCAGATGATCTTTGTCTTCTTGGTGTCCCAGCTGTTTTCAGCATAGGTGGTAGCGGAGAAAAGCCTACTCAGGCTGCAACTGTCCTTTATTTTATATCCTTAGCCCATGTGCCTGGCAGACATTGGCCCAGGCATGTCCTGATGGGCTTTGCTGAGGCACAGTGAACGATCAGTTCCCATTGTGTGGTGCTTGCACAGTTGAGTCACACAGTTGATTAATGGGTGGTCAGCACCCACCTGGATAGGGATCCTTCGCGTGCCACTAGCAACTTTAACAGCATATTTCAGTAACAACCATACAGCACAAACTCATAACTTTATATACACTAATGATATACATATTTGGACAGAACAATGGGTTTCAGTAGACCATGACCTTTCATATGATACCTTACATAGCATGCTTTGTATGAAATATCACAAAATGCATATGGCGTCACAGGGTGTCATTTAGGGGTACAGAGTGCAACACTGGACACCACACTTTGGGAAAGATGTGGCCAAATTGGAGGAAGTCCAAAGGAGAGCACCATAAACAATTAAAGGTCTAGAAAACATGATCTACAAGGAGAGATTGAAAAACAATGGGTTTGTTTAGTTTGGACAAGAGAAGACAGAGGGTATGTGATAACAGTCTAGAAGTACGTAAAAACTTGTTACAAAGAGGAGAGTGATGAATTTTTCTCCTTTACCACTCAGAACAGGACAATAGACTTAAATTGGACCAAGGGAGATTTAGATTAAACATTAGGAAAAAATTCTGAAGCGTAAGCGTGGTTAAGCACCGGACTCAGGGAGTCTCCATCCCTGGAGGTTTTTAATGGATTAGGTTAGACATACACCTGTCAGTGGTGGTCTAGGTAGTAATTAGTCCTGCTTCAGTGCAGGGAACTGGACTAGATGACCTATCAAGGTCCCTTTCAGTCCTATACTTCTATGATTTCTATGATCCTGCCTCAGAGCCCAATCCTCCCTTGTTCAAAGAAAGTCCAGCTGCTCTTGAATCCTCCTTTCAATGCGAACAAGCAGGTCCTCCTCCATCCTTCACTGTCTTCCTTTGCTATCTCTGGGGTGCTGCTCTTGCCCGCCCAGTGGAATGGTTTCCCTGTTGGCAATGGAATGTTCTGCCAAGACAAAGACAAGGCTACCATTATATTTAATTTCTCCTGTGAAAGGAGCCTAAGAAATCCCCTCACATAACATAAATGTGCTGCTGAAGGCCACAATACTGATAAATTTTGGCATCCCAGGAATGGACTACTTTTGTAGGGGAGGAAGCCAAGGGTAAAAGTGGAAAGAGACCTTTATTACTTATATTAAAATCTAATGTGTGAAGTGCATCAAGGAGCCAGTTGGGGGTGGATTTCAATTCCTTCAGGAGCAACGTTACCAGTCACCTTTTCTTTTTTAAAGGCTGGCCATAACTTGGAGAACATAGCAGTTTTGAAAGAACTGGAATGGAAAAATAGTTTTCCAGTCCTGTGGAGGACACCGAGCCACCTGTCCCAGACAGATGTTTTTGCTAATGGTGACTCATCTACATATTGGTTAAGAAGAGGCATTTGGTGAGCTACGAAGATGGGCCAAGCACATTTGCCTTGCTGTTAAACCTGAAGAACCAGCTTGAATTTCTTCTACACCAGAAGATTGCTGAAATATGCTTATAGGACTGGGTGGCAAGTCAAGAGGAATTTGACTGTATTGTAAACTAGCAGATGGCATTCCCATTGGAAGAGGAACAGAGAACCACAAAAAATGTTCACCCACCCCTTCAGGCTACCTGCATTGCTGGAAAGTCCGGTCCCTGTGTCCAGCAAACAGCATTGAAAGGGACAGGGAAACAGAGTGACTCCAGAAGTGTATTTTCTTCCCTGATCTTCTGGATTAACACTGCAAGCCAATCACATTTACATTGTTAAGGGACACGGCACTGTTTGTTGAACTGCCTAGTATATGTTTCACCGACCCTTGCTTCTCCTGGCTTGTGCAGAGTGACTCAGCATAGGGAGAGACCAGACAGTAGGGACAGGGAATAGTAATGAACATTTGAAATGGTTACATGGAGACCTCAGATTCCAGTTCCTGCTGAGGCTTGGGGTCCTCCTCAGATGACTCTTCAGAGTGGTCTTCCTCAACCAGGTCCTCTGGGAGGAGATGCAGAGTAACATGCTCCTCTTTCTTCAGGTCTGCTAGGGATTCCTCCAGGTCTTCCTCCAAGGTCCTTGCTGCCTTCTTGCACTGGCCTCATTGGCATCCCACCATATGATGAGGACGGTGGCATCAAGGAGGAGTTTGTGACTGAATTCAAGCTTAGTATTCATCGCCCTCGGGAGCATCCAGTCCAGCTCATGAAAGCAAGTACCTGTGCCAGGTTCTCTCCCAGATTGACTGAGTCCTTCACTCTCTGATACTGAGGTACTTCATACAATCCAGGCACTGGGATGGAGTCCGGTGAACGCCTGCCTCCTCCAGCCTCTGTGAAATCCCTCAGTAAAGTTAAATGTTTCTCCCAGTGTGGGCAAAGTGGTGGAGGACAGTGTACGCTGCCCACACATTGGTGTGCACCTAGGTGTGCCTCAGAGATCAGGCAGGAGCTCTTGGACCATGCTCCGTGATCGCCGATGCTAATCAATAGCATTCACAGTTCAGTGCAGGGTAGCTAATACTGCTGACAACTTAGGGTCTGGGACCTTTATACCTCTGGGTAAGGATCAGGCAGCAAAGGGAATTGTGGGAATAGCCCAGGAGGACTGTTGAAAGCCATGACCTCATAAATGCCCCTTGTCCCCCGTCCACACTGCAGTGCAGAACAGGTACAGAGCAATGCCACAACCGGGGCACATTCATGCCCACACCCCTGGTGCATGCGAGGCTTTACACTCTAGACTGTCCTTCAGGAACATGTTTTGGGGATTCATATGTGGACAGTAGGTGGTTATGGCACAACGCTGCACACTTAGTCGTGTACACTCTCAAAATCCTCAGTAAAACCGCAAGACATTTTTTAGGACCTGATCCTGTGATTCATAATATGAAACATATTTTTTCAGTGAGTATTCTGACTCAAACAGGAGTGCTGGGCTCCTCATAAATATATTGCATATTTATCATAAATACAAACTCTGTACAACATGCCAGGCATCGGGTATAGCACAATACCCCATAGTTACTCCTAACCTTCAGGAGTGTAGGGTAAGTGGTCCCTAAACCCCCTCCTCTCAGATGCAACAAAGTACCCCCTGATGAGATAAAAAACTCAACTGCTCTGGGAAACAGAGGAAGAGCCACTCTATTCTGCATAATCTCTTCTGTCCTGAGCAGATTTCCACGTGGAAATCCACCTGGGAGTTACTGTTGTTTAGCCCAGCCACCTCCTCCCCTGAGGGGAGTTGGCTATATTTCCCACAGAGGGACTCCTATTAAACCATGTTATTACAAGGAAGGTGGGAGCCCATGGATAATTGCAGAGGCCCTGTGAATGTCTCAAGAACAATCTTTTTATTCTAGATTTTTCTAAGGTGCCTCTCACCACCTAAAATATCTGACATTTCCTCAGGTTTGGGGGAAAGCACACCCTTGGCAGAACAACTCCATGAATAAATATTCAGTGACATGTAGCTCACAGCAGTGTACAAAACAGACTTCTGTATTTCCTATTCAGACTGCTGATACTCATTTCACCAGGAAGCATACCTCTTCCAAAAATATATATAATACATATTATATGTATCTAGAATCACTTCCCATCACTACTTTCTGCAATTTCATAACTGAAAACCCATCAGTAAGATTTAAGTACATCTTTTTAACATTTACGACCTTTTCCAAAGTGATCATTAAAAATATATATATTGCATATTTAAGGCCAGGCATTCCATAATATAAACACTTTTACAGAAAAAAATGTAAAAATGAATTATTTTATGTGCTATATTATACTCTTTATGGAGTAAAACCTATCAAAGGGTGAAAGAGGACACAGAACAGGACCAATGGGTTTAATGCATTTTGAACTCTTGAGGATGGCAATACTGGGTTAGGATAAGGAACTGTTCCCAGGAACATGGAGCCTGGTTAGACTCATTACAGTTTTCCTGGTCTAAAGAGTGAGGGAATCTCTTGGAAACAGAGGGAATTGATAGGAACTTGGTAAACCATTTGAATCAAGGAGACAAGCAGGCCCGAAAAAAAAAGGATGATTTGATTGAAATATACAGTCATCATAATTTATTACTTCAGATAACATAACATCTTCCATCTGAAAAAAGAAAAGGAGTACTTGTGGCACCTTAGAGACTAACCAATTAAGGTGCCACAAGTACTCCTTTTCTTTTTGCGAATACAGACTAACACGGCTGTTACTCTGAAATCTTCCATCTGAGAATCTCAAAGCAATGCACAAATCTTATTTAAACAATGATGAACCCACAGTGATAGGTAATACTTTTTAAAAGACTTGTTTTAAATGGAGAAACTGAGGCACAGAGTGATTAAGTGATCTGTTCAACACCACACAGCAAGACATTAGCAGTAATAGGAGTAACACACAGGAGTCCTATTTCTCAGTCCCCTGTTCTAATAGTAATCCATATCTGTTCCCATACAAAAATACAGACAACCATCTAAACATAAAAAATAGAATATCCATCCTCCATTTTGTCAGTATTCAAAATGTTTAATACAACCTTCAAATGTATATTTTGTTTAGGCTTCCTTTGTTTAAAACAAAAATGTGTAACTAATACATTGCATTTTAAAGTAGATGCTTTTTCCTAAGACTACCAGTCTGCAGTTATACGTAAAGTTATAAGTAAAGTAGGAGTTGTTTTGTGTAGTTGTGGTCCTCATAAATAAATAAATGAATAATAAAAAACATAGCCTCAGTAATAATAAGAACACTGGAGGCCAAGCTTTCCTTTTTTCTCATCAGCTTGAGTTTTCTCTTTTTTCTATGCTGTGAACATAATTTTAAGCAGCACTATTTAACATGCTAATTTCAAGTATAGTATCTGATAATTGCTTAAGATGACATTCAATCAGGCATCCACAGTCTATAGGCATTTGTGAGAAAAATTCCCCAATAGCAGGGTAGGCTGTTTTCCCAGATCAGTATGTTCCAAAGAAAGGATCACATGAAGACAAAATAACCTCTCAGATGACAGGTCTTCAGAAGCCCTGAGAAATCCTTGGTCTAATACAGCTGCTGGAAGCTTTTTTTTTTTTTTTTTGAAGAGGAGGTACCCATCACTAGTAGCCCTGGAAGGAATTTCACAGGCTATAAGACAAGCCACTCTAATTACCATTTTTGCAGTTAGGGTCATGAGAATGATGTCCTATGCCAACATAGGTTAGTCATCCAGAAAAGATTTCAAACAGGACCACCTACCTGGTCTCCCTGACAGTCAGCCAAGAAAAAACAGCAAACAGGCCCAACAGGAGAAAGGGTCACTAGTCTTCTATGACGAGCCTCAGATCTGGACCCATCCAGCAGTGGTCAAAAGTCATTCCTATCTAATGGTTCTTTAGTGGTTTATTTGAATGGAATCAGTTTTGGTCAAGTTACTTAGTCATGTCACCTTGAGCAACTAGCCATGACTCATTTCCATTTTCACCTGATCACCACCAGTAGTTATGGACCTTCCCAGTTGGGCTTTGGACCAGGATGTGGCAGGGAGACAGCACTAATGAGCAATTGTACCTCAGTGAGGACAAGGTAAAAAACATCCTTATATCTAATACCATTAGATCTGCAGTTGGCTGAAGCTGTAAACTAACCCTCTTCCATCAAGGGCATTTGCCATCTCCATCAACATAATATAATGCACAGTCTCAGGAATCTACTGGACTCATCACTGCTCCTAGACAGACAGGGACCTTCTGACCTCCTGAAGCACTCTAGAAACAGTGCCCTCCAAATCAGGAGTAGATACTAATGAGAGTGAGCAAATATTGTAGAATCTGCAATACTTTATACTGCAAGGTATTTATACTATCTGTATAAGTAACAGTTTGAGAGATTTTTTGGTAAACACTTCTGCTGTGGAACAAGAATTTAACAAGCCAAATCTTTACGATGACATTTGTGGGGCAAAAGCCTAATTAAATAAGATGAACAAGTAGACAAACCCAAATTTCTGACTGTAAGAAGAGATTTCTAACACTTGTGTGCCTAGCAGGGCTGGATTTCCAACTAGTCACAGTAGGCATGTGGTTGGGGTGCTGGTGTTCTAGGGGCGCCTTACCTCTCTAAAGCTAGGTGCAACACGAAGGTCAGCTGTAGGCGGGGGTGGTGGTGGAGCGCTGAAGATGCTGTGCTTAGGGATGCGTAAAGTATACATCTGGCCCTGGTGCCTAGCTGCTCCAAAGAATACATTAATGAAGGATACTTAGGGAAAAAAAATTAAGAAGGCTATACAACCCACATCAAAACAGCATACAGAGTATAGTATGCTAACAGAACAAAAAGGTAGATGTGGATTATGCTCAGAAATCTTGTTTTTAATCTTCAATTGTAATTTGTTTGTCATGCTAAGTGCTGTAACTAAGGATTATACTTCCTATGGTAATTTTTTCTTTCCAATAAATATATATTGTGTTTGACAGACTAATTAGCATTATACAGATTTAGCATTATGGTTGTAAGTATACACATATAACAAAAAAGACAGCTGAACCGCATACATTGATGCTTATGTGCTAAAATTTCAGTAGGGTAAAAACTGTACCGTAGCATGACTTCTATTCAATTAGTTTAATGTGAAATCTACTATTTTCTAACACAACTTTATCTGAGAATGAGTGTAACTTGATGCACTTCACTAAAAAAATAGCTCTTTTACATTGTTTTCATAGTAGCAAGTAAGCCAGTTTAGAAGATTTAATTAAACCATGCCTTTTCATCTATCCATATGTTTAGTCAGTATAAGCCATTTAGATAACTGGCATGTACCTATGGGCCAAATTCTGCCACCAGATATGAAATGTATATCTGTTTATTTGTTGCCATTTAGATGAATGTGCAGTCTAAAATCAGCACATCCATAAAAATAAGTACATGATGATTTTTTTTTCTGTTGAGAAAACACAAGTAGATTGAGATCCTCTATGTTCCCTAGGTGCAATACGCCAAATTCTACTTTCAGTTACACTGGTGTTCTCCCACTTAAGTCATTGGAATTTCCACACTGCCAACAATGGGAAAGAGTTAGTCAGAAAACAGGAGGCCCAAATCCAAATGGCAAGTGACTCCATCCAGAAATACAAATTGACATTTCAAAATCATAAGTACAAAGTGCGATTGTACTTTGAAAAGTATGTGAAAGAGCACCTTTTTAGGATTTGATTCTGTCACCCATAAGTTAAGTACAATAGCCATTAACTATTTTCAGAGTAAAGTACTGCTCAGTGTGAGTCAGAGTAACAAAGTTGTGCTCCTACCCAGAACTTCTCCCTGCATGTATGTACAACTAAGAAAGAACAGGAGTCTAATACTTCCTTGAGCATCTATCCTATCTCAGGTTCTTATATTGCACTATTACTGACTAATTATATTCATGACATGACATGCATCTGAAAGTTATACAGTACCCTAAATAGCATAATTATTTAAAGCTGCCATCAGATAGTAGAGTATCCACTAACAGTGGTGGTGTATTGTTGCATCTTCCTTTACTTATTTATTTAAAGAAATTGAAATCAAATATAATTGAAACAATCCAATACTATCAAAACACCTTAAAATACACACTAATAAAATACTCACAATAGGACATTTCTAGGATGGAGGTCAAGATAGATTAACTGAACATACCTAACACATATATGAGTATTCTGTCTCTTACTGCACATCTTTCAAGAATAACTGTGTTTAAATCTCAAATGGCCAATTGTTCTCAAAGCATTTCTTGTTACAGTGGCCTATTCAGCCACTTTCTTTTCACTCTCAGTGACTGGATGGTGATATTACTTTGCACAAGAGTATTGTCAGTAGCATTCTTTGTATCCTCAGAACATCCTTGGTTTCTCAACATCTCTTCCTCCAGTAGGCCTGACCACCTGGGTGTCTGAAAGGAGAAGGCCCTTACATGCACTGTGTCTCACATCAAAGTCCTTCTGCACTTCCATGGTCTTTTTCTCACTATCAGATGTCTGACTAGTGCTTTCTGTTATGATTTCTTTAACATTGTCATTTGTATTACGGAGGTATCTAGAGGCCCTAATCAGCAATCCCCTCTGTGATAAATACTGGTCACACACGCAACAGAAAGATGGTCCCTGAACCATACTTTCTGACATTCTAAATATATAATGAGGGAGAACTGGTTGATACAAAAGACGTGGAGCACAAGGGAACAGTGACTTAATTATGCTGAGAATAATATCTAGTTACTTCTCATAATTTATGGTCTGTTTCTACATCAACCAATTTCTGCCCCTAATTATAGGCAATGATTGCCAACAAGTAAACACAATTACTTACATTTCTTTTTCAGTCCGAGTGTATTTCAATTGGTTTTTAGTCAATATTTTGGAAGCATATACCATCTGCAACCATCTTGCAGGACAGCTCCCAGTACATGAGAACAACATCTAATGAGATCTTAGGCTTTTTAATCAACCTTAAATTTAGTACTAGTGCTTTCTGCCACAATATTTTTAGTTTACAGAAGCTTTTCTCATGCCACTCATTCCAGAGACATCTTGTGTTTTTCTTCAAGCACCTTTCTGAGTGGAACATTTAATTGTTACCAGATAGAGGTGAATTTGCTTAGTTAGGATATGGGTATGATTGTCTATAAGGCCTCCTCATCTTAAAGTTTTCCTATTTTTAATATTGGCTGCATCTTTCTTGGTCCTGGTCAGACTTCTGTCACTCAGTATTTGTCCTACATAACTAATCTAATTTGTCCCATTCCAGCATCAATTTCTGTTTAATTCCAAGTTCTCTTCTTTGGTATTTTGCAGTTTCCATTCTACTGATGGCAGATTACAATAAATATCAGCAAATTATCAAAAAACTGGAATTTGGGGCACCTTACATGATGAAGTCACTACAAGGGAAAGTTGCTTAAATATGTATCTACCAAAAGGTGAATTGAAGGCACAGAGCCAGGCACATTCATTATTGTATTAGGCCTGCCAAAACCCTTGGATCACATCCAAAACTGATAGTATACTTGCATTGTGAAATCTAGACATGTCAACATTCTTTGACAGCCTTATTCAAATCCTTTGGACATATACAAATTGCTTGATAGATTTTATTGGCGTGATCATTCTGGTAACCCAGTTGGTTGGTATCTGCATTTTCTCCATATAAAATATCTATTGTTATACTCTAATCAAGTTCAGCTCTTTAATTTATTTTCAAATGTTAACAGAATCTTATGTGATGCATGTATTTTGGCAGCACATTAGTATCAACATACCAACATAAACAATGACGTCTTTTATGTATTCCAGTCTGTTAAATACCTCATTAAATTCTCTGAAATTTTCTTTTGCATCCTGTTCTGTGGACAAGCTATATACCTATTTGATCTTCTGCATTTGAGTTGAGGACTTGATTAAAGGTTCTTTGAGATTAGAAATGAAATATAAAGCTGGTCAAAGAAGTAAATTCTAAGACTTCAAATATCTATTTTAAAACCAAATACTGAGGATTATTCCACAGAAAATCCTATCATTTAATTAAAAAATTTGATTTAAAAAAAACTCTTTATTGGAAACTAATTTATATTTTTCTCTATGGCACATTTTACACAGAGGCAAAATCATCCATGTGAAATACAGAGTAAGACCTGCTCATTGACTATATACAGAAATATTGACTACCCCTACTGTACAATGGCCACATTGAATTTTACAGTGTGCCCTTGCTATAAACACACTTCAGAATAATGAACTTTCAGCTATAATGAACCCTGTCCCTGGATCACACTTGCAGCCCCATGGCTATGATAGGGTTTGACAGCTTCTCCAGCCCCACAGCTGGAGGAGCTGTCAGCCTCCCTCCCGCCACTCCCGTGGCAGGGTTCTTTAATTGTAACAAATCCCTGTCTATAACAAACAAATGGCTTGGATCCTGATGGGTTCACTATAGGGAGTGTATACAGTATCTAAAAATGTGGCCTAAATTAAAACCTTCCCTAAATGGGACTGGAATATACATTACTACTTTAAAGGAAATATTAATGAGTAATTCAATGAAGTTTATTTTAGGGTGATCGATTAATCTGAGGGGGGCCTCTATGTGCTACTACGTAACTGATAAAAGAAAAATAATAATAATAAATTCCCATACTGATCCACAGAACAAATACAGAACAGGTAACTGTAGTGCATACTTCATCACAATGTCTTACCAGTATGTCTCAACACTGATTGGGCAGGGCCATTTAGTGGTGAAAGAGTAGATCCTTCTCAACTAATATTCAATCCAAAGAATTTCTCTGCTGAGACCATCAGTAAGAGTGCCAATATGATGGTGGTTTTAGACACATAGATCTGGCACCTGTGTTCCACCTCCGTAATACAATATTTAGGTTTTACCAATATGGACACTGTCCCACTACCAATTCCCAAGGCTATTTGCTTTCCTATAAACATTTATTAGTATAAACCAGTGGTTCCCAAACTTGTTCCGCCGCTTATGCAAGGAAAGCCCCTTGCGGGCTGGGCCGGTTTGTTTACCTGCCGCGCCTGCAGGTTCGGCCAATCGCGGCTCCACTGGCTGCAGTTCGCTGCTCCAGCCCAATGGGAGCTTCTGGAAGCGGCGGCCAGTACGTCCCTCAGCCTGTGCCACTTCCAGCAGCTCCCATTGGCCTGGAGCAGCGAACCACAGCCACTGGGAGCCACAATCGGCCGAACCTGCGGATGCGGCAGGTAAACAAACCAGCCCAGCCCGGCAGGGGGCCCTCCTCAGACGTTCTTGTTAAACCCTGGATTTGTGCTGGAAATGGCCCACCTTGATTATCATACACATTGTAAGGAGAGTGATCACTTTAGATAAGCTATTACCAGCAGGAGAGTGGGGTGTGGGGGGAAAGAAAACCTTTTGTAGTGGTAAATATCCATTTTTCATGGTTTGTGTGTATAAAAATATCTTCTGTACTTTCCACAGTATGCATCCGATGAAGTGAGCTGTAGCTCACGAAAGCTTATGCTCAAATAAATTGGTTAGTCTCTAAGGTGCCACAAGTACTCCTTTTCTTTTTGCGAATACAGACTAACACGGCTGTTACTCTGAAACCTATATATTTTTAATGACTCCCCATTTATAATTACATTTGAGACCTCTCAGATAGGTAGTTTTTAATCCAGGCGATGTTGATTTTATATCACCCAAGTTTCTTAATCAAAATGTTATGTGGTACCAAGTCAATGTCTTATAGAGGTCCATTACAGCAACATTATGACCTTTATCAACCAAATTTGTGATCTTATAAAAAAGGATATCAAGTTAGTTTGAAGGATCGATTTTCTACAAACCCATGTTTATTGTCATTAATTATATTACCCTCCTTTAATTCTTTATTAATTGGCTTCCCATATGAGCTGTTCCATTATTTTGTCCATGATTGATGTCAGGCTGACAGACTTTTAATTACTCAGGTCCTCCATTTATCCCTTTAAAGTATTGGCACAATACTAGCTTTCTTCCAGTCCTCTGAAACTTCCCCATTATTCCAAGATTTATTGAATAAGAACACAAGAAAGGTCATACTGGGTCAGACTAATGGTCCATCCAGCCTATCTTTCAACAATGGCCAAAGCCAGCTGCCTCAGAGGGAATGAATAGAACAGGTAATCATCAAGTGATTCCTCCCCCATAGCCCATTGCCAGCACCTGGCAAACAGAGGCCAGGGACACTTCAGAACATGGTTTTGCATCCCTGCTCATCCCGGCTAATAGCCTTTGATAGATCTATCCTCCACAAACATATCTAGTTCTTTTTTGAACCCCGTTATAGTCTTGGCCTTCTCAACATCCTCTGGCAAAGAGTTCCACAGGTTGACTTTGCGTTGTGTGAAGAAATACTTCCTTTTGTTTGTATTAAGCCTGCTGCCTATTAATTTCACTGGGTGACCCCTAGTTCTTGTGTTATGTGAAGCAGTAAATAACACTTCCTTATTTACTTTCTCCACACCAGTCATGATTTTATCTATCATATGCTGCCCTGGAAATGAGCGATAAGGAATCACCCACAAAGGAGGAGGAGAAGCCATGTACCCCCAAGGCTGGGAGAGTCACAATCACCACTCCCAGGAGGAAACGTAGGATAGTGGTGGTTGAAGACTCTCTTCTGAGGGGGATGGAGACACCCATCTGTTGCCCTGACATGGCATCCCTGGAGGGATGCTGCCTTCCGGGGGCCCATATCCAAGACGTTATGGAGGGATTGACGAGGATCATCCTCTGACTACTACCCCATGCTACTCATCCATGTGGTCACTAATGATACTGTGAGGTATGACCCTCAGCAGATCAGAAGTGACTACAGGGCTCTGGGAGCACGGGTGAAGGAGTTGGAAGCACAGGTAGTGTTCTCTTCGATCCTTCTGGTCAAGGTTAGGGGCCCAGACAGAGACAGATGCATCCTGGAGGTGAATGCCTGGATGCGAAGACGGTGTTGCCAGGAGGGCTTCACCTTTCTTGACCATGGAATGCTGTTCCAGGAAGAAGGACTGCTAAGCAGAGATGGGGTCCACCTATCGAGGAAGGGGAAGAGCATATTTGGATACAGACTGGCTAACCTAGTAAGGAGGGTTTTCAACTAAGTTTGAAGGGGGCAGGTGACCAAAGCCCACAGGTAAGTCAAGAACATGGAGACCTGGGAGAAGGTTTGGAATTTGGGAGGAACATGGATTGTTGTAGCAGGGATATAGGAGAGAAAAGACAGAACTGGAGGGGAAATCAAATCAGTATTTTAGATGTCTGTATACTAATGCAAGAAGTATGGGGAATAGGCAGGAAGAACTCTTTAATAAACACAACTATGACATAGTTGGCATCATAGACACCTTGTGGGATAATACACATGACTGGAATATTGGTATAGAAGGGTACAGCTTATTCAGGAACGACCAGCAGGGATGAAAGGGAGGAGGTGTTGCTTCATATAGAAACTGTATGCACTTGGACTGAGATTGAGATGGAAATAGGAGACAGACTTGTTGAAAGTCTCTTGGAAAGGATAAAACGGGTAAAAATAAGGGTGATGTCATGGTAGGAGTCTACTACAGACCACCTAACCAGGAAGAAGAGCAAACTATCCCACTTTGTAGAAAAGATAGGAAGTATGGTAAGAGACCACCTTGGCTTAACCAGGAGATCTTCAATGATCTAAAAATAAAAAAGAGAGTCCTACAAAAAGTGGAAACTCGGTCAAATTACAAAGGATGGATATAAATAAATAACACAAGTATGTAGGCAGAAAATTAGAAAGGGCAAGGCACAAAATGAGCTCAAACTAGCTAAAGACATAAAGGGTAACAAGAAAATATTCTACAAATACATTAGAAGCAAGAGGAAGACCAAGGACAGGGTAGGCCCATTACTCCTTAAGGGGGGAAAATAATAACTTAATGACTTTTTTGTTTCAGTTTTCACCAAGAAGGTTGGTGGTGATTGGACGTCTAAAGTACTGAATGCCAGTGAAAATGAGGTATGATCGGAAGAGGCTAAAATAGGGAAAGAACAGGTTAAAAATTTCTTGGACAAATTAGATGTCTTGAAGTCACCAGGGCCTGATGAAATGCATCCTAGAATAGTCAAAGAGCTGACTGAGGAGACATCTGAGCCATTAGCGATTATCTTTAAGAAGTCATGGAAGATGGGAGAGATTCCAGAAGACTGGAAAAGGGAAAATATAGAGCCCATCTATAAAAAGGGACATGGGTTCCAAAACTCTGTGAATTGAGAGAGGCTGGGACAAGTATTAATACTTGGTGGCATGGGCCCCTTGGTGAGGGCCTTCCATGCTAATTGCACCTCCTCCTCCTCTCTCCACTGTGGAATATCAGAGCTAATTTTGATTCCATTAGGAGTCTAGTTACAGGCTGCTGAGCTGAATTCACTTTGGGCTAATGGTGCACCAGCACTGAGGCTCCCCTACTACAAGCTGAATTCACCTAAGAGCTAAACTGACTAAGAGCTGAAATCACTGAGCGTTGTGTTAAGTAGTGCGGGAACCTGAAGATCTATTGTGGAGCAGTTTGCGGGATGGCTGGAGCGCCTTGTGGACAGGCTGGTGGAGCAGTTCATAGGATGGTGGGAGCTGCTGGTGGGACGCGGAGCAGAGCCGAGTGAAGCAGTTTGTGGGGCAGCTGGCGGAGCGGAGCGAAGCTATGGAGCTATGGAGCTGTGGGGCGGTCAGCTTCAGATTATGTAAGGTGTCCCTTACCTGTCTCTCTCTCTCCCCCCCATTATGCTATTTAGGGTACTGTATAACTTTCAGATGCATGGCATGTCATGAATATAATTAGTAATAGTGCAATATAAGAACCTGAGATAGGATAGATGCTCAAGGAAGTATTAGACTCCTGTTCTTTCTTAGTTGTACATACATGCAGGGAGAAGTTCTGGGTAGGAGCACAACTTTGTTACTCTGACTCACACTGAGCAGGAGGGAGAAAAATCGTTTATCTTAACCTCTGAGGATAGGACAAGAAGCAATGGGCTTAAATTGCAGCAAGGGAGATTTAGGTTGGACAATAGGGAAAACTTCCTAACTGTCAGGGTGATTAAGCACTGGAATAAATTTCCTAGGGAGGTTGTGGAATCTCCATTATTGGGGATTTTTAAGAGCAGGTTAGACAAACACTTGTCAGGAATGATCTAGATAATTAGTCCTCCCACAAGTGCAGGGGACTGGATTAGATGGCCTCTCAAGGTCCCTTCCAGTTCTATAATTATATGACTATGATTTCCCCCCTTAGTCATCTCTTTTCCAAGCTGAAAAGTCCAAGTCTCATTAATCTCTCCTCATATGGAAGCTGTTCCATATCCATAATAATTTTTGTTGCCCTTTTCTGTACCTTTTCCAATTTCAATATATCTTTTTTGAGATGGGGTGACCAGATCTGCATGCAGTATTCAAGATGTGGGCATACCATGGATTTATATAGAGGCAATATGATTGTGATTCCCAATAGTCTGTTAGCTTTTTTAGACTGCCACTACAAATTGAGTGAATGTTTTCAGAGAATTATCCACAATGTCTTCAAGATCTCTTTCTTGAGTGGTAACTGCTAATTTTGACCCCATCATTTTATATGTACAGTTGAGATGATGTTTTCCAATGTGCATTACTTTGCATTTATTAACACTGAGTATCAATCCCATTTTGTGCTTCAGTCACTTAGTTTTGTGAGATCCCTTTGTAACTCTTTGCAGTCTGGTTTGGACTTAACTATCCTGAATTATTTTGTATCATCTGCAAATTTTGCTACCTCACTGTTTACCCCTTTTTCCAAATTATTTATGAATATGTTGAACAGCACTGGTCCCAGTATAGACCTCTGGGGAACACCGCTATTTACTCTCTCCATTCTGAAAACCGATAATTTGTTCCTACCCTTTGTTTCCTATCTTTTAACCAGTTAACAATCCATGAGAGGACCTTCCCTCTTATCCCATCACAGCTTACTTTGCTTAAGAGAGTTTGGTGAGGGACCTTGTCAAAGGCTTTCTGAAATCTAAGTATACTATATCCACTGGATCACCTCGTTGACCCCCTCAAAGCATTCTAGGAGATTGGTGAGACATGATTTGCCTTTAGAAAAAACATGTTGACTCTTTCTCAACAAATCATGTTCATCTTATGTGAGTGATAATTCTGTTCTTTACTATCATTTCAACCAATTTGCCCAGTACTGAAGTTAGGCTTACTGGCCTTGTATTTGCTGGGATCACTTCTGGAGCCCTTTTAAAAAAAATGGCGTCACATTAGCTATCCTCCAGTCATCTGGTACAGAAGATGTTTTAAATGACAAGTTACATAACACAGTTAAGGAGTACTTGTGGCACCTTAGAGACTAACAAATTTATCTGAGCATAAGCTTTTGTGAGCTACAGCTCACTTTCGATGAAATGAGCTGTAGCTCACGAAAGCTTATGCGCAAATAAATGTGTTAGTCTCTAAGGTGCCAAACGTACTCCTTTTCTTTTTGCGGATACAGACTAACATGGCTGCTACTCTGAAACATACCACAGTTAGTAGTTCTGCAATTTCACCTTTGAGTTCCTTCAGAACTCTTGGGTGAATACCATCTGGTCCTGCTGACTTATTGCTGTTTAATTTATCAATTTGTTCCAAAACCTCCTCTAATGACACCTCAGTCTATGACAGTTCCTCAGATCTGTCACCTAAAAAGAATGGTTCACGTTTGGGAATCTCCCTCAAACCCTCAGCCATGAAGACTGATGCAAAGAATTCATTCAGTTTCTCTGCAATGGCTTTATGCTTCTTGAATGCTTCTTTAACATACCAATTGTCCAGTGGCCCCACTGGTTGTTTAGCAGGTTTCCTGCTTTTGCTGGCCTTAAAAAAATTGCTATTACTTTTTGAGTCTTTGGCTACTTGTTCTTCAAATTCTTTTTCGGCCTTCCTAATTATATTTTTACACTTCATTTGCCAGAGTTTATGCTCCTTTCTCAATAGGATTTAACGTCCGCTTTTTAAAGGATGCCTTTTTGCCTCTCACTGCTTCTTTTACTTTATTGTTTTACCACGGTGGCATTTTTTGGTCCTCTTCCTATTTTTTTTTTAATTTGGGGTCTACATTTAAATTGAGCTTCTATTATGATGTCTTTAAAAAGTTTCCATGCAGCTTGCAAGGATTTCATTTTTGGCACGTACCTTCTAATTTCTGTATAACTAGCTTCCTAATTTTCATGTAATTCCCCTTTCTAAAATAAAATGCTACTGTGGTGGGCTGTTTTAGTGTCCCCCTTGACCCCCACACACATGTTTTGGTCACTATTTCAAAGTAGTTCAGCTATATTCACCTCTTGAACCAGATTCTGTGCTCTACTTAGGACTAAATGAAGAATTGCCTCTCCTCTTATGGGTTCCAGGACTAGCTGCTCCAAGAAGCAATCATTTAAGATGTCAAGAAAATTTATCCTTCATTCCATCCTGAGGTGACATATACCCAGTCAATATGGGGATAACTGAAATCCCGCATTATTATTGAGTTTTTTATTTTATAAAATATCAACATTAGTGGTACAGTGAACTCCTCAGTTAGTTCCTTTAAAACTCTTGGAAGGAAGTTATTCAGACATGCTGATTTTAAAATATCTGACTTTTGCAGTGGCTGTTTACATATTTCTGAGTTATTTTTGGAATGGAAAATATTTCATCATCATCATATGATATGACTATATTATTTGGCTCCCCTCCCCAATATAAAACAGAAATATTTATGGAACACCTCTGCCAGTTCTGTATTATTATTGATAATTCTACTATTTCTATCTAGTAATGGGCTAATGTCATTGTTAGGATAACTTTTGTTCCTTAAATACTTTAAAAACTCCTTTTTTTTGTCCTTCACTCTGCTAGCTTTGTGTGGCCTTTTGCTTCCCTTATCAATTTTCTACAATTCTTAGCTTCTAATTTATATTCATTACTATACATTACACCTTGTATTTATATATTTATATCTACTTTCACTTCCCCATTAAGCTAGGATGGGTTTTTTTCCCCCTTCAAATCAACATAGTCTTCTTTCTTGATTGTGGATTTTTGGGTGTTTAGTAGAAGACAGTATTGTTAAACAGTTCCCGCTTAACATTCATATTTTGAATAGTAGTAGGATATATGTTGCAACTCATTATATAAATGTGGGGAAGATGTCTAGTGCAGGTACTCCATAGAGAAGGTATACAGTTACCAGATAAATGGCTTGGAGAAGGACTTAAAAAGGAGGTGTTCATTAAAGTAACGAAACAGAGGAGGGTAGGGTTTGAGGCTCCTATGAATGGTATGGCCGGGAGCCAACCACCCTTTCTTATAGCCCACTTTAACCCTCCTAAGAGGAGGGGTGGATGGTAAGGTCCCAGCAATCGATTGGATTGAGGACCTGGATGGAAAAAGAGCGGGAGCTGGTGGAAGCCTCCTAGGTAATTGCTGAATGAACATGGGGTTACCTGCACTGTACACTTTTATCTACCAGGTAGTCCCCGACATCTAATAATAAAGTTGCAGCCTGATTAAAACCTTATCAAATGTCTCCTGTCCTTCTCCCGGTATAGCCAGACAATAATGCCTACGTCCCTGAAAAGGGACAATAAATACCAAAACCAGAAAAAGGTCTTGGGAAATGGGAAATTGACTAAAATGTCAATATGGAAAATGAATTTTGGGAAAGGAAATTCTCCAGCCTCCTGAGCTTATTCACATTGGCTGCATTCCTCCAGATGCCAGACACCTACCCTTACGAGCAGAATCCTATGGAATCCAGTTAAAAACATAAAAGCTGATCTAAGATATCAGAGGGTTTTGTGGCCAAGCTGCACATTTTGGAACAGATTGCGCATGTTTTGGACACTATTGCAATAAAAAAATTAGTAAGAGGAGATATATGGAAAATGTTTAATGCAAATAAAATGTTCCTGTTGAGAAACATAGTCCAGTTAAAAATATCCTATATTACAGCAATAATGGGGAACTAATTGTACGCTCTCTCTCAACTGTTCTTCCTTGTATTATGAGTAAAATGCAGCAGCACTATTGCACTTTACCTCTATGCTAAGAGAACAAATTACTTAAGATGCTCTAACACAAGCATCTTCAATTTGGCAGTGAAGTATCACAGTTCTGCTGTATTTTATTTTCAGCTGAGTGGGAAATATTGTTCTTTCAACTGAATGGTCATGGAATTAATGTCCTCAAATTTGTAACTTTATAGATGATACATTGCAAAAATCTCCCACGAACATGTCTGGTTTTGAAAACAGGGGTTTAATGTACAGCTAAGTAATTGTACTTTTAATTCAGTGAAATCCTGTTTTTTCAAAGGTTGGAGATTTAGAAATCACAGGGACTAGGATTACGGATAAACAATAAATGTTCTGCATTGCCGTGAAAGAATGTAACTAACCTTCCTTCCCCAGGAGTTTTGTTAAACTGGAGGTCAATTACATTGGATTATGCAATAGTAATAACAATACTTAGCATTTATATAGCACTTTTTTATCTGCAAAGCACCTTACAAACAGCTAATTAATCTATACAAAAAAAATAACAGTCAAGCAAAATAAATTGAGTATGGGTTAGTAGTATCAGGAAGGTCAGAAAGTTAATATAACGCCATCCTCTCTGCAGTCATTGCTAAGGAGTGTTATTAGCCACACTGGAAAACAAATGAGTTACTTTAGAGATACTGTGAACAGGGTTACAAAATGTACTAAGAAACAATGGTGAAAAATAAATTATCTGTAAACTGTGTTCTAAGACTAAACAACCTGAACATATTTTGCTAGCAGAAGCACAAGTTTTGGGGGTTTTTTTGTTGATAACTAAATTATGTGCAGCTGTCACACTGTCCTATTAAACAGAGATAACTGAAATGTTAGAAAACAAATGTCAGACATGGATGTCAGCATACATGTAGGTATCTGATGTTTGTGTAGTAAATTGTAAAAAAGAATGCATTAGAGACAAAATTATGGAAATCCTTTAAATGTGCATCTATAGTAATGAATACTGTGACTGAATGTAATGGTGTAATTCAATAAAAAGGTTCCCCAGCATTATATAGCTCGCAATGCTGAAAACAATGCATCATATAAAGGAAAAGAGAAAGAAGTGGACCATTATGATGTTGGAAACAAAACAAAAAGATTAAAACCTGATCATTTGTATCCTTGGCCGAGAAAAAATAATAGGTTATTTTATTAAATTAAGCAGTTAAGGAACAATTTTTGTTTTGTTTTCAAATCTACAATAAATAGTAATTTTGCTATACTACTGGTGGGGTTTAACCATCCTATACCCATCCTGGAGGCCTTACTCAGGCAAATACTCAGTGACTATCATAAACCCCCTCCTGCCAGGCAACAGAGATAAGGAAGTGAGAGCCTCAATGATTAAGGGTAGTAGAGGCACCTACTATAGACATGGAGCAAAGTGTCTCATGTTAGACAATAGCAGCAACCACAAACAGCGTCTTGCACTTGTATAGCAACTTTCAGCCAAGGATATCAAAGTTTTTTTAATGAGGATGAGTAAATATCACCACTTTTACAGATACAGAAATTGTTGTTCAGTAACAACTGGAGCAACTTGGGCTTGTTCGAAGTCACAATCTGAGTAAATGGCAGCCTCAGGTCTCATTACTCTGAGTTATGTTTCAAAATGACACTCAAGACCCACTGAATATGAGCTTTACCACTGCAAACTGGAGCATGAACTCTTATATTTACTTAACATAGTCAGTCATGAAGGGAAACCCATATATGCCCAAGTTCAAATTCCTGTTCCTCTTTGTCATTCACACTCATGCTACCAAAAATGCAAGTGGAACCTATGATATCCTCATATCTATTTTCCAAACAGATTACTAATGTGGGGTTCTGGTTGATTGGGAGCTATGGCTGTGCATCTGGGATCCCACATAAAAAGGTGCTCTGGGAAGGTGTAAGGGAGGAGCATGTTTCAGAAGCACAATTACCATCTTTGGTGAGCAAAGCCTCTTCTCTGTGGACAGGGAAGCATGGGGCACCATATTTGTTCTCCAACAACATTAAATTGCATGCATTTTATGAGTATTTGAAAGGTTATTCATTTTCTATTACTTCTAGATTTTATCCATATACTTATCTGGCTGTGCCTATGTCTCACAAGTGAAAACATTTGAAAAATAGAATGCATTGCATTCCTTAAAAAGCAATTAATGTGCAATTTCAAATAGCATTGTTTGGATGTAATAGCTAAACTACAATACTAGAATCAGTCAGATTACTGTTATTCAGTAGTTATTGAAAGCATACAAATTAAAACTACATTTAACATGTAAAACAAGATTTAAACAGTAAATCTTAAAAAGCTAATTACTGTAATTGTATTAATGCAAATAAGGTACCAAGTTTATGATAGTTATGATTAATTACTGTACAAAGTACCTTCTTACAGCCCAGATGAGGAGGGAACTAAAGCCACTATAACCTGGAGATATTTACATTGAGAGCAGACACAGAAGCAGCCTCAGAAGATATTACAGCATTGTGGAAGGACAGGGAAGATAGTAACACCTGGAACAACCTCTTCCCTCCAAAGCCTCCTTCACTTACAACCCAAATAGCCAGATATTTTGAGGTCACTGTGACTTTTGAATGTCATTCTATGTATGTATCTATGTCAGTCTCTCTCTCTATATATATAAATATATGATATACACACAAAGTATATATTGCACACACAAACCTAAGAATATTATTAAGATTTCAAAGTCAAGTATTCATAATTTAGGAAATGCCAGAATTAAGGTTGAATGTGAAATCTTAATCCAGTTCCCTGGGGCACATGCGTTATAATATATTCTTTAATTATATGATCATATACTAATTTTTTTGCCTTAATTGTGGCATTTCCTGATTTATGAAAGCTTCACTTTGCAACCTTATGTTCTTTTAACATATTTTTGAGTGTGTAAATTCCTAGGCTTTTATAAAAACAAGCATGCAAGCAAGCAAACAAACAAAAATAAGAAGTTGCATCATAGAATCATAGAATATCAGGGTTGGAAGGGACCCCAGAAGGTCATCTAGTCCAACCCCCTGCTCGAAGCAGGACCAATTCCCAGTTAAATCATCCCAGCCAGGGCTTTGTCAAGCCTGACCTTAAAAACCTCTAAGGAAGGAGATTCTACCACCTCCCTAGGTAACGCATTCCAGTGTTTCACCACCCTCTTAGTGAAAAAGTTTTTCCTAATATCCAATCTAAACCTCCCCCACTGCAACTTGAGACCATTACTCCTCGTTCTGTCATCTGCTACCATTGAGAACAGTCTAGAGCCATCCTCTTTGGAACCCCCTTTCAGGTAGTTGAAAGCAGCTATCAAATCCCCCCTCATTCTTCTCTTCTGCAGGCTAAACAATCCCAGCTCCCTCAGCCTCTCCTCATAACTCATGTGTTCCAGTCCCCTAATCATTTTTGTTGCCCTTCGCTGGACTCTCTCCAATTTATCCACATCCTTCTTGAAGTGTGGGGCCCAAAACTGGACACAGTACTCCAGATGAGGCCTCACCAATGTCGAATAGAGGGGAACGATCACGTCCCTCGATCTGCTCGCTATGCCCCTACTTATACAGCCCAAAATGCCATTGGCCTTCTTGGCAACAAGGGCACACTGCTGACTCATATCCAGCTTCTCGTCCACTGTCACCCCTAGGTCCTTTTCCGCAGAACTGCTGCCTAGCCATTCGGTCCCTAGTCTGTAGCTGTGCATTGGGTTCTTCCGTCCTAAGTGCAGGACCCTGCACTTATCCTTATTGAACCTCATCAGATTTCTTTTGGCCCAATCCTCCAATTTGTCTAGGTCCTTCTGTATCCTATCCCTCCCCTCCAGCGTATCTACCACTCCTCCCAGTTTAGTATCATCCGCAAATTTGCTGAGAGTGCAATCCACACCATCCTCCAGATCATTTATGAAGATATTGAACAAAACCGGCCCCAGGACCGACTCTTGAGGTACTCCACTTGATACCGGCTGCCAACTAGACATGGAGCCATTGATCACTACCCGTTGAGCCTGACAATCTAGCCAGCTTTCTACCCACCTTATAGTGCATTCATCCAGCCCATACTTCCTTAACTTGCTGACAAGAATACTGTGGGAGACCGTGTCAAAAGCTTTGCTAAAGTCAAGAAACATCATGCGACATCATATTGACACACATGATTTATCAGCAGGGTTGGAACCTTTAAATCTACCACACAGACCTCTGCAACTTCAGCTAACTGATAGGATGAGAAAAGGAGTACTTGTGGCACCTTAGAGACAAACCAATTTATTTGAGCATAAGCTTTCGTGAGCTACAGCTCACTTCATCGGATGCATACTGTGGAAAGTATAGAAGATCTTTTTATACACACAAAGCATGAGAAAATATACCTCCCCCCACCCCACTCTCCTGCTGCTAATAGCTTATCTAAAGTGATCACTCTCCTTACAATGTGTATGATAATCAAGGTGGGCCATTTCCAGCACAAATCCAGGATTTAACATGAACGTCTGGGGGGGGGGTAGGAAATAACAAGGGGAAATAGGTTACCTTGCATAATGACTTAGCCACTCCCAGTCTCTATTCAAGCCTAAGTTAATTGTATCCAATTTGCAAATGATTTCCAATTCAGCAGTCTCTCGCTGGAGTCTGGATTTGAAGTTTTTTTTGTTGTAATATCGCAACTTTCATATCTGTAATCGCGTGACCAGAGAGATTGAAGTGTTCTCCAATTGCTTTATGAATGTTATAATTCTTGACATCTGATTTGTGTCCGTTTATTCTTTTACGTAGAGACTGTCCAGTTTGACCAATGTACATGGCAGAGGGGCATTGCTGGCACATGATGGCATATATCACATTGGTGGATGTGCAGGTGAACGAGCCTCTGATAGTGTGGCTGATGTTATTAGGCCCTGTGATGGTGTCCCCTGAATAGATATTTGGGCACAGTTGGCAACGGGCTTTGTTGCAAGGATAGGTTCCTGGGTTAGTGGTTCTGTTGTGTGGTATGTGGTTGGTGATGAGTATTTGCTTTAGGTTGGGGGGCTGTCTGTAGGCAAGGACTGGCCTGTCCTCCAAGATTTGTGAGAGTGTTGGGTCATCCTTCAGGATAGGTTGTAGATCCTTAATAATGCGTTGGAGTGGTTTTAGTAGGGGGCTGAAGGTGACGGCTAGTGGTGTTCTGTTATTTTCTTTGTTAGGCCTGTCCTGTAGTAGGTGACTTCTGGGAACTCTTCTGGCTCTATCAATCTGTTTCTTCACTTCCGCAGGTGGGTATTGTGGTTGTAAGAATGCTTGACACAGATCTTGTAAGTACCACCCCTCAGACAGAGAGGTTGGAGCAAATGCGGTTGTATCGCAGAGCTTGGCTGTAGATGATGGATCGTGTGGTGTGGTCAGGGTGAAAGCTGGAGGCATGTAGGTAGGAATAGCGGTCAGTAGGTTTCCAGTATAGGGTGGTGTTTATGTGACCATTGTTTATTAGCACTGTAGCGTCCAGGAAGTGGATCTCTTGTGTGGACTGGACCAGGCTGAGGTTGATGGTGGGATGGAAATTGTTGAAATCATGGTGGAATTCCTCAAGGGCTTCTTTTCCATGGGTCCAGATGATGAAGATGTCATCAATATAGCGCAAGTAGAGTAGGGGCGTTAGGGGACGAGAGCTGAGGAAGCGTTGTTCTAAGTCAGCCATAAAAATGTTGGCATACTGTGGGGCCATGCGGGTACCCATAGCAGTGCCGCTGATCTGAAGGTATACATTGTCCCCAAATGTAAAATAGTTATGGGTAAGGACAAAATCACAAAGTTCAGCCACCAGGTTAGACGTGACATTATCGGGGATAGTGTTCTTGACGGCTTGTAGTCCATCTTTGTGTGGAATGTTGGTGTAGAGGGCTTCTACATCCATAGTGGCCAGGATGGTGTTATCAGGAAGATCACCGATGGATTGTAGTTTCCTCAGGAAGTCAGTGGTGTCTCGAAGGTAGCTGGGAGTGCTGGTAGCGTAGGGCCTGAGGAGGGAGTCTACATAGCCAGACAATCCTGCTGTCAAGGTGCCAATGCCTGAGATGATGGGGCGTCCAGGATTTCCAGGATTATGGATCTTGGGTAGTAGATAGAATATTCCAGGTCAGGGTTCCAGGGGCGTGTCTGTGCGGATTTGATCTTGTGCTTTTTCAGGCAGTTTCTTGAGCAAATGCTGTAGTTTCTTTTGGTAACTCTCAGTGGGATCAGAGGGTAATGGCTTTCCACAGTATGCATCCAATGAAGTGAGCTGTAGCTCATGAAAGCTCATGCTTAAATAAATTAGTAAGTCACTAAGGTGCCACAAGTACTCCATTTCTTTTTGCGAATACAGACTAACACGGCTGTTACTCTGAAACCTCATAGGATGAGGTTATCATCTTCTGTGTGCACCAGCACTAGAGTGGAATGAGGCACACACTTTGCCAGTGGGTTTCACAAATATTGGCTGACATCAGAGGAATAAGGAGACACTGGAGTCTTGAATTCTATTCCAGGTTCTAGAAAGGAGCATGCCCTAATAGGCACAGGCACTTCAGCACCCTTTCCCACCAAGCTTTACCCCTTCTGCCCTATCTCCTCCAACATGACCATGTTCCATTCTTGTCTTTTCCCCATCCTTGGAGCCTCGTCCCAATCCCATTCTCCTCACCCCCATTCTCCACTCCTCATGCTTCTCATCACAGTTGCTAATGTCCTTGCCCAGCCAGTCCCAGTTCTTCTCCCCATTGCTTGGCTCCTCATCAGACCTATCTTCCCTCTCCCCGCCTCTCCTTCTTCTTGCCACACTGGTTCCCAGTCCCAGACTCCTTGCCCAACCATTCACAGTCTCCCTCAATCTCAAATCCCCAGTTATCCTTCCCACACCCAGCCTCCACTACCAATCTCCTCCTTATCTCCCTTTCTCCTCATCCCAGTGTACTCCCCTTCTTTCATCATAGGTCTGGCTCTTGTCCCCTCTGCATCTGAACCAGGCAGCTTCCTTCTCCATGCTGCCTGAGTATCAGCAGAGGGAGCAGTGAGAGCTCAGGAGACATAGTCTCCATGCTTTCAGTTCTGGTGGTTGAACCAGAAGCACTGGGCTATAGCATGCTCAGCATAGATGGAATCTTTGGGGAATTTAGCTGTGATGCTCTAGCAAGTCTCTGAGCATATGTGTGTTGTTAGATGTTGATTGATGTTTGGCTGTATGTGTGTTCCCTCTGTGTGCCTCCTCAGCCCTGTACAGACAGCTGGAACAGCAGACCTCAAATGAACCATCCAATGACCACAAGATCTGCTAAGGAATGAAGGCACCCGGCCAGGTTTATTGTCGACAAAGCACAGTACTAGTATCCCGCAGATTCTACTGGACCACTAATACATGTATGCCTGTAACAATGGACCAGCTCAGTGAAAAAAATGACTTTCCGTTCCTCCCTAGGCCAAACAAAGAAACTCTGAGATACCACTTTATACCCAGATACAAACAAACAAGTCCCTCTGACATAGTTACTGTAATTACTGCCCCCTGACATGTATAGTTATCACTCATTACATTGTACATGTTGATTTGATCAAAACATCTCTATTATATACTGTCATCCTGACCTTATCTTTAGGAGGGGTCAGTGTGTTCCTGTTATCCTTGGGGTGAGGAATGTTTTTGTACCATCCTTGATATCAGGATGTTTTGGTATCAAAAAAAAAAAGTCAGATTTTTTTCTTTGAACATATGCAAAACAATGTATTATTCTCCAACCTCTTTCTCAGAAATAGTAACAAAATTTTGGCTGAAATTTTCCAAAAACATTCACCCCGAGGTGAACACACGGCATATAAAATTTCAGCCCAAATGGTTAAAGTGTGTCAAAGTTATAAGTAAAGCTACAATTTAGTCATGGAGTCATGGCGGCAGTCATGGATTCTGTGACTTTACCAGACCTCCGTGACGTCTTCCGCTTCAACTGTCAATGTTGTGACACAGATGTTGTAATGCACTATAGGCCATATGGGCCTAGTATAAATGCTGTATGCTTCACATGAGTACATGAGTTGCATGTTGTCAACTGAAACGAGGATTTCAGGTTATGAATGGTCAAGGATTGTCTGTGCAAAACAACTTTGTCATGTCCATAAGAGGAAATGGAATGTCTTGGATTATGGTGGCCTGCCAGGAACTGTTTTCTTGGAGTTATGGATGAAAGGCTTAGCAAACAGACAAAGAGCTGATGACATGATGGACTGGTCTATAAAAAGGTTGCCTGATATATCTGAAATTGGAGTCAGACACTGACCCAGAGCCATGAAAAAGAAGAGCTATGTAAAGTAGGGCTCCCCACGCCTTGTGACCAGACTGAATTTCGACTGGCCGTTGGGACTTCCTTCTGATCTTCAGACTCTGCTGTAGTATGAAAGGAGTGTGAATGTGGAGTGAGTGGGGGTTATATTGTAATCAATAAAACTATTTAGAATATTATAAACCAACACTGCATCCGATATCTGCCTGCTCCCGCATCCCGTAGGGGGACTTCCATCAGAGCCTAACATCAGCAGCTGAAGCAGGGGCTGGAGGTAGGACTGTGCACCCTTGCCTTGCTGCAACAGCTTGCTGCAAGTTGGATAGCTGGAATCAGGACCCTGCAGTCCCTGCCCTGCAGCCAGCTCCAGAGTAGGGGCTGTGCACCCCCGTGGCTGCACCCCCTGCTGTGCCCCAGCCCTGTGGCTTCTGCCAGGTGCTGCAGCCGGGGCCATGCACCCCAGCTCAGCGGCCGTGCACCATCTGCCCCACAGTGTCCCAGGACCATGCGCCGCCAGCTGCACATCCCCCGCTGTGCCTCAGCCCCGTGGCTTCTGCCTGGGGCCGTGCTGCAGCTGGGGCCATGTGCCTGAGCCCCACAGCTTCCTCCAGGGCCTGTAGCTGGAGCCGCGTGCCCCTGCCTGGCAGCTGCAGCCGGTGCTGTGCAGCCCAGCCCCATTGCAAGAGCTGCAGCGGGGCAGTGCGCCCCTGCCCCATGGCATTCCTGGGCTGTGCAGTCCCTCCTGGCTGCAGCTAAGGCTTGGGGGGGCTGTAGCTGGGGCCATGCACCCTAGTCCCACAGCGATGGCCATCTCTGGAGCAGGGGCTGTGTGCCCCTGTGGCTGCGCCTCCTGCTGCCGCCGCTGGAGCTGAGGGTCTTGGCCTGTCAGTCACCCCCCACCCATGGAACTCCATTCCTCCCCCAATTTAGCCCTGCTCCTGGTTATTTTTAGTAAAGTCAGGGATAGGTCACAGGCTCCGTGAAGTTTTGTTTATTGCACATGACCTGTCCGTGACTTTTATTAAAAATACCTGTGACAAAATCTTAGCCTTAGTTATAAGCAACTGAAAACAGGGTCTTATAATAGGAAGTGTTGGTCAACTTTAAAAGCAGGCAGTCCTGCCAGCCCTACCTATAACATTTTGAACACAGAAAGTTGTCAAAGTAAAGAATAGATGAATGGACCACCAGTGTTTAACAATTTGGAAGTCATTAAAAGTAGAATTCATATTACAAAATATGTAACACAAGTTTCTCATATGCATGACTGTAAAAGCACATTGCATGTGCCCCTGGAGCCCAAGAATGGTCTGAAGTTATAAACAGAATGATAAAGAACGTTTAAAATTTATGCAGTGTTGTTATATGCCAACAGTCATTCCACTGGTTTGACAATAGTATAACAAACTACTCAGCATAGGTCTTAAAAAAAAATGTTCTTTCCAGGTGGTGATGGTGATTGTTTTCAGCCTTCTTCTCCTTCCTCAGTTGCTCTTTTCGCCCTGATTCTAATGTCATTGTGTAACTTTATACATTCCAACAGCAGCCTGTCTCCATTCATGACTGTGTGGATTGCAGTACTCATCAATGCTTCCTCCATGTTGCCTGACTACATTTTAAAAATAGCACTGGATTTTCAGAAACAAGAAGGATGATGGGGTGAAACAATGATCCCAATTACAGAATTCCATTGCTTTCCAGTACAAATCCCAGAATGCGGCACACAGAAAAATTGGGAAAACATATGGCACACAGCAGAATGGTGGAATGTACTATAGGATGCTTGACCAGAATGCTGAGCACTTATTCTAAAGCATCACTGTTCTGTGAGGCCACAAAGATATGAGGCAACTTTAACTTGATCACAGCATAACAAAGCAGTTCATACAAACTGATAGCACAACTGTTGTTGCATATCACTGGACATGGATACACAAACAAGCACCATGTTAAAGCATAGATATGTTCTAAATTCCCAATTGGAACAGTATTCCAGCGACAGTTCAGCTATGAAGAAACCTCAAGTATGTGTATTTTACACACCCATCCTCAATTTATATTTTGTGTATTTGCAAAGGTAGTCTGATTTTGTGGTCAGAAACCTACTTATATTGCAAGTGAAAAGGATGATAGTAGATATGGCACTGGACTGATAAATACATACATATGCTAACTCTGCACTGTGAAATAACCTTGGTAGCTGACAGATATGTGCTGTGAAAGAAGTTAAAGCTTAATCTTATTTTTAATTCTGAAACCTCTTTTTCTTGAAATGTTGTCATATATGCACATCTAAATATTGTTGCTGTACTCAAATACAGAGAGAGATTTTTTCAAACTCATGTGCACTTCATTACAGGAAGCTATATGCTCCAAAAGTTTAACAGTTATGAGAATGGATGACAACAACATAGAAACAGTGAGCAGTTGCATAAAGCTGATAGAAAGGAGCCCCAGGAGTTCTGTAGACTGTGATATGACAGTATGCCACTCTTAATGTGAGCAAAGACAACTGAAGTAAATAGTGATCTGCAGGATGAGACCTTGCCACTGACTCTGAATGTTTAAAATGTAAAGAAGCTAAGATTAATAAGGCATAGAGAAAAGAAATCCAGTCAAAACTCTTCACCATCCTAAACTATGATTATCTGGAAGAAAGACAAGGATATCCTGCACGTTCGCAAGCTTCTCCATAAACAGTACTTTTGTATTAGCATGAAGGTGTGCTTTCATAAAAATTAAATTGCAATAGACTGATCAGCTCTCTCTTCCTCCTCCTTTCCCTTAAAGCTACCAGTAGTTCTAGCTTCCCTGACTCTTTTACTCTGTAGAGAGGAAAAGAGAGGTCCTCTCGGTGATTTCAACATCTCCCATGATTTAAAATACCACTTCTCTGCAGTTCATTTCCAGATCTAATTTTTTAGAGAGGTCCTTTCATGGATTTGCCATCTGTCAGGATCTATGGAAGATCAGTGCCAGTGACTCAGGCATGGGTGCTCCGGCTTGATGATCAGCAGTTCCACAATCAATAACCAGGTGTCAGAGCCAAAAGTCAGAGCCCGAATAAGAGAAGAAACAGGAGCTGAAGCCAAAGATCAGCACTGAGTCAAAAGCCACATATGTAGCTTAAGGTCAGAGCTGGAGCAGAGTAAGAAACCAGGGTGATAGGGTTCAGGGATCAGAACGAGGATGACAGCAGGAGCTGGGAACAGGGCAGGGTCCAAGTCAGCCCAATCAGAGCCTCCAGAGCTCCTCCAATCGGGTTCCTGTGAGTTGTACATGTAGTGAAACATACGTCTTTGGGTTTCCAATTTTCCAGTCACTAGTAGTGCCGTCGGTGGTGTGGATGCTGCTGTGGCCCAAAAGCCCCAGGTTCAGGACCTGCGGACCCTCATACTGTCTCAAACTCAGTCTTTCCAAAATGAAATATCTTTCTTGCTGACCCTTCTCTCCCACCTCCCTGCTCTAGTACTATGTCCAATCCCTTTGACAGTGTGAAGCTTTCAAGGCCCCACACTGTCTTGCTACTGTCTACATCTCATTTCCACCTACACTCCCTCTTGTTCCTTATGATCCTCCCAGTACACTCAACTTACCAATAGTTTCTCTCACTCTTTACACTCTTCAATTCTTGTACATTCCCTAATGCATGGAACTTCTTCTTCCACCTGACCACTCTCTTCCATCATATTCTTCTATAAAATCCAGTCCTTCAAGAAATACTTCTTTTTCCTCCTCAGATATGATTGCTTCTCATTTTCCCTTACTTAAATTACTAATGTGTGTTCTTTTGTGTTGGTCTTGTCTATCTTAGATTTCAAGGGCGGGGGTGGGGGGGAGAGGAGATACTATTTTTTACTGTTTGTAAAGTGTTTTGTAATTTACAGTGCTATTTAAATGATTATTATTCAAAAGCAGATATATTCTTACCTGATATGGTTCAACATGACTAAACAATGTGAAAGAAAGGGCTACTATGATTTTTAATTAGTACAAAGAAAAACATAGCTAATACAATATGGAATTAGTTGTTATTGTGAAAATTGACCTATGAATTAAACATATTAAAAGCTTATAATATTAATTCTTAGCCAACAATAGCCTCCTGCTTAATACAATGAGCTCTTGTAACTATGGAATTGATGAGTCAAGGGTTAAAAAAATGACCTCCTTCCTGAATAGAAGTTATCATACTGCATCAGCTTCCTCGGATATTGAAGTTACAAAAGATTATTGATGCTAGTTTCCCTAAAGCTATTCAACTGAAATGATCAAGGTCAACTCTGTGGAAATACAGACTACAAAAGTTTGGATAAGATCATAACCATCTCCAGTTTGAGGGAGGGCACCACTTGGAGAAAAAGTGATAAAGAAAACATTAGTAATTTTCAAGTGAGACATGTTGAATGGCACCATTTCTTTATTAGTTGGCTCTGTTAAAATTGGCTAGCTTCAGCTAACATGGCATCCTAGTGATCTACTTTGATAACTCTTTATGCTATGAACTGTGATATCTGACACAAACTAATACAAAGGGCATTATTGATGGGAAATCATTAGAAGCTATAGTCCCAATTCAGCAAAATATTTAAGTACATACTTAAGTCCATTCAGCTAGCACATGTGCCCATCTTTGAGTGTGCATTTAATGCTAAACTTATATTTTGAGTATGAAAGCAAATGTCAGGTTAAACAGCTAAATGAAGAACAGAGAGAATGTGACTCGTCTAGAATTGTGTGAACTTTTTATTCAGATAAATCTTTTAGTGGACCAGTTAATTTTGAGCCAGATCGCTGACTTCCACTATGTAAGCAAACGGCAGGAAGTTGAGAGAAAATGCTATCCGTCTATCAAAATGGAGTTATGATAATTACATTTCTCCAACCTCAACAGCAATGTACAAGGGTTATTCAATTATCAGTACTCTTTCCTGTCTTCTGATACAGCATATATATGCAAAAAGAAAAGGAGTACTTGTGGCACCTTAGAGACTAACACATTAATTTGAGCATAAGCTTTCGTGAGCTACAGCTCATAGCTCACGAAAGCTTATGCTCAAATAAATGTGTTAGTCTCTAAGGTGCCACAAGTACTCCTTTTCTTTTTGCGAATACAGACTAACATGGCTGCTACTCTGAAACCAGCATATATATGGCAACACATCTAGAAAATCAGCTACTGGGCATATTTTTGCAAGCACAGATTTTCCACCATGTATGATGAAATATGCTAAATAATATAAAAAGCAGGTATGTTTAATAGATTTCTACCTATATTCCAAGACAAAAAAGAATTAGGTTACACTATCAGAATACAGGTAATCTTCAAAATACTCTGGAGCACAATTTTAAATGTATCTTCTAAAACAACTCAAAGCTGTATTTGTAATACATACATCTTTGTATATACTTGTATATACTTCAATTTTTGTACACTTAATTGTGAATATGTTTCTTATATGTTATTAGTGCTTCCATTGGGTTAGAAATATAAAGGTAGAACATCCTAAATGGATAAAATAGTGAACACAAAAAAGGAAGGAAAATGTATGCGGTCTATTAGAAACTTTGCAGTAACATGCATTTTAAATCTTTATTACTGTGTGCCAACTGCTCAGATTTTATACTGATGTGTTCTAACAACATGACTGTGATCCATGCTTCCATTTACAAGCCTTCCTTCTATATTGTGACTAATTATAAACATTCCCCAAGGGAAACTTTCCTATGGAAACAGAAATTCAGAGGATGCCAGCCATCCACAAAAGCATGTTACTGAACTCAATTGACCCATCATGAAAAGGGTTAATTTTTTATCAGCAGCAATCTGATTATCACCAGGTGAACAAATTATCACTATCTAGAGTGTAAAATGGACAAGCTGTCCTCTCACAGAACTATTTTAGAACAGCTTGCTGGCCCTCTGTGCAGGTAAATGCCATACCTGTTGTCACCCCTTCCCTGCCAGCCCCTCCTCACCTCTCTGTTACTTTGTAAGTCACTACTAGTCCATCTGTACCTTACAGCTGATGAATCATCTTGTATCTTAATGCATTATTGCCTAATGTACATTATGCATAGTGGACAAAATACAAACACTTTAAAACATTTTAAAACAGGACAGATTGCTTGGGCTCTGATTAGTTACTGCTCATACCACCAGAGGAAGGTTTATATGTATACAAACATACACATACACACATTGTTCAGCCAAAGCTCAGTTTACCACAGCATGCTTCTACATAGCCTGTCTGTCCCTCTAGGCATTTCTCTCCTTCTGAGAGAGATTAACAGCTTGGGGAACCAGCCAGCACTTACTGATCACTTACTAAGGAATAGTTAGGAAGAAGCAGTTGGTGAAATAATCTCTCTGGTCAAAAGAGCCCCTACAACAAGGATTGAGAAAAATGAAACATTCCTTAATCTCAGCAGGGGCTGATAATGAAGGGCTAATGAAGCTAAGACTCACCTATTAAAACTCTTCTCCCTTATTGAGGCTGGTGAGGCCTTAGCTGGAATATTGTGTCCTATTCTAGGTGCCAAGACAAGAACAAATTGGAAAGAATCCAGAGGAGAGCAATAGAATTGATAAAAGTTTTAGAAAACCTGACCTATGAGGAAAGATTTGACAAACTGGGCATATTTAGTTTTGTGAAAAGAAAACTGACAGGGAGCTTGATAACAGTTTTATTATGTTAAGGCTGCTATAAAGAAGGCAGTGAGTAATTATTCTCCATATCCACTGAATGTAGGACAAGAAGTAATGGCCTTTATCTGAAGCAATGGAGATTTAGGTTAGATATGTGGAAAAACTGTAAGGACAATTAAGTTCTGGAAGAGATTCATAGATTCATAGATATTTAGGTCAGAAGGGACCATTATGATCATCTAGTCTGACCTCCTGCACAATGCAGAGGTTGCTAAAGAGGCCATGAAATCCCAATCATTGGAGGTTTTGAAGAACAGGTTGGACAAACACCTGGCAGGGATGGTCTATGTTTACTTGGTCCTGCCTCAGTGCAGGGGGCTGGACAAGATGTCCTCTCAAGGTCCCTTTCAACCCTACATTTCTAGGATTCTCAGATAGAAATGGTACATAATGGACCAATGCAGCTTATAAGGCAAGGAGGAATGTTCACCATTTAAAACAACCCACAGCATTTTCTCTAACTTTTCATGGCCATTGGCAGAAGTTTGTGGAACACTGTCTGTCAAACACAAGCTTAGTTCCAGTAAGTGGATGGTTCTCTGAAAACATCCACTCAGTGTGCAGCTGCAGTCAAAAAAGTGAACGGAATGATAAGCGTCACATTTAGCAGTTAACTGGTTAAACTTTTACATCCCTAATCCCTATAAGTATTCCTTTTGCTATCACATCCAGTCTTGGAGACATTTTTTCCCCAATCAATTTTCCTTTTCTGTGTTTGTGTACAAAAAGTCTGCCAGTAACTGAGACACTGCAGATGTTTCTTATTCTAACTACAGTATAGAGTAATCCTGTAATAATTAGTAATTGGAAGATATAGATTTTCTAATGGCGACCATCTCTACTGATTGGTGGCTAGGATCCTATCAAGAATTGGGAAGCAAGTCCTCTGAAAAACTCTTAGGTAAGACAACAGATCCGGGACATTTCATAGTTAATGTATAGGACTTTGAACTAAATAATCAATTTCTTCTGAGTGATTATTCTATCAATCATTTCTTTCTCTCCTAAAGTTGGCATTTCAGTTCCATCTAGAGAGTCATCTACTAGTTCCTTCTCATCTGCATATTGAGAGCAGAACAATTTTTTGAAAAACGTAATTAAAGGAAGGAGGGTTTTTTTAAACAAACTTGTGATCTTGAGATATTTGCCTCCCAGTTTGATTTGACATATTGCTTTGAACTGAGCTGAAAAGCTAGGATTTTCTCATTTTTTAAGCATTTCTTTGTTAACTTGATCTGTCAGTCTACTTCATCACTCACAATACTGTTCATTTTCTCTCCTGAATGTGTTATCATTCTTGGATGTCATCTAGTCTGGGTATCTTTATGAAGTTAACAAAAAACTCTCATTCTCACCTTCTTCTCTGCGCCCGTTTTCCCAATAATCATTCCTCATAGAATAGCTTTTGTATCGTCTCACAATATCCCACTTGTGGCTTCCATTTTACCTTATGTAGAATGTGACATTTAAATCTGTCAATAAATAATATTTCATATAAACTAGAAATACTGACAAGAGTCAACTATAAAAAATAATGTAACTTTAAAGACGGAGTCAGAACTTGACCCAATCTACCAACTTTTACAACAAAAAATTGAGTGGGCGAACCAGGACTCAATCACCTTGACCCTTTAGGCAAACTAATATCCAGGAAAGATAAAAGGGATATTGGAAATAGGTTTTGAGAAAGGAAATTGAGGGAAATACATCCGGAGCTGAAAAATAATAGACAATCTACAGTAAAATAGCCAATGTACACAGAATACATTCTATCCCATCTGATGAAACGTTACGTTATTGAGATACTGATGTAACCTCGACCAGCAGGCTTGATAGGATAATGAATTCTGTCAAACAACCTGAACATTAAAAATGGTTCTGGACTATCAAAAAAACCAGCGGAAAGGAACCCTGAAGCGGCAAACAAGAGAGATGGGTCTCTAGCAGGCTGTCCAAAGAACAAGGTCAGAGAGAAGAAGTCACTTCTCTTAGATATATGGTATCTTTTTTTGTTTACAAACTAAATCTGACCTCCTCCTATCTACCTAAGCTTTTCAAAATCTCAAAGTAAGTATGCAGTTCTTACCATTTCTTCTGGTTTAATGTGATCTCTCTAGTCTTAAAAATCTTGTTTTCACTTACACCACTTGAGTCTTAGACTGAGAATTTTATACAGATCATCCCAGACAGCAAAACAATCTTCAGCCTCTAAGAAGAACAACAGGTGGGTTAGGCTGTAGACACCTTTCCACCTGTTCCTCTTCTTAGAGGCTGAAGATCTAGATTTTCCAACATATTGCTATGAATTCAACCAATTTCTAAAACATTGCAAGTGAAGGAGGGTGTCTTTTTTAAGAATACTGTGTGAAGTGTTTTCTCCTTCATCCTGCTAACAGAGAGAATATCTTAGGTTTTTCTTGAAAGCCAAGATCATGTAACAATTTCCCAAATGTCAAGCAAATGTAGATACTTTATATGTTTGAAAATTTTGGCTTTTGAATCCACTCTTACTGCTGTCTTTAATATCAGTGTATAAAAGGCAGAGGGTACTGTGCATGTGTCATTAAACACAAATATTAATACAGAGATCTCAAAATTGGTTTACTTCAGTTTATCAGTTTATGATTCATGCAGTCCATAGGGATGGTGTGTTGCATGTTTTACTTACCCAAATACAATGAAAGTCTCATTCTCCTTCTGAATCAGGTTTCACAGATGATAATTTTTACTGTATAGTGCCCCTTAGGATATTTGCAGGACTTTTTCATTCCCACCTGTTTTTTCAGGGCACAATTTGAGTGATAATTGGGTTTTCTTTTATTGATTATTGGCTGGCAAATAATGAAGCCAATCTTGTTATGCTTTGCTCTGTGTTTGGGCCTTTTCCATTAATAACTGTTTTACTGGCATTTTAAAATCATGCAGTAGCACAAATAAATGTAAATCATGTTTTGGCATAGAGAAATAATACCTATGGTCAATCCCACACACAGCTACTTATTTCTTAAATATGATTTGTATAAAATGTGCATATTGTTCTTTCTCAGTACATGTAAAAATATTAGAAAAGACCAAAAACAAGGCCCTACAAAAGCCTGCCTAGAACGTTTTAGAAACAACTAAAACATTCCTCTTGTAGTGAATTCTGAATAACAATGGATTCAGACCAGCCATGGATATATATACACTATTGCTGTAATTCTGAGTTACCTCATTGGTGTTGTGCAACAGTATTGTCAAGAATGAACAAATATAGTAGAACCTCTATATATTTTAATGTGTACAATAAAATAATGACAGGTTTCAGAGTAGAAGGCGTGTTAGTCTGTATCTGCAAAAAGAACAGGAGTACTCGTGGCACCTTAGAGACTAACAAATTTATTAGAGCATAAGCTTTCGTGGGCTACAGCCCACTTCATTGGATGCATAGAATGGAACATATATATGTACACACACACACACATACAGATAAGTTGGAAGTTACCATACAAACTGTGAGAGGCTAATTAATTAAGATGAGCTATTATCAGCAGGAGAAAAAAAACTTTTGTAGTGAAAATCAAGATGGCCCGTTTAGACAGTTGACAAGAAGGTGTGAGGATACTTAACTTAAGGAAATAGATTCAATATGTGTAATGACCCAGCCACTCCCAGTCTCTATTCAAACCCAGGCTAATAGTATCTAGTTTGCATATTAATTCAAGCTCAGTAGTTTCTCGTTGGAGTCTGTTTTTGAAGCTTTTCTGTTGCAAAATTGCCACCCTTAAATCTTTTACTGAGTGGCCAGAGAGGTTGAAGTGTTCTCCTACCGGTTTTTGAATGTTATGATTTCTGATGTCAGATTTGGGTCCATTTATTCTTTTGCGTAGAGACTGTCCGGTTTCGCCAATGTACATGGCAGAGGGGCATTGCTGGCACATGGTGGCATATATCACATTGGTAGATGTGCAGGTGAATGAGCCTCTGATGGCATGGCTAATGAGATTAGGTCCTATGATGGTGTCACTTGAATAAATATGTGGACAGTTGCATCGGGCTTCATTGCAAGGATAGGTTTCTGGGTTAATGTTTTTGTTGTGTGGTGTATGGTTGCTGGTGAGTATCTGTTTCAGGTTGGGGGACTGTCTGTAAGTGAGGACTGGTCTGTCTCCCAAGATCTGTGAGAGTGGGGGATCATTTTGTAGGATAGGTTGTAAATCTTTGATGATGCGCTGGAGAGGTTTTAGCTGGGGGCTGAAGGTGACAGCTAGTGGCATTCTGTTATTTTCTTTGTTGGGCCTGTCCTGTAGTAGGTGACTTCTGGGTACTCTTCTGGCACTGTCAATCTGTTTTTTCACTTCCGCAGGTAGGTATTGGCATCTTCCCACTTCTATTTAAATATTTAATAGCATAGTGCTGAAGTTAAGCTTATATTATGAAAAGTTTATTATTTAAAAACCAAAAAAAAAAAAAAAGAAAAAACCCCAACCACTAAGTTTTTAAGTAGTGATCATGTGATTATCACCACTAAATCAAGTTTTTGGAATATTTCATTCCCTCTCCCCGAAATCTGCCACTGTCTTTTAAGACTATATGCTCTTCGAGCAGAGACTGCCTGCCACTGTGTTTGGAAAATGCCTAGCATTTTTAAATGCTACTGCAGTCTAAATTAATAAATAAGTAAAAGAAGGACATATACTTATTAGCAAAAACAATGAGGAGTCCTTGTGGCACCTTAGAGACTAACACATTTATTTGGGTATAAGCTTTCATGGGCTAAAACCCACTTCATCAGATGCATGGAGTGAAAAATACAGTAAGCAGTATATATATTACAGCACATGAAAAGATGGGAGTTGCCTTACCAATGGGGCGTCAGTGCTAACGAGAACAATTCAATTAAGGTGGAAGCGGCCTATTCTCAACAGTTGACAAGAAGGGGTGAATATCAAGAGAGGGAAAGTGGCTTTCACAGATCCAGACTAACACGGCTACCCCTCTGATAAGAGAGGGAAAATTACTTTTGTAGTGCTAATGAGGCCAATGCAATCAAGGTGGACGTTGCCCATTTCCAACAGTTGACAAGAAGGTGTGTGTATCAACAGAGGGAAAATTACTTTTTGTAGTGACCCTGCCACACCCAGTCTTTATTCAGGCCTAATTTAATGGTTTCCAGTTTGCAAATTAATTCCAGTTCTGCAGTTTCTCGTTGGAGTCCGTTTTTGAAGTTTTTTTGTTGAAGAATTGCCTCTTTTAAGTCTGTTATTGAGTGTCCAGGGAGATTGAAGTGCCCTCCTACTAGTTTTTGAATGTTACAATTCTTGATGTCCGATTTGTGTCCATTTATTTTTTTGTGTAGAGACTGTACAGTTTGGCCAATATACATGGCAGAGGGGCATTGCTGGCACATAATGACATATATCACATTGGTAGATGTGCACGTGAACGAGCCCCTGATGGTGTGGCTGATGTGGTTACATCCTATGATGGTGTCCCTGGAATACATATACAGAGTTGGCAACTGGATTTGTTGCAGGGATTGGTTCCTGGGTTAGTGTTTTCGTTGTGTAGTGTGTAGTTGCTGATGAGTATTTGCGTCAGGTTGGGGGTCTGGAGAAACTGCAGAACTGGAATTAATTTGCAAACTAGACACTATCAAATTAGTCCCAAATAAAGACTGGGAGTGGCTCTGTCACTATAAAAAGTAAGTTTCCCTCTGCTGATGCTCACACTTCCTTGTCGACTGTTGGAAATGGGCAACGTCCACCTTGATTGCATTGGCCTCGTTAGCACTACTAAAGTAACTGTCCCTCTCTTGATATTCACCCCTTCTTGTCAACTGTTGAGGATAAGCCACTTTCACCTTAATTGAATTGTCCTCATTAGCACTGACCTGCCCACTTGGTAAGGCAACTCCCATCTTTTCATGTGCTGTAAAATATATACACTGCTTACTGTATTTTTCACTCCATGCATCTGATGAAGTGGGTTTTAGCCTATGAAAGCTTATGCCCAAATAAATTTGTTAGTCTCTAAGATGCCACAAGGACTCCTTGTTGTTTTTGCTGATACAGACTAACACAGCTACCACTCTGAAACCTGTCAATATACTTATTAGTATATTATGAAGTATTGTATAGTCAGAATCGGTACAAACTTACAATTGTCAAAATAAATGAAAATATAGTTTGTGATACCGTATCTGCAAAACTGGGATAGAATGGAGTTCTGTGAGTTATTTATAAGCTGCACATTGCTTTTCCTTTCCTTTATCTCCATTGCAAGATGAACTTACTGTAAATAAATTACACTAGGATGCACTCATTTTTCTCCCCAAAAGGAATAACCCTTTCCTGGAGTCCAAATAATCATGTCTACTTCTTATTAAGTACAACATCCATGGAGAACTTAATATCACTCACGGAGATTTAAAAAATGTACTTCTTTTACATAAATGTCTTAATCACCCTTAGTAAGAGGCATAAGCACTAATCCCCAGGAAGCATAAAACAAATAATCTCAAGTTTGAACATCAACAAATCATATGATTAAAATTCTATAAAGCTTTCTTAATAGAAAAAAAATCAGTTATTATCCTGATCCTCTCCCTTTACCCCCCTAAAAACTGATCTCTCAAAGGATGCATCTTCACTAGGAAAAATGGTGTGTTCTTAACTCAAGTTAGCTAACATGAGGTAAATGCCTAATGAAGACAAGGCACTTTGTGGATTCCATACTAGTTTATCAGGCTGAGTTAAAGACTATGGGGATTTACCTTAACCTACTAACTCATGTGAAAACTAAAATTTGCTTTGTCTTCATTAGGATTTTACCTCATGACAATTAACTCAAGAAGACATCTTTTTTTCCTAGTGAGGACAAGGCCAAAAAAACATTTTCTGACTAACCTTAAATTTTACACCCAGAAATATTTCTCAAGATACAGAGGTAACATGAACATTTTCAGATAGAATGGAATTTGTTTTCCCTCAGAAATTGGGTCACAATCTTATATACAGTGTTACTAACATGGCTTTGTAAATTTGGAAATCCAAATAAAATTGAATGAATGTAGACGCTAAATAAACTCTTTGGAAAAGCACTGGGATAAAAAAAAGAAGAAAGCAAACTACAGGGGAAAATGTTACAGTATATATCAGGAGTGGGCAAAATTTTTGTCTCGAGGGCCATATCGGGGTGCAAATCTACATGGAGGGCAGGTAGGGAAGTCTGTGCCTCCCCAAACAGCCTGGCCCCTGCCTCCATCTGCCCCCTCCCCACCCCCGTCAAAACCCCTGACCCATCCAACCCCCCCGCTCCTTGTCCCCTGACCGCCCCCTAGAATCATAGAATAACAGAGTTGGAAGGGACCTCTGGAAGCCATCTAGTCCAACCCCCTGCCCAAAGCAGGACCAATCCCAACTAAATCATCCCAGCCAGGGCTTTGTCAAGCCTGACCTTAAAAACTTCTAAGGAAGGAGATTCCACCACCTCCCTAGGTAATGCATTCCAGTGTTTCACCACCCTCCTAGTGAAAAAGTTTTTCCTAATATCCAACCTAAATCTCCCCCACTGCAACCTGAGACCATTACTCCTTGTCCTGTCATCTGCTATCACTGAGAATAGTCTAGATCCCTCCTGGGACCCGCCGCCCCTAACCGCCCACCGGGACTCCACCCCCTATCTAACCCCCAATGTCCCCTGTCCCCTGACTGCCCCCCCCAAGCCTCTTCCCCATCCAACCGCCCCCTGTGCTCTGACTGCCCCCACGGGATCCCCTGCCCCTTATCCAACCCCCTGGCCCCCTTACCATGCTGCTCAGAGCAGCATGTCTGGCCGCTGCGCTGCCCAGCCAGAGCCAGACACGCTGCCGTGCTGCCCAGCATGAGCAGGCAGCCCCGCCACCCAGAGTGCTGCCTGTGCGGTGGTGTGGCTGTGGAGGAGGGGGGACAGTGGGGGAGGGGCCGGAGCCTAGCCTCCTGGCCAGAAGCTCAGGGGCCAGGCAGGATGGTCCCATGGGCCGGATGTGACCCGCAGGCCGTAGTTTGCCCACCTCTGGTGTATATGATTCAATTCCCAGAATCAGTAACAAGTGCAGCAATGAATGCAAGAAAAAACATTTCCACTGTAAGAAAACAAGGATTCTATTATACCCAACTCATGTACAAAAAACTATATTTTTAAAGAGACGAAAGAAATACAAAGGAAGAACCAGTAAGCTAAAACTTGCTATATGTGAATGAAGCTTGTTAACAAATGCAGCTTGTTAACAAAATGTTTCCGTCTATGATATATTGTACATCACTACATTATTACTGGGGGACAAATACACCATACCATTTTAGCTGTAATTAGAAACTTGGCAATCGAAGTTTATCATTGCAGTGTCCCCATTCTCTACGCTATGTACATGCACATTTGCTAATTATATTTAATTACCATAAAACCATGGATGTAGTAACTTCCTTTTAACAGCAGTAAAATCAACACTCCCTCAACCCCAACATCATGGAAACTGATTGTAATGCTACAGATAAGCTATTGAACCCCAAACAACAAATGTGAGGTATCATCATTACTTCCATTCTATTCAGGCTTTTAAACTATGGATGAATCCATGGTATCTTAAACTTAACTCATATGACTACCATCTGTCATATGTAGTTCTTTCTTTTTCCCTAAGGGAAAATTGTGCATGAGATTTTAAAACAAAATATTTAGGTATGATATATGATGGCAAGGTTGAAGAAGTGTACCTTGCAACTGGAAAGCAGAGAGGTTTGCAGTGGTGGTGGTTCTATGCATACTCAGGAGTTTTTACCAACTCTAAATGCAGAAGGGAGAGCCACTTAAATTCTGCTGGGGATCTGCGGCTTCCCCACTGGCCAATGGCCCCAGCACTCTCCAGACAGTGGTGGTGGTGGTAGTGGAAAGAAAAGGGGTTTTAATCCTAAAAGAAAGAGTCCTGTGGGATTGAGGATGTACAATGCAGGATAGAAGCTGTCTTCCCCTGTCCCACATATTCCCACACCACACCTCCAAATCATTGTGAAGCCTTTGTGAAGAGACTTTCATGGGATTAGGGACAGGTGGTGGGAGACAATGCTACGGAGATAGGCTTCCCCTTTTCACTCTATCCCCCACCCCAATGAAATCCCCATTTCTTATCTTAGATACATTGAGTTTGTATCCCCTCTGCCCACAGAGGCAGAGGAAACAATTCAGCCTTAAACATAATTCTTAAAACATAAACAATTGGCATCAATAGCATTGAAACAGTAATTAGGGTTGACAGGAATCTGGTTTTCAACCGGAACACCTGGTTTAAAAGAGACCCTGGCAGCTCCGGTCAGCACCACTGACTGGGCTGTTAAAAGTCAGGTCGGTGGTGCAGTGGGACTAAGGCAGCCTCTCTGCCTGCCCTGGCTCTGTGCAGGTCCTGGAAGCAGCGGCATGTCCCCCCTCCAACTTCCATGTATAGGGGCAGCCAGGGGGCTCCACACGCTGCAGCCGCCCCAAGTGCTGGCTCTGCAGCACCCATTGGCCAGGACCCACGGTCATTGGGCACTTCGGGGGCCGTGCCTGCAGACAGGGAAGCATGCAGAGCCACCTGGCCACACCTCTGCGTAGGAGCCGGAGAGGGGACATGCCACTGCTTCCGTCTGGAGCCTGCAGCCCTAACCCCCTCCCATACCCCAACCTCCTGCCCCATCCCGGAGCCCCCTCCCGCACTCTGAATTCTTCATTTCTGGCCCCACCCCAGAGCCTGCACCCTCAGCCGGAGCCCTCACCCCCTACTACACCCTAGCCCCGAGCTACCCTGGTGAAAATGAGTGAGTGAGGGAGTGGGGAGAGCAAGCGACAGAGGGAGGGGGAATGCAGTGAGTGGGGGGTCGGGTCTTGGATAAGGGGAGGAGCATCAGAGGAGGGGCAGGGAAGGGGCAGGGCAAGAGTGTTCGGTTTTGTGAGAGTAGAAAGTTGGTAACCCTAACAGAAGTATATCTTAGAGAAGTAACAGTATCAGCTTATGATATTCTATGAATTGCTATATGAAAATTTCTTACATGCTTGCTTTACTTATGATTGGTGGAATAAGAAGAGCCACTAGTATATAATAAATAGTTAGCTCAAACATACATTAAAATAACATGTTACAGAAGATCAAATTATGTTTGGTTATTTTATACTCCTCTATGAAGTAATTTAGCTTATCTCCAGCAGATGTTTTCATCAAATTCTGCTGGTTTTGTTTAGCTGTATTATTGGTCTAACTTCAACATATATATCCAGGGAGCTACTTTGACAATATAAACTGGAATCCAGACATCAGTACTGTCAAAAATCACAATATTTCCACAGTTCTGCAGCTACATCATAAGTTTGTGATTTTAATATTTAATGTGCTTGTATGTGTGTTAACTAGAAAAATCAGTATAAAATATAATTCTACAACAAATCAGTATTTGTAAAAGTCAGTGGTGTTTCTGCAGTGTTTTGATTTCCTCCATCAGACAGTGGGTCTACAACAGAGTGGGAGACTGGAATTGGAACAGGAGACAGCACGTATCCTATAAGTAACATTCTGCATGGCTAATGGGCTCAGAGAAGTGGAACTTGGTGTGAGTTTTGAAGATTATGTTTTTTGTGAACATGCCTGCAGCTACACAATGAATACAACATCTGAAATAATCAATATTAACTTGAACCAGGATTTTCAAAACTTGATGCCTTAATTTAGGCTTGTAAATCCATTTTTAGGCACCTAAGCAGTCAGCCTGGATTTTAAAGAGTTGAACACCTCCTGCTATCATTGATTTCGATTGCAGTTCAGGGTTCAATACCTATACAAATTATACCATTTATTTCAATATTTAGATACCCATCTTTAGACAGTGAAGTTTGAAAATTTTGGCTTCTCCTTCAGCTTATAAAATGAATGTTTTCAGTTACATTTTTATTTAATTTTGATTTTACTTATTTAGTCAAAACTCAGCCACTAGAGATGGACAAAATTATATTTTAGAGATAAGAAATATCCATAGGTGATCATTGAGTATCTGGGCATGGAAAGTATTTCTGATTACTATAGCTACTGAATCTGCTTTCCTGCTATTAAGGTACATGGGAAAAATCTTGCAAATAAAAAAAAGACCTCTTTCATACTTAGAATAGGTAATCAAGTTTTTGGTATACCCAAAAGTCTTTTAATGGAATTCTGTGGTATAATTAATTTAACCAGAAAGAGCTAGGTGTATGTAAATAATGTAACTGGCTTCCTGTGACAATGGCTGGGTATCTGTGATAATTTGCAAAAAGAAAAGGAGGACTTGTGGCACCTTAGAGACTAACCAATTTATTAGAGCATAAGCTTTGTCTAAACAAACTTACCAATTCTCGTTGATATTATGAAATTATTATGAAATGTTACAATGAAAACTGCTACATTATGCACTCTTAGTATGTATCTTCACCAATCTGCAAAATCCATTGTGAATATGCAGCCTTTTGCCTTCCGTCTTTCCTGTTTATCTCCATGTGGGACTGAAATTCCAAAAGCTGGTGGCAAAAGGGTAATAAAAGAGGGTCAAATACTGAAAAGTAATTGCTCTAGGTAATAAGATAGCTCCTACCCAGGAGAACTGCTTTGTCATGGAAGAAGTCACCTTGTCAGTGAAGTCACCTGGCAAAGGTTTCTGGTCACCTGCGGAAGCCGGCAAGGGAATCACCTAACAGAGGAAACTGGAAGGTTCTAAAATGGGAGGAGCCGATCTGTTGGGATCCTTAGCTATTTTCTCCAGCTGAAGAGGAGAGAGAAGCAACCCGACATGTGCAGGCCTGCCTGAGCTCAGATGGTCCCCCAGGGACTCACAAGGGAAGGGTGCGATAGTGAGGGGTATTGCAGTTAGGATGTTGATTGTTTTCTAAATTATCTGTACTCTCGTACTTTATACAAACTGTTTTGTAAAAACAGTTGCATTCGACTCTGGGAAAAGTGTTCGTGGGTGTGTTATATACTTCATCAGTACCACCTGCTTCCTGAGAGAGAAAGCTCACATCTTTCAGTGGGATTTTGGCACATGGTATGTTTAAGTGACTGGGGTATCTTGTGGGGCAGCACAGGTCCTGGAACCTTCAGGGAGGTAGGTTGTGGAACTCCATTTCTGTGGAACGGTAGCAGACTGAAGGTCTTTTCCCAGGAGAAGAAGAATCTCAGAATGATGAGACAGATAACTGTTTGTAAACTGGATGACAATCTCCATGTCATTCCCTTATTAGTACAAGTAATTCTAGAAATGATTCCTATAGCAGGTAGTCTGTAAAATATTAAAATGAGGACTACACTTATTTCTGTTGGACAACAACATACCCAATATTGTTAGAAAGTTGTAATGCTACAAATGTCTCACCATGAGATTTTGTACCCTAATCTTAAAATTTCCACCAATAATAAAGACATCAGCTTTTATCTTCTGAAAAGTCACATAACTAACAGCTAGGCATTTCTGTAGCAAAAATGATTACACAAAGGCAGAATAGCACTTTGGAGCATTCTCTGGCTTGGAAGAGATAGGGAACTGGCTCGCAAGAGGTATTTGTACAAATATACAGTATCTGCAAATGTAAAAGATCCTAAAATAAACTTTTCTACCCAAGAACAAAAGGAGTACTTGTGGCACCTTAGAGACTAACCAATTTATTTGAGCATAAGCTTTAAATAAATAAATTAGTTAGTCTCTAAGGTGCCACAAATACTCCTTTTCTTTTTGCGAATACAGACTAACACGGCTGTTACTCTGAAACTTTTCTACCCAAGAACTTCAGTGTGTAATCCCTAGAGGGATTTGGTTCCATTAGAAAGACTGAAAGTCTATGACAAGTATAATCCTGTTCCCACATACTTCCAACCATTTGAAAGGAAGTTAGATCATCAAGCCCAGATCAGCACTCTGCAATCTCACAACCTAACAATTACCAATCAACATGAATAAATTTCAAAATACAATTGAAAAACTATTTGCCATCATTTCTGGCTTCAGAGATGATCAGAATGAGAACAGTTTCCTCTGTCTTTTTAACAGCACAATGCATGAAAGTACAGAACAGAAGAGAAATGATTTCATAGATATTTAGGTCAGAAGGGACCATTATGATCATCTAGTTTGACCTCCTGCACAACGCAGGCCACAGAATTTCACCCAGAACAGAAGAGAAATGATTTCTCCAAACTATGAGAGTTTTTAGATGAATGAGTTACTAAATTAAGAGGAAATTGTACAGTTGAAACATAATTCATGTCTGTACTAAAATCTACTCACTCTGCCTTACTCCTATAGTATGGATAGAAGTAATTCTAAAAGATAGAAGATTCTGTCTGGAAAGGTTATGAAAGCAGTGAGGGTTGCAAGGTGATAGACAAAAGCTGGAGAATGACAGAAAACAATGAGAGAGAATTAGGTGTGTCATCTATGCAAACTGGTCCTGCACATGCCCTTTGCCCTATTCAAATAACTTTGGGCCAAATCCTGAGACTCTGGGCCATCTTTTCCCCTCAGGAAAAATTCCACTGCAATCAATGGGTAAATACCAGGATTTGGGCTTACATCTATAGCATAGAACACACAGCATTTGTTTTGCCAGTCCAGAAAAAAAAACAACAACAACAACAACCCAAGGTGGGTTTTTGGTCTGCCCTTCAAAGATACAATCATCTCACATGCACAATTAAAGATTGTGGCACATGGATTACCAACCAAACAAATCACATAAACTCTAGCTTTTACCATGTTCCACCTTCTCTTGACCTCCAACTACTTTACATCAAGTATTTCTTGATATCAAGTCAGAATTTGCTTCTATCAAAGTTCTGCCATTGACTTGGGAGATAGGAGCATGTCCACAGATTATCAGCTTTTTATTAGGGCTGTCAATTAATCACAGTTAACTCACGTGATTAACTCAAAAAAAGTAATTGTGATTAAAAAAAGTAATCATGATTAATCACAGTTTTAGTCGTACTGTTAAACAATAGAATACCAAATGAAATTTATTAAATAATGTCCTCTGGAACGGTGGTTGAAGCATGAAGGGGCATATGAATCTTTAGTGCATCTGGCATGCAAATATCTTGCAATGCTGGATACAACAGTGCCATGCAAACGCCTGTTCTCACTTTCAGGTGACATTGTAAACAAAAAGCGGGCAGCATTATCTCCTACAAACGTAAACAAACTTGCTTGTCTGAGCGATTAGCTGAACAAGAAGTAGGACCGAGTGGACTTGCAGGCTATAAAGTTTTACATTGTTTTATTTTTTAATGCATTTTTTGTACATAATTCTACATTTGTAAGTTCAACTTTCATGATAAAGAGATTGCACTACAGTATTTGTATTAGGTAAATTGTTTTTTACAGTGCAAATATTTGTAATAAAAATAAATATAAAGCGAGCACTGTACACTTTGTATTTTGTGCTGTAATTGAAATCAGTATATATGATAATGTAGAAAATATCCAAAACTATTTAAATGTTATTCTTTAAATAATTGCTATTATTTAACCGCTTGAAAGCCCTACTTTTTATTCATCAACAATTATAGCACCATATAAATAACAGGAATAAATGATGGACAAAAACAACAGATACTTTAGATATTTCCTAAATGGTTCTTACTTGCATAGGCTAGTATTTAGGCAGGTAATCACATTCAACTCAAGAATTATTCAGTGGCAGCATCAGACCTTTTGTGTGAAATGTATAGGTCATGATGTAACATAATTGGTAACAGAAAACTATAAAATATTCTGCCCCAGTTCAATTCAGTGTGAGTGATATTAATAGGGAAAATTATAGATTTGAGATTAGTACAGCTCTATTTATTCTTAAATTAAATTCCATTACAGAATCACATGATCAGCTCCCAAATAAATAGCTACATTCTATAGCCTCGGATTATTAAAATAAACATGCTGCGCTTTACTAGACTTTGTATTTAGAGTGCTTCTGAACACAGACTAACCATTACTGATTATTGCAATTTCTTTTAAACCCTGCTAATTTACAGCTTCTCCTCCTCCATCAGTTCCCCCCACTCCCCATATATCTACAGCTTTAATTACAGCAGTAAATGCCCATAGTGAAGACAGCAGCATCTGCCTATGGTTATTTCAAAGTTTATGCATACCAATGTTGTAAACATAAAAGGAGCATAGCCTAATAACCTAATGATTCTACATTTTAAAAGCATAGGGGTTTAATACACAAGTACTATATTCTCCCTTCAGAGATTTTAAATGCCACAAGGCGGCAAAGCTGAGTCCTTTCACTGAGTCTAAGTATATTTTACATACTTCTGATATAAAATTAAAAAAAAACCAAACCCCTACAAATCAAATACTTTTCTAAGTATTCATTTTTATACCCACAATCAATTGTGGGCACATTTTGGATTGCAAAAATTGAGAGAGGCCACCCAGTTTAAAATTTACCCATAAAGGTACCTCAAAAATTGCCTCAAAATTGCATAGATTATTATATATTTTGCAATGGAATATTTGAGACATTTATTGGTTACTGAATATTTTAAAAATAATGTTACCATTGGTTTCCCAGTTCTAAGTGTGTATTAATGAGGTCCTAATGTACACAGAAAAGTCACACAGGCCCAGAACACTATTAAAATGAGACAGTAATCCCACATTTCTAACAAAGATGGTATTTCATACCCATTTTGCTGCTGTTCATACAAGTGGAATGATATAGGCCACATTTTTATTTCACTTAAGTGGGTGTGAATCCAGAGTAACTCCATGCAATTTGCAGCTCTTAAGGTTTGTGGCGGTATCCCAAAGAGGGAATAGAACCACCCCTCTCTCTCTCTCTCTCTCTGACATAGTTCATTTTCCTTGAAAAGGGGATTATCTGTCTCCAAGTTTTCAGAATGTTCTTAAATTCCACACATATGTCAATGGAAAAGAGGGGTTTGCCTCATCTTCTGACTCAAAAAGAAATGATGATTAAAATGACAAAAAAAGGAAAACAAAGGACAGAAAAAAAGAAGAATAGTTAAGACTCCAATACCTTTTTTTAAAATGTTGGTTTTAAAAATCTGCTTTTGTGCACTATATTGACTGACAGTGTTATAGAGTGAGATTGTGGCCCCATTCAAGTCAATGGCAAAACTCTTGTTAAATTTCACTGGGGCCAAATTCCATGCCTAGTGCATAAATGAACTCTAATACAGTGTTTCCCATTCTTCTCTGGTTGTCTACTCATTATCTGAAATAAAAAATTGTTTGCAATTTCCTTACACTTACTACAAAAGTAAGAATAAAAAAAGGTAACTATTGCAATGATAAAGCTGTATATAATTTATTTGTGTGTGTTGTTTCATGGTGTTGACAAATAACACTTGACCTTGAAGGATAAGGGCAGGGGAAAAATTTGTTTACTTTAGATTGTAAGAACATTTTTAATACCCAATTGCCTTTTGTGAACCCCACTGGGATCGCAACCCAACCGCTGAGAAACACTGTTATAGTACAATTATCCTAGACGTCACATAAATATTCTCTTTGTGGTTCTAGTGGTTTTCACGGATCATAATAAAAAAGAAAACAGGTGGAGGCTCAGTATCAGAAGAAAAAAATGATTTTTCAGCCATACAAGGTTAAAATAAAATTTAAAAAAAGAAAGAAAAAAGAAAAAGTATTCACAATACCGAAGGACCTGATTTTAAAAGGATGTGTTAAAGATTGAGATAGATAATAGTACCTGTTGCGCTGTGAAGTTTCAATAAGCAAACAAGCTTGTGTCTATACAATTAGCCAGTTTTTCTTATGAGATCTCTTGTACTTTCTACTTCCAGACAAACAAATGGAAATACTAAAAGGACTTAAATGATATGCTAGAACTTCCACATCCAAGCCAGTTCAGTCCCCCAAAACTGCAAAACATGAAAAATAAAGTGTATATACACCTATATACATATATTTTCTCCAGTTCTGAACCTCAAAAATCATTGACTTCAGTCCTTGTTTCATCCAAACCAGTGCACCCATCCCCAATCTGTACTTGGACAAAAACAAGCACATCAGCAGTTTGCGGAGGAGAACTGTGTACTTTTATTGCTGGTCTCAATCATCAAACAGAGGAGGGGTTTAAGGGGTGCAGCTGGAAAATTAGGCAATGATTGACAACAGCTTGCAGAGAAGCTCTAAGAAACTGGTAAGAAATAGCTGCGCTGCCAAAGGCTTTCCCAGGTAGGTAGCTTAATCCAACTCTGACCATAAAAAAGCAAGTTTTTCTTTTACTGCGGTCTCAATTATTCCCTCTATAGTAGAAGTTATTTATGCAATGCTGTGTATCTCATAATTCAGAAAGATTTGTGAATACATTACACAGTGAAATTAACAACCAAAACCTATGTGACTGATCACATTTATTCATTTCACACGATAAATTTGATACAGTTTTCACTCAGAAATAGTGCACATCCCTTATCAAAGCTGAAGTTGTCTTCTAAATCAGATACATCTTCCAATAAATACATAACAATTAAATCAGGTACATTGCCTGTTAAATGAGATGCATCATATGTTGAAACAAATATACCTCCTACTAAATTGTGCTAAACCAGAAATATTACATATGCACCACTTATTGTGCTTCATATGATAAAGATGAGGTAAGATTTACTGAAATGAATATGACAAGTATTACACAATAGGGCAGCCACACAAACTGAGACACATAAAATACTAACAAATGTCAACTTTGTGAAGGAAGGATGACCTTGTTAAGACACTTGACTTTAAGACGAGATCTATCACTGCTTTCTTTGGTAACCTTAGGCAAGTTACATAAACTCTGTCTCTCAGTTCCCCATGTGTAAAATCGGAATATTTCTTTTTCCCCTTCTGTCTCCTTTGTTTCAGAGCAGGGACTGTTTCTATGTGTATGTAAGACAGGTAGCACAATGATGCTTTACCTTGGTTGGTAAAGGTTGGTAAAGGTGCTACCGTAATATAAATAAAAAATTGGTTACTAACCTGTTCAGTAACTGTTGTTCTTCCAAAAAATGTTGCACATACCCATTCCACTCTTGGTGTCTGTACGCCCAGCCATCTGTGGACCTTGGTGGTACCAGTTGGGCGGTTCAAGCAACTGCTACTGCTGCACACCATTGTGTGCAGGTATAAAAAACAGAGCCACTCTTGGCCTCCTTTAGTTCCTTTTTGACAGAACTCTGATGTGTAGGGGCAAGCAGGCGGGTCATGGAATGGACACCTGCAAAACATCTCGAGGAAGAACAGCTACTGAACAAGTTAATAATCATTTTTTCATGTTCAGGTGATTGTAAATATGCATTCCGCTCTTGGTGATCATAGGCTGTGAACACAGGATGAGGGATGGGAGTCTATTTAAACAAAGATTGGAGAACAGCTCATCAAATTAGCATCATCTCTGCAATCCTGAGAAACAACATAATGGGAGGCAGATGTAATGGGGGGTCTACTACAGACCACCTAACCAGGAAGAAGAGGGGGGATGAGGCTTTTTTTTAAACAACTAACAAAATCATCCAAAGCACAGGACTTGATGGTGATGGTAGACTTCAACTACCCAGACATCTATTGGGAAAATAATACAGTCAGGCACAAATTATCCAATATCTTGGAATGTATTGGAGACAATTGTTTTTATTTCAGAAGGTGGAGAAAGCTACTGGGGAGAGGCTGTTCTAGATTTGATTTTGACAAATAGGGAGGAACTGGTTGAGAATTTGAAAGTGGAAGCTTGTGTGAAAGTGATCATGAAATGATAAAGGTTCATGATTCTAAAGAATGCTAGGAGGGAGAATAGCAAAATAAAGACAATGGATTTCAAGAAGGCAGACTTTAGCAAACTCAGGGAGTTGAGAGGTAAGATCCTATGGGAGGCAAGTCTAACAGGAAAAATAACTGAAGACAGTTGGCAGTTTTTCAAAGAGACATTATTAAGGGCACAAGAGCAAACTAGCCCACTGCATAGGAAATACAGGAAGTATGGCAAGAGATCACCCCGGCTTGACCAGGCGATCATCAATTATCTAAAAATCAAAAAAGAATCCTACCAAAAAAAAAAATGGAAACGAGATCAAATTACAAAGAATGAATATAAACAAATAACACAAGTATGTAGGGACAAAATTAGTAAGGCCAAGGCACAAAATGAAATCAAACTAGCTAGAGACATAAAGAGTAACAAGAAAACATTCTACAAATACATTATAAGCAAGAGGAAGACCAAGGACAGGATAGGCCTGTTACTCAACAAGGGGGGGAAAACAATAACAGAAAACGTGGAAATGGCATCAGTGCTTAATGACTTCTTCATTTCATTTTTCACCAAGAAGGCTGGTGGTGATTGGACATCAAACATAGTGAATGCCAGTGAAAATGAGGTAGGATCAGAGGCTAAAATAAGGAAAGAACAAGTTAAAAATTACCTAGACAAGTTAGATGTCAAGTCACCAGGGCCTAATAAAATGCATCCTAGAATGCTCAAGGAGCTGACTGAGGAGATATCTGAACCATTAGGATTATCTTTTTAAAGTAATGGAAGACAGGAGAGATTCCAGAAGACTGGAAAAAGGCAAATACAGTGCCAATCTATAAAAAAGGGGAAATAAGGACAACCCGGGAAATTCCATACCCCGAAAGATAATGGAGCAAATAATTAAGCAATCAATTTGCAAACATCTAGAAGATTAAAGGTGATAAGCAACAGCATGGATTTGTCAAGAACAAATCATGTCAAACCAATCTGATAGCTTTCTTTGACAGGGTAACAAGCCTTGTGGATATGGGGGAAGCGGTAGACATGGTATATCTTGATTTTAGTAAAGTTTTTTGATACTGTCCAGCATTATCTTCTCATAAATAAACTGGAGAAATGCAACCTAGATGGAGCTACTATAATGTGGGTGCAAAACAGATTGAAAAACCGTTCCCAGAGAAAGGATCATCAGTTGCACACATACAAAATGGGAAATGACTGCTTAGGAAGGAATATTGCAGAAAGGGATCTGGTGGTCATAGTGGACCACAAGCTAAATATGAGTCAACAGGGTAATGCTGTTGCAAAAAAAAGCAAACATCATTCTGGGATGTATTAGTAGGAGTGTTGTAAGCAAGACACAAGAAGTAATTCTTACGCTCTACTCTGCTCTGATTAGGCCTCAACTGGAGTATTGTGTCCAGTTCCGGGTGCCACATTTCAGGAGAGATGTGGACAAATTGGTGAGAGTCCAGAGAAAAGCAACAAAAAATTATTAAATGTCTAGAAAACATGACCTATGATGGAAGACTGGAAAAATTGGGTTTGTTTACTCGGGAAATGAAAAGACTGAGAGGGAACATGATAACAGTTTCCAAGTATGTAAAAGGTTGTTACAAGGGTGGGGGGGGGACATTGTTCTTCTTAACCTCTGAGGATAGGACAAGAAGCAATGGGCTTAAATTGCAGCAAAGGAGGTTTAGGTTGGACATTAGGAAAAACTTCCTAACTGTCAGGGTGGTTAAGCACTGGAAAAAATTGCCTAGGGAGGTTGTGGAATCTCCATCATTGGAGATTTTTAAGAGCAGGTTAGACAAACACCTGTCAGGGGTGGTCTAGATAATACTTAGTCCTGCCATGAGTGCAGGGGACTGGACTAGATGACCTCTAGAGGTCTCTTCCAGTCCAATGATTCTATGATGATATACAGAATATGAAATCAATACAGACTGCACAATATATGAAATCTTTCAACATATTCCATGTGGGGTTTCTGTGTTTTCTGTTTAGTTTTTCCTGAAATCTGGTGATTTTCCAAACTATTTCAGTCTATATTTTCCTCCCAATTACAAATTTCATATTTTTAAAAAAAGATGTTCACTCTCAATAAAGGGAAAGCTGCATGCTGTAAAACTGCATTTTTCAACGCCTGTCTCATCCACAAGTTTAAGGACAGAATCGAAAAGAAAATGTGATTTTTTTCCCCCCAAACAGCATAGTTATTTTCAGTGCCAGTGAAAATGCTAGTTATATGTGCTGCTGTTATATTTTATCTGTAAATAGGGCCAAACTATGGCCACTGCAGTGCTGGTGCACAGGAGGGAAAAGAATGCATATGGAACTCTTTCTGTGCCCAGTGCGCCTTACCATTTGTATGACTGCACATTGTATATGACTTTAATATTGAATTTTCAACTAGAAACTGTTCCACACAGATGGGGAGGAGAGGGGAGGGAATGTTAGGAGGAGCTCAAAAATCAGAAGACAGACCAAAAAGCATGATATATTATTATTTCTTAGGGTGAGTCATTTTGGGGGGGTTCTTACTCACAACTTCTTTTTTAAAAAATTCTGGCACTTGTAAGTACTGAGCAAGGTATACCTCTTAATATTCTGGAGGTGTTAATGCCTTAAAAGGCATAAAGCTTCAAAGGGACCACTGATTTTGTGTACCTACCTGCTTCTCTACTCTACCATGGCATTATTTCTTTATAGCCCATAGTCTACTTGGCAGGATTAAAAAAAAAAAAAATAAGAGCACAGGTAAGTGCCTAATTTGCACATGCAATTACTGCAATTGTACATGCAAATTGTGCAATTGCAGATGCTTCTAACTGGCTATTTACTTGGACAATTATCTAGTTTGCATACGCAAACTACTACAGACCGTTACTGTCACCAGGGGTTGGAACCAGGTTCCAATCAATCGATCAGGCTTTGCCAACTGCATTTTCTTAGGTGCTTTAGTGAAGCTCAAACAAACAAGTCTGGCAAGTTGTGTCATGTTTTGGTACCTTATATGTCTCAACCCTTCATCTAGGACCTGGTTTCATGTGTGAAAGTCTGAGTAATTTAAAATGACATTCTGCTTTTTTTTTCTGTTTGGTGTTCTGTAATGTAATTTAAATGAAAATCCAGGATTATAACTGGAATGCAGGGTATTAGTTACCAAGTATTTGTAACTTAACTTTCATATGTTTAGAAAATGCTGAATAGTTGTTGTTACTTTTGCTGTATTGTAGTTTAAATAACTTACCAAAACAATTGAAACTGGTGTGATTATATTGCATTATTCTGACAAATAAAATTTACAGAATTTTTATTTTTTTGGTGCAGAATTTTTAATCTTTGGCACAGAATCCCCACAGGAGTAAAGATCATATTACGTGAACATAAGAATGGCCATACTGGGACAGACCAATGGTCCATCTAGCCCAGCATTGTTGTGTCCTCCAACAGTGGCCAGTGCCAGATGCTTCAAAGGGAACGAACAGAGTAGGGCAATTATCGAGCGATCCATCCCCTGTCATCCAGTCCCAGCTTCTGGCAGTCAGAGGTTAAGGAACACCCAGGACTGTATTCATGACCATTTTGGCTAATAGCCATTCGATGGATTTATCCTCCAAAAACATATCTATTTTTTCTTTTTTTAACCCAGTTATACTTTTGGCCTTCACAACATCCCCTGCCAGTAGGTTCCAAAGGTTGACAACGTGTTGTGTGAAGTACTTCTTTTTGTTTGTTTTAAGCGTGCTCCCTATTAATTTCATTGGGTAACCCCAGTGTTCATATTATGTGAAACGGTAAACAATAATAAATTATGAACATCTATACCAGAATTTCCCCAAGTGTGTGTATGGAAGGTGGGGGCATCACAAAGAACCAGTTGGGGGAGTGCAGGATATGTATAAATTAAGATGACAGAGTGGCAGAAAGGTATGATTGGTGAATGCCCTTCAGGAAAACTAAACCTTTCAAAAATAAAATAAAATAAAATAAAATAAATCAGAGGAAGGATGGTCAAGTGGTTTGAGTACTAGCCTGCATTGTGGGAGACTTGGGTTCAATCCTTGCACAGACCCAGGCCCTATGACCCAAGGAAAGTCACTTGGTTTCTTTGTGCCTCAGTTCCCCATCTCTAAAATGGGGTGATAGAGACTTTCCTGCCTCACATGGGAGTTGTGAGGATAAATTCATTAACGATAGTGAAGTGCTCAGTTACTACTTCAGTTACTCACGAAAGCTTATGCTCAAATAAATTGGTTAGTCTCTAAGGTGCTACAAGTACTCCTTTTCTTTTTGCGAATACAGACTAACACGGCTGTTACTCTGAAATCAGTTACTATGGACATCGGGGCCACATAAGTATCTAAGATACATAGAAAAGTATGGGAAACACTTATCTAGCCTGTGTATACTTCATAGGTCATTGCATTGAGATGTATAATGCTCTTAATTAGAATAAACATCCAAAGCAAGGATGTAAACATCTAACAAAATATGAGGTATACCCTGAGATTAGCTGAACCAAAATAAAGATTTAGATGGTGTAAATTACTTGTTATTTGCAATTTAGTATGATCGTTTGCATTTTCAGAAAGGAAGTCAATTAAGTAGAAAAATCGCATTATACCTCCCTTGTGAATTTTATGCAATTAGTCTAAGGGGGTGGGGACAGATGCAGAGACAGAATCTTAGAGAATTAATCAAGAATGAGTCTTTGGCAAATATTTAGCACCTACTCAATATCATTAACTTAGGCTTGAATAAAATAGTAAATAGTAAAATAGTAGAACTATTTCCCCATGTTTATTTCCCCCCTCCACCCCCCACTGTTCCTCAGATGTTCTTGTCAACTGCTGGAAATGGCCCACCTTGATTATCACTGCAAAAGGTCCCCCCCCCCCCAATAGCTCACCTTAAGTGATCACTCTCCTTACAGTGTGTATGGTAACACCCATTGTTTCATGTTCTCTGTGTATATAAATCTCCCCACTGTATTTTCCACTGAATGCATCCGATGAAGTGAGCTGTAGCTCACGAAAGTTTATGCTCAAATAAATTTGTTAGTCTCTAAGGTGCCACAAGTACTCCTTTTCTTTTTGTGAATACAGACTAACATGGCTGCTATTCTAAAAACTACTCAGTATCAGTTACCCACAGAGCTAACAGAAGCTGTAAATTTAGAGTTGCAAATTGAATCATAAATCAGATAAGGATAAACACTATCTTACATTAATAATGTAACTTGAATACTGAATAAGTGGTAATATGATATAGTCCTCTCTATATCATGCTATGGATATTTTCTCAAAGTTGTTTTAGGTGCAACAATCTTTCCAGCTTTACCCCTTATTCCAGGGTAATCAGTTTTCTGCTGCAGAACACTGGGCTCAATCCAACTCAGCCAAAACCTCCACTAGGTTCTGTCAGGGTTCCCTCCCCACTCTGAACTCTAAGGTACAGATGTGGGGACCTGCATGAAAGACCCCCTAAGCTTATTTCTATCAGCTTAGTTTAAAACTTCCCCAAGGCACAAATTCTTTGCCCTTGAAGGGTACGCTGCCACCACCGAGTGATTTAACAAAGAATCAGGGAAAGGACCACTTGGATTTCTGATTCCCCCAAAATATTCCCCCAAACCCTTACACCCCCAGAGAGGCTTGAGAATAATATCCTAACCAATTGGTTACAAAGTGATTACAGAACCAAACCCGTGGGTCTTAGGACAATAGAGAGATAAGTCAGGTTCTTAAAAGAAGGATTTTATTTAAAAAAAAAGATAAAAAATCACCTCTGTAAAATCAGGATGGAAAATAATTTTACAGGGTAACAAAAGATTCAAAAACACAGAGGATTTCCCTCTGGGCCAAACTTTAAAGTTACAAAAAGAAAGCCAGGAATACACCTTACTCTCAGCACAGAGAAAATCACAAGCCAAAACAAAAATAAGCTAACTCATTCCCTTGCTAGTACTTACTAATTCTAATGGAGTTGGATTGCTTGCTTCCTTGATCTGTGTCCGGCAAGCACACACACGAGACAGAACAAAACCTTCTGCCCCCGCCCTGATTTCAAAGTATCTTGTCCCCTTATTGGTCCTTTTGGTCCGGTGCCAGCCAGGTTACCTGAGCTTCTTAACCCTTTACAGGTAAAAGGATATTGTGCGTTTTGCCAGGAGGGATTTTATAGTACTGTATACAGGAAGGTTGTTACCCTTCCCTTTATATTTATGACAGCTTCTGTTGTAGTTTTTTGGTGCACAAGGAATTAAAACTGGATCACTGCAGGCATCAAGACTGTAATATGTTGAAAACTTCAATGGAAGTAAGACAGCTGAGGATACATAGTACCTCTGAAAATCAGGCACCAAAAGAAGCATGTCCTTAATTACTGTACAACTAGTGTATTGAAATGAGGTAAAGATTAGGTTTTCCATCTTTTGTATTCACATCTTTCGTTCTTTGACTCTCTCTTGGAAACTTGACATTTGTTTCTTCTTTGTTGTTTTCCTTTATCTGAAATACGTCATTTAAACTGGAAGCATGTGATTTGCTCATCTGGATGGGTAACAATATGACAAGCCAGATTCTAAATTGCACTACCACAGGACAGGAAGCAAAGATGACTTTACATTCCCCTTATGGCTCCTAATCCATGGAGCCCCATGGGGTCCAGATCAATTACCAGTGCAACTTAGAGCAGCATTCAGATTGTACTAAGTTGCACTTAAGTACAATGGCCCCAATGGGCTCGGGTCACACTTCTTTCACTCAACCTCCATCACTATCCTGGGAGCTGGGGCAGCATACAGTACATGATTCCATGCCACTTGGGAATTCCTTCACATCAGGAATCCCCAGGTAGCTAGTCTGCCAGCTTTCTGGTTGTTTGGGGTCACTGGAGTGATGCAAAGCAACCAGATAGGGAAAGAGTTAATCAACCCCACCATAAGTTTTAACAACTGAAACAGAGTGACTCTCTCAACATTTATTGACTCTCAAAAAAGAAAATTAATTCTTTATTGTGTTTCTTTCTGGGAGATTTTAGTTTTACCAGCTAACCACACAGGGTCTTAGACATGGAACACTATCTATAGTTGCCCCATAAAAGAGAACCAGTGGTAAACAATGAGTTGTAATCACACAACATATTAGTAACCTACACCATTCAGCCATTTTGCAGTCTTTAGGAAGATAGGTAAATAGCAACAACTCTAATGGGATTGTTGTTCGTACAGGTAAAAATCCATCATTTCTGTCACACTGTCCATTTGGTGAGAGATTATTATACAAACACAGCAGCATCCAGAAAAGAAGATTCAAAAGTGACATCCATACTAGCATGACAGTATTCTAACAAGATCGTTATTTAAATTGTAGCTTTGACAGCAAGTTAAATATTAGTTTAATTGTAAATTATACTCTATATTGAATTTTCTAGCACAAGGAGTAAACGTTTGCTACTGAGTGATGGTTTAATTTATTTTTAACAAGGATTTAAAAGATTTTTACCGTGATTGTAACTGAAAACAAAATGAATGAGTCTGATAGAAAAAAGGGCTCCTTTACAGATAGACATTCAAACCCAGCTACGAATGTCAGTTCCTGGGCTAACTGCACCTCCAACTCCTGCTGGTCTCAGAGTGAAACTGTATTAAGGTCTCCAGTTGTTACCTCTCTTGGGATGAAACCATGCAATTCTCCCACTCTCAGACTGGGCCTTCGGCTGCAGTCCCAACTGTATTAACTGTGATTACCGCAGCAGATCTGACTTATCTCAAAGCACCTACAAGTCTGTACCCCGCTTGAAGCAATGACAGTGGTAACCAGTGACTGGATACTTTGCCTGAAGAAAGCTAATTATTCATTTAGAATCGAAGCATTCAAGAAAAAACAGATCTTAAAAACCGTAAGCCAGTCTACATGCTTCCCTGTTTTCCCTACAGCTTAACATTCCCTGGATCTGGAAAGACTTCATTTCTTTTACATTCCTCTGCAGAGCTTCTCTCTGTGTCTACCTTTCTCCCTGAAAGCCCCTGACAATTGACCACCCCCCCTTTTCTTGAGAAGGGCTGTTTAGCATTCTCTTGTTCTCTTCGCTGCCAGAATTTGCAGAACAGCAGTGTTGCCTCATTGGAGACTAGCTATAGGGTGCTCAAAACTAATATTTTCTGCCATTGTCTTGTAGCTGTCCCCTCCATGTGTTTGTTCAAAGGTTACTTATCTGGATCCAGTGTGTTGCTTCCCTTCTTGTTTTCCCACAACCCCAATTAAGCTAGAACAACATATTCATAAAGAAGATTCAAATGACCCCCGTTAGTTGTGCGCTAATTTTACCTCACTGACCAGATTCATAAAATTATTATACCTCAGTATTCTTAGATTATTATTCTATAGCAGTTCCATGGTCATCAAACCGTACAAACTATGGGATTTTTTTTTTGAAGAACTAAAAAAGTTCATATGTGCTTTTAAAAAACGCCTAGAAATTGTTTAATAAGCTTAAGACAAAGATTTTTCAAAAACATGAGCATTAAGGTAATCTCCTGCATTCATATTTAGATACCTACATTAGCAGCCTGAGTTTTAACAGTATTGAGACCTCTTGAAGCCAATAATAAGTGGTGGGTGCTCAACACCACTGGTTTCAGGAATGCTTAGAACTACTGAAAATCAAACCACTTATTTCAGTGCCTAAATATTAATTTAGGAACCTATCATTAGGCTTCCATTTTTTAAAATATTGCCTTAAGGTTGTAATTAAATACAAATTTCAACAGTTTCTGCTATTACTGCTAAAAATCATAATGCAACATTCTTACACTCTCAAAATATTTTAGAGTATCAGACTTACCATATATTGAGTACCAATCTCCTTTTTCTCTCTCAACACAACCTTGCCACTGATATGAGAGCCTTCTCCTTTATACTTCTTGGCTTTGTCGTAACTCTGCCATTATCTCTGGATCAGTTTTAAAATTTCAGGTCTTTTGCCTACACCTCAATTTCTCTCACCCTCTAATATTTTTTTCTTTTTACTTCATAACTGTAACATTTTGGGATAAAGTCTGCATGAAATTTACCAACTGAAGTATTCAAGGAAGAATTTACAGGAATGGGAATTAGCCTTCCCTTGAAGAACTTGTATTAATGTATTCCTTTCCTTAGGCAGTATTGCCAGAGCCCCTGTCATCATGATTCAGAGGGTGGGACTGGGGTAATAGGAAGTAATTCTTTAGAATTCTCACCTAACCAAGGAGTTCATGTAGACATAAAGATCATAAGAAATAAAATAAATAACACTGAGAAATCAATAATATCAGCAGTGCTTCTGTCACCCCCTCCCATTTTTCCCCTTACTCCGAGTAAATTTCGACAAGCAATTATTGTAATTTAAGCTATATTTTACTCTTCCTTCTAAATATGTAGATTTGGCAAAATAAGGATTCCCCATGTACATGCTCTATTCTATAGTAAAAGAAAAGGCTAGGCTAGACTTACTTGGACCTAAAAACAACTAATTGCTTCATAACGTTAGCTGAGTTTGTATAGTGCTATCCTGTATCAGTGTTTATAGTCAGGAAAAATTATTATTTATGATAATAAATATATACTAATAGTTAACTACTAAGAGTGTCTTTTAAAACAATGGTAGTTTTGCCACACTGGTCTAGTCACAGGAATTGAATTGATATAACAAAATACGTTTCTAATTCTATATAAATTTGTGCAACTCAAATTGATTTAATAGTATCGGCCACTCAATCTGATTGAAAAGTGCTAACACAGTGGGGTTGCACCGATTTAACTCACTAGATTTAGAAACTGATTTAGTTTAATCAAGGAAATTTCTGCCTATGGCCCAGCTGCCCACAGCCATGTTGCTGCACACAGCTCCACTACGATTTCATTGGCACTTTGGTGGTGGTGCAAGGGGCTGGTCTTACACATCTGTCTGCAGGTTTTGGGCCCAAGTGGAGACTGTAGGATCAGGTCTAATTATTGTAATTTAATTACGTGGTCGTGGAAAGTTAGGAAAATATATATCCCTATATATACTCTGCTTGACTTCAATAAAGCTAAGAAATGCCTGTAAATAAATTAAAATGTTTCTTAAAAACTGTTATTTTGGGAGTATATATAAAATAGACCAAATGCGGAGTGTATATACTACTAAACATAAATAGCTAAACTCTGAGTTCAGGGCTCTGTTGTGCTATTGTGACACAGTCTCAAGGGGCACTTGACGAAGAATTCAGCTTCAGTGAGGCAGAATTCTTCTTGGAATTCCCCAGTGTGCTTGGGGGAGGAGGGCCCATGGTTACATCCTTTCATGGGTGAAGCATATTCCCAAACACCTAAGGCCAGTGCAAAGAAGGTGGTGGGTAAGTGTGGATCACATTTCCTCAACTTTCAGAGTAACAGCCGTGTTAGTCTGTATTTGCAAAAAGAAAAGGAGTACTTGTGGCACCTTAGAGACGAACCAATTTATTTGAGCATAAGCTTATTTCTATTTCCTCAACTGTCACCAGCTCTCACCATTTTATACCAAGTCTCACAATAGTTTTTTTTTTCTTTAAGTCCCACCTCCATGAGCCAAGTGATTACATAAGAATCTCTTCTTTCGGTTACATAAAGGTTCTAGCCTTCATGGTTGCGGAGAAAAGCTTGAAAATGTGAACCCTAAAGGTTCAAAAACCAGAAGGCAAATAAGAAGAATCCAAAGTTCATTTTAAAAATCTTAATATTTTAAGCCAATCTCATGATTTTTGGAGACCTGCCTCCTGATTTTGGAATGCCTGGTGTTGGCAATACTGCCTCCTCGCTGACATCTTTGGGGTGATGTGCCTCTGCAGGGATACATGGAGGCAACAGCCCCTGCCATGCTCTGTATGCAGGCACTGCAATTGTTGTCCTTGAGCCAGGCACACAAAGGGAGAGGGCTCCTTGCTCATTCTCCCCACCGCTGAGTGAACTTGTCACAATCTGGCCCTTACACAATTTCCAACCAAGCCACTCTTATATATAAAAATATCAAATGTTTCTATTGGTGCCATTTAAAGTGTCATTTTTCCTCTTTCCCTTCATTTAAGCAAAAAGAAAATTGTAATTCAAATTTCCATTTTCTTAATACAGCACTCTACCTTGATGTAGTATAACAGCAGCAGCTCAGTGTTTCTCAACATGAGAGATGATTTTGGCAAATTAAACTATCCCCAGATATAAATTGCCGCTGCAAATATATTGACTATTTCTAATTTATACAATCCCATTGTGTGAGCCCTGGGGGAAAGTGCACAGAACCCTGAAAAGTCCAGAAGAGTTTTCTTGTATAAAGTTTCTTGTATTGGACACCTATTTAAATGTGAAAATATAATCATTTAGTAGTTTGAAATACTTTTCAATGCTCCATGCCCTCCGTGGATACAAAGATGTATAGCTATATAGTTGCCAGTGTGAAAAAGTCAGCAACTGGAGAGATGTATGCTATATTTCTATACCTCAAACAGAGGAAAGGCAGTGCTCACTAGGGAACATAGTAAGCCACCAATATATTTTTGTGCCATTCTATGCTTCCTTATCATGTTTGGCTTGTAACAAACAGACAAGAATGTGCTGCTCTGCATGCTAAGCAATGTGTCTACTGTTAGAGGACTATCAGCTATCTTCAAAGTAGCTTCCTAAGTGGTGGAGTTAAGTATAGCATTAAGCATTGATGAAAGAACTGAAACATCTGCCTGTACTTTACAGCTCAAAGAACATGTTCTGCTACAACTGAATATCTACTTTAAGACTATAGAAATGGCACCGACAGTTTCTCCTGCTGAGATAAGAAATCTGGATGTAACTAAACTTCAATTTTTGTTGGCAGGTAAGACTTACTCTACAGTCTACTAGTGCCGGGAATCAAGCAGAAGAACTTTTTCTATACTGAAGCGTTTTCTTCATCTGATGACAAAGTATCAGTTCTAGGAACTGAAAGCCTTCACTGTATTCAGTTGTGACAGCTAGGAGGAATGCATTTTAAAACAAAGCGCTGACAGGCTTACTTCGACCATACATAAACACATCAGACAAGAATAGAAAATCTGACAAAAATCAAATCTGGAAAATATTTTTTGACTTCCTCATCTCCGCTGCATCCTGCTAAAAAGCAGAGATTATATATTTAAATGATGCTTACTGAAGTGGATCTTGCCTTATTACTAAATTGGCTTGCTTCACTGTTACAAAGTAGACATGGTGTAAATAAATGAAAACAATCATTCTTAACAAGGTCAGGCTTGACAAAGCCCTGGCTGGGATGATTTAATTGGGGATTGGTCCTGCTTTGAGCAGGGGGTTGGACTAGATGACCTCCTGAGGTCCCTTCCAACCCTGATATTCTATGATTCTACAAGATAATGAAAAGATTTGGATGACAGATATTGCTGCTATTACTGCTCTATCCTTTCATTGTTCTCAAAAGGCCATCAGGGAAAATATTGACAGGAAAAAGCACAATTTTCTGGATTCAGAAAATAGCCACTCAGGCCAAAAAAGGATTAAAAAGGCAAACAAGTTGAATGTAATTAATTGTTCGTTAAACACTTTACTACCAGTAATCAAGGATTACAGATACTTTTCATTACCTATCCCACAGACAAACCAAGACTTTTACAAAACTAAAATCTAGAATAGCATTTAGCAGCAGCCTATGAACCATCCTTCAAACCTGGAGGCCCCAATGAATATAAGGGCCCCACTATGCTAGCTGCAGTACATACACAGATTAAGAGATAGTCCCTGCCCAAACAGACAAAAGAAAGTGGGAGAAACTAAATATCCCTATATGAACATACTATTAGCAGGCCCACTTTTGTTTTATAAAAGACACTTCACCATCCATATGATAATCCCTGAGACCAGATTCACTTGTAGATCATGAGAGCCATGTAAAGTACTGCAAAAGTTTATTTAATTAATTTTTTACAGTTACATGCAGCACAGTCCTATAATGTATACAATTTCACTTTTCTTTATTTAAGCAATGAAGTGAGTAAGGGTGCCAAAAACTAGGCCTTCAATGTTTTGAACTATCATCCCTCCAGGCAGTTCCAGTATGACCTCTATTTATGGAGGCTGCTTTGCTATGACAGAATGCTGTGCATATTGCATGTTATGGGACAATCCTTGTGCAAGCACTAAGAAGAGAATATACTACTATAACTTTAACTAGCCTCTTACTATATCTGGTAAGAGAAAAAAACAAATACCCAGGCCTATGCTTTAAACCTACCGAGACATATCTGTGGGTGAATGACCTCAGAGGCTGCTGAATGTTCATGCATTTTGCCCATTCTTAGTCCTGCTATACAGAATACTATAAGCTTACAAAACGCAGCACTGGACCTTAAGTGATTTCTGCCACAGTTTAGGACTCGTGGGGTTAAATGAAATAGGATTGCTGATACCTCATAAACCATTAGATTTGCCAAACTGTCTCAAGATCTACCCTTTTACATCCAAACGTCCACATTTGAAGATCTGGATGTGGATTGCTATGGGTAATGTTTCCAGATCAATACTAGTCAAACACATGGTCTACTGTTCTACCAATAACTAAGGAGTAGATTTAAGAACAAATAGACCGAGACACTTTGGTCTTCATTCAAACAACAAAAAAGGGTTTCTTCAGTTACTCTACATCCTGAATTTACAAAGAATATTATCCTACCTAGGACTAACATTATTTGAAGCACATTTTTGTTTGCTTTAAAACACCAGAGATACAACAGATAATATTTCAGATTGGTCCTCAATTGCCTTTTTGGGAATTCTGCCAACACAAATGTAAGAGATGTGTAAATTGTAATTCTGCACTGTTTGAAATATAGGGAACGGTAAGAAATCAAATACTTGTCACAGAGACTCCTGTCAATCCTTCAGTCAAATAAAGTCTTGTCATTTCCAGAGATCCAAAATGCAAATCTCATGATTCAAACAATCCCTACGTGTGTAACTCTAATGATATTAATTTTCCAGTTTTACTTTTTATTTTAATACTTTGGACAGCAAATGCATTTATTTTAGTGCATGGGGGGCAGGAATGTTCATGGAATGATAATCAAGGTATTAATAATTTGGTAAGCTAAATTTTCTTAAGGCCTAATTTACCCTGGTGGAGGCACATGGAGTGCGCGTAGCTACAAGCTGCAGTGAAAGGCTCTGGAAGGCGGGAGATAATGGGGAATGGCTCTGGCGGCAGAGAGCTGCCACAGCCTTTCCCTGCAGTGGGGGAATGTTCTAGCAGTGGGATGCTATACTGCTAAAAAGGGCAGTGTAGACAGAGGAGGGACTGCTTGGGCATGTAGAGAATGTACCCTAGAGCAGGGGTTCTCACTACACATTTTTTGTGGCCTCAGAGTGATGATGGGTTTTCTCTTGCTTTGGTGGCAGCTCTTACAATTTTTTTCTAAAATACTTAATTACTTTAGGAAAAGCAATATACATGTCCAAATCACTGTAATTTTTATATGTAGGGTATATTTTGTTGCAAACTCAATAATAAAAATAATGTACAACTCTCTCTAGTCTGAGAAACTGACTAAGCTCATAAAAACTGAAAAGTCCTGTTTCTCTTGTAGGCCCTGGATGATGCCAGTGATTGTCATTCTGAATGTATTAATTACTTCAGTGCTGTCAAATATCGTTAGCCGAGGTTTCTGAAGCTCCAGGTTCAAAGAAGCAAGCTTTCATAAAAACTCTTTCCAAAAGAGCAAACAACCCCGTACTTCTGGATCTTGTAGCTTTTGGGACAGTTCCAGCATAACTATGTGTAAGCCCCAAGGATATTACCTAGATTCCTGGGGCTCTGAGTGGTAGTAGCTCAGGAAGAGACACACTGTCCCTGGCAGGGAGGGGGAGACAGACTCTCAGTCTGCTTGGCATCCAGTAGGGAGTGAGATGCCCCTTCCCAGAAAGCTCAGGAAAGGGGAGAAGCCATTTTGGAGCAGTCTGGAGCCAGCCAGGGAATGGACAGGATTGGCTGTGTGGGGAGCTGGTGAGTCCCAGGCCTGCATGCAGGGTTCCCCCTGAGAACTAGCCTCTGAGGACCTGATAGCAGATCCCTCAGCTTGAGCCTTTCCCTCTCCAAGGTGACTCTCAGTTTGTAGAGCTTTGGTGGGGAAACTTCCCCCAGCCAGGCCGAGTTCGCCCTCCAGCCCCTAGGTGACATCAGTCACCACATGACCAGCTCTGCTCTGGTTGCTAGTCAGGGGCTGCTGCTGGCTTTGAGTGTGTCTGAGTGCTGGGGTGGGAGCCTAAAGTTTGGATTTTAGTATAGTTTTGTAATCTGCACCTTGAACCCTGCACCCGTTTGTGGTGAGGAGAAATCCTGGCACCAGAAGCGGCCTGACTCCTGCCTGAAGTGGACGCCTGCCAGCTGTGGTCGTCAGCCCTCTGCAGAGACTGAGGACTCCAGAGCCACCTCTGAACCTGATGATCATTTTATGCAGGTTGTGCATGCACCTGTAAGGTCTGAGGCCTTTTTCTACAGTAAGCAGCCAGCAGCCAGATTAGGACAGCAGCAGCCATGAACTAAGAAACAGAAAGGCACATCCTCACATTCCCTCTAAATTACATTCAACGTAATATCAGACTATAAAGAAAGTGCTCCTGTCCTAAGAGTACCCACCATCACCAGATAAAGAAACAGATCCTAAGATGTTTAAAGAAAACTTTGTTTGATAGCAGTCTATCTGGCAAGAAACCATTTATCAACAGTTGTGATTACAAAACATATATACTTCTCATGTTTTGCCTTAATGGTCCCCACTTCTCTGCTGTTTAGCTATATAGTCTCTGTCTGATTCTTTAATTGTTTCTGTCTGTTGCATAACTAATTTGCAAGATTTAAAACAACTAAGGTGGCGGGATATGATTGGTTAAAGAATTGTTTTGTGATGATCTAGGATTGGTGAAAAATACTGTTTTGTAGTACTTTAGTTTAAAATGATTGGTTAAGGTATATCTAAGCAGTACTCAAGTTTAACTATATACACTGGGGTCCCAAAGGAAGTTCTTTGGAACCTGACTCCAGGACACAGCCCCCAGATGATCTAATCTTGACTGGCCATCAAGAAAAGTTCATCTGCCTTATTGGGAGTGGTGTGTTTAGTATATGTATTCTGTTTTGGTAGCTGTTAATAAATAGAGGTTAAGGATATTACTATCTAAGCCCTGGTCTACACTATGAGTTTAGGTCAGATTTAGCAGCGTTAGATCAGTTTAGCCCTGCACCCGTCCACACTACGAAGCCCTTTTTTCCAACTTTAAGGGCTCTTAAAACCGGTTTCTGTACTCCTCCCCCATGAGTGGATTAGTGCTGAAATCACCCTTCTGGGTCCAATTTGGGATAGTGTGGACACAATTTGATAGTATTGGCCTCTGGGAGCTATCCCAGAGTGCTCCATTATGACCGCTCTGGATAGCACTCTCAACTCAGATGCACTGGCCAGGTAGACAGGAAAAGCCCTGCAAATTTTTGAATTTCATTTCCTGTTTGGCCAGCGTTGCGAGCTGATCAGCACAGTTCACCATGAAGAGCTCATCAGCAGAGGTGACCATGCAGTCCCAGAATTGCAAAAGAGCTCCAGCATGGACCGAATGGGAAGTACGGGATCTGATCACTGTATGGGGAGACAAATCCGTGCTATCAGAACTCTGTTCGAAAAGACGAAATGCCAAAATATTTGAAAAAAATCTCCAAGGGCATAAAGGACAGAGGCTAGAACAGGGACCTGCAGCAGTGCCGCGTGAAACTTAAGGAGCTCAGGCAAGCCTACCAAAGAACCAGAGAGGCAAATGGCTGCTCCGGGTCAGAGCCCCAGACATGCCGCTTCTATGATGAGCTGCATGCCATTCTAGGGGGTGTCCCTATAACTACCCCAGCCCTGTGCATGAACTCCGTCAATGGACTCTCACGCAACAGGGATGTGGATTTTGGGGACAAGGAAGATGAGGAGGAGGAAGAGGTTGAAGCGCAGCAAGCAAGCGGAGAAACCATTTTCCCCGACTGCCAGAAAGTGTTTTTCACCCTGGATCTAGTACCCTCCCAACCCACCAAAGGCGGGGTCCCAGAGCTAGAAGGTGGAGAAGGGACCTCTGGTGAGTGTACCTTTGTAAATATAATACACAGTTTAAAAGCAAGCGTGTTTAATGATTAATTTTCCCTAAAGACTTGGGATGCCAGTACAGCTACTGGAAAACTCTGTTAACATGTATGGAGATGGAGTGGAAATCCTCCAGGGACATCTCAATGAAGCTCTCCTGGATGTACTCCCAAAGCCTTTGAAAAGGATTCAAAAACATAGAGAATGCTGGGGATGGCAGCCTTATTCCATCCTCCATGGGAGGACACTTTACCACAGCAGGCCAGCAGCACGTAGTCAGGAATCATTGCATAACAAAGCATGGCACCATATGGTCCCTGTGTTTGCTGGCATTCAAGCAACATCCGTTCTTTATCTCTCTGTGTTATCCTCAGGCGAGTGAGATCATTCATGGTCACCTGGTTGAAATAGGGGAATTTTATTAAGGAGACATTCAGAGGTGCCCGTTCCTGCTGGGCTGTTTGCCTGTAGCTGAACAGAAATCATCCCCACTGTTAGCCATGCGGTGGGGGGGGGAGGGGTGAAGTGATCATCCCAAAGAATTGGGTGTGTGTGGGGGGGGGTTGTTGGGTTTGTGCTGCATGTTAACCCCAAAACCCCGAGCCCCTCCTTTTAAATGGCCAACCCATTTTAAAGGGCCAACCTGTCATAAATATAAAGGGAAGGGTAAACCCCTTTGAAATCCCTCCTGGCCAGGGGAAAGCTCCTCTCACCTGTAAAGGGTTAAGAAGCTAAAGGTAACCTCGCTGGCACCTGACCAAAATGACCAATGAGGAGACAAGATACTTTCAAAAGCTGGGAGGAGGGAGAGAAACAAAGGGTCTGTGTGTCTGTCTTATGCTGGTTTTCTGCCGGGGATAGACCAGGAATGGAGTCTTAGAACTTTTAGTAAGTAATCTAGCTAGGTATGTGTTAGATTATGATTTCTTTAAATGGCTGAGAAAAGAATTGTGCTGAATAGAATAACTATTTTTGTCTGTGTATCTTTTTTGTAACTTAAGGTTTTGCCTAGAGGGGTTCTGTATGTTTTTGAATCTAATTACCCTGTAAGATATCTACCATCCTGATTTTACAGGGGGGATTTCTTTATTTCTATTTACTTCTATTTTTATTAAAAGTCTTCTTGTAAGAAAACTGAATGCTTTTTCATTGTTCTCAGATCCAAGGGTTTGGGTCTGTGGTCACCTATGCAAATTGGTGAGGCTTTTTATCCAACATTTCCCAGGAAAGGGGGGGTGCAAGTGTTGGAAGGATTGTTCATTGTTCTTAAGATCCAAGGGTCTGGGTCTGTAGTCACCTAGGCAAATTGGTGAGGCTTTTTACCAAACCTTGTCCAGGAAGTGGGGTGCAAGGTTTTGGGAAGTATTTTGGGGGGAAAGATGCGTCCAAACAGCTCTTCCCCAGTAACCAGTATTAGTTTGGTGGTGGTAGCGACCAATCCAAGGACAACGGGTGGAATATTTTGTACCTTGGGGAAGTTTTGACCTAAGCTGGTAAAGATAAGCTTAGGAGGTTTTTCATGCAGGTCCCCACATCTGTACCCTAGAGTTCAGAGTGGGGGAGGAACCTTGACACAACCCAATGGGTGCTTGGTATGTGAAATGAGGATGCTGCTGTTTGAAACCATTCCCACATGTTAGGAAGGTTAAAGAAGCCAAAAGACTGTGGCTTACCATGTCTGCCTGCAAGCCAAATTCTGTTGCCCACCAGCCCTGCATGTGTGATCTCTCACACCATACCGGCAGGCCATCGATATAAGAGGCAAAATGCAACCTTGTAAAGAAAGCACACATGTTATGTAATGTTAACAGCTTGGTTCACTGTGAAAGAGTCTACCCATTGCTCTCTAAAATGTGTCTTTTTAAAGACTAATCTCCCTTTTTTACCTCCCGCAGCTGCAAATGTTTCATCACTTCACGTATCATCTCCGTCCCAGAGGCTATCAAAGAGTAGAAGCCAAAAAAAATGCACTCGCGATGAAATGTTCTCTGAGCTCATGCAGGCCTCCCATGCTGAAAGAGCCCAGCACAATGCATTGAGGGATACAAAGTCAGAGTCCAGGAAAGCACAAAATGAACGCAAGGACAGGAGGGACAAGTGAGAGGATAGGAGGGATGAGAGAGAGGAGAGGTGGCATCAGCGTGATGAGAGAAGGCAGGATGCAATGCTGAGGCTTCTGGAGGATCAAACTGATATGCTCTCGCGTATGATTGAGGTGCAGGTAAGGCAGCAGGAGCACAGACCGGTGTTGCAGCCCCTGTGTAACCAACCGCCCTCGTCCCCAGGTTCCATAGCCTCCTCACCCAGATGCCCAAGAACGCGGAGGGGGGGCCTCCGAGCACCCAACCACTCCACCTCAGAGGACTGCCCAAGCAACAGAAAGCTGGCACTCAATAAGTTTTGAAGTGCAATGTGGCCTTGTCCTTCCGTCCTCCCCTCCTCCACCACCCCACCCGGTACTTCCCTCCTTCCCCACCCCTCCCAGCTACCTTGGCAGTTATCCCCCCATTTGTGTGATGAATTAATAAAGAATGCATGAATTTGAAACAACAACGAATTTATTGCCTCTGCAAGCGGTGATCAAAGGATGGAGGGGAGGGCAGTTGGCTTAGAGGGAAGTAGAGTGAACCAAGGGGGCAGGTTTTTGTCAAGGAGAAACAAACAGAACTTTCACACCATAGCCTGGCCAGTCATGAAACTGGTTTTCAAAGCGCCCTGCTGTGCTCTTCTAACTGCCCTGGTGTCTGGCTGCATGTAATCAGCGGCCAGGCGATTTGCCTCAACCTCCCACCTTGCCATAAACGTTAGTTGTTAGCTGCTAGCTGTCATTGTCTCCTGGGTGCTCACGGTGCTGCTGGCTGGGAGAGCAGCCGGAGGCAGAATGGCCCCCTCAAGAATTGAGCTCACAACTCTGGGTTTAGCAAGTCAGTGCTCAAACCACTGAGCTATAACTCTGCCAATATTACAGGCAGGACTGAATCTACATTAGACAAAACTTAAAGAAGAGAATGACCCGAGTCACTCCCATTTATGTCCAGGCGCCCCTGAGAGACCTCACCAAGGTCTGCCAGGAGCACCCATGTCTGCCCAGGCGCCCCTGACAGACTTCACCAAGATCTTCCAGGAGCACCCATGTCTGCCCAGGTGCTCCACTGACCTCACCGAGGCCGGCCAAGAGCACCCAGGAGACGACGAAGACAGCTACCAGTCGTAATGCACCATCTGCTGCCACAAGGCAATGAGCTGCTGCTGTGTAGCAATGCAGTCCCACATCTGCCAGCATCCAGGAGATGTACGCTCACGGTGAGCTGAGCAGGCTCCATGCTTGCCATGGCATGGCATCTGCACGGGTAACCCAGGAAAAAAGGCGCCAAACGATTGTCTGCTGTTGCTTTCATGGAGGGAGGGTGGCCTGACAAAATGTACCCAGAACCACCCGCGACAATGTTTTTTGCCCCATCAGGCATTGGGATCTCAACCCAGAATTCCAATGGGCAACAGAGACTGCGGGAACTGTGGGATAGCTACCCACAGTGCAACGCTCCGGAAGTCACCGCTAGCCTCAGTACTGTGGACACTCTCGGCCGACTTAATGGTCTTAAGTGGGGACACACACAATCGACTGTATAAAATCGCTTTCTAAAAAATCAACTTCTATAAATTTGACCTAATTTCGTAGTGTAAACATACCCTTAGGCTCATTGACTGATAAAAGGACCACAGAAGATTATGGCCCAAGCCCCAGGAATTGGATAAGGTGCCTTCACCCAGAGCCCTAGGAACTGGGAAAGAATGGTGATGTCTACATTAACTGGGTTATGCCTTGAGCCGATGGAAGGGTAAAGATGGGGTGCCTTAGAGCGTGCGGGTAACACACCATTTATTAAGTTATCTAGTCAGGGAAATTTTTTGGGAAACACCTTACTTCCTGAACTGTGTCCTTAAACCAGGGGGTAAGGGTTTGGGGATTTTCTTACCTGCTGCCTATTAAATCTGCAGAGGGATTTGCCACCTTATCTCACTTGTGAGTCTCTTGGGCTGTACTGAACCCAGTCAGCCAGAATGTTAACTGCTGCACAGAAGATATCATGGTCACAGGTCATAAAGGGCCCTTACAAAAGTATGCGTGCCAACAGGACACTAATATGATATTGACTGTATTAGATCACATGACTGGGGAAATTCATGGGTATTCAGCATGGGCACCAATGACACTGAGAATAGTGTTTTATGCTGTTATGTTACATTTATCTCCTGTTTAATATAATTACCATGTTAAATATATTGTATGTGTTTGTGTTATTTCATGGAAGTTTCCAACTGTCTGGCAAGTAGGTGGAGGTTACCCTGTGATTAGAATTTTCCTCCCAAGCTGTGCTGATTACTTTGCCAGGAAAAAGCAATGGGGGTGGAAGCACCACCAACTAAATTCAAATGGAAAGAAAAAGAAGTTACACCCTGCTGAGTGGGTGGCGGGATCCAGAAGAACCCAGGCCTGTCCATCAAAACCTGTAAGGAAATTGGTTCTAAAGGAAGTAACTGGGTGGATAGGGGTGTTACATGTGTGCAAACTCTCAACGACTTTACAGTAAGACAGTGGACCAGGTTGTAATTCAGCAATTCCTTGTGTGTCTCACAGCCTGTTTCTCACAGAGTTGCAAATCTCCCTTTATTGACACTGCTGGCATTAACAGCATTGATGCACTTTTTCACTGTGAATTCAACCTCATCCATACTTTTCATTGAAGCCTTACTGGCAAGTACTTCTTGGTGGGCAAAACAGTGAAACAAACAAAAAAAATTTCTTAGTGCAGCTTTTTTGGAAGCTGTTTAGCTCCCTTACTCGTGCATCTTGCATAGCCGCTGCCCCATCAGCTGTCAGCTTTGAAAAATCTGTGCAGCCTAAGGCAGCACTTCTTCATTCTCACCTGAACCAATTCAAAAATGTGTTTGTTGGTTGGCCTATCAGTGAGGTTCACTGGACATAAAACACCTTCAAAAAAAAAAAAAACAATGGTGATCACAGTCAAAAAAACTTACACATACAATGTCCTTGGGATTCTTCATGACATCTGTCATAAATATAAAGGGAAGGGTAAACCCCTTTGAAATCCCTTCTGGCCAGGGGAAAGCTCCTCTCACCTGTAAAGGGTTAAGAAGCTAAAGGTAACCTCGCTGGCACCTGACCAAAATGACCAATGAGGAGACAAGATACTTTCAAAAGCTGGGAGGAGGGAGAGAAACAAAGGGTCTGTGTCTGTCTGTAGTCTTCTTGGCCGGGGATAGACCAGGAATGGAGTCTTAGAACTTTTAGTAAGTAATCTAGCTAGGTATGTGTTAGATTATGATTTCTTTAAATGGCTGAGAAAAGAATTGTGCTGTATAGAATAACTATTTCTGTCTGTGTATCTTTTTTGTAACTTAAGGTTTTGCCTAGAGGGGTTCTCTATGTTTTTGAATCTAATTACCCTGTAAGATATCTACCATCCTGATTTTACAGGGGGGATTTCTTTATTTCTATTTACTTCTATTTTTTATTAAAAGTCTTCTTGTAAAAAACTGAATGCTTTTTCATTGTTCTCAGATCCAAGGGTTTGGGTCTGTGGTCACCTATGCAAATTGGTGAGGCTTTTTATCCAACATTTCCCAGGAAAGGGGGGGTGCAAGTGTTGGGAGGATTGTTCATTGTTCTTAAGATCCAAGGGTCTGGGTCTGTAGTCACCTAGGCAAATTGGTGAGGCTTTTTACCAAACCTTGTCCAGGAAATGGGGTGCAAGGTTTTGGGAAGTATTTTGGGGGGAAGGACGCATCCAAACAGCTCTTCCCCAGTAACCAGTATTAGTTTGGTGGTGGTAGCGGCCAGTCCAAGGACAACGGGTGTAATATTTTGTACCTTGGGGAAGTTTTGACCTAAGCTGGTAAAGATAAGCTTAGAAGGTTTTTTCATGCAGGTCCCCACATCTGTACCCTAGAGTTCAGAGTGGGGGAGGAACCTTGACAACATCAAGGCTCTCATCCAAGCACAGGCTGTAGAAAGGGCTCCCTGAGACTTTTTCAGCTATTTCCCTTTTGTTGAAAATTTGCCAGATCGCTTGTGCTCCTCTGCAACATGGCATTGCTCAGTGGTATCTCTCTGGTTGTATGGCCAGAACAATTTTCTTCATGAGTTCTCTGAATGGTTTCCTTGCTTTCCCCAAAAGAAGTGCAACTTTAGAAGTAGCCACCCGTAACTGATCATCTTTATTCATAGACTTTAAGGTCAGAAGGGACCGTTATGATCATCTAGTCTGACCTCCTGCACAAACACAGGCCACAGAATCTCACCACAGAATACCCACTCCTGCAATAAACCTCTCACCTATGTCTGAGCTATTGAAGTCCTCAAATCATGGTTTAAAGACTTAAAGGTGCAGAGAATCCTCCAGCAGGTGACCCGTACCCCATGCTGCAGAGGAAGGCAAAAACCCCCCAGGGCCTCTTCCAATCTGCCCTGGAGGAAAATTCCTTCCTGACCTCAAATATGGCGATCAGCTGAACCCTGAGCATGTGGGCAAGATTCACCAGCCAGATACCCAGGAAAGAATTCTCTGTAGTAACTCAGATCCCATCCCATCTAACATCCCCTCACAGGCCATTGGGCCTATTTACCACAAATAGTCAAAGATCAATTAATTGCCAAAATCATGTTATCCCATCATACCATCTCCTCCATAAACTTATCAAGCTTAATCTTGAAACCAGATAGGTTTTTTGCCCCCACTGCATCCCTTGGAAGGCTTTTCCAGAACTTCACTCCTCTGATGGTTAGAAACCTTCGTCTAATTTCAAGTCTAAACTTCCCGATGGCCAGTTTATATCCATTTGTTCTTGTGTCCACATTGGTACTGAGCTTAAATATTTCCTCTCCCTCCCTGGTATGTATCCCTCTGATATATTTATTGAGAGCAATCATATCTCCCCTCAGCCTTCTTTTGGTTAGGCTAAACAAGCCAAGCTCCTTGAGTCTCCTTTCATAAGACAGGTGTTCCATTCCTCGGATCATCCTAGTAGCCCTTCTCTGTACCTGTTCCTGATTCAAAAAAATCTCTGAGCTGTTGCTGTTGTCTATCGAGCTCAGTTTTTGCATCATTTAACAGCTTGCGACTCTGAAACTCCCCTTGGTAATTCTGTTCATCATCTGCTGCATGAGTGCTATAGTGTCACTACATTGCATAAATTTTAATTTGATGAATTTCTTTCTTACAAACTGCGCACACTGCAATTTTCTTAGAAACGGAAACTGATGGCTTCAGAAACACAAGAAAGTGCATTTTCCACTGATCCTGAAATGTTAGTTTTTCTTCCTTCCATGTTCTGCTTTTCTTAGGAGCAAGTGGCTCCTCTGGGATCGTCTCTGTATCACGTTCATGGTCATCTTCTGGCACTAATTTTTTGAAAAACTTTCTGATATCCATGCATGTTTTTAACTCTTTCACCTTCTGCCACAACCAATCTCAACCCACCCAAACACCACACTGTGATCTTGCCGACGATGTTGGCCAATAGCCACTTACAGTGCTACAGTAGCTTGAGATGTAAACACAGCGATTAGCCAATGAATACACTTTTGACTTGAAAGAAAACCACACCTATTTGGTCCAGCTCTGCCTGCACTGTACTGTAATATTTAGAAGGGAATGACTGCACATTATGATGTATGGTGTTTACAAGGCAACTTTTATACTTACTATCTCAGCGACTGTTGGGGAGCTTTGGAGGCTGTCATGGCGACAAAAAAATCTGCTGGTGTCCGCCTTTGAGAAATGCCACCCTAGGGTTCACATATTTATTTTACTTGCCTAAGCAATACCTCATTGTCTACATTACTATTAATAATTGTGCTAGAGGGATGTACAGTATATGTATTCTACAAACCACCGTAAGTACAAATGTAGCCTAAAGCTGTCAATCCCTCAATCAAATAAAGTTTTGCAATTTCCAGAAATCCGAAGTACAGATCTCATGATTCAATCAATTCCTACATGTGTAAATGTCATTGTTTTAATTATCCAGTTTTTTTTTTCAGTTTAATCCCTCAGATAGCAAACACATTTATTTTACTGTGTGGGCAGAGAAGGGGACGGAGTGTTTGTGAAATGATAATCAAGGTATTAATTACCTGGTAATTTTACTTTTCTTCAAGAGACTGTCAGTGCCTAACTAGCTTAGTCCAGTATTTAGGTTTTAAAAAAGTTTCACAAAACCAATGGTAAAGAGGATTTTTTATTAAAAAAATTAAAACACTTTTTAAAAATAATTATCACCTGGAGCATTGTGGACACAAATAAACCACTGGGATAGCATATGAGAATTGAAAAGTGAAACCAAATTGAAATTAACTTAATTAAAGTGAAATGTATCTGTTTCCTTTCACTGTCCAAGCTCGGTGACTGGTAAAAGTCCATTCAGTTTTAAAAATTCATTACGTTTTAATATTCTAAGACACAAAAAATCCCATGTCCATCTGTGAGAATGCACATTTACTGCATTATAGAGTTAACCAGGGACGATTTCTAGACTCTGAATTTGTTGTTAGCTGTGAGGACAGTTGTCTTGTACTGCCTAAGTAAGCCTAAATGCTGTTGTTTTTGATATCTAATAACCACCTCTGTTCACGGCTATTTCTGCAATAACCATTATGTACATATTGTAACTCAAGGAGATTAAAGTGCCTTCTCTTCAGAAAAGAGACTGTCAAAGTATCATCTGGGGATTCTGTGATATTGTCTGATTTTCAAGGGTGCTGGGTAGAGCAGGGCGAAAATTTTCAGATGGAAGCTTTTTTCAGCAAAAAAAATCTAGATTTGGTAACACCAAAACAGTTTGTGAATTCGTGTCAATTTTACCAAATTGTTTCAGTCAGAAAAAAACAAACAAACAAAAAATTGTATTTAACAGATGATCAAAAATGTTTCAAAATGGCCAAAATTGAAACAAAACAAAAAAAACGAAATAATTTTGGGTCAAGTGAAACATTTGTTTTGTTGAAAGGAAACACTTACTTTACCTCAAAATATTTGGGGTAGGAGCAGGGGCACAATTCTTAGCGAACTGAAAAATCTGTTATTTGCCCAGCAATAGAGCTGGGTACCTGCAGCTTCCATTGGCTTCAGTCGGCAGGAGTTGCTCAGCATTTCTGAAAATAAGGCCATTTGTGTCTCAATGATTTTCAGATCAAATCTGGAGCAGATCCAATGAGGACATTTTCCTTTTTACACACTTTTCAGAACAGAACCACATTTAAAGATAGTTTATGGTTACTACTGCTGCTGTTGACACTCTTTCCTCCCCCTAAAATTGAAGTAACCCCTGGTTCAGTGTACAGCTTTATGAATAATTGGAATCTGTGAAACTACAATAAAGGATCAAACCCTTCAGTTAACATATTTTTTCAGTGTCAATTTTTTTTCCAGAGTCTGTTTGTGCAGTTGTTCAGGCCACAGTTAAATTCTGCCATTGCATGAAAACAGAGGCATTATCATGGTAGGTCCAAATTCAGTTATATTGCCTCTGTTAACTTGCATAATGGTGAGTTGAATTAGTCAAAATTATCTTAGTTACAATAAATATTATAATGACATCTAATGAAGAATAACTCAGATTGTGTGTGTGTGACTTCGTTATATCTAATGTACAGTTGTATTTTCCTCCTGTGGTCTACTGTTTAGAACAGGGTTCATGATGTCAGCTCTTGAGGTGTTTCAAAATCCTTGTTTGTTCATGGGGATGCCCTGAACAGCAAAAGGCTTGCAGTGCCTCCTCGGAGTTGGGGAGTTGGTCAATGCCCTCAATTTCCACTGAAATGAGTGAGTGTCAATGGCACTCAGCATCTCTCTAGATTGGGTGCTATATAGATGCAAATTATTATTCAAATAAAAGGGTAACACTAGGGATGTAAATACTGTTTAAAAAGTTTGCTGTTTAAACAATTAAAAATATTTAGTTTAAATGGTTAACCAATTAAAGGGCCAACCCGCCAGTGCAGCTGGGGCCTCTTGGCACGGCTGGGGCTGCTCCGGCCGGGCAGCACTGCTCTGGCTGCTCCAATCGGGAGGCATGCCTGGGGCACTCTGGCGGCTGGGGCCGGCCCAGAAACTAACAGTTAAGGTGGGTTAACTGGTAAGACTAATGAGTATGCTCCCTGCTCTCCTGACAAGATCCTACCAAGAAATCTGTGGGGCTAAACTCTTTTGCTTCTGATTTGGACCTCGTGGCAGGAGGTACACTTCTTGCTGAGTCAAACTGATATACAGGGGTTCCCTGGCCTAGGTCCAATGGTGGCCTCATGTTCTTTTCCATTAGATGCTTCCTAAGGTGAAATTCCTGCTCTTCTTGGGTACAACTGGGGAATGAATGACAGATACTGCACCTTGCCCCAGTGTGGGCTTCCCCAATGCAGTACACACAGCATTTCTGGTTGTTACTGACCTAGAAGGATTGTGAGCAGGAAGCACAAATATTGAATCCCACAGTTCTCAGGATAGTCCAGTACCCAAATGGAACACCAGGGGTGGGGATGCTCCTCCAGTCAGGGAGACTAATATTAAAATACTAAAGCTAACAGAGAAAACTTTAAAACTCTAGACTACAAAAACAATTTACAGATACCTACATGTATTTTCCACAGATGAAGAAGAAAGCCAAAAGTTACAACACTGGAGATTCCAACCCAGACCATGCAGCTGTGAGAAGGAACTGGACACCCACCCTTTATCTTCTCAGTTGGTTGCACAAGGTGAGCCAGGGCACATATGCAGACCAACTGATACTGATTACAAAATTATCCAGTTCTGGGTGCATGGAGTGCATTGGTGCCCACAGGGAAATTCATGAACAGACCAGCATTTGAAGAAGTGTCTCATGTTTGCAGCAGAGGCAACAGTAACTCACTGGCTTTCACCTGGAAAACCTTTTCATTGTGCAAATTCCCAGTGTAAAAAAAAAAAAGGTAAAAATAAAACCATCACATGCTCACTTTAGGTAAAATAAAGGTAGCAAATATTAATGCCCTTAATAGATTACTTGCAATATATAAAACTGCTATGTAAGTTTGATGCCCTTCTTAAAAAACAAAAAAGAAGAAACTTCCAGAAAAAGAGAACCTAATTTAAAAACCCCCAAAATGTTATAAAATGCAATGACATTTGTAAGTATTGGAAACTGAAATGTTTACATTTGAAAATTTGAATTCTAAAATATCTTCATACTCTCATTAAATATAGGATTAGTGTTAAATTAACTTTATCATTATTTGCATCTCAATCTACAAAGCTAACCTTTCTTTTTCCTTAGAATTGAAATCTAGGTTGATGTATATGAGGATATGGGGAAAGCAGTAAACGTGATATAACTTGACTTTAGCAAAGCTTTTGATATGGTCGCCCACAGTATTCTTGTCAGCAAGTTAAAGATGTACGGGTTGGATGAATGAACTATACGGTGTATAGAAAGCTGGCTAGATCATCGGGTAGTGATTAGGGCTTTCAAGTGATTAAAAAAATTAATCATGATTAATCACATGATTAAAATTAATCATGATTAATTGCACAATTAATTGCACTGTTAATAACAGAATACAATTTCTTTAAATATTTTTGGATGTTTTCTACATTTTCAAATATATTGATTTCAATTACAACACAGAATACAAAAAGTCTACAGTGCTCACTTTATTTTTTATTAAGAGTATTTGCACTTAAAAAAACAAAATAAATAATATTTTTCAATTCACCTAATACAACTACTGTAGTGCAATCTCTATCATGAAAGTTGAACTTACAAATGTAGAAATATGTACAAAAATACCTGCATTCAAAAATAAAAAAATGTAAAATTTTAGAGCATGCAAGTCCCCTCAGTCCTACTTCTTGTTCAACCAATCACTCAGACAAAAAAGTTTGTTTACATTTGCAGGAGATAATGCTGCCCACTTCTTGTTTTCAATGTCACCTGAAAGTGAGAATAGGCTTTCTCATGCCTCTGTTGTAGCCGGCATCACAAGACATTTATATGCCAGATGCGCTAAAGATTTATTTGATCCTTCATGCTTCAGCCACCATTCCAGGGGACATATGTCCATGCTGATGACAGGTTCTGCTTGATAACAAGCCACCAGCAGGAGGTTGATTTTCTTTTTTGGTGGTTTGGGTTCTGTAGTTTCCGCATCAGAGTGTTGCTCTTTTAAGACTGCTGAAGGCATATTCCACATCTCGTCCCTCTAAGATTTGGGAAGGCACTTTAGTTTCTTAAATCTTGGGTTGAGTGCTGTAGCTATCTTTAGAAATCTCACATTGGTACCTTCTTTGTGTTTTGTCAAATCTACAGTGAAAGCATTCTTAAAATGAACAACAGGTGCTGGGTCATCATCCGAGACTGCTATAATATGAAATATATGGCAGAATGTGGGTAAAACAGCAGAGGCATATAATTCTCCCTCAAGGAGTTCAGTTACAAATGTAATTAATGCATTCTTTTTTTAACGAGTTTTATCAGCATGGAAACATGTCCTCTGGAATGGTGGCCAGAGCATGAAGGGACATTCGAATGTTTAGCATATCTGGCACATAATACTTTGCAATGCTGGCTACAAAAGTGCCAAGCAAATGCCTGTTCCCACTTTATGGTGACATTGCAAATAAGAAGGGGGCAGCATTATCTCCTGTAAATGTAAACAAACTTGTTTGTCTTAGTGATTGGCTGAATAAGAAATAGGACTGAGTGGACTTGTAGGCTCTGAAGTTTTACATTGTTTTGTTTTTGAGTGCAGTTATGTAACAAAACAATCTATGTTTGTAAGTTGCACTTTCATGACAAAGAGATTGCACTACAGTACTTGTATGAGGTGAATGGAAAAATACGATTTCTTTTGTTTATCATTTTTACAGTGCAAATATTTGTAATGGATAATATACACTTTGATTTAAATTACAACACAGAATACAATATATATGAAAATGTAGAAAAAGATCCCAAATATTTAATACATTTCAATTGGTATTCTATTATGTAACAGTGTGATTAAAACTGCAATTAATGCAATTAATTTTTTGAGTTAATCGCGTGAGTTAAGACCGATGAATTGACAACCCTAGTAGAGATCAATGCCTTGATGTTTAGTTGGCAGAGTGCCCCAGGGATTGGTCTTGGGGCCGGTTTTGTTCAACATCTTCATTAATGATCTGGATGATGGGACAGACTGCACCCTCAGCAACTTCACGGATGACCCTAAACTGAGGGGAGAGGTAGATATGTTGGAGGATAGAGATAGGGTCCAGAGTTACCTAGACAAATTGGAGGATTGGGCCAAAAGAAATCTGATGAGGTTCAACAAGGGCAAGTAGAGACTCCTGCACTTAGGAAGGAAGAATCACATGCATGCACTGCTACAGGCTGGGGAACGACTGGCTAAGCGGCAGTTCTGAAGAAAAGAACCTGGGGATTACAGTGGATGAAAAGCTGGATATGAGTCAGCAGTGTGCCCTTGTTGCCAAGAAGGCTAATGGCATATTGGGCTGCATTAGTAGAAGCGTTGCCAGCAGATCAAGGGAAATAGTTATTCCCCTCCATTTGGCACTGATGAGGCCACACCTGGAGTATTGCATGCAGTTTTGGATCCCTCACTACAGAAAAGATGTGGACAAACTGGAGAGAGTCCAGCGGAGAGCAATGGAAATGATTAGGGGGCTGGGGCACATGACTTATGAGGAGAGGCTGAGGGAACTGGGGTTATTTAGTCTGCAGAAGAGAAGAGTGAGGGGGATTTGATAGCAGTTTTCAACTACTTGAAGGGGGGTTCCAAAGAGGGTGGAGCTAGGTTGTTCTCAGTGGTGGCAGATGACAGAACAAGGAGCAATGGTCTCAAGTTGCAGTGGGGGAAGTCTGGGGTGGATATTAGGAAACACTATTTCACTAGGATGGTGAAGTACTGAAATGGGTTACCTAGGGAGGTGGTGGAATCTCCATCCTTAGAAGTTTTTAAGGCCCTGTTTGACAAAGCCCTGGTTGGGCTGATTTAGTTGGGGTTGGTCCTGCTTTAAGCAGGGGGTTGGACTAGATGATCTCCTGAGGTCTCTTCTAACCCTAATGTTCTATGATTCTATGACTTTGGGTCCAATCCTGCAAACACTGAAGCATGTGATTGACTTGACTAACGTGAGTAATCCCATTTAATAATTAACTGAGAATGTGTAAGATTTTCTTTTTAAGAATTAACATGATCTACTTTCTTCGTGTATCTGGGGAAGAAACATGTTGAGGGAAGACAGATTTTTCAGCCTATTCTTTACGATTTTATTTTCCTACAAAATATTACCTACAAAGCTTGGAACCTACTATATAGTGTAATATTATAAGTATTCTCAGTATTCTACAGGATATCCACCAAAAACCAGTTATGTTTTGGGAACTATATTAGAAAAATCAAGCATTTCCTGCTACTTATGGAGAGAAGCTGTTATTGGCATATGGACATATTATCAAAGTCATAATCAGAAATAGAGGCCAAACACCCCATGGTTTAATTGGCCACATATACAGTACATGCACAAATATTCATCTGCATGTACATGGTGTGTGGATGCAAGTTAGGATGAAATAATGTGTGTGTCTGAGCAAAAGAATCTCACCACACCCCAAGCTCAAAACAACATATACTCCAACTGGGGGAGGGTCCTAAACTTATCCACCATCTCCTTTCTTAGGATTTTCCTTTATTCCCAATTTAAAACCTTAGCCTCAGCTTTGTCCTGATCAGACTATTTCAGGGGTCTTTTACCTTACTCCCGGGGGAATTATGTGCCACTGCACATGCGCAGAATTCATGTCCTCTGCAGATATCTTTGTTTCCCTGCAGAAAAATGACTTTATGACAGGGAAGCAAAGGAAAGCTGCAAGAGACGTCATGCACCACTCCCTAGCAGCGCAGGTACATCATTTCAGGCACCCAGAGCAGTTGGCGGAGAGGTAAATCACTGCAGGGCTGGGGACATCCCAGCCAGTGGCTCCTACACTGAGCCAGGATCAGCTGCCTGGAGCCAGGATCAACTGGGCTGGAGGCAGGGGCGGACAAGACTTCCTCTTCCCCTGCAAGGAGTGGCTGGGGCTGTGTCAGACCCATGCCCAGAAACCTCCCCTAGCTGCAGGAAGCTCAGCATCCTCCCCTGCTTCCTGGCTCCATTGCTCCTCAGCTGTGGGGGGAGGGGTCACTGTACAGGTAGCTGCTCCCTCATCCACCCAACCCATCCCTCATCCACCCCGTGCATCTGGGCCTCCCATACTCAGACACCCTTGCCAAGCCTCACCTGGTACATCCAGAACCTCCCTAGCCCTCCATATCTGAACCCCACCCCACTGACCCTCAACCCCTGCATCTGGACCCCCCTGTGCCCAGACCACTGAACTCCCTGCACTTAAACTCCCACCCTGATGCCCCAGTCTCTGCACCACCCTAAGCCCCCACATCCAGATCCCCACACCACTGACCACAACTGGCTGCACCCAACCCCCCACCCCACCAAGCCACACTCCCCCCGCACCCAGACCCCTCTGCGGAGCCCCAACCACCTTCACCAGGAAGTCCCTGCAGAGTCCCATTGCCCCTGCACCTGGAACCGCCCCCAAAGAGCCTCTGTGCATCCAGATCCCTCCACAACCAGACCCCGCACTGAACTGCCTGAATCCAGATTGTCCCACAGAATCCTCTCACCCCACACCTGCATCCATGCACACTGAGCCCCTTCACACTTGGATCGTGCCTGGTTGAGGCTGCAGAGGGGCAGGGCCCCAGGGTGTTTCTGGGGCAGGCCCAGGCCTTGTGCTCTGTCAGGGTCAGGTGCAGCCTCACCGCTGAGTCCATGTCCCGGTGGTGGGAGGGCTCAGTGTGATCTCCCACCTCCGTGCAGCTAGTGGCCCATGCTCCCCACTGCCAAGCTGGAGCCTCTGCTTTTATTAATTGACAAATAAATCTTGCAGAATTTTAAAATATTGTGCCAGAATTTTAAATTTTTTGGTGCAGAATGCCCTCAGGACTATTACCTGCAAGGCTTACCTACTCTTGCTTTAGAGAATCTTCAACTTTTATCCTTCTAAATTGGAACTTGTGATTTACATCTGGTCTGGTTGTCAGATCAATTGGCAGAATAGCCCTGCATCTCTAGACAGGTTCCTAGAATCTGACATCCCAACAGACACCTTGGTTCCAAAGTAGTGACTAGAGTTTCTTCTCTTCAGCCAGTCTCCCTGGAGTATTTCATTTTCATGAGCAAAAAGTAAACACACACACACAATCATAGCATTACATTTCCCTGTGAGATTCTGTGACATCTGATCAAGAGGATTCATCTCTGCTTCTCCTTCCACAAATCAATGATCTGTGTACATCTTGTACAGATTTGGCTCCGTTGCTATACATCATCTACCCCTTACCACGCTCTCAAGAAGACCCTGAAAACAAACATGATACTCCTTACAGTCCTTCACTGGAGATTGTCATCTCAATTAAGAAGCTGGGTTGTTAGGACCATAATGGAAGATCCCATTTTCCCAGGGAGGGGACTTATCTAATGTTTTTCCCTGAGCTCTGGAGAGGATTGAAAAACCTAGAGAACAGTAACAGGAAATAGTCAACTGAAAGTTAGCCTAGTGCACAATCATTCTTCCAGCTTGTTCCTGAAAAGAGTTGAGTGCCCTCAACTCCCAGTGAAGGCAATAGGTGTTAAAGGCACTCAGCACCTGCAATCTCATGTCCTTAACCATGCTGCTACTGCTGTCATTAGCTTTATAAACACTTGGAAGTTGATGTTATACAAGAAAAGCTGTGTTATCCGGCACTTTACAAATCAGAAAGCTCTATAAACTGGCATTTTGGGAGGGGATGTGGGAGGGGGTGTTGGCTCTGGGAGGGAGTTTGGGTGTGGGAGGGGGCTTCTCTGGACATGTTGCCACTTTCGGGGAGCCAACCGAGGTGAGTGCTGCCCAGATCCAGCACCCCAAAACCCCTCCCACACCCCAATCCCCTGCCCCAATCCCCCTCCCACACCCAAACTCCCTCCCAGAGCCAACACCCTACACCCCCTCTCGCACCTCAGCCCTGACCCCCACTCCCCCGCACCCAAACTTTCTCCCTCTTAGTTAACTGGAATTTTTGATTTACCAGCTCCCCCCATTTCCCCAATATGCCAGAAAACAAAGCTTTTACTGTACTTGGGAGAATGCAACAGCATAGGTAACCTCCTCCGAGGCTATATTTCATACTTCTGCTTTTAAACAGCAATTGGCACATGAAGATAAAGAACATGAAGGTCCACATATGCTGGACAGTTACCTGAGTTTACCATTATAATTAAAGTCAGAGTGTTCTCATTGTCTAGTTTTATTGAAATTACATACTAGTTTAGCTATTTCAAGTCTGGGAGATACCAATCTTCCCCCTTACCGTGACTGCTGGCATACTTAAATAAATAGTGATGACTTTCTCCATTTAAGGGTTTAGGACAATTGCCTTGCAGATTCACTGTGGGCTAAGTCTCTCAACCCATCATCCCAGGAACTGGGGTCCAAGACAAAGTGGGGAGATCCAAAATCTCTACAAATTAGTTCTGAATCTTTAATGGAGAGGCTCCAATGCTCAGAGTTTTTAATCTTTGGTATGCACAAGAAGTTCCCAGTTCCAAAACTGCTATTTGACGGGTTCTTCTCACCAGACATTCATGTTATGAGAGTGACCAACTCAAGAATATTGTACCATTTTTTCATTCACTAGCTGACAGTTCTCTGATTCTAAACTTGTCAAATACTACCATGTACAATACAAAATAAAAATGCATTAAAAAGTTAAAAACTAAATGAATGTATCACAAGAATTTTTAATTCATTATCTACTGCAGTAGACAGTAAACCAACTGGCTCAATTCATAAGCCAAACAGTAATTTCATGCAATCTTTTGGCAAAAGCCTACTTGAAAACGTATAAAAACACAATTCTTCCCAAATTGTAATTATTGGCTTAAAAGGATATCCCCCTCTCCCTCCCATACCCGGTGCAGGAAATTTTGATTTGCCTTATTTGGTACCATACAATGAAATGAAATTTCTAGATAACTTTATGCTGTACAAACTAATGTCAGAAACCATGGTACAGATCTTTAAGATAATTACTGAAGCCTTGCTTCTCACCAGAAGACAGCCCTTCAGAATGAAATCTCAGTTTAGCAGAGCATAAAGCAGGCAAAATTTCTGAGAAAACTCATAATCACTCAGCAGGAATTCTGTGAAAAATGGTGTTTTCCCTCCACACCCAAAAATGTTTATTTGCATCCTGTAGCGAGGACTGCAGTTGCTCAAGAGTTTCAGTTTATCCAGCTGTGCAACAGTAGTCCGCTTTCCACTATTGAGCACAAATGCCTTGAAATTCACACCATAAGAATTCTGCAAACTGAGTCAATAAACCCGAAACTCAGAAAACCTATAGCAAGACTAGAGGCCTCACCACTTCCCTGCAGCATGAGCGTGTTCTTAATCCAACACCTTAATAAGGCAAGTCTTCCAGGTATTCCCCAGATTTAGATTCCAGCGTAATTACCTATATTTTATATATATAAAAATAATATCAAGTCAAAGTTAAAGCAGTTTCAATTTCAATAATAATAGTTGATTTTCTTTATCTTGTTCAATAGTCCTCTGAAGTGTCACAGAATTCCTATGTTTACTCATTTGTTGTGTACTCTTTAGCACCCCTTATTGACCAGGGAAGGTTCCCACAATAACCTATTTCTGGCATGCCTTCCTGGTTTGCTGGCAGACATCTTGAGAATTAGGGTTACCAAGGGAAAGAAGAGAATAGAAAGAATTGTGTCAGGTAAATAATTACATTGAGCATTTACATCACATTTGTAAAATGAACAAACCTATATTTAAATAAAGAGCTATATAATTAAATGGGTTACAAAAACGAACCACTTTCTGGATATGAATAAATAGACTTTTATTTAAGAGTTTGTCTCTTGTTAGCCCAGAAGGTGTTAATGGCTACCCTCAAGTGCATCTTTGATCTATAGATCAGTCACAGACCTGGTTAAAAGTGAATGGGTGTACCAACAACCTTTCATTCAGCCTAAATGAAACAAGAAATTAAATGTCCCTTTATGTAGTGACAGCTGAAACAACAAGTTGAAATTATATGAATTGCTAAAACAAGGCACTGGATGGCAGGGACAAACAGGAGGTAAACTACATAAGCTGAGGTGTTTCTATTGGTGCCAATTGTAAACACTACTACTATTGTCACTGGGCAACTGATTGGTTGTGTGTGACCTCTGTGTGTGTGAGAGGCAGAAGGCCAGAAGAAAGCCAGACAAGCAGTGGTGAGTGTGGGCCTGAGGGGAAGCACAGAACTCACTGGAAAGGCAGACTGGGATTTCTGAGAAAGGAAACGGCCTACTGTTACCTGTTCCTACTGTGGCCAGGGAAAGAGGATTTTGTGTCCATTCTTTGTAAATAAACAGGAATGTATCAAAGAAATACCTGATTCACATAATCAATATCTCCAAACCGAATCAGCCTAGACAGGCCCCAAATATTGGCTAGTCACTCGGCCCCAATAAGGGCAACAATAGATAGACTCTTAATAAAAGTGCTTTCATTCACATATTTTGTTTTTTATTATTCTCTCTCTCTCTCGCTCACACACACACACACACACCCGCAGACAGATGAAGCCTTATATTTACTTTTTTTTTTATAAATAAACTGCGGATGCTTAATGAGTCATGTCATCAGATTTTAAAGATTCAGCTGTTATTAGAGAAATGGCTCAAAATGTTAAATGCATTGATGAGTCATTTCTTTAGCTTAGCTTTCCAGCATTTAAGTATACATTACTGTAGCACATGCTATCATTACACTTATATATTTTAGTCTCTTATACTGAAAATGGCAAAGTGAATTTAGCACGCCTAAAAATATAGCATTAATAGCACTGTTGGCTTGAAAGTGACAAGCAGGTAAGTAACAAACTTGTCTGCAATTCTTCTAGTGCTTTTCAATCCTTATCATCTCAGCAAGTCCAGTCCAATTCCCAAGTAGAGTCAGTCATTTATGTAGAATCATATAAGACTGTGAAGTAGTTTTATTACATACACAGAAAGGGTCTGGGATGAGACTACCAAACAATTTAATTTACCAATTAACCCATAATTTGAACCCATGGCTCTAATTCTCTGGCAAGATAGGGCAGCTCACTGGATGATTTAGATGCCTGGGTTAAAATTCTAAGTAATTTCTCAGCTCTGCTGACTCGAAGATGCCCACAGGATTCAGTGGGGAAACCATAGAATAGAATCTCAGGGCTGGAAGGGACCTCAGGAGGTCATCTAGTCCAACCCCCTGCTCAAAGCAGGACCAATCCCCAATTTTTGCCTTGGATACCTAAATGGCCCCCTCAAGGATTGAACTCACAACCCTGGGTTTAGCAGACCAATGCTCAAACCACTGAGCCTTCCCTCCCCCACCAACTTGAATCCTCGAGTTGCACAGTGCTGTAATACTAGCACTAATACTGATCCCCCCCCCCCCCGCACTGGTCACAAGTGCAAATCTGGGGAAAAAAGGAACGTGGCTGAGGCTTCCTTGTGCCCTGGCAATACCGACACTTATATACCAAACTGCTCTAGTTTATGGCAGGTACCACCCCAACACCAGAACAGCAAGCCTGCTACCACCTATTGTAGTAATCCACAGTGCCGCCACACGGCTGGATATGATTATCGTATCATATGTAACACCTAAACACCTCATATCATCCTAAGTGGTTTCACGCACAAATTGGGCTTTGTGAAAGAAAAATCAGAAAAGTCAAAATCAAAATGTAATATTTCTACTTAGTGCACATTGAACAGCTAAATGGTGTTTTGAACTCAGATAAATTAGAGCAAGCTACTGACAAGATGCCATTTTTTTCAAGACATGGATTAATTAATTTTTTTAACTATTAAGATATAGAAAATAATTAACTGCTCTTTTATATTATATTATACAAACTAACAAAAAATGAAAATCTTGCAAGTTTACATGCTGATTTAATATTAAGAATCAACCGTATTTATAGTATCAGATATAGTAGCCCTGAAGTGCTCTGTCAACAGAAGCATCAAATAATGATCTAAACTGACAAGGAAGTGAACAAAGCTGGATGTAAGGGCAGAAATGGAAGCTGATATAAACAAAGTATATAAACTTAGCTGTCCTGTGGAAGGAAAGAGTCTGTGAATAGTGCCTGTTCTAGCATCTCAAGCACAGTTGCACTTCAATGAATAACTATAAACTAAAAATTTAAGAGGATATTACCAGTAAACACCTTCCTGCTGAAATAAACGGAGGGGTGAAAAGAATTGCATGCTCACTGATGTAAGTACAGCATATATGTCACTTATTTTAAAATATATAGAAATTTATATCAAAATTCTTTTAAGACTATAAAATATATAAGTGTATGTATTGGTGTCAGACAAAATATATTTTTCAGTATTTATCATTCTGTCTTGTTTTTCCACACTGTTATGGGTTTGATTTTAATTCAATAACAAGAGATGTCAAGTAGCTAGGCTTAATCAACTTTACTAATCCAAGAATGTTAGTCAAAGATTAATACAGCATAATGCAAAAAGAAAGAACAACATGTTACCACTGATATGGGAGATATTAGGGTAGGTGGCCAACTGACTCAAAATCTGAGCTGCACTCTGCCTCTTATATATACTAGAGTCGAGAATTTCACCATCTCTTTGCATTACTTCTTATTTATTATCTTTTTGACATGTTTTGAAGACTTTTTTGCTAGTCTTGCACAGACCCTACAGTAAAGAGGACAAAGTTTGTAACCAGTTTATTGTTGTTGTTTTGACCATAGTGTACTTCAGAGGTCAGCAAAACCTTAGACACATCCTTCACCAGTTGTAGCTTGGTACAGATGGCATGTTAGTGACGCATCAACAAAAAAGTGTTTGTCTTGTTCTTGTGGTCTGCAATGCGTCTACACCTAACACTGAGGTTACAACACTTCACATCTCCCCTTGGTTAAGAAGCTTAGCGTAGCTAAAAAGGATTCTGGAAAAAGCTACACATAAATAAAATTCATTGTTATATAAAAATGTGATAGTACATATGTCATAAATATAAAGGGAAGGGTAAACCCCTTTGAAATCCCTCCTGGCCAGGGGAAAGCTCCTCTCACCTGTAAAGGGTTAAGAAGCTAAAGGTAACCTCGCTGGCACCTGACCAAAATGACCAATGAGGAGACAAGATACTTTCAAAAGCTGGGAGGAGGGAGAGAAACAAGGGGTCTGTGTCTGTCTGTATGCTGCTTTTGCAGGGGATAGACCAGGAATGGAATCTTAAAACTTTAGTAAGTAATCTAGCTAGGTACGTGTTAGATTATGATTTCTTTAAATGGCTGCGAAAAGAATTGTGCTGAATAGAATAACTATTTCTGTCTGTGTATCTTTTTTGTAACTTAAGGTTTTGCCTAGAGGGGTTCTCTATGTTTTGAATCTAATTACCCTGTAAGGTATCTACCATCCTGATTTTACAGAGGTGATTTCTTTACGTCTATTTACTTCTATTTCTATTAAAAGTCTTCTTGTAAGAAAACTGAATGTTTTTTCATTGTTCTCAGATCCAAGGGTTTGGGTCTGTGGTCACCTACGCAAATTGGTGAGGCTTTTTATCCAACATTTCCCAGGAAAGGGGGGTGCAAGTGTTGGGAGGATTGTTCATTGTTCTTAAGATCCAAGGGTCTGGGTCTGTAGTCACCTAGGCAAATTGGTGAGGCTTTTTACCAAACCTTGTCCAGGAAGTGGGGTGCAAGGTTTTGGGAAGTATTTTGGGGGGAAAGACGTTTCCAAACAGCTCTTCCCCAGTTACCAGTATTTGTTTGGTGGTGGTAGCGGCCAATCCAAGGACGACGGGTGGAATATTTTGTACCTTGGGGAAGTTTTGACCTAAGCTGGTAAAGATAAGCTTAGGAGGTTTTTCATGCAGGTCCCCACATCTGTACCCTAGCGTTCAGAGTGGGGAAGGAACCTTGACAATATATAATATTGTATAAAACTATAATTTGTACAGACTCTCTCTTATCTGGCTCCATACATATTTGCAAGAATGAAGGTCTGCAGTAGCAAAGCACAGGGGAATATCTGAAGGCTGGCGGGTTTAGTGTATTTCTTAAGCCTTGTTGCATTTTCCTGCTATACACAGAGCAAGAGCCAGACAGAAGTTATGGCACCTAACTACAGTTTTAGAGTTATACCAATCAACCAGAATAGAAAGAATTTGAAATATAATGTACTACACTTATTCCTTATTAGCTATTTTCTTACTCTGGTTACATAATATTTCCATTTTTTTAATCACATATAGCTATAACAAACAAATCTATGATTTAATTAATACATTATGAGAGCTGAATGCATCTATTCTCTATTAATTAGCAAAAAGCAATTTACCTTCCTGGTAAATAATTCTGTTTGTGAGAGCAGTTTTCCTCCAATATATATTTGTTTACTAAAGTCAGTTTCATACACTTTGATAAAGTCCATTCCTTATCTGATACCTGTCCCTGTCCCTCCAGCATTTAGCAAGCTATGCAACTAAAATTTTGCAGAGTGGTTTTCTCAATTTTGCCTGTGGCTTGGCTGCAAACACCAGGGGCCTTCACTTAGTTCAGTCCACACCACTGACAGTTTTTGTTGAAAAATGAAAGCATGTAACGATTTAAATACAGACTGAAGGACGGTGTAGCTCAAGAAACTGGTGATAGCATCTGGAAAGCCTGTTTCAGATTTAAGTTACACTGGTGCGAGTCAGGAGTAATTCCAGTTAAGTCAGTGGAGTCATATTTCTGTCAAACCACAGTAAGATCAGAATCAGGCATAGAGCTTCTAGGCAGCTTGACCAAACCTAATCTAGGTTGGTAGTAATAACCACCAAATAGCTCTTCCACATGGGTTAAGTTAACCGAGTTGGAGAGGTCAGTCCAGTTCTTAGTCCACAACACAAAAACAGCCATATCTGGCACTATTTGGTGACTGCATTGATGGACTCAGATCAAGTTTTTAAAAATGCAGGTGATTGACAAACGCTTCTGTTGTGATCTACCTAAGCCACTGTTGAACTATCACCCATATGACCAATAATTGGTGGATAGCAAATCATCCAGGCAATTGTATCATGCAATAGTCCAGAGGGCAAGTAAGCATGATCAGGAGATCATATATCCTGCAATTCACATTGCATTCCTTATAGCCTCTGCAATATTAAATATTGCTTTTCCTTACCCAAAAATCTTGGTGAAAACATTATAGATTCATTAGATAAACAATGGGGGCAATGGAAAACTGAAGGACAGAAGACTAAAACCAGAAAGTTATTGGTGATATTAAAGAGATGGTATGCCTGGAAAATGGGAAGATAGGCCTTTTACAAGTCTGCAGTGTAGGCCTTTTACAAGTCTGCAGTGAGGTGGAGGGGAAAGGGAAGCAGAAGTAGCAACTGGAAGGTCAGAGATGAAATTTTAGTAATATGGCTCACATTTTGAAACAGGGGAAGTAAATTGCAAGCAGAAATTTGCTGTACCCCAGCTACAAAAAGATAAGGATGAGAACAGACTAGTGGAAATGAAAATTACTTCTTGAAAGTACCAAATTAGTAGCAAGGACAGATTTTCCACATGTAAGTTGAGCCACAACACGAATAACACCTGAACAGCAATTTTCTGCCTGTGGTACAGAGCAAAATGTCCTTGCACAGCATGTAAGAAAGCTATAGAAAGGGAACAAATCTAAACCTAAGAATGAACAACTCAAATGGTACAATTGTAGATGAAAATAGGAGAAATTTTCAAAGTGAACATGACCATTATGTTATTTGCTATTTAAATCAAAGAGAAACCAGAAAGCAAAAAAAGCCAGAGAGATTTAATATTACAGTTAATTTTATAAAAGTAAGAGAATTAAGTGAGGGCTAATAAAACAGTGAGAGGGAACATGTACGAAGAGGAAATGGAAACATTATGGCGGTTCCAGTTGTGGCTCTATAGCTGAGTTTTGCACTAAAAGAAGGGATTTTACCTCTTTGTTATGAATGAGAAATACAGTGTATCCTACCCCAAATTACAGCACAAACTGAGTACAGAATGATGTCTCAACATTTACAAGTGAACCCATTAATTACTTTAGAAACTAAAATGAAGTAAAAAGCAGACACTAAGAATTTTAGCACCTGGTTGACACCTCTACTTTGACACTTAAAAATTTCCTATATTAGTTAAAATTCACTGAACTCTTGTGCTTAGGCTCTTTTTTTTCTTTTAAGGATTAGTAGTCATTTTTTGCCATTATTCTTCACATTTGAAAGTTCCTGGTCAGCAGAAGCTAAAGAATAATGTTCTACTACCAGAAATTTCAAGAAGAAATGTCTTCTTTTCACCATAAAGGGACAAAAAAAAAAGTGTTTTTTAAACCAGTTTAATCTAATCTGCAACCAGAAATATATGTTTGGATTAATTTTAAGTTTGACTCAATTTTCTGCATTTATAACCCTTGGTTTGGGGATAATTATAAACATCCTTGTAATGTATTTTATCCAGTTCGTATGTACTCTCACTCTTACCTTCATTTTAAGATTATTTTTTTCTTGGAATTATATATAGAAATTAATTATCTATAGAAAAAATAAAATAGGCTGTAAATAATTCAGGAATAGGGAGGAACGATGTAGGATGCACAAGCATGTATAAAAATGATCAAAGATATGAAAAAAACACAGGCAGGGAATCCAACACTATCAAGACAGGAAAGTTTCCAGAATGATCTTCAGGCAGTGCAAAAAATGGTAAGATAATCAAAAATAGGGAATGAAATGAAAACTGCACACCAAATGCTGGTAAAGACAAATAACGTTAAGTATCTTATGCTGCATATGTAAAATAAGATGTCATCAAGGGAGTTAGTAGGTTTTCTAGGATATGGAGAAGACTCTAAATTCCCAGAGCAGAGAGATATTGCAGAGAATATAAAATTAATTGTTTGTTTTAGTGTTCATAATAAAGGTGATTTATTTTCTTCAATATTACTTTTTCCTCCCATGGAAAATGAATGTTATTTCTAACACCAATTGATATGACAGAATTTAATATATTTTCTGAGCAAGGAAAAATAAATATTGAGGCAGCGCAGTCTAAATCAAGAACAGGAGAAAATAAATCAGAGTTGATGAAGTCTGGTACCCACGTTAGTAGATCTTTCCAGTATTAAAGAGAAGGGTGGCTGGAGAAGAGTGCTAAGATGGAAGATGGTAAGTGGTAGCAGTTTGGAGCGTCATTCCTCTCTTATACAATTTACTGGGGGGTACGAGGGTTAAATGCACCTAGTATGAATTTCTCACTGGTGATGATGTGGCTATAAGAAGTTATTCTGATTTGGAAAATGTATAAAGGGAACATTAGAGAGACAAGGTGAGTGAGGGAATATATCTTATTGGAACAACTTCTGTTGGTGACAGACAAGCTTTTGAGCTACACAAAGCTCTTCTTCAGGTCAAGGAACATTTGTCCTACCAAAGACATATATTTCATCCTGAAGTCTCAAAAGGTCAACAAAGGTACTGGTTCCGCGGAAAATACATCCCAAATCACAAGAATGAACCTCCAAAAACCCCCTGATTAAATATATGGACCTAATAAATTAACTGATCTCAATACTGGATTGACTCATTAAAACTGAGCTTCAAGACTACAGAATGTGGCAGTGAAAGCCACACAACTTGGCTGAATATGAATATTTTTAAGATAGTCAATTTTATTTTGCAAACGGTAGTCTAACTGGGTATTTTGTTTGAACAAGGTACCTAAGCAATCTTAGAATGTGGATCTAGAACATATTCCACCATATTGGCTTAAAGGAATTTGATTTTGTAAAAATGAATTGAATGTATCTATAAAGATATGAGTATGAGTAATTTCAGAGAGTGGCAATAGTGATAGTCTGAAGGTGTGTGGGTGCAAGGAACAACAAAGGAGCGACAAAAAGAAGGCACAAAATTTAATGTCTCAAAATGCCAGTACAGCACTGCTAACATAAATGGATTCATCTCTAGTCTTTATTTACGTCTTTTCTTGTATAATAGTCGTAATATAACTTTAAATTAGAAGTAGGCTAAAATTCAGTTTCAACCTAATTTTAGCTGAAGTTCTTTTATTTGGCTTTGACTAAATATTTTTTTAAATACTTATTTTAAATCAAGTATTGTATTTAGCAAAGGCACTTGCTACATTCCTCCCTCTCCTTATGGTCATTTTGTTGGAGATCTAATATGACTGTAAGGGAGGTATTCCCTTTTGGTACCTTCATGTAGCCCAGGTCATTTCTGCAAGCCTCTACCTCAATTCATTCCGATAGCATTCCCTTTCTTAACATTACCACTACCCTTTCCCAGTGATGTAACTACATCCTCTTACTGACAACCACTGCTGTTCATCTCTTTGGTGTGAGCAGTGGTATGTACGTAGGGAATCCCTGTGTAGACTACTTGTTTCATTCTCCACTCTTGTAATTTTAAAACTAACATTTATCAAAGTGCATAAGCACTGTGGTTTCTCCAAGAGAAGAGCTACACAAGGCCAGCCCAATTTGGTCCATAATGCTAGTATTCTGTATCACAAGACATATAGCATATGTGCCAATTTATTCCTCTCTCCTCTGAGACAGATGATCATATTTCAGCGAACCCTGCAAGTAAGGGTTATTATATGTGTTACATGTAATAGAAAGTGCTTATGGTGTGTGAAATGTAAACTATGGGTGAGTCTGTTTCCTGTTACAATGTATTCATATCTAAAAATCAATACACTTATTTGAAAAAAGAAGGAGGAAAGAGGAAGGAGAATCTCTAGCTGACATATTTTAAAAATATATTGGAAACAGGGGAGTTATGTAATGAAGGAACAGAAGATAATGGAATACTATACAGAGAGGTGGTAAGAGAGAGCCTAGAAAAGTATTTATTGATTAAATACAATTCACATAAATCTGAATCACACAAACTTTTAAAGGAAATAATAGCTGTGATGTGAGAGAGCAGGCAAACTATGGATTTATCATAATTTAATCTAATTAGAAACATAGCTTCCAAAGGTCACAGATTTGTTTTGAGGAAAAAGCTTAAGACTTTAATAGTAATTCTTGGCTTCCATTCTAAGGCTTCTACAATGATTGTTGTTATATATTTTATATGTCTTCAGATTAAGAGTGGAAATCTTTCTGGAAGATATGCTTTGGTCGAACTTAAGTTATTGTGTTCAATACAAGCATAATTGGGTGAAATTCTGTGGCCTGTGTTATACAAGAGGTCAGACAATTATTTAATGGTCGATCTGGCCTTAACATCCATGAATGTGTAATAATGTGGATTGATAAATGTATCACTTTGATTCTGAAATCTTAAAATGCTATACAAAGGAGGGTAAATATTTTACTACCTTCAAACATGGGGGGACTGAGGCAGTGTGACACTTGCCCAAACCAAAATCACATAGCAGGTCAGTGGAAGAGCCAAGAATAGAAACCAGGCCTCCCTACTCCCAGTGCAGTGCCCTACCCACTGCCACATTTTCATAACCATGTGCTCATTATGTAGTAACACGGTCTAATTTACATCCAGTCTAGTTTACATTTTAAATGATCTATTTAATCTGTATTTTAATTATAACTTGTTTCTTATGATGCTTTATTATTACCCTACATTAGACCTGCCATTATGTCCTAAGGCTAGGAAATTATACAAGATACTATACACGGTTTTCTTCCCCTAAATATCTGACTTCCTTCAAAATATTTTAGTAATTCTTTAAAGGGAAAATACAATCAACCAAAGTTTCTTTAATCAAAAAATTATATTTTTATTTGGAAAATATTTTAAAATTTCTATTTAAACACTCAGCAAGAAGTGTATCAGAAAAGCCTCGCCAATGTTATGCAACTTAATATTTGCAGAAGTTTTCCTCCACATTCTCTTTTCTAGTGGGAGTGGCTTCTGGCATTGCAAGAGAGTCAGGCTGGGCCACCTGAAAATGTGAGGTAGCCACATATATATGCAAAAAGAAAAGGAGTACTTGTGGCACCTTAGAGACTAACCAATTTATTTGAGCATAAGCTTTCGTGAGCTACAGCTCACTTCATCGGATGCATACCGTGGAAACTGCAGCAGACTTTATATATACACAGAGAATATGAAACAATACCTCCTCCCACCCCACTCTCCTGCTGGTAATAGCTTATCTAAAGTGATCATCAGGTGGGCCATTTCCAGCACAAATCCAGGTTTTCTCACCCTCCACCCCCCCACACAAATTCACTCTCCTGCTGGTGATAGCCCATCCAAAGTGACAACTCTTTACACAATGTGCATGACAATCAAGTTGGGCCATTTCCTGCACAAATCCAGGTTTTCTCACATCCCCCCTACCCCCATACACACACAAACTCACTCTCCTGCTGGTAATAGCTCATCCAAACTGACCACTCTCCAAGTTTAAATCCAAGTTAAACCAGAACATCTGGCCCCCCCCCCCCAGATGTTCTGGTTTAACTTGGATTTAAACTTGGAGAGTGGTCAGTTTGGATGAGCTATTACCAGCAGGAGAGTGGGGTGGGAGGAGGTATTGTTTCATATTCTCTGTGTATATATAAAGTCTGCTGCAGTTTCCACGGTATGCATCCGATGAAGTGAGCTGTAGCTCACGAAAGCTTATGCTCAAATAAATTGGTTAGTCTCTAAGGTGCCACAAGTACTCCTTTTCTTTTTGCAAATACAGACTAACACGGCTGTTACTCTGAAACCTGTCACATATATATGGAGACTTCCATGCTGGGAGTCAGCTTCTCCAAGGTTCTCTCCTGATTGCCTCTCCCCCTGGTATTACGACTTCTTCTGTAGCCATTGTTACTCCCACCCTGTAACACCATGTACACATTAACCCGCCTTCAAGGCATCTAGAAAGCACAGAACGTGCCAATTCTGCATACACTGGTAGTAATTCCAGAGCAGAAATTTGCCACGTCTCCTACTTATATCCACCGCATGATCACTCCTGAAAGCATAGATATTGATGTCTCATGTTTGCCTGGGGGGGGAGATTTAGCATATTTTGGGAAATTTGTGGTTAAGGGAAGCAGACATGTAGGAGTCATGGCTGACTTTGGCATTTTATTTTCTTTATTTTGCAATTCCTATAAAACATCTTGCTGCTAACCCTTCTCTCCCCTGCACCCCACCCACTCCAGTCTCATATCCAATAAAAAAACTGAGTTTTAGCCACCATTTTATCCAGTGATGACAAATGTGGTGATTTCACCATGAGTCTCATATTTGGTGTGTGTTTTTTTTCTTAAAGAATGAGCTCAGGTCTTGTGATTCCATGTCAATCCCTGTTTTCACTTTAAAAAAAGTATTCTTGCACTCACGTTTCCTGAGAAAAGTTTGAAAATATGAACCCAGAAAGTAAATTAAAAACCTCCCACCTATTATTGTTTAACCTCTTATGACTTTTGAATAGTCGGATCTACTACTAATAGAGTAACTATGTGTTCCAAATGGTCCATGAAACACTTTTTCTATTAATAGATGGTCTCTGCTATAAAGTAGCTGGAGAACCCTGGATATCCAATTTATTGTTTTCTTTTCAAGAATTGAAATGTGATTTGAAATTAAGAAGTGACAATACCAGACCAATATTCAGCACAAGATCAAAGCCATGTGAGCACACAGGCTCAGAAGCAATTAATATGAAGAGCCATTAACTGGCATTTTTTAAAATCTATATTAAACTGAGGATGCCCAAAAGAGGTTAACCATTTCCCCAAGCAATGATGAAGCACCTTTGATTGTGTGAAAGTATATACAGTAGAACCTCAGAGTTATGAACATCTCAGGAATGGAGGTTGTTCATAACTCTGAAAAAAAACTTTATGGTTCTTTCAAAACCTTACAACTGAACATGGACTTAATACATCTCTGCAATTTTACTATGCAGAAGAAAAATGCTGCTTTTAACCATCTTAATTGGAATGAAACAAGCACAGAAATAGTTTTCTTACCTAGTCAAATCTTTTTTTTTTCCTTTTATATTTTAGTAGTTTATATTTAACACAGTACTGTACTGTATTTGCTTTTTTTAAATTTATGCCTCTGCTTCTTGACTGCGTACTTCCGGTTCCAAATGAGGTGTGTGGTTGACCTATTAGTTCGTAATTCTGGTGTTCGTAATTCTGAGGTTCTGCTGTAGCATCATGTTAATGTAGAGCTGGAAAGGACCTTGAGAAATCATCAAGTCCAGTCCCCTCCACTGCGGCAGGACCAAGTAACCCTACAATATGCCTGACAGGTGTTTGTTTTAAAAAAAAAAAACCTCCAATGATGGGGAATCTACAGCTACCCTTGGAAGTCTATTAACTATCCTTACAGTTACAAAGTTTCTCCCAATATCTAACCTAACTCTCTGGTACTGCAGATTAAGCCCATTACTTCTTGTCCCACCTTCAGTGGACATGAAGAACAACTGATCACCCTCCTCTTTATAAAAGAGCCCTTAACATATTTGAAAACTTATCAGATCACCCTTGCCCCCCCAGTCTTCTTTTCTCAAGACCAGAATCATAGAATGATAGAAGATTAGAGTTGGAAGAGACCTCAGGAGGTCATCTAGTCCAACCCCCTGCTCAAAGCAGGACCAACCCCAACTAAATCATCCCAGCCAGGGCTTTGTCAAACAGGGCCTTAAAAACCTCTAAGGATGGAGATTCCATCACCTCCCATTCCAGTGCTTCACCACCCTCCTATTGAAATAGTTTTTCCTAATATCCAGCCTAGACCTCCTTCACTGAACTTGAGACCATTGCTCCTTGTTCTGTCATCTGCCACCTCTGAAAACAGCCTAGCTCCATGCTCTTTGGAACCCCCCCCCCCTTTAGGTAGTTGAAGGCTTCTAGCAAATCCCCCCCTCACTCTTCTCTTCTGCAGACTAAATAAACCCAGTTCTCTCAGCCTTTCCTCAGCCCCTAATAATTTCTGTTGACCTCCACAGGACTCTCTCCAATTTGTCCACATCCTTTCTGTAGTGGGGGCCCCAAAACAGGACACAATACTCCAGATGTGGCCTCACCAGTGCTGAATAGAGGGGAATATTTACTTCCCTCGATCTGCCGGCAATGCTCCTACTAATGCAGCCCAATATTCTGTTAGCCTTCTTGGCAACAAGGGCATACTGTTGACTCATATCCAGCTTCCCATCCACTGTAATTCCCAGGTCCATTTCTTCAGAACTGTCGCTTAGCCAGTCGCTCCTCAGCCTGTAAGCAGCTCATGGGATTCTTCTGTCCTAAGGGCAGGACTCTGCACTTGTCCTTGTTGAACTTCATCAGATTTATTTTGGCCCAATCCTCCAACTTGTGTAGGTCACTCTGGACCCTATCCCTACCCTCCAGCATATCTACCTCCTCTCCCTCCCCCAGTTTAGTGTCATCTACGAACTTGCTGAGGGTGTAATCCATCCCATCATTCAGTTCATTAATGAAATATTGAAAAAAAACAGCCCCAGGACCGACCCTAGGGGCACTCCGCTTGATACTGGCTGCCAGCTAGAGAGTGAACTGTTGATCACTACCCGTTGAGCACGACAATCTAGCCAGCTTTCTATCCATCGTATAGTCCATTCATCCAATCCATACTTTTTTTAACTTGCTGGCAAGCATACTGTAGGAGACCGTATCAAAAGCTTTGCTAAAGGCAAGGTATATCATGTCCACCAATTTCTCCATATCCACAGAACCAGTTATCTCATCATAGAAGGCAATCAAGTTGGTTAGGCATGACTTGCCCTTGGTGAATCCATGTTGACTGTGCCTGATCACCTTTCTCTCCTCCAAGTGCTTCAAAATGGATTCCTTCCTGCACCATGATTTTTCAAGGGACTGAGGTGAGACTGACCGTCCTGTAGTTCCTCAAATTCTCCTTCTTCCCCTTTATAAAGATAGGTACTATAGTTGCCTTTTTCCAATTGTCTGGGACCTCCCCCGATCGCTAGGAGTTTTCAAAGATAATGGCCAATGGTTCTGCAGTCACATCAGCCAACTCCCTGAGCACCCTCGGATGCATTTCATCTGGCCCCATAGACTTGTGCATGTCCAGCTTTTCTAAATAGTCCTTAACCTGTTCTTTCACCACAGAGGGCTGACCACCTCCTCCCCATACTGTGCTGCTCCGTGCAGTAGTCTGGAAGCTGATCTTGTCTGTGAAGACCAAGGCAAAAAAACATTGAGTACTTCAACTTTTTGCCTCCCCCATTCAGTAAGGGTCCTGCACTTTCCCTGAGCTTCTACTTGTTGCTAACATACCTGTAGAAACCCTTCTTGTTACCCTCCACATACCTTCCTAGCTGCAACTCCAATTGTACTTTGGCTTTCCTGATTACACCCGGGCATGCTCAAGTGATATTTTTATACTCCTCCCTAGTCATCTGTCCAAGTTTCCACTTCTTGGAACCTTCCTTTTTGTGTTTAAGCTCACCAAAGATTTCTCTGTTATGGCTGTTATGTTATGTTATGTTCTCTGTTATGGTCACCTGCCATATTTGCTATTCTTTCTGCACATTGGGATGGTTTGTTCTTGCACCCTCAATAAGGTTTCTTTAAAATACAGCCAGCTCTCCTGGACTCCTTTCCCCCACATATTAGCCTCCCAGGGGATCCTGCCCATCAGTTCCCTGAGTCAAAGTCTGCTTTACTGAAGTCCAAGGTCCATATTCTGCTGCTCTCCTTTCTTCCTTTTGTCAGGATCCTGAACTCGACCATCTCATGATCACTGCTGCGGAGGCTACCACCCACTTCTACTTCCCCTACCAATTCTTCCCTGTTTGTGAGCAGCAGGTCAAGAGGATCATGGCCCCTAGTTGGTTCCTCCAGCACTTGTCCCCAGCACTCTCCAAAATCTTCTGGGATTGGTCTGTGCACTGCTGTATTGTTCTCCCAGCAGATGTCAGGATGATTGAAGTCCCCCATGAGAACCAGGGCCTGTGATATGAAGACTTCTGTTAGTGGTCCAAAAAAGCCTCGTCTACCTCATCCTCCTGGTCTGGTGGTCTATAGAAGACACCCACCACAACATCACCTTTGTTGATCTCCCCTCAAAGACTCTCAACAGGCTTTTCTCCAGTTTCATACTGGAGCTCTGAGCAATCATACCACTCTTTAACATAAAGTGCAACTCCTCCACTTTTTCTCCCCTGCTTGTCCTTCCCGAACAGTTTATACCCATCCATGGCAGTGCTCCAATCATGTGATTTTTCCCACCAAGTCTCTGTTATTCCAATCACATGATAGTTCCTTGACCATGGCAGGACTTCCAATTCTTCCTGCTTGTTTCCCAGGGTTTTTTTTTTTAATCTTTCCTCATATATCAAATATTCTAAAAATTTTATAATTTTTAATTCTCTCCTATGGATTCTCTCTAATTTACTCACTTCTTTCCTAAAGTCTGACACCCAAACCTGGACACAGTTCTCCAGTTGAGGCGTCATCAGTGCTGAGCAAAGCAGGAGAGTTACCTCCCATCTCCCACCCACAACACTCCTGAATGATATAGCCTTTTTCACACCAGCATCACACTGTTGACTCATACTCAATTTGTGACCGACTATAACCCTCATATCCTTTTCAGCATTTCCACCAGATAGGCAATTATTCCCCATTTTGTAGTTATGCATTTGATTTTTCTTTCCTAAGTGAAGTACTTTGCATTTGTCTTTCTTGAATTTCATCTTGTTGAATTCAGACCAATTCTCCAATTTTTCAAGGTCATTTTGAATTTTAATCCTGTCCTCCAAAGTACTTGCAATCTCTTTCAGCTCGGGGTCATCCACAGATTTTATAAACAAATTCTTCATTTCATTATCCAAGTCTGAATGAAAATATTGGCTAGTACCAGACCAAGGACTGACTCCTGCAGTACCATATCACATATGCCCTCCCAGTGTGACAGTGAACCATAACTACCCTTTGAGTACAGTCTTTCAATGAGTTGTACAACCACCTTATAGTAATTTCTAAACCACATTTCTTTAGTTTGCTTATGAGAATGTCATGTGGCACTGTGTCACAAGCCTTACTAAAAATCAAGATACATCACATCTACTGCTTCCCTCCTAATCCACTAGGTCAGTACTTCTGTCAAAGAGGGAAATTAGGTTGCCTTGGCATAATTTGTTCTTGACAAATCCATGCTGGCTATTTCTTATAATCTTATTATCCTCCAGGCATTTATAAAGTGATTGATTAATAATTTGTCCCAGTATCTTTCCAGGTATCAAAGTTAGGCTGACTGTCTATAATTCTCCAGGTCCTCTTTGTTCTCCTTTTACAGATACATCTGTTTTCCCTTCTACAGTCTTCTGGCACCTCACCTGCCATCCTGTTATTTTCACAGATAATTGCTAATGGATCTGAGATTGCTTCAGCTAGTTCTTTAACTATGCTAGGATGAATTTCATCAGGCCCTGATGACTTGAAAACATTTAAATATTCTTTAACCTGCTCTTTTCCTATTTTGTGTCTCATTCCTTCCTCCTTGTTGTTAATATTAAAATGTGTTGACCATCTGGTCACTATTTGCCATTTTAGTGAAGACTAAAGAAAAATAGGTATTAAACACCTCAGTTTTCTTGATGTCATCAGTTATAAGCTCTCCTTCCCTGCTAAGAGGATCTGTACTTTCCTTTGTCTTTCTTTTGCCCCTAATACATCTAAAAAAACCTCTTCTTATTGTCTTTTATGTCCCTTGCTAAGTGCAACTCATTTTGTGTCTTTCCCTTCCTGATTTTGTTCCTACATGCTTGTGCTATTCTTTTGTACTCCTCTGTAGCAATTCGGCCATGTTTCCACATTCTGTAGGATTCCTTTTTGATTTTCAGGTCGTTAAAGAGCTCCAGATGGAACCGTATTGACCTCTTACTATTCTTTCTATCTTTCCTTTGCATCATGATAATTTGCAGTTGTGCCTTCAATATTGTCTTCCAGCTCTCCTGAACTCCTTTTTTCCCTTTGATTTTCTTCCCATGGGATCTCACCTACCAGTTACCTTACCTGTATTTCAGTATTGAAAAGAACTGAGGGAACAACAATATTTACTGCACAGTGTTATAAAGCATTATATGGATCTCCACTTATATATTGTCAATGAGGCCCCTTGCCATTTACTGCTGACACGGGAACAAATTCATGCTGAAAAGTAGCGTGTAATCACATTAATGTTATTTCCACCACAAAGATTGTCCCTAGCAGGGAACAGAGTAACTTGTGCACGACATGAAACAGCCTGGTCAGGGATCATTCGCAAACACACAGGCTATGCCCCCAGACGCTGCCCCAAACTGTCCCCTCTACAGCTGGAAATTATACATATTTTGAGGCAATTGAGAGCAGGGAACCAAAGTTGTACTCCATATCTCCTTGTAGCCATTCATTTTCATTTATGTTCCCAGGTGCAGTCCAACACCCGAGTGTGACCCATTACATCTGTTCAGGCAAAACATCCCTGGAAAAATCCTCAATACATCAATTTACATATAATAGCTAGTAATTAAAATGATGAAATTACTTTAAAAAACCCAACATCCAAGCCTTTGTTTTGTGTTTATACTTTATCATAAAGACACAACATGAAAAGCACACAGATATAGATTCTGAGTTCATTATTGCTGTGTTAAATATGAAACTTTTATGTTTGGAATATTAAACAATCTGCTGTTATTAGACCAGATAATCTCATTGGTAAAACTGAGGCAGCATGTGGATTATTGGAAGCCCCATAATAGTAATGAAAAAATATTACTATGCACTAAACTCATATTTTAAAAGTTTTATTAAAATCAGTTTATACTGTTCATGTTACTTCAAATTATGTTTTGGAAGCTTGTTCATAGTGAGTCTATAGGCAGAAACAATTATCTCTGTGCTGTGCTCACGTACATTTTCCCAGCTACGGGTAGGCTGGTACGATAAGTGTGAGATCATGCATAAAAGAAATTGTACATGTGTACCTCAGAGCTAAGTCAGTTTTAAATTCAAAATGTAGAATTCCCAATCACCCATTTGTCATATAAGAAATTAAAATAGAAAATGTAAGTCTTTTTATCTTTAAATCTCCATATATCCTTCCTCCAATTTTCTGACCAAAGTTTATGTTCATCAGGTCTGTCCTTCCCCCCAAATCAGCTGTACCTACAACAGTCGCTATGATACCATTATCCCTGTGGTTCTGCCTGCTTCAGTCATCCAGAGAAACAGCTTCAGATATCAGTTTCACAGAGTATATTAAGTGAGCATAGAAGTAAATGAAAAGTTTCTGCAGCTGAGCCAAGACATTTTTTAAAAAGTTAGGTGGAATAATTGTATATGCAATGACCAACCTGGAGGAAATAAAATATATTTTATTAAATTTGGCCAAGGACAATCTGATTTTAAAAGTGGTTGTCCTGTTTTTAATTTGTTTGTTTTTATTCCTCTGCATAATTAGCCATGTGCATGCTTCCAAATCTTCAAGTAAGGCCAGACTTCTGAGCAGAGCCAGAGGATAAATTAACCCAAAGTGTTGGCTAGACAGACAAATCACATGCTTTTTTCTACTAGGAGATGGGAAGCCATTTATCTTGAATGCCAGGTTAAATGAGCTCATAAATCAGGGATATTAGAGATTGAGAACACTTATTACGTCACCTAGTCCATCTCCCTGCCAGTTCATTACCACACAAAATACACCCAGAATTTGTAAATGCAGTTTCAACAGTTTAATTAGACCATGTTTTAGTTGTCTGGACTGTTAGTCAATATGGCTTTTCCTGTTTTGTGAGGACATCAAGCTTAGTACTGTAATGTGTGCCTGGTAGAATCAAACAGTATTGTGTGTAGAGGAAATAAGCCAGAGTGCATTTTTCTTACAAATATGGGTCATTCCAAAACCAAAAGCCTTTACCAATAAAACACAGATCACTTTTAAGTCACGTGACGCACATGTACTGTGAACCACTCTCACTTTCTGGTCAATTTTTAAGCCCAATACACTAAATCACAATCTACTCTGAAAAAGTTAGGTTGTAAAAGAAGTTATTCATTTCACATATCATCCTAGATAATGAGAGTGTCCAGATAATGCCGTTATACTGCATGAAAACCCTCATACACATCAAACACATAGGGCAACCGTGAATCTCTTTAAAAGTTAATGTAGCACACCAGAGAACATTTTAATTTTTAAGCTATATAAACTACCAATTGTACAACAGTTGTAAAAACAAAGTATTAAAGAAGTATAGGACAACGGACTATTTCAATTAAAAATACAATATAACTTCTAAGAATCCTTAAAGAAGCTGTCAGTGTTATCTGAATAATTTTGCATTTTAAAAAGTATAATTGATGTTTTTATTGCACATGCATCTTCTAACATAACACAACAGGCACACAGAGTTAAAATCCAAACTCCACCACGTCTTTAACTTAGATAAAAACAAAATGTAAATTTCAATTTAAACTTCTTCCCTAGATTGGGCTTGTTTTGTTCCTAGGGTTTCTCCTTTCAGTATTACTCTGTTCTTGCCCCTATTTCCCTCTGAATCACTGAGCAGCTCAAACTCTTCATATACTCCTGGGCCAAAGCTAGTCTGGTGAGTCAGCAGAAACAAGTCTCTCTCTCTCTCTCTCTGCCTCTGCAGGATGGTAGAACCAGATATCCTGTCAGAGTACCCTTTTCTGTGAAGCTGAATGTCACATTAAAATTTGTCAAGGGTCCAAAATACCAAAACTAGATATTAAAGTGTTCCCCCCCCCCTTTTTTTTTTTTGGTGTAGCAGGTGCTACTAATGATCAAAACCATAAGCAGTTTTCAAACTCAGGTGTTTTCAAGAACTGCAGTTATGGCCATCTCCTATGTTGGAGGCAGAGGGGTTGAAAAGCAAAATATCAATGGTACGGCAGTCTTACATAAGTGAATTTTTCGGACAAAACTTCCTTTAGCCATACAGATATACTGAATAATTCTCAGTGTATTACAGTAGAATAAGGAGATATATTCAAAATACTTGGTTTTCATTAGCTGTGTAGGAACCTCAAAATATACAGAAGACTGAATTGCTTATATAAACACATCTGAACCTGTGTCTCATCAGAATCAGAGCGGAATTTAATGAGATTTTTGTTTTTCCAAGCTTTCTAGTACTTCCTTTTTTGTTTTAGCCAAGTAGACAATACCAGAAGAAAAACCTCTTGATATATTTTGGAAATTCTGCTTCTGGTCTCAACCGTTTTCATGTCATGCTGGAAACAAGTGAATGTAAACAAATAACAGAATATTTTCAAACAAACAAGATAGGGTTCCCTTCAATCCTTACACAAAGCTTTGGAATGAAAGTTACTTTCTTCACAGTGGTTCATATGTCCCTAACTCTTACACTCTGTACTGAAGAAACCTCCATGTAGAATAAAAGGAAAGGAAAGGATGTTCTACTTATAGCAGTCTAATTTAAGATCACCATACAATATACCAGGCAGAACCACAAAAAAAAACAAAAAAAACAAAAACCAACAACAAATGTCTCCCCAAACCAATGACCACAAAATACTGTTAGGAAACTAAATTGAGGTATTTTTAAAACAAGAAATATTTCTGCTCCTTCGTGGCATCAGTAATAAGCCTCACAAGCATGTGCGATATAATATGTAATCAAAAGCCACTATACTTGTGTACCTGTTCCTTAACTGAAGCTAGAATAGCAGAGGTTGTCTCTGTTTCAGAACCATCCCCATTGGATGTATTCAGCACAGGGCTAAGGGAACTTGTCTTGTCAGAAGATGAGGGCTGGTCTGGCACAGGCATAGCTCCTATGATTCAAAAAAGAAAGAAAAATGTTTTGATATTACAAGTCGCATGTGTGTCAGGAATCAAATACGTACAATAGTAATCACCCTAATTTCAGAAAAAAATAAATATTTTGTGTTCAGCAGAGCTAATTTGCTTCTGTTAGATAATGTGAAAGTCCTTCATTTACTGTTCTTTAAAACACAAAGATTATTTAACATTTATCTTAAAAGCATTCTTTTAATCCTTATATAAGAATTCTTGTAATCCAGTTTGCCTCCATATCATTCACCACATTGCATCTGGAGCTAATTCAAACTATGTACAGTTGTGGCATTTGTATAGTATTCTAGGGGCTATGTCCAATACAAAATTACAATATCGCGGGAGTGATGAATCACGGGAGTGATGCAAGCAGAGGACCAACAGATGAGAGAAATACAGAATTTCTCGACTTCTTGAATTATGTGCACATTTACTATGTACCTATTCGTAGTCTAGTATTTTGCTTAACTTCAACAAATCTAGCAGTGTTTTTGCTGAAGTTTTATCAGCAATATTATTGTAAAACCCTAATAAAAGTTATTCTGCACCCTCCCTTTTTTTGTTTGGAGTGAGAGAAGTGAGAAAGCCAATGGTTAGAAGTGAAGTCTCTTTCTACTTTTTTGTTCTATAAAGCTAGGGATAAGAGGCAAGAGGGAAGCCATGATTTTGGAGGCTGAGCCATAGTACGAAGGGACATAAAGTGTATAGTCCCCAGGTGTATCATATAAACGGTGCAGTTGCTGTAAGAGTCAGTGGGGCTCTAGAGGAAGTGCTCCTGCTACCTTAGTTTTTCCTGTGTCACTCCCCTAGAAATTAGCTTCCACATATTTATGAAGGAAACCTTTCATTTACAGGTTTCAGAGTAGCAGCCGTGTTAGTCTGTATTCGCAAAAAGAAAAGGAGGACTAGTGGCACCTTAGAGACTAGCACTCCTTTTCTTTCATTTACAGTTCTCGTGAAGCTGACCACTTAAATCAGCCTTTGTTATATGAGTCCTCTTATATGAGACCTAAAGGTCTGGGGAGCTTGAGTCCACAATAAAAAGTAAATGCACATCAGAGCTACCTAGCACCAACTAAGTGCAATACACTTCAATAGCAGTGATTGAGGAAGTTTGGGATTAAAATGCCCCAAATTGTCTAGGCACAGAGTGAATGTGCCAGAACACACCGCTAGCCAAAGTAAAGCCCTGAAGTGACATTTTATAACTGTTTAATTTTTCTCATTCTGTGCAACAAATATAGGTTTTTACAGTAACAAGTTACATGTTTTACAAAATAACTTCAGCAACTCAGCAATGTAATTGGCAGGAATTTATTTAAAAATATTATACTGTCTACAAAACCACATATTACATGTGTGCGCACACATACGCCATGACCCATCTTGTAATCTTGACTAATTATTTTAAACTAAATTATTAGTCACTTAATAGGAAGCAAGATCATTTTCTTTTCTGATGTTGCAGTTGTTCACTTTAGGTGGGCTAGTGGCTCACATTGTGGAATTCTATTCCAACCTGAGAGATGCAGTTTTGGATGTAATTTCAAGACTTTGGAGCACAAGATTCCCTACCACTTCCATTTCTCTCCTCTCTTCCCCTTCTTTTGTCTTTTCCTCTCCCTTGCTGCTATTTAGTTGGTGTTGGTCCTGTTCTACTAACTCATCCTCGCTTGCGTCTTTCTCACTCAGTCCCCAATAATACATTTTAAAAAATATATATTTTTTAAAAATCTTTTAGAAAGTGCAACTAACCTAACACTTCCCACTATGATCACTATGCTTGTGTGCTATATCCATTTTGTAGCACCCTGCATGAAACCTGGAAGGAGTAAAACAAATTGCAAGATGGAAGTGTTTGGAGAAGGCACCAGGAAGCCAATCTGTGTGGACATGGCTGGAATGCTTGCTGCAGTTGCATCTTTTAAATGTCCAGTTTAGTTTTCAACACATGGAGTCGTCTCCTGTTATTACCCAGCGTGGGATACATGAACACATCTTTTCTGTATTTAGATTGCAAACTGTTAGGGGCAGGTATTATCTGTTACTGTGCATTTAACATGCTGTGTTACTACTATTACTAAATGCTAATATTTGCTGTTAATAAACAACCATACAAATCAATATAATTTCTATCATTCCCTCACATACCAACCCACTTAAACGTGCACTGCTGTCTTTATCCAGGGCAACGTGCCCAACATTTATGTCCCCCATTGACAGAACACAGAACAGCAATGCCGGTTTCTCAAACACAAGGCTAAAACATCATAGGCAGCTCTATGCTAAGAAAGGAGGCTAGAATTACAACAGAGTAAAGTGCACATTTGAGACTTTCTGGTATCTCTCTCCATTATTGCAGAGCTCTTTCTGCAAAGATTTCAAATATTTCCAATAATTCTTTTCAACAAGAGACAGATATTAAAAGTCTCAGTAATTAATCTACTTTCCCAACTTATTCTTTAAATCTAGTAAAATATGAAGAATGTGGATTATAAAGTATAAAGAGATCGTCATTAGCTATTACAAGCCATTTTTGTGCTTTTCATGTGCAGGCATCTATTTACTTTCAGAATCAGGTCTCTGATTATTGTTTAGACTTAACTGAAGTTTTTACTTGTGAAAAACAGGAAATATATTTAGGAGTTGCATGCAAGGCCTTCAAACACATTTTGTGTTAAGACAAAAAGAAATGGGGTGAAATCCTGACCCCACTGAAATCAATGGCAAAACTTCCATTGACTTCAATACAGCCAGGATTTCAGCTTGTGTTGAAAAGAGCATTTGAACACTGTGGTGATATTGTAAACAATACTGAACCAGTGTGTTTGCAATTTTTTCTTATGAGGAGCACTCTGTGAAAATTAAGGAAGGTTAATTTTGCCATTCTAAAAGCTATATTAAGCTTCAGATCAAAAGATAATCATATTTCTAATTTCACTATTCTAAATTTGTCAAGCATGATTAAGATGGAATTAGATGACAAAAATCTGATTCATTATTTACTTATTTTATTTTGTGTTTAGAAATGAGGATAATTTGAAATAAGATTATATAATTTAACCTTTTTATAACATTACAGGAAGATACAGCCACAGTTTTTAAATAGCCAGAAAAAGAGCTTAGCCAGTTTTACAGGCTAAGGCTTTCATCATGCAAATTTTATGCTTGTGATTCCAATTGGACTACTCATTATGTATAAATGTAAGCATATGCATAAGTCTTGGTGGGTTTAGGGCCTTAATCTGTACATCCTATTCAATATGCAAATTATAAAATGGACTTTTAAAATATCTATGTACCAAGGTGAGGGCTACAGTTGGCTTGTTTAGTGAACATTAAAAGCCATTAAAATCTGGTCATGATAAGATTATCAGCTCACCCACTGATCCAAAATCAGAGAGTATCTTTTTCAGACCAGTTTTCCAATTCAAAGTACTCAAAAAGTAATAGTGACTTTCTCCCAACTATAAATTCTGTGGTGAATCACAGTTGCTTATTTGTATTAAGGAACATGCTACCCCTTTGTGAACATGCCATGTAACAGGGAAAAAAAAGAATTAAGAGAGAAAGTAGGGGTACATTAGTTCACACTTCCCTACTGTTTTAGGGTACCTGCCCAAAGACTGAGGGAGACTACATGTATCAGTGTTTCCCTAAAAGTCTATGGAGAAAGCAAGGTCTAGTGGGATAACCAACTGCAGCAGGGCGGTCACCCTGCTCTGGTTAGGAAGGGGTTAAAAGCAGCCAAGGGAGGCTGCTTAGGTAGTCAGCCACAGGTGTGGTTGCACCCAATTAGAGACCCAGAGTGTGGGGGCACTGCTATGGGGCAGCACCCTAAAGTAAGCAGCACCAGGGTCCAGGAGGGATGCGGTGCCTCAGGTGCTATAAGTGGTGGAGATCTGGAGAAAGCAGGCACCGGTAGGAAGACACCAGCCAGCAGGAGGCACGCCGAGGCTGGAACTGAGCTAACTCCCAGATGACCTGCAGGAGGCGCCACAGCGGTGAGTGCCTGCCGTGATACACCAACAGTCTAGGAGCCAAGAGCTTCACAGTTCTGTTTTCAGCTCTTCCAGTGACTTGTCCCTTCATTTCTCTGTCCCCGTTCCTCCCACCTGCCACCTATTTCTAAAATAAGAATACTAATCATTCCCCCCTCTCCCCAGGGTACCAAACTCTCCTACCTGTTGCTGGATCTGGAGAACGGAGAACAGATGCAGCAGGGAGGGAACTGTGACTGAAGAGATTACATATAGGGACCCAACACTCTGTGGAACTAATTTGAATGAGGCCCACGGAAGCTTGTATTGCTCATGTGCTTGCTTCAGATACTGTCTGACATCTATGTACTGCAATCACTTCCTGGTAGCAGCAGCTGGTACTGCACCCTGCCAACTTTCTAATTGCACAAATCCAAATACCCTTGCCACGCCTGTCTCTGAGGCCCTGTCCCCACTCACTCCAGTCCCCCTCCCTCTGTCGCTCGCGCTCCCACACCCTCACTCACTTTCACTGGGCTGGGACAGAGGGTGCGGGAGTGGGTGAGGGCTCCAGCTAGGGGAGAGGTCTCCGGAGTGGGGCCAGAAATGAAGAGTTCAGGGCAGTGCTTACCTCAGACGGCTACTGGTCAGTGGTGCAGTGCAGCTAAGGCAGGCTCCCTGAAGTGGCTGGCATGTCTGACCCTGAGGTGGAGACACGGCCACGCAGCTCTGTGTGGTGTGCACCGCCTGCGCCCACCTGCACCTTCCTCGCAGCTCCCATTGGCCAGGGTTTCCAGCCAATGGGAGCTGTGGAGCTAGTGCTCGGGGCAGAGACAGCACACGTAGCCCGCTGCCCACCCATGTGCATAGGAGCTGGACGTGCCGGCCACTTCCGGGAGCTGCGTGGGGCCAGGGCAGCCAGGGAGCCTGCCTTAGCCTTGCTGTGCTGCCGACTGGACTTTTCGCGGCAGCAGTGCTGACCGGAGCCGTCAGGGTCCCCTTTCGACCAGGTGTTCCAGTCAAAAACCGGACGCCTGGCAACCCTAACTGTTGTAATGCAGCCACACTAAAAATACTTCTTAGGTACACGGGGACTGGCAGCTGGGACATTGATAGGGCTTAGCCCCATCAACCCATAATAGCCACTCATAGTTATGGTCAAAAAAGTGATGACTGAACAAGAAGATCCTGTTTTAAAGATGCATGCTCTGTGTATTCAAAGCCACTATAGTTTGACACGCTAGCAACAGCTATATTCGAGACTGCCCAAGTGTTTCAATTCTAAACTCATTTTTGGGGTTGCTTGTAAGTTTCTGAATCTTTTGCCTTTCAGGCTGTGATTTTCCAGGCCTTGTGTCTGCCTCGGGGTGAATTTTTTCTTTTTGGAGGTCTGAGCAATGCTATTTTTATTATGCATAGTTTAGTGTGCACCTTAGTCACTGCTTTAACTGGAAAACTTTATGTAAAGGGGGCAGTAGTATGCATTAAATGGTGCATGTCAAAAGTAGACATGAAAGCTGCAGTGAATAGCAACTAGTAAGCAGCACTGTTGCACTTTTCCCAGGATTTTTTTTAACATGCTCCAAAATTTGATAAGCAAAGATGCGTGTTGCCCCTTTTTTCTGCAGAAACATCAGGAGAGCTTTATAATAAAGTACTTTTGACATTAAAAAAATACTGTATATGCACCACCCTGCTGAATTAAGCAAAGAGAAACCAGTTCTCATCAGGTCATTGAAAGTCACTGTTAGGATATAGATATTCAGGCCTGTCTGTAAAGGCCTATACTCTAAGAATTTAGGTGTATTCTTATCACTTGGCTAGTGATAGAGGTATAAAAGAAAGAATCAAAATCACTGTCTGCTGGTGTAAGGGCCTTCTCTTACTGTGACAGTCTGAGGCCCTGTTCTTAGGCTAAGGCCTTTGGCTAAGCAGCAGAGGCAGCCATAAGCTGGGAAGCGAACGGTCACATCCTCACATTCCAAACTAGTCACATTGAAATAAGGTGCTATTGGGCTGTTAGGCACTATCAGGACAGGATTGTATTCCTATCACCTCCAGAGAAAGGGAAGTGCCTAGAAAATGTAAAAGGAAACTTAGTTTGATAGCATCCTGTCTGGCAAGAACTCACTTATCAATAGCTGGGATGTGAAATCCTCACTTCTGTATTGTTTTGTCATTATAGTTCCCACTTTGCTGTTGTTTGTCTGTATAATCTCTGTCTGGTTCTGTGATTGTTCCTGTCTGCTGTATAATTAATTTTTCTGGGTGTAAACTAATTGAGGTGGTGGGATATAATTGGTTACATAATCATGTTACAATATGTTAGGATTGGTTAGTTAAATTTCAGGAAAATGATTGGTTAAGGTATAGCTAAGCAGAACTCAAGTTTTACTATATAATCTGTAGTCAATGAGGAAGTGACGGGGTGTGGGTGGGGGTGGGCATGTGGGTGTGTGAGATGGGAACAGGGAATGGGGGTAAGAAAATTGGAATCATGTTTTGCTAAAGGGGGAAATGGGAACAGGGAATGGGAGTAAGGAAGTTGGAATCATGCTTGGCTAAGGGCAGGAATCGGAACAGGGACACAGGTGTAAGGCTCTGTGGTGTCAGAGCTGGGAAGGAGGATACTAAGGAAGGAAACTGGAATCATGCTTCCTGGAAGTTCACCCCAATAAACATCGAATTGTTTGCACCTTTGGACTTCGGGTATTGTTGCTCTCTGTTCATGTGAGAAGGACCAGGGAAGTAAGTGGGTGAAGGAATAAGCCCCCTAACAGTCACCCCTCCTAAGAGTTTTCTCTGACACATTTCGGCCTTACAAGCACATTTATTTAAGCATAAAAAAGTTGCAAAATACTGCATTTAAATTTTCACTTTAATGCTATCAAATCCACAACACTCGATAGCGCTTGTGCACGTTTAACTAAACTTTCAAAGACGAAGACACTTGATTCTCACATTGTAAAGCTCTTGATGGAAATACTGTTATTGTCCCATAGTAATCTAAGGGGAGAATGTGAATTTTACTTATCACAAGCACTATACAAATACATATGCTGCAAACACATTTCAGGCCTATTGTCTATTGGGATGATGGTATACTGAGAACAAAAATTATACATGGATATATATAGTTAACAGAAATCTCTCAACAGCAAACATCTGTGATGAAAATTAGGTCTCTATTTCAAACTCAGTGAATACAAACCATAGGGTTACCACCTGTCTAATCACACAAACCCAAACACCCTTCCCCATACAATGCCCCACCCCCTCCTGAGACCACACCTGTGCCCCACCCTTTCTCCAAGGCCCCGCCCCCACTCACTCCATCCCCCCTCCCTCCAACGCTCGCCCTCCCCCACCCTCACTCACTTTCGCAAGGCTGAGGCAAGGGATAGGTTGCAGGAGGGGTGCAGGTTCTGGGCTGGGGGTGGGGCCGAGGGGTTCGGAGTGTGGGAGGGGGCTGCAAGCTGAGCCAGGGACAAGGGGTTGGGGTGTGGGATGGGGTGAAGGGTGTGGGCTCTGGACAGCATTTACCTCCACGGGCTCCCAGAAGCGATAGGCATGTCTAGCTCCTAGGCTCAGGGGTGGCCAAGTGGCTCTGTGCGCTGCCCCTGCCTTCATGCACCACCCCTACAGCTCACATTGACCCCAGTTCCTGGCCAATGGGAGCGGCAGAGTCAGCATTCAGGGTGGGGCGCAGGGGAAGCCCACAGAGACCTCCCTGTCTGCTCCTGTGCCTATGAGCCAGACATGTCAGCTGCTTCTAGGACCCACATGGATCCAGGGCAGGCAGGGAGCCTGCCTTAGCCCTGTTGCGCCGCCGACCGAACTTTAGGCCTATTAAAATCTCCCGGATTGCTTTTAATAGTCACCGGGAGATTGAGGCCAATTCTGGTAGACTCCCAGCCAATCCAGGAGGGTTGGCAACCCTAAGAAACCGTATTATGGATAGGATCTCAGTCTTAGATGTCAGAATGCAGTCAGTTTCAGTTCTTGCTCAAACTCAGAATGGTGATGATATTAGCATGTTAATTTATATACAAGTTAATTTATATACTTAGAAAAAACCTAAACACAGAGCAAAACTCAGACCAAGACAGTATCAGACATATAAAATAAGCATATCCCACTGAGAAAGGCAGCCCATCGCAGAAAAAGCAGAATACACAGGAATTATATTTCACTTAGACTATCACCAAGTTAAAAATATTCCACTGTGATTTACTTGAAAATTAGATGAACCCCCCCAAATCAGGATACCATGTGACAAGCAATTTGAAATCTTGGCAGGACCAGTGATCAGAAAATTAATTCCCAGGCACTTGGGAACATATCAGGTAGCTAGACATACAAACAAATAATTTATGCCCACAATTAATATCAACTACAAGTTTTATACCCAATATTAGCGGCTAAATTTAGGCCTTTTAAAAATTTAGCTCCAAGACATGCATTATGTTCAATTCCTTTACAGGCAAAAACCCAAGCTAAATTTGCTATTAAAATGGAAAAAGCTTAAGGAATGTAAAGAAAATGCATTTTTTTTAATGCTGAAACAGTAGGGATTCCTTGTATCCTTTGCTCAGTTGTCATTATGTAAGCTTTCTGAGAAAACTCAGTAAACCATCTTAGGTCAAGGAGTATCTGCTGTACTCAAATCACGGCTCACAATTTTTTTTTAAAGCAAATGTGAACTGAACTGTATAACACTACATGAAGAAATTGGAGGCTATACGATTCCAGACAGATGGTTTGATGGGTGGATAAAATAAAATCCATCTTAAATAAAAGCAAATTCAATTACATATGCCAAGCACTGCAGATTGTAACACAGAAATCAAGATACAAAAAAAGATCCTTTTCAAATTAGACATGGATTATAGAACTGAAAAATATTTCCCAACACCACAGGGTGAGTTCTACAGTTGTGACTGTCCCTTTATAAGGAGATGGGTCCAGGCCCACCTGTAACACCTCTTTCTAGGTGAAAAAAAAATCACAGTCACATGACAGGCAGGTCATGTGGCTAGACTAGTCCTTCAAGGTTGCAGGGGGGGGGCGGGGAGATAAGACAGAAAAGTCTGTGGTGAGGCAAAAGGGAGACACTCACAGGAGGGGCAAGATTGAGAGCTAAGCCAACAGGGTAGACTGAATAGCATCTGAAGTTCGAAAAGAAGACAGAGCCTCAGGAAGGAAGGATTGTGCCCAGCTTGAGACTGGGAAGGAAAACACTTGTGTTTGTTTTGGATTGGAATACCCTGGCCAGTGCAGACTTGTTTTGCCTCTGACTTGGATGGAGGGTCAAGTCACTGCAGTATCCAAACCAGGCTAAAAGTTTGGGAGCAGATCCAACCTGAATGGGGGGAAATGAAGCAATGGCAGCCCAAAGCCAGACTGGGCAGGTGGCACTTCTTTTCAATGTCAATTAGGTCTGTCATCGCACAAGTTCAGATGTCTACGGCGCCTCCCCTCAACAACCTCTCTTTAATGAAAGGGATACTGTCAATTAAAGTTTGACATGAAAAGTAGATCATGTGAAATCTTGTATAAAGACCAAAACCAAAGGAATGTTGCCATATACATGTTATGTAAATTGCAGTTGAGTTGTTCTTCAACAAAAATATTTCATGCAGTGTTTGGAACAGAATCACAACACAGAGAATCTTTACGTGAAACAGACCATCAGGAAAAATTAGGCGGCCTTACATTTAGATTTTCAAGCTGAGAAATGCAAAAAATATATATTAATAATGAAAAAAATGACATCTTTTCAACATTTCTCAAACCAGCCACAGCAGCAGAAAACAATATGGCACACTAAAAACTAACAGAGCATTTAATCTAAAGTAAGATAGAGGGATAAACTGTGCTCAAATTCAGGGGTACTGATTTTATTCCTCAGCAGAACAGAGAACAAGAGCACTTCCCAAGCCCGGTACTCATATTTCTTAAACTCTGTGCACCATCTAGATTCAGAACTAGGGTGACCGGTGCTTTATAAATAAATGCTTTAGCCAGATAGACATGCTATGTAAAGATCAAATTATTTCATTTATAATAACCTTAGGGGATATTAACATAAATGTAGAAGTGTGCTGTTCAATACGGGCCTTGATTCTCCACTGCCTTGTACCTTGTATGTGCTGTTCACATGAGTGCAAAGTGATTATAACACACTTGTCAGTGCAAATGTATGGAGAATTCCAATTTGTTAGTGTTTTGCATCCATTTTGTACAGGTGTAAATGACTGTACAAGATGATAGGCAGTGAAGAATTGACCCCATGATTTTTAAGCTGACAATGTCCCTTTAAATTGAGGTAAAGCAACTGAATTCATTCAGTTCTTTGTAGTTTTTCACTAAAATGCTATTTCTGCTGTGAGCATCTTCAACTGTGAATGCAAATGTCACAGGCAATAACTTGACTCGCCAGTCACCACTATGTGAACAGCATTTTGAATAGCTAACAGTTCTTACTGGTAATTCATTCTTTAAGATGAAACGTGGAATCATAGTAAAAGTTTTGGCTTTCTTGATGATTTATACATCATAAATATGTTTTCTATACATATATTTTAGGTGAGTAATAAGCACTAATAAATGCAAAGTTATAGCATCAAAGGAATAAGTATAGATAACTAATGTTACAATAAATATGCATAGTACATAATGTATGTGTACATATCTATATGTACACACTTCCTTTGGGTGGAAGGAGGTCATTACAGGGAATCAGTCAGCAGACCTTGCTGTTTTTAAACATATAGCATTTTTCATGACTGGGTAAATCTTTTTTCAGTACTTTCAGGGTAGCAGCAGCCTCTGTTAATTATAGGCAGTCTGTTTCATGCAGGGGAGCTGTGTTTAAATTTACAGGACACAATGTAACCTATTTAAACTTGTAACAGTGTTTCCAAACTAAAAAATAACAGCATTGAAAGTGTGAACTCAAACTCTCACCTTGTTCATATCACTGAGATGTGTCAAAGTTTAGTTAAGATTACACAAATTGTCATTAAAATATAACAAGAGACAGTTTTTTTTAAACTGGGATACTATGCCAATGTAAGTTAAGGATGATATAACTTTGTAGTATAGACGTGGCCTGGGAAAGGAATTCTCAGCATCACAGCAAAATGCAAGGTGTTTAGCATAAGTAGGGTAGCACATATTGTAAGGAACCATTCAAGGTAGACTAACCTGTTAACACCTCAGCAGTCATAGGACAGAAAGAGGAAGTTAGTGGGTTACAGAGTTATTAATGTAAGCTCCCAGGCTCATCTTTCGAAAGTATTGTGCAGGTTTCCTTTCAGGATGAGGATGGATAGCTATTGCAACACTTTCAAAATACAAGCCTGGGATCTTAAATACATTATTCTACTAGACACCAAAAATCATGAACTAAACAGAGACACGGTATTTATGGCTTATTACAATGATTAGTTGAAAATTAAATGTATGTACTGAAAGCTTTCCGTAGCCTGGTTACTGGGGACATTTAGCACATATTTCTGGGCTGAACATGATTTTCATTTGCACTTTGCAAGTCATCTTTATGTTATTGCCAACTCTATTTTATCACAAGTCTGAAAATATTTGGGGTTTCTTAAAGCTCCAGCTCCTAGAGATATGTGATTAAGCAAGACTCACTTTTCACTTAAGCAAAAACTATTTTTACCACCTCATGGCTCCAGAGACGACCTGGGAAATGTGAACTCTAAAGGCTCAAATAAGCAGAGGTGAATAAAAAGACCTTTTTTTTAAATTTCATGTTTTTTAAGTCAATTATTTTGGGAAGCTTCACTCCTGACCCTTTTAACACCTGGGGCTTGTCTACACTAGCAAGATTACAGTGGCACAGCTGTACTGATACAGCTGTGCCGCTATAGGATTGTTTGAGTGGCCACTCTGTGCCGATGGGAGAGAGCTCTCTGGCACTTCTGTTGGTGTAACTTATATCACTCAGGGGGAGGGGGGCTTCACACTCCTGAGTGTCATATGTTATACTGACATAAGTGGTGGTGTAGACAAGTTCTTAGTGTTGACAACACTCCCTTTAAGCAAGGAGATAACTGTGTCTGTCTGTCATGTTTGGAATGGCCTTAAAACATGTCAGTTTGGTGTTTTCTTTTCCCTCTTTGGAGCAAGCCATCCTCTCTCTGAATAAATTTCAGAGTAACAGCCATGTTAGTCTGTATTTGCAAAAAGAAAAGGAGTACTTGTGGCACCTTAGAGACTAACCAATTTATTTGAGCATAAGATTTCATGAGCTACAGCATCCGATGAAGTGAGCTGTAGCTCACGAAAGCTTATACTCAAATAAATTGGTTAGTCTCTAAGGTGCCACAAGTACTCCTTTTCTTTCTCTGAATAAAGTGCCCTGTTGTGGAATTCATGTCTGTGAGCTTTGAGGTTTTGAATGTCCCAGAAGGCTGCAGCTGTTGATGGATCAGGTGTTTAGGTCTGAGTGAAAGAATGGGAAAGTAACTGAACAGCACGCTAATAAAGAGAAGTGATTTTTACTGATCGGAGATTTACAAAGCTTCTTATGAATTGATCGGATTGTGATAAATTAAACATGAATATGACCCAAAGACGGGGCGAATGTCAATGGAAATAAAAAAGTCATTAGTGGCCTCACCCTTCAACATTTTATTAATCTGAATAAGAACTACTCACGTCATTACTAACACAGTCATCAGACTTGAAAGAGGTAGCCCTTCCCCAAATAAGCAGTGCAGTTCCATTCATTTGAATAGATTTACTCACAAGAGTATGAACTACTTCATGGGCAAGAGTTGCAGGACGGGGCCTATGGTCCTTTGGTTGATACGACAGAGTTAAAAGAAAAAGTTAACAACAGATAAATCCTGCCTTCCTTGCTTTGAGTGCTTTTTTGAAACTCAGTCAGGGCACTAGGACTTTTGAGTGCACAAGGAATGCAGAATCAAACCCAAACAACCAAGAACATACATCAAGAGCTAACTGCTTTGAATTATCTACCCAACTGTCATAATATATTAAAGAACATAGTCACAACAGACAGCCACATACTGGTCTGCAACATGCTCCTACTTCATGATATTTGAAACTGCCCATTTAACTTAGGAGAATTTGCCCTCAGCAGTGATTTCTAGCGTGCACCATTTGAGAGTAACAAGTTCCTGAGGTCCCTTACGAATGTATTTCACAACTGGAGGCAGCAGCATGATCGCAAAATTTAAGCAATTGAAAATATGCACTCTTGCCAACGTTTTTACAAATCCCAGCATGAAAATTCCCAATTGGTTTGATTTCTGTTTATTGGTCTAATAAAAAGCAAGTCAAACTGTTGCGTGCGTAGAACCCATGAGGCACACATTGTTCGCTGGTGTTGCTGAGGAACTAAGTTGCTGAGGAACTAAAAAAAATCACTAATAATGCCAACATTCTAAAGCTTATGCAGAATAAAATACTCCTTCACAAAATCTTTTCCTCAACATCTGCAAACCATCAACTGTCATAAAAGCAGAGGCTGACAACAAAATATGGGATGTTCCTTTCATTTCTCTTTTGTCCTTAGAGATCAGTTTACTTAATATGAGCTACTTGTGAATCTATGAATAAGGATTTCTTTGGAAAATCCTCAGATGGCAATTGGTGCAAGAGATGGGCACCGTTTAATGATATTAATACCTCAGTGTGTGTATACCAAAGAACTGAGATTAAACAGATGCAAAAGCACAGCCCAATTTAAGCCCTGAGTAAGTAAATCACTAACATTTTAATTCTAGATACATTGTTTATTATTTTTACTGCTGGTTAAGTGGCATGAATGGATTATTCTGACCTTTCTGAAGATCTCATATGGATCTGATACATGTATTGGGACACAGAATACTGTTATTTGCATATTCTCAGGAGCAAGCTACTTGCTCACCAATTCCACGTGGCTACTTAGCAGAGTAAGGACTACTTCACATACTGTATTCTACAGGTCTTATTCAACCCGACTGGCTGTTACAAAGGAGCTATGTTAGAGTGAAAAGTGGATAGTTCCCAACCCAAGGAGACATGCTCTGTATGCCATATTCCCAGTTTTGTATGCAGTGTTGTGGTAGCCATGTTGTTCCCAGGATATTAGAGAGACAAGGTGAGTGAGGAAATATCTTTTATTGGACTAACTTCTGGAGGAGAGAGAGAAGCTTTCAGGTGAAGAAAGCTCTGTGTATTTTTGTATATTTGTAATATTCCCAACCTGGCAGTTGGGCAGCCAAATGGGGCTCCAGCAGTCAGGACTGGTTTAAGCCATTTTGGTATCCTAGTCACTGCACAACACAAGGACTTCTGTGGCTCCACCCCTGCAACTATAACCCTGCACTCTGAGTCTCCCCCAGCCTTTGCAATGGAGATGGCCAAGGGCATCAGCATGGGGCCCCTTTATTCCCTCCCCAAGAGTGGTAGCAGGGGTTCCTTCCCTTTGGGAGCACCAGGGCCATGTCCCTCATCCTTTGAGGTAGCGGTCAAAACAGGGTGGTTCCTCAATATTTCAACCTTATCTGCTAGGGTTGGTGTGCTGGCCCCATTTCACTCTCCTCCTGCAATATACAAAATCAACTGGTAGGCACCCCACGGTGATGGATCTTGGCATTAACAGCTCATTGAGCTACATGGGACAGTTTAAAGCTTTCAGAACTATTGTTTTAGGCTGTCTGCAGACTCAGGCAGATATTGCTGCTTTGGTTACACTCTGTTCACATTTTCCAGATTTCATTCTCAACTCTAAGGGCTAGAAACATACTTTAAAAAAAAGAAAGCTAAGATTCTGACATAATCACAAGAGGTCAGGAGCTGAGAACTTAGGTATGCACATAGAGTGCCTGTGTCTTAATCAGGAACTGCCCACTGTCAGCTTTCTTCCAGAGGAGCACTAACTTCACTTAAACTATTTACTCTCGCTGAAGCCCAAGCTCCAACAGCTGACTTTTTGTGGCTTTGTTGATATCATAACTGCTGAAAATTATACTGAAGTCATTGTAGGACATATATACTATAAGGTTCTGAAGTTAAGGCAGTGTCTGAAGCATCTTCATTGCTGCTTTATTAAGTGATCACTTGGTGAGAGAGGAAGTGGCATTGATAAGACACAAGCGCTTCCATGTGCAGAGCTCCCAGTGACTTCAGCAGTAGTTCTGCCCATGGAAGGATTGCAGAATTGAGCCCTATGGACTAGATAAACAGATTTCTAAAATTAACCGAGATGCAGGAGCAGTAGAGAAGGTGTTCTGGAAATCAAATCACTACAGACCTTGTATTATAAATGACTTACACACTAGCATTCAATATTTGGAAAATATATTTTGCTATATTTTGGGAGTAGGAAAGATAAAGCTTAGTTATACTTATCTTTGCCCATTTACTATTCCAAAGGAAAATACCCCACAGACCAATAACTTGCTTATGGAAGGAAAAGAAAGAGGAACTATATTTAATGCGTATAATTGTGCAGAAACTGTAACCATTTTAATGGCTTCAACCATCCCTCACCTTATCAGGCTGAAAAGAGACCAATTTAGAGTATTGTCTTTAACTGGTCCGTGTTGAGTACATTCTTATATTATATTCCCTAGTTAATTATAAGCCTTGCTAGTGATGTATTCTCAGGTACTTTTTTATCCTTTTAGTTCAGTTTAACTAGATGGGGTTTGAATGGGAGAACTATCTGGGACAAAAGAACAAGCCTGAAACTTCATACAGCCCCTCAAAACCAGTCTTCTTAGAAGTTCATTTGAAGATCTCCCTCCTCTCTCTGCCACCATTCCTGGCAGATGGCAATTTTCATCCTCTATTCTCTCTGCCCCTGAAACATTCTGGCTTTCAGGTTCACCCACCCACATGCACTTTTAGAGAATAATGTCAAGACTCAGATAAATTTGTGCTTGGTGTGGTACATTTAGTTTGAATGTATGCACACTAATTTATCTTGTGTGTACAACACCCAGAGTGTCCATAAGATTTTGTTTTCCCACACATTATGTTATCAGGTATGCATGAGATCACACTGTGTGCCAGAGTGCACTACAATGCAAAAGTAAAGACGCATGTTCTCAGATGGGCATAGCAATTTCTCTACAGGAGTGTCACGGAGGGCAAAAGAAATTGTAGGCTAGAGAGAGTTACAATCTGTGAGGCAGAGAATGCAGGAAGACCTCATCTGAATACTTAAACACTGCTGATGGGGAACGAAGAACGTCTTTGTGGCACTCTGTACCTCTAAGTAGCATCCTGAAATCCCCATACTCACCACTGTCATATAGTTATGATTTGTAGAAAGTTTGTATTGTGAGGTGCCATTATAAAAATCTTGATCTGTTGAACATTAATATCCTATTGGATTATATGTACTACCATTGTATGGGAAGTTATGAAGCATTGCTAAATGTGTTACTGAAATATGTTGTGAGATTGGGAGACGCCCACAGCCAACCTTTCAATTGCAACAAAGGACCAGCCAGACTTGCTGATGGCCCATTCAAGAGAATCCACTCTCCCAATGGCCATCCCAGAGACTTCTCAGAGAGACCACATATGCAATGGAGACCGCTTGACCAATGGGGACTACCTGGTCCCCATATCACAGCAAAGATCTTTCCAACCAGCTGGAAGAGAGTACAAAAGAGGGGAAGTGACATCATCACTTGTCCTCTTCCCCCTCCCCACCTCCATCTCAACTCCTGGAAGAGAGCTTTGGTTTTTTTTAATGCTTGACTATTGTTTTCTCCAGTGTCCCTTCCGTCATATTAGCTTAACCTTTGCATCTTTTCTGTTTGCTACTTCACACCTTGGCTATTTTCCCAATCTTCAATAGAGTTACTCCAGAACTTACCCCAGTGCAACTGTGAAAAAAAATCTGCCCTACAATGTGCAACATATAATCAATTGCAAGTTCAGGCATACTGGGCCAAGTTTACCTTCAGTTGAATAAGTTCAAAACCCTATATCTCCATTGACATTAGCGGGGATGCACCAGCATGAAAGAGGATTTTGGACAATTCCTACATATACTTTGAAGCTAAATATGAATAAGATTTACATTACAACTTGATGTGTAGAATTTCCATTGTCCTTGGTGTCTTTGTTAATTGATAATCAAGCCCACTACACAGCACCAATCTCAACCTTTTATAAAATAAAGAATAAAGAACATGAACATAAAAAGGCAAAGGCTGAAAGATAAATAAACTAAGAAATTTTTCAGGCTACTCTTTCTCCAATAAGTTGTTGGCTATAATCACTTCTGACTTCTTCTGCTTAGAAACAAAGCAGATTCAGAAATAACAAATAATGACAAAAAAGTTGAAAACATCTTTAGATGTTTAAGTCTATGCACCATAAAAAAAAAACCCCAAAACCAAACAAACCAAGGAGTCCTTGTGGCACCATCCGGGGCTCGTTCACCTGCACATCTACCAATGTGATATATGCCATCATGTGCCAGCAATGCCCCTCTGCCATGTACATTGCCCAAACCAGACAGTCTCTACGCAAAAGAATAAATGGACACAAATCTGACATCAGGAATCATAACATTCAAAAACCAGTCGAAGAACACTTCAATCTCTCTGGTCACTCAAATACAGACCTCAAAGTGGCAATTCTTCAACAAAAAAACTTCAAAAACACACTCCAACTTGAAGCTACAGAACTGGAATTAATTTGCAAACTAGATATCATCAGATTAGGCCTGAATAAAGACTGGGAGTGATTGGGTCAAAAACCTAAACTTAATTTCCCCAATACTAATTTTTCCCTACTGTTACTCACACCTTCTTGTCAACTGCTGTAATGGGCCACTCTCTTACCACTTCAAAAGTTATTTGTCTTCCCTTGGTATCCTGCTGTTAATTGATTTATCTCGTTAGACTGACCTCACACTTGGTAAAGCAACCCACATCCTTTCATATATTTATACCTGCTCATGTATTTATACCTGCTCATGTATCTTTTACTTCATACATTTGATGAGGTGGATTCTAGCCCACAAAAGCTTATGCCCAAATCAATTTGTTAGTCTCTAAGGAGCCACAAGGACTCCTTGTTTTTGTTTTTTGCTGCTACAGACTGACACAGCTACCACTGAAACCTGTCACTATGCACCATGTGTTTTTATTTGAGTGTTATATATATATATATAATAGGTATGTATATTTTTTGTGTGATAAGACGTTAAGTAAAGTTAGAACAGTGATTATGGTCTGAGCATGATAGAGTGCACATTGTACAAATGGCTTGATTTACAAGGTAGAATTGCAAACTGGCAATTTTGGTTTCAGAGTAGCAGCCATTTTAGTCCGTATCCGCAAAAAGAAAAGGAGTACTTGTGGCACCTTAGAGACTAACACATTTATCTGAGCATAAGCTTTCGTGAGCTACAGCTGACCTCATCGGATGCATTTAGTGGAAAATACAGTGGAGAGATTTATATACACAGAGAACATGAAACAATGGGTGTTACCATACACACTGTAAGGAGAGTGATCAGGTAAGGTGAGCTATCACCAGCAGGAGAGCGGGGGCGGAGGGGGGAGAGGAACCTTTTGTAGTGGTAATCAAGGTGGGCCATTTCCAGCAGTTGGCAAGAAAATCTGAGGAACAGTGTGTGTAGGGGGGAATAAACATGGGGAAATAGTTTTACTTTGTGTAATGACCCATCCACTCCCAGTCTTTATTCAAGCCTAAGTTAATTGTATCCAGTTTGCAAATTAATTCCAATTCAGCAGTCTCTCGTTGGAGTCTGTTTTTGAAGTTTTTTTGTTGAAGAATTGCCACTTTTAGGTTTGTAATCGAGTGACCAAGCGTTCTCCGACTGGTTTTTGAACATTATAATTATTGATGTCTGGTTTGTGTCCATTTATTCTTTTACATAGAAACTGTCCACTTTAGCCAATGTACATGGCAGAGGGGCATTGCTGGAAAATGATGGCATATATCACACTGGTAGATGTGCAGGTGAACGAGCCTCTGATAGTGTGGCTGATGTTATTATGCCCTATGATGGTGTCCCCTGAATAGATATATGGACCCAGTTGGCACCGGGACAATTTTGGGAAAATCCTTATATTTTCTATGTGTCGTAATGTGATGCGCAAAACTCAGAAAGGAACACATATTTAATAAACTATGCCAAATTCGGTTGCCAGCTTTCTAAATCGCACAAAAACAAATTCCTTGCCCTGCTCCCTGCCCCCCCCCCGAGGCCCTGCAACTGCCCTAGCCCTTCTCTGCACCCCCCCTTCCCTCCGTCACTCGCTCTCCCCCAACTTCACTCACTTTCACCAGATTGGGGCAGGAGGTTGGGGTGTGGGAGGGGGTGCGGGCTCCAGCTGGAGGCGTGGGCTCTGGTGTAGGGCCAGGGATGGGGGGTTTGGGGTGCAGGAGGGGGCTCAGGTTTGGGGCAGGGGGTTGGGGTGCAGGCTCCGGCTGGGAGGTGCTTACCTCAGGCAGTTCCCGGAAGAAGCTGGCATGTCTGGCTCCTAGGCAGAGGGGCCAATGGGCTCTGTGAATTGCCCATGCCCGCAGGTGCCGCCCCCGCAGCTCCCATTGGCCGCGGTTCCTGGCCAATGGCAGCTGCAAACCTGTCACCAGTGCTCCGGACAGGGCATTGTGCAGAGCTCCAGCGGCTACCCATGCCTAGAAGTTGGACATGCCAGCCGCTTCTGGGAGCTGCGCAGAGCCAGGGCAGGCAGGGAACATGCCTTAGCCCCACTGTGCCATCAACCAGACTTTTAATGGCGCAGTCAGCAGTGCTGTCTGGAGCTGGCAGGGTCCCTTTTCAACTAAGTGTTCTGGTCAAAAGCCGGATATCTGGCAACCCTAATTCCGAATTCATATATTTCACAAATGAAAAACTGTTTGACAAGTTTAACAGTTTTCTCCCTCACTCTCTTTTTTAATTATAGGTGGCGCTCATAATGATGCCTATGCTTAAGGTTGCCCAACACTTCCCATTATAAGACCCTGTTTTCAACTGCTGATCATCTTTCCAAACATTAACCTTTGGACTGAAATATTCCACGTTGGGTGTCTGCCTCAGGATAATTTTTTTTAAATTAATCTAAAACAGTTAAGCTATTTCTGAGGATTAGATTAGGGGAAAACACATTGTTTTGCTCACGTTAAGACAATTCTTACAACAGCTGAGAAGATCTAGCACCTCCACATCCAAACTCTGACACAAAATCCTGTAGTGTGGCATTGGGCTCAGGGGTGTACTTTTTGCTGTTCTGATTAAAAGATACCCAAATTTGGCCAAATTATAAGCTTTTGAAAAAATTTAGTTCCCAGATTCTCACAAGAGATTTGTTAGAGTTTGGCAGGTAAATTCTCCGAAGATTCTGTCCGCATTCAGTATGTTCTAGCCGCTCAAGCTTGTGTGTGTCACTGGACTGCACATGAGCCATCACCACAGAGCATGCTCCAACCTAGGGGCTGAAGAGGACTTTCCCTGCAGTTGCTACTCCCAGCTGCAGCAGGCCACTGTGATGTCAGGCACAGGAACTTAGAGCAAAGAGACGGTCTGTCCTGTGCACTGGCACCAAGGCTGCCTGACACAAATACAGAAGGGACATATGTACAAGGGGGCCAAATCAAGGTTGCACAGGCAACTTTAATTCTGGCATTTCCTAACTTCTGAGTCCCTGATTTTGCAAACTTAAGTTCTTTTAATGTAATTTTTGTGCGATATTGTCAGGAGTAAGGCCCTGCAGCTGCACCTGCACAGTACCTGACACCTTAATGCATCAGCTATGCTGACTAATAGATTGCCCTGCCTGATTGGTTGAAGAAACTAGCAGGCCAGTTCTTAACCTCAGCAGCAGCTCACTGGTTGCTCAATGACCACACCCACAGACTCTCTGCCTCCCTGTGCTTGTCTCTCACCAAGCCTGGCTCCTGCTTTGCTCCTTCACAGTTCCAGCCCAGATTCCGCCCTGCACCCAGCCTTGTTCCCATCCTGTCCCAGCCTTGCTCTTGCCTGTGAACCAGCCTGGCTGCTGCCTTTCCAGACTCCTGGTAACCCAATTCTAACCCTTGGTTCTGATTCCTGACTCCAACGCTGTCTTGAACCTGTAGCTCTGGCATTTGGACTCTAACTCCAGCTCTGACCTGCTTCCTGGTTTTGGCCCGGTCTTGACCCTGGCTCTGGCATTCAGACTCTGAGCACTAAATCTGACTCCTGCTCCGACCACTAAGCCTGACTGTCTATGACCCAGTCTCCTGACAGACATCAGGACACCCTTTTTGGACCATGTACATAAATGTCCCACTGAATCATAGAATATCAGGGTTGGAAGGGACCTCAGGAGATCATCCAGTCCAACCCCCTGCTCAAAGCAGGACCAATCCCCAAGTTTTGCCCCAGATCCCAAATGGCCCCCTCAAGGATTGAATTCACAACCCTGGGTTTAGCAGGCCAATGCTCAAACCACTGAGCTATTCTCCCCCCCCCGCACCTATCACATACCATCCATCACAACAGTTTTGTATTATGTACTTTTAGAAAATAATTTCAGTGTTCATTTACACTTCTGATATTTCTCTGTTAATTCACTAGAAATCAGGTCAGAAGTTCTTGTTTGATTTAAATTGTACAGTAAATATACAGACATAATATCAATTCAGATAAATTGAGCCTTGTCTTGTGCCTGATGTATTGCAGTGCACAAAACTTCACACTTTGCAAGTCCTCTGTCTTGCAACAGGAGGCTGTTAGCTCAGGTATTTCAGCAATACACCAATATCACAGAATCACATAACGAGTCAGGCAATCTCTAAGACAGCTAGGAAGGAACCAAATCCTTCTGATAATATATAGCAAAATAAACAACATACACTTCACCAGGAAACCTAACAGGACCTAGTGCAGACTGTGGAGCACAGAAGCATTATTATTATTTGTATTACCGTAGCACTCAGAGGCCTCTACTGAGATTGAGGCCCCATTGTCCTAGGCACTGTACAAACTCATAGTAAGAGGCAGTCCCTGCCCTAAGGAGTTTACAACCTAGATAGAGAAGACAAAGGATGAAAGGGAAAAACAGAGGAACAGAAAGGTGAAGTGACTTGCCCAAAGTATGGGCAAGGACACAACAGGTCAGTGACAGAGCTAGGGATAGAATCTAGGTCTCATGACTTCTACTCTAGTGCTCTAATCCAGTAGACCACAGCGCTCCAGTGCTTCCAGTAAGAATCTTACCCAAATAAATAGTCCATCTACACTATCTGAAGCTAAAAGGCAGTCTTCAAATTCAGCCCCAGGTGCAGCATGAGAGTAATCCAGTCTTTGTACTTTGTTAGTAAAAGACATTAAAAATGATATCATGTCTTGTAGAACTGTTTCTTCCACAGCTTATCAGTTTCCCATCCACGTTCATCATTCCTCAGTGGTGGAATAAGACTGATAATGACATTTAATGTAAATATGGTTGATCACAAATCTTTGAGATGCATGAACAAATAGAATGATGTATATCTTGGGGAGAGGGAGATTTGCATGGCTTCATTTTTAAGTGCTAAAACAGAAATGCAGGCTGGCCCACTTCTTTCGCATATAGTAAACTTCCTTATGCCTATGAAGATTAGGAGTAATTTGCCCATGTACTCATCCAGTTCATACATTAGTGTAATTACCTTCTGCCTAACTAACCCCTTCTGTCATTTCAGTTGAATATAGTAATATTTTTCATTTTCTGTCCTGAACTGTTACATGCAATGCTGCCGTGAAATGTTAAACAGATGCTGCATACTACCCAGAGATGGCTGCCCATCAGTGGCAGGTGAGGCGATTACTTCTTTAGATATTTCAGAGTCTTCCAGAACAATGCTATATAAATGTAAGGTGACGATGATGTGAGACTTAGGCTAGGTACTGAACTTGAGCTTTCAGGCACTAACTCAGATAGGGTAGAACAGGTAACATTAATGAGATTTCAGCCTGATTATGGAAACAGCAAATGCTTAATGTATTATTCAAAAGCATTTTTTAGGAGTCAGTTGACAGTGACCTTAGAACCTTTTGGTACTGGCAGAAGTCTGCAGACTTTTAACATGCAAATCAAATATTCTGTTGATTATTCAAAGAAGGCATTTGCTATTGTTCCTAAAAAACAGGTGAAATTTATATTTTTCACACCTATCGGTTAAAATACATATGGGACTCCCAGAGTGTGACTGGTGTGATCTTGTAGATTTTCTATAATATTTTCTCTAGTAGGAGCAGGAGCAAAATAGCTCACTTTATAGAGATAATAAATAGTTGAACGATCTTCTCTGAAGCGGTTTCTATAAAAACCTCACACCTGGCCAATCCTGGAAATGGTCAGTAAATGACATTGGGAGAAGGGAAGAGGAGCAGACCCAATCCTCAGAAACTGACAATCCTTGAGGGAGGACCACCTAGCTGTACCTAATTAAGAAATAGGAAATAGAAGAAGAAACAAGCCCATGCAGGGTCTTCCAGAAATGGCTTGGGGACTGAGCCTTCTTCTGTGCAAGTCAGGAGGAACTCTTGGGCTCCTAACCTTGGGTCAGCAAGAAAAGTTACTTCTTAGATAGAATGAACTGGAATATGGTAGAATTTAAGTATCCCCTGGAATAAAGGGGGTTATTCTCCACTTTATCCTTGGAGAACTGCTTGCAGAGCTTTGTTATTGGTCTGTTTTCACCTGAGTGCATGGAACTATGCTGTTTTTGTTCTGTCAGTCAAGATTACATGAACTGGTACTGTTCCCATTTAAGTAAATGAAAAAAATCCCACCTACACAATAAGAGCAGGGTTAAGAGCTGGGGTCTGGATTTTTATTTCCACTTGCTACCACAGACCATACTGAATTCTTCCATGAGAAATGAGAGGATACATTATATTTACTGCTGTTGCAATGTAAAACAGGCTATGAATATTCCTGGACTATGGCAATGCCTGAAGGTGGGAACACCATTCATTTTCATTTATCTTTGTTAGAGAAGCATGAACATGCATAGACCCTTCTTCACTCTTTGTGTAGTGGGGGATGGGAGCAGCCAATCAAGACTCTACTTGGTTTATCTTTCATACATTCTCCCAGTATTACAAAATCACTGGTATTTAAAAACAACAAACATCAAATAGAAAACAAAAAAAAATAAAATCCTCAAGGAAATGCCACACATTTTTGTGGAAAAGCCATGCAGATATCTGTATTGCAAATTGTAACTCATCTCTGCTGACTGAACAGTTTCTACAGTGTTTCTGAACTTGTATCCTGGGGAGACAGTAGCTCCCTGTTTAAATACATCATCTCATGAAGCGCAAATGTTGCGCACACATGAGCTGACATGTCTCCTCATTGATTAAAAGACTGGATCAGGGAACTTGTCTTATTGAAGGTGTTACTTACCTCCCGTCTGAACTGAGCTCTTAGTATCCTGGCAAATCCTGTTGTCCAAGATGAGCTCTCTTATGAAAACCTTGGGGCCTGCCACCAGACCAGAGTGTTGAATTCTGGAAGCAGAAGGAGATACTGAAACTCCTGTGTAACTATCAGATAGCAAGGAGTAAATATATGCCCTTTGGGATAAAGTAACATATCCAGAAGAGGAGACAACTGCTCTGAGAGTTATTTGCCCTCCAACAGTTAAGGTTATATATGCAGTCTTGGGTCATGCTAGACTCAATTTCTGATTTCCAACCAGCTGCTGTTAAGGTTTGTTCCAAACAACTGAACGGAGGCGGGGATTTGCACCAGCTACTAACTGCCCCCAAAGAAGTGTTTCAGTAGCCAGGATTAGCTAGGGTATATAAGAACCTTGGCCAAGTGCTTGTGTCCATGACCTTGAAGGCGATGGCACAAGAGCCATGTAAAGACTCTTTTTGACGGGGGAATACTCCTATGGCTGCATTAATTGCTTTTAAGGGTGCTTTGCACTGCCAGAGTGACACAAAGCCAGCTCAGATACGGGCCCTGATACAACACTGTATTATCCATTCCAGATTTAGGAAACCAGAAGAGTGAATGACTAGGCAGTGGTTGTACGAAATCTGCTGCATATTATACCAAACAATGGTGCCACTGTTACCTTGTCATCCCCACCTATTGTGTTTTATCATAGGACTAAACTCCTACAGGTGCACACGCATTTATCTTTATTTATATATCTATATCTATATCTATATATTTATATTTAAAATGTAACTGTAAATGAGGAATCATCAAATGTGTGTGTGTGTTTATAGTGGGGTCCCACATTTCGGGGAGGGATAGCTCAGTGGTTTGAGCATTGGCCTGCTAAACCCAGGGTTGCGAGTTCAATCCTTGAGGGGGCCATTTAGGGATCTGGGGCAAAAATTGGGGATTGGTCCTGCTTTGAGCAGAGGGTTGGACTAGATGACCTCCTGAGGTCCCTTCCAACCTTGATATTCTACGATTCTATGATCTGTTGTGGGCATCACAACTTGGGGAATAGATGGCCAGCCTTCTGTGGAGAAAGAGGTGGTTAGGGACTATTTAGAAAATCTGGACGTGCACAAGTCCATGGGGCCGGATGAGTTGCATCTGAGAGTGCTAAAGGAATTGGCGGCTGTGATTGCAGAGCCATTGGCCATTATCTTTGAAAACTCGTGGCGAAGGGGGGAAGTCCCGGATGACTGGAAAAAGGCTAATATAGTGCCAATCTTTAAAAAAGGGAAGAAGGAGGATCCTGGGAACTACAGGCCAGTCAGCCTCACCTCAGTCCCCGGAAAAATCATGGAGCAGGTCCTCAAAGAATCAATCCTGAAGCACTTACATGAGAGGAAAATGATCAGGAACAGTCAGCATGGATTCACCAAGGGAAGGTCATGCCTGACTAATCTAATCGCCTTCTATGATGAGATTACTGGTTTTGTGGATGAAGGGAAAGCAGTGGATGTATTGTTTCTTGACTTTAGCAAAGCTTTTGACATGGTCTCCCACAGTATTCTTGTCAGCAAGTTAAAGAAGTATGGGCTGGATGAATGCACTATAAGGTGGGTAGAAAGTTGGCTAGATTGTCGGGCTCAACGGGTAGTGATCAATGGCTCCATGTCTAGTTGCCAGCCAGTGTCAAGTGGAGTGCCCCAGGGGTCGGTCCTGGGGCCAGTTTTGTTCAATATCTTCATAAATGATCTGGAGGATGGTGTGGATTGCACTCTCAGCAAATTTGCGGATGATACTAAACTGGGAGGAGTGGTAGATACGCTGGAGAGCAGGGATAGGATACAGAGGGACCTAGACAAATTGGAGGATTGGGCCAAAAGAAATCTGATGAGGTTCAATAAGGATAAGTGCAGGGTCCTGCACTTAGGACGGAAGAACCCAATGCACCGCTACAGACTAGGGACCGAATGGCTAGACAGCAGTTCTGCGGAAAAGGACCTAGGGGTTACAGTGGACGAGAAGCTGGATATGAGTCAGCAGTGTGCCCTTGTTGCCAAGAAGGTCAGTGGCATTTTGGGATGTATAAGTAGGGGCATAGCGAGCAGATCGAGGGACGTGATCGTCCCCCTCTATTCGACATTGGTGAGGCCTCATCTGGAGTACTGTGTCCAGTTTTGGGCCCCACACTACAAGAAGGATGTGGATAAATTGGAGAGAGTCCAGCAAAGGGCAACAAAAATGATTAGGGGTCTGGAACACATGACTTATGAGGAGAGGCTGAGGGAACTGGGATTCTTTAGTTTGCAGAAGAGAACAATGAGCGGGGATTTGATAGCTGCTTTCAACTACCTGAGAGGTGGTTCCAGAGAGGATGATTCTAGACTATTCTCAGTGGTAGAAGAGGACAGGACAAGGAGTAATGGTCTCAAGATGTAGTGAGGGAGGTCTAGGTTGGATATTAGGAAACACTATTTCACTAGGGCGATGGTGAAACACTGGAATGTGTTACCTAGGGAGGTGGTAGAATCTCCTTCCTTAGAAGTTTTTAAGGTCAGGCTTGACAAAGCCCTGGCTGGGATGATTTAATTGGGGATTGGTCCTGCTTTGAGCAGGGGGTTGGACTAGATGACCTGCTTAGGTCCCTTCCAACCCTGATATTCTATTCTATGATTCTATTATTATATGGGTGCATTGTGTGTAGTACAATGGGATACTGGTCTCTAACTGGGGCCTCTTGGCACTACTGCAGTACAAGTAAATCACAGAGTAATGAAAGACAGTTCATACAATTAATTTATCACTGGTCAAAAGCCTGCAATTCTAACTCTGCTATTTAATGATGACACAAATACTCTGCAATCATGGTCAATGTTCCCTTTAATTTTTTCCATCCATGTGCAGAATGAATTTTGTTCTGTGCACCAAATTATCGAGGTAATGTGCAGATGTGCACCACCAGCAGAAACAAAATACCTAGATATAATGTATATTTTTAAAAAGTTACCATAGGGATAATTACTCCAGTCGGGACAGGTTAGGCATTTTAGAACTCACTACTCGAAGAATTAAATTTAAGTTAAGAGAGAAAAAAAATTATGAAATTTATAGACCAGCAAAAAAACTCATATAACAGTACTTTGAAAGAATAAAATTACAGAGAATGTATGTGTATTTCAGGAAGTGTCAAGAATTAACAACAACAATACAAGTATGTGTTGGGAGGTGAGTGTGAAAGATTGTGTGTATGTGAGACAAAGACATGTGTTGCCCCTTTAAGTATGTTCACAGCCTGGCAGAACTCCCCAGTGGACTGCAGCTGCCCTGGGGTATCCTTCAGGTAATCAATATTGTTAACTTTTACACTATATGGAGCTTTTCTTTAAAGCCCCAGTGTGTTACATACGGGCACAGGAGGATGATATTGAGGAAGAACTGTGTATATACAGCATCCCCTTGAGTTCTGGGAGAAGTGGAGCGGCTTCCTCCCATCCTGAGTTACAGTCAGGAGACTAAAACTTAAAAGTATCTGTATGCACAAAGTTTGGAGTCCTGGCTGACAGTTCTGACATGGAGCTGTGTGCTGATAGAAAAGTCAGGACATTGAACCAGTCCCGGGCAACATGGATCCAGGGTGGGAGAACACATCTCCCAGACTGCATTCCTCACTGGAAGGGACCCTTTTTTTTTCTTATTTTACAGAGGACACAGCCCTCTCTCTCCACCAGAGGCAGCTCTGTGGAGTTTACTGTCATTCTAATAAGAAAAGGAGGACTTGTGGCACCTTAGAGACTAACCAATTTATTTGAGCATAAGTTTTCGTGAGCTACAGTTCACTTCATCGGATGAAAGCTTATGCTCAAATAAATTGGTTAGTCTCTAAGGTGCCACAAGTACTCCTTTTCTTTTTGCGTATACAGACTAACACGGCTGTTACTCTGAAACCTTTCATTCTAATGTTTACACATCAGTTTACAGTGTTATGACTCTATAGTCACAATGGAAAAAGACAGAAAATTAGGGATAGTTTTAATTAAAGAGCAGAATTTCAGATGATGGCAAAATGCAGCCCAAATGATGGAGCTTCACTAAAATCCTGAGCGCTGCTCTTTCTTTTCAGCCCTGTGGTTTGCTGCTGTATGTTGCCCTTGAAAGCTGATTGGCACTCAAGGCAGACACAGCAGCAGCAGTCACCAGCAAGCTCCCATTGTCTCACTTCTGAGCCCTGTCGCATTTTCCCCCACCCAGCTCTGCACAGATGGGGTACAGGGGTGGAGAGAGGGTGACACCCTGACATCAGCACCACCACCCCCCTGCACAGGAAGCAGGAGGCTCCCGGGAGCTGCTCCAAGGCAAAGAGCAGGAGCAGCACAGAAGTGGGCAGAGAGACACCTGAACTGCACGGCACTTGATAGCTTGCTGGGCAGCTGCCTGGCCACACAGCTTAGAGGGAACTTAGGTCATGGTACTTCTATTGTGCTTGTTAACAGCATGGGAATTCAAACACCAAATGTAAAAAAAAAATCTGTCATATTTGGATTTATGATGCATCATTTAATCATTTTCTAATGGGAGTTAGGAGATGTAGTTTCTACCCTCAAATGCCACTTTTCTGCTATATATCTCATATATGTTATTTTTCCTGTATGGGGGCTCAGTTTCCTCAACCATAAAATTAAGATGATACTGACCCTCTTTGAAAAGGGTTTTCAATCTGTGGGTGAAAAAATGCTTATCATAACAGGAGAAAATTACATCCATTATTTTATTTTATTTTATTTAGATTTTTTCAGTTTTAATAATCCACAATTTTATTCATAGCATGGGTTGGCAATTTTAGAACACGTTTAAAGTGGAAAGATGGACCAAAACAAAATCCCAGAGAAGAATGTCTGAAATCCAGATTGATTTTTTGCAGCTTGGACACATTTCTAGTCCTCCAAAGCTTTTATACCTTTGAGCTGCATTGGGGAGGAGAGGAAGAATGCCACCTGAGGAGCAGAACCTGGAAATATTAAATGTTTGAAACCAGAAATCCTCCTGGGAACTGGGTGAAGCACACTGAGAGGTACACCCTTTCTACGTTTTAGTCAACAATTGTAGGCAAGCACTAATTCTAGCACTGCCATTCCAATACACCGGGATACAAGGTAATGACCCTGATTTCACCACTCTAGATGCTCTTTCCTTCCTACCTCTGTGTTCTCAATTGCCAATAACAAATATTATAGCTTGACTTTGCACGGATGTGCTGGAGAAGGTCTCCTTCCAGCCTCTCCTTCCCTACACAATTTGTAAATGACCCTTGTGGATCTTTTGTAGCATTTCTTTTCAGAGGCTCATTGGTATTACAACCTTGCTGCCCTGGAAAATAACCCCATCTAGCAGAGTAAATGGACATCTGCAGTTCTAATAGAGAGCAACTGCTTATTTCTTCAAACCAGCCTTTAATTATCACTTATTTAAGGATCCCCAATGATTCATCTTTCTCTGTTTCCCCTCTTACTTGTTGCAGTTCTTTGTTAGCTATGGGCAATCAATCTACATAGGCTTTCATCTCTATCTCTGAGGTCTTCTTTAGTATCATAATGAGAGTCACCGCTCTGGAAAATGCATCCGCAATAAACATGAATTTACCAAGTATGTGGGTTACAACCAAATCATACTTCTGCATCTTTATCATTATTCTTTGAAACCTTATAGTACAGTCATTTTGCAGTTTGCCAGATAATGCTATCACGGGCTTGTGGTCCGTTTCAACATCCATTACCTGTCCGTAAGTAAATTGATTGAATCGCTCATAGTCAAACAATATCCTAAAAGCTTGTTCTCAACATGTGGGTATTTGGTTTCTGCATCAATGATTTGGATACCAACCATCATCATGTTTCTGTAAAATCACTGCACCTAAATCCAGATTGTGAAGCATCCACTGAAATTTTTACAGACCTGCCTGGTGCGTAACATTCAGCACTGGCTTTTGTATCAGTTATTGTTTCAAACCTTCCAATAAGGCCACCTGTTATGCACCATCATTATATTTATGTTCTAGGAGTTTCCTCAAAGCCACTACTTTTGTAGATAAATTAGGTATACATTTTCCAAGATAATTAACCATCCCCAGGAACCATTGGACATCTTTCTTTCACTGGGGATGTGGCATCATTCCAATGGCTGAAACCTTCCTCTTAACAGATTTTACATTTTTGCTGGAAATAACATCACCCACAAAAGTCAGTTCTCTAACCCCTAAAACACATTTAGTTTCAATTTGCACCTGTAGTGGCAAAGACTTTCTGAAATCTACAGGCATGATCTCTTTAGCTGAGCCACAGATGATGATGTCATTCGCTGAGGTGTCAACACCACCAATACATTGATAGATCATAGCTGCTATATTATGGTACAATTCTGGTGCTGAAGCTATGCAGAAGGGTTGGCATAAGAATCTGTATCTTCCAAATGGGATATTAAATGTGCACAGTTTTGACCTTTCTTCAGTTAATTTTAGTTGCCAGGATCCTGAGGAAGCATCCAATTTACTGAAATATTGAGCATTTGCAAACTGACAAACATAATCTCTTCCTTGATTGGCAGTTTGAAATGTTCTCTTTTTATAGCATAGTTGAGGTCTCTCAGATCTAAGATATGCATAGCTGGCTGTTATTTTTCTCCACAGCGATTAGGGAGCTGACCCATTCCATTGGCTACTCCATTTTTTGTATTCCGTCCACTGCTTCCATCCTTGTTAGCCCAGCCTTGAGTTTAATCACAGAGTGCAAATCGCACCTTTCTCCATCGATGGATAACTGGAGCTACCAGCTTGTTTATCTGGATTACATATTCATCCTGCAAGCAACCCAATCCTTGAAACAGATCATGATATTCCCAAATGGGTGCCTCATCACCAGATTCAGTCTGATATTGCAGCGAGAGCACCCATTTTACCAGAGCGAGTTTTTCTACAGGTGGGCAGACTTAAAACTGGTGTCACCTCTCTTGGTACTACAATGAACAGGATGGTGCTTTTATATTTCATACTTGCAGCACACCTCCCTTTCACTGGTATGTTTACTCCAGAATAACCAGTTACTTGTAGTTTTTTGGTCCCAGTTTTGGTCTTATTTTCAGTCTCTCATAATCTTGTTCAGACAGAATATTAACCTGCGCTCCTGTGTCTGGTTTGAGTAGAATAATTGTTTCATTCACTTTCATCAGCAGTACCCCGTCCCTCTCATCAGCTTTGCTTGATCCCAACATGTCTAAGTAAAACTCCTCAACAGGTTGTCTTCATTGTATGCCCTTGACTTTTCTGGCATTTGGGATATGCAGCATTTTGCACAATGATTTTTTCCCCACATTTGTGAAAGAGCTTCTCAAAGGCAAAACATTTGTTTGGGGTTTTGCGGAGATCCACATTTTACACATAACCATCTGTACCCAGTCTACTCTCCTGAAGGTGTTTTTCATAGTGGTTGGTTCCACTTTTTGATTTGACCCTTTCTAGCTATATTCTTTTTTGTTTAGTACCATTTCCAATGAATTCAGCTCTTTGGCTTGTGCTTTCACAGTTTCTGCTGCCCTGAGCTTTTCTAAAGTTTCATGGAGCAGTCTCTCTCAGCATATTGCCTTTAATAACACAAATTATTCTATTTCTGACCAGAGATTCTGTCACTCACCAAAGTCATGGGTCTTACTGAGTCTTCTTAATTCTATGACATACTGTTCTATGCTATCAGTATTTTGCATGCATGTAAAAGAATTGGTGTCTCTGAAAGGTCTCAATCCTTTTTGTTTCTCAAATTGGATCAGTATTTTACTTAACTTCAATCTGTAACCATCTTCAAACTTAAAGTTGGTATAAATATCCAATGCTTACTCCCCCAAAACATGCAAGAAGATTGATGGTTACACTTTATCATTTTTCTCCTCTGCCCCTATGGTCGCTAAATACAATTAAAATCTGTCAGAATTTTTTCTAGTTCTCTGCAACACAGATAATTGCAGACTGGATGGAGGTTGCAACACATCCACGTTTGGCTTTCTTCCCTTCTTAAGCTTGTCAAACTACTATCATGATAATAAAATACATAACAAAGCCTTTGGTCTTTGTTTGCTGCTCCGCATGCTCCCTTTTCTTACATGTTTAGTTTCAAGCACAGGAAGTAACCTCAGAATTACTGCAGACGGTCTCTCATTTGGCACTTCTGCCACTATGTCATAATGACCTTTGGGTTCAGTAAACAAACCAGTGAATGAGAAAGGAATAAAAAACAAGCGAGCTGCTGTGGTGAACTGCTGTACACAGATAAACTTTGTTCTCAAACCCTCTGCTTCCAGGGCATCTCTCAAAATTCATGTATTCATCATACTATCCCCTATGAGGGAGCCTCTCTAATTTATAATCCTTCACATACATATTGTATGCTTTTCCAGGCAAGAAATGCCATTAGTACAGCTTAGTCTGTTTGCTACAAAGAACAAAGCACATCTGTGACACTATGTATAATAAGTATATGAATAAAACTATTTATCAGAAAATAACCATTTAGAGGGAGATTCTTTTTCAAAACTGACTAACGGAATGTGGTGTTTAGATGTTGCTTGTAATTATTAGAATTGGGAGCACTGGCTGTTGGGAGTCAGAAAGGACAGGAAACAGGAAGGAGGGGGGAGGAGTTGAAGAGGCTGAGGGAGAGCTACTTAGGGTGCAGCAGCAGCTTGGAAAAGAGGTTTCCACTTTAAAAAATAAAGTGCTGTTGAAGTTTGTTAGTACCTTGCCTGGTTACTATAATAGGGAATGAGGACATAAGTCCCTAGTCTTTCACAGATTTTTTCATAGATTCCAAGGCCAGAAGGAACTATTGTGACCATCTAGTCTTACCTCCTGTATAGGACAGGCCACAAAACTTCTGCAAAATAATTCCTAGAGCATGTCTTTTAAAAAACATCCAATCTTGATTTTAAAAATTGCCAGGGATGGAGAATATTCCACAGCCCATGGTAAATCATTCCAATGGTTAATTACTCTCAATATTAACAATTTACATCTTATTTCCAGTTTGAATTTGTCTAGCTTCAAATTCTAGCCATTGGATTGTGTTATACCTTTCTCTGCTAGACTGAAGAGCCCAATATCAAATATTTGTTCCCTGCATAGATACTTATAGAATTTAATCAATTCATCCCTTAACCTTCTCTTTGTTAAGCTCAATACAATAGATTGAGCTCCTTGCATCTATCACTATATAAGACATGGTTTTCTAATCCTTTAATCATTCTCATGGCTCTTCTTTTAACCCTCTCCAAATTTATCAACATCCTTCTTGAATTGTAGTCACCAGAACTGGACATAGGAGTCCAGCAGCACTTGCACCAGTGCCAAATACAGAGGTAAAATAACCTCTCTACTCCTAACTCAAGACTCTCCTGTTTATGCATCCCAGGATTGTATTAGCTCTTTTGATCACAGTGTCACACTGGGAACTCATGTTCAGCTGATTATCCACTGTGATCCCCAAATCTTTTTCAGCGTCATTGCTTCCCAGGATAGAGTCCCTCATTCTGTGACTATGGCCTACATTCTTTGTCCACAGAAGTATACATTTACATTTAGTACTATTAAAACTCATATCATGTGCTTGCACCCAATTTATCAAGCAAACCGGATCACTCTGAATCAGTGATCTGCCCTCTTCATTATTTACAACTCCCCCATTTTTGTGTCATCTGCAGACTTTATCAGTGATGCTTTTATGTTTTCTTCCAGCTCATGGATAAAAATGGTAAATAGCGTGGGGCCAACATCAATCCTGGTGGGACTACACAAGAATACACCCGCTCTACATTTTGAAACCTATCAGTTAGCAAATTTTTAATCCATTTAATGTGTGCCATGTTATTTTTATATCATTCTATTTTTTTAGTCAAAATGTTGTGTGGTACTAAGTCAAATGCCTGACAGAAGTCTAAGTATATTATGTCAACACAATTACCTTTATCAACCAAACTTGTAATCTCATAAAAGAAATATATGAAGTTAGAGAATAAATCTTGTCAAACTATAAACCCATATTTATTTGCATTAATTGCATTACCCTCCCTTAGTTTTGTTTATTAATTCAATCATGTATCAGTTGCTCCATTATCTTGCCTGGGATGTCAGGCTGAGAGACTTATATATACCTGGGTCATCCAATTTACTCTTTTTAAAAATTGGCATAACATTAGCTTTCTTTCAGTCTTATGAAACTTCCTAGTGCTCCAAGCCTTATTGAGAATCAGTACTGATGGTCCTGAGAGCTCCTTGGCCAAATCTTTTAAAACTCTTGAATCCAAGTTATCTGGACCTGCTGATTGACAAATGTCTAACTTCTATTTAATAGCTTTCAGGGATATTAATGGAATGGAAAGAATGTTATCATCACAATATGATGAGACTGTATCATCTGTTTTTCCCCCAAAAAGAGAATAGAGATATTTATTGAAGACTTCTGCCTTTTCTGCATTATTATTGATAATTCTACCACATCCATCTAGTAAAGGACCAATAGCATTGTCAGGATTCTTTTTAGGAAGGATTCTTTTTGTTCCTAATATATTTTCTTCTTGTTCTTAATTTATTTGGATTTGTTCTTCTAAAGCCTTTAGACACTTGAAAATCTCCACGTTGTTGATTCCTGAATTGTTCCCAGGCTTTTTCTGTTCTTTGCACAGAGTAAAGAAGTGTTTGTGTATGGAAGGATTTTATAAAATAAATTATTTTCTGCATAAGCATAAATATCTACCAATATAATCCAAAAAATAATTATGCACTGTACTTGGAAGTGAAAAGTAGGACATCAAAATAATCCTCCTGAATGCAGCGTCAATTATTTTTTTAACAAGGAAATCACTCAAAAATGAAATTAATTTCATTTATTCTTTACTTATTTCTTTCTGGGAAAAATGTAAGCACCCTGCATCAAGTGATCACTGAACACTGTTTCAGCATAATTGTAGTCTAGTCTCAATAATCTGGATAAATTAATATGTGATTTACAAACATCATTAGGTTTGTCTGCAGGTACGGAAGTGAGTATGTATTAAAGATACAAGCATACCACAAAATAGATAATACCACAGAATGGATTAATTTTACATGGACGTACAGGCCACTAGCCAGATTAAAGTTAAAACCACACACTGGGTACCCCAGAAAAAGATGTTTCTTATGGCCTATAATTTATTTTTAGTCTTAATATCAAAGTCTTCACAACCAGAACAAACCAAATTAAAGGCAGGCTAATGGAGAAGACCACAAAGCTGTTCTCTATCAAGATTTTTTCTGAGCTTTCATATTCTCTCCTAAATTCTCACACTGCTTTTTTCATGATAATTGTAGTTGAATTCAGATATTACTCCAGATCTGGACACCTGGCACATGGATATGAATCCCAACCTTAATACCAACATAAGAAGGCACCTTGGTAAGATTCAGAACATTGGTCTGTACCGTAAGCACCACAGGAGATGGAAGTGGTATACAAATTAAATGTTAATTTAATTTTAAAAATAATAACAGAGGCTAATGAGAGGGAGGATTCTCCCACTAGTTTTACAGAAGCAATAAAGATGAATATTTCCTCTCTTATACCAGGTGTTTAACCCCTCCAACTGTAATAAACCATCCTAACCAGCCCATAATTATATTTTTAAATGGTGCCAAATTAAATTTTAAACAAGTTTAAAGTAATTTTATATATGGATAACAAAGCTAGCATAACACTCCAGTATCACCAAGAAAGCAGAGGATTACTAGACTTTTAAAACACAATTAGAACATTTGTCACACGGAATACAGGAAGTCTTAATTGATAGCTGGCTACAAAAATGATGATTGACCTGATCAGTAATAAACATCTGATTGGCCATACAGAAGAACCAGGGCCAGATTAAGGCATAAACTAACTAGGATATATCTTAGGGCCTCACAATATGAGGGACCTCTAAAAAAGAAAAAACTGACTCCATTTCAAATGTTATCACAATCGGTTGATAAATAAAGCAGATATGAGAAAAAGGAGATTATCTCTAAATACAGACATTTTCATTCAAATATGACAAAAATATACAAATCTAGCTACACAAATACCCTTATCCTACCGTTACCCTTCACTAATTGTTCATTATTGACAGGCGGGAGGCCAGGGCGAGAAAAAAATGATAATTCCACTTGTAAAATTAGTATTTCTATGAGTAAGGCTGCTATCAGTCTCCTAAGGCAGCCTTTTGTTGGCCAGCTGCTACTAGTAAAATTCTAACCGTGCCTTCATAATTTATTTAAATAAATAATCTCACCGCTGATAAAGTTGGGAAAAATGTGAGGTTGGCGACATGAAGCAATCCTGGCAAGCTCATACCTGTATAGGACTCATCCTAGGAGTAAAGTCATGTATAGCATCCCCCTGGGCTGGTAAGAGCCGGAAGGTGGCCATCTTTTGTTTATGGTCCACCCGCTCAGTCGTATAGTGCCTTCACGCCTGTTTTTCTTCGTTTTCTCGAGTATTAGTGTGTTCTTTCTTCTTTTGATCTGTATATATGTACAGTTGTGTATTTTAGTGTGCACGCTGCTGCTTTCTGCTTCATGCGCTATCCATGCTTTGCATGATTGAGTTTTCAGGTGATCAATTTATGGACTTGGGTCAAGTGGATTTTGAGGAGGATAAATTTGTGTTGGTTTACCTCCGTCAATCTCGGGAACCTTCACAGTAAATATCAGAGAGTGCTGACGAAAGGATAAATAGAGGGTTTTGAAAGAAGTGAATGAAAATATACATACATACCAAAATATTCTGAGTACTTGGTGAGCAAGTTATTTCAAACTATGTGCTTACATGATTTATAGGTTTTTAAAGACTATAATATTCATTATATTTGCTTGAATATAGGCTAGTTTTTCTCAATTCTTCTATGCCTGTCTAGAGATTACCAGTCTTTTCTGGTGAATTCTTTCTCTCTCTCTTTCATGCATCTAGCATCTAGCTTGTTGTCACTCTGTGTGTCCGAGGTGTTTACTCGAGATTAATTAGTAGTCCTGGGGGAAACAGAGGCTAGAGAAGCGAACGTGAAGAGAGATGTCTGCCTAGAAAATGCTGCAAGAAACTATCTGCTCTAAGCACTCTGTGCATCAAAAGTGACAAACTCTGTAGCTTATCATTTCAGGACATCATCAATGACTTTTCTCTCCAAAACTCATGAAAGAAAATGTTTTAAAATTCAGTGTTAAAATTAATGTGATGTGCAAACAGACATACTGCAGGTTGTACTGTTTCCATTAAGTAAGCTGGTCTGTGTAACTGTAACTGCTTTTTTGTTGCTGTAGATATAATATTTTCATATCTACTAATTAAAAAATCATACACGAAACTATGTTAATTTGAAACTATTCTATAATGGAAACAGGCGTATTCCAAGACGTGTTTTAGTTAGATTATTCTTCCATTTTTATAACTTCAATTTGTATACATGCAAATATAAAGCTTTTCTGTTTCAATATTCAATGTCCTTTCTGTGAAAATAATATTCTTTTTTTTTATGGTATGGGGCCTCTTACGCTTGACATAGTTTAGGGCCTCAGAATGTCATAATCTGGCCCTGAGAAGAACACCCACTTATACAAGTCAGCAAAGAAAAACACTATAAGATTAGGAAGCCTATAAGATAAAGCAAAATATATCATATCTGTGTACCTGAGAAGCCAACCCTTTATTCCCCCAGGGCTCAACTCACCCAATCTTTTTAGGATGTAGAATACAAGCAAAAATAATCATATAACCTTCAAAGTGACTGAGAATTTTTCTAACCAAGGGATGGTGACAAAGCAAAACAAAATCCACAGACTTAGCTAAAGAGGAAGCTTCATTTCTGCCACATATAAAACCAGATTTCCTTCTGTCACCTCAGTACTCAAGAGTGATAAGCACTGAATATAATTTTCCAAGAACAACAGTATGTCAAACAAAAATTTTCAGAATTCACAGATATTATATTACACCAAAAGTTTGTTATGCAAAGAAGAAAGCTCTTTCTACCACATGCTGTATGATGATGCAGTCTATTTTGCATTAAATAGAAGGAACAATTAATACAGTGCTTTAGTGGTAGGAATTATGTTAGTTTTAACCCATGAATTACTTTTATTAGATATTATTAAACCTTAAAAAGAATCAGAAACAAACCTTATTACTTTTAATCACCTTGACAATATATCTATATATCTATATGGAATGGACTGCCAGTGATAAACCAAGTAGGAAAAGATGGATAAGTCAAAAACTTTAGATTGTCTTGATCCTGGATAAAGTTGTGACCATTCTCTTTAGCACTATAACCTATTTCAGGACAGTGAGCAAACACTAATAATTTCTCTGCAAGTAAAACTATACATCTCAGTCTTTCTTTACCTATGTGGCAAAGAATAACATGAATGCATGTTTTAGCAACATTCAATAGAGAGTCAAACAATTTGATTAACATTAAGCTGCACAATTTACAAATATAATTTAAACAAAACAAGAAAACCTGAACACCTATTTATGCCTTACAGAACTTTTGGCAAACTAAGAAACACTGAGCTTGGCACTTTCATTCATTAAATTATGATTATTTACCAAATTAGTGTTGAACTATATTGTTGCCCCTTTTTGACCCAAGCAGCAAGTAAAAGTTTGGGGCCCTGGTGATATTCCAGTTAGGAGGAGAAGTTGGTGACAGATATTTCTTTGATGGAATCCTGTTTATTTACAAGGAATGTACAAAGTCCTGTGTGTCTGAGTACGGAAGGAATCAACTAGCAGGAAACCATTGTTTTCCTCAGAGCACCAAGACCACTTTTTTCAGCCTGCACCCTGAACCAAAAACCTCTCCATGTTTTTTCCAAGGTCAAACACCATGCTTTGAGCTGCTCTTTCAGGCTGCCTGTGTTTCTCTCTGATCATGTGTTGTTTTCTACAATGTTAATTTCATTAAAATTAATCTTTCCCTCCTTTCCGTGGAGACATGAAGAATATTTTAACCAAATCAGTACATTTTGGGGACTGGATTAATTCTAGGGTCTGCTATAGGTTCTATTAGTGCAGCAGACTGAATTTGGTGATGAATCCTGCTCAAGTGCCATCTCTGGAACATTGCACATACTCTAAGAACAGAATGGTGGAAAATCTACCCAAAGGCTCCAGAAGTGGCTGGCACCGTACTCTAAATGGTCAGTCTGAGCCACATAAAGGGCATTGACAAGGCATGCATTAATTGAATGCATCCTTTAAGCAGCCTCCACCAGCAGGATTCCTATGGAAGGCAGCGGTGCAGGCAACACCTGTCCTCTCCCACAGGGTGAATGATCCCACTGGCACAGCAGCTTACAATAGTGCAGGGGCGTAACTGCTCCCCTTATGCCAGTGGGTGTAAATCAAACCCTCCTGTGTGACAAAATAATGGTCCAACTCTGTTTCTGAATACTTTTAATATTCACATGCAGCTCCCATGAGACTTGCATACAAATCTGAAATCAAAATGTGGCCTACATTTGTTTTTTTTTTATAATAAAATCATATTTCAGTATGAAAAAACATTGTTATGTTTGTGCTTGTTGATGTTATTCCTTTATTTAAATATTATTTTTAAAAACTATTTGGCTTTATTCTTGATAGAAGAGTGGATTATCTAAGATATTATAGGTAATTTAAAGACATCAAAAGAATTTTAAAACATTACTCTCCTTGGAAGCCTTTGAACTAAGACACAAAACAAGAAAACCTGAAGAAGACCCTGATTCAATATTTTCTATATGAGTTAAAAATATTTATTTACATATTTAAGCACATTTAACGTATATGAAAGGTATTAGAAAGGCCACCTTGCAGCCCTTTCTATATATAGCTACTTCTCCACCTGGCTAGCCAGTGCTCCCTATACCTAACATGAAGAAAGAGACCATACTCCACAGGTGAGAGAACAGGTTGTCTGTGTCCACTGAATCTTTGTCCTCTTGGTTGAGACTGCTAACAAAGGTTCAGTTAGAACTAACAGTCTGATGCAAACACCTGTCCACCCAGAACTGGACTAAGACTACCTACAAATTTCACACACAATTCAACATCTATCACATGATGACATTCAGTCTGATTTGAACTACTGAGCAAGAAGTGAAAGACTGTACTCCGTTAGCAGTCCTTTGAACCATTCAATCCCCTATAAAATCCTTTTTCCTCTCACAGATCAACCTTGACACATGGGACTGAACAAAAAATCTCAGTACAAGAAGAAAAATCCTTTATCTAAGAGAGATAGTGGCTGCCGTGCCTTATCCAGATAGGGTATTGATACCCTACATGAACCATCTAGTTTGGGACTGAATTTCAGTATCTTGGTAGCTTGAAATGGTTAAAGAGAATAAAAGTAGATACCAAAGATTCTGGTGAGTAAATGAAGTGGAGGCTTCTTGTAAAGATACATTTGAGACAGGATATATTTTTGCTATACTTATATACTCTGTAATAAAAAGTCGAATTTAATTTTACAGTATGTTTCTCTAAAATGTAATATTCAGCTCAGATACTACGGTACTGGGTGACCTTGTATAGTAACCTAGACAGACAGTTTTGTTACTGCTGTTTTGCATACCGCTTGTTTGTCGGCATGCCAAATAATCATTATTTTGCCTGACTTCCTCACTCTATAACCTAAAACCTCTTCAGACAGTTTGGTTAGTCTGGACTCCATGTAACTGTAGACAGACTTTCAGAGGAAAGTTCACACAGAAACTACCAGAGTGGAAAAGACCAATGGTTCATCAGATTATCTCATAGCCTGCAAATGAATACAGCTCGTATTCACTGGTATTCAGTCCTTGTAACTGCAGATGCTGGGCCAAATCTTCTGCTGGTATAAATTGGCGCAGCACAACTGACAATTTGGCCAAATATTCCTATTTTAATTTTAAAATAATTCTACACTTGCTGGTGACAATGTAGGACAAAAAATTATGAATTTTCAAAATTTCAAAGAAATATGAGAAAGTAAAAGTGCTTTGTTATTTTTACATGAAGATTTGTGAATATGTTACTGTGATAGAGGCTTTCCATGGCCAGTCAGCCTCGTAGCTAGACCGTTGATTGGGGGGAGGGGTTCCCAAATCACTTTCCATGGGCTACTTCCTACTCAATCACCAAAGTCTAAAGAGAGAGCTAGAAAATATGCAGGACATATTTGAGACTGAACTGCAGCCTAGGTACTTCTGCAAAAAAAAAAACAAAATATTTTTATTCTTTAATCTTGCTGGTTTCTTGAAATATTTCCTCTCAAACTTTTGCAGCTGTTATTTATGTTTCTCTGTCTACTCCATTCAGTTTTCCTGGCAAATTTGTATTTGGTGTTGGGTGGGATTGACAAAAGTGCTTATGTGATTTAGAGCAGAATTCCCATTGAACGTGAATATTTCTTCTATTCCTAAGGCAGTTAGGAGCTTTTCAAAATTTCACCCATTGCCTAGTGCATTGTGTATGTAATCTTAATTCTCCTAATTTGTTCTTGGCTAGCATTTATCCAGCATTTATCAGGACTTTCATTTAGTCCTGGCTGGCTTTTACATGTTCTTTTATCTGTTCTTTGGCCCAGATCCTCAAAGGTTTTTAGGCACCTTACTGTGATTGGATCAATCAGAGTTAGGCCTCTAAATACTCTTGAAGATCTGGGCCCTTGACTTTAATATAGTATGGCCGACCTTCTGCCCTCTTTAACCTCTGAAAAATAATGGTGATTTGCCATCTTCAAAAATATTTGAGTTGCACTACTACAGTAATAGAATTTGCTACCAAATCTCCAAACAGCCCTGTGAATCCTCTTTCTGGGTTCCAGAGCTTTCTGGCACAACACTTCTGAAAACAAAACAAATTTAGAAAGCAAGGAAGCAAAGAAACTGAATCACAAATTAAAAAATAAAAGTAATTCTTACCCCCAAATTATGGACCTCAGGTCCTTCACATCATGTTTTCACAGTATGCATCCGATGAAGTGAGCTGTAGCTCACGAAAGCTTATGCTCAAATAAATTGGTTAGTCTCTAAGGTGCCACAAGTACTCTTTCATCATGCCCTATGTTTTACTCAATGACAGCCAATACTCTCCACGTCATTTTGTAGTGTGCATCATAACAGTTATTTAAAAAGTGAACTCTTCTTTCCAAATCTCAGCATAAATAGAAAACTCACAGGAAAAGATAACTGTGAAGGAGCAGAGAAACTGCTGCCTCACACAGCAGGGGTGAAAGAAAACCTGTGAGTTCAGCTATCCCCGACCCACTATACCTGCAGCCAATGTCGGGCCTGAAGGGGGGGAGAAAAGAAGGGAGCCTGGCTCAGTCAGGTGCTGACTGGCAAGAAGGCAGGAACTCACTATTTGCCTATCTGAAGGGACGGAGCAGCAACCTGCCAGACGACGCAGCCACTGGAGGCAAGTAAGCCTTCCCCTTGCCAAGAGGAGCCCGCAGATAAGACCCAACTGCGGGGTAAACTAGTATAGTAAACAGTCCATACGTTCAGAATATGTATTATAATCAAATCACGCAAGCCAAAACATATATTCTGCTTTAGCAACTAGCAACCATCTGTAACATGGATGACAGAGAATTATGCAGCCATGCTGCATGAAGCTATAACAATTGCAAAAAGGTGATTTCTAAATGAAATCTGTACAAATTATATTTGTACCCAACCCAAAAAATATGTCTGCAACATTCAAATTAGTTCATTTGGTTGTTAATGCTATAAATGAACCTTTTGTAACCTTATTTATAACTCCCCGGTTTAATGCACTCATAACTCTTTTCGGAATTCAGAGTAGCAGCCGTGTTAGTCTGTATTTGCAAAAAGAAAAGGAGTAATAAATTGGTTAGTCTCTAAGGTGCCACTAGTACTCTTTTTCTTTTCAGAATATTCACTTTTTGAATGGAATATTCTGTGATTGTGATTGAGTTAGGTATAGGGAATAGACACTTTTCCTGTTTTCAACAATTCTAGCCACAATTTTTTTGGCAAGGTGACTTCAAAATGGAGAAGTTATAACTTGGAATGCACGGTCCTTAATGAGGAGTAGAGCCTTAGCTAAATTTGATTTAATAAATTTGTCCACTTGAAAACTGTTTTCTGCAAGTGCAGTAGTTGAACATTTCAGTAAGTTATGAACAAGTGAAAACAAATGGTCAGAATGTATTATATAATGCAATCTTAACTACAGTAGTTGCTACCACTATTATATTTAAGGCTCAGTTATGTTCTTAGATACACGAGTATGCAATTCCATCTTGAAAAAAGCATGAGCAAGAACAGCATCTGATTTTATAAGTATGAAAAAATATACACCCGACAGTTAACAAACTAACAGGCCAGTGCTATTTTACAATCTTTACACGTGATTCCTAAAGAAGCAAATTTAATGATATTTTAGTATTTAAAATACTGGAGAAAGGTTCTATGTTCATCCCGTGGTAAACATGTTAAATCTCTTTATTGTACATATAGTACTAAAAAATAATACTGGAATTTGTAATAATTTAATTATTTGTAATAAGGTCAGCTACCATATGTTCTAAGCTTCAGCTCGGATATTTCTAGTAATTCACATAAGGACTAAATGCTGAAAAAATTAGTATTAACTGATTTAATAAACAAACAATATTTCTTTTCTTAAAAAAAAAAAACAACAAAAAACCCACGATAGGAGCAACAGATACAACCTTCCAGAGGATGTATTCTCATTTCAAATGGAATAAGACAAATACTTAACTTCATTTTTCACTAAATGAGTAACTTCAAATCTCGTTATCATTACAGTCCAGCAAAGCCAATGGACATCCTATTATTTCTCATAATTTCTTATTTCTATGCAAATTCTCAAATAATCAGATAATTGGAATATATGATTTGGTTCATTTATGTACAAGATGTTCCATTTCAAACTAAAAGTTCAAAATTTTCTGAATTAAGTTGGTTAGAATAAATTTGTATTTTAGATTTTTACCCAACAGTATATGGTATTTAGCACAATAAATATTTCAAGAACTTGAAATCTACACTATGCTGTTTAGATAACAATCATTTTCACAGAATATGTAACGTATCGTTTTTGTTGAAGGATAAGAATCCTAGGTAAATTTTGTGGAAAAGACCAAAATAAATATTATTATGACATGAAAATGTGATGTAGAGCACTTCCTTTGTAACAAACACTGAGGATTAAAGATATTACAAGTAAATTATATACAGTGTATGTTTAAAAAGCAAACAGACTGCTTCAAAATTATCTTCTGTACATAACTTAAATAGGGAACCTGATCTCTGTTGCATGAAAGTAAATGACCTCATTCTCCTATGTCTTTCTTGCAGGCATTTTGGATCATATTGCATTTATGTCAGTGTGCACATCCTACAAAAGGGACAAGCAAAAATTTGAATTGCTCATACTTCCCTTTCTCCTTTGTAGTTAGACTTTTTTCCCCCTCAAACTTACATACATATTGTAATAGGTCAGCTAACCAGCCCAAACAGTGCCGGCTAAGAAAAAGAACAGGATACATACAGAACTGAAATGAGGCCCTAAAAATCTCATTTTATTCCATTTAATCCATTTTATTCTCCAAAGGAACACAAAATATATTGACCATTGTTCTGCTTCGGGATGCTATGTGCAGCTGCAAACAGAAGCCTTTGGAGGTCAGCACCCTGGTCACTTAGATCACCCAGGACACCGGGTGTTGTTGGGGTAGGAGGAAGTTAGGTAGCTTTATTGAGTTTGGAAGAGTAGAAGGGATCACTTACACTATAAGGAGCTTAAGGCACTAAGGAGATAATTAGCGCAACAGCTGGAGAACCCAGGGAGAAATGAAGCAGTATGAAAGGCTAACCCAGGGAGCAGGAAGGGGTCCCCTTCCACCGGTTAGTATACTGTGCTGTACCTGGAGCTTATGGAAGAAACAATAATGAACACACTTGGTGAAGTGGATAGTGGACCATTTGTGCTGTATAACTCTCCAGGAGGGCTTCTCAGCCTCAGTTTGTGGGAGATGAAGGGGGAGCCTATTCATAGTCATATATTGTACTCTTGATCCAAATGCACATCTACAAAAAAGCTTTCCAGAGGTGTAATCTAAACAATAGGTCATTTTATATCAAGCCTGGTGAAGTCAATGGAATTATTGGAATATAGTATTGGAACAACAATTAAGTCCACATTTTCATTTATAAGGCCACAGTAATTATAGGGACAGGAGGTGGAGGAGCAGGAAGAGAGTGGCAGGAGAAGTGTCAAATGGACGTAGTGCATAATTTTTGAAGCACTGGTGTAATACAGCACCTGCAAGAAGAAACACCAAGTAAAGAGACATCTGCATTTTGCACCAGCTGAAATTTCCAAATGGTCTTTGGGTGTAGCCCTAAGTAGATCGAATTGTAATAATCCAGTCTGGATATTATGAACCATGATGGCAAGGGGTGCTACCTACAAAGCAACGTAAGTGCCTAAATTCCAGAGTTAGGCACCTATGTCCCTGTGCACCATGCCATTGTGATCCATGAAACTCCCACTTGGCTGCCACCTACCCCTGAAAGTGCCTAGTTTTCCTCTATTGAAGTTCCCTATGCACCTAAATTTGATCCCTCAGGAATGTGCACTGCTGCCCCACTCCAGGCAACTGAATGTCTGTTTCCCACCTGAGGCCCAGAGTGGTTCACAAATTGAGGAAAGATAGGCTTTTGGCCACCTAAGTCATGTGTAGGGCCTGATCCAGTAGGCATGCTCACAGACCACCTACTGGATTGAGTCCCATTCAAAATCTGGCTGGAGAAAGAGGAGGAGGTGGTGGTCATGGCCACCTTATAAGCTTTAGAACATTTACATAACATAAGAATGGCCCTACTGGGTCAGTCCAAAGGTCCACCTAGTCCAGTATCCTGTCTTCTGACAGTGACCAGTGCCAGGTGCCCCAGAGGGAATGAACAGAACAGACAACCATCAAGTGATCCATCCCCTGTTGCTCATTTCCAGCTTCTGGCAAACAGCAGCTAGGGACACCATTCCTGTCCATCCTGGCTAATAGCTATTGATGGAACTATCCTCCATGAATTTATCTAGTTCTTTTTTGAACGCTTTTATGGTCTTGGCCTTCACAACATCCTCTGGCAAGGAGTTCCACAGGTTGACTGTGCGTTGTGTGAAGAGGGAGACCCCTCTTCACATTTCCTTCTGAAGTGGGAGACCCCTCTCTGCCAGAACAGGAGAAGGGATTTGAACTGAGTCATTCTCTCTCTCTGACCGCTCTCTCTAATCCACTGTGGATAAATACTTAAATAGTCATTGGGGGTGTGTATGTGAGTTAATGACTCCGTAGTCCAGTAATGAGGGCACTCACATGGAAGGTAGGAGACCCAGGGTCCAGTTCAGTCCCTCTGCGGAAATCACTCTTTATTTTTTTATCCACAGTGGAACAGCTTCAACAGGAAAGATTGAAGGATCCCCACACCAAAATATCCCAAAGCCCTGTGGTTAGAGCACTCTCCTGAGCAGTGGGCAATCCCTGTTCAGATTATTTCTCCCCCTCTGGCAGAGTGCAGGGGATTTGAAGTTGGGTCTCCCACATCCCAGCAAAGTGCTCTAACCACTGAGCTAAAACTTACGGGTAAGTGCCACATCCTAATCTGGCCATTTTGTATGGAGCAAGACTAGTGCCAACTTATTCCTGCAACAAGTGTCTTAGGCACTTAAATCACCTGACTCCAGACAGTGGGTTTCCACTCATGAATTGCAAGCTGACATAGAGACCTATTTCCATGAAAGAAGTGGAATATAGCATATACCCCTTTCATCAGCATCTCCCAATGGATAGCTTAGTGCCTAGTGTGCTGGCTTTTGTGGATCACCTACTAAGGCATTTATTTCTCCCCATTCATTGTCAGCCTAGCCTAACTTGGCTTTGTGGATCACTGTATTGCTCCTGTCATTTTTCTAGGCACCTAAAACTTGAGTGCTGTGATGCTGAGTGTTTCAATGTTTAAGTCCCTTTGTGGATCCCACAAAGTAAAGGATCCCTCTTAGGGCAGGTCAACACTACAGGGCTAAGCTGACCTAAGTTACACAACTCCAGTTACGTGAATAACGTAGCTGGAGTCGACATATCTTAGGTTGATTTACTGCGGTGTCTACACCGCACTGGGTCGACAGGAGAAACCCTGCTGTTGACTTACCATATGCTTTTCATTCCAGTGGAGTACCAGAGTTGACGGGAGACTGATCGATCCCCCGGTAAGTGGCAACAAGCCCTTAGAAAGAAAAGGGTGTAACCTCTTTGCCAAGTGCATCTGAACAAATTTGCTATTGGCCACTGCTACTATCTGGACATCGAGAGGCAACTGAGGACCCAACAAAACTCCTAACTCCCAGCTGGAAACTAGAGTAACAAAGGTAGGTAAATCCCACCTGAGTGGAGGGGTCAGATATTACCTCTTTCTTCCCAGCCATATGATATATTCATAATTTGAATAACTGAATAACACCAAAATATTAGAAATTGGTCTATTGTACCAGCACAATTCCTGAATTGGACATCTATAAAATAGAATGTAAATCCCTTCATCCACTGTAAATCAATACCGCTGATGCTAATATAAACTGCAGTTATGTTTTACTATATTAATATTTGCTGATAAGACTACTATGGTCTGGTCTTTTCTTTGTGGACTTGAAAGCTCAAAAGTAAAAGATACTGGAGCCCCAGGAGGTTAATTAGCTTAAACTGACTTGACATTTAATTATTCTACTTTGTAATTTACTTAAGTAAACCTAGTTGTAAAATTATGATGGTTGATTTAAAAAAAAATCTTGGTAGAAAATTACAATGCATACTATCACATTTCCAATAAAAATGTACCTAGTATATGTATTGTCACCCCTTGGCCGACTTGTAGTAGATGTCAGGCTCTTCCAGATCAGCTTCCCCTAGTAGGAAAAATCACCAGTCTGGGTATATTTTTAGACTAACTGTTTCGTTTATACACGTACACTGGCGCTGGAATAGAGGTGATCATAAATGGCAAGTAGACAAATCCCCTCTGTCAGGGATCTTAGCTAAAACACCTAATTCCCAAGGAGTAATTCCACTTTAAGGATTTGAGTCTAATATGAGAGATTAAGGCACATAGCAAATAACCTAGCTACTTCCTGCAGTTCCCCCAAAAGAAACCTGCAGCCACAAAACTAACATCCAAAACTAAAAACTTACCCCTAAGCTAAGAATAAGAACTTATAAGGCTATTTGTAACAGTGCTCTACGGTGACTCCTGCCATAAGCGTATGTGTTCAGTATATTGCATACACACTGGTGTCCAAAGAATGCATAACAGTTACATATGGAAGAGTGCCTGGAACAGCATACAGAATCCAACTGCAATAGAACTGGTGGTAGAATTGGGGGGAGGAGGAGGGGCATGTTGCCTTTATTCACCTCCATTTAATCTTTGTCACTTAGAGCCTTTTAAGTGCTGGGCAAAACTGAGAGGTGTAGAGAACCATCTATTAGCACTTAAATAAATGGAAATGAAGGGTGCTTTACACCTCACAGGAGTCCTGGTATCAGTGAAAAGAAAAAGAGTACTTGTGGCACCTTAGAGACTAACCAATTTATTAGAGCATAAGCTTTCGTGAGCTTATGCTCAAATAAATTGGTTAGTCTCTAAGGTGCCACAAGTACTCCTTTTCTTTTTGCGAATACAGACTAACACGGCTGTTACTCTGAAACCTGTCATTATGCAAGGCACTGCATTTAGCCGTATGGAGTGGAAATCTATCAACTGCATGAAAAAACTTGTCTGTGTATATATAAAGTCTGCTGCAGTTTCCACGATAAATGCATCTGATGAAGTGAGCTGTAGCTCACGAAAGCTTATGCTCTAATAAATTGGTTAGTCTCTAAGGTGCCACAAGTACTCCTTTTCTTTTTGCGAATACAGACTAACACGGCTGTTACTCTGAAACCTGGTATCAGTGATTAATCAATGAGAGAAGGAAATACGTCAAAGGAAATGTCAGCAAACCAATGAGTGGAAGGTACCAGGAAACAATGCAGCTCGTTTTTGGACCCAAAAATTACACAGATCAATCACTTGGGCTTCTGCTTATGCAATGGCCATGTCTACACATGCTCATTAGTAGCAAGATGCATCACAAAACAAGAACAAAGATTTATTTATGTTGCTCTGTCACCTCAGTGTACTCTATGTTAGTGATGATAGCTGATGTTGAGTTAAAATTTTATTCCCATTTACACTGATTTCAGTGGAGTCACTCCAGATTGTCTACAGTGTAACTGAAAGCAGAAAATGGAGCTTTGATTTCAAACCCCGAATCCAAAACCCATCACTAGATTTTTGGTGCAGGGTCAAATCTAAACTTGAAAGTGGTCTGCTCTCTGGATCTCTTTCAGAAGCAGCCAAATCCTATACTTGGATTTTTTTAAATTCATCAAACAGTTCTGATATGGTATAGTATGCAAAACATATTTATCTCTTAGTTTGACATAATATTGCTTTAATTTTTTCAATCTGCACAGGCAGGATAATCAGATGAATGTGTGCTGAGATGTTCAAAAATGGACAGGTTGGATAGAGCCATCATAAGAAAACATAGCACAAGATACTCATTTTGGCCTTTCCCCCATCGTATATTTATAGGACATAACAATAATTAAATTGGACAGCTGCCTGTATTTTATCTCTATATATTGCTGTTAAGTGACATTATTTGTCATTTAACAGCAATATATGTGAAGAGTACAAGAGCAAACAGCAGCATATTTGTGGAGAGTACAAGAACAAACAAAGAGCCAAATAGAGATAATTTCTATCCACAATATAGCATACACAGAAGTTTAGTATGCTTATGTAATACTATATGAGGCAGAATAGAGCCCCTTCACATACAAGTAGCACCAGTGTTTATTTTTACTCCTATTTTAACCTCTTCTTTTTCGACAGTAGAACCTCAGAGTTACGAACATTTTGGAGTTATGAACAACATTCGTTCCTGAGGTGTTCATAACTCTGAGGTTCTACTGTATAAGAATGCTTTTTTATTTGGTGAATTCCATCATAGTCGAACAAAGGTTAGGAAAACTATCTTTCTGGAAGGCAATCTTTTGCCTATGTCACATAACTGTATCAAACTAATTGATTTTTATAAATCAAGTTACAGATTTTTTCAAGAGAGGAAAATGACCATCAGAATTGTAGTTACTTCATTATTTAACCAATCCCTGTGGTAAAAGAAGAAACAGGAACACCAACTGGAACATATATGTGAATGGAGGATCCTTCCTTGTTTTAATTGCTTCTACAAAGTTTTATTAACTTACATCACAATTACTCTGAAAATTTAGTTATCTTAGAATAGCAATTGTTGAAAAACCTCAGGCATATACTGTCGCTATCATCTTTTCAGCAGAATGAAAAACTATCATCCATATAAATATGATTTCAGCAGGGTCCAATAGGAAGCATACCATGGCCAGTGCATTGAATGTTCAGGATATTACTCATGCTGGGCATGGCTTTTTATTTTTATTCTTTTGCATTCTTTTGCCCCCTGGAATGTATTCTATTTCTTCCTTACCAGAATCCATGGTTACATCCACCAGGACAACAATAATACCTCACTAACAGCAAAATATTCTATTATGGCACATAGTAAAATGCTTCTCTTCTGCTTCATTTTTCTCACTCCCAAAACAAACTTCTCATTGCCAGGTTACATTTTGGACAAGGAAATGCCTGCCATCCTGTTCAACGGTATCAGTAAATCAGAAAAAGAGCCCTGTGTAGCTTGAAAGCTTGTCTCTCTCTCACCCACAGAAGTTGGTCCAATAAAAGATATTATCTCACCCACTTCGTGACAGTAAATTAGGGATAAGTTACAGGACTACATACTTTTGCAGACATATTTAGAGTATGTTGTTGTGTATTACTTCTCCCTTCCAGGCTTTTGTTAATCAAATGTAGCATTGAGAGCCTTCCTGTAGTTTATTTAGATCATGTGTTAGAAGTTCAGTTAGCTCTATCATTTTATGTAAATAGATACTTCTTTGAAAGAGCTAGTTTTAAAAATGTGATCTTGTGCTGCTATTGCCTCAGTTTATCATTAGCCAAACTTTACTTTTAAAAAAAAAAATTAACATGTGAGTAGGATTTTGTCAGTATAAAAAGTTATTTTTCCATACAATGTAAAAAGTTAGCACAATTGATATATATTTGTCATTTCATTGTCTTTTTTTGTACACAATGCAGGAAGAACCTATTACACACTCACATTTTTGTCAAACACTAACCATTGCAACCTATCTCTCTCCCCACCTAGAGCAGACACCAATTTGTTGTAAACAGACCCTATTATGGAATTGCACATGCTTCTAAGTTTCCTGGGCCTGGGCAGTGACTGGTAACTGATCCTAGTTCTGGGTCGCTCATGCACACTCCCAGATCTGACACCCTTTTTTGGGCAGCAGGACCCTGAGTACAGCTGGCTGTGGGAGCTCTGGCTTCTAGTTAAACCCCTCAGGGATAACATGGCAGTAAAGCAAGGAACCCAGGCTTAGTAAGTGAATTTCTTAGCTACAAATGTGTTGCTCTTAACAAAGCACTGAAGAGTTGCAGGTCTTAGGAAAACAATAAAATCCTGAACACAGGCTGCTCTGTCTGATCTCACCCTATCTGTTGGTCTTGGTTCTCGTCAACATGCTTAAGCCCTACTAGTAGAAACACCATCGTTCCATGAGGGAAGAGTCATTCAACACTGATGGCTTTTGATGGCTCACTCTTATTCTTATTCCCTTAAGGGGTGTCTAACACCCTATCATGAGAAGAATGGACCTTGTCAGGATTAGACTGATTTCTAACACCATCTGGGGTTCTCAATCCAACATGAAGGTTACAGTGCAAAGTGGAGGTTACAATGAAGGTTACAATCACTAGATGGTGTTCACAAAACTACATGGAGTTCCCCAATTTGACCCAGGCATACCCTCAATGTGTTACACTAAGCATAAAAAGAAACTTAATATTTGACCCAAAAAAATAAAAGTATCCAATAATGCAATAAATTGTGTGTCCTTTCCTTTCATGTGTATAGTTCAAATGATTACAGGATCTGACAGATGGGGACTGGCTAAAATGATTAACTAGAGTGGTTGGCTCTGCCTGGGTGCAAAAATGGCACTGGTTCTCATTCTATGCAAGGTTGTAATGAAAGAATGTCAATCATTATGCATCCTTAACTTTCTTCTGTTTCTTACTCTTGCCTGGAATTTTCAAACATTCTGTCCCAGGACTTTCCTGCTGCAGTCTGCTAGTGACAAGAGCATTATAGAGTAAATACTTTTTCTAGTCACATAGCAGATTTAATAAACTTAACCATGGCTGAAATATACTTTTTTAAACAATTCTGCAATTTAAGGGCTTAAGTGGGATTTAAATACAGCTGAGATCCTCTGGATGGTAGTAAATTTCATTCAGAAATGGATTGAAAAATGAGGAATGAGAGAGAAATTCTAAAGAAAAAAATGAATACAGTATATACACACTGTATACAGGGATCACCTAGGATTTGAGGGGTTCTTCTGTCCCTAATACATAGCACAGGATCGTCTTTAAATAGCAAAACAGATTTATTTGTTTTTAAATGATACTGGAGGACTGAGATGGAGAATGTGTGTTTCAAATACCAAAAATCAAGGTTCATAAACTTGACTGAGGTTTGAGAATCTCTCGGATTCTTTTGTGGGTTTGTAAAACTAGAACTCCTCAAAGTTTATCCAGACCTGGTGCCTAGGAAATATTGTATAATCACTCAGATTATACAATCACTCAGTTACTCATACACCTTCTCAGCCCTCCTATATTAGGTCAGTTTCTACTCCTCAAGCCATATTAGATGTATGTTAGCTATTTGCTGTAAAACTAAGGAATGGACTTTTTAATCTCTCTTGCGTAGATATGAGTTAAGGAATGGAAATTGCCTCAACAAGGAAATGTTAGGGATATTCTGTACATTATAAGTGAATAATTTGTGATTTCAACCAATTTCTTATATACACTAGGCATACATATTTTAAAACATATTTTAGTATTCCATTAATATTAACAAATTCGCATAAATACAAAGTGTGTTTTAGTCTCAGCATCCTGTTTGTTTTTCCACTCTGCTCCATCTCCCACTCTATTTCTAATCTCCGCTTCTGTTTGTTTCACTGTTTCTATAGAACAGAATGCAAACACAGCAATAACTAAACCCATGTTTTTCAAGTAGATTCAAAGTGGGACAAGCATGTTCACCCATCCCTTCCAGGCACTTTGATACAACACTACTTTACAAGTTTGAGTCCAATCCTGCAAAACTTACTCAAATGAGAAATGGACATGGACACAAACAGTGAAGTCTAAGTGTTCATAAACCATTGGAGTACATGCAACAAATGAACAAAGGGAGAAGTATTCACAAGGCATGAAATACCTAACCAATCCATGGAAGAAGCTAGGAAAATCAAGTATACCTTGTGATGGCTGACCACTTACTTGGATGATTGGGAAATAGATCCCTTACATACAACATTAGACATCTCTATCATTGAATGCAGCAAAATTCAATTTGCTCAGCATGGAATTCTAAAGACTTAGGATAATGGATCTCACTTTTCCTGTCAGGATCTCACAGTGTTTGCAGCATCAAACAGAATTTGAACATATTGTTTCTTCTCTGCATCACAGCCTATCTAATGGTAAAGCAGAAACAACCTATCACTATTGCCAAGAAACTATTAGAGGCATATGGGGATAACAGAGGCTCACAGAAAGTGGTACTGGACTGGAGAAATACACCAACAGAAGACATGGGCAGCAGCCTAATACAGCATCTCATGTCCTGCCACACACAGACCCGACTGCCCACAGCAAATTAAATTCTGAAGCCAGCAGAAGTGGAAAAAGTGATCGAATGAATTAAAGTAGCTGAATGTCCTTGCATCGCACTGGTGTAATTCATAAAGTTATGTATGTAAAAGAAGCCGACAATGGTTGAGAACTTAAAAATTGGCTGGTAATAGATCACAAATCCCAGTGTTGATTGAACCTGGTGGTATTCTAAACATAAAGAGCTCTCAGTCATGTTTATTGCTGTTTCTATCACTTTATATGGACTCAACAGACATTCTAGGCTGCAGGGTGATACTAGAAAATCTAGTAGCACATAAAGCTCCTGAGGGCAAAAAGCAGGAGAAAGAAGGTACTCAGAATGGAACTACATGAATGTGGAAGAGCAGTGAAATTGTCTGTCCATTTCAAAGACTATACAGCTGATTGAAATGGTTTAGCTTTCTTTATAGGAAGAGTGTGCTCTACACATGAGGCAGCTGTATATATGTAAATAGTTAGTTGCTAGATGAGGTATCAGCAGATGGTGCTCAAGAACATGTAACATAGTGTACTGTTCATTGCAAATGGCTTCCTCTTTGCATGCTCTTCATATGAAGCTCCTAAAGAGCAAAAGAGTCACTGACCAGCAAAACCTTTGAATAGACAAGCATTGCAAGCCTGCCCTAAACCTCACTATAAACACTTCCTGGGAACTCCTAAGAGGTGGTCTTTATTGGTACAGAGATGCCAAGCATTTCTTGGAATTCCAGCAAAGATGGACAACCCTCTAGTGACGCAGATCTGCCTAACCTCCAGCCATCTTTTGGCTACAACTCAGCCTTTTAGCTCTGTCCTGGGCTTACTGTTCTCCCTGTTATTAATTATTACCTCCTGCCAGTTTCTGGGAGCCACTCTCTTCCAGATTCCAGTCGCTCAGAATTGTCCCTTCTGTGGCCAGCCCCTCAGCATCTCAGTACTATTTCCTTTTTAACTGCCTCCCCTATGCACATCTCATTTTAGAGAAGATGTCAAATGTAATGAATGTGCTAAGCATCTGGCTATGGAATCAGCCTACCCACTAGTGGCATCTACATCAGCTACTGCCTATTTTGGAGATAAGAAATGAGTACGTTACATAGAACATCAGCTCCTCACATACTCCCTTGTAGGGTTAAGATCTTGGAAAGAGGGTAGAAAGGCTGAGAAGATTCTGTTGAGGGAGAAAAGAAGAGAGCCAGGGAGAAAGAGGGCACAAGGAATGAGATAGAGGGGAGCTGAGAACTGCAAGAAAAAAAATGAAATGGGGGGAAAAAAATGAGTAGATGACTTCTGAAGATGGAGGCAGAAGAAAGAGATGGCTATTTGATTAAATTAACATCCCAACCAAGCAAAATCCACCCAATCACCTCAATACCCCGACACGGTAACAGACCTCAATCCTCCACGAAACTCCCTCTCAATTTGAGCATACAACCACCTACACTGCGCATGTCCAATTCTATTCAAATGCACAACCCTAACTGTGACCTCACATTTCTCGCAGTAAGACCACATGAAATACAGGGCTCGGAAGGGTTAGACTTTTATCAGTAAACACCGATTTCACTATATACACACAAACTCATGACAAAATGTTTCCATTGATAATAATCAACATTTATAGCCAGGTGAAGTAAAACAAATGCTGTTTGAGAACTTATTAGAGCTCCATTCAAGGATATTTACTTTGTATATTTTGACGTGATTTTAACAACTTGCATTTAGCAGTTATAAAAGCTTTAACTTCTTGACTCTCAACGTCTACTGTAATTAAAAAATTGTCTGACTCTTCTCATAATTTCCTGCAACTGTGAAAATTTATACATAAAATTGAAGAATGGTTTAAAATAATCATTGATATTATCCATTGAATTATAAGAAATAAAAATCAAATGTTGCCAAGGTAATTATAGAGTTTTAAAATGCAAGCATAGCTGTCAATAAGATCTCAATCTTGCTGAGATCAGAGTTGAATTTGTGCATTATAGTGTGATTTAGAGGAACTGGAGCACTGGGAAGGATTATTGAAGAGGACATGAAGGAAACAGGATTGAAGGAAGGGGCATGGGCAAATGGGGATATGGGGGCAGGCATAGGGGTTGCAAAGAGTAGAGAGAGACATTTTACTGGGCATGTGAAGAGCAAAGGCAGTAGAGATGTACTCGCACTTCCTTGTCTTCTCCAGTTGACAGACCTGTTCTGACTTGTCAGTGAATCCCTGATGTGAAAAGCAGAGCAGGTAAATTGAACCGGGCTTCTCCTACACAGCCCAGAAGGTCTCTATCTCCCCACATGCCAGGCAGACCACTCCCCTTGGCTAAAAGACTGCTCCTCGGTTTAGGTTTACATGGAACTGGATGGATCTCCTCCACACACCCCTAGGGGAGCATGCCCCACACTTTGGGGACCTCTGTTAAGGACCACGAAGAAGAAGAGCCCTGCTGCAGATGACAACATCAAGATTCAACTTTGTGGATACAGCACAATTCCATGATTCTGGGAAGGCAAGCAAGCATCAGTGCTTCCCCACGCCCTTCTTCTCCTGTGGTCCGCCCCCCCTGCCAACTACCTACTGCTTCTTACAGACCACACAGACTCTCTCCGGACCTTTCCTATATGCCAGGAAGCTCACAGTGCAGACACTTTGTCTTCTTCTATGGCAAAAAGAAAATTTCCATGACAAAATCATCATAACTGTGTTTAGACTTCCCCATGCCGCTCTCTTCCCAAATCCACATACTTAATCCTGCATAAAACACCCACCTGGAGTAAAATGAGCAACTTAAAATTTGCAAGTTATCATGCTGTTACATAACAGGAACTAAAAAAAAAGGAGAAAAAAAAGTCTCACAGGGAAAGCATAAAAAAGGAATGATTTCAAACTGCAGTCTATTAAAGCTGTATATAGTATGAACTTCAGATAGAAAATTCAAGTTTGTCCGGCTATTGAACATGTACAAGATTGGTAATAGTCTTTGTGAAGTTTTAATATTAGTGTCAGGAATTTAAACCCTGCTTTAGGCATACAACTCAGTGCATCCTTAGCTCTGGAACTGCATGAGTGTGTATTTTAACTAAAAGTTGTTATCTGGTAGTCCAGGTGCTCTGTTCAACGGGATGATGTTTGTGTGATAAATGGAGAAATAGCAGCGCTGCAAAAAGACAGTTTATTAGTATCTGTCGTGAATGTAAAACTGATTGTGTTATTATGGGGGGTATTTAAGGAAAATGTGATCCAAACATAGTAATATATCACATGTCCTAATACAGTATCACATTTAGAAACATACTACATTGTGTCTGGACTATGGTTAAATGTCTCATATAGCTGAACTACAGCAGAAAGCATCTCTTGACCAGTACTACATATATAAAGCTTATCATATCAAGATATTCATTTACTGCTTTTGAAGGAGACTTCTGAGTACTGTTTTCACCATCTGGGAATTTTTGCTCTGTGTGCAAAAATGATCTGCCTCCTATTCAGTGTGATATCTTCTGACTTTTTTGGTAAAAATAACACATCACACAGTGCCCCTCCATGAGCACTATCTATAGGTTTGGGAGTCTGCTGAGTTCCTTTGTGGTCATTGCTAATGAGATCCCAGAATGTCTAAAGCAGACCTCTGTTCTTTGGGACGAAGTTTCAACAGTAAAATGCATATGTGAAAGGAGGTTCCGCTTAGAGTTACATGAATAAAAAAAAATGTAAAATGTGCATTTTTTAAAAAAAAGTTACATGAGAACCCTAGCCTGTGCTTTTTAAAATACAGGCAAAACTCACTGAAGTCAATGGAAATCTTCTTTATGTATTGATTGCAAGATGAAAATGCTCCTTGACTCTTCTATTAATGAGCAGAAATGTGTTTTCTCCTCACCTGCAACTGACCAATAAATTATAGCATTTTCTCATTCATGCCTTGATTACCTCAAGGACTGATCTCTGCAATATGCTGTACCTGGAGTTAACCTTAAAAAACACTTGGAAGCTTTGGCTAGTACAGAATGTGGCTGTCTGATATTCTGAGTGGGCAGTCAGAACATAGCATATCACAGGTGTGCTCTGCAGCTTACGCTGGCTGCCAGTACATTTTCTGGGTGAACTGTAAGGTGCTGGACAATGTTTTATGCTGCCCTAAATGCTTCAGGTACATTACCTTAAAAATACTCTCTCCCCTCCTCTAATCACACCACAGGGAATGTGTGAATGGTCCCAAACATAATGTTTGATGATGTTAGAGGGAGGACATTCTTGGAAGCAGTTACATGCCTCTGGAACATTTTCTCACCAGAAATAAATGTAAGACCAAACTTGACTATAATTGAAACAAATTACAAGACTTCTCTCTTTGCCCAGTCTTCCTACTTACTGCAGACTATGAAATCTTGGGTCTGGGCTGACTGACGAGATACTCTTCATTCCCTTCCCTTTAAAGATGTGGGTTGCAAGAGAACATGCTCTATTTTCTCTTTTATTTGAGAATGTTAAATAAACATTCATACCATTCAGTCCAGTTCATACCATTTTAAAGTGCACCCAGATAATCTGGTGATGGTTACCTCACAAATACCTCCAAATATCACCATCTTCATAAATAAATAATGCATCTTGCGAAATGGTCTTTTTTCCACCCAGCATTTATAAACTTGCATGATCATAAACAGAAAACTGTTACAAGTGTGGTAGTATCCTGAAGATTACTTTGGTTTAAGTACCATATTGCCTCAGGGAAGGACAACATGCAAATGTTTTTATAGGCTTACAGACAAACAGCAAAACAAAGGCAAAATTGGTGTGTATGTGCTAATTTAACCGTGTGTCTTGTCTTGAAAATCTTTATGAATGATTGAAGACTATACAACAGTTACTTGTGAATTTTGTTAAGGAGGAAACAAGCATCAGGAACAAATCATCAGTGGCAATGCAGAACATATCAGTTAAGTTGGCTAGATTGTCGGGCTCAACGGGTAGTGATCAATGGCTCCATGTCTAGTTGGCAGCTGGTATCAAGTGGAGTTTTCCAAGGGTCGGTCCTGGGGCCGGTTTTGTTCAATATCTTCATTAATGATCTGGAGGATGGTGTAGATTGCACTCTCAGCAAATTTGCGGATGACACTAAACTGGGAGCAGAGGTAGATATGCTGGAGGGGAGGGATAGGATACAGAAGGACCTAGACAAATTGGAGGATTGGGCCAAAAGAAATCTGATGAGGTTCAATAAGGATAAGTGCAGGGTCCTGCACTTAGGACGGAAGAACCCAATGCACCGCTACAGACTAGGGGCCGAATGGCTATGCAGCAGTTCTGCGGAAAAGGACCTAGGGGTTACAGTGGACGAGAAGCTGGATATGAGTCAGCAGTGTGCCCTTGTTGCCAAGAAGGCCAATGGCATTTTGGGATGTATAAGTAGGGGCATAGCGAGCAGATCGAGGGACGTGATCGTTCCCCTCTATTCAACATTAGTGAGGCCTCATCTGGAGTACTTTTTCCAGTTTTGGGCCCCACACTACAAGAAGTATGTGGATAAATTGGAGAGAGTCCAGTGAAGGGCAACAAAAATGATTAGGGGACTGGAACACATGAGTTATCAGGAGAGGCTGAGGGAGCTGGGATTGTTTAGCCTGCAGAAGAGAAGAATGAGGGGGGATTTGATAGCTGCTTTCAACTACCTGAAAGGGGGTTCCAAAGAGGATGGCTCTAGACTGTTCTCAATGGTAGCAGATGACAGAACGAGGAGTAATGGTCTCAAGTTGCAGTGGGGGAGGTTTAGTTTGGATATTAGGAAAAACTTTTTCACTAAGAGGGTGGTGAAACACTGGAATGCGTTACCTAGGGAGGTGGTAGAATCTCCTTCCTTAGAGGTTTTTAAGGTCAGGCTTGACAAAGCCCTGGCTGGGATGATTTAACTGGGAATTGGTCCTGCTTCGAGCAGGGGGTTGGACTAGATGACCTTCAGGGGTCCCTTCCAACCCTGATATTCTATGATTCTATGAGATTAATATCACACAGCAAACCTTACCGAGTCTCTGCTGGTCTGGTAAACCATGTTATCTATTTTTTATCAATCATAGTTGCTTCTAGGCAAGGCCCAACCATGCTACAGACTAGGTACCCTGTACACCATAGGTGCCAACTCTGTGGGCGCTCCAGTGCTCACGCACCCACTGAAAAAAATAGGGGGTGTTCGGCACCCACAAGCAATAGTGTTTTGGGTTTTTTTGAAATGTGATAAATGGCATTAAAGATGTCCATTGGAAGTTCCTTTGCCTTAAACCAACATTTTACAATGGCACCAGTAGGTGGCAGGAATTATTAGACTAGTATACCGCGATGCACAGTTAGGTGATGGATGTGAGTAGGGCCAGGTTGAAAAATGGATAAATAACAGTTTCATCCAGAAAGCTACAGTGAAACATAATGTCTTTAAACTCGGATGTGAGTGAAGACAGCTTGTAGGTGAGTGCAATGATTTTAATATACTGTAAGTGATTATAATGTAATTATGCGGTTAATTATGATTTTAATAATGATTAAATTGTTAAGATACCAATCAGAGACATATTCAATAACTAGAATATGAAATAAGTGTATAAAAATGCTGAAAATAGCACCCCCCCACCCCACTTCTTCAAAAGCACCTACCAGCAAAAACAAAAGTCAGCACCTGTGCTGTACGCCAGTTTAGATCCTCTCTCTATTGGCAAAAATAACCATCGTAACATCTTGGTGCCAAGATATCACAGGGATGGGCACACTGCAAACACCTAGGTGAGGTGAACTAGCTAAAGCTTTCCTGCAGGAAGTTTGTTAGAATTTGTAACGATCTTGGGGTTCATTAAATAACAAACCAGTGATTGAGAAAGGAATAAAACTTTAATAAAACAAACTGGAGAGCATCTCTGGTGAATTGCTGCACACAGCCACATGGTGTTCCCAACCCCCACCTCCAGAGCACATCTCCAAATTCCCACACTCACAACACAGTCCCTTATGAGGGAACATCTCCAAATCACAATTTTTCATAAGCATCTCTCTACAGAAATGTGCTCCCCTTCCCTAGTTATTACAAGCAGGGCCTTAAGATAGGAAAGCCGTCAGACAACGCTAGAAAGATAATTACGTTTTCCTAATAAAATTTATCAGACTTTGAAGTTAGCTTGATTGAAGTCCATTATTTTTACCATGAGGGATGCCAGTTCTATGGAAATAATGCAATAAAAACCACAGGGCCCTTCAAATGTACTTAGTAATTCACACTAATTGTGAAATATTTTCATACAAGATTATACAAAACAGAATCTGTTCCCGCTAATCAGATCTCTGACCTCAGTGATAACAGTGACCGTACCCAGCTGTTGTATGTTGCCTCCAGTAGAGAATGAAACTGTGGTATGGGAGGTGCAGACCTTTACATGTAAGTGTCCTTTCATGCCCTCCAAAGGCAAAGGGAGAGGATATCTGCCCTTGTAAGGATCTGTTGTTCTAATGCATTAATAACCTGACCACAAAATAAATAGAGCATTTTTAGTCATTTATGTAACAAAGTATAGTATCTATAGCATGTATACTATCAATATCCCCAATCTGAAAAAGCCACACCTTAATCCCTCCCCAACCTCTGTTTTCAAAAATGCCTCCTTTCTCAATGTTGTATGCAGTATTCTGGCCATGCTGGTTCCGGGATATTAGCGATATTAGAGAGATAGAGTGGGTGAGGTAATATCTTTTATTGGACCAATTTCTGTGGTGAGAGAGACAAGCGTTCAAGCTTGCACACAGCTCTTCTTCAGGTCTGGGAAATGTACTCAGTGTCACAGCTAAATACAAAATTGAACAGATTGTTTAGCCTAAGTAGTTAACATACATTTGAGGAGACCATTCAAGATGAAATGGCCCTTTAATATCACTCCAGTCATGTGATGGAAGGGAAGAGAGAGAAAGAGAGAAAAAAAGGCAGCTTGGGGGTATGGAGGAGGGGTGTTAGGGGATTACAGATTGTTGTAATAAATCATAAATCCAGTGTCTCTTGTCAGTCCATAATTTTTAGTGTCTAGCTGTGACAAACTGAGAATGTTCTAAATGTTTTCTCTGAATACTGTGTGTGCGCGCCTCAGTTTCCCCTATGTGTTACTCAAGTATCTAGGTAGCGGGATAAGGGTGTGTGATTGTTGCAAAGACCCCTAAAGAGCAGGTGTAACTGCTGACTGGCTGCCTGGGCATGGAGGATGGCCAACAGTGTATTCTGGCAACTGATAGCCAGGGCCCATCCTTTACAAGGAGCCAGATGAAGGTGTTAGAGAACAAAGAGAGAGGTGGAGGCCAGGTGATCTATTTGCCCGGGAAATAGACAAAAGGATGGAGACAAGACAGCTAGGCCTGACAGAGACTGGGCTGCTGGAAGTGAGTCAGTCTTCTGGTTTGGGACCCCCCAGGGCTCTGGATTTCTCACACACACACCCCACCCCACCCCAAGATGGACTATGCTGTAACTTCCTGCTTTCTGTGCTAACAAGATCTGTTCTACACTGTGTTCCCGATGACTGATAAACCCTTCTCTTTTACACGCTGGCTAAGCGTCACTGCTGACTGCGAACTTGGGGTGTGTGGTCACTTTGGAGGGCATGAAATGCTTCCACAGGTGTGCCGTTCAGCTAGACTCCCTGTGGGGAGCTCACAGCATGAACAGGTGTGCTGACTGCTCCAAGGTCAGACCCAGGAGGCGCTGAAGCCAAGGAGGCTTGCCCTGGTGAGTGGTGCCCTGACACACTGCACTAGAGTCCTTCTGACTTCATTCAGAGCAGTTCCAAAGCACCAAGACACTAGCATAGTTATGAATTTAAGTTCTCAGACTTGTCTTTTGAAGGCGTTGTGCAGATTTCCTTTGAGGATGAGGACTAAGAAGTCAGATACAAGTGATCGCTTTGTGAAAAGAGTTCATCCACAGGTGATACAGTGTTTTTGTCTTTTATCATTTTCCTGTGTGAGTTCATTCAAGAGTGTAGTCTGTCTGGTTTCACTCATATAGGTGTGACTGGGGCATTTAGTGCACTGGATGAGGTACACCACACGTTGTGAGATGCATGTGTAGGACCCACGGATCTTGAAAGGTGTGCTGTGTAGGATGTTCATAATTGTAGCAGTGGAGATATGTCTGCAGGTTTTGCATCTATTGTTTTGTCAGGGTCTGGTGCTGCTTTGAGTTGGTGAGTCCCGATCTGTGGGAAGCTTGCTGCTGCTGATGAACTTGGAAAGGCCGGGGGATTGTTTGAAGGCCAGAAGAGGGGGTTGGGGAAAGATTTCTCTCCGGATGTGGTCCCATTCGACTATGGGTTGTATTAGTTTAAATGATACCCTGTGTTGTTTCCAGTGTAGGGTGGTAGGTGAATACTAGGGGGTGTGCAGTCAGGGGTGGGGGAAGGGGTCTATTTCCATACTGAAGCAGGTTCTCTTGGTGTACATGGGTGCTTGTTCTACGATGTGATCTACAGGCAGTCCTCGACTTTATGACGTTCAAGTTACGATGAAAGGCACTTATGATGTTTATAAATTGTCATCATGTTTCAACATTATGACGTCAGTTTCGACTTTACAGTGCTTGATCTGGCATTGTTCCTATGGGAAACTTGAGTTACAATGTTTTTGACTTAAGATGTGATTTTCAGGAACCAATTATATCATAAGTCTGAGGACTGCCTGCATTTCTCTGGTGGAGCATCCTTCTTTAGTGAAGGCAGTTTTAAGTGTGGTAAGGTGTATATCCTGGACTTTCTCCTCAGAGCATATTCTGTAGTATCTGAGTGTCTGGCCGTAGCTAACCGATTCCTTGGTGCATTTGAGGCGGTTACTGGATCTGTCAAAGGAGGTGTGGTGATCTGTGAGTTTCTTGTATATAGTTGTCTGTAGGGTTCCATTGCTGAAGCTGATCATGGTGTGCAGTAAGTTGATGCTGGTGTGGGAGCATTCTAGAGAGAGTTTAATGGATGGGTGGTGGTTGTTAAAGGTATGGTAGAAATCTCTGAGGGAGTTTAGGTCATCTGTCCAGAGGATGAAAATAACATCAATGTATCTCAGGTATATCATTGATTTTGTGGTGCATTTGTCCAGCAATTCTTCTTCAAGATGACCCATGAAGAGATTGGCATACTGGGGTGTCATCCTAATAGCCAGGGCAGTTCCCATGGTTTGGACAAAGTGTTTGTAGTTGCATGTAAAATTGTTATGGGTGAGGATGACATGGATGATTTTGGTGATGTGTTTGGTGTGATATCTGAGGCCTTGTCTATACTAAAGGGAAAAGTCGATCCTCCTGTCATAAATATAAAGGGAAGGGTAAACCCCTTTGAAATCCCTCCTGGCCAGGGGAAAGCTCCTCTCACCTGTAAAGGGTTAAGAAGCTAAAGGTAACCTCGCTGGCACCTGACCAAAATGACCAATGAGGAGACAAGATACTTTCAAAAGCTGGGAGGAGGGAGAGAAACAAAGGGGCTGCGTCTGTCTGTAGTCGTCTTGGCCAGGGACAGAACAGGAATGGAGTCTTAGAACTTTTAGTAAGTAATCTAGCTAGGTATGTGTTAGATTATGATTTCTTTAAATGGCTGAGAAAAGAATTGTGCTGAATAGAATAACTATTTCTGTCTGTGTATCTGTTTTGTAACTTAAGGTTTTGCCTAGAGGGGTTCTCTATGTTTTTGAATCTAATTACCCTGTAAGATATCTACCATCCTGATTTTACAGGGGGGATTTCTTTATTTCTATTTACTTCTATTTTTTATTAAAAGTCTTCTTGTAAAACACTGAATGCTTTTTCATTGTTCTCAGATCCAAGGGTTTGGGTCTGTGGTCACCTATGCAAATTGGTGAGGCTTTTTATCCAACATTTCCCAGGAAAGGGGGGGTGCAAGTGTTGGGAGGATTGTTCATTGTTCTTAAGATCCAAGGGTCTGGGTCTGTAGTCACCTAGGCAAATTGGTGAGGCTTTTCACCAAACCTTGTCCAGGAAGTGGGGTGCAAGGTTTTGGGAAGTATTTTGGGGGGAAGGACACGTCCAAACAGCTCTTCCCCAGTAACCAGTATTAGTTTGGTGGTGGTAGCGGCCAGTCCAAGGATAACGGGTGTAATATTTTGTACCTTGGGGAAGTTTTGACCTAAGCTGGTAAAGATAAGCTTAGGAGGTTTTTCATGCAGGTCCCCACATCTGTACCCTAGAGTTCAGAGTGGGGGAGGAACCTTGACACCTCCAATAAGTGTAGACAAGCCCTGAGTGTTGTCCATTGTCTTGTAGATATTTGAGGCAGGCAATGATGCTGTCACAGTGAGGGATGTTGATGTATATGGAAGTGACATCCATGGTGGCAAAGATAGTGTACTGAGAGAGGTTGTTAGTCTTGTTGTGTTTCTGGAGGAAGTCAGTTGTGTTATGGAGGAAGCTGGCCCTTTCTATGGTGAGTGGTTTGAGGATGGCTTGTATGTGTCCTGATATTCCTTCAGCAAGAGTGCCACGGCCAGATATGATGGATCTGCCTGGATTCCATTGGGTGTGTATCTTGGGAGGCATATGGAAGGTCCCTCATGTGGTGTTGTGGGGAATGAGGTTGTTGAATTTCTCTTTGAGTTGTTTGGGGAAGGATCGTGGACTGAATAGACACACTAGATTTATGGCTTATTACAACAACCCCCTACCCTCAAACTGCCTTTTTTTTCCCCTCTCCCTTCCTTTCTACTGTATGACTGGAGGGGTGTTAACAGGCCACTTTCCCTTGAATGGTCCTTGAAATGTGTGTTAACTACTTAGGCTAAACAGTCTGTTCTATCTTGTATTTAGCTGTGAGACTCTGAGGCCAAATCTGTACTACAGACCTATATCAGTATAACTAAGTTGCTCAGGGATGTAAAATATCCAAACTCCTGAGAGACGTAGTTATACCAACCTAACGCTCAGGATGTAGACATAGCTACCGCCTCTTAGGGAGATGGATTAACTTTGCAGATAGGAGAGCTTCTTCTGTCGGTGTAGTAATGTCTTCACTAAAGTGCTACAACGGCAGAGGTGCACCAGTGCAGCTGTGCTGCCATAGTGCTGTATATGAAGACAAGCCCTAAGTACCTTTCCCAGACCTGAAGAAGAGCTCTATGTAAGTTCAAAAGCTTGTCTCTGTCACCAACAGAAAGTGGTCTAATAAAAGAAAACCTCACCGACCTTGTCTCTTTAATGTCTCAATGGCATTTATTTAGCAGTGGGATGCTATTATGTTGTTAGAACATTCTATTTTACTGAGCTAGCCTTTGAAAGCAAATAAATTAGCAGTGATGCACAGTGTAATTTTTATAAGGGTGCTTCTGTCTATTTTGTCCATTAGAATATATGGCTTTTAAAAATACTTATTAAAGGTTGCTCTTAAAAAGCTAAAAGGGAAGGAGAACAAAATGGGTTGGGGGTGAAAATAACCAGAACTGGATGCACCAACCAAAGCAGGGCAAGAGTTTAATCCTAATGAACCAGAAGAGAGAAGGTGGAGAGAAGAGATGCTATCTTTGCCCAAAAAAGGGTCACTTATCATAGGATTGTCTGAACAAAAAAATCACTAGATGCCAGATTCTGCCCAAAAGGGGACGACACAGACCACAACCTCCACAGTGAATAATACAGATGGGAGGCATAAAACATCTCTCCCTCTGAGAGGCTATAATGCGAATAGTGTCAAATTCGCTCCATAAACTACAGTGCATGTGTTGGGCTATATCTTAACTATGCAGGGTAACCTAAATCCACAATAGAAAGGAGAAGAACAAGACAGTGTGAAAATATCTGGGAGATTGCATAACTTGCCAACTGCTAACATACTTATGAAACTCAAAGCGAAGAAGCAAATTAGTTACAGTTGCTATTTCAATGGCCACAATATTTTAAAAATCCCAAAATGACTTAGGAGTGGTGAATGTTTTTACCTGATTGTGTCCTAATCTGGCAGCTAGAAGAGGTAATGAATACACTCCTGAGGAGCACGGTGCAGATCCTACTACAAGTGATGTCACCCACGGTAGAATCTGCCAAGCCAGCTATATTATTCTTGTAGAAAATTTTGTCCATGCATTCTCCCTTTCTTTTTTTGCCTTTGTTTGGGTCACAAGATTGCTATTTGGCCATTCCACTACCTAAAGACAGACACTTTGCATTATATTATCAATATGGCAGCATAAAGCTTTGCTATTATAGACCCTCCCCACACAGACATTCACACACTCATTAAGAGGCTCAGAGCCATCCTTTCTGATTCCTTATCCAGAGTCCCATCTGACTCTGGTTCAGTCATATTAGAAAATGAATAAACCAACCAGCTTCCCTGTTGCCTGCTTGGAAAGTTATTCTTTGCCTCGACCGCTTATTCTGTATAACCTCACAAATATGCAAAAACAACACATTGAGCTCAATGGGAGTTGCATCTGATACACCAGTGCTGAATATGGTCCATAATGGGAGAACAGGTAGTTCACAGTCTGAGAGGAGTGACTCGAGCAGGCAAAAAGCAGTCAGGGAGGAGAGGCCTTAGGGGGATGCAGAAGTGTAGGGTTAGGTCAGAATGAGATTTTGCCTGTCTGCAAACACCAGGATAAACTACCCTGTACTCATCCAGTCCAACACGAATCATTCCAGATGGGATATTGTAGGTTCTCACCCATTCATTGAGCAGAAACATTAAATCAGCTTCTTTAAAAAATTTCCCCACTTCTGAAAGTAACACTGACTTACGGCTTAGCTACAACTTGAGAGTCAGAGTGCATTAAAGGAGCTCTGGGCGCACTAGCTCACTCCCCGTCCACACTGGCAAGGCACGTAGAGCCCTCTGACTCCGCGGCTACAGCGCTGCTGGTACGCCACCTCGGCGAGTGGAATAGTGTTTGCTGCGCCCCCGCTGGAGCACCACAGCACCAGTGTGGACGCCCTGATCCTATAGTGCGCTCTGATCGGCCTCCAGAAGTGTCCCACAATGCCTGTGCTAGCCACTCTGGTCATCACTTTTTGAACTCTACTGCCCTGCCCTCAGGTGACCAATTGTCAGACCAGCCCTTTAAATTCTCTGGGAATTTTGAAATCCCCTTCCTGTTTGCTCAGCCAGGCGTGGAGTGCTATCAGCGAATCCTTCCAGGTGATCATGCCTTCACGCGCCAGGAGAGCCCCAGTATGTGGAGCAATGGCGAGGTGCTGGACCTCATCAGTGTTTGGGAGGAGGAAGCTGTCCAATCCCAACTGCACTCCAGCCATAAGAATTACGATACCTTTGGGCAGATATCAAGGAATATGATGGAAAGGGGCCATGACCGGGATGCACTGCAGTGCAGGATTAAAGTGAAGGAGCTGCGGAATGCCTACCACAAAGCCTGCGAGGCAAACTGCTCCTCCAGTGCTGCCCCTGTGACCTGCCGTTTCTACAAAGAGCTGGATGCGATACTTGGGGGTGATGGCACCTCCATTCTGAGTACCACCATCAACACTTCAGAGCCGAGTTCAACAAGGCAGGAAGAGGAGGAGGAAAGCGGGAGCAAGGGTGCTGAGGCAGAGGAAGACACCCCAGAATCCCTAGATGCATGCATCCAGGAGCTGTTCTCAAGCCAGGAGGAAGGTAACCAGTCGCGGTGGCTGGTGCTTGGGGAAGGACAAACACGAGTGGAGGTTCCTGGTAAGCAGCTTTTATTCTGGGAAGGAAGTTAGTTGGCGCGGGCTCTTGGGGTGAGGAGGGTTAGGGCTGCATGCATGCCTAGATGCGGAATAGGGCATTGATGTGCTCTCTCACATCGCGGTAATCAGCCTCAGTGATCTCTTTAAAGGTCTAATCCAGAACTTAGGCAATGCGCTTGCGCAGGTTTCTTGAGAGAGCCACTGTGTCCCAGTAAAGCTAACTTGTCCATGCCACTGTGGTGTGGGGGGTGGGGGGACCACTGCTGCACACAGGCAAGCTGCATATGGGCCAGGGCAGAAGCTGCATTGCAGTAGAAGACCCTCCCTTGCTTCCCAGGTCACCCTCAGCAGCAAGATATTTTCCAGGACAAAATCCTATGGAAGATTTGGGGACAGTGTTCAGTATAGGGGCTCCCTGCCCCTGTTGGCTCTCCCCAATGCACAGAAACCCAGAGGACAGTACAGCTGTGAAACAATCAGTCACGCTTGACCGTGTGCTTACCATTTTGGGGCTCCCGTGGGTTATGTGTGCTCGCTTTGGACGGGCAAATTATGCTATCGTGTAGACTGTGCTTGCCCTTAAGTACAGGCGAATCATTGCTCTGTCTGGTGTGAACAATGCTGCCTCTGTTAGTGTTGCATTTTTCCTTTACAGATGCAACCTTGAGATCTCAGCTATCCATGTTATCACCGGCCGAAAGACTCCAAAGAATCAGAAAGGGGCCAAGTAGAAGCAAGGAAGACATGTTGCATAAAGTAATGCAGCATTCAAGTAATGAAATCAAAAAGTGCAGGAGTGGTGGGACAGTGAAAGGAGGATCCGCCAGCAGAATGAGGAGCACCGGCACAAAAGCGCAGTGCTCTGGCAGCAAAGCACGGATCGGCTGATAAGCATAATGGAGCGCCAAGCAGATTCTATCCAGGCGCTTATAGCCATGTAGGCAGAGCACTACTGCGCCCATCCCCCCCTGCAACCTTGTCCCAAAACTCTTTCCCTTGTGCCCCCATGACACTTCCAACCCACTTTCCCCAGCATCCGGGTTCTTACCGCCACCAGCTGCTTCCAACACCTGTAGCTTCACCACCCAGCCCTGAAAACTATGACCCTTACCCACTGCACTCAACCCCCATCACCATGCAGTATAGCCATTCTGAAGTGCAGCACTTATTGCACAGCACTCCAGACAGGACATACGCAAATCTGTGATTGTACCATTCCCCACCCCACCCCTTTGCCCTTTCTGTTTCCCAAGCAGTTGTGTTTCTTTTCAATAAATGCATTTTGTTTTCAATAAATGGATTTTTTGGCTTTGAAAACATTCTTTATTATTGCAAAAAGTAAAAGATACCTTAGCCCAGGAAAGAAACAGGCACTGCAAGTCAGTGTATCGTATGTAGCAAACACAGATTTCTACTAACATTGGAACCACTGCACTTCACTCCTGTTCAGGGCACCAGACATTACTGATGGCTTTCAGCCTCAAATTGCTCCTTCAAGCCATCCCTAATCCTTGCAGCTCCGAGCTGGGCCCCTCTAATAGCCCTGCTCTCTGGCTATTCAAATTCAGCCTCCAGGTGTTGAACCTCCAAGTTCCATGCCTGAGTGAATTGTTCACCCTTCACAAATGTTATGGAGGGTACAGCATGCGGATATAACCACGGGGATGCTGTCATTGGCCATGTCCAGCTTCCCATACAGAGAGCACCAGGGGCCCTTTAAAAGGCCAAAAGCACACTCCACATTCATTCTGCACCAGCTCAGCCTGTTGTTGAACTGCTCCTTGCTGCTGTCTAGGCTCTCTGTGTAGGGTTTCATGAGCCAGGCATTAAAGGGTAAGCAGGGTCTCCAAGGATCACAGTGGGTGTTTCGACTTCCCCTACGGTGATCTTCTGGTCTGGGAAAAAAGTTGAAAGCTTGCAGCTTTCTGAAGAGGCCAGTGTTCTGAAAGATGTGTGCATCGTGCACCTTCCTGGGCCAGCCTGTGTTAATGTCAATGAAATGCCCACGGTGATCCACAAGTGCCTGGAGAACCATAGAGAAATACTCCTTCTGATTAACGGACTCAGAGGCTAGGTGGGCTGGTGCCAGAACTGGAATATGTGTGCCATCTATCACCCCTCCGCAGTTAGGGAAACCCATTTGTGCAAAACCATCCACAATGTCATGCACGTTACCCAGAGTCACAGTTCTTCTGAGCAGGATGCGATTAATGGCGCTGCATCAACACGATTTCAACGGTCGACTTTCCCACTCCAAACTGGTTAGCAACCAATTGGTAGCTGTCTGGAGTTGCCACTTCCAGATTGCAATAGCCACCCGCTTCTCCACTGTCAGGGCAGCTCTCGGTCTTGTGTCCTTGCGCCGCAGGGCTGGGACGAGCTTCTCACACAGTCCCATGAAAGTGGCTTTTCTCATCCAAAAGTTCTGCAGCCACTGCTTGTCATCCCAGACTTGCATGACAATGTGATCCCACCACTCAGTACTTGTTTCCCAAGCCCAAAAGCAGCGTTCCACGGTGGTGAGCATGTCCGTGAATACCACAAGCAGTCTTGTGTCATATACGTTATTCGCTTCAATATCGTCATCGGAGTCCTCACTGTCAGTTTGGATCTTAAGGAGTAACTTGACTGCCAAACGTGATGTGCTGGTGAGACTCATCAGCATATTCCTCAGCAGTTTGGGCTCCATTCCCGCTGACCGAAAGGGAAGACAGAGCACGCAGTACAAAAACCGTTGAAAGATGGCACCAAATGAAGATGGAAGCACAGGGATTGCTGGGATGTGAACCAATGCATCACGGGGCGTTGGGACGGGACCCAGAATGCTCCGCACCCCCCGCCCCTTCCCACAAGCCACAGCGCCAGAATGGGAAGAGGTGCTCTGCGGGATAGCTGCCCATAATGCACCGCTCCCGATGCTTCTGCAAGTGCTGCAAATGTCGCCATGCCAGTGCGCTTGCAGCGGTCAGGGTGGACAGACTGCAGCGCTTTCCCTACTGCGCTTTCCGAAGGCGCGTTTAACTCAAAGCGCTCTACATCTGCAAGTGTAGCCATGCCCTTAGCGAAAGATCCAAAGTCATTCCTGAAACTAGTTCTCCCACAGACCAGCACATATAGCTCTACCACCCTAGGTATTCAGGATCAGAGAATGAGAATGCCATCTCTTTATTACATTAGAAAGTAAACTAGTAACTAGTACTTTCATGTTGGTGTCACAGTTATGACTATATAAAGCTGGAAGACCCTTTCCACTCTAAGTTCCATTTTTTATGTACACACACACACACACACCCCTTTCTTTCAAGCATATCATTATTCAGAAAAAACAAAGTCATGAGAAGTGTATTACCTTTATTTATATTTTACAATAGGGTCTTTGAACAAATGCTGGAAAAATGAAGTGGGCCTTGTGATTGTTTTTCTAGAAAAACAAATCCCTCAAGAGGGTATCCATGAAGGATTAGTTACTATACAGTATCCATGGTGATGCATGGCACTCATAATATTCTTAATTAAATGTGAAGACAATAACACTAGATTCATCTCCAGGGATGAATAGATGCAAAAAAAAAAAGAAGAAGAAGAAGAAGAAGAAAAAGAAAGATTACTTCTATTAGGAACAACTTGTGTTACTGATACTCTACCAAGAAAATACCAAATATTGACTGTACTTTGGTCTCAGAGCATATGTGCAGTGTTGTTAATGTGCACTCTGACTTTTACACACTATTGTTGCATGTACAAAGATTGTGCAATCTAACTTTCCTAATTTGATTATATCGTATCATATTCAAGTAATTATACATCCAATATGTTGCAAATTGCAATTAAACAAATTACATGAAATTATTACACATGTTTAAAATAATTTGCAATACGACGTGATTACACTATGTGCAAAAATAAATGGTGTTGAAAATTGCTTTAAAAACCTAAAGATCATACACAAACAAACACAGAAAGATCAGGCAAACTGGGACTACATCCTAATGATGAACTATTGCATTAGGTTTCAGATTATGAGTAGGTACATTTTCTTTTGGGGCTTGTTTCAAAAGCATGCTTTTCACTTTGTGCATTTTAAAAATGGCTCTATTTTATTACAGGGAAAACTAGATAACTATCAAAGGAAATCAAAGGAAAACTGCTGCCAGGGTTTCAATAAATGTTTTAAGGAGTTCCTCAAGAAAAAAGAGGGTGACAGGTGGTCGACAGCTATTTCCCCTCCAGCTTCTAAATGAGCAATAAACTAAAACTGTTCACCTCCATCTCTCACTTAATGTAGGCACCGTCAAAGCAATGATTTCTTTGCTCAAGTGAAGAGCCCCTTAAGCATGCCCTACATTTTCAAAGCAGTGAGTGAGGTTTTAGCTGTGCAACTCCCATTGACTTTAAAGCAAGTTGCCTGGCAAAAAGACCATGCAATACTATGAAAATTGAGAGGATAATTTCTTCAGTTGAAATGGTTTTATTTAAGAAGCTATGTTTTTGAAACTTAAATGTGTAGTCCGAATCTCAAAACAATGCCGAAAAACACTGCAGTGTTATGACTGTTGTGTTAAACCTATATTTTATGTATGTCTCAAGAATTCTAATGTATCTAGACACTGTGTTGCAAATACAGTAAATTGCATATATTTAAAAGAGGATTGCTTATTTTCACTTGCCTAGTCCATTGTTCAGTGTGTTACATAACATTAATCTTATAACAAAACTGACTTTGGGACTCAGAATATGCTTTTGAAGTTTGTCTGTTTAATGCATTACAGTCGCTTTCACACAGACACGGAAGCATGCGGCCTGCCTACCCAGTTTTAGTACTTGTAACATTCAGGCTGAGCCTCCTTCACATTAATGGAGTGCTTCTACATTAGGGTTTGCATCAGTCTAAATTTATTTGATGTAGACAGGGCCCAAGAATGCTGTAGATAACATACAGAAGTCAGAACTCAGGATTCAGCTGGTAAAGAAAACAAACTGGTTTCCAGATATGCTTGTGATGGGGTGTTTACCCCCACACATCCTGGGAAAGAGTTAATAAGGGCCCGATAAGCAAATGTACCTACCTATTTGCACCTGGAGGGTGGTCCAAGCCTAGTTAGAAATAAAACCCAGTGGAGAGCAGGGTGAACCTGTCTGGGGAAGGAGACCTGGAGGAGAAGAGGTGGGAAGTGACCTATCTCTGGGATGCAGCAGGAATAGAAGGCTCAAAAAGAGGAAGGGGAAAAAGCCAGGCACTAGGGGTGAGCTGTAAGCCTGCATGAGATGGGGGCTCTGATGAGTGGGAGCCTGTCTGAACCTTTGAGTAAGGGGAGGAGTGCATCAGCCCCTAGACTGTAGGGTTCACTGAGGCACTACAGGGACAATCTAGAGCATCAGAGGTAGGTCTAGAATGAGGTGACTGCCAGCTGAACCTAACTGTGCTGAAGGGTTCAGTTTTGTATACATTTTTGTATATTTTGACTTTGATAAAGGACTGTGTGGTTCTGGAAGGAGCAGAACTCTGTAAAGTGGTCTGGCTGGAGGACCAGAAGATGTGTATGGCCAAAGTGGGCCAAAGGGCAGTGGCTGAACTGAGGCAAAGGTGCACTAATGCTACATCTGCCAGGAGGGGACATGTTGGGATGGCAACTTTGCCACCATGTTCTATGTGAAAATACAGACATAAGATTTAAGAATAAATACCGTGTGCAATTTCAGAGGCCTGCAGCCTTCCTCAAGTGAGTGGTATCATTGAAGTCAAAGGGACTATTTGTATGAATAGGGCACCATGATCAGGCTATTCATATATTCAATGACAAAAACCCTACATTAATGTGGAATTAACGTTGTTTGGTGGTAGGTTGCCCCCCTGGCAGAACAATGAGTTGAGCAAAACTCAAACTTCTGAAAATCAGGAAATGCTGCGTTCAAATACCTCCATTGTCAGTTCCAAACCTTTGCACTGTGTGTCTTTGGAAACAACATATTAATCTGCCCCAAGATCAGGCAGTAGCCACTTGTCACAACCTTCCACCCACCCCTAAGGCAAATAAAATACAGATTTTTCTCAACAACCAATCCAAGCTTTGCCTGCTATCAGTCCTCATTACCCAACCTCTCTTCCTTGCCCTGTGTCCCCCCACTGCCCCCGCAAAGTCCTCTGTCTCCAACATGTTCTTAAACACCATTCAGAATTTGGATTCTTCAAAAACTTAATGAGCATTAAACCTTGGGTAAAATTGATCGATTGAGATCATTTTGACCCACATTACAGTAATAGTTTGATCTCTAGATTTGTGCAAAAAAAACCCAACCAAACAAAACAAAACAAACAAAAAAAAAAAACCCAGAAACAAAACCACACCTACCCACCCAGAAATATTTTGAAAAAAATTCTTCCCCTACTCCCAGGTTATATCTCCAGAACTACTAGCTCAAATGACCCCAAATTAGGAACGCTAACCCTACTCTGCATTCCCACGAGGCATAGCAACCCCAAACCCCTCTCTCCCATCCCCTAATACTCTTTCCTTCCCAGGAAGAATTCATGTCTAGTTTTTTCGTACCGAATACTTTGATTACAGTCTATCTGAAAATAAAATTGCCACCTATGACTCACAAATTATAGCAACCTCCACCCACAGTTTCAAATCTTTGTCATCTTAGGCAGGGGCCTGTAATTCTTTTATCCTTGGATCTGTTAATGGAAGGGTGTGTTTGGCGACAAAGTTATTGAAAGGAGGCTGTAGGAGGGAAACAAACAGGAAATGAAACAATGGCAAAGATAAGGTGTAATTATTGTGGTACTGGGGGGACTGTGCCTTTAAGGGCTGTGTCTTACAGACAGAGTTTGGGCAGGGCACCTTGAAGCTCTTATTGTTATGTACAGCCAGTTGGAAATGACACAGAATAAAACAAAGCTCTTGGAAGCACCTAAAGCATTGATTAATCACTGAACACCATAGAGAATGCCAAGGGTCCTAGGGGAAACGATGGGGAAGCTATTATTTGCGGGGGGGAGGAACCTAGTCTGGCCAACCAAGCTGACAAGGTTTATTCTTCCCTGACAGGAGTCTGGGATCAAAGGGATATTAAAACCTTAAAGATCCTGGCCTGGGGAAGAAGGAAGAGTTTAGTGGACTGTCAGCAACTGCCCAGGGGAGACACTGAAAAGACACACCAAAGGAGGGAAAGAATGTGGCAGAGCAGCCTGCTTCGTTCAGGCCATGCGTGGAAGTTAATGGGATAAATGGAACTCATGAAAGCACTCATGGTAAGATGACAGTGTCGTGAAGACCCATGCATACCAGCCTTTTTTGTTTTCGCCCTTTGCTTTCAGTATGAGGTACCTTTGGGTGAATAAATACTGGTTTGTTTGGAAGAAGCTGTTCTTGATTCACTTTAATTAGCTACTGTCACGGGCTCTCCAAGGAAAAGGGCTTACAGTTGCCCAATGCATTTGGGTCCATTGGGAAAAAAGGGGGCTGCAGCCAAGAGATCCAGTCTAGGAACAGCAAGATGCCATGGTTCCACCCAAACACGGGTGAAGGTAGCAAAACCTGGGACTAAGCGGTGTCGAAAGCGCAACTCATTCTGTAATCACGAAAGTAACTCACTGGATTTGGTGGTTTGCAGAGGGTTTTGTGTGAACCAGTTTCACAAGTTTTTAGTTCAAACAAATCTAAATTCTCACAGATGGAATGCTCTGAAAAATGCCAAATGTTGCCTGGTTTCAAGTTAGATAGACATGGTTCCGCTGAGAGCCATTAATCTCTCCCTGGAAGACAAACTGTGGCTCAGATGCACTTACAAATCAGCCAAACGTGCTCAAAACTCGCTTGAGGTTTGTAAAAGAAAATGAAATCAGTCACGTTTTTCCTGCTCTTGAGGTGTAGCACATTAATAAAGCTGTGCTAATCTTAAAATTTTACTTGATAAGTATCAAAGAGTAAACCCAGTATCCATGCAATATGTGATTACAAATTCCTAACCACACCCCACTAGAAAAAAGTCAGCCTCTAAATACTGGGATCTGAACATTTGACGATGCAATGAAGATCCTTATATGACTAGGGCAACAAAACATAGAGGGGATTACAATCCTCTGAGCCTTCCATTCCCCTGACCTAATTTCGAAGTAAATATTAGGGGGGAAATAATTCTTTATCATGTGAATTTAGTGTTCCTAAAAGGTATTTTGACATATTTATGGCATAAAAACAGAATTTAGATTAAAATTAAGGCGCAGCTCACCCCAACCTATTCTAAGCTACACACTTACTGCTGAAATCCAGCCCTCACACTTCATTACTGAGCCTTACCAGGAAACCTCCCCTGTCTAAAGTGATAGCTTACAAATCTAACATAATGCTCACTATACCACAACTATCAACCTGGACTGGATTTGAACTGGTGGTCTTTCAGATTTGGTTCAAATCCAGCCAAGGCTGGGAGCTAATAAAGTTTGCTACCATATGAGGGATGTTCAATAGCCTGTTTGGAATAACTATTTTGTTTAGATCCTAGTGGACAGGAATCCACATAACAAAAATATGCCATTAACAAGCTCAGCAGGCAGGCCAAGATTTGGATGGTCATGGAAAGTAAACCATTTCCTCATCCTTAGAAATAATTCCCCCCCAACACCTTCGCCCACATCCACACCCACACCCATGCCCATGCCAGGTTTGAGACATATTGCCAGGGCAGCATAAGGAACACCACGCTTGCTGTGCTTGATTTCTGAACAAATAGAGATCATTCTCTAGGGCATACTGTCAATCTGGCACCTCTCAGAAACAGTAAATTCACATAGAAAAATAATTTTAAAACTAAGTAAGGCAGAAGCTCTGGTTTAACCTCCCAGTCCTTCACAAATATCTGTGGGCTTGTTTAATAGAGATTGTAGGCAGCATGAAGGATACTTAACAACACACTAACTTTAGGATAGAGTGTCTGCTGAGTTTTCAGCTTGAAACTCTATATTTCCTTTCCACTTGTGCTTTTATATTGCCATCACTTGGAAGGTGTCATGATTCTGAAGGACAGCTCTCCTCCCTCCTGTGAGAGCAATGAAATCCTGGAGGACACTGTATACCATCCTCCTTAGAAGCAAGTATCTCTGGTAGCTTTAGAACAGTGGTTCTAGAACCTATTTGCCATTGTGGGCCACATCCACACAATAGATATACTACCTGCATGGCCCTAAGGATGTCACATGGGTGTAGTTGTGTATTGATAGGGCCGTGGGTTGAGAACTACAGCTTTAGAAGCATTTTGTAATTGCAAAGGAAGCTTGAAGAGATTGAAATGTGGCTGCGAGGATTTATTTCTATGAAGGGATGGACGCTTTTGCCAATTCTCATTATTTCTATGTGAGCCTCACGCTACAGCCCAACTCCTGAATGTTTACATGAGAATCTGAGCTTTCATTGGAGGGATATGGGAAGGCTCTAGTATTTTCGGTTGTGGAGAAAATACTGAAAATGTGAACCCTAAAGGCTTGCACCAGAAGGCAAATGTAAAGAAACAAATTATTTTCAATCTCATGATTTTTGAATGTTTGAAGTTGGCGATATCAAGTCAATCTAAGACAGTGTCCACAAACTGTGTGTGGTGGGCATTAAACTATGTGGTTGCCAAGATGTTGGTTTCCATCGGTAAGATCTACATGAAATATAATTCCCTCCTAATATGACACAATTAAGTAATGAGAAGGTGAAGAAGGGGGCAACCACCAGGGAGATGGTCTGTCACTGGGCTTGCTGCAGGGAGTTGGACAAAGAGGGAATGAAAGGTTGTAGAGATCTGTACCTTCTAGCTATGCTTTTAAATTACATCCATGTATGTTAAAGCTTCTAAGTTACCTACATACAGTATTCCTGTGGGTGACTGTTTTTACCATGTAAATTATTCTGTTCTAAGACTCAAATGTTTTCCAGGTATATAAGACCAAATTCAGTTGATCCTAAATTCAGGGAAGCACCTTGGTAGTAGTGGAAATGTTAGGTTTCAGAGGATACTACGTCTACACAGAAAAGAAAACCCCCCAGCTAGTCCTTGCGAACCAACTTGGGCTCGGGCTGTGGGGCAGTTTCATTGCAGTGTAGACTTCCAGGCTCAGGCTGGAGCCTGACCTCTGGGACCCTCCCACTCCACATGTCCTAGAGGCTGGGCTCCAGCCTGAACCTAGGAATCTACACAGCAGTGAAACTGCCCCGCAGCCTGAGTCGGCTGGCATGGACCAGCCATGGGTTTTTAACCCTATGTCTACACTGCAGTGTAAGCCCAGGCTCAAGCCTAACGCCCCTTGTGTCTACATTGCAATTGCCCAGACCCAGGATCCCAGGCCCCTGCAGGGCAGGAGAGTCTGAGCTTGAGTTAAGCCAGGACCCAGTGTCCAATCTCTGTTGCTCTGCAGCGTAGACGCAGCCCCGCTTGACTCAGGTCCTGGGATTCAGCCAGAAGTATCTCACAATTCCACTGCACATCTTCCTTAGGCCTCTCTTTCCCAATAATCTGAAATCCACTCTATTGAAAGCCAATCTGCTTTTGAAAATGGCAGCAGCTGAGGTCAGAGTTAACCCATTCTCTTCTGATCACCGATCTGGAAGCAATACTATCAGAGAGCCTCCTGGGTTTGCAATGGAGAGAGAACAGATCAAGCCTTTTGCAAATCAAGCTGCTTCCTGGTAACATGCAGGGCAGGCCATATTTTTTTCCCACAAAGCACCACAGTCCAAGGGCTAGAGTGGCCACATTTTGGGGAAGAGGTTGGGACACTAGGGACTCTGGGATATGGTTACTTTGATTTGGGTCTGTGCACTGCAGTGTGGATGCCAGAGCCCTAGGTTCGAGCATGGTTTAGAAAAGTCTTTTTCTAAAGGGTTTTGCTGAAACCAGTGCCCTTGGGGTCAAAATAGAATTGGCTAATAAGTTATATACTTGGGGCTGTAAACAGAACTAAATCCCATTGAAGGGATTTTTTCCCCCAACAGAGTCCCAAAAGATTCAGTGCTAGAACATACTTATTTAATTTTAAAAATAAATGAGTTTACAAAAGGGAAAGCTGCATGATTTCAAAAGTTACATATGACACAAAGGGTCAGATTTCAAAATGTAGTCCTTGTGCATGCAACCACTTGAGCATACGCATTTTCAGACAGAATCAGCATAATCAGAGCCCTGCCTCAATGACTTAAAGCCACAGTAACTCCAATTATTTTAAATTAGTTACTCCAGATTTACACTGCTGTAACAGAAATTATTATACTCGGGGCTGCAAATACTTTTGTGCACACAAATCAACCACAACTCATTTCTGTGCAATGTTTATTGTGTGTGTGTTTCAACTTGTAAGTGATAGTACAGAAACCCTGGGAAAGCAGATGATCCTGCTCACACAAATGGAAGCTAGATTGAGGTTCCTTTGAAAATAATGCTTAGTTTCCAATGATTACATTTACAGACCACAAGAAAACTTAAAGAGTTGAATGCACCAGATACACAGAATATACTAACAGTAAATGTAAAAATCAACAGTCCATATAGAATCAAAATGAAAGATACTACACTAATGTCATCTAATGAGGAAAGATTTCTTAAAATTTGTTTAGTAATGTGAAAGGTGAATGTGGAGAGACAAAGTCTTTTGCTTTTGTTTTTTATTTTGTTTACAATTCTCCAGGAATGTATCACTGTTTATTACAAAAGATTGCAAATATGTGAAAACCGGCACAGAAAATTAACTTCAGTTTTCTGGGTAAATAACAGGGTTAATATTGGGGGACTGGAGGACTGAAAAAAAGCAACAAATAGAGAAAATTAAGAGCATTAAAAGTAAAAGCAGTTTCATGCTATGGTTTATTTAATTAACTGTACATGAATAGAACATATAGCATGCACGAGCATGCATGTGTCTATCTTCTACCACATTAGCTTACTTTAACAGACAGCCTCACATTTACACTTAATTTATTATTAACAAATATCTACTTTCCCAACAACTACAATTTTCATATACTTGAGTGGTCCAAAATTCATGTGAAAAATTGGTAAAAATAGCATTTATAAAACCCAGGAATTTTTCTGTAAAAATTGGCAAAAACTGAAAATGAAGGGCTTTGTAGACAGAGTATTGAAACAGGCATTGCCACAGTGGATCAGACCAGTGTTTCACCTAGTGCAGTATTTTGTCTTTTACAGTGGCCAGTACTAGTTGTTTCAGAGGAAGGTGCAAAAAAACTCTTCAATAAGCAGTTATGGAATAACCTGCCCCAGAGGGAAGTTACCTCCAAAAGTTAGAAGTTGGATTTTGGGGGTGTTTTATCAGTTTGATAATAGCACATACAATAAGTTAATTTTATAAACATAATATACCTATTAAATTCTATACCACAAAATAGAGTGCGTGTGTGTGTGAGACACACACACACACACACACACACACACTTAAAATATCTCAAAGTTCATCCCAAAGCCATCAGCTGAACACTGCTAGTATAACATTTACACAGGAACGTGAAATAGCCATATGCACTGAACAAAAAGTTGCACACAGACATGAATATTAGAATCTGTTTTACTGAGGTTGAAAGGTGATGCATATTGGCCAAACCACCATTTTTTCCCACTTGCCCCACAGCAAAATGTCATGAAAGCTTTTAACTTTAATGGTCTGGCAAAAAACAAACAAACAAAAAACAAAACAAAAAAACCCTTTAATTTTAATCTAATCTGATGGACAGTTCCTCTGAAAATTCATCACCCTTCATATGATGCATTTCATTGTCCTCATTTGATATGACCAGAAGTCCTGGGGCAGGGCTTGAACACCACTTTGTGTCAGAGATAGATATGACTGAATAAAGTTAGTTTTGAAGACACTAGGATTTCACCAGAGATGAATTTGGCCCATCATTTTCAATTAATGTTTTACTTACCAGTAAAGCTGCTTAAAACTTCTGCAGAAACAGGACAAATCTCCATTGTACTAAATTGCAGTGCAGGCAACTCATTTATCTCAGCAAGTCCTCAGACTAATTGCTATGTAACTTTACCAAGCTTATTCACTAACATATTCAAAACTCATGCCTTGGGTATATGTAACGTGGCTTTAGTTATGGATCATAACTTGGATGAAAAATTCCAGAGTATGTTTAATTTACATAAGCAATTCATATCACATGAATTATGGCATAATAGTGACCAAAATCAATCAGACTTAAAATACATTATTTTAAGCTCACCTTCACAAAAGTGGTACCACAGATTCGGTTAAATCAATGCCATTTTTCTTTTAAGATTTAAAATTGATTTGATAATCATAAAAAAGTTCATTATAAAATTATTGCTAACTACTGCCCTTGCCATTGAAAAGCACAAAACAATTTACCATAAAAGAGAATTTTTTTTTGCTGAGGTTCACTGCTTAAAAAGTTATTTTCTATAATAAATGGCTTTTCTCAGCATAATTCTGAGAACTAATCAGATGAACTTCAAGAAAATATCAAACCATTGCCTCAAGTAATGTTCTGAAAATTAAAGTTACATTGCATTAAATTCAAAAAGTGGATTACAATTTTTAATGAATGCTATTTTTTTGCATATTAAAAAGAACATTTTTCCATTTACTATAAAATATGATTTTCAATTACATCAATTTTACTGACTCACAAATCTTTTATGTGATAAACAGGTTTGGTTTTAATGCTCATTACAATGCAGGCCTATCATCTAGAAGACAAGTAGTATGCATACATATTTCACAGATGGCTAAAAATCAGCAAACACCTGGATTGTGCTAGTTAAATGGTTTGATTTTTCTCCTCAATTCATTTTCATCTGAATATAATGCTCTGCGATAAACTCAGTCAAAAATTTCAATATTAAAACACAGATTTTATTAGCTGAAAACTCACTACATGAGCTAAATATGCCCTCATAAAACTCAACCTTTTGAAGCAAAAATGTAGCTTCTTTAATTTATTTTTGCATCTTAGAGTGGCAGCTTTTAAGAAAAAGTCACTAATACACTTTAGCAATCCACGAAAAACCTTCCTTTTGGAATGAGAATGCAACCTGGGTAAAACATAGTGTGAAGAGGTTTGTGTATTGGTGAAAAAAATTGCAGCAGAGTCAGAATGAGACATGTCATGAGGAGTGGGGGGGAAAGAGAGGGAGTGAGTGTGCCGTGAGAGGCACGGTTTGCTTTCAGTGAAATTTTATTAAGTTTTAAAGCCTGTTAATCTACCAACATACACAGAAAATAATTTTGGAAAACCTAAAAGAATCAAAAAGATGTAAAGTGACTTAGACATACTGTGCCCACTGCCACCTTTATGTGAGTATTTGTCTGGCTAGCTGGAAGAAAAGGGGCGTTTTACCCAGGGTTACCAGGTGTCAGGTTTTCAGCTGGAACACCTGGTTGAAGAGGGCAGTGCTGACCAGGTCGTTAAAAGTCCAGTTCAGGGCACAGGCAGGATCCCTACCCAGCTCCGTGTAACGCCTGGGAAGCTGCTGGCATCTTCCTCTGGCTCCTAGGCGGGATGAGCATGGGGGCTTTGCGTGCTGCTCCCACCCGCAGTGCCAGCTCAGCAGCTCCCATTGGCCTGAAACTGCGGCCAATGGGAGCTGAGGAGGTGGTGTCTGCAGGTACAGGCAGCACGCAGAGCCTCTGCTTAGAAGCCAGAGGGAGACGCCGGCAGGTTCCTGGGTGCCGCCTGAGGTAAACACCGCCCAGAACTGGGGTTATAGGGTCAAAGGGAGAGGGGCAGTACATGCGGTGATGGGGGTACCAGATGGTGGTGGGGGCATGGGGTAGGAGGCATGGGGGGAAGGGGCACCAGGTGGTGGGGGCATGGGGTGAGGGCCCCAGTTGTGGGACGAGGGCACCAGTTGGGTAGAGGGATTTAGGGGTGGGGGCAACAGTTGGGAGAAAGGCACTGGACACAAAGGTGTACAGACTCTAAAACATGAAGTATTTCCTGATCTGGTCAATTGGTAGATTGTATCCTAGCTGCATTTGTTGGAATGTTTTTACTGCTCTGTTAAAGAGATCATACAATATGCACACCATTGTCCATCCAGTTTTACTATATGAATAGAATTCTTATCTTCAGGAGATGATTAAACCACGATGTACCTGGAGGAATTTAATGGATTTAAACTGTAGTATCTTAGCTACCAGAACCGATAATATCTGCCTATGAATAGCCATAATGCCTGCGTGTAAGTGTCAGGGAAAAGGAAACAATACATTCTGTGATGCAGATGGCAGATGTAATTTATGGTTTTTAAGGACTGTTTTACATTAATGGAAAATCAATACAGTCACATATTCAGCAAATTTATACCAACGTTTGAGTGCGGAGTGAAGTTTATTAAGGGGAAAATTGAAGGGTTTGGGGGTTTTGTTGTTGTTTTGCCATTTATGCTATAATAATAAGTATTTTGCTGTGAGAACTAAGAGATATTTTATGGGATTTTTATTTTCTGTGAAAACTTGGAATAATCTATTACGTAAGAAAAACAAAGCACTTCTATGTTCACATACTATATTTGTTTGTATTAGAAAATTTTATTTTGCAGAACATTAAGGGCTCGAATATGGCACCTAACAGTCCATGCATCACCAGGGGAAAGGGAAGAGGCCAAGTGTTGCTCTTAGAGGCATCTCATTATTGTAAGGAATAAGGCTCCAGAGATTCAGGGTGGAGTGCATTGGCTAGCAGAGCTTACTATGTGCTAGAAAAAGTGTAGCCAGCTTCCCCACATTGAAGCTGCATCAATGTGCCCTATCCACACAGATTCTTTCTGTTGTCATCCCTCCTACCCTCCTTAACACAACTCCTAGAATTATGTCTGCCACCTTGTACAAATGAGAAGGGGAGAGTAAGGCCTACCTGTTCCCTCTTCTCTCTCTAGTGTATCCATGCAGGACTACCATGGAAACTATTCTCAAAGTGGCAACAGCTGTATAAAAATCACGTAATGGTGACCTGCAAAGAAAAATCATTCATTTTCATTTTGTCCTTCGTTACGTATAAAGGTAGCCTCAAATTATGTTTTTAAACCATAGACTTTTCTAATTATCTTTTATAATTGATTGAAACATCAGGTCTTTGCTTCTCCATCTTGCCTAATGAAGTTATACAAGTTCTTTGGAGAATATGAAAATGAGGCTACACTACCTGTAACCTGAGCTGAAGCTCCTCCTCCCACTATATATAGGGAATAACATGCTGAGTGTTAGATACACAGGGAAAGAACCTGAACTCAGTTTGAGTGAGGAAGAATTGCAGCTCAGTGTACAGCCTCATATGGCACCACTCTTCAGTCCTCCAAAGACCATGCCAAGGTCCTCCAGGAAAGAGAGGGACATGAGGTCTTGATATTTATGATTCTGTAATCTAAGGAACAGCAATAAAAACAATCCAGTAACTCTGTTTACATAATAGAACAAAATAAAATGTTCAGGAATACATGAAAATGATACGTAAGGAACTGAGGAAATACTTGCTTTTCACTTAGATTTGTCTAGCTTTTACTCATTTTGCAGTTCTTCCCCCTTGTTCTTGTATTTCAGGAGAATATTACCTCTCAGCATCTTCTTTCTCCATAGCTAAATCCACTACAGCCCTTTTAGGGCTCTAAGCAACCAACTTCTCAGAAAAGTGTCTCGATTACAAATTACTTCTGGTTCACTAAAACTCCACCAAAAGATCCAAGAACTTGCCACCACTTATGACCTTCCAACAGGAAGGGATAGCTCAGTGGATTGAGCATTGGTCTGCTAAACCCAGGGTTGTGAGTTCAATCCTTGAGGGGGCCATTTAGGGATCTGGAGCGAAAATTGGGGTTTGGTCCTGCTTTGAGCAGGGGGTTGGACTAGATGACCTCCTGAGGTCCCTTCCAACTCTGATATTCTGTGTGATCCTGAACACCATTAATTATTAATATATAATGCCTTGGGACTGGCTGCAAATTAATTTTGCAAAGTTACCTTACTGCTAGAGATCTTTTATTAGGTTAGACAAGTAAATAAACAAACAGTAAGTTAAACAATTTCAGCTTTGAAAGCTGAACAAGCATGAATTAAAAAATACAGGTATGAAGTCAGCAATACTGTTGGAGTACATATGTGAGTTATTTTTATTTAGGTATAAATTACAATAGGCTTACTAAATATAGCAGCATCTTTGTTGAATTCATCGTATTCTAAGAAAGGAAACCACGTGGTGAAATATTGCCTCTTTTGTTATGTTTTACAATGATGAGCTTCCCCACTGTGAAGATAAAACACCCACTCATGCTCCCACACTGGTAACATTACATCAACAACCATTGTAACCCAGGACTAACTCAACTGAATTCCACGGAGTCACACTGGTGTAAAATCAATGTGAGAGGCAAATGAAGCTCTTTGTTGCCTCCAAATAAAGGATCTACTTAGTCAGTGATGGCCAGATTATTAAAGGTATTTAGGTGCCTCAAGATGCAGATAGGCACCTCATGGTATTTTCAAAAGTTCCTAGACACTTAACTCCATAAATTTTGAATGGGTTTTGAAAACTGCACTAAATGCCTATCTGCATCTTTAGTCACCTAAATACCTTTTAAAATCTGGCCCTGAGGCTCTGTTTGAGTGCCAATAGGACACACACATTTGTATTAGACAGGGTTGTACACACTTACCACGAGAAAAAGAGGGAATAGTTAAAAGGAAAGTAGCTGACTAATCTTATAAAACAAAAGAAGTCAGACTAGAACATGTATAGCAATGATGTATCCCTGTAACCCTCTTTCCTGATGAAAATACACAAACTTATCAAGATTCACAATATCCAAACATAGCCCCAACTATCTGGAGATATCTAGAGATATAGGACATGAACTTATAAGCTCTATATCTCCAAGTCCTGGAAGGTCTAGAATACCCACAACTCCCACTGACTTTAATAGGGGCCAAGAGACTTCAGCACTTCAAAGAAACAGACATAAGACATGGATAATTTATGGATAGTCCAGTACACCAAGTATGTGTCCTAACTAATCTATGGTTTTAAATCTCAGAGATACTAAATCTAAAGTACTAAAGTTAATGCAATAAAACTATCCCCACTCTAACCGTCAAATATCTTTCTGCTTTAGCTATAATTTAGGATAGTATATTTTCCATACATTTTCAGCTAAAGTGTGTCCAACTTTTTACAACAGATCATAATTAATTGATAAGAGTTTGCATAGTTAGATGTCAACAGGGATATTTTAAAATTAAGCAAGTGGTAACTTAGGTAATATCACAGGAAATGTTTTTGTCTTTTTACAGCTAACATATTTTCCTATAATTCTAGATGTTGTCTTCATGTCTAATCAAGGAAGTTGGTTCAACTGTGTCCAGCCATGTATAGGTCTCTCCTCTGGTTTCTGTGCCTTGTTATGGCAGGACAGCTTGCATGCCTTAAAGATCCCCAGAGTCTGTGTCGACAGGGGCTTTATGCTCCATCAAGGACTGAGTGTAGGGGAGGGAGCAGACAAAACAGACACCCCGATCCTCCAGGTTGGGGATTAGGCACAGAGCTAACAACCCTGTCCCCTAAAAAATAAAATGTTATGAAAACAGCAGCAGAGAAATTGACCATTACTGTGTGTTATTTGCTTTCAGAAGTCAATGACCTGTACGACTGCCAGTGGCAAAAGCCGAAAGGAAGCCACTGGAATGAAGACTGAAGTGCTCAACACCAAGACAAAAAACAAACTTGGTTTTTGGAATGTACAGATAATGTACGAAACAGGGATGTTAGCTCAGCTCAACGCAGAGATGAGATGCTACAGCATCGGTGTGCGTAATAGTGTAAGAATATTGTACCTCCAAGTACAAAGTCTAAGCACTCATTACAGAACTTTGAAATGACTGTGTACCCCATTTTGCCACATACCATGATCCTTCCCTTATCAACTTTCTGATGGATCTGCCTATCTCCTTCCCAGCAATGTCTCTAGGTCTTTCCTCATCCCATCTACCCCTTTCTTGCTGCCTAATTGCCACATCATCTGTTGTTTGTCCAGAAGACACCTGCTTCCTTGGGTGGGCAAGCAACTCCTCTATGTTGTACTCCAATGGCTAGCAATTCCTGGGGCTGCCACAACAACTGTGGAGTCAGCAGGCAACTGGATGGGGATGTAACTTCAAGGATGCTGCAGGCTCTTTTTCTGTGACCCTCCAATCACCAGCCAGAGCGCTCTGCAGTGAGTGCCAAGATTTAGTGGTGTTCACTTTCCCTTGCTGTTCCTCTGCTCTTCCCTCTGATATATTCCAGTGCCTCCTTCCCCACCCCCTCCACACACATCGGCTCTCTTCTCCTGCAGGCCCATTTGCCAGGGGACAGCCACATCCCTTGGAACTTTCCAGCAGTAGAAGTTCCAGCAGGGATCCCTGTACTCCCAAAATGTACAGAGGCTGCTGGGCACAGAGGAGAATTGTACATTCAGAAAACCTTCAGAGTCCCCAAACTTCAGCAGGGACACAAGCACTGAGAGAAGAGAAGAATGTGCAAACATAACTCCATGTATGTTCTCCTGTATGCATTAACACTTTCCTGGGTTGCGCATGCATGTAAATGATGGCCTAAAGGAGTAGGTTGCCCTCTATTATTATACAATAGTATTTTCCTTTGGTTTATTGTTTTGTAAAACTGAAGATTAACTTCCTGCAAAAATAAAATTAGTGAGATTTTAATGTCAGTTTTTCTTTAGGCCAACTCAGTGAGTTGGTTCATGCTCTTTAAAGCTCTAAATGATTGGGGACTACTATATAAGAAACAGTGACTCTCCTATCTAGAGTGCAAAACATTAAAACTCAACATTTTCACTCAAGTGATACCAGTACTATTGTATCTTCTTGATACAAAATGATACTGCTTTCACTGCAGGTATAAATGAGTGGTGAATGTTGAAGTTTTAAAGATGCTCACTGTTATGTGCCAGCTTGACATTTACAATCAACTTTTGTCTCTTCTGCTGTTGATTCTTGGAGTTGAATTTACCATTTTAGAATCCAGATCTCTGGGGCCCGCTCCCTCTGACAGCTGTTAGAGCCCTCATTTCACAAGTCTCAGGGCAAAGTAACAGCTTTCCTTACTTGTTCAGGCCTTTGGTTGAGGCAATGTACGTGATCTGATTCAGTATGTGTCATTTAAAAAGACCTTTCAGCCTCCCCGTACCCTGCCCTGGTTTGTATGTTTTAACTAGTGTGAGATGCTCTGGTGCCATGTAGAAACTTAGAAATAATTTTTTTAATGCTGCTATTTAGCAGCAGCAGAGATTATTTTTGTCTTCACTGTCTCACAAGTTAATGGTAGAGTGTACAATTTTTATATTATACATAACAATAAACAAAATAAAGTACCTCTAAAATTGTCCAGCTACTTTGGAAGGGTTAGTTCTGATGGATACAAATAAGGAAGCATCTGAAATAATTCAGAGCCCTACATCTATAGTGCAAGCATGGTAATACTGCCCTAATTTTTTTAAAAAATACTATGTATAAATATTGTATACATTTTTTGGATAAATGTGTACAGATGTATATGAACACGGATAGGTCATGATCCTGTAAACATCTAGGCACATATAGAACTATACTCTTCACGTTTGTAAATTGAGGAAGATACAGTACTTACCTTCCTTTGTAAAGTGCGTTGAAATGTACTGCTGCCACACCCCAATGGCCTCCCTCCCTCAGGGGGTCCCCTGGGGAGGCAGATCAGCATTGACTGTTGCTAATGCTGTTGCAGGCATTGCAACGCATTCTGGGAAGGGCTAAAGGTGTGAGTGAAAGGTTCCTTTGCAGGTTGCAAAAGGCCGAAGAGGGAGGGAGAGAGAAGAAAATGGCTCCAGCTAGGCCCGAAGATAAGACGTTGACTCCAGCCCAAGGCCACAGCACACAACCGACTCTCGGCTGCCTGCCGAGAAAGACAGCAGCCTGAATTCCACCCCGACTAGCCGTGAGAAAGGAATATTCAGCTGAACAGAACTACAGGGGCTGCGAAAACCAGTGAGACAGCGAAGACCAGCGAGTGGGTAAACAACCATCTTGTGTCCCTGAAACCGGTGTGTTTTGGGAAAGCTGAGGAAGCCATGGAAAGCTGTTTTGGACTGGTACAAAGAGCATGGGGAACAGAGGTCCCTGGATGAAATGCCCCCAGAAGAACCCAGGACCTAAAAACCCTCCTGAGAGCTGAAGCAAGTTGGAGATCAATAGTGGACCCTGGACGACCTGTGCACAGGACAGAACTCCCATCCACCCCTACCCCCCTTCTTTGTACATTACACCCGGGCCTGGCCAGCCTCAGGTAGTGCGTGTATGAGTATGAAAGTGGGTTAAGGCCTGGGGCACTAATGCTTTCTTCCTTCCTCTGAGTGACATGGGGAACCCGCAGCACTCTCCGCTGTTATTTTACTTTATTTTATTAATAAAGCTTTAAACTCCGTTACTTGGTGTGCTCTGTCATCTCCTCCCCTAATGATCCTGTGGCCTCAGCCTGATCACCTGACACCTCAGGCAGATTGGTAATATAAATCTGTCACACTGCTGAAAAGAATTAAATATTATAATTATTAATCCTATTAGAAATTCCATTGACTTAAATTCAGTAAGTAAAGCTATGCACACGGTTATGTATTCAGAGGATCAGCCAACATTAAATGAAAAATTATATGCATTTTGATCCACATTTACAAAGGTATTTAGATGCCTAAATATATAGATAGCATGGGGAGGGCCGTATGTATCCTCTTCACCCCCACAGGGTTACAGTGGATGGTGCTATGCAATCAGATGACCGCCCCCAACTCTCAGGCCTTTCTAGCAGCCACAGGTGTATATTTGTGTGGATCAATATCCTTACCTACAGTTATAATACAAAACATTTTCAGTGCAGGATTCATGTAATAGAATATTAGATCAAGAAGAAATGAAGAGGTGATATGCACAATTCAATGGAAACTTCCAAATATGAATAATAGATTTAATTTTACTGTATAAACTGAATGTATGAATGAGAACTGTAGTGAAGATACTGAGTAGAAAGAATACCACTGTAAATGTTCTATTTGTATAAAAATACAAGTAATTTTCTATTCATCTATGTACTGTAAGGCAGATTTTATTTCAAGCAAGGAAGAGGAATACAAAAAGGAAAACTATCTCCTTTACTGGGAAAATTCTGATGAAAGAGAGAGTTTACTGTGCCTTCATGCTTAACACCCAATATTCAGAGAACTCTGAATCAGCAGGTCACCATAACTCTGGATTGTTAATGTTATTTTTCAATAAATCTTGGAACACTGAAGAAGTTTCAGGGGAGTGGAAGAAAGCTAATGTTGTGCCAATATTTAAAAAGGGAAAAAGGGATTATTCCAGTAATTATAGGCCTATCCATATGACTTAAATCCTGGGCAAAACAACTGAATGGTTAATATGGGGATTTGGTTAATAGAATTAAGGGAGGATAATATAATTAATGTCAATCAATATGGAGGCTAATAGATCTTGTAAAGCAACCTGGATATCTTTTTTTTATGTGAATACAAGTTTGGTTGATAAAAATAATAGCACTGATGCCATAAACTTAGACTTCTGTAAGAAAGACAGTGACGTAATATCTTTTATTGAACCAACTACTGTTGGTGAGAGATACCAGCTTTCTGTGTAAGCTCAAAAGCTTGTCTCTCTCACCAAGAGAAGTTGGTCCAATAAAAGATATTACCTCACCCACCTTGTGTCTCTAATATCCTGGGACCGACACAGTTACAACAACACTGCATAGACTTCTGTCAGGCATTTGAATTAGTAGTGCACAACATTTTGCTTAAGAAACTAGAATGATGAAAAAATTGATATGGCACACATTAAATGGACTAAAAACTGGCTAACTGATAGAACTCAAAATGCAATAGTAAATAGAGAATCATCATCAAATGAGTGTATTTCTTGTAGGCTCCCACAGTGATTGGTTTTTGGCCTTACACTATTTAACAATTTTATTATCAATGGCCTGGAAGAAAACATAAAATCATTACTGATAAAGTTTGATGGTATTAGGAAATGGTAAATAACGAAAAGGACAGGTCACTGATACAAAGTGAACTGGATCACTTGGTAAGATGGGCAAGTAAACAATATGATTTTCATATGGCCAAATGTGAACATACATATCTAGAAACAAAGAATGAAGGCCATCCTTACAGCATAGGAGACTCTATCCTGGGAAGCACTGACTCTGAATATGGTTTGGGGGATAATGATGGATAATGAGCTCAACATGAGCTCCCAGTGTGATGCTGCAGCCCAAAGGGGTAATTAGATCATTGCATGTATAAACAGGGGAATCTTGAATAGGAGTACACAGGTTATATTATCTCTATATTTGGCACTGGAGCAACTGTTACTGGAATACTGTGACCAGTCTGATGTCTGAAATTCATGAAAGATGTTGAAAAACTGGAGATGGTACAGAGAAGAGCTGTGAGAATGGTTATAGGATTAGAAAACATGCCTTAGTGATAGACTCAAGGAAGTCTGCCTATTCAGCTTATCAAAGAAAAAGATTACGGGGTGACTTGATTACAGTACCTATATAGAGAACGCAAATTTGATAACAGAGGGTTCTTCAATCTAGCAGACTAAGGTATAACAAGATACTACAGCTGGAAATTGAAGCTAGTCAAATTCAGACTGGAAATAAGGTGTAAAATTTTAATGGTGAGTGTAATTAACCAAAATTTTTAAATCATGATTGGACCTCCCCTCCGCTCCCCAAGGGAGATGTTCTAGTTCAAGCACAAATTAATGCAGGGAAGTCCTATGGCCTGTGTTATGCAGGATGACCACAATGGTCCATTCTGGCTATATAATCCATGGATCCATGAATAACACCTGACACAGTCTCCTCTCCTCCTATTGTGTTAGGTAATATTGAGAGTATAGAGCCAATTTGGCTTCAGTATTCATGGAGTTTCACTAAGAACTCTTCTTAACTGTACATAGCAGAGAGAATCACTACACCCAAAACTCTAAAACAGAGAATGCCATGAAGCTAAGCGAGGTGAAGTGGCCCCTTAACACCCTTGTAGTCATAGGACAAAAAAGTGGGTTAGAGGGTTACAGATTGTTGTAATAAGCCATAAATACAGTGTCTTTAAATCATGATCTTAATAAAAGAAAAGGAGTACTTTTGGCACCTTAGAGACTAACAAATTTATTTGAGCATAAGCTTTCGTGAGCTACAGCTCACTTCATCAGATGCATTCAGTGGAAAATACAGTCTTAATAAAGACACTGGATTTATGACTTATTACAACAATCTGTAACCCACTAGCCTGCCCCCCCCCACCTTTTGTCCTATGCCTCCAAGGGTGTTAACAGACCGTTTTACCTTGAATAATCCCTTAGAATATGTGCTAACTATTTATGCTAAGATATCTGTTTGATCTTGTATTTAGCTGTGAAACTCTCAGTACATTTCCCAGACTTGAAGAAGAGCTCTGTGTAGCTTGAAAGCCTGTCTCTTTCACTAACAGAAGTTGGTTGAATAAAATATTTTCCTCGCTCACCTTCTCTTGTCAATATCCGAGGCTAAAACAACACTGCATACACGAGGACAAGCACTCAGCCAATGAAACACCAAATCAGAATTATTCACAAACTTCAAATTGAACTTTCATTAGCTGTTCTGTTTTTACTTTTAATTATTTGTATGGCAGTTGCAATTGAAAACAAATCCATTTTGGGGAGCCTTGTGTGGAAAGAGAATCTATCATTTTGGCCTGGTGAGAGACAATGTCCTACAGTAAACTACAACATAACATATATGAGCATAGTCAAGACCCCTAATATTTGTCAGCAAGATGGACCTAAATTCTCAGGCAAGGTCCCTGGATTGTGCAGTAACCTGGTGAAACAAATTGGAAATTTTGTGTCAGCTTCATTTAGATATTTTAAATGGAGGATTTAATGAATTAAATATGCAAATGATACAGGCAGTACAGTAACTTTGTATATAAAATTCAATTTGTTTTATGCTGTTTCCACATTTTCAGTGTGCATTGTAGGTATTGTAAGTATGAAGCCAAAAGTTTCGGTAGTGGACAGATGAGACTGGTGGTATCCAAAAGGGTAAGAGAGGAGATTTTAGATACTGAAATAAATGGGATATTTTTGCTAAAATGATTTAAACTGAATTAGTTAATGCTGACATTAAAATTGTCATGTTTTGGTTTCAGATTTACCATGTATTTCAGAGTGGTAGCCGTGTTAGTCTGTAGCAGCAAAAAAAATGAGGAATACTTGTGGCATCTTCGAGACTAACAAATTTATTTGAGCATACATATTTCAGATTACCACCATAACAGTTGAACTGTAGCACTGTAGTGTAGATGCTTCTTTTAGGGTATGTCTACACTATGAAATTAGGTCGAATTTATAGAAGTCTTTTTTTTAGAAATCATTTTTAAATAGTCGATTGTGTGTGTCCCCACACAAAATGCTCTAAGTACATTAAGTGCATTAACTCGGCGGAGTGCTTCCACAGTACCGAGGCTAGCATCGACTTCCGGAGCGCTGCACTGTGGGTAGCTATCCCACAGTTCCTGCAGTCTCTGCTGCCCATTGAAATTCTGGGTTGAGATCCCAATGCCTGATGGGGCAAAAAATATTGTCACGGGTGATTCTGGGTACATGTCATCAGGCCCTCTCTCCCTCCCTCCATGAAAGCAATGGCAGACAATCGTTCCGCGCCTTTTTTCTGTGCAGACGCCATACCACAGCAAGCATGGAGCCTGCTCAGATCACTTTGGCAATTTGGAGCACATTAAACACCACACGCATTATCCAGCAGTATATGTAGCACCAGAACCTGGCAAAGTGAAACCGGGCGAGTAGGCGACATCAACATAGTGACGAGAGTGATGAGGACATAGACACAGACTTCTCTCAAAGCATGGGCCCTGACAATGCAGGCATCATGGTGCTAATGGGGCAGGTTCATGCTGTGAAACGCTGATTCTGGGCCCGGGAAACAAGCAGAGACTGGTGGGACCGCATAGTGTTGCAGGTCTGGGACGATTCCCAGTGGCTGTGAAAATTTCACATGCATAAGGGCACTTTCATGGAAATTTGTGACTTGCTTTCCCCTGCCCTGAAGCACATGAATACCAAGATGAGAGCAGCCCTCACAGTTGAGAAGCGAGTGGCAATAGCCCTGTGGAATCTTGCAACACCAGACAGCTACCAGTCAGTTGGGAATCAATTTGGAGTGGGCAAATCTACTGTGGGGGCTGCTGTGATGCAAGTAGCCAACGCAATCAAAGATCTGCTGATATCAAGGGTAGTGACCCTGGGAAATGTGCAGGTCATAGTGGATGGCTTTGCTGCAATGGGATTCCCTAACTGTGGTGGGGCCATAGACGGAACCCATATCCCTATCCTGGCACCGGAGCACCAAGCTGGCGAGTACATAAACTGCAAGGGGTACTTTTCAATAGTGCTGCAAGCTCTGGTGGATCACAAGGGACGCTTCACCAACATCAACGTGGGATGGCCGGGGAAGGTACATGATGCTCGCATCTTCAGGAACTCTGGTCTGTTTCAAAAGCTGCAGGAAGGGACTTTATTCCCAGACCAGAAAATAACCGTTAGGGACGTTGAAATGCCTATAGTTATCCTTGGAGACCCAGCCTACCCCTTAATGCCATGGCTCATGAAGCCGTACACAGGCAGTCTGGACAGTAGTCAGGAGCTGTTCAACTACAGGCTGAGCAAGTGCAGAATGGTGGTAGAATGTGCATTTGGACATTTAAAGGCGCGCTGGCGCAGTTTACTGACTCGGTTAGACCCCAGCGAAACCAATATTCCCACTGTTATTACTGCTTGCTGTGCGCTCCACAATATCTGTGAGAGTAAGGGGGAGACGTTTATCACGGGGTGGGAAGTTGAGGCAAATCGCCTGGCCTCTGGTTACGCGCAGCCCGACACCAGGGTGGTTAGAAGAGCACAGGAGGGCGTGGTACGCATCAGAGAAGCTTTGAAAACCAGTTTCATGACTGGCCAGGCTACAGTGTGAAAGTTCTGTTTGTTTCTCCTTGATGAAACCCCCCGCCCCTTGGTTCACTCTACTTCCCTGTAAGCTAACCACCCTCCCCTCCCCCCTTTGATCACCGCTTACAGAGGCAATAAAGTCATTGTTGCTTCACATTCATGCATTCTTTATTCATTCATCACACAAATAGGGGGATAACTGCTGTACAGGGGCTGTAGCGGTGGTTGGTGCTCCTGCTGCCTTTCCTGCAGCTCAACCATACGCTGGAGCACATTAGTTTGATCCTCCAGCAGCCTCAGCATTGAATCCTGCCTCCTCTCATCACACTGCTGCCACCAATCAGCTTCAGCCCTCTCTTCAGCCCGCCGCCTCTCCTCCCGGTCATTTTGTGCTTTCCTGCACTCTGACATTGTCTGCCTCCATGCATTTGTCTGTGCTCTGTCAGTGTGGGAGGACAGCATGAGCTCAGGAAATATTTCATCATGAGTGCATTTTTTTCACCTTCTAATCTTCACTAGCCTCTGGGAAGGAGAAGATCCTGTGATCCTTGAAACACATGCAGCTGGTGGAGAAAAAAAAAGGGACAGTGGTATTTAAAAAGACACATTTTATAGAACAATGGGTACACTCTTTCATGGTAAACCTTGCTGTTAACATTACATACACAGCACATGTGCTTTCATTCCAAGGTCGCATTTTGCCTCCCCCCACCACGTGGCTAGCCCCTCACCCCTCCCTGTGGCTAACAGCGGGGAACATTTCTGTTCAGCCACAGGCAAACAGCCCAGCAGGAATGGGAACCTCTGCATGTCCCCTTAAGAAAAGCACCCTATTTCAACTAGGTGACCATGAATGATATCACTCTCCTGAGAATAACAAAGAGAGATAAAGAACGGATGTTGTTTGAATGCCAACAAACATACACTGCAATGCTTTTTTCTACAATGATTCCCGAGTACGTGCTACTGGCCTGGTGTGGCAAAGTGTCCTACCATGGTGGACAGAATAAGGCTGCCCTCCCCAGAAACCTTTTGCAAAGGCTTTGGGAGTACATCCAGGAGAGCCGCAAATGCCAGGGCAAATTAATCATTAAACATGCTTGCTTTTAAACTATGGATACTATTTTAAAAGGTACACTCACCAGAGGTCCCTTCTCCGCCTGGCGGGTCCGGGAGGCAGCCTTGGGTGGGTTCGGGGGGTACTGTCTCCAGGTCCAGGGTGAGAAACAGTTCCTGGCTGTCAGGAAAACCAGTTTCTCGGCTTGCTTGCTGTGAGCTATCTACAACTTCATCATCATCATCATCTTCCTCGTCCCCAAAACCTGCTTCTGCGTTGCCTCTATCTCCATTGAAGGAGTCAAACAACACGGCTTGGGTAGTGGTGGCTGAACCCCCTACAATTGCATGCAGCTCATCATAGAAGTGGCATGTTTGGGGCTCTGACCCGGAGCGGCCGTTTGCCTCTCTGGTTTTCTGGTAGGCTTGCCTCAGCTCCTTAAGTTTCACACAGCACTGCTTTGTGTCCCTGTTATGGCATTTGTCCTTCATGCCCTGGGAGATTTTGACAAATGTTTTGGCATTTCGAAAACTGAAACAGAGTTCTGATAGCACGGATTCCTCTCCTCATACAGCAATCAGATCCCGTACCTCCCGTTTGGTCCATGCTGGAGCTCTTTTGCGATTCTGGGACTCCATCATGGTCACCTCTGCTGATGAGCTCTGCATGGTCACCTCTGCTGATGAGCTCTGCATGGTCATCTCTGCTGATGAGCTCTGGCCAGCGTGGCAAGCTGCAGATGACCATGCAAACAGGAAATTGAAATTCAAAAGTTTGCGGGTCTTTTCCTGTCTACCTGGCCAGTGCATCTGAGTTTAGAGTGCTGTCCAGAGCGGTCACAATGGAGCACTCTGGGATAGCTCCCAGAGGCCAATACCATCTAATTGCATCCACACTACCCCAAATTTGACCCGGCAAGGCCAATTTAAGCGCTAATCCCCTTGTCGGGGGTGGAGTAAGGAAATCGATTTTAAGAGCCCTTTAAGTTGAAAAAAAGTGCTTCATTGTGTGGATGGGTGCAGGGTTAAATCGATTTAATGCTGCTAAATTCGACCTCAACTCCTAGTGTAGACCAGGGCTTAGAGCAATGAAAGGGGTTCTTCAGTCGCTGCAGGAACTCCACCTCCCCTACTGGTGGAACCTAGGCTGGCAGAAACATTCTTCCTTCAACCTAGCTGCATCTACACGAGGGGTTAGGTTGGCCTAGCTATGGCACTCAGGGGTATGAATTCTAACTTTTAAGTGTAGGCTAAGCCTTAGGCTAGCTACACACTCAGGCAGATATCACTGCAGCAGTCAGAAATAGATTGTGTTTTCAAGGTTATTCTCAGAACCATGAGGGCTGTTTTAAAATCAAAGCTTAGATGGAGCAGAGCTTTGTGTAAGGTATATGGTTTCTGCTACTGGAGAATCGCAGAGAATTCAAGGCCACACATATGGTAAATAGTCTATTTGCTTGTCATTAAAATAAATTCAGTTCTGGAGAAAGCTTATGCTCGAGTGTGTCCTTGTCTTCCACAAAATGTGAGATTGTTTATGCTGGCAGCATTTGATCTTTTATGAGGAGGGGCTGATGATTCAGTGTTTCAGGTATCCATTGATTCAGAATACATTCTTTAGAAGTGGAAATAAAACCATAATTTGAGCAGTGGTGTGAACTAACAATCCACTTTGCAGATTTTGACAGCTGTTTAATGAAGCTAATGCCCAGGAAGCAAAGCACTGCAACTCAAAGATGCAAATTTGGCAAAATGTTAAATATGTATTCAGTTGTGCCACATGATCTCCAAATATCTGGATATCCAGGGGCAATACCACACTGTAGATCAGAAAAGGGGCACCTGAGAGAATGTTTATTGTTTTTTTAAGCACAGACAATAAGTAAAACTGTCTGCATGGTGTTAGACAACATCATGATAAAATAAAATTTCTATAAACTACTACTAACTATGTTTTATAGCTATAGAATCATGGCTAGATCTGAAGGCATGGTTCCAAACTGGAGCCCTTATGTTAACATGGTCAATCAAGCCCATCGAGTCCAGAAATGCCTCAGTCCTTATTAGCCAGTAAATATAAACTATAAGAAAGAATGCCTAGATATCTCTGTGGATGTTGTTAATCCTTTAGTTTTACCAAAGCACAACTAGGTAGTTGAAATCCCTTATGACCAATACACTGACCTTTTATAAGCTCCTTATCTGCAAAAACACTCCTTCCCTGCATCTCACTCTGTCCAGGAGGCTGGCAGCAACATCCAAGAATCAGTTTCTGTGCTTATTCTGTTCTTTACCTCAAACCAAACTCTCTCTGCTGTTTCAGCCATGACATTATTCATTTCATATTGACACAAGCAACATTTTTCCTTGATACACATTTAAAAAAAAAAGAAATAGGTCATTGTTTTCAAAAGTAGCCTCTGGTTTTGGGTCCCCAGTTTGAAGATACCTTGTACCTGATTTTCAGATATCCCAAGCACCCATAACTTTACGTAAAGTGGGAGCTACAGATATTCAGCATGTTGGAAAATCAGGACCACAGTGTCTCAAATACCCAAAAACATACACATTCAGAATTAAAGGCCACTTTTGAAAATATTAGCTCGAGAATGACTTGCCTTATTTAAATGTTAGGTAAAAACATTAGACAGTGGTTAGTCATCTAGTGTGCTGTGACTGCCATTTATTACACTGCTCATAACTAGAGCTGGATTACATTTTTCAGAGGAATCGTTTTTGCAATGAAAAAAGCAGCTTTGGTTGACTCTCTAAACTATTTGTGAATTTGACAGGAATTCAACAATTAATTTTATAGCTAGATAAAAATATTTCAGGCTACATTCAAAAATACCCAAAGGAGGAGTCCACCTTACGACTTTTATCCCAGTAGTTATTGAACTTGCTGGAGATGTGGGAGAGCCAAGTTTGAGTTATCACTTTGGAATGGGTATTTGAACCTAGGTTTCCGCCCTTCCATGTGAGTGCCCTAACCCCCAGACCACAGCGCATTCTGGGGTGGGTCTCTCTCCACCTCTCCTGTGGCAGGTGTACCACTTTGTATAAAATACCTGAATAGTCACTGGGACAGAGAGCGAGCGAGCAAGAAAGCAATACTATAGCCCAGTATTTAGAGCACTCACCTGGTAGAAGGGGAAACCCAACTTCAACATAGACTATGAGTGACTTGGGGCAGGAATTGTCTCTTTGTGCTCAACACTCTACAGACATCTAACAATGGGGCCCAGGTGCTAGCACAATAAATTATCTTCACTTTTAATAACTAAGACATTTATAATAGATCACATCTTTCTATAGCAGGGGTTCTCAAACTGGGGGTCTTGAACAGTGCAAGGAAGTATATTCCTGAGGTACAAGGCTGGGAGCTGGGGGGGGGGATTTGGCTGGTGCCTTTCTCTGTGTGATTCATGAGTGGCTCTGGGAGCATTCATGCAATCTAGCTGTGTGTGGGGCTCCACATGCGGTTGTACTGAATGATAATGGCTCCTGGAGGGGTTTGCTGCTTTTCACTAGCAAGGCATTGTGAGAGTCAGCCCAGGCTGGAGAGTTAAGGGGGCACAGTGATCCAACAGTCCCAGGCTGCACCCTGGGGATTCCATCACAATTTATATCTGGACAAATTATTTATGCCATGGTCATTTTCCCTTCCTACTCAGCGGGTATGGCAAATTAATTTTGGTCAGGCAAAGCAGGGGAGAAATTTTCCCACTGATTTTTGGGCACTGCTACAATGGACAGAGTTACCTCAGGTTTTGCATAGGGTCCCAGATATTCCCAAACTAGTCTTCTTTAGTATGCACCCCAAGTAGCCCAGTTGTGTTCTCGGGACCTGTAGTGAAGTTGGTTAGGAAAGAATCCTCCTCCTACATTAGATTCTTCCTGAAGTTTCAGTAACTCCTCCCTCTCCCCCTACCCCACCATTATGCTTCCTCTCTGTGTGGGAAAGCAGTTTGTGGGCTGCCCAATATTTAAAGGAGCCATTCCAGAATAACTTATACGTAAGTGTGAGAAAAATTTGGCCCAACATTCTCTGAATGACTGATAGAAATCACTGCTTCAGGAGAATGAAGGCAGTGTTCTACCCTCAGATACATATCTATAGTCCCATACTTAGCTGACAGGTGAACATGCAGATTTGAAGGAAGAATGTGGCCTTTTTGATTAAAAATTAAATAAAGTGGATATGAGGTGGACTGAAAATAGCATCAGAAATAGGGGAGGTTAAAAAATGTCAAAAACTAGTATTTTCATTAACAGTGATGAGAAATGAGGGGATGCAGAGAACATAATGGAAGAAATAAGACCCTTATACAGAAGAATATGATAGGATTTTATAATTATAGCTGTGACCTGAAATTATGTGCTTTGGCTCTTCTAGCATAAAAGCAAGATTTAGTAGTAACCAATATCCTCAATAAATTACCCGTGGCCCCACTGCTCTCTCTAACTGAGAAGTAAACTCCCTTCTTCCTTTCACTTCTACGCTCCTTGTCAGCTGAGTGGAGTAAGAATGGTCTAGCCTAGTTGAAGTGGGCATCAGGCCTAGTGGTCTGAGCAGGCATCAGTAGTCAGGAGCCAAAGCCAAAGGTCAAACTAGATGGCAGAAACTGGAGCAAGCCAGATGTCAGGCAAGGGCAGGGGGCGGGTTCAGGGCAGCGACAGATCAGAGGAAAGGCTGGGTGCAAGGCAGGAGCAGCAGGAACAAGATAACTAGGACCCTACCAAATTCACAGTCCATTTTGGTCAATTTCATGGTCATAGGATTTAAAAAATTGTAAATTTCATAATTTCAGCTATTTAAATCTGAAATTTCATGGTGCTGTAACTTCAGGGGTCCTGACCCAAAAGGGGATAATATGGGGGTCGCAGTATTGCCACCTTTACTTCTGCACCGCTGCTGGTGGTGGCACTGCCTTCAGAGCTGGATGGCTGGAGAGTGGCAGCTAAAGGCCAGGAGCCCAGCTCTGAAGGGAGCACCACAGCCAGCAGCAGCAGAGAAGTAAGGATGGCATGGTATGGTATTGCCACCCTTACTTCTTTACTGCTGTCTTCAGAACTGGGTGCCTGGCCAGCAGCCGCCACTCTCCAGCCGCCCAGCTATGAAGGCAGCACAGAAGTAAGGGTGGCAATACCATGAAGCTCCTAAAATAACCTTTTAAACCATCCTCTTCTCCCCGTGGCTTTCCATTTGGGTTGGGACCCCCAGTTTGAGAAATGCTGGTCTCCTCCATGAAATCTGGTCTTTTGTAGACTTTTTACGCTATAATATACAGATTTCATGGGGGAGACCAAATTTCACGGTCTGTGATGCCTTTTTTACGACTGTGAATTTGGTAGGGTCCTAAACATAGCACAGGAATAGGCACAGTGGTGGGCATCAGCATTAAAAACCAATGAGTTGCTGCTGGTGCTGCTGGCTTAAGAGCCAGACTGCTGGCCTCTGCAGCCAGCCAGGTGGTGTGGATAACCAGGCAGCCCGCTGCAGGCCAGCTGTACTGATGAGGCTGCCTGGAGACTAGCTCTGCTGCAGCTCCTGATTCCTGACATTCCTTGAACAGACAATGCAGAATTTCTGCTTTGATTTTTTGTCACATGTAACTCCTCATGATCTCCTTCTAACTGGCTTCTGCCCACTGCACACCACTGAAACTACTCTTTCTGAAAATGCTTCCGAATGACCTCTTTCTGACCAAGCCTGGAAATCTGTACCCCATCCTTTGATCACTGTAGCCTTCAATGCTGGTTTGATCACTCCCTCTTCCATGTCACACTCTCTTCTCTTGGTTCTTCCTTCGTTTGACTGTCCCTACAGTGCTGGGACAACAACAAAAATGAAATTTCTCTTTCCATTGGAGCATACTTTTGTATTATGGTAACTGGCCAAACCGTGATGCAATGAAATGTGAATTTCCTATCCTTGTAATGTAATCTTTCAATAAGCAGTTGTTACCCCAATAAGATACAGTAGAATCTCAGAGTTACGAACACCTTGGTAACGGAGGTCGTTTGTAACTCTGAAATACATGGGAGGTGGGTGAATCCCTGGCTCAGGGAGGCTAGCCCCAAAGGCTGGCCCACCTCTTCCACCTGAGGCCCCGCCCCTCCTGCCCCCTTCTCTCTCAAGACCAGATCCCTCTCCCCACAACTGACAGCCTCCCACCCGAGCTCCAGAGCACCGGGCGGTCAGTGCACCGCCCCACCCTGAGCCAGAGTGGCGGGTGGCACACAGACCCCATTCCCCGCAGCCCTGGAGCGCTGGGCAGTGCGGTCCCAGTGCTGCCCCCCCAGCACTGGGTAGCCCCAGCTACCCCAAGTCCCAGCCACCCTAATCCCAGCCAGCCAGCTTCCCTTCCAGAAAAGGACGGAGCAGCCTGACTGGACTGGGGTTAACTAGCAGCAGCAGGGGGCCTCCAGATGGAGCATGGGCGGGGCAACGCAGGGTTGTTTAGGGAGGCACAGCCTTCCCCGGCCTATTAGATGCACCTCCCAGGCTGAAATATTTGTAACTCAGACTAACCATAAGGTTTTGTTCAATCAAAAGTTTACAAATGAACATTGACTTAATACAACTTTGAAACTTTACTATGCAGAAAAAAATGCTACTTTTCCTTTTTTTTTAATAGTTCACATTTAACACAGTACTGCACTGTATTTGTTTTGTTTTTTGTCTCTGCTGATGCCTGATTGCGTATTTCCAGTTCCAAATGAAGTGAACGGTTGACTAGTCAGTTCGTAACTCTGGTGTTCTGTTGTAAATGCTGCCTTTTTCATTTTCACAATTATCCGACTCAATTTCATTTATGGTCCTAAAGGTCTACATTTAAAAAATTAGTTCTGCAACTATTGAGTGAAAATCCTTTCAAAAGCCTGAGGTATTGTCAGATTAACTTTTGTTAGCTTACAGATTTGGTTAACAAACATGGACACCAGAAAGACTTGAACTGATGGAGAGAAATATGTAGGTATAGGAAGTGCTGTTAGCAGCAAGGGGAAATTCCTTTAGAAAGCTGCTATACCAGTCTCAATTTGCAAATGTAAAGTTTCTAAAGTGCCATGAAAGAGAGGTTTGGGGACATTTTTAACAGATATCTCTAAGAAGATAGCAAGTAACCAGAATTGAACAGAACACTGAAAAGTAATTTAAAATCCCTACCTAGCCCCATAAAATTCAGGAGATAGAGTTAGAAATGGCAATATTGCAATCTCGTTGCTGTCACACTCAGATCAGAAAATGATATGAAAGGCTATTAAACAGAATAAAAGGATAGTTTATCTGGGCATGTTTTCTGAAATGCCTCACAATAAACAAAAGCAGTTTCCTAAAAAAGAAATATTGACAGAGGCTCTACATCAGCTATACAAAACCTTCTGAAATTAACTGTAATTGTAGTGGATAAAAGTTGCTTTCTATGAATTATAATGAGGCAAACATCCTTATGCTAAGAAAGTATGGTAGGAATGAACGGTACAAAGTAGGACAGCTTGGGGTCCTTTTCTAGATCTACACTTTTGAAACATGATCAAATGGATGAAAGTCTTAAGGATATGTAACACGCTTCTCAGTGCAAATACTTAAAAAAGTTAGATTTTCCCAACCATCCAGTGATTACTTAATTCCTTGCCACCAAAACACTGCTTTAAAAATAATTTAATACATTAATTTCATCCATTTGTTCTGTCACTCTGCATTTTTAATGCACTCAGATGTATTAAATCTGAGCATTTCCAATTAAGATTTGAGAGTCGTTTTTAATTAAGAGCTGTATTTTTTAAAATAAAATATGAGAGTACAATGCATTTCAGGGTACAAATTTGACATTTACCTTTAAAATGTTAGCATCTCAAAAGGACAAGCTGTCTAGTGAATGGCCAATATGTACACAAAACACATGCAATAAATTAAAAGGGTAAACACACCAATTTATTTTTTTGTGAAGATAACGTGTGATGGGTTCCCTCCAGGATGCCACTTGGAACTGGGGTACCAATAAGCCTGTCTGACCCACCAGCCTGGGCTCCCTTTCACACTGAAGTGCTGTGATAAACTGCAAAGCTCTCCAAGCTTGCTTCTTCACCAGTATACACACAGATAGGGAAACACCCAGCTGCAGCTTCACACAGATGCTGAGATCATCTCTGCATTGGAAAGCTCAGCTAAGACACCTCCCAGTTCATATGGCATGTACCCCCCTTTGGAGGGTAAACCCAAAATTATACCCTCTTGTACTGCATAGGGAACCACACAGCATAAGGTCATAAAATTTGCCCCCTCCCTCAATGTGGAGAGAGATATGCAACAGCTTTCTGCCCCCAGTTAGGATTTCCACACAGTGGTTTTTAGAGAAAACAAAAACAAGTTTATTAACTACAAAAGATAGATTTTAAGTTATTATAAATGATAGCAAACAGATCAAAGCAGATTACTTTTGTAAATAAACAAACCCACAAACTGATCTTAACACACTAGATAGGTAGGATATGAATTACCAAATTCTCACCCTGAGAGATAAACAGGCTGGCAGATTCTTAAGGCACAAGCTGTCTTAGCTTTCCCAGGTTTTCATACACAGGCTAAAAATCCCTCTAGCCTAGAAGCATCACTTCCCACAGTTCAGTCTTTACTGCTCAGGTATGTTGTTGTAGGGAGAGTGAAGTACCATCATGATGTCATTCTCCCCCTTTTATATTTTCTTCCCATTTGCTGGAAAGCTCTTTTGCTGTGGTCTGGGTTAAACAGTTCCCATTGTGTAGTGCAATCTCTGAGACTTTTCTATTGTACACAGTTCCTGAGGTAATCCTCGTGCTTGTGTGAATTTCCTCAATAAGCCATTAACATTGTTTGGTGTTTTTAGTGTCATACCTGAAAGGCTGCTTGTAGATGTTCTCAACTTCACAACATGTTTCAGTAACACATACGTAGCCAAACTTCATAACTCCACATACAACGGTAGCACATACAATCCAACAAGACATTACTGTCTAGCAGATCAAGACTTTTAGAATGATACTTCACAAGGCATACTTTGTGCAAAACCTATCCTAATTACATAGCAGTGGTGAATACTGAGCTGCCAGAGTGTTGCACCATGAAGTTGCATTTCTTTAGCAAAGAGTAAGATTCCGGCTGCTCTTGTGTCGTGTGCAATAGAGAAAGACAACAAGCATCTCACCTCTGCCTCTTGCAGTCCTACACAGAGGCTGGCAAGAATTCTAAGGGGCACTGAAGTACTTGCTTTCTCCTAGCAGCCCAATAGCTGTTAGATACCTGAAAGGGGCAGGGAGGGGCTACGGTGATGTTGCACAGAGGCCTGTCTCCGTGATGGTAGTTTTGATTTTCCTGGGTGGAAGCGGGGAGGGAGGGAGGGAGCAGAGAGAGAATGGTGTTAAGAAGTAACAAACAAAATATAAAATTGTTTATAAAATAAGCAAAAGTTGCAGACAATAAGGCTGATGTAAACTGGCTGCCACACTGCTACTGGCTCCCCCAACACAGCTGCACACTGACAGTGGGTGTATTACTGTGTAACTTAGGACCTTTCTTCTGGGAGCATGCTGCAGAGAGAGTGTCTGCTCCTTGGTTCTATCCCCTACACCTTCCACAACAGCATCAATTATAAAATTGCACTATTTGCATAGGTGGGCTACTAGTGGTCACATGGCGTGGAGTAGAGTAGAGCTGCTGCCTACCCACATCCCTTCTCCCCATCTAAATGGCATTTTATCCATGCAGTGAACTCACATGTGCTCCCTTATTCACAATGAAACAGAAGGAATCACCAGATCCTGTTGGTTTAAGTTGCTGTACATTTTAAAGTATATGGACACGTAGGTTTAAGTGTGACAACACATTGTCCTGGAGACATAGAATACCACCTCCTCTAGAGGGGGTTTCCAGTGAACAGTGAGTTCCTGTAAAAATAAAATAAAAATAAATAAGAAAATGACACCCCTTTCTGCAGGACAGGTACTACTGTAAGGCTAATGGACTGTACAATACACATTTCCTCCCTGTCCCAACTATATACATGCATATTCTATTAACAACTAATCACTTTAGGCCCAATACTGCTGGATCATCTCCTGTGAGGTGGATGAGAATTATGAAAGCAGTCTTCTAATCACTAGATAAAAGCTGTCACAGGCAATGGAGGGTGGGGGGGAACGAAATCAAATGAAACTGAATTGTTGAACAACTGACAATGGCATTCTGCTGAATAATACTTCAGGAGGACACCATTAGAGAGAATAATTTAGTTATGACCAGTCAGTGAGCATGCAAAAATGGCACTGTTTTATTCAAGAGGTCTGCTGTGAATTAACAGAGTTTTATCTGTTTATTTTAGTCACAACAATTACCTTTTACTCCTCTTAGCACAGCAGAGCCAGTATACCTATGGGAGAATGAGCTGGATTCTATGGTGGCTCTCACATTGGGACTGGAATTATAAACTAAATTCTACATTCTAACATTGCTTACAACTGGAGACAAGGGAGTTGCACAGCTGTAAACGAGGACAAGATTTTGCCCACAGGACTTATTAGTGGTGAAGATTCACCAACCAGAAATAACACAGCTTCACCTTCTGATCCCAGGCTGAGTTTGAAGAGCTTAGAATTAGAAAAAAAAATTCTTGTGCACTGAGCAAATGTGAGCTTGAGTGAGAGACACCACAAACATGGAAGCCCAGGATGCCATTTGCACAATGTTCAAAGTAGATCTGCTCTTTAAGTTGAATAAAAACATATTGCACCTGGCCAGTCTTGAGAGATTTGCTCTTTAATTGTTAAGCAGAGTGGAAAAGAGATTCACCTAGCCCAAAAAGAACTTGGTGTATCATTTTCCTTATGGTTAAATTTAACAATACAGAAACCTTCAGGTGACGCTACAGTAAATGCAGTCAATCAGAACGAAATTCCTGAATTTTAGACAATAGAGACAATTTAGCTAAGCATACAAATAGAAAAGTAGATACAAACAGTACCGTCTCCTTCAAAAGCTGCCTATTACAGCTCCTGTACTCCTAGGCCCTATATAGATACTGCTTTAGTTTATTTGCTAGTAGCAGCAAAGGATAAATTCTCTATGTATGTACAAAGGCTATCTGCACCAGTGAAGCTCTTCACCTGCAGCTGCACTGGCAAGTAGTATTTCCCAACATGAGGTGCGGGCTCTCTTCAGCAATGCCAGAATATTCCTACAGGGCACAGGGCAGAGAAGAGAAGCATTAAGAATGATACAGATCTGGTGTCATACAGCCTTCTCCATCCTCTGCTTCACTCTGCCTATGGCCCCTCTTGACTCCTGTCCTTACTTCCACCAAAGATACTACTTGGAATAAACACAGGCAATATTACTACTGCTACTACTGATAAAACCACTTGTTGCATCTTAAAACAGCATAGTCACTAGAGGGAAACTACAGTGACTGGTTACAACAATTATCCTTGACAAGGCTATATGAAAGTCATTTATTCAACCCAAGACTGACGTAATCATTTTGAGGAAAAATAGGAACCCTTGATAAATTACTTTTTATGACTAAATTATGCCACAGTCATCTAACTTCTTTCTAATGTTGTCTCAGCAGTCACAGATTGATGGTGGTTTTCATGTCCAAGCCTCCCTATTCCACAGGATAAACATTTCCAACCTCCTCCGATCTGTCACCTTTCTCCTTTTTGATGACCCTCTTCATAATCCTTAAATACTTTTTTTTTGTTTTTTCTCCGTGGGCAGGACACAGTAGCATTGGGGCTCTCACATCTTTTGTCATTTTCTTCCAATTGAAATGACTGTCATTATCAAACTTTAAATAAATATTTAATCATTCAGGAATTACCTATGTGCAATAAACCTCACGTGATTCCACATATTGCCTTGACAGGTTGCAATTTTTAATATAAATGTTACATTCTTTTTATTTTGATTTTTTGTAAATGTTAAAACCTGCATTTGAAACTGGAAGGAAAGTGTTAAGACTCAGCTGGGTCCCTTCAAGCCCTCATTAATTATTCTGGGCTATAATTAGTCTCTCTATATACATGAGTGTATTGTGGTACAGTTAGGCTAGCAATCTCAAACAAAACGGTGCAGACACCTTAGGCTATGTCTACACTATGGCCCTTACAGCAACACAGCTGTATGGATGCAGCTGCACCACTGTAAGGTCTTCTGTGTAGCCGCTCTATGCCGAGGGGAGAGAGCTCTGCCGCCAGCACAATGAAACCACTCCCAACAAGTGGTGGTAACTATGTCAGCGGGAGACACTCTCCTACTGACATTGCACTGTCTACACCGACGCTTTTGTGGATGAAATTTATGTTGGTCAGGGGTGTGTTTTTTCACATGTCTGACCAACAAAAGTGCTAGTGTAGACAAAGCCTTAGACTCAAAGAACAAGCAGAGAGAGAGAGATATCTTTAATAACAGCAAGTGATATCATTCTGTCTGAACCCAGCATCAGCAGAAGCTGGTCCATAGGAAAGAAATTTGAAAGAGCCTTTCTGGGGTTAATGACCTGTTACCTCATTAAGATTACTTCCAGAGTGGAGATAACAGCCCCATAGGAGGAGAGACGGGGGGGAAATACCAGAAGCCCTGCCATTCAACCTTCTTTCTGTTCCTCTCTCAGCTTCTAAATCAGAGATAGGCAAACTCCAGCCCATGGGCTGCATCCGGCCCATCAGGCTTTGGATCCGGCCCGTGGGATTGCCACCCCCGTGCGCCATGGGCCCTGCACTGCTCCCGGAAGCAGCCCGCACCACGTACCTGCAGCCCCTGGGGAAGTGGGGGTGGTCAGAAGGCCCCGCATGCTCCCCTCACCTGGGGGTACCTCCTCCTGCAGTTCCCATTGGCCAGGAACGGGGAACTGTGACCAATGGGAGCTTTGGGGGAGTTACCCACAGGTGAGGGCAGCAAGCAGAGCCCTCTGTCCCCCCCCCCCCCAGGGGCTGCAGGGACGTGGTGCCAGCTGCTTTCGGGAGCGGTGCAGGGCCAGGGCAGGCAGGAAGCCTGCCTTAGTCCTGCTGTGCACCGCTGCCACTCCAGAGCTGCTCCAGGTAAGTGATGCCGGGCCGGAGCCTGCACCCCAAACCCCTCCTGCACCCCACACCCCAACTCCCTGCCCTGAGCCCCCTGCTGCACCTTGCACCCCTCCTTCACCCCAACCCCCTGCCCTGAGCCCCCTCCCACACTCTGCACCCCCTGCCTGGAGGCCCCTGCTGGACCCCTCCTGCATCCCAACCCCCTGCCCTGAGACTCCTGCTGTACCCCGCACCCCTCCCTGCACCCCAACCCGCTGCCCTGAGCCCCCTCGTACATCCTGCACCCCTCCTACACCCCAACCCCTTGCCCTGAGCCCCTTCCAGCACACCGCACCCCCTCCCACACCCCAGCCTCCTGCCCCAGCCCTACATTCATGGCCCTGCATGCAAGTTTCCCACTCAGATGTGTCCCTCGGGCCAAAAAGTTTGCCCACCCCTGTTCTATATGCTATGATGTCCAAAAGACAAGGGGCTATGATAGCTCCTTACATTAGCTTTCTGCTGTATTACCAAAACCTATGACCTCGTTTGTGGTTATTGTTTTCTGAAAAAGCCACTTTCATCTTGCATGATTGCAATTTTGCTATTCTTGGTACATAGTAAATACATGTTGTATACTCCTGCACTATTTAAGGACAACTTGAAATCCAGTCAGTTTAAAAAAATAGTTAAAAGTAGTTTCAGGTTCTGCACCTGACTCTGACTGCACAATGCAATTATTATTTTACAGCATTTTTCCAGATTTAAAAATATTTTTTCCTACCTGTTGCGGTAGAGGATCCCTATGAACAACAGAGGGGGAAATTATGTGTATACACAGAGAGGCAATGATACTGACTCTACCAAAAGTGGTATGACACACGCAAGTGCATAGAACAATAGATAAATACTTTTCTTAGCACTGTCTGAAAATGTAGCCCTAAGTTATGGAAACTAAAAGTCAATAACTAGCACCACAACTCTGGTTAAAGATATATAAATAACTTTGGACAAAACTCTCATTAAATACATTTTGGAAGAGGAATATTGCAAACAAGTGTTTAGAATAAATTAAATAAAATTACAAGTGGTAGCACAATTTTTGAATAGTTAAATCCCAAATCTTAACAGAAAAATTCCATTTTGAGGTTTTTGTTTCTCCTAAAGGCTTTTTACCAGGGCTATGATTGGTGAGCAGTTACTCACGTCACACTTCAAATATACAGTCAGTGATGACTAGTAGGCAGCCTTTTCTGGTTGTGCTTAGCCGGCGGGCCTACGCATCCACCTCAGTTCAACAATATTTCTGATTCTGGCATTGGAGACTGGGTGGGATAACTTATTTGCTAGCACTAATTTATGTTTGCCTTCAATTCTTCTTTGCTGGATACAGATCTCTGGCCCTGATCCTGTAAATAGGTCTGGGTAGGCAAATTCTTATGCTTGCATGAAATCATTGTGGTTCCACATGGATAGAGGTGTCTGTCCTGTGAGTAGATCTCTGTAGGCAGACATTTGTGTGTTGTATTTGTTAGGGTGTATAAAATGTGATTTGTAGTTATTTTTACAGGCATCAAAGAACTCTTCACCAGACTATACTACAGACATATCTTTCAGGAAAAGCTGCCATTCTCAGAGTAAGGGAAAGGTATTACAGGGAGGGAAGGGATTTAGGCGGGAAAAGATGGTCTTGTGCCTCGAATTTAAGATTGGGAGTCCTGAGGGAAAACCTCTTAATGTTTCTAAATTGCCCCCAGGGCTTATAGTGGCTGGGACCCTGCTCAATCTCTGCTTGAAGGTGTAGGGAGGGTCAAATTTCAAGTGCTCTAAAGCAGCCCTTGTAGCTGAAATAGAATCAATATTAATAACCCTGTGGACACATGAAGTCCCTAAATGCCTACATTTCTGCCAATGAAGTCTCCACAGCACCTAAGTCCTGACGCCCAGTGACTAGCTCATGCCTAAGTGCTGGTGGGTTCCTCAAACTAGGCATTCCCCCAATCTATCGTGTAATTTCAGAATTCTAAAGACAAATAATATCTCCTTTATGAAGTTTTCTCATATATATATATATATACACACACACACAGAGCTACTCCTCTTTCTTTATGTAAGTGTATCCCATGCTGACATAAAGCTGGCATAGATGCCTCTTTGCTACCTACTCTTCAGACCAGACAGTGTGACTGAAGCATGCTGTACTCTACTGACCTTTGAGCTAGCATAAAAGCTATTAAGGGGCTGTTACTGCTGGTGCAAGTTAGAGAAGCTCTGAGGTCACAAAATATTTAGCTTATTTCTGCTATGATTACATTATTTTTCACTGTACAGATGAACACAGCACTGGATCTTCATAGATGATTTCCATCCTCAGATGCTGACTTCCTCACCCTGCTGCCTGGTCCAGTTTATCAGGCTTGTACTCTCAGCTCCCCAGTTCTATGCTTCCCTTCCTCTTCAGCTCTCTCTCCTCTGCCCTATTACATAGGTTTGGAAAGTTTTCCATATAAATATGTTTAAACGTGTCTATTGCAGCAGCTCCCAGAGGACCACATTAGGATTGGACACCCACTGTGCTAGGTGCTGTGCTAAATCTCAGAGCAAGAGACAGAACCTGTACCAAGGACTTTCTAATTTAAGAATCTATCAACGTAGATAAATAGTCACTTGGGCAGGGACATTCCCACACAGAAGCTTTGTTAACTTTGACAATAAACTTAGTTTGCCCTCCCCCACAAATTTCCCTATCAGCAAAGGTGCAGATACCATTGAAGACTGAGCACAGAAAATTCTTGGTATTCTAAGCACTATGTTATCCAGCCCTGCTCAGAGCAGATCTACATGATATGAGACTTCAAATGCTGGTGATTACTGCACCGATCTACGTTAGCTCTCTCACACCACTGCTGCCATTAGTGGAGTGAACCAGTGGTAGCAAAGGTAGAGAAATTCTAACAAGTTTTCTAGTGTAGATAAGGTTTGGGGTTAAGGTTGCTCAAGTGCATATCTTATCAATGCAAGCGGTAATAAATAAAACGATTTTGGTGAGATTAACATCCACACAAACCTAAAATCACATCTCTCACAGACAATATATCATGATATGAAAATGCACCCATAGAGTTCTTTCCTCCAAAACAGATTCCTCTTTCACTTCCACCATACTACAAATATCGAATTCCTCCAGTGCAGATCTTTAACTCCAATCACAGCTTTCTCAAGTAGCAATAACAAATAGCAGACTTTTAGAGTAAGACCATTGAAAGCCAGGCCATATATGCTGCCTAAATATGGACTAAGGTCTGGTTTACACTTGAAAGCTTTGCCAGCATAGCTAGAAGTGTGAAAAAATCATCCCCATAGCTATATTGGCAAAAGCCCAAGTGTAGATGCCATTATGCTGACAAAAACATCCCTTTGACAGCATAGCTTATTTTCTTCAGGCAGCTGGAATAAGTTACAGCAGGAGCAGAACTCTTGACAGTAGGAGCTAAGCTACCCACTAAGAGGTTTGCAAATATAGCTGTATCAGTATAGATGTACCAATACACACATTCTAGTGTAGACGTAGCATTATAAACCCTACATTTAAAGATCCATTTCTGAAAATCTTGGCTGTCTGGAAAAGCTACATCTGTAGAGCCATCTTGCTGTCCCTTATGATTTAAATCTTGATAGTAAGGATATCCACCTATCAATTCAAAAATTTCTATGAAACTGTCTCTTCTACCTGTTGCTAGAAGAGCAATAACTTCAATAAGCTTCCATGGCAATGAAAAGCTTGGGCAACAAATTTTTCACAAAAAGTTTTTGTGCCATACATTGCTGATTCCTGCTAAAGTTAAATAGAGCCCTTTCCTAGATATTTGTATTCCAGGGAAAAAACTTGTTAGACCCAACATATTTTATTTTATATACTATACTCATAAGCTGTGTTCCCTGGAAGCTGCGTGGTTGGGAGGCTGCCCAGAAGAGATTCAAGTGCCGCACAGCTGATTAGCAGAGCCACATGCATCCAGCTGGCAGCGTGTGTTCAGGCTCCCCCCACCTCCCCTCTGCTTTGCAGCCACGTTTCTCCTGCAGCTGCTCCCGGGACCTCCTGCTGGCTGTGTAGAGCCGGGGTCGGGAAGGAGGGTGCTGTTGTCAGGGTGTCCCCCTTCTCCACCCCTGTACCCCATCTCCATGGAGCAGGGTAGAGGGGACAGGGTCAGGACACACAGCAGCTGAGGTCTGAACAAGCCTTCGGGTGAGTGAGTGCCTTAAAGACACAGAACACGGTCTCTCAGAGACTTCCCCAGCAGCTAGTACACACAATCTCTCTCTCTCTCTCTCTCTCACACACACACACACACAGTCACTCTGTCTCTTCCTCCTGCCCATGTACCCCATCTCCACAGAGGGGAGGGGAGACATGGTTCAGGAGGAGGAGAGCTTTCAGTGAGTGCCTGAAAGCGACAGTGGATGGATGTCTCTCAGAAACTTCCCCAGCAGCCAGCACACACACAGTCTGTGCGTCACACCCCCACACCCACCCACACACACACACACTCTGTCTGTGTCACACACCTCCCAACACTGTTGTTGTTGTTGTTAGTTCTTGGTACTTCCAGCAACGTGCATATATTCCCTGCAATATTATTCTTTCAAAGTGTGTTATTGTAGTTTTTTGACTGGTCTATGCATTTCATAATTTTTATTTCTCTCTTACGCCTAAATTTAATTCTTTGAGTAGTGAATTCTAAAATGCCTAACCTGTCCTGGCTGGAGTAATTATCCCTACTGGTAACTTTTATATACATTATATCTAGGTATTATGTTTCTCCTGGTGGTGCACATTCGTACATTATGCTGGTGCACATAACAAAATTTATTCCGCACATGGATGAAAAAAATTAGAGGGAACATTCCTCATAAGGCATGATTATCTCCACTTCAACTCTATGTGAATCAGCTCTAAGATTTGGTTTGGGTTTTCTGAAAGAAGCATGCCTCAAAACCAGTTCAACTTGGATATTCTGTATGGATACAGAAGGACCTAGACCAATTGGAAGATTGGGCCAAAAGGAATCTGATGAGGTTCAATAAGGATAAGTGCAGGGTCCTGCACTTAGGACGGAAGAACCCAATGCACAGCTACAGACTAGGGACTGAATGGCTAGGCAGCAGTTCTGCGGAAAAGGACCTAGGGGTGACAGTGGACGAGAAGCTGGATATGAGTCAGCAGTGTGCCCTTGTTGCCAAGAAGGCCAATGGCATTTTGGGATGTATAAGTAGGGGCATAGCGAGCAGATCGAGGGACGTGATCGTTCCCCTCTATTCGACATTGGTGAGGCCTCATCTGGAGTACTGTGTCCAGTTTTGGGCCCCACACTTCAAGAAGGATGTGGATAAATTGGAGAGAGTCCAGCGAAGGGCAACAAAAATGATTAGGGGACTGGAACACATGAGTTATGAGGAGAGGCTGAGGGAGCTGGGATTGTTTAGCCTGCAGAAGAGAAGAATGAGGGGGGATTTGATAGCTGCTTTCAACTACCTGAAAGGGGGTTCCAAAGAGGATGGCTCTAGACTGTTCTCAATGGTAGCAGATGACAGAACGAGGAGTAATGGTCTCAAGTTGCAGTGGGGGAGGTTTAGATTGGATATTAGGAAAAACTTTTTCACTAAGAGGGTGGTGAAACACTGGAATGCGTTACCTAGGGAGGTGGTAGAATCTCCTTCCTTAGAGGTTTTTAAGGTCAGGCTTGACAAAGCCCTGGCTGGGATTATTTAACTGGGAATTGGTCCTGCTTTGAGCAGGGGGTTGGACTAGATGACCTTCTGGGGTCCCTTCCAACCCTGATATTCTATGATTCTATGATTCTATGAACTTAATTTTTGAATTGGCACAAAGTTTCATTTAGATACATTTTACAGTGGCAGAGATTAAATTATAGTATAATAGAGAAATATTAACTGACCATTTATCCTCTGTGTTAGTGTCAGACTTCACTCTGGGAAAAAATAGATTCTAAATAGAGAGAAAGTCATGCCACTACATTTCTATAATACCGCACGGTAAAAATTAAGTTTTGAGAAACTCATTTGTATTCAGTTACAGTTTAGGGCAGTGGTGGGCAACCTGCAGCCTGCGGACCACACACGGCCCATCAGGGTAATTCATTGGCAGGCCGATAGACAGTTTGTTTACATTTCCACGGCAGCCAGCAGCTCCCAGTGGCCGCGGTTCGCCATTCCCAGACAATGGGAGCTGCGGGAAGCGGCACAGGGACACATTTGTTATAGGCTACTAACATTTGTGGCATAATTCGGCACAAATGTGTGGGGAGAGTCCACACTCACCTTCATAAATATGTAAAGAACCTCAAGTCAATGGCAATCAATTAACTATGTATACATATCTAGTGAAGACAAGCTCTCAGTATGCACAGAGCAGGAGGACACAACTACCCCTTGAAGGTGTTAGGGACAATCTTTGAGGATTCCTAGGGGAAGGGAGTATGAAAGGTCAGGATTCTGCTTTCCTTCAACCTCAGGGAAAGGCTGTAGGCCACACTAACTCCAAGAACATCCAGGGAGATGAGGAAGATGTAGCATGGATGAGGCTTAAGTGTCAGGCAATGTAAAGAAAATCTTCAAAAGCTAAGGTTTTAGATATGATAAGATGTTTTAACCTGGAGTTGACTGCCATTTAAGTCAAGGTAGCTGACACATTTATAGAAAGTTGTGTGGATGCTCTCTAGACATGTACTCTGCAACGGATGTGCTGGGAGTGTCCACTTTAGACTTTACATATGTGTTAGCTATCTCCAGTTAAATGGCAAACCAATTAACTCAAAATAATGTCTATTGTTATGACATGGCATGCTGGTATTTTGGGTGTCCCTTGCTGAGGATTGTACAGTCATGTACTCCATCTCAGTGACTTCCCCTCTGAGGAAACTGAACCAAACTAGGCAGCTGCCTGGAGGAGTTTTCTGTGATAACTCCCAACAAACGTTCAGAGTCTGCTCAGTGAAGCATTCTCTAAGCTGTCATGGAATAAGAGGGAAGGTCCTCTAATGGATTGGTAATTGGTTAAAAGTAAGTAAACAAAGGGTAGGAATAAATGGACAATTTTTAGAATGGATAGAGGTAAATTGTGGTGTCCCCTAGGGGACTGCACTGGGACCAATTAGGGTTACCAGGTGTCCATTTTTTTTTACCAGAACACCTGGTCGAAAAGGGACCCTGGCAGCTCCTGTCAGCACCACTGACTGGGCCATTAAAAGTCTGGTTGGTGGCGCAGCAGGACTAAGGCAGGCTCCCTGCCTGCCATGGCTCCGTGCGGCTCCCGGAAGCAGTGGCATGTCCCCCTCTGGTTCCTATGCATAGGGGCATCCAGGGGGCTCCGCACGCTGCCCCTGCTGCAAGCTCCGGTTCTGCAGCTCCCATTGACAGGGAACCACAGCCAATGGGAGCTGAAGGGGTGGCACCTATGGACGGGGCAGCATGCAGGGCTGCCTGGCCATGACGTCACGTAGGAGCCAGAGGAGGGACATGCCAGTACTTCTGGTAAGCACTTCTTGGAGCCTGCATCCCTGACCCCTTCCTGTGCCCCAACCTCCTTCCCCAGCCCTGATCCCCCTCTCACTCTCCAAATCCTTTGGTCCCAGCCTAGAGCACCCTCCTACATCCCAAACCCCTCATCCCGAGTCCCATCCCAGAGCCTGCTCCCCCAGCCAGAGCCCTCAACCCCCATGCTGCAGCCTCCTGCCCCAGCCCTGGTTCCCCTCCCACCGTTTGAACCCCTCGGTCCCAGCCTGAAGCCTCCTCCTACATCCCAAACCCCTCATCCCCAGTCCCACCCCAGTCCTGCACCCCCCATCCCTCATTCCCGCCCTCATTACAGAGCCCACACGCCCAGCCCAGAACCCATACCTCCTCCCAACCCCCACCTCCCCTGCCTCAACCCAGAGCCCCCTCCCATACTCTGAACCCATTGGCTCCACCCCCCCAGCCCGGAGCCCCCTTCTGCACCCCAAACCCCTCATCCCTGTCCCCACCCTAGAGCCTGCACCCCCAGCCAGAGCCCTCACCCCCCTCCCGCATCCCAACCCACTGCCTCATCCCGAAACCCCATCCCACAACCTGAACTCCTCATTTCTGGCTCCACCCCAGAGCCTGCACCCCCAACCAGAGCCCTCAACCTCACCCCCTCCCACACCCCAACCCCCTGAGCCAGCCCAGTGAAATTGAGTGAGTGAGTGTGTGTGGGGGGGGGAGAGTGAGTGACAGAGGGAGGAAGGATGGAGTGAATGGGGGTGAAGCCGGGCTGAGACCTCAGAGGAGGGGCGGGGCAGGGAGCCGGGCAAGTGTGTTCGGTTTTGTGCATGTAGAAAGTTGGAAACCCTAGAACAACTCCTATTGAACATATTCATAAATTATCTGGAAAAAGGGGTAAAAAGTGAGCAAAATTTGCAGATGATACAAAACTACTCAAGATAGTTAAGTCCAAAGCAGACTGTGAAAAGCTAACAAAAGGATTTCACAAAGCGAGGTGACTGGCCAACAAAATGGCAGATGAAATTCAATGTTGATGAATGCAACGTAATGCATATTGGAAAACATAATCCCAGCTATACATATAAAATAACGGGGTCTAAATTAGCTATTATCACTCAACAAAAAATCTGGGAGTCATTGGGGATAGTTCTCTGAAAATATCCACTCAATGTGCCATGGCAGTTCATAAAGCGAACAGAATGTTGGGAATCATTAAGAAAGGGATAGATAGTAAGACAGAAAATATCATATTGCCTCTATAAATCCATGCTATGCCCACACTTTGAATACTGCGTGCAGATGTGGTCGCCCTATCTCAAAAAAAATATATTGCAATTGGAAAAGGTTCGGAAAAGGGCAAAAAAAAATATTAAGGCTATGGAACAGCTTCCATATGAGGAGAGATTACTAAGACTGGGATTTTTCAGCTTGGAAAATAGACAACTAAGGGGGGATATGAGTGGTGTGGAGAAAGTAAATAAGGAAGTGTTATTTAATCCTTCTCATAGCACAAGAACTAGGGAACATCAAATGAAATTAATAGGCAGCAGGTTTAAAACAAGCAAAGGGAAGTATTTTTTCACACAGTGCATAGTCAACCTGTGGAACTCCTTGCCAGACGATGTTGTGAAAGCCACGATTATAACAGGATTCAAAAAAGAACTAGATAAATCCATGGAGGATAGGTCCATCAATGGCCATTATCCAGGATGGGCAGAAATGGTGTCCCTAGTGTCTGTTTGTCAGAAGCTGGGAATGGGCAACAGGGGATGGATCACTTGATAATTACCTGTTCATTCCCTCTGGGGCTCCTGACATTGGCCACTGTCGGAAGTCAGGATACTGGGCTAACTGGACTTTTGGTCTGACCCAGTCTGGCCCCTCTTATGTTCTTATTACTTCAACAGCTCCCAACAGCATGTTTTGTGGCTGACAACAAAAAAACCATGAGCCCCACCCCAACGTATTTACAAACTAATTGTATCTCAACACGCTCAATAGGCAGGAAGAACAGGAGCAACACCAGCAACATATTGCAGTTGTGCATGGATTAGTGGTGATGTCAGCCAACCATAACTGCCACAGATGGATGATGTTGCTCAGGCATCAAGTGAGGTGGGTACGTAGGGGTATAGTACCTCTTTCAGTGTGCTGTGTTCTCCAGAGAAGTACTATAAAAACAAATAAATAAAAGCAAAGTTTCTAATTATTATGGTTGCAAATAATGTTTGAAAAATGTGCACCAAATGTAACTAATACAGAGATCTGTCTGAATTTGCAGAGATCTTGAAACAACAAATTTGATAGGTGAAGTACTCTTTTCATTTCAATGGAGTATAAACTTAGATGCCAGGGATGTAACTTTAGACGTGAAACATTGTTAACTCTTTCATTGTTCATGGAAGCATGTACAAAAGTAATATTGTGAAAATCTACTCAATCGACTCTGAATGACTCTCACTTTGAATCATGAGGTGGTAGCACTTGGGAGATACCACCACTATCTTTTCCCCCAATCATGAGGGAACTAACCTCAAGGAACTCAACGGTACATCTGAGCTCCAGGGAGGGGATGTCAGGCTTAAGTACCCAGCAGAGTTCAGGAAGCATGCACACTCATATTTTGACCATCTGCACAATCACATTTGAGAACAGTGGCTCATTCTAGTGTTTCCAGCGGGCACAGCTTATTTTCTAGCAGAAAGGGAAATGGAGGGACTCCCATTGACTTCAAAGAGCTCTCCATCATGCCTGTAATTTTGCTACAGTTGATTATTCTAGAAAATTATTCTGACTAACCAATTTTGTTAACTGAAGAGTTTAAAAAAAATCCACTGATGCTCAGTTATTTTCATGACATAGACTGTGGTTGGTTAAAGTTAGACTACATAGTACAGGAAATTTTTCTGAACCTGATTAAATCAAACTATTAAAATGTACAAAATAATGTATAAAGTAACCAAAGTCTTTAAAGTGTTATCTTTGTAAGACAAATGAGAGTGTACTGCTCTTATTCCTTCCCAATATTGAAATCATAATACCAACGTGTTTAGATACATTTTTATCACATATGTGCAACATGGTAATCAGAGGAGTTATTTAAGAAACAAATCATATCAATGGTCATATCTCTCCATGGAAGAATCCATTTCCATTGGGTCATCCAGATGAATCTTAGATTGGAGACTCCATAATTGGAAATCAGTAAAATTGCTTAACAACATGGAGTTTTTCATGTGCTGTTGTGAAACAAACTCCTCTAATGAAACTCCATGAAGGTTTTAAAGGCTAAAGGTTTAAAATATGATTAAAGGTTTAAAATGTATACTATATAAATGGCAACATGGGGTTCAACTTTAATTTCCTTTAAGTGCCATCAGATCAGTTTGCTCAGTTCACAAGTTAAAAAAGATGGCTTTTCCAACTGCCACCAAGACTCACTGTCTCCTCTTTCATGGGTATGCTTATACTAGAAATGCTACAGCAGCACAGCTGCAGCTGCACTGCTGTAGCTCTGTAGTGTAAACACTACAGCTACAGAGGGCATTTTATGTCACTGTATTACATCCACATCTCCAAGAGTCAGTAGCTAGATTGATGGAAGAACTTTTCTATCAACATAGCAGTGTCTACACCAGAATTTAGGTCGGCTTAATCACATCACATGAGCAATGTAATTAAACTGACAATTCTACAGTGTAGATTAGACCAGGGATCAGCAATCTTTGGCACACGGCCAGGGTGGGAAGGGCGAATCGCGGCCACTGAGAGCTGCAGGCAACTATGCAAATGTAAACAAACTGTCTCGCAGCCTGCCAGCAGATTACCCTAATGGGCCGTATGCGACCCGTGGGCTGCAGGTTGCCCACCACTGTCCTATTTAGTCATTCAGTCCACCCACTTTTCCAAAGCTGGATTGTTACCTATATTGTACAGATATTACTGTCTCTTTGTTTTCAATCAGCCTGTCTGACAAGCAACTCTTAGTAAGTGACAATCTCTCAAACATTTTACGTGTTAATATTTTGGACGTATAGACTGACTTTTGTATGAAGTACACCATTCTCTGTACAAGGTAATTTTTCTTTTCATTCCATTGAATAATTAAAATTGTAGCATTGTGTAGTTAAAGTATATATAATTATTCATATTGCATCCATTGGAAAAATTGAACAATTTGGCACAAATGAAATTCACCCGCCCCCACCCCCCCATGATGCCCACAAGAGAATAGGTTAAATATGCTTTCACCATGGGTATACAACTCAAGGACCAACAGCTGTCAGGAAAGAGTAAATTCCAGAGCCATAGCCCTCCATGAACACCCTGACACCTGTTCATGAAGTACAATGCTGAAGACAGATTCCAGTAGAATGCAATTGCTCTGATTGGGCATAAAGAGATAGGCAATTTTATTGGACAGTCAGTTCCCAGGCCATTCAGTACTAGACTGGATCAATATTTTTAAAATTCCAACATTCAAAACAAAACAGCAGAAAAAAATTTCTTCCTTATTTTTTAACCATCTAGAGAGCTGGTTAAAATTCTTCTCATTTCAAAATTTGGAATTACTGACATTTTGAAAAACGGAAAAATAGCAAAATATTTCACTTTTAAAAAACCAGCTCTATTTAGGAATTTTGGATTTTATAGAGCAGCACCTAGGTTTAAAACAAAAAAACAATTTAAACTTGAGTGTAGTTTTTAGCAGTGGAGAACAATCATGTGAAAAACATGAAAAAGCACTGCCACCCATTCAGTCTTTAATAGGAAGTATCTTTTGAAAACAATCAAAAGAAGAGATGTTGGAAAGAATGCTGTATGTGTACCATTAAATGCAAAAACCTGATGATATTGCATTTATAATATAAGGCCAAATCATTCCATAAGGAGGCTTTTATTTTATAGAGGTGTGGCAGAACACACTATTTTATTAGAGTTGGATGGAGAAACTCAATGGAACCAAATTCCATCAGACTGTGCAATTCTGTCAAAATAACTTTGCAAAATGGGTAAATTTTGCACCACTTTTGTTCTGGACGAAAACATTAGAACACTTTTTCTGGATACAGGAATAAAACTTTTCAATTTTTCATTTTACAATTTGAAATGACTAAAATACAAAACAAAAACATTCACAAGTCCATGCACACACAAAAATCAAAATCAAAATGAAAAAAAATTGATTTTGCTGAAACAAAACATTTGGAAGGGATTTTTGCTTCACAAACAATTTTGAAATTATTAGTTTTCTTTCCAATTCGAAACAAACCAAATTTTTAAATTTTGAAATCCTTTGTGAAAAAGGAACTCCCATCATTCACACAGCTTCAGTTCTTATACAGCCCCCGTCACTGAAGTAACTGAGATTTCACTCAGTTTCCTTCAGTTAGCTCTGTCAGGGAGGTCACATGTGCTCCACCTCACTCATGGAACTGAAAAGAGGTTCAGCCCCATGAAGTAGCAGATCACTTAAGATCTGCATGAATGTCAGAGGAGATGCTGGAGGCCAGGGTCATGCGCAAGGAGTCAGTGTCTCTCCATGCAGCCACAAGCACAGAAGTGTGGCTGCATAGACACCTCTGGGTAGCCATCACCCAGTAATTCCCCCACATAGGCCCAGTCTACACAAGATTTATTTTGCATAAATTTCTAGTGAAGCTCCACCAGCAATGGCAAGATCTCTAGGATAAGTAAGCTGCTACGGGAGTTCTAACCACCATGTGGTAGCAGCAGTGGGAAATAGGGACTTACAATTGAGGTCAATCTACAAAAAATGTTGATAAGGGGAAAATCCTATTCCTTTTAGCCCTCCCTTACACCAAAAATGAATAGCCTGAGTTAGTGCAGGGCCAGGGAGGATCTTGCACTGATAGGCAGAATCCTTCCTCTCCTACAGTTCACCAGGAGGTTGCAGTAATGTCTGCAGCACTTATGTTCTTCCTCCATGATGCAGGGCCAGGGGAGGACAGGACACTGGCCAACTGATCCACACAGTTACAAATCCAGTGGTTTATTTCTGGTTCTCCACCTTAACTCCCCTTCCCCATTCCTCACACTTTCCTGAGTGCAGTGAACTCCCATGGAGCTCAGTTCAGTGGCTTGTAGGTGGGACACATCTCTGTTCATGGTCCTAACATCCAACTCTTTCACATCCACACCACTTGGCACAAGTGAACTAAATGAATTGAAGTGTGGGGGATCCTGCTCACAGTGCCATCAGGTAGCCACAGGCTGGTATGTATCAGAACCTAACCCTGCTCCCTTTGAAGTAGATCGCAGAACTCCCATTGACTTCTGTGGTGCAAGCCTACGTCCTTAGTGAAGTTAGAGGAAATTATAGTATTATAATTCTGTAACATAGCATTTAACAGTTAAACCACACATACTTTTTAAACCTGCAGTTCATCACAGCCTAATTCGAAAGACTTAGCTTGCTCTGCTGTTGCAACCAATTAACAGACCTCCATGAACGAATACAATCTGAGGTAAATAAGGGTGAATGAGGTGGTATACTCAATATATACCGAGAAAAATATAGTGAGAATAATTAAAGTAATATATCTGTAGCGTTTTTTGTTACATATTTTTCCATAGTCTATTGGATAGTCCTTTCCTCAGAAATAACTTGTGAGGGAGGATTTGTTTTATGTCAGGATAAATCCTCTTTTTATGAGGTTAATTATTAGTTTTGAGTGAAACTGGAGATATGAGTTCTCAGCCTGGGCCGTGTCTATATTTGCTTTTGGACTGTGTCCATTATCACTGTGCAGATCTAGCAGCCTTCCTGATGCAATCACTGTGGAAATGACTACGGAAGACAGTCAGTGTCAACAGCCCTTCAGGCTGCTATCGCTCTGTGAATTGCTAGGAGAGAGTGACAGTCACAGCCCTGTGTGTTGCTATCACGCTCAGTAAATTGCTAGGAGAAAGTGACAGAAACAGTGACAACAGTCATCTGTGGCAAGATCATTGTGGAAATTACTAGTGGATAGAGTGAACTCTAGAGCTTGTTAATGTGCATTGCTTTCCTATGTTACACTGCATTCATGTTTTCGGCAATGAGGACATGAACATGTCGGGTTTTCATTTAATGAGTATTTATTGTAGTTCTCTTGTGTTCTATCCAGGTTTTTAAACCATGCCTCTCACCATGATGATGGAAGAGTTTCTTTAGTGATATATTGATTACTTCACAGTTACTGACCGAGAACGAAAAGGTATGATGTGAAGATAGGTGTAGCATACAATGACGATAGCCCTTTAAAACTTGTGAACTTTACCTAAGACAAATAGTTTTTTTTCCTATTAGCCGTATCTGTGGAACCAGGTATTACTTAATAAAGATGTCATCATCCGTGTGATGGGTTGGATCCCTTGGGAAGCCACCTCATGTGCTGAGATACCACTGAGTCTACCTGTTCTGCCAGCATGGGCCCCCTTTAACCTGTCTTGCTGAGCCAGGGTCTTAAAACCTCCTCAACACACACACACACACAGGGCCACACCCAGCTGCAGATCAGCGCATTTATTCTGGCAGCCTTCATGTGCTTACCGCCTGGCTGTGCAGTGGCAACCTTTACAAATCCTGTGTGATAAATGGCAACTGCCTGAGGTGCCTCTGTGCTTCGGGTAGCAGCATTTCCATGAGTTACCTGATGCCTGTTCCTACTCAGCACAGGGCATTTATTCCTCAGGTGCTCAGTGAAATCACAATGATAGCACCTTCTGGGTTCTTCTGCTTTCACAGGAGATTTGGGATGAGGACTGGAGCAGTGAACCGGGGGAGGTGAGAGTGTCCAGCCTCCTATCCACCCTCCTTCTTCCCAGGGGTAAAATGGGGACTTTGCTTCCCACCAAACTTTAACCCCTCTGCCTGTGATTTACTCCTAGAAGGTGCTTGGGATTGCTCGAATTTATCAGCATAAGCAGCAAGTGCATTGACCGTTTCCACCTTTTTATCTCATAGACACTGTTTTACATCATCACCAGACATATTCAGGAACTGTTCCTGAGCAACCAAATGACACATTTCTTCAAAGCTTGCAATACCTTTTCCCCTCACCCACTTACCCAGTAAATCTCTCATTTTGTTCACATAAACTATAGTACTTAATCCAGCCCCTCTCTTAAGGCTTCTAAATTTTACTCTATAAATTTCAGATGTAATCTGAAACGGTTTCAAAACCAAATCCTTAAATTTATGATAATTGGAAGCATCATTCATGGACACCTTATTGAACATGTCCAGAGCTCTCCCTGGCAATTTTGCAACCAAAGTGGTCATCTTTTGATCATCAGAAATCGCATGGAGCATACACAGTCTCTCAAAGGTGATGAAATATTCAGCAATATCACCAGACCCATTGTAATCTGGACACAACCGCTCCCACTTCTGGATTTTTAGAGAGGTGGAGCCCCGTGGTGGGGGGTTCTATCTCTTCCACTCCAATATGGCCAGTTCATGCTTCTGATGTTCCCTATCCCTGTCAGTCTCAAGTTGCCTCAGTTCCATGACTTGCTTCTGGGCCTCAATTTCTTAGTCTTTCAACTCCAAGGTTCTCTCGTGGGCTGCTTTCTGCTCATCAACTTACATTTGTTTTGGGGAAGGGGCTGGAATGGGGGCAAGGAAGGGGTGGGAAGAGGCGGGGCAGGGCCTCAGGGAAGGGGTGGAGTGGGGGAGGGGCCAGGAGCAGTCCTCATGTGGCCCTTGGGGTCATTTGAGTTTGAGACCCCTGGCCAACAGATCAGTTTGGTCAGCATTTATTGTATTTCTCATCCCCTCACTAAAGGTTCTTACTTTGGGCATGTCTTTGGGGTTTTGGCAAGGAAAGGGTGTAAGGAGACCTTGTATGTTACTGGCCCACCCCCTGTGGAGTTGCATTTCCTCTCCAGGGTTAAGACCATGTGAAGAATCCACCCCCTCTCCTGAGTTTCCTTTGTGTTTTCACCCCCATCACTCAGTGTCTGATGCTCAGCTATGGGGAGGTTTTTATCTGCCTGGGAAGTGGCTGTCTCTGCCCTTTCATCAGGAGGATCATTAGCATGTTCACAGACACCAAAATGCTTGGGGGAGACACAAATCTCCACGCCTTAAAGAGACAGAGTTAGTTTTCACAAGTACAGCAAGAAAAACATTTTGCGAAAGTGGGGCCTGGAGTGGGGTACTCTTGGTCACCCCTCTCTCTGTTCCCAAGAGGTCAGCTGTATGGCTGCTCCCCTCAGGGAGGTCAGATACGTAGCTTCCCCTTAAAACCTGAGCCACAGGTGAGGTGCCTGGGATTACAGATGCAGATCCAGCAAAGTTCTCCTGGGCAAACACTTCCCACATTCCTTCTTAACCTTTCTCTGGGCCCCCTGCCAGGGCACACATCCCTGTGCTCCCTGGAGGGCAATCTGTCCCCTGTCCAGCTATCGGCTCACAGTTACCAGCCATGACAGACCTTTCATTGGCAAGCCCTGTACCCTCCTCTGTCTTTGAATTGGACTGGCATCCAGATACAGAGCCCACTGCATAAGGAATTATGGATAACTATATTATGCATTACAGTCTGTGATCAAATATAGGGAGAAGCAAGTCTCTCCCAGACAGGAGGGAATGTCACAACTATCTATGTTTCTTCAATGAGTGTAAGCAAGGTGTGCCAAAGCCGATAAAGTCCAATGTGCATTCAGATCAGCAGCGGATAGGAAGACCACAGGAAGGAAAGAACAGCATGAGGTCATCCTTCCTCTTGAAAGAAGATCATTTAACTTTGAGAGAGAGAAGCAGAGACAAAAAGCCATTTTGGCATCCATCACTACACTGGCAAAAGAGGAAAGAATTCTTGCAAGCTGAGAAAGATAGGCGTGTGACTGGTCCCCTCCAGGGTGCCACCTGGAACTGGGGTACAGCTGAGCCCTCTGTTTTACCAGTCTGGGCTCTCTCTCACACTGTGAAGTTGTGACAAGCTGCAAAGCTCTCTAAGCTTGTGCTCACACCAACATCCACGGATAGGGGCCACACCCAGCTGTGTTCATGAATGCTCTGCCAGCCAGTGCATGAACCAACAATAGAAAGGCTCCCACCAAAATACCCTCAACTCCCCAGCCTTGGACCCCAGAGTTGTACCATCCTGCCCTGGTCAAAACTTGACCAGTATGAATTTATTGCCCACTCCACCGATCCCTCATTGTAAAAAGGAAAATGCACTAGCCCTTGTTAGCTGAACTGAGATTTTTTTTCCCCAATACTCCACTCACGGGTTAAGATAAAACATAAAACAGGTTTATTAACTACAGAAAGATAGATTTTAAGTAATTATAAGTGATAGCAAACAGATGAAAGTAGATTACTATAAGAAATAAAACAAAACCGCAATCTGAGCCTAATGTACTAGTTAGGATTTGAATCTAGCAGTGTCTCACCCAGTTAGATAGTACAAGCAACTTAGCTTTTGCACACATAGGCACGCTTCCTTCTTTCCTGCCTGAGACTGGCACTTCCCTCCTAGTTCAGGTGTTTTAGGTGTTGTGTTGTAGGGAGAATGAGGTCCCCCGTCATGATGTCACTTCTCCCTTTTATATCTTCTTTCAAGTTGCTGGAAAGCTCTTTTGCTGTGACCTGAGTCAAACAGTCCCCACTGTGAAGTGCTATCTCTGAGAGGTTTCTATTGTACACAGTTCCTGGGGCAATCCTTGTGCTTGTGTGTATTTCCTCAATAAGCCATTAACATGATTTGGCCTTTTTATTGTTGTACCTGAAAGGCTGCTTGTGGGTGTTCTGAACCTCACAACATGTTTCAGTAACACATACATAGCCAAACTTCATAACTTCATATAAAATGATAACACATACAATCCAACAAGATATTAATGTCTAGCAGATCAAGACTTTCAGAATGATACCTCACAAGGCATACATTTTACAAAACATATCATAATTATATGACAGTGATGAATATAGGGGTGCCAGGGTGTCACAGAGTCCATCAACCAAAGAGGGGATGAAGTTTCTGGGAACTAAACAAAGGTGAGAAGCCTTCTTAGGCAAAAGTCTTTCACTTAGCAAGACAAGGAAACACAGCATATTGTAGCCCTGTGGAAGGTCCTGACTGAGGGAAAGACAGCCATAGGGGAAGAAGAATGACTGGTGAGACAGGTCATCTCAAACAAAGCCTGTATCTTGCTAGTTTAAGTTTTAGACTTTTAGATGTGTGTTTTCACTTTTATTTGCTTGTAACAATGTCTAACTTAATTCCTTTTACTTGGCATCACTTAACATGTCCTATTGGTAATAAATTTGTTTTATTTTTACTATAAAACAATTCAGTCTTCTGTTTGCATGGAAGGGTATATTTATCACTATTAAGTTAATAAACTATAATATCCTTTTGTGTCTCTAAAGGCACAACGAATCTTATTATTTCTCTAAGTGTTCCCGGTGAAGGCTGGATATTTCATGGCACATGGTTTTGGGGAAATTCAGGACTAGGAGTGTATTGAGATCACCTTGCTATTTGTAACCAAGGCAGGTGGAAGTCAGAGCGGGGGTACAGATAGGCTGCTGGACCAGATCTGTATAGCACACAGACACCCAGGTGTGACCTGCATGCTTGTAGGCTGGCTTTGAGCACCCCAGGCTGGGAGGTAGAGCAGCAAAGCATTATGAGGCACTCAGAGTGACAGGGCAAGTGGTAACACAACCCTTCACTGGTGTGGACCACACCTCAAAGTGTAACAGTCAGAATTATTGGGGAATTACTTCTAAAATAACTTGAATTTAAGACAACTTCAAATCTCCCAAGCACTTAGTCCTTTGAGACATAGTGCATATGTAAATTTTAAAGTTAGATAACCATAGGAAAATCATAATCATGGCAAAAAGCATTCTTAATGATAGTCAAGGTTGAAAACCAAATATTCAGGCAATTTTAAGTGCAAGTGCCTCACCAGCCTTAACTTTGCACACTCACTCAAGAACAGTATCTTACTCTCCTTCAACATCTGGGTCACATTCACGTCCCCGTTGCAAAACCTCCCTTGTGTTCTTTGTCCTCTCACTCAATATATGCATATGAGCTCCAGAGATGGACTAAATACTGTCACCAATGCCAATCACTTATGGGCCGAAGCCTGCTTGCCTCCCAAATGCCTGCAAAAAACCTGTTTATTCTCCCAACCATCATTGTGATTATGGCCAAGAAAACTAGGAGAGAGGCATTTATCAGGAAAAATAATGGACAGTAAGGAGTACATATGCCTTCACAAAATGTTAAAAGAGTGAAATCTTGGTCCCACTGAAATCAACTGACTTTTGTCTTTGCTTTCAGTGGGAGATTTAATTTATGTTTGGTATGGTGATGAGGTCTGTAGCATTCAAGAGCCTGTCCCAACTCTCTCTGAAATCAATAGCAAAACTTCCATTGGTTTTAATGGTGCAGAATCTATCTCTAAGAGAAGAGTTGTTGGGGACAAAGTTATGGTTGTGGTGAGCACCCTAGCTGAGAATTCCCTGACTTTTTCCATGTTTAAATTCTTAACACTACCTGTGTATTAACATAATTGGCTTTCATTGTTTCCTGTGTATATTTCTGCTTGTTTTTTGTTGTTATTTTTAACAGTTTAACAAAATAAATAAAATAGAAAACATTGGACTTTGGTAAGTAGCTTTTTAGTAGTATTAAGGCTCCAATATTGCAGCACCTGAAGAAGATAAAAATTTGGTAAGCATTTTAAATGTATATACATTTTTATTAAACAGGACTTTTTCTATATAAAAGACAAAATATTTTCTGGAGGAAGAGAGAAACCCTGCAGAGTCTGGAAATGCACATTGAAAGCATAATCCAAACTATACATATCATAGAATATCAGGATTGGAAGGTACCTTAGGAGGTCATCTAGTCCAACCCCCTACTCAAATCAGGACCAATCCTCAATTTTTGCCCCAGATCCCTAAATGGCCCCCTCAAGGATTGAACTTGCAACCCTGGCTTTAACAGACCAATGCTCAAACCACTGAGCTATCCCTCCCCCACCTTAGACTAGGCAATCACATCACATAGCTGTATTTTTTCTGTAGGCTCACATACTCTTGAAAAGAAAAATACAACTTCCACCCTAATGACAGGCCAGCCAATATTTAAGCAATCATGGGTGCTGGAACTAGGGGTACGGCACCTCCCACCCTTTCCATCATACACAGTGTTTATAGTTTAGTTCAATTGTTCTCATCACCCCCGCTACATAAATTGTTCCAGCACCCCTGTAAGCAATGCTTTCTGACCCTCTGTGGGCTATACCATGTTTTCCAATGCTATTTCGTAAGAGGAGAGGAGAGGAGACAGATTTGGGAGGTGCTTATATGGATTAACAGTTTAGAACAAGAGTTTATGAGAGCTTATGTGGAGAAGAGTTTGGGACTGGTAAGGGGTAAGGGTCAGTCACAAGTTTGCAGTGGGTGTGAATGAAGACTTGAGAACTAGAGGATGTGCTCAACTCCTTGCAGGGGCCCAGATTCTTTTCATATCACCTGAGGAGTAGCTTTTCCAGAAGCAGAGTTCTGGTTCATGTTTGAGAGTGGAGGAGAAGATGGTTACCTCATCATCTCCCTCATTTTTCAACCCTCACATCCTGATCTCTATTCTTGCTTCCAGCATATGCAAAGTGTTTAGAGCACCACCATGATGACAGTCCGTTTAGTTAAAATCACATTGGAAATCCATGCATGTATGCTGCATGTTTTTTCCGGCTGGCAGCATTTCCTGGAGGTGAGGATGAGGGTCACCTATGTGAAGGGGGTGGGATGGGCTGCTGTCACCAGTGACTCTCTCCTCTAACAATTTTCACATTCATAGCAATACACAGGACTACTGTCACTTGCCTAACAATTTTTAGTCATAGCAACACAAAGGGCTATAATTGTGGCGGTCTCTCCTTGAAATGTCCCCCAGTTAGAGAGTCAGGATGGCTGTATAGTGCTAACACTTAGATTTTAAAAATCTATCTTCATTTAAATAAGTGTACCTTCTTCTATGCTTTAAATAGTCTTCTATTTAAAGCATAGAAGAAAAGGCTGATTTCTCAAACTTCTCAAACAGAATCTGGAAACCTCTATCAGACTTAATTGAAATAGCCAAATAATGCATTTTCAAGGTCCCCCCCCCAATAATGCCTCTTTTGTGTGCACCCTTAAGTGCCAAGACCAAGACCAGAAAGGTAGCAAGAAAGAATTTCTATCTATCTGAAATAGAGACATTCCAAAGTCATGAAGATGAAGGGAAGATGAGTGCAGACCTATGAAGGCAATATATTCAGAGAATTCCACTAACTAGTATTCTCATTCTATCAAGTCCCAGAGTAGAAGTATCATAGGGACAAGAAGGAGGTTGAGGAATAAGCTTATAGTAGCTTCTGTATTCATAATGGAAAGTTCACTAAAGGAAGGTTTAGAAGCTGCAAATTTTGGAATGAACTCTGAACCCTTCCATTATAGGGTTTGAGCTTGAGCTTCCTTATAGCAGGTTTCACAGCATTCACTATCCATTTAGATAACCATTATTAGGATTTAAAGAAAGAAGAGTTAACTGTATCCTCTACTGAGTATTGTGTGTATCCCCTAGGCAGCACCTTCATTTGCAAATATTTTCTGAAAACACCACACACACACACGCGCGCGCGATGACCTGGCACAGCCCTAGGTGCAATATGAGGACTTTCACTACAGGTTCCCTTGTCTCTTGGTGACTGGTGGTCCATTTTCCTCATCAAAACCAAAAGGACTTTAGAACACTCCCCACCCCCCGCCCTCCCCCCTCTCCTCCCACAGTACTTCAAAAGACCGACAAAGCACTTCTTATAGCTGTATGGCACTGTAATTGTAGATTCCTGTAAAATGGATGCAATCAGCGAGCTGCAATTATTACAATCAGCGTGCAGATTAGCAAATTGGTTTTAGAAGCAAGTAGCATTGCACAACATTCCTATAGTACTTTGTTACTAGCTGCAGACCACAAGTAATGGTGCATTAGGCACCTGGTATTTATCTTCAATTTCTATAATATTTTCCCAGAGAAATATATTTTCTTTAGCCACTAGTCTTTCAAAACAATCATGTTCTTTGTCACAATGGTAGCACTATGCTAAATGTCCATAGTTGTTGTTGTCACTTACATATTTTTGAAAAGTAGTCATTTACAAAATTAATAATGTATTAAAAATTAATTGTATTAACATTAATCATAAGTAATTACTTCAGTATGCATTTTCCTGTCTTCTGCTGCAGTGCCACTGATATTCAAGGTTAGTTAAACATTAGTTAATCAACACTGACAACATAATCACATTTGCTTCTGTTAAAATTGTCTTGCTATTCAAACTGATGTCATTCTGGGTGCTTTCTAATAAGCTAGAATGGAGCTATTTTACAGAGAGGTACACTTGGATGGTTCATTGGGGTGGCAGCAAATATGTTAACACATCAGTAATCTGCAGCCAACAATGCTAGCTGTGTAGATACTGTCGTTTACTGTGTTTGTATAATCTAAAATACATTTTGAGAGTTTTAATTCACTGAGCAGATTTTTACTTAGGTTAGTTATCTGTTGTAAACATCTGGTCACAATACATGTGCCCAAAATTACTTTGTTATTGCTAACACGTTTTTAAAAGGCATTTCAATTCAAAAGGAACAGATTTAACACAAGGGAAATCATATTTGTTTTTCCTTCTTGAAAATATTTCCAGTTACTCTGAAAATCCTCATTCTGACGTTTTAGGCCTCTTATTACATTCATACTCTTTGCCAATGGTTTGTTAATTGCAAATTATTTCTGTAGTGGACATCAGAATACTTGTAAGATTATTTGTGTTGCATGCATATATAATTGGCTATTAACAATAGTTTATCACAAGGAACACAGTTAGCAATACAATATAAAAATAAGTATGACACTGGGTAGTGGTGCAGTAAAAAAATAAAAAAAAAACCACAAAGAAGAGAGTTAACTAATCTAAACTCCATATTCCCCAAATGAGAAGTGCATAAATTCCATTCCCCTGTGTTTACCCTCTACTACACTACTGATGTTGGTGTAGGAGAAAGCAGTCATTTGAGACATATCCTTCACAATGTATTCAAGGATGTGCCAAAGTTAAAAGGAATACCTTTTACTAAAGTGCATGGTAGTAGTGTAATAATCCCACTATTTTGTTATAAGGATATCTGACACAAACCCCAGAGCCCAGCTGTGAAAACATACAATGTACTCTGTCATAAAGTTAAGTATCAAAAATTGCTTACATAGACACCTAATAATCCAATATGTGCCAAAATAAACTTCTTGTTTTTAATTAGTAATTTTCACCCTGTACTATTGTGTCACTAACCACATACTCAGGGACAAATCCCGACTAACTCCTGTATATCAATACATAGAAAAAGAGACACTCAAGTGAGAAAATTATTTCACTTTGTGCTGGCTTACCTAAAACCACAAAGCTCTCATTCCACAGGCTTCCGGGACCAAAATTCTGTGATATAGGGCCATGGTCACCTGCCTTATTTGCTTCACAGATTACTACTGATAATGTGTTTTCACATATGTTTGTGTGTAACTCAATGATCCTGCTGGGGCTTGTGGGTGATACTGTAATATAAATCCCTGCTACTCAGCTCCGTATTGGTTTGCCACCAAGTCAGAATACAAGTCCACACTGAATCTGCATTTGCAACATTAATTTGTACCAACTCCATCAGTAAAATAAACAGGTCCTGAATCTGGCCCTATGAATGCACTTTCCAATTATTTTTCAATAAGAAGATGACACCACATGCAGTTGACACCACATGCAGTCATTACTTTTTCAAATCATCACCCTATACCTTTGAACTGTACAGAAAAGGACATCAAAAATGTATGTCCAAATTACATAATACCTGGCACCTACACTGTGCCTTCAACCTGAAAACAGCATGATGCTCAAAAAAGCAGATTAATGACACTCTGTGAGGTAATGAAATATGATCATGGCCATTTTAGAGATGAGTAAAGTGGGACAAAGAAGTTGAATAACTTGACCACAGTCACTCAGCAAGTCCATGGCAGAAAGGGGAAGACAACTGTGTGCTAGTCATCTCCAATTATGTGCTTTAGCCACAATACCATCCTTCCTTCTATGAACTACGGTTTACAAACCAGGGCCTCATTTTTGCAGATCCCCTATTATCAGCTAGAACTGACCTATGACCATCAGCACTGATAAAGCACAAGACCTTCGCTAAGAATAATTAGCATAATTAAGTAGCAGGTGTTTGTTCTTGTGAAGGCCAGCCACTAGACGGCTCATGATCATACACATCAAGTCAGCATATTTTAATGGCCAGCGTGTGGTCAGTCAGAGCAGGAGATATCATCTGGTACCAAGACGAAGGTCAGAGCCAGAGATAAAGTGAAGGGTAAGGCATGGGAGAAGGGACCTGGAGTGAGGCAGAAAAGCAGGAACTAAGAACAGTCTGGGATAAGGAGGACAGGAACCAGGAGTGAGTAGGAAGGCAGAGCTCAGGAGTCAGGAGGGATCCACAATTGCAGCCAGCCAGGAATTCCTCTAGTTGCTCAGATAACTTCCTGTACTTCTTCCTGCTTTAAATAGAGCCACTGGGGATGCTAGATGCTTCCCTCAATCAGGAGCTTTGGGGGCAGGGCCTTCTGCAAGCTAGCACTTCACTGGTTCCCTTCTTTGCTTGCTCGGATGAGTTTCTGGGTGGCAATCATGACCAAAGTACTGCCTGGGGGACCCATGGACTTGGTTTCAAGGCCTATGATCCTTCACACATATTTCACTGGTACAGCGACTAGGGGACCATTGTCAGCCACTGGACATTTTTTAAAATGCCTGAGCTGTCCACACATTATATTACTAAAGAGCACACTATGTCCTTTAGGTTTAATTTTAAAAGGCACTTTATACTGGCTATTTAATACACAGAAATCTAAATAAATCTATTCTGAACATGTTCACTAGCATTCAGTTTTCTGTATGACAAAAAATACATGACTAGAAAAAGGCTTAGAAAGGAGATTGCTTTGTATGGCTTCTTTTATTAGAGGCAACATAATATCACAAAAGTCAACAAAGGACCATAAGAAAATGAAGACCATATTTTTACAACCACATTTTTCATCACTCCCTCAAAGCAATATCAAGAGGATAAATACAATACGTGGAAGATGCTGAAAGTTTCTAAAGAGGCTTGTAAGTGGGAGACAGGACAAGCATGTATTCTTTCATTTCTCAAAGGGGTAGTCTTTATTAGAAATAAAGTGGACAGTCAAATTTGACCTTATTTTATATTTTTTTACACCTTATTCTGCATACTTAACCCCTGAAATTCATTGGGATTATTGCTTGAGTAAGGAGTGCAGAACTAGCCCCATAGAAAGTATCTGAAATAAAAAGTCCTAAAATACACACATAGCAAAAAACTGCCATTATACATTATCTGTCTGTGAGCTAAACACTTATGCTACACTACAGTTTAAGTAGGTATAAGTTATGGCACTGAGGGGTTTGAATAAGCTACCCCCCTGAGTGACATACGTTACACTGACCTACGTGCTGGTGTGGAAAGCACTATGTCGGGAGAAGCCGCTGCTCGTTGGGGGTGGATTAGTTAAGCCAATAGGAGAGCTCTCTCCCACAACTTAGATCAGCTACACTAGAGAGCTGTGGTGCACAGCTGCATCCGTGCAGCTGGATTGCTGTAAACTCTCTAGTGTAGCCATAGCCCCAGTCCCAGCCTACCCCCAAATACTGTAACTGAATATTTTTAGTCAAACAAAATTTAAAATTAAAAAATTAGCTGTTTAAACCCAAGTGCAACTGAAACAAAGCATATTTTAATGCATTACACTGTGTTACGTGTCCTAGGCTCTAAGGCAATGGTCACCAAACTGTGGGGTGCACCTTCCCCAGGGGGGCACAGAGGAATGTCCAGGGGGCTGGGAGGGAGCACCACCAAGCCCCACTCTGCCCCCAACCCCAACCCCAGTCACTTGGACAATAAAAGTCCTGTTACTCGCGGTAACTGGCCTCTGCCACCTGGGGTGGGGGAGAGAAGAGCAGTAGCTGCTGCTGGAGCATGGAGGAACACTCAGAGACGGCTCCGGCAAGAGAAGTACCAGCGTCTCCCCCTGCCCATCCCCCCATTTCTGGAGTGTGGCTCCCCCTCCCGCATCCTGCCCCACTCACCCCCACATCCAATCCCTGGCTCCTGGGGGCGTGGGCTGGGTAAGGGGGGCATGATTGAACAAATTTGGGGACCACTGCTCTAAAGTAATATATGTGCTTTCACATTTGTTCTGAATCTTACATTTCTTTACTTCAGAGTACCATTTATCATCTTTTTGTGTCATGCTGTGAAGATATCTTACTAATTATGGTTTTAAAGACTTTATTTCAAGCTTGTACATGCATTTGTTGCAAATGCTGATATTAAATTTGAAAATCTTTTGATGTAATATCTTTTACAAAGATACTTATCTTGGAAAGAAACTCTACTTTATTATTAGAGGGTTCTTTGCAAAATAAAATAAAATAAAAAATAATAATAATAAAAATAGCCACCCACAGTAATACTGACATCAAATAGAATGAAAACCCAGTTTTCACGTAAACACTCTAGCTAAAAGGCAACTACTGTGGTTGTGATGGTTTCTACATCCTCAGAAACCAAAGTCCTAACCCACGGGATATGTCATGCAGTGACCATCATCCACCAACCAAACAATTAAAATATTGCATAAATGCAGAGATTCATTCTAAATAAAATAAAGACTGATTATTCTCCACAAGACTCTGCCATGGTAGAATTACTCCAAGATTAATATGTTGAGAAATATATTAAATATGTTTTTAACTTAAAACATTATAACTTTACTTCTTTATAGATTATATATAATTTTTATTTTTTAAACAACACTTATCTTCATCCTGCAATTTAGTGAGAGTAGATTGAGAGAACTGTTGCCTGAAAATTGTATCTGAAGAAAACAGCAAGTTAATTTTGTAATACATAAGACAAATGATGTATTGATGATCAGGTGGAAGCTTTGCAGATACCTTTGGAAGAGTGCTGATATTTCTGTATATGGCATGTTGTATATTTCTAGCAGAATGCCCCCATCAGCTCCAAGGAGGTTTTCAGGTTGCAAATTTATCTGCATAAAAAATGGCAAAAGTCTACCATGTGCTCTACCGGGGCTCACTCAGACTTGGGATATACTCAGTAATTTATGGGAGTTCTCAGCTGTCCCTAAAATGTTTCAGAGGAAAAAAACCCTTCTTCCCAATTGAGATCATGCTGGTTGGAGGAAGAAAACCGCAAAGGTGGGGGGAAAGCAGAAAGAAAAATCTTGCAAGTCCTGCCCCACATAGAGACTACAAAAAGAAACAGCTGATCTTTTCACTGGCGACAGACAAAGGGGAAAGGCCACAGCTGGTTTAGCAAAAGTGACGGTAAGGGAAACTTTCAATTTTATTTTATAGAAAGAAGACTCTGCCTCTCTCTCTCTAGGTTGGACAGAAATGTCTACAAGTTATGACTTCTGAACAGTGAATTCATTACACAAGAAAAGTGCCCTACCCCCACTTGACCCCTTCCCCCAAGACCCCACCCCGCCCTGCCTCTTCCTGGTCCAGGTTCTGCCCAACCCCTTCTCCCAAGCCCCCACCCTTGGCTCTCCCTTTCCCACCCCTGTTCTACCTCTTCCTACCCCTGCCTCTTCCTGTCCAGTTCCACTCCCTCCTCCGAGCGTGCCACATCCCCACTCCTCCACCTTCCTCCCAGTGCCTCCTGCACTCTGCAAAATAACTAATTGTAGTGGGCAGGAGGTGCTGCGAGGTAAGGGAAGGAGTTGAATGTCGGGGCCACCAGTGGACAGGAGGCACTGGGATGGGGAGGGGGGAAGCTGGCTGCTGGTGGATGAAAAGCACCCACTAATTTTTTTCCATGGGTACTCCAGGGCTGGAGCACCCTCGAAGTTGGTGCCTAAATCCTCATGTATTCCATGATTCCACAGCTGCAGATTTTGCTGTAGTATTCAGCCCTTGCTCCAGAATAGTGTTCCAGGATCTCAGATTTTGTAGTTAAAAGATGGTTTCTAGACCTTATGGTTACACTGACAACATAAAAAATGTTAACATGAGCTGCATATAGTTTTGTTCCCCCTGCCACTGGTTAAAGCAGAAGCTTTGATTGATCACATGCTTGATCGAATTAAATGTGATCACATATTACCCATAAGAGTGTAAACAAAGTGAAAAAGGAAACATTTAAAGCTCTGGATATACAACTGTATTTATATTTCTGGAACTCGGCAGCTGCATTTATTTCAATCATATACTGTACTTAAATAAATGCATATTTATTCAAATATAAGCCATTCTGGTATGCACACAATGCTGCCTGTTTATGTTTAATACTCTATATCTGAAGTTTCTTGAAACTATTTATTTTTAAATTCACAAAATCAGACTGAGTGCATTTATTCCAATATCCTCATCTCTCTATTATGCATTGCACTCAAAGCCCTGAGGGCACCTTGTCAAACATATAGTCACTGAAATATGCATGGAGGCATGTAGGTAAGTGTACGGTTGGGCATTTCACCTGTCCAACTATAATTGGTCAACTGACCAATCAAATATTGGTCAAATATTGCCAATGTCAACATTTTAAAACACCAATTTAGTAACAGTAACAAAAAAAATTAAGATTTTATGGTCTCCTGTAGCATCCATGCAAGGTTCATGCACTTGGCAACATTCAGGGCACGCCCGGAGTGTTGTGTAGGAGCAGTGCACACACGGCTCCTCTCAAGGGCATGAACCTTGGAATCTCACCCAGATGACATGAACCGTGGGAAGCCTCCCAGGACTGGGCTCAAGGCCCGAGAGCAAGGAATGCAGTAGATAGATATTGGTAAATAAGAATATTAAACAAACCAGTGTATTCCTTTTATCTGTTGGAGTATGTAATGCGCAGGGGGAGAGAAAGAATAAAAGAGAGGGTGGAAAGCTGACAGGAGACCAGACCGTTGGCAGACCAGCCTGCTTGCTTGCTTGCTTGCAGCCTTGTTCTGTCTTGTATTTGAACCGCAACAGTCTCCAGTAGGCTTGGTCTTATATAGATACTTATGCCTAACTACTAAAAACATGTTACTTGCCTGAGCTATTTTAACTCAGAAAAATGTGAACCAATAAAATGAAGTGTGAAAAAATCTAAAGAACAATTATTGGTACTTTTTTTTAGCAATGTTGGGTTAGCATTTAAGCAATTAAATGTTGGGTTAGCATTATTCAAGAATGAACAATAACAAAAAGAAAAAAATGAAATTAAACAGAAATAAAACAAAGGCAAAGCAACTATAAAAGAAAAAATCACTTTAAAATGCACTTATGCTATGTAGGCAGGAGGCCAACTCTTTCCAGCAGCTTAATGGCTGTTTATCCTTTTCTCTTTGTATTGGAGGAGGAGGTTTAATGACTATGAAACATCCCCTCCCTCCTCCATTCCCTTCTGAGTTAATTTCTGTATCTTTGTCTTGTCAGTTTAGTCTGTAAAAACTCTTCAGGGCAGTTACCATGTCTTAACTTGTTTAATGTGCTTTGTAGACAGCCATGTCTACAGATGGCCTGATATTCTAATAAAGATATACACATGGACAATATTTGTTCTAGAAGATTCCAGCCAGCTGAGGTTCTCAAATTTCAATTGGATTATTTTTCCCCCAACAGGTCACATGTAGTTAACTGAGTGACCAAGATATTCAAACAGGCCATGGACTACAGCAGGTTATTTTTGTTAAAATATCTGACAATATTTGACCATATTCAGATAATAGGTGGTCAACTGACATTTGATCAGTCAATCGACTGGCTTGCAAAGCCTAGTTCAGCATGCACTAATCCATATATATATATACACTGGATACTTGCTGCAGAATATTATAATCTGGAAACTGTCATTTAAGGTAGTTTGCTACCTGGAAGACTCAGCTTTTTAATATTGTGTGAAATTATTTGGGAGGTAAATGCCATTCTTTTGGGGACAAAAATTGGTCTGATCGGCCCACGCACTAACAAATTTGTTCTTACCACAAAGGTGACTTTATCCCTAAATTAACACAAACAAGCCCATTCCTCAAATTTCTGATGCTGGCTTCTACCTGTGCTCTCAGAGTACTCAGACTATGGAACTGTAATTGACTGCAATAGGAAACTTCATGCTTTCCCTTCCTACCTTCATTTCTAATAAAATATAAAGTTTAGCAATGAAACTGATCATGGATATTTCCAGTGGATCATCTGATGATCTAAATGCTCTCAGCAACCTGAAAGATGGGCATGTAATTGAAAACAACCATTCCAGGCCTTGTTATGGATCCCCTACAGAAGGTGGGTGTCTTCCAGCCACCATATGAAGAAATGATTGATGAAGAAACATTCCTTCAGATCTTCTGTTTCACTAGAATGAAACTCCTTGTTTTAATAGAACATAACCAGGTTCCTAAAATCAGAAATAAAACTATTATGATACCAATAATGTGAGAAGAAGCAAGCCCTTTATCAAAGAAGCATCTGGAATCCATTTAACGGAAATCACATCTTTTTTCTTCAAAACTCTCTTCTGTTTCCATGTCAAACAACCTTCCAAAATCCAGTAAAAAACCAATACATATATAAAAGTGTTTTCCTGATTGGCCATCAGTCCTATATGAATGGCCATTTGATGCAATTCTCTCACTATATTACATATCTGCTGGCTGAATTGAACTCTGCATACCACTAACTTAGTTAAGAGTCACTAAGAGTTTATTGTGGTTCACAAATTAAAGACATTAAATTCCAAGAAGAAAGCCCAACTACTGGTTGACACAACCTGGCCCCATTTAGCTCTCTAGGTTGACATCAATCTATTGTGATCCAGCCATGTGCTTTTAAGCCCCCTGTGCTGGAGCAGTGATTGATCACTGTTTCTATCTCAAGGTCCCTCAGGTGCATGCTGAGTTACAGATCCTGTGGCTGACCCCACTCCTTCAGCAGTGGAACCCTGCGGTCCGGCCACCTTATGCTCCAAAACCAATGCCACAGCCTTCCTGACCGCACAGTGGCTTAGACATGTTCACACAGACACCCAGAATCCATCTAGCTGTGGGAGCTCTAGTTTCTTAATTAACCCCATCAGGGACAACATGGCAATTAAGCAAGGAACACAGACTTAGCATTGGAATTTCTTAACCAGAAAAACCTTTTACTCTTAAAAAGTACAAGAGGGTTACAGTTATATGAAAAACAAACTCCTGAATGTATCCCCTCAGTCTGACATCACCACATCTGTGATTCCTAGATTTCATCTGAACCCCTAGGCCAGGTAACCATTCCTGCCTTCTTGCCATGGTCGTCTGTATGTGGTGATGGAATGGTTTCCTCTGCTCAGAGAGCATTCTTCTTTCAAAACATCCTTTTCTGCCCATGTTCTTCTGCTGGGGAATTTCCAGGTTCACGCTCCTCTTTCCCCCCACCCCTTAGGCTTCTAGGCAGGAGTCATTAAACATCAATGGGCCTTCTGGTAGTAAACCAATTGTTCCCCTATGGCACTCATTCAACTTTATTTCTCTTCCCAGACAGCCTTTCCACTAGGTGTCAAGTCCCTGCTACAAAACAAATGCTCAAAGCTTCACTTAAGGGTACATTCAAAAAGGAGGTTGAAATAAAATTGAATTCATAAGTTGGCACAGACTTATCCCCTAAACTGTCACAGTGATGATGAGAGCTTGCAATTGGAACAGGAAGATACATGTGTTCTTAGATTATTGTCACAGGTAACCCCCACAGCTGATGGCCAAAATGAGTGGAGAGGGATAGCTCAGTGGTTTGAGCATTGGTTTGCTAAACCCAGGCTTGTGAGTTCAATTCTTGAGGGGACCATTTAGGGATGTGGGGCAAAAATTGGGGATTGGTCCTGCTTTGAGCAGGGGGCTGGACTAGATGAGCTCCCTTCCAACACTCACATTCTGAGATAATTATTGATTGGATTCTGTTTAAGTCTGTCTTTTTACAATATGCAGCATTGTTGTAGCCATGAGCTGTTGTCTCTCTCACCAACAGAAGTTGGTCCAATAGAAGATATTACCTCACCCACCTACCCTCTCTTTTTACAGTATGCTCCACTACTTCAAGCATGGAATAGATATTTCTCCTCCGATCTTTGCACCATGAAGAATACAATTTGTCTTTTAAAATTCTTAAAGATGGGATCACTGCTTCAGTATCCAACAGATGAGAAACTGATGATTTCTGAAAAGGGAGAACAAAAAGCAACTTCTCCCATTGTCAGAGTTTGAAGGAAGATGAGAGGAAACTGTTTCAGACCAGTTTTCAGAGTAACAGCCGTGTTAGTCTGTATTCGCAAAAAGAAAAGGAGTACTTGTGGCACCTTAGAGACTAACCAATTTATTTGAGCATGAACTTTCGTGAGCTACAGCTCACTTCATCGGATGCATGCCGTGGAAACTGCAGCAGACTTTATTTATACACAGAGAATATGAAAAAATACCTCCTCCCACCCCACTGTCCTGCTGGTAATAGCTTATCTAAAGTGATCATCAGGTGGGCCATTCAGACCAGAATGAGAATAGAGAACTCTCCTCTACTCACTGTTCACTACAGTAAATACCCATTTGTCCATTGGAACGCTATTCTAGTGTCTCTTTGGAAAACGGAAGTTGTTTTCCTAATGACCCAGAGAGCCCTAGTGTCATGTCACAAGCAATCTATTTCATTTTTGAAAGCTGTATTAGAATTTCTCCTGTCTGAAGGAGGAAAGAACCTGGAAAATAACGTTTTTCCTTAAAACCTCAGTTAAGATATCTGGGATATAAACTTACAAGAAGTATATGGGGGAAAAATCTATTATATGGTATTTCTCATGGACACCACCTGGAAAGAGAAAAATAGGGTGACCTAGGGAAAAATCTCACAGAACAATAGAGAAAGAAGCCAAAACCATCACCATGAGACTCAAATGCCTGAACAGCATAGCACAAGGCTGAATAAATGGCAGAAACTGATGGATGCCCAGCCACCCAAAGGTTCAAGAAGATAAAAAAACATCTCCTAAAGCTTAGTCAAAGGAATCCTTTGAACAACCTCTCCTTCTTTAAAAAAATGTAACAGAGAATTATGCTGAAAGTTTTGCAGACCAGGGGTGTCATTAGAAGGTTTTTCTCAAAACTATTCTAATGACACATCTTTAGAAATACACAATTAGAAGTCTCTGGCACCACGTCCCTACTAAAGAGCACTAGCCACACAAGGGTCTGGAAACTGGTGTTAGCACCAGTGGGAATTTTTTCTTAAAATTTCCCCACTATGAAGACACTGCTTATGTGAAAGCAGTAGCTACTTGGCAATGTGAAATGGCGTTCTTGGTAATGCTTACTGGACAATGACCTATTAATATATATGTAAAGACCAAACATAGATTTCCATGATTGTTAGCAGGGAAGCTAATTGCAAAGGTTTATTTAATAACATGAATAAATACAAAACAAAAAACTCTTCTCTTTCAATTTTCTGATTGTTTTTACTTTGTGAGGCTTAATGGAGGACTTGACAAAACTTCCACTTTCTCCAAGTGAGAAAAGGAAGCATAATGCAATTCTCTTGTCCCTTTCTTGTGTCAGAAACTAGGAGCCAAATTCAGCCCTGATGTAAACAAATGCAATTCCACTGACATTGATGGAATTGTATCCACTTACACATGGGCTGAATTTGTCCCTATTTTTTCCCAAGGTTAGTAGTGGTCTGAATGGGAGATATCTTCAAGATTGCTCACATGGCAGGAGAAAATTTCTATTTAATAACACTGCTAACTCCAGAATACATTTTTTACATGTAGTGGAAGTAAATATATATATATCTTTAAGCAGCCATTTCACAAATTCATTTCTCCTCAAAGAAGCATTTTTATTTATTTATTTATTTATTTTGTAAGGAGAGGCCTGAACTACAATTAAATTTTCCTGAACTAAAATTGCTCAGCAATCACTCCCTCAAATGAGAAGTGTTGGCAAAAGTACAGCTCCTGTGTGTGTTGTTTTTGTTGTGTTTTTAGAGGGGGTTGGAGAGGAGGCCTGCTCCATGACTGAAGAGGTACTATCACAATATGAATACGTAATAATATCAGAATCCTCCATCTTTCCTGGGCTTAATGACATAAAAGATGAGTACTGAAACTGAAAAAAAAATAGACAATTCTGAAATATACCTTCCACTTCTGTGTTTCAACTTTTTCAGGAGGTAAGAATAATTAGCTGGAAATTACTGCATTTGTGGAGCGACTCGTAGTTGAGCCAACACTGTTCATTGAGAAGTGGTGCCTCTGTTTCTTTGTTACATTGAGTGGAAGAGTAAATCCATTGTTCAGAGCTGGAGAAACTGAGATTGCAGAAATTTGATTCTGGCCCTGACAATTACATTGGGGGGATTATGGGCTCTAAAATATTTAGAATAGAAGTTGTACTTTAGCATGGCCTCTGTTCAGACAATACATTTTCCAGATGGATAGCAAACTATGGAAGAAGAAAATATCAGCTAAACAGAATAATAATGCAACAGCAGACTGAGATGCTTGACTTGAATGTAATTACTATCTATATTCTGTCACGTTGGGGGCTGAGTTCTTATGTTGGATTGTTCATCACTGCTTTTAGTGTTGATAGGTCTGGGGAAAATGCCAGGCGAGCTAAAACATTAACAGCAAAACAACTTTGAAGGAAACCTGGCTCAGAATATAGTGTCACACAATTTACTTGTAACATGGCAGCAGAGAGCAAGCCACCAAGTTGACACATTTAGCACAATACAAACAAAAGAAGAGAAAAAAACCCAAAAGGATTGTAACTACTAGAAACAAAAGGAGACTTTTTAAAAAAAGACACGTTAAAAATTAAACTGAGCAACTCTAGCACAGAACATACCACCTGTATACTCCATACTAATGAAATTATTAAATTCATCATGATAAAAGTTCTGACTGTAAACTGTAAATGGCTCAGGAGAAAGAGAAACAGTTGCAGTCAGCAAAATGTTTTCTTCAAAGTTTAGCATTTATAGCAAGTAAAAAAATTAATATTCAAAAAGTAAATAGAAAAACTCATCTTGGGTTTCAATACCGTCCTGTAGCATTTGTCCTGTCTTCTCAAAAGCATCATCTCACCCCAACTACTTAAATAGCCATTCTTATAACCCTTCCCCTAAGCATTCAACCCTGCCACACCAAGTCTCAGAGCCTGAATTAAGTGACTTGGGATCATGCTATAGTGATAAAAACTACAGTGTTAGCCCAGAATTTGAGATCCCATCCAATAGTGCAAGCCCTGTGAGCCTAAATCAGTTGATCAGGCTATGAGGGTTGTTGAGACAAGTTAGTTGGGTTTTGTTTTTTTAGGTTTGGGTTTTTTTTTATTTGCTGTGTAGACATACCCCTTGGAATAATGCCACCCCCTACGTTGTGGTCCATGTTAGTTTCAACAGTATTGTTGAGGCCACTGTGGAGATGTGTGGCTGACAACTCATACTTGACAAATATAACTCCATCAAACCCTTTTATAATATTTCAGAAGTTGATCTTGTGGCCACTATGAACTTTGGTCAAAGCAAGTTACGCAGGCAAAAAGCTGCTGCAGTTGGCATGTTGCCAGTCCATGCTCGGTTCCTTTTATCAGCACTACACTTACTCATTAGGAATGCTTGGATCAATCACAGTGTGATGCACTATGGGTAGGTTTCCCAGTGTGCAACTGACCACAGTCCAGTGCATTTTCTTTTGGGAAATGTTGGCAATGCCTGGTGGGGCAGTAAAAGGTCATGCAGGGGCGGCTGGAAGCCAGGGGTCAAGTTATCATGATGCAATTTTCTCCATCCCATAATACTATCCATATCCCATAATTTTCACACCTTTTTTAAAAAAAAATCCTATAAAACAACTTTGCACTTCTCCCTGTCCACCATCTCTGAAATAATGAAGAAGCCTGCACAGCTCTGCAGTATTGTCACAAGCATTGCAAATACAGGAGGAATGATCTCCAGTAGCTGCAGGAAGAATCACTGCATTATGATTTCATGAAGGACAGATTGCTGTATGACATTGTGAAAATCAGTTCAAGGTTGTTGGTGGCATTCATGGAGCAGTTGTAGACAGTGGTGTCCTTCTTCTGGGCCCGAGAAACTAGTACTGACTGGTGGGATCACATCATAATGCAGTTTTGGGATAAAGATAAGTGTCTGCAGAACTTCTGAAGGCAACAGGCCACATTCCTGGGTCTGTGCACTGAGCTTACCCCAGCTTTTCAGTGCAGAGGTACCAGAGTAAGAGCTGCACTGACAATTGAGAAAGCGAGTGGTGACAATGTAACACCGACAGACCCCAGTAGTTATCGGGCGGGATCGAACCTGGGACCTCTGGAGCTTAATGCATGAGACTCTACTGCATGAGCTAAAAGGAAACTGCCTCTTAGCTAATTCTGTAGAACAGACTAGTTTAACTCTCCCAAAGTGGTCTTGGTTTCCACTAGTTGGGACAGACCACCACACCCAGGAGGTGGGTGGGTTACAATAGCACTGTGGAAGATAATACTGGATTGCTATCAGTGGGAAATCACTTTGGAGTTGGAAACTCCACAGTGGGGACCATTGTCACACAAGTTTGTAAGGCCATTAATTGTCTCCTGTTATGCAGGAGTGACTCTCAACTGTGACTCTCAACAAATTATAGGACATAGTGGATGGATAATCAACAAACTGTGGTGGGGTGATCTAGCATGCATACATCCTTCTTTTGGCCCCAGAACACCTTCCCATAGAGTACATCAACATAAAGGGTTTCTTTTCTATGATTATGTAAGCATTGGTGGATGACTAGGGATATCTGACTGACATTAATGTTGGCTGGTATGGGAAGGTGCAAGACACTCATATCTTTAAGAGCATAGAACAGTTCAAAAAGCTGTAGGCAGGGGCATTATTTCCCAACCAGCAGATTTTACTATTGATGATGGTGAAATGCCAATAGTGACCTTTGGGAGAGGAGGGACAGGCCAACCTTTCCCTTGCTCATGAAACCATACTCTGGTCACGTTGACAGCACCAAGGAAAGATTCAGCTACTGGTTCAGCAGGTGCACAATGACAGTTGAATGTGCTTTTGATAGACTGAAGGTATGCTGGTGTTGTTGAGTCACAAGACTGGATCTCAGTGAGAAAAATATCCCATTGGTTATAGCTGCCTGCATAATATCTCTGAGACAAAGGGCGAAAATGGCCATTGGGGTAAAGGGCAAAAGTAGAGCAGCTGTCTGCTGATTTGAACAGCCAGACACAAGAGCTATTAGAAGAAATTAGTGTGGAGCTATGTGGCTGAGGAAGCTTTGCAAGAGCACTTGAACAGTCAGCTCCAGTAATGTGATGTGGTGGATCGTGTTCTACCTGGGCCAGAGGGTTTGCAGTCTGTTAGGAAATGTTTGGTGCTTGGTGTACATTTATGAATATAAGTCTGTTAATGCACTTATTAATTTTGCAGTGCTTGCTGAACATTTATAATTATTACACTGTGTGTCACTGATCCTATGAGTTCTGTTGCCCTGTACAAAAACAAGTAATGGATGCTTTTAGTAGCACTAAGCATTCTACAGCATATGTTATGAAGTAATATCAATGAATTATTTATCAAAAAATATTTTATTACATGCCAAACCAGTGCAAAAAGCCAATGTGCAATTAAAAAATAAGTACAATAAAAAAACTTCTGAAATAAATTAATGGAACAGAAATTAACAAAGGGAAAGAACATTCATGTCCATTTCAGTTCATTTTGACTATATAAAGCAATTGTGGTTCTTACAGGCCAGTGTATCAGAATCTGTGGCTGTCCTTAATGTCCCTCACTGTAGAGTGGGAGGGATGCAGCTCCTGATGCCAAATGAAGTGTTGGGGGAGAGGTGTAGAGAGATGCTAAAATGGAGTTCTCGATTGACTTCAAAAGGAGGCAACCCCATGCTTCTTGAACCTGTAGGTCAACAAGAGTCTGCAGCATCTGAGTTTGCTGTGAGAGAAGCCCTATTATATCCTGATGCATGAAAACCTCCTAAGCTTACTTTTACCAGCTTAGGTTAAAACTTCCCCAAGGTACAAGTTATATTACCCTTTGCCCTTGGACTTCCACTGCCACCACCAAACATTTATCTGGGTTTATTTTTATTAGGAAAGAGTCGTTTGGAAATGTCTTTCCCCCCAAAATCCTCCCAACCCTTGCACCCCACTTCCTGGGGAAGGTTTGGTAAAAATCCTCACCAATTTGCATAGGTGACCACAGACCCAAACCCTTGGATCTTAGAACAATGAAAAAACATTCAGTTCTTGAAAAGAAACATTTTAATAGAAGAAACAGTAAAAAGAATCACCTCTGTAAAATCAGGATGGTAAATACCTTACAGGGTAATTAGATTCAAAACATAGAGAATCCCTCTAGGCAAAACCTTAAGTTAAAAAAAAGACACACAGACAGGAACATTCATTCTATTCAGCACAACTTAATTTATCAGCCATTTAAAGAAATCATAATCTAACACATACCTAGCTAGATTACTTACTAAGTTCTAAGACTCCATTCCTGTTCTGTCCCCGGCAAAAGCATCACACAGACAGACACAGACCCTTTGTTTTTCTCCCTCCTCCCAGCTTTTGAAAGTATCTTGTCTCCTCATTGGCCATTTTGGTCAGGTGCAGCGAGGTTACCTTTAGCTTCTTAACCCTTTACAGGTGAAAGGATTTTTCCTCTGGCCAGGAGTGATTTTAAAGGTGATTACCCTTCCCTTTATATTTATGACAGATGGAATACATCCAGAATTGGTGAAGATCCTGGACCTGAGGGCAAGAAGGTGGAGGGCAATCTTCTTCAGCAACATCCACTCTTCTGGCATAATACCAAAGGAGTGGAAGATACCTAAGATTATAGCCATTTTGAAGCCCTGAAAAGAAGTCATTGACCCAAAAAGCTACTGAAACATGTCCGTCCTGAGCTGTTGCTATAAACTGCAGGTGTGGCTCCTACATCAAAGGTTGCAGCCGATATTGGAGCAACCAGTTCCCAAAGAGCAGGCTGCATTCAGAACTGGTCACAGCTACTATGACCACATGTTGGCCTTAAACTACGCAGAGTCCAGTTACCAGCAAAAATTAACAACAGTGGCAGCATTGATTGACCTTTCTCCTACATATGATACTATATGGCACAAAGGTCTCCTGCTGAAGTTACCATTAGGTTTCCTATGCCAATCAAACATCAGACTCATTACTGAGATGCTGAGTAACAGAAGAGTCACTGTAAATCATGGTAAATATGCTAGCAAGTTGCAGAGCTTGAAAAACAGCTGTGGAAGACCTTCATTGTAGTTTGCTGACAAGCTGTGTCCTGTCTGCAAATGGTCTTACTTCCCCTATCCTCTTCTTCTTTCATATGGCATCTGAAAAGCAATGGGCTGGGATAATAATTGAATCAAAAGATTTTAAAAAAATTCTAATGCTTCTGTGGTGGATCCCCTTTGTATCACAACTGTAGGCGGCAGTTGTCCATTATGTGTCGCATGATTTCTACCTCATCACAATTTAGTGATTCTTTGATTTTCCATTTTTGCATTGTCCAAATACGGTAGTCCAAATGTGGTTGTTAAGTGCAGTACACTGCCTATGGGGAAGGCAGAATCCTGTGACTCTTCATCAGCTCCTCAATGACATAGTTTTTGCAACATCACAAGGGGCCCACAAATCAAGCCAGTGAGTGCTGGTATCCTTTCCATTGGCCCGTAGCACTAACATGAAGTTGAAATGGCAGTATTTTGTCTCTCTCTTCATTTTAAAAACCATTACTTTTCAGAGTTTAAAAAACCATAACTTGATAAAGTGCATTTTCAAAAAAATATTCAGAACCAACTGGAGACAGTTAGGACATAGTTAAACACATGATAAATTTTAACACTGGTTGTCTACTTTGTGAGAGTAAAAGTTAAGAATCAACTGTTATATCCACAAAACCAAACATGTTTTCCAGGGTTTTCAATTTGGACCATCTTAAAATGCACTATGCTCAGAAGTTGGCAATGCTATTTTAATTCTAAACAGAGGATTTTTATTGTTTTATTTTAATTTAATTTATTTATTTAGTGATTTAATTCTTTTGGGCACTTCTATCTATAAAAATGTACAGGCGAACATCCATCATGTAGAATGATGGCTTTTGCTATATAATAATGAATAAAGGACTTCCCATAGCATGCAGTAAGAGGAACACTGCCACACCTTCAGACATTTATGACCTGAAGACATTTATGGATCTCTGCAACTACTCAATAAGATGTTTATAGATGGTATGAGGACAATCCACCCCCAACAACCTGGTGCACTGAACAAATATGGCAGCTGAGAACTCATGGTGAGTACAAGCTCCAAATAAAAAAACAAGGTATGTAGTATTAAGATAACACAAAAACTCTTAACAGAGGATATTGCTACTATTAAGTCTTCACTAACAACTCCCAAAGAGAAATGGACAGGTTTCAAAAGACAATGAAGGATACTGAAGCAAAAGTAAGAAAGATATAGATGCGCGTGTGCCAATAAAGTATATGAACATTCTCAATCGAAACCCCAGGAATTCAGACAGAGAAGCAGGCAACATGACTGCAGAATTTACTTAAAATAATATTTGAGATAGAACCCTGTGCCCAAACCAGTTTTTTGAAATGTCTTATTCATTGTTTACCTTGTTTACCAATCCTTAGGCCCTGTGCTCTTGACAAAGAATCCATTCTCCAAGAAGCCAAGAAATTCACTTTTTAACAATCATCAAATCTTTACAGTGCTGAAACTATGGCAAGCAGACAACAATAGAATAAAAAAAATAATAATTGGTTAAGGTAGGCACCCAACATACAGTCCAGTTCCCAGCACGCTGACTGTCACTCATGAAGAAAAATAAAATCTTTAATCAAAACAAAAGCAATGGACAACTTTATGTTGGTCCAGTTGTACACGTCTTCTGAAAAATAACACTATTTGCTCTTGTTGATCATGTATGCTGGCTTGAATACATGCACATATATAAACATTAAGTACACATATTAAAAGGTTATATAGCCCAGATTAATCTGTACCTTTGTTATAATCCTGTTCACTTATGCTAAGTATGCCATCACACCTTGCTGAGGTAACCTTTGTCTTAAGGAGAAAGGAAAACTGTCAGTATCAGGACACAATTGTTTCTTCATAGCAACAGATATGGAGTTACCTTCACAAACCTATTTATCCTGGTACAGGCCCAGGAGGCATATTCTTAGTACCTAGAATGTATGTACTCTAAAGAAAGATAAGGGTGTTTCATGACCTGGAATGACCCATGACCATGAGTTCAGAACAATAGGTAAAGGGGTTCATCATAACAGAAACAAAGTAAAAACCCTAATCAGTTATATCTAGTTTCAAATGATGTATATGGAACCTTTCACTGGTAAACAAGTAGGGTACAAAAGGATGGCATTAGAGGTGTAACTTTGGGAAGCACATCTTCTGCCTAAGGTGAATGTAACATTGCTGCACAGGACTGCTCTTCAGAGATTGGTATCATACAGAACCTTTTTCCTGTACCATATTAATAAATCTGACTGACATTGGTTATTTGATCTCTTAAGTATATTTCATAAGGCACCAAAGTGTGGTCAAGCAATTGACTATAAAATTTATCAACACTTTCAAGGCCCAAGATAATAATCCCATCTACTAAATTCCAAACAAACAAACTATCCTTGCTAGGAAAAGTAAAGGGATCAAAGAACAGTTTATGCTTCTGTTCCTTGAATAATCAGTTTTTCAAACAAGGCTTAAATTCTTAGCTGTGATGAACCCTGTCAATATAAATCCCCAGAGGTATGAGAGCTTCACGTACTCCAAAATGAAGCTGTCTAATATGTAAATTGCATATAAAAATATGTTAAAAGAACACTAAGGTTGTAAAGTCAAACACTCAAAATTAAATGTTGCCCATGCCTCTTCTGCATATTCGTTAGGATAAAGTCTTTAATTACATGATCACATATTTTTTTCCACAGAACCCTTGCCTCATTCAGTGCACAGTATGGATGGTGCTCACTAAATAAGCAGCTATTCAATATTTTTATTTTCTCTTCCTTATTCAATGTGTGGTTCCATGCCTTATATACTGCACACCATTCAAACCCTGGTCTGATGACAGGATTACTCAGGTCATCCAAGGCTTTTCTATGGCACCTTACTTCCTCTTATTATCGGTCACTGTTGCACTGGCCATGCCACAATTTGGCCCTCAATTACCAAATTATTTATTTGTGACTGGGATCCAGTGGGGGCCAGCTGAGGTCACTCAATTAGGATGAACTTCTAAGAATGGGGCAGATAATCCCCAAAACTGACAGATATTTTCAATACTTAAATTTACCAATCCAGCATAAAACAGGTTCTTTATTATCTCACTGGTTGCCCAGAAGCCAACAACATAGTTCCTTTGAAGTAACCCAACCTCAGACCTCCATCCCGGTACCCAAGTCAAATATGAAGAAGATGTCTGAAAATTTTATTTCATCATATAAAACAAAAGGTTCTACCAATCCCAAAGGCTTGGACCCATTACCTCCCAGATTATTGAATACTACAGATCTTACCTGAACACACTTTTACAGCCAATTATTATTAACTAAACTAAAATTTATTTAAAAAGAAAAGGGAGAGAGAGTATGGTTAAAAGATCAGTATACATACAAGCATGAGTTTAATTCTTGAGGTTCAGATTCATAGCAGAGATCATGAGCTTTGTAGTTGCAAAGAGTTCCTTTAGAATTTAGTCCCTAGGTTATAGTTCAACGTCCAATATCACATTCAGGGAGTACCAGCTTTACTGGAATTACAATGTAGCAACTCAAACTTTCCCTGATGAAGCTTAAGCAGATCTGAGATAAGAAGGATTGGGACCCAAACATCTTTTATACAATTTAGGCCTTCTTTGACAATTCGGAGTCCCTCAGGGAACAATAGGCCCTCTTTTCCGAAGCATCGTTGTTAATTATTCACACAGGTTAACATAAGGCAATTTATTCATTAGGCAGTCTATCACTGGTACTTAATTACATGAATGAACATAAGGCAACTGCCTGTTTTTCCACCATTCACAGACGATTTTCTATACATTTCAAAGAGAGATGAATGCAGCGATACCCCATGTTTACAATTCATTTAAATACTGGGATGTTCTTTTGCTCTCCGAGTTATCAGAATGCTGCATAGACAGGTACTGTTGATTACACTGTTGACCACTTGCTATATATATGTTAATACACAAAAACAGAAACATTATCTTTCCATACGTCTTTAAGGGTTGAATTTGAGTTATTCATACTGCAAGATGTTTAAGCTTTTCTGGCCATGTGTCACATTATGCCCTGTGGGTGAAGTACACCTCTGTGAATGGGTCCAGCAGAAGGTCTATGTACCACTTGATTCCACTGCATTACTATTTATTGGGGCTTAAGAGCTGCATAGACCCTCTATTGGATATATACATTGGGGTATATTTCATGATAAATAATCATGCCTAGAAATTATTCCTTACATGTCATGCTTCAGGATCACTGTGGAAAATGTGCACAGCTACTAACTGCAGATTTGGTTCTTATTATCTGTGTTCCACCACAGACAAAATAGAAGACACGCTTTGACAGGGAGAAGAAAATTTTGCTTATTGTTTAATTTCTTTCTCCAAATGGCATGGTTAGATTCATTCAATACCTCTTTTTCAGGATATATATATAGTATTTAAATGAAGTACACTTCTGTCTTAGTCCTCTCTTACGTGTTCAAGTGGTCTTACTCTGTTAAATTGTGGTCCAGGATATACTGGATCACTGCTAGTTTTGGAAGAACACTAAAGGGCCTTGAGGTCAAAAGCGGGTGGACCTTCAATCTAGGGCAGCCATGATTGATAGTTCCAGATTGTCTCTGTACACAGGTCAGGCTTGACAAAGCCCTGGCTAGGATGATTTAGCAGGGGGTTGGTCCTGCTTTGAGCAGGGGGTTGGACTAGACCTCCTGAGGTCCCTTCCAACCCTGATATTCTATGATTCTATGATATGTATAGTTTGGATTATGCTTTCAATGTGCATTACTTTGCATTTATCAACATTAAATTTCATCTCCCATTTTGTTACCCAGTCACCCAGTTTTGAGAGATCCTTTTGTAGCTCTTCGCAGTTTGCCTGGGTCTTAACCATCTTTGGTAATTTTGTATTATCTGCAAATTTTGCCACCTCACTGTTTACCCCTTTTTCCAGATCATTTATGAATATGTTGAATAGGATAGTCCCAGAACAGACCTCTGGGGGGCACCACTATTTACCTCTCTCCATTTTGAGAACTGACCATTTATACACCTACCCTTTGTTTCCTATCTTTTAAACCAGTTACCAATCCATGAGAGCACCTTCCCTCTTATCCCGTGGCAGCTTACTTTGCATAAGAGCCTTTGGTGAGGACCTTGTCAAAGGCTTTCTGAAAATCTAAGTACACTATATTTACTGGATCCCCTTGGTTGACATGCTTGTTTACCCCTTCAAAGAATTCTAGTAGATTGGTGAGGCATGATTTCCCTTTACCAAAACCATGTTGACTCTTCCTCAACAAATTATGTTCATCTGGTGCAATAAGTTCATTCTCATCTTCTTGGCTGAGAATTCCATAATGGAGCTAACTGCCATGAGGACTTCCTATGAGAGCCACAAACATGTGGAAAACATTCTGACAATCGGGGGGAAAAACCTGCTTTTTTTCTGTCAGGACATCAGGGGACAAACTGAGGTCAGTGTTTCCTTGACATCATTCCCATGAGTCTCATGACTATGTCTAGTGGCTGTATAAAGAAGGAAGTGTTATTATGGTGGCTACCAAGCTACCTATAGTGGCTGAAGAAAGGTTACCACCGGCATTCTCCTTGAAAGAGGGTGCAGCCACCTCAGCTGTGTAGTCCCAGAGACATTAATAATGCCTATTGACCAGCAGATTCAGATCTTGTTTTCTAAACTGAATACAACCTTAGAATAGTTGATCATATATTATTGAAAACACTGACATATAAACATATACAGTGTTTAGGTGTTTTAAAAACTTGGTTTTCCCACAAAATCAGATCAGCCCAGAAATACTGTATGTCTGTTTCTTTATTCTTCTTAAATATCCATGAGCCTACAGATTCATTAACCCACTTTACCAGCCAGAGATTTGCTCTGATGATATGCTGTTCCCATTGTAGAGCATAACATGGAAAAATACCAACATACAAATCATGGCTAGATAAGCTGATCATCAGGTTTTGTAGCAAATAAACCTATGGATCATTGTGACATAGATACCACCATGGTTCAGATTAACCTTAATCTTTTGTCATGTACTTAGCCTCACTCTAGTCATTATTTTTTAACATAAATTTATGTTTGCCTTAATCCTGACTAAACCTGTGTTTCATTGAAATTATGTTGTGATATTTTGTGAGGATTTAATGGATAAAATGCACAGTGAATCACAGCCTACATGTTATAAATATATAATAGATGCTGTTAAATATTTTTATATTTTCTCTTTTTCAATTTTTGCTAAAACTAAAATTATCAGTAACCATGCATTTCTTTTCAACTTTTCAAAACCATTTGTATTTTGGTGTTAGGTTGGCATGTAAATATAGTATAGAATTAAAACTCTTGATTACTTTTAGTCTTCAATTTTTAATGAAAAGCTGCAAAAGCCTGCCAGATTTCTTTTCCTTGCAGCAACCATAAATGACAATGCAGAAGAAAGTGAGAAACCTCCTGCTGAGAAGATAGTCTGCAGACCTAATAGATTAAATGTGGGATTCCCACTGTACAACGTGAACCCTGCTGAAAGATATAACAGACAAGATGAGCTGTTTTGTTATTATATTGGCATTTTGAGCAATATCAATGAAGTATTGGTTATTCACATTAAAACCTAACTTAATAAAATATGTATGACTGTCAATCTTCAGAAAAAAAAAACATTTCATAGTCAATTCATGTTTGACTCTTGGTAAATTGGCTTTAGGAGGTGTTATCTGACCACATTACCAAAATTCATGTTATTTGTACACCCAAAATATTATACAAAAACCAGGACTTTTAAACCAGAGTATTTGACATTTATAGTTGTTGGCAGTATTCATGAAACTTACAAGAAAGTGTCTTCTTTGTGTATATAAAATAACCTACTAAAGCCTACTGTGCGGATAAAAATATTGCAGCAAAAAGCAAAAACATATTTTGAATAGTCTATCTAATGTAGGAGTAATGAATATGTTGGTGACTAGTGATTTCAGAGCATGGCTTTTTAACCAACTATTTGTTATTTTAACATATGACGTATTTTTTCCTTACTATTTATGGGCCATATCCTGATCTGAGGTATGTGTTGCATAAGATGTTTAGACTTTGTATTATTTTAAATAAAATTCACCCAGTTTACTTTTTTCATGTTACACTACACAAGTGTCATTTCACTGAGGTGGGAAGTATACACTATTCACTCATTTTATGGGCTCAGTTATGACCTGAGCTGAATACCTGTAAAGGAGACCAAGGTCCCTTCTTACCTTATGCGGGCTACGCACATTACCAGACTACATATTGAGGAGAGCTATTTTAGCTCTAAACATTTCAGATTTAGCGTACTTAATGAAAATATGATATCCCTTGGGTACCTTGGGCTCTATTTAGTTATATTCTTTGTAATGCACAGAGGCCTCAGTCAGACCTTTAAATAAATATATGAGAGACTGAATATCTAAAAATCTACATATGCTGGGTACACCAGAATCTCAGAAAGATGTTGTACATCAGCTTCTAAAGTTAGACATTTTTAAATCAGCAGGTCCAGATTGGTCCAGATAACTTGCATCCAAGAGTTTTAAAACTCTTTTAAAAAGAGTTTTAAAGGAGCTCACTGGACTGTTAATATTGATTTTCAGTAAGTGTTGGAACACTGGTGAAGTTCCAGAAGACTGGAAAAAAGCTCATGTTGTGTCAATATTTAAAAAGGGGTAAACAGGATGACCTGGTTATTACAGGCCTGTCGGTCTGGTACCAATTCAGGGTAATATAATGGAGAGATTGATACAAGATTTGATTAATAGAGAACAAAAGGAGAGCAATGTACTTCATGCTAATCAACATGGGTTTTTGGAAAATAGATCATTACAAATTGACTTGATATACATATTTTATGATACTAAACTTTCAGTTAATAAAGGTAAATGTCGATGTAATGTACTTAGAATTCAGTAGGCTGGTTGACTTGGTACTGCACAACATTCTGATTTAAAAAAATAACTAGAATGATAAAAAATTAACAAGGCACACGTTAAATGGATTTTAAGCTGTTTAAGTGACAGGTCTCAAAATGGAATTGTAAACTGGGAATCATCATCAAACAGCGACGTTTCTGTCGAATCCTGCAGGGATCAGTTTTTTGCCCTATGTTGTTTAACATTTTTTGACCTGGAAGAAAATATAAAATCATTGCTAATAAAATTTGTAGATGATCCAAAAGTTAGGGTGTTAGGATATAGACATTCAGGCCTGTCTGTAACGGCCTATACTCTAAGAATTTAGGTGTATTCTTATCACTTGGCTAATTATAGAGGTATAAAAGAAAGAATCAAAATCACTGTCTGACTGTATAAGGCCTTTTCCCACTGTGACAGTCTGAGGCCCTGTTCTTAGGCTAAGGCCTTTGGCTAAGAAGCAGAGGCAGCCATAAGCTGGGAAGTGACCGGTCACATCCTCACATTCCAACCTAGTCACATTGAAATAAGGTGCTATTGGGCTGTTAGGAATACAATCCTGTCCTGATCATGCCTATTACCTCCAGAGAAAGGGAAGTGCCTAGAAGATGTAAAAGGAAACTTAGCTTGATAGCATCCTGTCTGGCAAGAACTCACTTATCAATAGCTGGGATGTGAAATCCTCACTTCTGTTTTGTTTTGTCATTATAGTTCCCACTTTGCTATTGTTTGTCTGTATAATCTCTGTCTGGTTCTGTGATTGTTCCTGTCTGCTGTATAATTAATTTTGCTGGGTGTAAACCAATTAAGGTGGTGGGATATAATTGGTTAAATAATCATGTTACAATATGTTAGGATTGGTCAGTTAAATTTCAGTAAAATGATTGGTTAAGATACGGCTAAGCAGAACTCAAGTTTTACTATATAGTCTGCAGTCAATCAGGAAGTAGGGAGGAATGGGAAAAGGGAATGGGGGTGGGGAAACTGGAATCATGTTTTGCTAAGGGGGGGGAATGGGAACAGGGACACAGGCAAGGCTCTGTGGTGTCAGAGCTGGGAAGGGGGACACTAAGGAAGGAAATTGGAATCATTGCTTGCTGGAAGTTCACCCCGATAAACATCAAATTGTTTGCACTTTTAGACTTCAGGTATTGTTGCTCTCTGTTCATGCAAGAAGGACCAGGGAAGTGAGCGGGTGAAGGAATAAGCCCCCTAACATAGGGGAGTGATAAATTAGTGGAGAAGACACACACATATAGTGTGATCTGAATCACTTGGTAAACTGGGTGCAAATAAACAGTATGGATTTTCACATGGCCAAATGTCAATGTATAAATCTGGGAACAAAGAATGTAGGCCATACTAACAGGATGGGGCACTCTATGCTGGGAAGCAGTAACTCTGAAAAAGATTTTGAGGGTTATGATGGATAACCAGCTGAACATGAGCTCCCACTGTGACTTTGGGCAAAAGGGCTAATACAGTCCTTGGATGCATAAATTGAAGAATATAGAGTGGGAGTAGAGAGATCGTTTTACCTCTGTATTTGGCACTAGTGTGACTGCTGCTGGAGTACAGTATCTAGTTACATAGGCGCTGACTTCCCCCCATCCCGTGGGTGTTCGACCCCCCACCACCCCAGCCCCGCCCCTGCACCACCCTCACCCTGCCCCAATTCCACCCCCATGTCCCTGCCTCTTTACCACCTCCCCCACAAGCACGCTGCATCCCCACTCCTCCTTCTCCTTCCTGGAAAGTCCTAAGCACCGCCAAACAGCTGTTAGGCGGCAGGTGGGAAGCGCTGGGAAAGGGAGGAGCGGGGATGAGGCACACTTGGAGAGGAGGAGGTGTGGAGGGGGTGGGGGAAGGGGTATGCATATTAACATACTTCCTTTTACTAAAGATCAATTACTACTTAGTTTGTGAAAGGCCATAATGAAAATATTTGTTTGTGAATATCTTAGCAAATGAGTCTAAAACTTGTACTTTAAATGTATGTTAACTATTGATCTTTAAAAAGTCAGGAAATGTAGCTGTGAACATTTGAATCTCAAAAGCTGAATCTTTTGTATTTATGAACACCATACAGTTTAGCAATACAAATCAAGAGGCCTGACAAACTTAGCACCTATCCTACTGTAAAAATCAGAAAGCACAGCAGTTGTCAAAATGTCATTAAAAATAAAGCTAATTCCTCAAATACAAACAGTACAACAACGATTTTCAGAAGATTAGATTATATTTTTGAAATAACTGAACTATGACTTCATTTTCTTCCTCAAACGGAGATAAATATGACATTCTCTGAAAGGACATATTTTAATTTAACATTTCGTGACTAATTTTAACTGACTTTTTGAACAACAAGTATATACTAGATGTGAATGACAAATAATTGGATTTTACCTGTTAGTATTTTTTCCTAGGTTAGATACACTAATCTGGGATTGACAGAGTGCACTCTCTCTCTCTCTTTAAAGAGCGGAAGCCACTGTAGTAACAACAGAATTTTGGCATCTTCTGACAATCTGACTTTGCTACATCAACTCTCCATCTCCCAAATGAAGCTTCTATAGCAACTTAGACTATTATTAAAACAAGCACATAAAAAGCCATTGGGGCAACAATAAATACCAAATTCCTCACACATGCACCTGTAACTCCCACTCCAGTCAACAGGAGTGAAGCATGCATCTCTCACTCTCTACATTTTTTTAAAATACAAAACACATAGCATTTGACTAAATAGCAAAAATACTGTAAACCAACTGCAGGATCATCCCAGCCTAATGGATCTACAGATGTGGAAAGTTGAATTTTACCTATAATGGTTGATTCTGCATCTTAAGTACACCAATTTGAGATCTATGGGTTTTATATAGCTATCACTCTATATAGATGGGGAGGAGAACTTGTATGGAGTACATACCGACCAAGGGTCATGTCCACAGAGGTGGAAGTGTGGCAGTAGTGTTTGTGTTTTCTAACAGAATGCAGGTCACCATGATAAATACCATTTCCTGGAGCTTCTTTTGTTTTCTGTTGTTGTTTTTTAAAGTAGTTGATAAAACCTAGATTGAATGGAATTTGGTTAACGAGAGGTAGAATTAAGACAGTGTCTTTCATTGGCCCCTCTTCTGTTTTTTCTGAACCTTCTGGAGAGGATGATTTTTGATTCTTTCGCACTTGGAAAATTCTCAAAAATAGTATCTGCATTCTAAATCTGATGACTTTTCGAGCACTGTGATAGGTCAGCAAAGGGCAATAAATCTATCAATCTCCCATGGGTAGATCTGCTGTCACTCTTTTCCTATTATTCCATAGGTGCTGGAACTAGGAGTGCTGGGGAAGGGAGGGTTGCTGCATTTCCTGTCTTTAAGTGGTTTCCATTATATACAGGGTTTACAGTTTGGTTCAATGGCTCTCAGCACCCCCACTATAAAAACTGTTCCAGCACCCTTGTATTGCTCAGGAGGGATGTATGTTGCCAGAAGGGGAAGGCTGAGTCGAAGTTCAAAGAGGATTAGAGGAAGGAATGAGAGAGAGACAGTATGTCTAGGGGTCCTGGGAGAAACGTGAAGGTTGGAGAGAATGGGCAGGATGCTCTTTGGGTTGCTCCAGATACTAAACGAGCAGCAAAGCACTGACAATGCTCACCTACTAGTGTCCCACCTGGTACATCACCAGGGATTGGTACACTACACCACTCGAGCAGTCCCACAAGCGGGTGTCAGTTACACAGAGGTGAAACAGGCTGCTCTTTTCCCAGAAATGTTAATTTTCCCCACTTGAGGATCTGGCTTTTTATGGGGGGGAATAACAACCTTCAATAAAGCACTAATCAAGTAAACTGCTTTAAAAACAAACAAACAACTAGCTACCCAAAAGACATACCAGATCCTTCAGACAAATCACTTTTTCAATTAAAAAGCAGTAATTGCTGAAGCTTGGACTCTAATGACCAACTATTCAGTGTCTCTTTAGTGCCCATGGAATGAAAAACAAGATCAAGAGAAAGTAAGACAAAGGGCCTATTGGAATGCTCGAATATTGCACTCTTCCATTCAACAAGAGTGACTGGGAAGAACCTTCCATATGAAGCAAGGAGCTTGTCCATTTCTGCAAAATTTAATTGTTCATTTTCAAAAAAGAAAGCTAGCCTGTATGATAGTGGTGATAACCTTTCCACTATAAAATGGTGCAAGAATGACTTCCTGATTCTGCATGAAGACAACTGAATTTGTCTCAGCAGCTATGTATAGCTTTGTCAAACAGCAGCAAAATGCAAATAAGACCCTGTTTATTATCACTCACCCATAGCTATTGGGAGCCCTGGCAGGAACAGTGAAACTTGACACAAATCATGGCTATTTCATGCCTCTGTTGTTTAGCAAATCAATGAAGAGTGGAGAGGCAAACACTGTAGTTATACATGCATAAAAATGGTCCCAAAACAGTTGGGGCTAGCAGAGGGCTAAAGAAAAGAGCCCTTTTTCCTCCCCAAGCCTTGAAGTGGTCAGTAGGTTGCAGGAAGGATAATGAAGTTTGATTTGTCCCTCTCCTTCCACTCTTGCTTCTGCAGCAGCCAGGATGCTTTTGGTAAAGTAGAGGAGGACAATGGCCAGGAAGTTCTGGCATGAAAGAAATACAGAATGCCCCTCTCCCCTCCAGGACCTAGAAGGAAGTAGAATTTCTATTTTTTCCCTACCCCTGCTAGATGTCTATATGAAACACTCAATCCCCAAGCAAAGCTCAGAGACGGTCCTTCTCCCCTTTACTAGCAACTGGAATGCCAAGGGGGATGGGTTTCTCACCAAAGCATTGCCGCAGGGTACTTCTGATGACTCACCCCACATCTTTTTGCATTTTCCTCTAACTAATTTGGGTTTGTCATCCAGCTAATAGGTGTCTACAAACTACGCTGGCTATAGACACCCATGAGAATAAGCCACTCCCAGACACTGAACTTGAGTTGAGAGAAGAGTTATCATTAGGGCTGGTAGAAATTTTTCCATTAGAAATGTTTTTTTAATTGCGACTAACTGAAATTTTTCATAGAAAGTGTTTGTTTTTCATTGGAAGACCAAATGCGCAACAAAAGTATTTTAAGAACACTGGCACAGTGCCTCATGGGAGTTATAGTTCAGTTGTCTCGTGTCCCCATTATGCTTTACAGGCAAGGATCCCCAGTTAGACTACATCTCCCATGACATGCTGTCTTCCCTCTCCAAAAGGGGAGACTTTGCTGCCTCATGGGATACTTTGTCAAACCTGGGTGCCTGGCCTGTAGAGAATGGGAACTTGAGGCACTCAAATGACATCTTTGGTGAGGCATAGTGGCAGCATTTCCAAATAAAAATATTTTGATTTTGGAGCAAAATGTTTTCAGTATTCAAATATCCACTGAAAATTTAATTTTTTTCAGCAGAACTCCTTTCTCACCACTTCATTTTTTTGACCAGCTGCAGTCATGAGTAACTCAAACTGTATCATCCTATCCTCCACAGGAAATGATTTTCCTTTGGCTGTGCGGAGGTATAATCCTAGGAATGTTTAATCTAGAGTAGAATGTACAGATATAGGCATGTTCACACATGCAGATAAATGGAAATTTGCAAATATTGTAGTTACGTTGTTTAAAGATTAGTAGAGAATTGCATGCTAAACATTAAGTTCTATATGCCTAAAAGTATGGGTTCTTAGGGAAAAAATGCATCAAGAAAGATTTCATCACTTCTAGCAAGGTGCTGTTCTACTCTTTCCTGGATGCAGTATATGTGGTGAAATTCTGAAGTAAGTCTTGCTGACTGGATAGCGCCTCCAGATGATTATAGATTATGTAAGAATTATTCTTAGAAGTGATTCTGAAAATGGGGTTAGAGCTAAAGGTGTTCATCATTGTCCCTTTTCAAGTTGTCTATGCCCAGCATATCATTTCCCCTCCCATATTCCTTTTAACAAGCTATTGGAGATCTTGTCATGCATTTTATTTGTACCAGTCAAGATAGTCAGTGGCAGCAGTCAAGGAGTAGAGTTTTTCAAAGGGAAACGTCTCCTGAATGAATCTACTATGAATGAAACTCTTTTAGTCTATACCACTTCTCTTTTACATAAATGTCAACAGCAGATATCTTACAGCATACATTTAATGAAAAAGAAGAACTGTAGCAATGACCTAGACAGATATTAAACTAGCAGGTGTTTAGGATACATCTGTGAGACAGACAAAGCACCATTAATCTCAAAGAAAAATAATGCAATGTGATAATGTGACATCTGGCCACACACAATGAAGCGTAAACACTGTAAAACATTTATTCTTCTCCATTCACTAAATAAGCAATGAACCCATAAATTATATACATCAGTAAGGGGTTAGAAAATGATAATGAATATGTTTGAGACACTTGTAAGAAATTGCATTTTGTGTAAATTGTTGTAGAATTGTACTACCTTTGGGCCTGATTCTGCCAACATTTACTCCAAGTATTCCCACTGAGATAAATGGGACTCCTTGCATAGCACTGCTCAGTGTGAATTAGGGTGCGAAAATTGGAAATTATTACAGAAAATTCGACTAGTGTTGTTTTGAATCACATTGTTACATGCTTGTTCTCCTCCCTCCAGGTGTATTGTAATAAACTTCTTTTGTAAATTGGCCTACCTGTGTTTAATCCAATCAAAGCAAATTCTTCACAGATGTATCAATTTTGCCTCAACAGTCATACTTTTCATTTCAAGGTCCAGGTATCCTGACAAAAGTTACCTGAATGATGAACTATAGCGATGTCTGTCAGCCTGTATTTAGTCACAGTAAGTGGCCTTAGAAAATTAACACAGTCTTCTATATCATGGCTGGATTTGGCAATGCACCTATTCAGCTGAGAACCAAAACACAAGCCTCACAGCTTGCAAGCAGAACTCTCCCATATATAATAAAACAAGGACTCTGGCAGGCCCAGTCAGCAGGGACTCTTAAGTTTGTCTCTTCTGAAAGTCACATTTATCTACATCACGGCATTTCTGTTTTCAGGCAGGTTCTGTCTGCTCCTTTTCCAGACTGATGTCTTCTCAAACCCTCATGTGTGTCTGACTATCATTAAGAGGGAAGAAAGGAGTGCAAAGATAAACCATGCCTGTGAGGACAAAGAAGGAGCTGGAACCTAAAAGACTTCATCAATGACAAAGTTGTCTTTTCAGGAGGAAATTCAATGTAAAGTAATCTTGCAGGAGTTACCTCAGTTTCTCCTCAAGATTAAATAAAAAATTGAATTATTAAGTTTATTCTATTCTATTCTTTCCTTTCCTCCCAAAGAAGTCCTAGTTCAGACCTAGAGTCTCACAGTATTTAAAAGGATAGCTCATCACAGAAACTAATGAGAAAAATCCTTATCTTGAAAGCAGGGAACCTATGGGCACAATAATTCTTTTCTCATAGCACTCAGAGGGCATTATCTGTGCACAGACAAATAGAATTTGGCACCAAGATGCTTAGTATTCATTGTTTTGAAGCCAGAGATGGAGTCCTTTTTGGCTACAACCTGGTTAGGGGACAAATTCCACTTCCTCAACAGTTCTGCACACTCATTTGATGAGGCTGTTGTTAATTATATAATATTGAGTAAATAAATGGACATGTACATTGGAAGAGTATAGTATCATATACTGAAACTGTGAGCCTGGTATCTAACCTGAAAGACATTTCAATTGCATTTCATGGAATCTAATCTTCTTTACGGCTGCTTTCAGTAAATCTACTACTGCATCTCTGAATGCTGAACAAAGTGCTCTTCCATTGTTATGCATGAAGATATTGTGTTTCACTGATTCCCATAAAGGTATCTTGGTACACCAGGTGGAATGAATATTGTGACAGGGCTTTTAAAGCAAATAAAACACTGACACACAGACATAACCACCTTAAACTAGTTTTGTGAGTCAAGAATTGCATGAAGGGAAGCATTACAGTATTCCCAACAAATAAAATGCTTTGGCTTTGTTCTTAAGAGACATCCAAGATGAGCTACAGGGTCTCATAACAGTCAGTAAGCCAGGGCTTCTCCCATTAAAAGTCAAACTGAATGTTAACAGACTTTAGTAGGGAAAGCTGCAGGGTGCCAATTGTCAGCACTCAACTGAATCCTGCTCCCAATGACTTAAGTAGGAGCACCTGCAGGCCCTCATACATAATGCTATTTTACCACAGACTGCATTCAGTTTTCAAAGCAAAACGTACCCACCCCAACCCCTGCTCTCTCTCTCTCACACACACACCTGAGCTTACAAAACCATCTTTTTCATCATAAAAGTATTTTCATACCTCTTTCTCAGATATGTACCAAGGATCGGGATGATCACAATTCACTCTGGGCCTGATTTTTCAATCCTTACTCACACTGATTCCAATAAGGCTATTCAAAAAGTATGGTACTGTTCAATAAGTTGCAGAACTAGGCCAAATGTAAATTAAAAGAAAAAGATATATAGACAGTGCCACTATAATTAAAAAGAAGCTTGCTCTGTGGTTAGCCTTTAAAGAAATTACACACAAACATGTATGCGTGCACACACACAATGATATATTAAATCAAATCTGTATATATTCTGTAACACATGAATGAAAATGGTCTGAGTATCTGGCTGATCTTACCAGAAGACTTCTTCTAAATCTTGTCTACAGTCTACCCTGGGGTAGTTACAGTGATTCTTATATATACACAATGAGTTTTAGTTTGTACAGTGTGTTATGAGGTCCTTCAAAATAAATGTTCCGTATAAATGTGAGATATTACAAAAAGCATTGTGCTTGAAAGGAAACAGATAAATCTAGTGACAGAGGAAAATGGGAGAAAAAGAAATAAAAGTTATGATAAAATGATTAAAGCTGTGTAAAAGAATTCATAACATTTGCAAATGTATAAAAACTGCATGTTTATGATGGATTATCAAAAACCAACAGAAAATTGCCAGGTATGCACATATTTTTCTGCCAGGAAGAAAAGAAAACTTTTACAATGAGATTCCTTTCTGTCTGGTCAAAGGGTAGGCAAATCCAACTTGGGGCCTGAAGAATAGTTAATATTAAATTAATATGGGAGCACTATGCCAAGAATGCAGTATCACAATGCAAATAGTACACAGAGGGATTTTCCTGAAAGCACACAGAAGATTAAAAGATCAAGAACACTTTAAGAGCATGTTTGTAGTCAAATGGTAAGACTAAGCAATCGTACACAAAAAGAAACTCACAAAACTCAGAGCAAAATTCACTTTTAATTATATATAAACCACATCTCAGTGATCACTATCTCAATTATTATGAAATACAGAGGTTTCTGTATTTTTCAATGCATAAAATATAAGCAATGACTTTTGCTTTACTATTATCTAAATGCCAGATCGTGATCCCAATGAAATGAATGGCAAAAATTCCTTTGATTTTAGAGGGAGTAGGATTGGGTCCTAAGGCTAGGTCTATAATACAGATTTCCACCAGCATGGCTATAATGGTCAAGGATGTGAAGAAGTGTGATCTCTGACCGACATAGGTGTGATGGCAGAAGCCCCTAGTTTAGATGCAATTTTACTGGCAAAATTGTATTTTACCGGTATAGCTTGTTTCACTTGGGGATTGTGGAATAAGCTATACTGGTAAAACCATGAGCTTTGCCAGTATAAGCTGCATCCACACTAGAGCACGTTGCTTTGCTGGTGTAGTTTATGGAGTATACCAGTGAAGTGCTCGTAGCATAGACATGGCCTAAGTGTTTTGTCTAGCTGATTAGTTTAAGGCTTTTTAAAATTCTTTATGAGAAAAAGCTTCCAAGCATATCTATATAGTTCACATTTCACTGAAAACTCTGCACCCAATATCTATTTCTACTTTCTAGAGCTTTTGAGTGCTTTGCACCCAACAAATCTCAAACCCCACCAATAAATAAGAGGTACTGGATAAAACGCTTTAAATTAGGCCCTTCAGAATGGATGGAGGAGGAACTTAAAAAAAAAAAAGGGAGTATGGAATTTTACGCAAGTATTCAACACTAAAATGGGTCTCCAAAATTACATACTCTGCAAAATATGCTTTCCCAATAGCTTCAAATAGCCCTAAAACAGAAGACAGGCAATGTGTGAAAAGGTTCCATTATTTTTCTGTGAGTTTCATTCTTTAAGGACCTGCTTTTGAAATCTTTGCTCAGGAAAATTAAAACTGACTTCACAAAGTGAATTTCCCCAGAGTATGTCCCGAAGCTTGGCATTGGCACATTTGAAATCTGCACAGTCTGACTGAGATCTTTGACACTCAAATCTTATGTGCCTCCTAGGTGGGTGGGGAAACTTTCCCAGGCGAGCTACATAGTACTTCAATGGTCACCCAAGTTTATCCACTGCTCAGGGGGCACAAAGACTTTGCCTAACCCTCTTGAGAGACACATACAACTCTACAGAGGGCAGTAGGGCAAGGAAAAGTTCAACCTTTGCTAACTGACAAGTGGCTGGACAAAGATTTAAAGGAGCCACATGCCCAAAGACAAAGGTCATTGGTGGCAGCTCAAAACTCAAAAGACAGAAATTACCACCGGCCTAAGGAAGTTCCCCTTGCCAGAGTAAGTGGAGGGAGACTATAGTCATTGTCCACCACAACCTCTCCAAATCCATCAAGCTAACAATTTTCTCTTTTTCTAAACAGAAAAGATCATTGGATCATGTCAGCAACCTCTATAAACAGAGGACTAAATTCTGCTCTCAAGAAGAGTACCATGGTGTAACTGAGGGCATTATTCCATCCCTAGAGCCAACCGTGTTGCATATTCACATGCTCCAATGTAGGTACTCTCTATTTACAAAACAGAGATATAGAACAGATTTTGGCTCCTAGTATTTTATTTTTACACTTTGCTACAATAGCCTGCTTCTTCTTGGTGACAAAAAGTGGCTCAATATCCTTTCAAAAATACCCAGCAACATTTTTGCCTTACCATATCCTTCTAATTAACACACACAGTTGATATTTTAGCAACTGCATATATTATGTGTAAATATAAACACATTGCTCAGAGCTTCCTAATGAAACACAGTTCTCTCTTTTCGTGGCTGTCTTTCTAGAAGTAGCAAAATGGAAGCAAATTACCAAAATACCTGGAACAGAAGATCTGTGATGTAAAATATGTACAGTTTGGGAGAGTGGATGACTCAAGAGGTTGGTAGAAGAACATGAAGTTTTTAACCTCTAGATCACTAGGCTGAATCTGAACTAATATTGACAGAAACTGAAAAATTACTACATCATGATTGAATGGTGCTCTTATGACATGAGTCAGGGGTCTCAGCAAATACCATCCACATCCTAATTGACATTTTCAGAACAAAATCTAAAGACAGCATGCATAGTGACCAACCTAAATCTTCCTTTTTATAAGTGTCATTGCCATGCCAGGACTAAGGCACTTTGCACATGTGAGGAAACTTGAACTGCTGTTGTTTACTGCTGTTCTGATTTAGCAAAAAAACAGAGGACTTCAGTCTCCAGAGAAGGATGTATGGCACCTTTCATGAACACCGAGTTGAGTTGTTTTTATTTTTCAAGCTAATGATAAAGAAAAGAAAATACACTGACAGTAATGAATCTCTTTAGAATTCATGAGAGGCATAGGCCAATGACAGTAGCATGGTGTCTGACCGCCAGCAGCGGCAGACACATAAATAACTGTATCTGCACAGGAGATATACTATATTCCTAGGTTGTGAATACAAATATCACATTTCTAGGGTTGCTAAGAACTCTCTTCTGTATGGCTATACAAACAATTCTTATTTGTAAGCATAAGGACTTCAGCATTCCCAATATCAGTTATCCTTTATACTACTATTATCAGTTATCAGATGGCTATGTCATATTCTTTTCAAATATTTGGAGATAAGGGGTAGTGCTCAAAGGCTACACCATATTAATTTTTGTTTGTTGAGTTACACTAATTGACAATCAAATATCAGGTGACTAAGAAACGTTTATTTTCCCATATTTTCTCCATAGACAGCAGTACTAATAGAACTAGAGAGTATATGTCTTTCCCAGTGTCTAGGAAAGATTTCCTAGGTCAGGGAGGAAAGTCATTGAAGCTGACCGGTAAAACAGGTGCTGTTCATTCAGGATTAACATAAAAAGCAATTAAGCTCCTTTATGGAATAGAAAGCTGCAAAAATAGGATCCTCCACCCAAAATATAGGGCACATGAAAGACTGGAGTAGGAGCTGAGTCACGTAGGCCAAAGGATTTCTCAGAGGTCTGATGATAAAATGCAGATGCGGGGGGAATTGTTTGGATTAGAGCTGTCTGTCTGCATGTCAGAGGCAGAAACACCAAAAGAAACAGAGAAAGCAGCAGAAAGCCAGAGACCATCCCAGAAGAACTTGTACTATGACCCTGGGGAAAAGCTAAGGGAGAGAGCTTTTGGGGAGAAGTGCTTACTGAACAGAGGCTTGGAACTGTAAGCAGAAAAACTGTCTCCTGCTGTTCTATTTCTACTGTGTTCAGGGAAACAGGACTTTGTGTACATTATATTTAATATTAACAACAAAGCAGAAGGAACAAGTTAAAGAATATTTAGATAAGTTAGATGTATTAAGGTCAGTAGTCCCTGATTAAATGCACCCTAGGGTACTTAAGGAACTAGCTGAAAATAATATCAGAACGGTTAGTGATTATTTTTGAGAACTCATGGAGTACTGGTGAGGTCCCAGAGGACTGGAGAAGGGCAGACATAATATCTATCTTTAAAAGGGTGGGAAATGAAGACCTGGGGAAACTGACCGTCAGCCTAACTTTGGTAACTTGAAAGATATTGGAACAACAACAACAAAATCAATCTGTGAGCACTGTAGAAGATAATAGGGAATAGCCAGCATGGACTTGTCAAGAATAAATCATGCCAAACCAACAGCATTTCCTTCTTTGACAGGGTTACTGGCCTACTGAATAGAGGGAAAGCTGTAGGAGTCTTGATTTTAGTAAGGCTTTTGTCAGAGTCTCACATGAGTGTCTCATAAGCAAACTAGGAAAACACGGTCTAGATGAAATTACTGTAAGGTGGGAGCAAAACCATTGAAAGGAGTGTATTCAAAAAGTAGCTATCAGTTGTTTACTGACAAACTGGGATGACATATCTAGAGAGATCACACAGCAGTCTGTCCTGCTCCTGGTAATATTCAATATTTTCATTCATGATCTGTGTAATGGAGTGGGAAATATACTTATAAAATATGCAGATGACAGTAAGCTGGAAGGGGGTTGCCACCACTTCGAAACTCAGAATTACAATTCAAAATGACCTTGAAAAATTGAAGAATTGATCTGAAATCAACAAGATGAAATTCAATAAAAGACGTGCAAAGTACTACATTTAGGAAGGAAAAAATCAAATGCACAACTACAAAATGGGGAATAATTGGCTAGGTGGTAGAACTGCTGAAGGAGATCTGGGAGTTATAGTAGATCACAAATCAAATATGAGTCAACAACATGATGGAAGTTTGAAAAAGGCTCGTAGTATTCTGTGTTAACAGGAGTGTTGTGTGTAAAACATGGGAGGAAATTGTCTTTTCAGGCCTCTCCTGGAATTCTGTGTCCAATTCTGTGTGCCAAACTATGGAAGATATGGACAAATTGGATAGAGTCCAGCAGACAGCAACTCAAATGATAAAAGGCTTAGAAAACCTGATTTATGAGGAAAGGTTAAAAAAACTGGGCACCTTTAGTCCTGAGAAAAGAAAACTAAAGGGTGATGTGATAATAGTCTTCAAATATGTGAAGAGCTGTTATTAAAGAGGATGGTGATCAATTGTTTTCCACATCCACTGAATACAGGACAAGAAATAATGGGTGTAATCTGCAGCAATAGAAATTTAATTTAGATATTAGGAAAAACACTCTAAGTACAAGGCTAGTTAAGTTCTGGAATAGGCTTCTTGGAGGGGGAGACGGGTATGAGGGGGAAGATTTCACCCTCCCCTACCCCCATCACTGGAGGTTTTTAAAATCAGGTGAGGATTACCTGTCTGGGATTTGGTTTACTTGGTCCTGCCTCAGCACAGGAGGCTGGATTAGATGACCTCTCAAGGTCCCTTCTAGCCCTGCATACTTATGATTCTTTGTATATACGGGATTGCATCAAAGACCTGATTCCATAGTCAGTTTCTTCCCCGATGGAAACAACCAGTAGGACTGTGAATTTTGGGTAACCAGTGAGGTCAAAAAAAGGTAACATCACTTTTTCAGCTCTTTGCTGAAGCAGAAAATCCCACTTTCCCACATCAAGAGGATTTGTAGAATCATAGAAGTATAGGACTGGAAGGGTCTTCTAGAAGTCTTCTAGTTCAGTCCCCTGCACTCATGGCAGGACTAAGTACTATCTAGAACATCCCCGACAGGTGTTTGTCTAACCTGCTCTTAAAAAATCTCCAATGATGGAGATTCCACAACCCCCTACGCAATTTATTCCAGTGCTTAACAACCCTGACTCTTATGAAGTTTTTCCTAATATCCAACCTAAACCTTCCTCACTGCAATTTAAGCCCATTGCTTCTTGTCCTACCTTCAGAGGTTAAGGAGAACAATTTTTCTCCTTCCTCCTTGTAACAATCTTTTATGTACTTGAAAACTGGTATGTCCCCTCTCAGTTTTCTCTTCTCCAGACTAAGCAAACACAGTTTTTCCATCTTCCCTCATAGGTCATGTTTTCTAGACCTGTAATCATTTTTGTTGCTCTTCTCTGGACTCTCTCCAATTTGTGCACATCTTTCCTGAAATGTAGTGCCCAGAAATGGACACAATACTCCAGCTGCGGCCTAATCAGCTTGGAGTAGAGCGGAAAAATTACTTCTCGTGTCTTGCTTACAACAATCCTGCTAATACACTGGTTCTCAAACTTTTGTACTGGTGACTCCTTTCACATAGCTAGCCTCTGAGTGCGACCCCCCTTATAAATGAAAAACACTTTTTTATATATTTTAAACCATTATAAATGATGGATGCAAAGTGGGATTTGGTGTAGAGGCTGACAGTTCGTGATCCCCTATGTAATAACCTTGTGACCTCCTGAGGGGTCCCGCCCCCCAGTTTGAGAACCCCTGTGCGAATACATCCCAGAATGGTGTTTGCTTTTTTTGCAACAGCGTTACACTGTTGATTCATATTTAACTTGTGATCCACTATGACCCCGAGAACCCTTTCTGCAGCACTCCTTCCTAGGCAGTCATTTCCCATTTTGTAAGTGTGCAACTGATTGCTCCTTCCTAAGAGGAGTACTTTGCATTTGTCCTTACTGAATTTCATCCTATTCACTTCAGACCATTTCTCCAGTTTGTCCAGGTCATTTTGAATTTTAATCCTATCCTCCAAAGCACTTGCAACCCCTCCCAGCTTGGTATCGTCCACAAACATTATAAGTGTACCCTCTATGCCATTATCTAAATCATTGATGAAGATATTGAACAGAACTGGATCCAAAATTGATGTCTGTGGGACCCCACTAGTATGCCCTTCCAGGTTAATGGCGAACCACTTGTGACTACTCTCTGGGAATGGTTTTCCAATCAACTATACTCCCCCTCCCCCCATAGTAGCTCCATTTAGGTTGTATCAAAGAAAACTATTAGGTTGGTTTGACATGATTTGTTCTTGACAAATCCATGCTGACTGTTCCGTATTACCTTATTATCTTCTAGATGGTTGCAAATTGATTGCTTAATGATTTGTTCTGTTATCTTTCCAGATACTGAAGTTAAGATGACTGGTCTGTAATCCCCCAGATTGTTTTTATTCCCCTTTTTTATAGATGGACACTATATTTTCTCTTTTCCAGTCTTTTGGAATCTCTCCCATATCGCCTTAGTCAGCTCCTTTAGTGTTCAAGGACGTATTTCATCAGGCCCTAGCAACTTGAAGACATCTAACTTGTCTAGGTAATTTGTTACTTGTTCTTTACCTATTTTAGCCTCTAACAGACACCTAGTTATTCTTCCTAATTCTTTCACGTGAACACTCACAATAAGAGCATAACTTTAGTTCGTATCAGAGCAAATGGAATGGCTCCAGAATTACTCAAGGTTGACATCATTTCCAGAATTATACTCAGTGTACCAGAATATTCTGATTACTAAAACTGATGGGAAGAAAATTGGGATATCACTCAGTTATGCCATTGTAATTTATTAGTTTCAGTGGAGTGACAAATTTAATAATCATTCTTTCTGTAGCATTTCACCATACTGACCCTGAGATTCTGTTGTCTCACCTGAGGGAGGTGGCAGAGGTCCAAGGTAATACAGAACAGTGGCTCAAGTCTTTCCTGGAGGTAATTCACCCTAATTCAGCCTTTGAAACACCATCTCCACCGCAGGACTCCTCACTTGTGGAGTCCCACAAGGATTTCCAGTCCCTTTCAACATCTGTAAGCAGGCCTAGGTGAACAGGTCAGATGACATGGACTCAAGTGTCAGCAATATACAGATGACACATGGCTCCACCTGTCTTTTACCACATAGAACCTCCACGAAGATGGCCCAGTGCTTGAATGAGATCAGCTTGTGGATGAAGAACAGCTGGCTAAAGTTGAACCGAAGCAAGACAGAGGTGATGCTGGGGGGGGGGAGAGGAAATCATTTTGAACAGTTTACTGCCACAATGCAGTCTCCTTTGGTTCAAAGTTCGCACCCACTTTGGTCAATTTCATCCCATCCAGGGAGATTATGACCTAGGCTTAGTTATTCACATCTTCATCACTCTCAGCTGGATTACTGCAGTGTGATATACTTGGGCATGAAGCCTTCAGCACTTAGAAAACTCCATATAGTACAAAATGCTTTAGCATACTTCCTTTGCTATACAGTGTTAGGCTCTAGTTCCAGGTAGTCAGCCCTGGTTGTTGGAGCAGTGGTTGAAGCCAGATGTAGGATAGGGACCAGGAGAAGGGGAACAGCAAAACTGGGGTCAGGCCATGGGTCACAACCAAGGTCAGAGTCTGTAGGCAAGCCAAATCAATATTGTAGTTGGAGTCCAGATGCAGACCAAAGGTTGAAGCCGGTTTGGCATAGTCCAAGGGTCAGGGGGTCAGAAGGTGGCTACAGGGCTGGAGTGGGTCAATAAAATGGCTGAAGCAAGGTCAGAGTAGGACACAGATAAGGCTGGAACGAGGCTGTGGCAGAACAAGAACTGGATTAAGGGCAGGCTGAAAGCCTAGAGAGTCGAGACCGCAACAGGTTTCTTGGCCTGGAATTGCACAGACTATACCTGAGCCTGGGTATAGTCTGTGCAGCATGATTTTAAGTGCTGAGAAATGTTGCTGTGGCAATGCTGTCAAGGCTGCTAAGCGGTTACAGCTGCTTAGTGCTACTGTTCTTGGAGATCTGGTGTTATTAGCACAAGCAGAGAGCACAGCCTGCTAATTTAGCAGACTTCAGTATTGCTCATAAAGAAAGACAACAGAGTCTGTTCAGTGGTGAAGGTTTATTGTTAACGAATCACAGTACTTGCGCCCTGGCTCCATCGTTACAGGTACATTAACACATGTGTGCCCACAACAATGGCATCAGGCCGCTGCCCCCAGGCTGAACAAAAGGTGCCCCTCCTTTTATACACTGATACAAATTACGTATTACACTCTAGATGTGATTAGTTACCACCCTTATTCTTGAATCTGCTAGTTCTAACAAAACATCCTTATTCATTATCCTGTCATCCCGTCTCTATCTTATGAGGGGTCAATGTGTTCTTGTACCATCTCCTAGGAATGTACTTATGTTGTTATTTGAGGACTCTGGATGCTCCTATACCATCTTCTCAGATCAAGAATGTGTTTACTTGGTATTAGCTAATATTTGGTGCATTGCTGTTTTGCCAAGGCCAGGCCTATTCTGGTCCACAGCCTTTGGTTCACACTCTTAGTTATGCCTAGGGCTCCAGCAAGGCCTACACAGCATGCTAGAGTGCTGAGTCACTGTGGACTCTTTTAGAGGGCTGGCTTAGTTACCAATGATGCTGTTTAAAAAAAAATGTAGGTATGCTGTTTCCTCTCCTTTCTAAAAAAAAAAAACAAACAAACTTTTATTTGTCTATATTTCACAAGATAAATGATCCAAAAAGTTTACAACTGTGGTTTATGACAGCCTGAATTATAAAGCCAATTACACTCTGGGCACCTCTAACCTAGTATAACTTTTAGTGTTGCCTTCTAATTAAATTCATAATGACAGTTAATTTTAAAGTTATTGCATATCAAAAAGTGTCCTATTCGATGCCAACTCCTCCCTCACATCCATACAAAAACAAACAAACAAACAAAAAACACCTCAACACAAAATAAAACCCCAAAGACAGCTGGGAAAAGAACAATGAACACTACAATTTGCTTTGTGGTATTGTAGTCTTGAAGGAAATTTAATGTTCAAGCCTGAGTTCATGGGAGTGTTTTACCTGAATAATTATTGCAGGAACAGGCCCTCAGGGGTCTCTGTGTGTGTTTTTTGTTTTTAAAAGTGCAAAGTAGTGTCCTATAATCGACAATCATATCCTTGGATTTGGAAGGGATAGGGGAAAAAGAGGGAAGGAGGGAGGAAATTGACAGTTTTAACCATTAAGATGAGGACTAGTAATTTTCTTGGAGTCAGCTCACAACCTTCTTGATAATAGAAATATAGTTGGAAAGAAATGACCCACAAGTATTATATTAAAAATGAAAACCAAACTATACTTATGTCTCTCTAGTATATTGTGGAACATGGGTCACCAATTTGTGCATGAGGAAAACCACTAAAATGCAACAAAGGTAAATCATGGATTCATAGATTTTAAAGGCCAGAGGTTACTATAATCATCTAGTCTGACATCCTGTATAACACAGGCCACTGAACCTTACCCAATAATTTAAGCATAAATCTCATGACTTCTGTTTGAGTTATATCTTATCTTTTAAAAAGTTATCCAGTCTTGATTTAAATACAAACGACAGAGAATCACTACATTCCTGAGTAAGTTGTTTCAATGGTTAGTTTCCCACAGTTAAATTTATGCCTTATTTCTAATCTAAATCTGTTTAACTTCAGCTTTCAACCATTGGATATCATTATGCCTTTTTCTACTAGATTAAAAAAGCCCTCTCTTATCAGAAATCTCTTTTCCATGTAGGTACTTGCAAACTGATCAAGTTCCTTCTTGGCCTCATTTTGACTAAGCTTCTTTAGTCTCACTATCTAGGCATGTTTTCCAGATCTAGAAATATTTTTGTTCCTCTTTTCTAAACCCTTTCTATCTTGTCAACATCCTTTTTGACCCATGGATGCCAGAAATGGACATGATATTCCAGTAATGGTTTCATTTAGGGCTGTCAAGCAATTAAAAAAATTAATCATGATTAATTGTGTGATTAATCACACTGTTAAACAGTAATAGAATACCATTTATTTATATATTTTGGATGATTTCTACATTTTCAAATATATTGATTTCAATTACTACACAGAATACAAAGTGTACAGTGCTCACTTTATATTTATTTTTGATTACAAGTATTTGCCCTGTAAAAAAACAAAAGAAATAGTATTTTTCCATTCACCTAATACAAGTACTATAGTGAAATCTCTTTATCATGAAAGCCAAACTTACACATGTAGAATTATGCACAAAAAAACTGCATTCAAAATTAAAACAATGTAAAACATTAGAGCCTACAAGTCCACACAGTCCTACTTCTTGTTCAGCCAATCGCTCAGACAAACACATTTGTTTACGTTTGCAGGATGTAATGCTGCCCACTTCTTGTTTACAATGTCATCTGAAAGTGAGAACAGGCATTCACATGAAACTGTTGTAGCATTCACATAATGCTACAAGATATTTATGTGCCAGATGCGCTAAAGATTCATATGTCCCTTCATGCTTCAACCACAATCCCAGGGGACATGCGTCCATGCTGATGATGGGTTCTACTCGATAACAATCGAAAGCAGTGCGGACTGACATATTCTTTTTCATTATCTGAGTCAGATGCCAAAAACAGAAGGTTGATTTTTCTTTTTTGGTGGTTCGGGTTCTGTAGTTTCCGCATTGGAGTGTTGCTCTTTTAAGACTTCTGAAAGCATGCTCCACAATCTGTCCCTCTCAGATTTTGGAAGGCACTTCAGATTCTTAAGCCTTGGGTCAAATGCTGTAGCTATCTTTAGAAATCTCGCACTGGTACCTTCTTTGTGTTTTGTCAGATCTGCAGTGAAAGTGTTCTTAAAATGCACAACATGTGCTTGGTCATCATCTGAGACTACTATAACATTAAATCTATGGCAGAATGCAAATAAAACAGAGCAGGAGAAGACATAGAATTCTCCTCCAAGGAGTTCAGTCACAAATTTAACACATTTTTTTTAAGAAGTGTCATCAGCATGAAAGCATGTCCTCTGGAATGGTGACCGAAGCATGAAGGGGCATACGAATATTAAGCATATCTGGCACATAAATACCTTAAAATGCCAGCTACAAAAGTGCCATACAAATACCTGTTCTCACTTTCTGGTGACATTGTAACTAAGAAGCAGCATTACCTACCATAAATGTAAACAGACTTGTTTGTCTTAGTGATTGGCTGAACAAGAAGACTGAGTGGACTTGTAGGCTCTAAAGTTTTAGATTTTTTGGTTTGGAGTGCAGTTATCTAACAAAAAAATATATACATTTGTAAGTTGCACTTTCACTACAAAAAGATTGCACTACAGTACTTATATGAGGCGAATTGAAAAACACTTTCTTTTATCATTTTTACAGTGCAAATATTTGTAATAAAAATAATATACACTTTTATTTCAGTTACAACACAGAATACAATATATATGAAAATGTAGAAAGGCATCCAAAATATTTAATACATTTCAATTGATATTCTATTAACAGTGTGATTAAAACTGCGATTAATCATGATTACCCAAAAAATTAAATCGTGTGAGTTAACAGCGATTGACAGCCCTAGTTTCCTTACTGCTATATGCAGGGGCGATACCACCTCCCAGCTCCTACTGGATATTCCCTACCTCACCCCTTAGCTATACCCGGCACTGGGAGGTAATGTTCAACTGGTTCTCTCTCATAATGACCCTTAATCTTAAATTATCTGGTCCCGTAGATTTAGTTGTTGCTCTTTAATATCCTTCCTAGATTACATAATTCAGATGTGTATAACAATTCTCCATCTAGACTTAATATGTCATGATCATGGTCAGCCATTAGTACTCCATTTAATTTATAAAAAAATATCAAAGTATTTGGGAGAGAATAATAATCAAGTATAGGCCAAATCCTACTCTTTCTACTCATGTAAGTACTCCCACTGAAGACAATGAGACTATAAATTAAAGTAAAGCAAGCAGGACTTTGCCTTCTGTGTAATTTGTTCATTCAAACCAAGATACTAAAAACTCCTTTTTTGCTAATGAACAGCTCCCTTTTGCAAACCTGGTACACTTCCCGAGACATACATAAAATTATAATTAAGAGAATTCTAGCTTCGTGAAATTTGAAAAAGGAACATCAGCTAACTTCATGTTCAAATATTAAGGTGTTCCTTATGCATAGTGCTAAAAAAAAAAAAAAAACAGAAACAAAACAATTTCCTGGTGGAATTGTACCTGATTCAGGCACAATGCCAGCACCCTTGTTTATCTCACCACCCACACTACCGCAAGGCTGTGGCTGAAAGACGATGTCCCTATTGTAGAAATTATGATACAATTTTGACTATACTGACACTAACTGAACCATAATATTTTATAAGATATAACTTACTGTACATTGTATCACTGTTGTTACCAATGCTTTTTTGAAAAAATACAGTTCTTATTTATTTAAAACACAATAACACATTGAAAAGTAAATTAAAAGTTCATATTTTAAGAGCTTTTTCAGAGAGTTTCTATCCTGGTACCTGTCTTTATCACTGTGAAAATGTTCCATATTCTGCAAGTATAAAGCTGTTAAAAGTCTTCTGCAAAAATTATTAAATAAAGTTTTTATGCAAGTGAACAGCTTTTATTCTGATAAGAGAGAAGGATACAATCTTATGTCATATTAAAATGACAGAAGAGCACTGGCAATTTTGCAGACACTTGGTCATAGCTGTTATGTAAAATTTCTGGTAAAAGAAATCCAGTTTACAATATTTCAGTATGAATGTGTATGATATCAGAAACTTAGAAAGTAACTAATTTTCTCATATTCCTTCATGAATTTTAGAAATGCTGGCATACATTTAAATTAAAAAAACAAGTCAAAGAATGTATGACTTCTTCCACTGCATGTCATCTACAAAACACTAGATGTTACAAACAGTTTTTGGAACCTCATAAAAGAATAATCATTGGTAAAGCAGCTACACTCTAAACAGTTAGTGGTAACAGAATTCCAGACATGATAATTGGATCAGTAAACATTTTTTCCCTTGCATATCTGCATTAGTATAGGACTTAGGGGTTGTGCTCCTCCTAGATGAAACTGACAGCAAGTTAGCAGTTCCAATATTAAGCAAAGTTTTTTGGCACCCTCTAGAGGTTTTACTCCCACCTTCTCTCTCAACTCCCACATTGAAATAACTCAAAGAGAGAGCTATTAAAATTGGCACAATTATCATTAAAAACAAAAAGTTTGAAAAGGATAAACTTTTTAAAATTCCTACTTGAAGTCATTTGTGTAATCACTCCAATATTATAAACTAGGACAGAAAGGGTCATCCTGGATTGGAGCATCTGAGATGAAAAAAAAAAACATTTATAAGTAAAATTCTATTTTCTGTTCCCTTAGATCCAACAGTTCTGACTGATCAGATGTGACAAGTAATCTTATCATATAAAAAAAGAAAACATAGGAAAACTAAACATTCACTACTGCTGAAAAATACAGGAACACAGGATTTTGCATACTGGATCAGATCATTAGTCCACTAAGTCCCAGCTCATGCCTGTGGCAGAAGCCTTTGTCTAACAAATCACTTTATTTACAGGAAGGATAAAGAAAGCCAATCAAGCAAAAAAGCAAACAATGCACCTAGCCTATTGTGCAATATTGTATACGGTCAAATAAATAAATAAAATCAATCTTCTTGACTTCTAGTGACAGCCAGGCTATCCTTTGAAATGTGAGATTCTATTACTTTTATCCTACCTTACATATTACATACATATGTTATTAGTAGTCAAAATTATACGGCATCACCTGCCAAGCCAAAGAAGTGTCCACATTATTTGAAATGTCCACATATTTGAAAAAGAGCACAAGAAAGCTTAAGTACCTGCCATTACAAAACTGCTTCCCCCTTTAACTTTCCCTCTCTGTCAGACTAAGTAGGATGCTAGGGCTCAAGTAGAATATTTGTTGAGATGGGAAGACACACCATTTCTCCACATCCTGACAGAAAATTTTAATTAGCTCCAAGATCAGAGTCCTGAAGGACTAGTAGAGACTGCAATCATCTGCTATCCACTACCATTAATACACTGGACCAATATACTCCCTCCCTCCAAAACATTCATCCAAATCCTAACAATTCCCTAAAAAGCCTAAAGCAAAAGACTATAAACACTGATAATGAAAGACACTCAGTTGTAACAAAGAATTCCTGAAAACCTATGTTGCACTTGTGATTGGACATCAGAAATGCTTCTTCTCTGACATACAACTGCTAAAGTTTTGATCAGCAGAATTCTTCCAGACTGTAAGCCATCTAGTTAACTCAAATTATCCCCAACCAACCAGACACCAAAATACATCCTGCTGCAAATAGCTGGCATCCTATATCATTAACAAGATCAACCACATGTAGTAAGGACTTGCAGTATCCAAGATATCACAACAGGAATAGAAGGCTGTGACCACTCAAACCCATTTCAGAATTTTCCCCAATTGTGTGAAAAGAAATTACAATGATTTGAGATGTGCATGCCACTATGTGCATGATTGACTACTGCACCAATGGCAGTTGAAAGCAAGTGAAGAACACCTGGATCCATTGCCGACAAAGATAGTCAATGCCTACTTCAGAGAGAGAAATCTAACGATACCCTAATGAAATATGCACTAGTCAGACTGATATTCAAGAATCCATCACTGAATATCATCAGTTGAAAACTATAGGAAATTAGATTCTGGTCAAGACCAGTTGGCTCAAACTGAACCCAAGTAAGAACATAACGATGCAAGTCAGAAAGGGGAAATGCTTCAAGGAGATGGCCACCGTCCATCAAAGGTATATAGTGCCCATTGTCAATGTGGCGTGAAGCCTCAGGGGCCTATTTGATTCCTCAATAAGCTTGGATGACCAGGTAGCAGCAGTTCCCATAAATACCTTTTTTTCACTTCCAGATTGCTAGGAAACGTTTTCTGTTCCTCCTGGGCAAGAACTTGGCCACGGTGATCCCTGTATTTGTCACCTCCAGGCTGGATTAGTGTAACTCAGTGTATCTGAAACTGCACTTAGACGAGAGGAAAGTGATCAGGAACAGTCAGCATGGATTCACCAAGGGCAAGTCATGCCTGACTAATCTAAATGCCTTCTATGATGAGATAACTGACTCTGTGGATGAAGAGAAAGCAGTGGACGTGTTGTTCCTTGACTTTAGCAAAGCTTTTGACACGGTCTCCCACAGTATTCTTGCCAGCAAGTTAAAGAAGTATGGGCTGGATGAATGGATTATAAGGTGGATAGAAAGTTGGCTAGATTGTCGGGCTCAACGGGTAGTGATCAATGGCTCCATGTCTAGTTGGCAGCCGGTATCAAGTGGAGTGCCCAAGGGTCGGTCCTGGGGCCGGTTTTGTTCAATATCTTCATAAATGATCTGGAGGATGGAGTGGATTGCACCCTCAGCAAGTTTGCAGATGACACTAAACTGGGAGGAGAGGTAGATACGCTGGAGGGTAGGGATAGGATACAGAGGGACCTACACAAATTGGAGAATTGGGCCAAAAGAAATCTGATGAGGTTCAACAAGGACCAAGTGCAGAGTCCTGCACTTAGGACGGAAGAATCCCATGCACCGCTACAGACTAGGGACCGAATGGCTCGGCAGCAGTTCTGCAGAAAAGGACCTAGGGGTTATAGTGGACGAGAAGCTGGATATGAGTCAACAGTGTGCCCTTGTTGCCAAGAAGGCCAATGGTATTTTGGGATGTATAAGTAGGGGCATTGCCAGGAGATCGAGGGACGTGATCATTCCCCTCTATTCCACACTGGTGAGGCCTCATCTGGAGTACTGTGTCCAGTTTTGGGCCCCACACTACAAGAAGGATGTGGAAAAATTGGAAAGAGTTCAGCAGAGGGCAACAAAAATGATTAAGGGACTGGAACACATGACTTATGAGGAGAGGCTGAGGAAACTGGGATTGTTTAGTCTGCGGAAGAGAAGAATGAGGGGGGATTTGATAGCTGCTTTCAACTACCTGAAAGGGGATTCCAAAGAGGATGGATCTAGACTGTTCTCAGTAGTAGCTGATGACAGAACAAGGAGTAATTGTCTCAAGTTGCAGTGGGGGAGGTTTAGGTTGGATGTTAGGAAAAACTTTTTCACTAGAAGGGTGGTGAAACACTGGAATGCGTTACCTAGGGAAGTGGTGGAATCTCCTTCCTTAGAAGTTTTTAAGGTCAGGCTTGACAAAGCCCTGGCTGGGATGATTTAATTGGGGATTGGTCCTGCTTTGAGTAGGAGGTTGGACTAGACAACCTCCTGAGGTCCCTTCCAACCCTGATATTCTATGATTCTATGAAACTGAATTTAAGACTGTGCACTGCATGCAGCTTCTCCATGGCTCAGGCAACTGTGAGCATGCTCAAAACCTCCTGTGGCTCCCAGTTAGCTTTTGTTTTGATGCCAGTGTCCTAATTTTCAAAGCAATTAATGGATCAAGCCCCAGATACCTCAAAGACTAAATTCCATAAGCTACCATGACAACTGCACTCCCTGGGACAGTGCAGAGCACAAAGCATGTGAGAGCTGGGGACAGGGCATTCTTGATCAAGTGGATCTGGCTATGGAGCAAGCTTTCAGATGAGATCAGGCAAATCTAGTATCCGATTGTGATGGTTCTCAGGGTACTCGGGACAATAAAAGTCACCTTATAACCACCTGCCTCCAGCAAGAGGAAGGCTTGCTTGAGCTTAACTGGGTGTCAGCCCTTTTACACCGCTAGCTTGTTAGCTATCCAAGCACTCTCCTCCACAGTATGCCTTGCAGGTTAACAATAGGTGCACTCCAGTCCCTGATCCCCTTTGAAGCGTTCCCATTGTGTCTAGACCCCTATTCACTGAATACTCACAGTAATACTAGGTCTGCTGTCCCCAAGGGACCAGTGTACACACCAGCTTGAATGATTTAACGCTCAGTCATTTCCTTGTACAGTACCACAACACAGATATATTTATAGTGAAAACAAATATACATTTATCATCAAAGGGTCAAGATTCAAGACATAGTGAATAAGGATAATGAACACAACAGGGTTATGTATAAAAACAAAATCATAACATGTTTTCTAGAGACCAAACTAAACAGGCTAACCTTCTGTCTTAAAATAAGTCTCATCATCACTCCCATAACCACACTGCTCATCAATGATGGTGCCCCAACGACCAATCAACCAATTGTCTCCACCCCTGATGATTGCGTGGCAGTGTTTAAGTCTCAGCTAAGTCCATTCCTGTCCACTCTTTTATGTTGCCAATCCATCTCTTCTGTCTACCTCTTCTTCTCTTCCCCAGTACTGTCCCTTGGAGAATGGTCTTGGATAAGCCAAATGATCTTATTACATGGCCATACCACTTCAGCTTGTGCTTCTTTGCAGTCGTCAGGAGGTCTTCATATGACCCAGCGCATTGGGTGAGGATGTTGCAGACCTCTTCATTCCAAGTAGGAGATGGCCAGGATTTTATGGAAGTCTCTCATCTCTACTACCTGTATGTTCTGTTCAAGTTCTGCCGTAAGGGTCCATGTCTCACACACATACAGAAAAATATAGATGATCAGTGCGTGCAGCAGTTTCAGTTTGGATTCCAGAGATATGTTCTTATTCCTCCAAATTGGCTTTAGCTTTGCCACTGCTGCTGTTGTTTGTGCAGTTCTTGCCAGAATTTCTACCTTGGATCCTTCATCAGTGATGTTGCCCCCAAAATCCTTGAATTGTTTAGAATCATAGAATATCAGGGTTGGAAGGGACCTCAGGAGGTCATCTAGTCCAACCCCCTGCTCAAAGCAGGGCCGATCCCCAATTAAATCATCCCAGCCAGGGCTTTGTCAAGCCTGATCTTAAAAACTTCTAAGGAAGGAGATTCCACCACCTCCCTAGGTAACGCATTCCAGTGTTTCACCACCCTCCTAATGAAAAAGTTTTTCCTAATATTCAACCTAAATCTCCCCCACTGCAACTTGAGACAATTACTCCTTGTTCTGTCATCTGCTACCACTGAGAACAGTCTAGATCCATCCTCTTTGGAATCCCCTTTCAGGTAGTTGAAAGCAGCTATCAAATCCCCCCTCATTCTTCTCTTCCGCAGACTAAACAATCCCAGTTTCCTCAGCCTCTCCTCATAAGTCATGTGTTCCAGTCCCTTAATCATTTTTGTTGCCCTCTGCTGAACTCTTATCATTTATGAAGATATTGAACAAAACCGGCCCCAGGACCGACCCTTGGGGCACTCCACTTGATACCGGCTGCCAACTAGACATGGAGCCATTGATCACTACCCATTGAGCCCGACAATCTAGCCGGCTTTCTATCCACCTTATAGTCCATTCATCCAGCCCATACTTCTTTAACTTGCTGGCAAGAATACTGTGGGAGACAGTGTCAAAAGCTTTGCTAAAGTCAAGGAACAACATGTCCACTGCTTTCCCTTCATCCACAGAACCAGTTATCTCGTCATAGAAGGCAATTAGATTAGTCAGGCATGACTTGCCCTTGGTGAATCTATGCTGACTGTTCCTGATCACTTTCCTCTCCTCTAAGTGCTTCAGAATTGATTCCTTGAGGACCTGCTCCATGATTTTTCCAGGGACTCAGGTGAGGCTGACTGGCCTGTAGTTCCCAGGATCCTCCTTCTTCCATTTTTTAAAGATGGGCACTACATTAGCCTTTTTCCAGTCGTCCGGGACTTCCCCCGATCGCCATGAGTTTTCAAAGATAATGGCCAATGGCTCTGCAATCACATCCGTCAACTCCTTTAGCACTCTCGGATGCAACGCATCCGGCCCCATGGACTTGTGCACGTCCAGCTTTTCTAAATAGTCCCGAACCACTTCTTTCTCCACAGAGGGCTGGTCACCTCCTCCCCATGCTGTGCTGCCCAGTGCAGCAGTCTGGGAGCTGACCTTGTTCGTGAAGACAGAGGCAAAAAAAGCATTGAGTACATTAGCTTTTTCCACATCCTTGTCACCAGGTTGCCTCCCTCATTCAATAAGGGGCCCACACTTTCCTTGACTTTCTTCTTGTTGCTAACATACCTGAAGAAACCCTTCTTGTTACTCTTAACATCTCTTGCTAGCTGCAACTCCAGCTCTCTGTTTCACTGTCTCCAGCTATTGTCCACTGACAGTGATATGTGAACTGATCCTGTCACGTTTGTCTGTCATCAGCTTGGTTTTCTCTGCACTGATTTCCATGCCATATTTTGCTGAGGTTTCATCCAATCATTTCACAAGGTTGGCAAGTTCATCCTTCCTTCCTGCCAGTCTGTCAATGTCATCAGTGAACCAAAGAGTTGAGAGATTGTTCGCCCCGCAATTCTGACGGCGCATATGTGATCTTCTAGGGCATCCGTCATTATGAACTCCAAATAGATGTTGAACAGTATGGGTGAAAGAAGGCAGTGTTGCCTTACAATGCTTAATTGACATCCGGACAGACAGAGACAAGTGATTAAATATCCTTTGTCTGGCAGAAACCTGTTTGTCATCTCTGCCTTCATACAGACTCAAGGAATATATTTTCACTATACATATCACCTTATAGAGTATCTGTACATACATTCACAAAGATGTTAATGAGCAGTGTGACCTTGCTTTTAATTTAAAAGCTCACTATAGTCTTTGGTGAACCAGAATGCAGATACCATGATCAGGATATTCTTGTAAACCCCTTGCCAGTTGACAGTGAAGGGTTTATGCGTCACACTGACCATCTTTACGAAATTTTGCAAAAACTTCCTCTTTGAGAAAGCCTTTCCAACGTAAGTAATGCTCACAATATGAATACCCTTTCTAACCTCAAATTCCTATCAATTCCCTTTCTCCAAAAAGCCCATACCAAGCAGATATTTTACTTTTTTCAAAAAGGGAAAAGAGCCAGAGACTCCATGACCTGTCAGTCCACTATGACTTCACTATTGCTATTCACTATATGAGGAAAGTGCTTAGATAATGCGGTGATAAGTAACAGAATAAAATCTTAAAATGGAGAAGATAAACCATTGCCCTTGTGTGCAATCTTTTCTTTTCAAATAAGCATCTTTAGAGAGTTGTTACAAACCAGTTCCCGCAGCACAAACCAGTTTTTCTCAAATGTCTTAGAATTCTCCCACTCAGGCTTCAAAACTGAATATTGCATGGAAAAGTCAATAGTACCATTGAAGGTGAATACCCTTACAGCCACAAACAGGGGACAACCATCCAGGTTAATAGCTCTGGACCTATCAGCTGCCTGTAAGACTGTTAACCACAACGTATTGCCTGCCTACTTAGAGGACCTGGCCAAGGCTGATGGAGTAATTACAGGATGGCTTTATTCATTCCTTTCTAATAGATTTTAGAGGATACTGATTAGCAACTGGACTTCCTCTCTGTGACTGAAAGCTGAAGATCCCCCAAAGTATCCACCTGGTGCCCCCTACTATTAAATATGTCAGACCAGTAGGAGATATATCATAAGATGGTATGGGATCAATCATTACCACTGTGGTGATGAGGCACAGCTCTCGCTCTCTCACCAGGAGCAGACAGTGCCATACTCTAGCAAAAGCAGTGTCAGAAAGAAAAAAGTTCCTGGGTGAAAACACAAGTAATGAAGCCTAGGACAAAGCTCATGAGAGCAGGAGATAAAGTGATCAGAGTCAAGGTGCTCAACTATGGAACAATCTCCTGTAAAAGATAAGACTCAGACAAAGCCTATCCATCTTCAGAGCACACTGCAAAATCCATCTTTCTGCCATAGCTTTCCCATCACAGGAAAAGAAAGCAACTACTAACACTTATACGCCCACACACAAAATTAAGTCGGCAGAGCCTCATAGTACTTGGAAATGGCAATAGAAGCAAAGTCCATTATGATGTCATCTTTGAGCAATGCTATGCCAATCTAAATTAATGTATTTAGCACTTCAACACTATAGTGAAAGCTTCATTAATACTTAAAGTGCAGTTGGCTCCAGCTCAAGGTATAGTTGGTGTGAAAAGGGAAACTCTTGGAGGAACTTACAGAAAACATGATTTATCCCAATGCTGTGGATATCTGCCCACTAATCATCATATAGTGCATGCTCTTGGAGTCTTACTAAATTGATTCGTACTACTAGACTCCCAAGTGTGGTTTATAAATTTTCATTGTGGTGAGACTTCTAAAACCCTAGAGTGTGCAGCATTGAGACACAAAAGGAAGATAAACTGAACTCTAGTCAATAAACTAGGTGAATAATGGATAAAGCCCACCTTCCCATTTGATTTTGACAAATTATCTTTGCCGGGGGGAGGGGAGGAGAAAGTGAGAGGTATCCCATATTCATGGACTGCTCTCCAGATACCAACAAAGTTACATTTTCTTGGAATTATTGCTCTGCTCCCAGGAGATCTACAACGCACTTTTGGTTTTCTTAAATTGGGTCAAAAAAGAGACAAAGCAAAGAACTAGTTTTAGCCTGTTTTTTGTTCCATGCAGACTGAAAGGTAGAGAATCTTAGTTCTGAGAAATGTCCCAATCCTCCCCTGCGATGTGGAGACTGCTTAAAAATAATGAAAGTAAAAAGACAATCTGGCAGGAACAGAACAAAATGTAACTCCTGCCAGAGGCAAGTCAGGATTAGAACCTCCAGAGGGTGCCATTAATTTTCTCTCATCATTGATGCTAACTGTCAGTCACTGATGATTTTAACATGATCCTGGATCAGTGGATCAGAAAGTAAAGTCAGAGAGAAATGTTTACTGAGATTCTGTCAGCTTCATCATAATTTCACAATAGAGGTAACTTTTCTATCCCAAGGGCAGTATTTTACACTGCTATACATTGAAAAACAGACACCAACTTATTTTACTGTATTTTTTTCTATTTTTAATCAAGTTGTGCACACATTTTACCTGAAGAATTCTAAAAATGGGGTTCTAATGCTGCATTACCCATTTTATGTGGTTTTTTGAGCACAGGTTATGTGATCATGTCCAATAAGCCATTGCCTTCTTTTGTGAAAAGAAAAATATCTACGGTTACAAATTCTACTTCTATTGACTCTAATAGGAGCTTTGCCATTGATTTCAATGGGGGCAGGACTGGGACTGCAATTTCACTCTATCTGGAAGAAAAGGGGAGACAAATATAATTTATATTTACATATAGTGGTTTGAGGCTCTAAGAAAACTTGGCAGAAGAATTTATTTTGAACCAGCTATGTACTTATGAACAGTATAGAGATGAGAAATATGGACATACAATTGTAGAAAGCAAGAAGAAAAGATTTGGAGGAGATCTCAGATCTTTTATATAAGGTTTCACTTTATTTCCCTGTTCCAAAACAAACTTGGAAAGGCTGCATGATCAAGTGGCTAGGGTACTGGCTGGGATTCTGGAGACATGAATTCTATTCCCAGCTTTGCCACTAACCTGTGGCATGACCTTAGACCAGTCATTACACCTCCTTGTGCCTGTTTTCCCTCCCAACCTTGTCTACTTAGCTTTGTGATCTCTTCAGGATAAAAACATTTCTACATATATATCTGACGGGTTGGGTCAAAAAACCCACTTGGGACTGCCACCTGATGTGCTGGGACTACCTGTCAGTCCGTTTTCCCTGCCAGCTTGGGACTTCAGCACCTTGCCTGGTTGTGCCAGACATGCTAGCCTGCTAAAAACACAGACTCAGATCTGAACCACACCTCCCAAAAGCTGCAGGCTTAACTGAAATCAGCTTAAGAAGTGCTCCTATCTCCAACACCCAGATACCCAGTTCCCAATGGGATCCAACCCCCAAATAAATCTATTTTACTCTGTATAAAGCTTATACAGTGAAAACTCATAAATTGTTCACCCTCTATAACACTGATAGAGAGATATGCACAGCTGTTTGCTCCCCCAGGAATTAATTACTTGCTCTGGGTTGTGGATGGAAAAGTGCTTTTATTAAATATAAAAATAGGATTTAAGAGGTTCCAAGTAATAACAGACGGAACAAAGTAAATTACCAAGCAAAATAAAACAAAAACACCCAAGTCTAAACCTAATACAGTAGGAAACTAAATGCAGGTAAATCTCACCCTCAGAGAGGTTCCAATAAGCTTCTTTTACAGACTAGACTTCCTCCTAGTCCAGCAATCACTCACACCCCTGTAGTTACTGTCCTTTGTTCCAGTTTCTTTCAGGCATCTCTTTGGGGTGGACAGGCTATCTCTTGAGCCAGCTGAAGACAAAATGGAGGGGGTTCCAGGAGCTTATATAGTCTCTCTCTTGTGGGTGGAAACCCCTCTCTCTCGCAGTGTAGAATCACAGCTACAAGATGAAGTTTTGGAGTCATGTGGGCAAGTCACATGTCCATGCACGACTCAGTTCTCTACAGGCTGATGCCATTGCCCATATGTTAATGCTCCAATGAAAGCTCAGATGTGGACTGGTGTCTATCAAGGTCCATTGTTAGCCAAGTACTTCCAATTACCTGAATAACCCCTTCACACTATGTTGACCAAATCTGCCTTAGGTGCTTTCTACAGCAAACACTTTAAATACAAGCATAGAGCCAACACTCATAACTCCAGATGTAAAAACAATACATGCATATAAATAGGAGGAATACATGCAGTAGAACATGACCTTTGCAAAGTTATGTTACAGAGCATATCTAGCATAAAACATGTTCCAGTTATGTCATATTTACGCTCATAAGCAAATTTCTATAAAGCATTATGGGGTGCAATGTCACAATATATACAATCTTTATTGTAATAAACTTTTAAATGCAGTTTCATCCACAAAGAACATTGAAAAAGTTATTTAAAAAACCCACTAAAATGTTTCGAAGAGATTTTCTCATTAAAATGTTTTGCTTTACTTCAAAACCCAGCTCCCACAGAACTTCAGCTACATGAGAATCTCAGGTTTCATTTAAAAAATAAATTACTAACCCTCATAGTTGCAGAGAAAAAACTTGAACATGTACCCCAATATACCTTAGACACTCAGAAATCAGGCAACAAAGACAAAAATATTATTTCTTTGTAAAAATCTCATTATTTTTAAGCGAGTCTCATGATATTTTGGAGCCTGACAATGTTTGAATGTGTGAAGTTCAGCACTGGAGACCTTACAGCAGCACAGCTGTACCGATGCAGCTGTGCTACTGTAAGATCTCTCGTGTAGCCACTCTATGTTTACGGGAGAGAGCTCTCCCATCAACTTAAACAAACCACCTCCAATGAGTGGCAGTAGCTATGTTGGTAGGAGAAGCTCTTCCACTGACATAGTGCTGTGCATACCACCACTTATGCTACCGAAACTTGTCGCTCGGGGGGGGGTGGTGGTGGTGGTGGTTGTTTTTTCACACCCCTGAGTGACATACATTTTGCCAAAATAAGTGGTAGTGTAGATATGACCAAAGACAGTATGGCAAAATGGAAACAGCTGGTATATCAGATATCGGTGATGGTTAAAGGCAGAATGCCATCATAGATGGGCCAGTGATCTGATCCAGTGTAGCAAAACCTATATTCCTAAATGGAAACTACCTTCTGTGTTCTCATACTGCTCCTCCTGCCTCATTAATTCAATTACATCATAATCAAGTGTCTGCCACATCAAAATTATTTTCATACAAAGAATTGTACAAAAAAGACAGTATTTTTGAATTACTAAGTAGTGAATCACACAGGAATAGCAAAATAAATAAAAACTAAATAATGTTCATGACTGAAGGACTACTTGGGAAGTATGAGCCTCCCATTAAAATCAGTTGGAGTTTTGCTACCGATTTCAATGAGAGCAAGACCAGACTCAATATTGAGAAGAAATGTAATAACTATACATTCTGTGCCATAGATTTCCACGTTATTATAAGGACTATGTAATATACTGTAATATGCAGATGAACAATTTTAGCTTCTGGCGCCCATTAACATCCATCCACAAGTACAATGAATGTCATAATTCCAAAATGTTGTATATAAATTTGATGTGTTTTTTTCCATACAAGCTCTGAAAAGATATGGTCACTTTTTTTCTTTGAGGAGGCATATGTGACAAAAAGAATGTGGCAAGAGATGTTAAAAAAAAAAGGAACCTGGAAATATACCTTAGATCTTTGAGATTCAGTTATCAATAAAATTTGTAGAGGTTTGATATAAATATTATAAACCTCTTGAAAGTGAAAATGCTTCTGTCAACCTATTTGTTCACATCAGAACAAAAATGCCATAGAACTGATTAAAACATATGACATCTTACTATATACAGACAGATTTGGGACCTGATATTGAAATTCTCTCTCAGGCAAAAACCTCCATTGCTTCAGTGGCAGGTTTTCCTGATTAAGCAGTGTTCGACAGAACCCTAGGTTTTATATCAACATATTTGTAACCTCAGTTTTTGCTTTGGAAAACAGAAAACTTCATCAGATTAAGTTGACTAAGTTCCAAGGCAAAGGGAATAAAACAAATCATGGAGTAGTCAGTCTGGACTATAAACAGTACAAGAACAAACTTTTTTTGCACGTTACAATACAAGACCTTAGTAACCTTATATGATTCCTAATAGAATAGGGTGTTTTGTTTTGTTTTTTTTAAAGGTATGAGTTTAGAAACATACATTGTCAAGACATGTTTTTTAATTGGGACACTATTCAACATAAATCAGGAAGTTAAATGATTGAATTAGTATCCTTCTATGCCATTTACAACACTGCAACTGCCTACTCCCCACTCCAATGCCTCTTGTTCTGGTTTGCCATTTACAGCATCACAGTGTTCCATGGCTCTACTTTGGATAGCAATTATAAAGCAGTGATTGTAAAGCAGAGGATGTTCTGCTGTGTCTCTGGCTCCTTGACAAACTCTCTGGAAGTTCTATTGACAGCTTTGGAGTTGCCTGTCACATTGTTAGACCAGTGGTAGTCTGTTTGAGTGTTCCTGTCAACAGAGACATGTTCTAAGATTCCCTTTTAGGTCTGGAAAATTCATACACATTCCTGCACAAATCACTCCTTAAATGTTTGTGCAAGCACTAAACAGGTTAGTATCTACATGCCCATATTATACCTGTTCCCCAATAATGTCAATTTATGGATGTCATAAATATAAAGGGAAGGGTAAACCCCTTTAAAATCCCTCCTGGCCAGAGGAAAAATCCTCTCACCTGTAAAGGGTTAAGAAGCTAAAGGTAACCTCGCTGGCACCTGCCCAAAATGACCAATGAGGAGACAAGATACTTTCAAAAGCTGGGAGGAGGGAGAGAAACAAAGGGTCTGGCTGTCTGTATGCTGCTTTTGCCGCAGATAGACCAGGAATGGAGTCTTAGAACTTTAGTAAGTAATCTAGCTAGGTATGTGTTAGATTATGATTTCTTTAAATGGCTGAGAAAAGAACTGTACTGAATAGAATGACTATTCCTGTCTGTGTACCTTTTCGTAACTTAAGGTTTTGCCTAGAGGGATTCTCTATGTTTTGAATCTAATTACCCTGTAAGGTATCTACCATCCTGATTTTACAGAGGGGATTTCTTTACTTCTATTAAAAATCTTCTTGTAAGAAAACTGAATGCTTTTTCATTGTCCTCAGATCCAAGGGTTTGGGTCTGTGGTCACCTATGCAAATTGGTGAGGATTTTTACCAAACCTTTCCCAGGAAGTGGGGTGCAAGGTTGGGAGGATTTTGGGGGGAAAGACGTGTCCAAACTACGTTTCCCAGTAAACCCAGTTAGGGTTTGGTGGTGGCAGTGGAGATCCAGGAACAAAGGATAAAATTAATTTGTACCTTGGGGAAGTTTTAACCTAAGCTTGTGAAAGTAAGCTTAGGAGGTTTTCATGCAGGTCCCCACATCTGTACCCTAGAGTTCAGAGTGGGGGAGGAACCTTGACAATGGACCATACAGTTATAGTTTTTAGGTGATTAAAGAGCTAAGTCACATCTTCTCTGCCAAATACAACCTCACATATCCTAGCTTGTGAACAAATACTTTAAAAAAGCACACACAGAGAAAAATATTAATGACATGTATGGCATAGCACATACTTGTTTAACAAATCTATTTAATTTCTTCCAGGTTCTTCTGGCATCCATTGTTTTATTTAACAGAGTATTTGTTTTGGGGAAATGTAAAAGAATTATAAACAGAAGCTAAATTTGACTTCTTTATTTCAAAAGGTATTTTAGTGGCCAGCTAATTATAGATAAGTGTTGCAGTCCAGTAAGGGAAGTAATACAAGGGACAATTGGACAAGATAATCTGGAGGAAACAAAACCCCTCCGCCCATTTATTTAACCTCCCTTGAACCCTACATGTCCTCTGAACTAGCGGTATGGTGAGAAACTTGTAGAAGCTGGTTGCAGCTTCTCTATTTCTGCAGGTGACTCTCCCACTGTAGGGGGATCCCGACAGGAGACAAAATGGGTGATTTCCCTTTGTAGTACAAAACAGGCAGAAAATATGACCTTGTACATACATGTTATTGAACTGTTGAAAATGGAAGTCAGATGCAAATTATGGTGCATCTGTTTTGCATAACACTACCATGACATTAGTTTTAGGTATGTCTCATTATCATAACTAACATTTTACCATTATTTCAGGTATGTGAGCTTGATGAGTATAATATGTAAGAACAGGAGAAAAAACAAAAACATTTTTGCTTTTCTTTCATCACTGAAGGCTTGGATTGGGCCAGAACACAGCAATAGGGTGTCCTAGCATATCTCTGAAGTTGCTAACTTGTTCTCCAGATAAATCTCAGCTTTCTTTTTTTTAATTTTAAAAAACAACTACCACCACTTCCCCCACCCCAATTACAAAGGAGAAAACATGAAGGAGCCTAGTATAGTCCGGGAGCATATTCAAGTTATACTGAAGGACAAGGTTAAGAGGCCCAGAGAGTACACAATTGTAATGTGAGTGTGTAATCTACTATGACCAGTGTCGCATTCTGATAACTCACATGGGTGGAGTTTATTTTGTGGGCAGACCTTAGAAGATTACCACCACCACCTCCCTCAATTTAATGTTGTTGTCATTTAGCAAGTGCCTATTAATAGAGGGCTTTCCCTGACCCCCAGAACATACTGTATTCAGGTAGACAGTGTCTACATACTATGGCAAGTAGCATCTATAAATACTTAAGTTAAATACATATATACATACATTGAAAGATACAGTCCAAACTCAAGGTATGAGATGGAACTCAACTGAGCACACCCAGAAAACTTCCCAACAGCAACAGTCACAGTGTCAATGCACTCAAAGATTTAGATGGCTTCCCTACAACCAGTTAGCCTGGAACATCTCAGAGATTTAAGATGTTTGAGCATTCTGAGATTAGTTAAAACTTGTGAAGCATTTTGACTAATGTTAAGTGCTAAATATTACTATATGAGGAAGTATATGCTTCATCTCACCAGAAAGATATATTGTTAAAAACCATGTACAGTCCCTTATTTTATAAAGCTGTGCAAAATCCTGGTAAGCTGAGCTGAATCCATGTCACAAGATATTCTGAAAGTAAGCTGTCTTTTATTCTATACAAACCAAGAGAAGGTAAGCTTTCAGTCTGGGTAGTAAAAGTCAGATTCTATATTAAAATATTATTTACATATAAACTAGAAAGATTAAATACTAAATATTCAGCATGCACTCTAACCAAGAATTCACAAATCTCTCTAAACAGCATCGACGAGACCTCAGAGAATAGCAAATAGTCACCATGCTTAAGCGGAAAAAACAGAGCTGAGAAGCACAGTTAATGTGAGCTTAGGTTTCTGTGACCATATTTCATTTAAAAGTATGCACAGAGACTGGGCAGAGAAGGTAAATGAGCAAACCTCAATCTGTTTTGCCAGTAAGGGAGAGAAGCTGGCGCATAGGTACAGTTTTATAACTGCATTGGTAATGGGTGAGTCTGGCCATTCTGCCTTTGACTCTTCAAAAAGTGAAGTTGTTGCTGCCCAGAGCCAAAGAACACAGACTAGAGACCAGGAGAGTATACCTGCTCCTTTTGAAACAGAAAGAGGAGCATTATTTGTCTTTTGGAAGTTCACTGTAACAGTGACCATGCAGAATTAGCATCTGTAGCCATCCAGATAGTGCAGAGTGAGAGGTTAATGGACTTCTGTAACTTGAGCAGAAATGTACGCCTTCAAACTGTATTAGACAAAATTTAATACTACAAACAGTTATGTTAAACACGTATTTCCATGAATGTTTTAAACATATGTTAAAGACTTATATTTAACAGACGCATACATTAAATGCATGTTAAAATCATTTTATGGACTCTGTTTACTGTATGCCTCTGTTAAACATTAAATATTTCTTTGTATCATGATTATTTGTGTTTCAATCTGCAGCTAAAAATACCCCAATCTTTGATTTTTAACATTCGTTGACTTGACCTGTGTGGTTCAAATTAATATCTATCTGCCCATCTTTCTTTGAAGAGATTACAGTTACAGCCCATCAAGATCCTTGAGTGCATTGTACAATGCTGTACCTTGCTCTTATAAAGACAAAGAAGAGGTGCATGAAATCCAGGATATGTAAAACAAACTATCAGGAACTTCTGAGCACATCAGGAAAGGACCTTCTCAAACATGTGTACATGGTGACATGACCTCTAAAGTCTTAAAAGTACAGCCAGTTTTATCTGTAATATGTGGAGAATGGGCCAATGAATAGGATACTATGCATTAAAAAACAACAGAGTGTTTACATAGAAGAAGGCATTAGAAAGCCTAAGGCGCAATTCATCTAGTTCAGGCCTCATGAAGATGAATTAAGAAAAATATTCCCCCCATAGTGAGCCAAATATCATCCTCCTGATTCAGGTAGAAAGCTGAAAAAAGTTGGGGAAATGGATTCCGCAGCCTAGGTAGCAATATTGCCAACACCAAGTGTTCAAAATGCTGCACAATCTACCATGAGCTTGGTTTAAAAACCATGAGACTCTAAAGAGTAATAAATTGGGACAGGGGTTATTTGCTTTCTGGATTTTGAGCCTCTGGGATAATATGAAGGTGGTGTCATGTTTTCAAGCTTTTGTCCAAAACCAGCATTAGAAGCTTTTGTTTTTAAAAGCAGAAGCTGAAATACTGAAATAAGCACATGACTCAAGTAGCTAGAGTTTTAAGAGGAACACCAAGCGTGGTAAAAATCATGATAATATTGCACAAGTTGAAAAAGGTAAAGAACCCTGGTTAAATTGTTTGCCACAATGTAAACATTAAACATTTCATAACAAGAGAAGTTTACACATTTGGTTTATTAGATGCATTCTTCAGCGTACTCAGTCACACAAATACTTTAAAAAACTCACTGCACGGAAGGGCAATTTGTCACACACTGTCCCTCTTATGAGGTATGAAGGACCCTAGACACAGCAGAGCCTATTGATTCTGCTATGCTTGGGTGAGAAGGGTGAGGTTTGGGGAGCCCATACAGAGGTCCCACAGGCCTGTGGACTAGAGCACTTGGAGACCCACTCTGCTTTCCTAGAGGATTTCAGAAGGGTCAGTGGATTTGTAACTATCTGGCAGTACTCCCTTCTTTTGAGGCAAGAATCCTTAGGAGATACTGCAGCCTCAGCCTATAGAAGTGCCTTTGGAAAATTATTTGCCCTAAAAGGAACATATCCATAAACAATTGATTCCTTCAGTATTTTTAGTATACCAAATACTTTTGATAACATGTTGAGAATGTTAAGGTGGCAAAGTCAAGCATATAAAAAATCAGGCAGTACCAAAATGTTAAGATTGTTCATAAATCTTAACATTTCCTCTTGTACATGTTGCACTATAATAAAGTTTTAGCTATGCAGCCATACATTACTATTTCCACAGGACCCCTACTTCTTTTCAGGGCTCCGTTGAATCTAAGGCTGTAGAAAAGAAACAATATTTTATTACTTGAGAAATAGTGTATCATAATTTGCAAAAACAAACAAACAATAAAAAATAAACAGCTCTCTAAACAATTTGAAAACAAGGAAATTTCAACTTCTGGTGACAAACGACTAAGCATAAAATGTGTCCTATATCCTATCTCAGCTCTTCCCCCAAACAAACTATAGACTTGTTTTAAATAGTATCTTTATTCTTTTGTGTGTCTCAAACAATATATTTTAAGTTCTGACTGTCATATAAGCAAAAATAAATAAAGTATTGCTGCAGTACAATTCACCCAAAATAAAAGATGTATTACAGAAGGATTCATATGTCTCCATGTCATCAGCTTCATATTACTTTATTCCAACTATAAAACATACATTTGACTTTTAGTTACTACCTAATACCTGAATTAAACTCTCATATCCACAGAGTGCCTCAAAATTTTATTAGGGACCTAACAAGAGGCTTAGATGTATCTTATGACCCATTGATATCTTTTTCATGCCCCCCAAAACCCCAGAGGTTTTAACAGTAGCTTCTCATCCATATTTTGATAGAATATCTCCTCAAACGGTATGACCAAAAAGAAGATATAGCACGATCCTTAATTTAATCATATTCTACCACCTTTCATGGGTACTTGTGGATTTTGACTGAATCTCAAATTCATAAGACACAGCTGGATTTTATAGGAGAATGAGTATGAATTTGTGTGTTCTGTGTTTGAACACCTGCATCACTGAGAATCCTAATTCCCATTGACTTTCAATCAGATTTAGGTTCCTAAATCACTTAGGGACATATGTTCATAGCTATTTAGACGCGTAAAAATGTAGCTAAGCACTTCTGAAAATGCTACTAGGTGCCTTACTCCCATTGAAATCAATTAAAATTAGGCACCTAATCTGGATAATTGCTTTTGAAAATGCCACTAGGCTCCAGATCCCCAAAGATAACCCCCACTGAAATCAATGGAAATTTAGGTGTGTAAACACCTTTGAGGATCTGTGCCTTGAAGCCTATCTGCATCTTTACGTGCCTAAATTTCTGAGAAACTGATCAGATTTACCCATTATTCTCTTCCTCAAAACCCCACATGGTTCTCTTTTCCCCTTCAAAATCCAGTTCAAGCACCTCAATCTCTCCTTTAAGGACCTACACACTTCCACCTCTACATTACCTAAGGTCATATTCCCTCCTGTAACTTCTCTTGGATGCCAGCATCTTGTCTCCATCCTCCCACTGTTAGCTCCATGCAATTTTTCATGCCAAATACTACACGTTACTGCCCTCTTCCCACGTGCCAAGCAAACAAACAGGTAAGCAAAGAACCAAATCAGGGCAAAAGTAAGGGTTAGTCTAAAACATGACCAGATTTGATCTAGCCAGCCAAACGATCTGCAAAAAGGAGATGCCAATATCCATGTTCTGGGGGAGAAGGGAGTACTGTGAGAAGCAGAGTATTGTGGACTGGAAGGTGAACTTCAGCCTTTAGGACAACACACAATTATTAAAATGTTATACCTACACAGTCAATGTGTCAAAAAGGCAGAATTTTGTGGATGGGGATATGACTATATTATCTAAGCAATATCTGCTTATAAACCTTTCTATCATAGTTTATAAAAACCGATGAAAATACCAGATAATTAATGTAAAGACATTTAATTTTTTTTTAAACAAATGTGGATTTGTTTCGAGTTTAAGAACCTACTGCTACACAGTGATTTAGACTGCTGAACATTTCAGACAAGAATCACCAATATATGGATACTAAACACCTGAAGGCAGAGTTTCATTTTTCATGGACTTTGCATCCCATTTTCAGAACATTGCATATTGAAATGGAAATTGCACATATGGACAGGCAAATCTAAACTCAATGGCCCATTATATGAATGTCAAATTTGCTACATAGGTGGAATAATTATAACATTTATAGAGTATACACATTTTGTTTTCAATTTCTGTTTTTCTTAAAAATAGCTAGTTTCCCAAATTTTACAAATACTCTATTTGAAGAACATTTTCAGTGACATCATTTATCCTGTAGGTTAAATATCTGGAGCTCTGACTTGCATTTGATGCATACTCCATATCCTAACTCCCAAAATTCCCATTGGATGTTGTGTGTGCACACAGGATCTTACCAGTTGTTAGGCTCAGTAAGTGTTACGATGTGTGACTAAACTTTCGATGACAGTTTCAACAAGGTAATGGAAAGTAAGTAACTGGTATTATTGCTCAAATATTTTAGGAAGTGGTCAGTAAATTTAATTAAGAGAAAGAGACTTTATAAAAGATGTGTAACAAAATCAATTGTTCTAAGCCTTTATGCTGTTTAGCTGGAGTTTTCAAAGGAGCCTAAGGGGGTCAGTGCCCACGTCCCACTGAATTTCAATGGGTACCTAACTCTTTTAAGCTCCTTTGAAAATCTCAGTCTTAAAAAGGATATATTCTAATGCTATATAATGAAACAAACATATAATGGACTACTTGAAACACAAATTAATACAAGTTGTCGTTGCATCTATCACTAAACAAAATATTATAATTCTTATAATATAATAAAGAATGGATGCTTCTTCTCAGCAGCTTTGATGATCTCAACAAGACGTTTCTCTTTGGCCACAAGTAAATTGCTATAACTTGGATCTTTTGGAGGAGGAAAAGAAGAGATATGAATTTGAAAGTAGAAGAGGCTTTCCATTGAGGGCCTTCTCCCTTTCAGAAAGAAGCCACATGCTGATTTGCTCTTGAGAGCCCTGGAGTGGTTGAACCATCAGCAGCTTGTGATACTATCAGAGCCGGGTAGGGAGGGGAAGAAATATGCACCCTTCTTCTGCCAAATGTTTGGGAAGGTGAAAAGAAACCAATAGGTTATTATATGGTAAATTTATGCTGGTTATTGAAATTATAAACATCGATGTTTATAAATAAGTATTACATATATGGGTCATGTTATACCAAAAAAAAAAAAAAAGACACTAGAAGAATGCTCTTCTTCATAGTATTACAAAAACTAAGTGTAAGAACTTCCAAATTCCATATATTTTTCATTATGAAAAGATTATTTTTCAGAAACTACAGACTGCTCTGATAAATATGCCATGAACAAAGGGGATAGGATGATACAAGCTTTTCCATGTTCTGTTTGTGCTCAAATTACTGTTATGACCATAGCTGGGTTCCCTAAACAAAAACAGGCAGATCATTATTCATTAGGATGGACTGTCAGTGAATTTGCCAGAAACTGTTTATCTATGACATAGTTAATACTTTATATTAATATAAAAGCCATTATGTTGGCACTCAGACATATTTCAAAGTAGCAACTAGTATAATCAACTAGCCATTTATACTCAAATTTATTTTTTTACATATAGCCATGTTTATGTGGTTATCCAATCATATCAAAATAAATACAATATTGTGTTGAGAATTAGACTTCAAAAACTTAAAACTTCTCCACTGCTCTAGTGATCATTCTCGTCAATCTGCTTTCAATCCATTTATGCTCCATTCATACCACCAGATAAGTGGTTCTCATAGAAATGAACGAAGAGATTTCAAAACTCTATGTATATTGTGGAGTGCCTTTCAGATTTTTGAATGACATATCTGTGGGACTAAGTGAAAGTTTTCCTGGGTCTTGTAGTATAAGAGCAGGACAGAGAGACTCCTAACCACTAGCCCCAAAAAGAAGAGACCTGAATTGATTTAGGGGATATGGGACTCAAGATTGCCCCATTCAGAAGAACCGTGATTTTAGAAGTGAGTAGCATAAAGAATAGACATACACATAAGTCGCATTCTCCCTCCTGTGAAGACAACACTTCAGTAAAGAAGTAAGTTGGTGATGGAAGGATGTAGTGGCCTTCTTGGAAGCTCCTCCATCACCAAACAAGATTGAACTTTCCTTATTTGCCCCCACGCCACCCCACAAAAAAGTGGGTTTTGGTAGGAGGAATGAGTTTTGCAAAGGGGATGGGAGCTCTTATTTTAAATAAAATGGTGCATTTAAGAACCGTCCTATAATTCTGCTAAAAATCAAATCTGTATTACTATATTAAGAAGTAATGCACATTCAATAGGTATCATGATTAAATCAAAGTTTTTATGTAGTATAATTTGTTATTTTGTAATAAGTCTATTAGGCAAGCAGTTCACTGGCAAAGTAACTGTCCCAAACTTGTCAATTTTGGAAGACCTTATTTAGAAATCCAGACAATATATACATTTTGCAATATTCTGTGACAGAAATATAAAGCATTTAGTGAGCAGATACTATGTTATAAATTATGTTATTAATTCAGATGTAATCATCTTAAGAAGAGGAAACAGAAAAATCAGAACCCATGTTTTCTGAAATATGTAGAAACTCAACAAAAAATTGTCCCCGGACTACAGATTTTTAGCAGCATTTGCCTCTATCACTATTGAAATATACATACTTAAAATCCCAATAACGCTAACCTGAAATTTCTGTAACGGATATGCTGTAAAAATCATATTACGATGAACCATGAAGCAGAAAGGGTATATGAAATTTAGTGCAAAATTGAACACTCATGAGCTCTGCTAAATGTATTATCTGCTTCATTTACATGTCAATATACAGCCCTATTTTAATTTTTTTTCAACCCCTTAAAATAAACTGTTCCATGTCCCTATTAGTACTAAACAAAATATCCTTAAATTAGTTTTACACATGTATCTTAAGAAATAAACAAGTCACCTCTGCTGTTTAATAGCATCAAGTTAATTGCTGTGATTTGGGGCAAATTATTTAAAGAAGTAGTATGCAAACTTTTTTTTTAAAGCTCGTACTATTTTTATTCAGTGCAGCTGTGTCAAAGTTCCTTACATGAAGATGAAACTACCTTAGGTTAGATTTTTTTTAAAAGAAGTTGTAAGCTCATTATTCCCATTAAAGTGCTGTCTATTGCTTTTAATGTCAACTAAGGTATCTGAGAAACAAACATCAAGTACAGTAGCTGTACTGATTCCTTCCATAGACCGCTCTGTAAGTCCTCTACTTTGTAATCCACAGTAAGACATGCAACTCATATTCAGGAATAAATGGATTTCTTTACTACCTACCAGCAGCTTTAAAGGGTATTTCCTATGGCATGTGCAAAGAAGCATAATCCACTACTCCTTTTTCCAAAATCTGTCTTATATAACAGACTGCAAACACTGTCTCTGAAGATGCGATCGCACATTTCTATATTGCAGCATTCACCATATCATGCGCCTCAAATAGCACAGTTCTGGGCCACTGATCAAGTTCTGTTAATAAGGATTATCTAATAGACATTCTCTCTCCAGTTTGCCTATTTGGATGGGTATGCATGCAAAGCTCTGAAAAGATAAACTCATTTACACACTGAATAGGATAGCTGCACAAACTTTGCACAGCATTGGTCTTAAAGAACCATCTGAGGATTTATAAAATTGTGTAAGTTTTGCTTATTTATCACAGGCCTCCCAGTCTTTTGGGATTAAACTGCTAACATAAAAGGATTCATGCAAGCTCTAAAGCAATGTTGTGAGTCAAGGGCTAATAGGGAGAATATTCAGCAGCTTCCTCTGCCTAAACCTAACTCACTCTATAGTAAAACTACTATATTTACTGAGTAGTTTCAAGTGTGTTACTTGAATTAAAAAATTCAATAACCAATGTAGGTCACTAAAATTTTTCTTCCTCACAGACAACTGACCAAAATGAGATTTGGCAACTTTGCAGACTTCCATTTAAAGTAAAGACACTGTATGGAATGAGTATTTAGAAGACTTTTCTCCTTCAGTCTGTCTCACAGGCACATACAATAGGTTTACATACAGTTCTGCATGATTTTGTACAGTCCTTTATCTGTCAAATAACAATTAATTCTTTCTTGAAAATGGAAAATCCCTCTATTGTGTCTTGTAAGAACTTTAACTGAATGAATCTGCATACTGTATATACACATAATGCATGATGAAAGAACTGAAATCTAAAAAGTTTCTAATCTCTTCTCTTGCTGCTTTCAATAGACAAAAATCATATTAATGTTTCGAGGTGTATATAAATAACAACTGCAATAGCTGCAGTTCATAAAAGTTAATACCTGGCAATTTAATAAAACCTGTCCCTTTCTAATTATTTATAGTAAACAACTACAAGTTTCCTTGATGAAATTAATCGCTAAAATTAATCTTAAATTCATGAGCCAAAGCAAATCACGCCCTAACATCTAAAACATGTAATATAAAATGCACCAGAGTAATCAGACATCTCATTTTTGTTTCTCACGTTTTATACTCCCACCACACAGCCCTGTCAAGGGAAAAACTTAAAACGTGTTTTAAAATTATCCTTCGTTTGCCTTATTTCTCCAGGTGCCGTATCACTAGTACGGTGCTCCCGCACCTCCCCTATAGTTTCAGTGGAGGCTATGTTTGAAGCAATCGATGCAAGCACACTACACACCAGAATAAGGGTAAGGAAAAGGAAATGAAGAGAAATGCATCTTTCCTTTCAGCCATTAATTATAGATCAACCAACTATCACATTGCAGATCACACACCACCACCCCTTCGACCCGGATATTTCACAGACATTGGTTCCAAAGAAGAAAAGCCCATACTTATTGTCACTGTACATGTGCCCGAGAACCCGGCTGGCTGCACTGAAATCTCACGATTTGATGTCTCTAAATATAGACTGCACGGGTTTCCAATGTCGGGAAGAAGCAGAAGAAGAGGACATGGACGTATGACTAAGTATTTCAATTTCGTTCCCCAAGTAACAGAATAATGACAGGGACCACAACAGCCCAGGACTACGTGGAAGAGCAGGGTCTATTCCCCCTCCCCTGGTATATTTATGACTTCACTGCTGTAACGAGTATATCATTGCAGGACTTTAGAGAATCCAGTATTGCTGGTGCCCTACATAAGCAAGCGACTAACGTATAAGGGAAGGGGGGTGGGGGTTGGGGTGGAGGAGGCACAGGAAAAATAACACACTTTGTTACCTCTCCGCTGAAGGCACAAGCAATGTTTCCAGAGCCAGACACAGCTGCCTTCTAGAAAGGAGAGGGACCTTTGCAATGTGGGCACCAAAAGCCAACGCTTGCTAGCACCACCAGAAGCAGAGGAAATAACGCAAGAGCAGGAGAGGAGAAACCTGGCACCATTACGATCGCAATTGCACTCACCGAACGGCGTCGACCCTGCCTGCTTTTTCCCAGGCATACACAGCAAATAAAAGGCAAATCCTCAATCCGGTGGGGAAGGTGTGTGCGGCGCCCCCGGGCTTCAGTGCAAGGTCCTGACCTTGCCCAGCTGCAGCATCCTTCGCTTTGTGTTGTGGTACTGCCGTGGGACAACTGCCTGGTGGCGGCGGCGGCTGCGAGGGGAGCGGCTGGCTCCACATCCACCGCCTCTTCTAGGGAGGCAAAGTCTCTGGCTCAGTCTGTGGCGTCCTCCCCCCTCCTCCGGGGCTCTGCCAGGCTCAGCAGCCGCGTTCCGGGGCAGCGGCTGCTGCTTGGCACATCCGCCGCCGGCTGTGGCTGGAGACGATACAGTCACAGCTGCCGCTGCGCTCCCTTCTCCTCCCCTCTCCGGCAGGAGCGCGCGCCTGATGAGCCCGGCTGGGGCGGGCGGCTGCGCTCGCTCTCTCTGGCTCACTGAGACGCCGCCGCCGCCGCCGCCACCTGCGCCTGGCGAGGAGGGGGCGCGAGGCTCCTCCCGGGCTGCGTTCGAGCACCGCCTGGTCCCGGGCAGGCGCGCGCCGCGGGCTTGCGGGGAGTGACAGCGGCAGAGCCCAGGCTGTGCGCCGGAGCGGCCGCGGAGCTGGCCGGGGAAGAGGGGTTCCTTGGCCAGGCTTGCCTCAGCGCTGCTGCCGCCTTTTCCTTTGCCTCCTCTCACAGAAGCCGGGCCGTTTCCCTCCCCGCTCCACGCCCATCCCCACGCGGCAGGGCGCGCACGTTGCTTTGTTTGAAACGGGGCTTCACGAGCAAGGGAGAAGAAAGCCCAGCACCGCAGACCCACAGAAAGCCATGGGCAGCGGAGTGAGGCGGGGGCTTTTGAGTGGGCACGAGTCAATAGCGCAGGTGCGTGTGGGTGAGCAGGACACACCAGGCCAGGGAACAATGCGCTCGCAGGGGCACCCACGCTCAAGAACGGCTGCTGCACATGGGCCAGAGAAGGAGAAGTGGGAAATGCCCTTGAGTTACCCTCCGACGGGAGAGACTGGGGGAGAGCAGAGCCATGCGGCTGAGGTGTTCATGGGAGGCTAGGGCGTGGATGAGCTGGGCAGTCGCTGGTGCTGAGCAACCACCGCAGGCTGGCAACTACCTTCCCAGCGTTACCTGGGCTTGTTCAAACTTCAGGTCAACTAACCCCACCCATGGAGCAATTGCTTACGCCCCTGCTCCTGTCTCCCTCTCTTTCCTCCCCCCCTACTCTGAATCCCCCTCTGACTTGTCTTTAGATGGCAAATCCACTTAAACAATTTTCAGGAGTCTCGTTACAGACTGGCAAAGATGTTGAGGAAACACGACAGACATGTAAATTTAATCCCTTGCTATACGCAGAAACGTATACCCTTGCAACCATAACGCAGCCACCAGCCCCTTGGCGGTGTATTTCCTTGATCAAAGTTTTCTCCCTTGGAAAAGATGTTAATTTTCTTTCCTAGCTGTGACCAGAGCACAGCTATAACAATCAGCGAATCCATGTAGTCAGCTGAGCTGTCAGGGTGATGCGTACCTTTGCTAGCAATTCTTAGCTATACCAGGTCTAAAGAACCTGTATTCTAGTAAATGAAAACGACGTGTTTTTGAGCCTAGAAAGGAGTGGGGGGAGGAGGTTCGGGAGGGAAGGGGGAGAGGGATATGAAGGGAGGGGACGGGTTGTTTACTTTTTCTTTTTTTTTAATCGTTGAGACCTAAGTACATAATTTAATTTTAGAACAAAGTCATGTAATCGGCCTGTCAACAAATTGTAATTAGCAGGCACTTTCTTAGCAGATCTGAATTTCAAAAATATATTTTCATCCAGACTGAGCAGACTCAGTAATAACAATAATGATTGCCTCCAATATCAGATTTCAGAATGACTCACTGCTGCCACCTTTTGCCTGGTGATTTCCACAGTTTTCCAAAACAACACTAAATCAAACCTTCTTATCAGACATGAAGAGCTCTGTATAAACTGGAACTTTTGTCTCTCTCACCAACAGAAGTTGGTCCGCTAAAAGATGGTACCTCATGCACCTTGTCTCTCTAATACCAGGGGACCAACACAGCTACAACATCACTGCATACATTATTCTTCACTAACATTTTAGTAAAAGTTATTTCCAATATTAATTTTGTGGGGCAATCAGAGACTGTATTTTAGATCATTACTTTGTATTCATATTAACTCCCAATGCCAAAACCATGATAAATTCTTTATATTTGGGTGTGTATTTTTTAGGGCTGTCAAGTGATTAAAACATGATTAATTGCGTGATTAATCACACTTAATAATAATACCATTTATTTAAATATTTTGGATGTTTTCCACATTTTCAAAGAGATTTCAATTACCTCACAGAACACAGTGTACAGTGCTCACTTTGTTTATTTTTTATTACTAATATTTGCACTGTAAAAAAGAAACGAAAGAATTTGTATTTTTCAGTTCACCTAATACAAGTAATATGGTGCAATTCTTTATCATTAAAGTTGAACTTACAAATGTAGAATTATGTACAAAAATAACTGCACTCAAAAATAAAGCAGTGTAAAACTTTAGAGCCTACAAGTCCAGTCAGTCCTATTTCTTGGCTCAGACAATCCAGTTTATTTACATTTGCAGGAGATAATGCTGCCCACTTCTTGTTTACAATGTCACCTGAAAGTGAGAACAGTCATTCACATGGCTTTTTTGTAGCCAGCATCACAAGATATTTACATGCCAAATGCACTAAAGATTCATATGTCCCTTCATGCTTCAACCACCATTCCATGGGACACGTGTCCATGCTGATGATAGATTCTGCTCAATAACAATCCAAAGGAATGCAGACCGATGCATGTTCATTTTCATTGTCTGAGTCAGATGCCACCAGCAGAAGGTTGATTTTCTTTTTTGGTAGTTTGGGTTCTGTTGTTTCCACATCAGAGTGTTGCTCTTTTAAGACTTCTGAAAGCATGCTCCACATCTCATCCCTCTCAGATGTTGGAAGACACTTCAGATTCTTAAACCTTGGATCGAGTGCTGTAGCTATCTTTAGAAACCTCACATTGCTACCTTCTTTGCGTTTTGTCAGATCAGCAGTGAAAGTGTTCTTAAAACGAACAACATGTGCTGGGTCATCATCCGAAATTGCTATAACATGATATATATGGTAGATTGTGGGTATAACGGAGCAGGAGACATACAATTCTCTGCCAAGGAGTTCAGTCACAAATTTAATTAATGCATTATTTTTGTAATGAGCATCATCAGCATGGAAGCATGTCCTCTGGAATGGTGGCCGAAGCATGAGGGGCATACAAATATTAAGCATATCTGGCACGTAAATACCTTGCAATGCCAGCTATTCAAGTGCCATACAAACACCTGTTCTCACTTTCAGGAGACATTGTAAATAAAAGCGGCCAGCATTATCTCCCATAAATGTAAACAAACTTGTTTGTCATAGTGATTGGATGAACAAGAAGTAGGACTGAGTGGACTTGTAGGCTCTAAAGTTTTACGCTCTTTTGTTTTTGAGTGCAGTTATGTAACAAAAAAAAATCTACATTTGTAAGTTGCACTTTCACAATAAAGAGATTGCACTACAGTACTTATATGAGGTGAACTGAAAAATACTATTTCTTTTGTTTCTTTTTTACAGTGCAAATGTTTGTAATAAAAATAATAATAATATAAAGTGAGCACTGAACACTTTGTATTCTGTGTTGTAATTGAAATAAATATATTTTAAAATGTAGAAAACCATCCAAAATATTTAATAAATTTCAATTGGTATTCTATTGTTTAACAGTGCAATTAAAACTGTGATTAATCACGATTAATTTTTTTTGTCACGATTATTTTTTGAGTTAATTTCATGAGTTAACTGCGATTAATCGACAGCCCTAGTATTTTTGTTTTGCGTCCATATTCCCACTTCTGACTTGTTTTATTTCCCCTTTGGTATTTAATTAGCTAGTGAGGGATTTTGGGAATAATAAGTGTTTTCTTTCAATTTTAAGATTAAAAAGCAGAATTTAATATGCATTCTACCTTGACACTGCTTCATTTCTAAGTGGCTGTAGCCTCAGGAGGACATTTGCTTCTAAATGAAGAAAGAGAAGGCATCACACAAGAGAACCATTCAAAAGAAGATAATCTGGGTCAGAGGGATCCTCTAAAATAAGACGCCACAATAGCTAGTCCTTCTGCAGGACACTTTACAAATTAGAGCTTTATCTAACTCAATCGTCTAGATTCAAATCAAAGGACAACTCTTAACTAAGCAAAAGTTTTGTTTCTCCCCCTCCACCCAATAAGAGCTGTGTTGGAACTCATCTTTCAAGTCTAGGGCAGCTTTAGGGTGAGAGTTTCAAAGGTACCCAAATGATTTTAAGATTGTGCACCTAGGTCACTTAGGAACCTTAAAAATTCCACCTGTAATGCCTAGTATTAACCACAGTGATTAGTACCTTATTTTGGGCTAGGCTGTGGATTTACCACTATCCCTGAAAAAAAGGGAAAATATAAGAGTATTATCAGCTGCACTGGCAAATTCATTAGGGGATCTATGAGCATGCGCCTGCATGCAGAATCAAATCTCTACCCCACTCCTTGAACCTTCCCACTGGCAGTAGCCCAGTCAGAGGAGCATGGGGGCTCCTCTTACTCCCCTGCTTTAGGGCAGAATGCAAGCATCTAGGGCAAGCCACAAACTCGCCCTCTGATTCTTGCACCTTTCTGTTGAGAAAAATCTTTCTATGGGACAGATTGTGCCACTCTTACTCATATAATGTGATAAGTAGTTGCATTTTATTTATTGGGCTACTTGCAGACAAAAGATACTACTCAACATGAGCAAGGGTGACATAAACAAGGTAGTATTCTTAAGAATGGCAGCAGAATCAAGCAATATGTCAAAATTGCCACTCCCAGGGCAATCTACCTTGAAGGTCTTATCCCCTAGTTTGCATCTTCTTTCTGTAGTATATGTTCAACCAAACAAATTGGTTGAAACTATAGTAAAGAACAGAATTATCAGAAACTTAGATGAACATGATTTGTTGGGGAAGAGTCAACATGGTTTTTGTAAAGGGAAATCATGCCTCACCAATCTATTAGTATTCTTTGAGGGGGGTCAACAAGCATGTGGACAAGGGGGATCCAATGGATACAGTGTACTTAGATTTTCAGAAAGCCTTTGACAAGGTCCATCACGAAAGGCTCTTAAGCAAAGTAAGTTGTCATGGATAAGAGGGAAGGTCTTCTCAAGGATCAGTAACTTTTTAAAACAGGGGTGGGCAAAGTATGGCCCAGGGGCTGCATCTGGCCCTTGACACATTTAATCCAGCCCTCAAGCTCCTACCAGGGAGCAGGGTTGGGGGCTTGCTCTGTGCAGCTCCTGGAAGCAGCGGCATATCCCCGTCTGGTTCCTATGCGTACAGGCAGCCAGGGGGCTCTGCATGCTGCCCCCACTCCAAGTGCTGCCCCGACAGCTCCCATTGGCCAGCAAATGGCACCTTCAGATGGGGCAGCACGCAGCAGAGCTGCCTGGCCATGCCTCCACTTAGGAACCAGAGAGGGGACATGCTGCTGCTTCTGGGAGCTGCTTGAAGTAAGCACTGCACAGAGCCTGCACCCGACTCCCTTTTGTGTCCCAACCCCCAACCCCAGCCCTGATCCCCCTCCTGACCTCCAAACCCCTCAGTCCCACCCTTCTACACCCCAGAGCCTGCATCCCCAGCCAGAGCCCTCACCCCCCAACCCGCACCCTGCCCCAGGCCGAAGCCCCTTCCAACAGCCTGAACTCCTAATTTCTGGCCCCATCCCAGAGCCCACATCCCCAGTCGGAGCCCTCACTCCCTCCTGCACCCCAACCCCCAATTTCGTGAGCATTCATGGCCCACCATACAATTTCTATACCCAGATGTGGCCCTCGGGCCAAAACGTTTGTCCACCCCTGGGTTAAAATATAGGAAATAAGGCGTAGGAATAAATGGTCAGTTTTCAGAATGGAGGGAGGTAAATAGCGGTGTCCCCCAGGGGTCTGTACTAGAACCAGTAACTGTACAACATATTCATAAATGATCTGGAAAAAGGGGTCAACAGTGAGGTCAAAACGTTTGCAGATAACTATCTTGAGTAATTTTGCATTAAGTCCAAAGTAGACTGAGAAGACTTACAAAAGGATCTCACAAAACTGAGTGACTGAGCAACAAAATGACAGATGAAATTCATAAGACCGGCCATACTGGGTCCGACCAAAGGTCCATCTAGCCCAGTATCCTGTCTTCCAACAGTGGTCAATGCCAGTTGCCCCAGAGGGAATGAACAAAACAGGTAATCACGAAGTGATCCATTCCCTGTCACCCATTCCCAGCTTCTGGCAAACAGAGGCTAGGGACACTATCCCTGCCAATCCTGGCTAATAGCTGTTAGGATATAGATATTCAGGCCTGTCTACAAACGCCTATACTTTAAGAATTTAGGTGTATTCTTATCACTTGGCTAGTTATAGAGGTATAAAAGAAAGAATCAAAGTCACTGTCTGCCAGTGTAAGGGCCTTCTCTTACTGTGACAGTCTGAGGCCCTGTTCTTAGGCTAAGGCCTTTGGCTAAGCAGCAGAGGCAGCCACAAGCTGGGAAGCGACCGGTCACATCCTCACATTCCAAACTAATCACATTGAAATAAGGTGCTATTGGGCTGTTAGGAATACAATCCTGTCCTGATCATGCCTATCACCTCCAGAGAAAGGGAAGTGCCTAGAAGATGTAAAAGGAAACTTAGTTTGTTAGCATCCTGTCTGGCAAGAACTCACTTATCAATAGCTGGGATGTGAAATCCTCACTTCTGTATTGTTTTGTTATTATAGTTCCCACTTTGCTATTGTTTGTCTGTATAATCTCTGTCTGGTTCTGTGATTGTTTCTGTCTGCTGTATAATTAATTTTTCTGCGTGTAAACTAATTAAGGTGGTGGGATATAATTGGTTACATAATCATGTTACAATATGTTAGGATTGGTTAGTTAAATTTCAGGAAAATTATTGGTTAAGGTATAGCTAAGCAGAACTCAAGTTTTACTATATAGTCTGCAGTCAATCAGGAAGTGGGTGGGTGGGAAATGGGAACAGGGAATGGGGTGGGGAAATTGGAATCATGTTTGGCTAAGGGCAGGAATGGGAACAGGAACACAGGTGTAAGGCTCTGTGGTGTCAGAGCTGGGAAGGGGGACACTAAGGAAGGAAACTGGAATCATGCTTGCTGAAAGTTCACCCGAATAAACATTGATTTGTTTGCACCTTTGGACTTCGGGTATTGTTGCTCTCTGTTCATGTGAGAAGGATTAGGGAAGTAAGTTGGTGAAGGAATAAGCCCCCTAACAATAGCCATTGATGGACCTATCCTCCATTAAATTATCTAGTTCTTTTTTATTCAATGTTGATAAATGCAAAGTAATGCATGTTGGAAAACATAATCCCAACTATACACATAAAATGATGGGTTCTAAATTAGCTGTTAACACTCAAGAAGGAGATCTTGGAATCATTATAGATAGTTCTCTGGAAACATCCACTGAATGTGCAGCAACAATCAAAAAAGCAAACAGAATGTTGGGAATCTTTAGGAAAGAGATAATAAGACAGAAAATATCTATATAAATCCATGGTACGCCCACATCCTGAATACTCCATGCATATCTGGTTGCCCCATGTCAGAAAAGATATATTGGAATTGGAAAAGGTACAGAAAAGGGCAACAAAAATTATTAGGAGTATGGAACATCTTCCATAACTGTGCCCACATATCTATTCAGGGGACACCATCACAGGGCCTAATAACATCAGCCACACTATCAGAGGCTCGTTCACCTGCACATCTACCAATGTGATATATGCCATCATGTGCCAGCAATGCCCCTCTGCCATGTACATTGGTCAAACTGGACAGTCTCTACGTAAAAGAATAAATGGACACAAATCAGATGTCAAGAATTATAACATTCATAAACCAGTCGGAGAACACTTCAATCTCTCTGGTCACGCGATTACAGACATGAAAGTTGCGATATTACAACAGAAAAACTTCAAAACCAGACTCCAGCGAGAGACTGTTGAATTGGAATTCATTTGCAAATTGGATACAATTAACTTAGGCTTCAATAGAGACTGGGAGTGGCTAAGTCATTACACAAGGTAACCTATTTCCCCTTGTTTTTTCCTACCTACACCCCCCACTCCCCCGTTCCTCAGACGTTCTTGTTAAACCCTGGATTTGTGCTGGAAATGGCCCACCTTGATTATCATACATATTGTAAGGAGAGTGATCACTTTAGATAAGCTATTACCAGCAGGAGAGTGGGGTGGAGGGAGAGAAAACCTTTTGAAGTGGTAAACACCCATTTTTTCATGGTTTGTATGTATAAGAACATCTTCTGTATTTTCCACAGTATGCATCCAATGAAGTGAGCTGTAGCTCACGAAAGCTTATGCTCAAATAAATTGGTTAGTCTCTAAGGTGCCACAAGTACTCCTTTTCTTTTTGTGAATACAGATTAACACGGCTGTTACTCTGAAACCCATTAATATGACTGGGACTTTTCAGCTTGGAAAAGAGACAACTCAAGGGAGATATGAGAGAGGTCTATAAAATCATTACTGGTGTGAAGAACGTAAATAAGGAAGTGTTATTTACTCCTTCTCATAACTCAAGAACTAGGGAACACCAAATGAAATTAATAGGCAGCAGGTTTAAAACAAACAAAAGGAAATATTTCTTCAAACAACACACAGTCAATCTGTGGAACTCTTTGCCAGAGGATGTTGTGAAGGCCAAGACTATAACAGGGTTCAAAAAAACTGGGTAAGTTCATAGAGGATAGGTCCATCAACGGCTATTGGCCAGGATAGGCAGAAATGGTGTCCCTAGCCTCTGTTTGCCAGAAGTTGGGAATGAGTGACAGGGGATGAATAACTTGATGATTTACTGTTCTGTTCATTCCCTTTGAAGGACCAGGCATTGGCCACTGTTGGAAGACAGGATACTGGGCTAGATGGACCTTTGGTCTGATCCACTATGGCTATTCTTATCTTCTTATATAGACATTACACATTTTCCTCCCTTTTTCTGGTTGTGCTAGAGGAAAATAGTACAAAGTATTATTCAAAAAGATTTTATTTAACCACAAATTAATAATGAAGACATTATGAACAGAGGATTCAAGACTCTCAGATTAACCCAAAATGTACTGATTCTGTTTTGGTGTATATTCCAAATTCCCTTTTGTGGGAAATTTCCTTTTTTTTTTCCTTTCTTTTTTTTTTTTTTGGCCATTGACAATGGCAGCACGATTTGGTTGTTAATTTTTACCACTAATAATGTCTCCCAGGATTCTCAAAATCATCATTAAACATTTCCAGTAAGTACCAGAAACATTTCCAACAAACATGAGCAAATACGGCTTTTGACTTCTAGTTATTACTTCAGGTGTCTAGACTAATCCTATAAAGCCTGCCTCTATTGACTTCAGTGGGAGTTTAGTTTGTAGAACAATTGTGGAATTGGGTCCTCAAAGATCATATAAAAGCCAACTTTTCCAAGTTAGGTGCCAACAGTTAGATACCAAGTTCATATTTAGTCACCTACTTTTAAATGTCTGATTTTCAGAGGTGCTGAGCACATACAATTCCAGTTTACTTAAATGGACAATGTCAAGCTGAATGTTTAGCCATTGACAAATTTTAACTTTAGTTAAATTAGTAGATTCAATTTTAGTTGATTTTTCAGAGAGGTATTATTTTCCTGCATGAACTAATCAAGGCATCAAGGTCTATTATTTTTATTTTAATATTTTTAAGAGAAAGAAATAATTTATTGCTTATTCCCTTTTTCCAGTTCCTCTTTTTCAAAAATTTCTTTAGTGTGTCATTTAAACATTCCTTGTAGATCCAAAGGTTTCAATATTTTCTGAATGGCAAAATAATGAATTAAAGTATATCCTATACCAGAACTGTGCCACCTGTCTCACACCCAGGAACTTTATGGAAGTCAGATGTGTATACAAAGTAGGTGACAACTGGACTACTTCCTTCACTCAATAGCACCAATTTGTCAACACACCATGCAGAGTTTATAAAAGGATTGCAATGTAGGGACAGGTGGGATAATGCACCTGCTTCAGCTCTGTACTCACTTTCTTTTCTTCTACTATTTGAAAATGTCCACCAACACTGAGATCATTTTATAGAAAAGGCAGTTTAAGATTTTTTTCTCCATTCTTCTGCTAAAGAAGAATTGTGTCTAATATTCTTGAGAGATTTATGAAGCTAACCTTTATATTACTCAGGCATTATGCCACCTGGGAGAATATTCCATAAACGAATGGACTTCACTTAGTTTCCCCCAGTATGAAGGTTTATAATACTCAAATGAAAAACTGATCTTTCCAGAGAACTTTCTGTGAATCTTAAGAAAGTGGTGCCTAAGGCCCAGATCCACAGAAGCTCTTAGGCAATGCTGAGCATTTCAAAGTTTAACTTTTAGATGCCTAGAAAAATCACAGGAACAACATTTTGATCCACAAAGCCTGGGTTATATGCCTAGACTCCTTATAAAATGGATAGGCAGAGACAAGTGCTTGCAATGCAATCTACAAAAGCCATCATGCTGGGTGGGGAGGTGTCTTAACTAGCCAATGGAAGAGTCTGATTAGAGGGGCATGATCTAAGCCCCACCCCCTCACAGAGGGGGAGCCTAAGGCCTGGTCTACACTGCGGGGGGGGGGGGAGTGGCAGGGGAGCAGGGCTCGTTAAGTCAGTTTAAGTTACACAACTTCAGCTACGAAAATAGCGTAGCTGAAGCTGACATTCTTAGAGCTACTTACCGCGGTGTCTTCACTGTGGTAGGTCAATTGCTGTTGCTTCCCCGTCGACTCCGTGTATGCTTCTTGTTCCGGTGGAGTACCAGAGTCGATAGGAGAGTGCTCGGTGGTCGATTTATCGCGTCTTCACTAGATGCAATAAATCGACCCCCCACTGGATCGATCGCTCTGGAGGTCAGTGTAGACATGCCCTAAGTCTGGGCTGCAGGGAGGCATTTATCTCTATGTCTAATCCATAGCCAGGAACCCTTCTCCTGGAGTCATCCAAGGCATTTCTTACAGGAATGAGTTAGGTATCTGCCTTTCTCCACACCAAATAGCTGGAGGGGGAGGAGAAGCTCACCCTATAATCTTTAGCCCTGTGGTTAGAGGACTCACCTGGGACATGTCTAAGTCCCCTATGTGCTTGCGGGAAAGAAAGGATTTGAATAGGGGTATCCCAAACCTCTCAGTAGGGTACTCTAGCCATTGGTCTCTTGGGTATTCTGATGTATGGGCCCCCTCACTGTCTCCTGTTGAAGCTGTTCCACTTTGCATAACTAGTTAAAGAATTATTGGAGTAGGGGAATTGGACCCTGGGTCTTCCATATGGATGTACTCACCACCAGGATGTAGAATCATTTTCATCCTTGCTCTCTCTGTGGCCCAGTGACTTATTAACTATTTATACACAGTGGAACAAATTCAACAGGAGAGGCTGAGGAAGCCCCACATCAGAATATCTGTATCCACACCCCAGGTAAGTGCTCTAACCACTGGGCTAAGTTGTAAGATGGGCACCTCCTCTTCCAACCAGGGTATGAATGGAACCCAATACAGTAGATGGCCTCTACTTGGATTGGGCCTCACAGATGAGACAGATCCTTTTGTATCTATCTTCCCCTGGTTTTGTGGATTGCATTGGGGCTTAGGCAGGAGATAGGCATCTGGACACCTAGAGTGAGGCAACGATGTGAATGTTCAGAGGCAGAAACTTAGGCACCTAGCAAATTTCCACAGAACAAATTTACATGCTGAGTGAGTTTAGGCACCTGCAGGGTTAGGCAGCGCCTATGTGGGAGTTTTGTGGATTGCTGTGGTACCTTATACTGGGACTTAGGTGCTTAAGTATGCTGTTTAGGTGCCTTAGTACCTTTGTGGATCTGACCCTGTTTGCCTAGTGCAACAGAGATAGACCCGCAATCAAGATTTAGTGGAACCTATCCTGATCTCAGTTACACACATGCAAATCCACTGAAGGCAATGAAAATACATTACTATAATCTAAAGCAAAAATTTTTCCTATAATTTTTAAGATGCCATAAACAAATATCCTTGTTCAGTCCACAAAAAGGCTCAAGTCCAACTATCTTCCTCTCTGCAGTAGGGCAGAAAGTTAGCACAATCTCTTGAAGAATATATGTAGAAATACATAAAATAGTATGCCTATGGTCTGTTACTTGATATCATAACAAACCTTTTGCCTATAGAGTATAAGCTTTGGAGAAAAATTAGCATTAATTTAGAATTAGTGGATAGTTCTGAGAAGATTAACAACCAGATACAAAGTCCATTGACTATAATGGGTATTGGATCAGGTTCTAAATCAGGTGAAATTTTTATCTCGATAATTGGCTAAGAGCATTAGCTTATTCATTAATTTATCCTCTGTTCCTAATGTTGTACGGGGAGACTTTGGCAAAACAGTAAAGTGCTTGAAACCACTATGGCTTATTGCTAAAAGCAGCCAAGTCAGCAAGCTGAAAATTGGCCATTCAGCAGTCTCAGTTTAACCAAAGCAAGGGGGGGGGGGGTTGGGTGCCACAGAAAGGGCACTTGACCCTGCATCCTTCCTGATAAGAATTGTGTTGAAGTTGCTGATACATGCATCTTAGAAGAGCAGGATGTGCCCCAGGAATGTCTATTGGGGCCTCAAGGCTGCAAACTCTGGAAAAACCCACACCTGGTTAATTGATAATCAGAAGGAGCCTCTTGCTTGCCCATTGGAACTGCTTGCTTAACAAGTTTTCTTTAAGGGACATGCCATTCTATTACTAATGTATAAATAAGGGGGGGAAATTTGAGGTAGTGGGATTCTTCGGGACTGGACTCTCCCTCTGGATGCATCCTGTGTTCCCCACCAGCAGACAGGCTGCCGCTGTGCCACTCGATGGCCACACTCAGCTTTGGTAATTATCGAGGGTTGGGGGTGTTTTACTAACCTCTTGTGGACGTGTGTATAAGTGCTTGAGACTAAGTAAAGTTTAGCTTTAAGTGAAAGCACTCCTGTGTTGTCCTGTTTGTGCCAGCCATCTATTGGTCGGACGGCTGTGTCTCCCCTGATTTATTTCCTGATACCACCTCACACAGAGTAAACATTACCAAGAGCTTTGGGTTGAAAGAACTCTGGGTAACAATGTCTCTGCTTTTGCTTAGGAAGGTGCCTGTTACAATCAATCCTAGAAGCTTGCTTACATTTCATATTACACATCACTTACTTAGTGTTAGGAATAAAATGCTTGAAGATTGTGAAGTCATCTTTGTTACTAAGAGCCCAATACTACACTAAGTTATGCACAGCTCCCATTGAGTTCAATGAGGGTCATGTGGGTATAAATGAAGTCAAGACTGGGTGTTTCCATGGAGAAAAGATTGTTTTCTTCCTGATTACAGTCTCAAGTTGGTACTGAGGAAGACTTTGGCTGAAATTTAGACTATTTTGTGAACTATGAAAATCAACTAAGCTATATTAAAATGATATGTTTAGGGCAATAAATTAAAGCCTTGTTGCTGCTGTTTGTTTCCTTTTTCCAAATAAAAGTGGAATTGTTTAAACTTCATAACATCCAATAGAACAGACATATTTCGGACTGGAAGGAACGTTCCTCTGTTGGCATATGTAGCACTGTGTCTTATGAAAGCCAAAAAGGGAATGGACTTGGATGTCTATATGGGTCTGCTGAGTCAACTTTGATGTCGTCTTTCTGCTATTTGGCTCAGATGCAAATATTATCATTAAAGAAGCTAAGTTAACACTGGATGGTGTGCAACTAAAATTTTCTGCAATGCTGTTTTCTTACTATAGATTTTTATGACTTTGTAAAATGTTATGCAGTACTATGTGCACATTGACTTATTTATCAGCAGCATACACACAAATTCTTGGATGGATTTTTTTTAACCAGAGCTTCAACTCACAGCTGAGAAACTGAGTGGAGTTACAGCAGCTCAGTGGAGGTGCAGTTGCATTTGGATGAGGTCATGGGATGTTCGCATGAAAAGATTTTTCTGACAATTTTCTTTTAAAAGTATTATTTCCTGATCTATGGCATACCTGGTTTTAACTCAGTTTATTTATGTGTATTGAAGCAGAATGGTTAGGTTTGTTGTTGCACTTTTGTGCCCTATTTGATTGTCAATATGAAGATACAAATTTCATTTAATTTGTAAATCCTGTAGACTGTGTTTTGTATGAATCTGCAGGTTCACTTGAAGATCCAGAATCTACATGAACCCAAACACCGAACAAAACTCACATCCTCCGATGCCCCAGAAATGGCCATCATACCTTTTCATGCTTTCAGTGGGGAGGCCTACTGTTCTCTTGTGCATGTATGGTTCCCTTTCCTTTCTTTTTGGGCTTTTAAGGAGCATTTGGTGGCTGCTTCATCCCAGCAGGATGTTTGGGTAGGAAAAGGGGGTCTGTCCAATATAGGCTGATACCCTAGTCCACATGGAACATAATGAGATAGTGGGAGAGAGGCCCCTATCGCTAATGAATCAGTGGCACTGGTGCCCTTTAATCTCTAGCACTGTAGCTGGGGAACCAGGAGGGATCCTAGCAACAGCAACCTTGGGATCATGAGTCATCACTTCCCTAGAGTACCATTGTTAAGGAACTCCATGAATATCCTACCTACCAAGGGAGAATTGTGGAATGTCTGGTGCCATGAAGATTCTGCCCTTATTCCCTCAAAGCCTCCCTCCAAAGACCCTGACTGGACATGGGCATGACATGTCAACCATCCCTGTCAAAAACCTACAGTTAAGGGTATCCTAAAATCCCTCCTTTACCTGTAAGGGGTTAAGAAGCTCAAATAACCTGGTTGGCACCTGACCAGAAGGACCAATGGGGAAAGAAGATACTTTCAAATCTGCGGGGGTGGGGTGGGGAGGGTTTTTGTTTGTGCTCTCTGTGTGTTCCCTTTTGAGACAAAGAGAGAGACCAAACAGGTAATCCAGCTCCTACTGAAATGATACATCTAAAATTACAGAAATTGTAAGTAATAGCAAGGAAATGCTCAGATTATCTTTTGTTTTAGTGTGTGAGTTTTCCCTATGCTAAGAAGGATGTTTATTCCTGTTTTGTAACTTTGAAGTTGAACCGAGAGGAGAATCCTCTGTGTTTTACATTTTTTTTATTACCCTGTAAAATTACCTTCCATCCTGATTTTACAGAGGTGCTTCTTTTACTTTTTTTTTTAAATATAATAAAGTTCTTCTTTTAAGAACCTGATGGGTTTTTAGTGTGCTAAAAAACCAAGGGTCTGGTCTGTGTTCACCTTGTTAATCTATTTGGTTGGTATATTATTCTCAAGCCTCCCCAGGAAAGCGGATGAAAGGGTTTGGGGGGATATTTTAGGGGGGATAGGGTTCCAAGTGGCCCCTCCCTGTTTGTGTAAATCACTTGGTAGTGGCAATACCGTCCAAGTACAAGGAAAGGAATTTGTGCCTTGGGGAAGTTTTTAACCAAAGCTAGAGGGATATAAACTTGGGGGATCTTTCATGCAGGTCCCCACATCTGTACCCCAGAGTTCAAAATGGGGAGGGAACCGTGACAATCCCTATAAAAACTCTAGGGAAATTGCAGGAGGTCACCATACTCAACAAGATGGTGTCACAGCCCCCACAGACTCACTGAAGATACCTAAGGCAAAGTGGCAACAGTGTCCTAGAGCAGAGCAGATGAGTGAAGGAGAATCATTTAGGGGAGCCCATGGGGAAGGTTTTGGGGGGGGGAGAGAGAACTGTGTGAGCACTATCAGCTCAACTTTGAGACTCTGTTCTGAACCTGTGCTGAGGCCTTGAACCATAACACATCATAGAACTTTAACCCGCCTGGCTTTCCTCTGAGTTTTGCATTATATGCAACCCTTGTATAAAACCATTCATTAAAACCTGTCAAAATGTCCATGTCTTCTGTTGGATTTATGTGTGAAGCAATGTGGTCTAGTGGATAAAGAATAAAACTAATAGCTATAATCTCTTGAATTCTAATTTCAGGTTGGTCATAGTCTTGTTGTGTTGATTAGGTCAGTTTAACCTCATAGTTTTAATTTCCCTATCTGTAAAATGGGGACAATTATACTTTCCTTTAAAGTATGAGAACTAATTAGTTTGTTTTTGAATAATACTTTACAGATGTAAAGCACTATAAGTCCTAAATATTATTTTTCCTGTGTGAAAAATATCATTCATTTGGGAAGTCCATTTAGAGACAATAATTTGCATGACTTTATTTCTTGTCTGATTTGATATGTGTGAAGGCATCCATTTTCTGCTTACCCTACGTTCAGTTGAATATTTTAGTAGTTGATGGTATGTGCAATATACTTTGTGATGCGTGCCTAGAGCAAGCTATGTAAATCATCTTTCAGATTTTTCATAAAGTGAAAATTAAAAGAAAGAATTAAAGTGACTCCTTCAGTAGAAAAGATTATCCTAACACCTATTCAGGTGCTAATTAACTCTATCAGCAAGTCCATGGATGGTCAGATAAACAATTATAAATATAACATCGCTACAAATAGATGGTTTAACAGTCAACTTGTGCCTGCATATAAAGGATTATCATTTAAACAACATCTGCCATTAATTTCCTAAATTAGTTAATATTTTCAGCATGATTTTCTTTGAAGTTTTGTAAAATTGCAGTTGACCCCGTTAATCATGAACGGCTAGATTGAGAGTTTACTTTCAGTCAATAGTAAAAGGGAACACCTCTTTTGCTATCCCAAGGGCAGATCAGGGAGAGAATTGTGATTCAGGGTCACAGTTCTCTATCTGTCTTCCCACTTTACTCCAAGGAGAAAGTTGTTTTTTACTGGTTGTAGTGGGCCAATGACCCACTGGTGCAGCGCCTCCTGTTGGTCGTCCTGGAAATTAGCTCTTCAGCCTCCAGAGCACCCTCTTCAGGTCAGTGTCTCGCCTGCTGCTGGCCCCCCGTGTCCCTCCCAGACCCCGATGACCCTCTGCATCAGGGTTCTGCCCCCTGCAGTAACCCACAATCTGCATCTCCCCACCCAGGGGAACCCCCAATCCTCTGTCCCCACCTTGCCTCAGTGGCTACTGCCAGTTACCATCTAGCCCCCGCTAACGGGGGACACTGCAGTCTGTAAACCACTCATCATCGGCAAGGAGGGGTTGGACCAGCTGCCTCTGCCTTTTCCCAGGCTACCCCTCTGTAGCCCCAGTACCTTTCCTGGCCTTTATCAAGGCCTGCAGCTTTGGGGTTTTCCAGGCTAGAGCTCCCCCACTCCTCTGGCCTTTCCCCAGCCCTGCTCCACTCTAGGTACCCTGCTCAGCTCCCAGGCAGACAGGTCCCTCTCTCTCTCTGCAGCTAGAGAGAGACTCTTTTTTTGAGCTCCTGGCTCACAACCCTTTTATAGGGCCATCTGTGGCCTGATTGGGGTGTGGCCCCAGCTGTGGCTGCCTTCCCAATCAGCCTAGCCTTTTCTCTCAGCCCCAGCCCTCTCCAAGGGCTGGATTTAACCCTTTCCAAGCTGGAGTGGTGTGACTGCCCCGCTACGCTGGTCAATGCAAATCTCAGTTGACTTTCCTCACCATGCCTGGAATAGCCAATTTTCCACCTTTGTCTGTATAGTCCCCACCAACCTCTTATCCCTCTCTCACTGTGACCTATGATGCAATTAGGCAACCCAGAGGAATAAAAGAGTTCCATTGCATGGGTATATAGAGCAAACCATCTCATTGCCCAAAATGTTAGCATAGAGGTAAATTAGGTTAAACTCTAGTTAAAATTCATGACATTTACACAAGTATCAATAAAACAGTTTTTGCCTGGATAATTAAAACTCCTTGGCCATCACTGACCTTCTCTGATACATGGAAACTAAAAGAGCTGGCTAGCTAAGGTCTCAATCCTGCAAGCAGCTCAGTTCAGTCAGACCACTGTCCCTATCCACTGAGTTAAAATGGGCTCCACATGGGTGTCCCACCAACCTGGGCTCCCTCTCACCCTGTGATGCTGTGAAAAGCAGCAAACCTCTGGCAGATACTGCATTCACACAGACATCCACAGGCAGGGACACACCCAGATGAGTTACATGAATGTTTCTCCCAGCCAATCATGAACTAACAATAGAGAAGCTCCAGCCAATTCCCCCAGCTCCCCAACTTTGCTTCCCTGAGCTGTACCATCCTGCTTTGGTCAGAAGAACATTAATAATTTAGTCTGTTCCTCCCTCAGTGTGGAGAGGACATGCACCAGTTTTTTGTTCCTGAGCTTAGTTTGCCCAAGCACTTCAAACAAAGTACACTGTTTTAGGTAAAATATAAAACAGGTTTATTAACTACAGAAAAATGGACTAAGTAAGTCTAAGTGGTAGGCTTAAAGGATAGAGATGGTTACCAAAGAATATGAAAATAACATCACAATCTAAGTTCTATAAAGTAAATAGGATTTGAATCAAGCAGTGCCTCACCCTGATAGATAGTACAATCAGGTTAAAGATCTTCAGTACACAGGCTAGAATACTTCTCCAGCCTGGGACCAATAGTCTTTAGGATAGTTCTTGGGAGTGTGGTTTCCCTTTAATGGGCCATCAGCATGGCTGGCTCCGCTGTTGTTGCACCTGAAAGGCTGGTTGTGGGTGTTCCCAACCTCACAGTATATTTCAGTAACACTCATATAGAAAAACTTCAAATATCATGATAGCACATACAATACAACAGGATATTGATGTTCAAAAGATCAAGACTTTTAGAATGGTATATCACAAGGCATATAATCATAATTATATCACCATGCTGAATATGGGGGTTCCAGGGTGCTGCTTTGAGGTACAGAATGCCACAATGAGTATATATATGTAAACTGATACTGATTATGTTGCCTCTTCAGCATCTAGTTTAAAGAAAAAATATTAATGCTTCTTTATGGACTTATATCCTGTGCCACTACAGCACTAAAGGGATTAATGTATATGAAGACCTCAGCAGTTGGAAATCATAAATTCAAAACCTCGGTTCTGTGTAAGAAAGTAATCACAATTTATCATCACCAGTTTTGTCAGCAGTATGATGTCAACTCAGCTAAAAAGTACGATCTAGTATTAACTGTTCAAAGCATGTTTATCCCTATTAGTGTCAATTGAAATTCCTCATTGCAAGTATTCCTTAATACATTTAGAGCTGCAAAAGCATTTAGGATTAAGGTATAACACTACCAGAATGGTATTACACATCTTCAGATGCCTTTTCCTCTCTATGGTGCATATACATTAGTTAAATCTCCAAACATCTTTCCTGAAAGCCTTGTGATGTAATCATCGCATAAAGCTTGACCCCACAAGGGACGACATGGGGCTCTTCCTTGTGCTTTCTTTGTGCCAGCCTACTTGCTGGATCATACACTCCTGGTGCAGAAGACAGGGTTCCTACTGGCAGAGTAGCTATTGTCAAGGTCAACTGGGGCAAGCTGGATCTAAATTCTGCAGCAAGACACTCTGGCTTCTGCAGCACTCTGGTGAAGCTGAATGGAAATTTTGTAGCAGATTAAGATAAATACAAAAAGTGGTGCTTATATTGAATTAAATACGGAAATGAATGATACAATCAGTGCAGTGTCCCTTATGTTGTTTATTTTTATATACAATCCAATTTGCCAACAATTTTTCTATGTGATATAGATTTCTATATTGACAACACATCAGCTGCATTGTAGAAGTTGTTGCAGATTTTTTCAGACAGCTGTAAATTTTAAAAACAGGGTGAAGATTGTGTGGGACATTTTTTCACCCAGGAAAGTATAGGAGGTGACTTGGATTATTTTGCATTGCACAGGAGATCTGCTTGCTATTTCCCCCCCCCCCCATGTAGTCCTTGGATAGTATCGTCTCTATATCAGGAAGATAGTCATGTTGGGGTGAAATCAGGGTTTAAGGGCTGTGGCCTCCTTATGCTGGACATTCAAAATAGCTGCTAAGCTGCTCTTTTGTTGTCCAAAGTTACTTTACCCTTAGACCAAGAATGGTGTAACTACCCGTTTTGGGGCTGATACACTCCATCAACCTTTGGGGGCGGGGAGGAGGTGTGTTGCAGCCCTGTGGCTGAGTTTAAAGGGGTTCCCTGTGTCTCAGGGCGGTGCAGCCTGATACGTAGAATCAATAATAGCCCCTGCTGTCAGGGCGGTGTGGCCTGCTTGCCAGAGTCAGTACTACAGGTGTCAGGGTTCCTTCCTCACTCTGAACTCTAGGGTACAGATGTGGGGACCCACATGAAAGACCCCCTAAGCTTATTCTTACCAGTTTAGGTTAAAAACTTCCTCAAGGTACAAACTTTGCCTTGTCCTTGAACAGTATGTTGCCACCACCAAGTGTTTTAAACAAAGAACAGGGAAAGAGACCACTTGGAGATGTCTTCCCCCCAAAATATCTCCCCAAGCCCTACACACCCCCTTTCCTGGGGAAGCTTGAGGATAGCATCCTAACCAATTGGTTACAAAATCATCAAAGACCCAACCCCCTGGATCTTGGAACAATGGAAAAAAATCAGTCAGGTTCTTAAAAGAAGGATTTGATTTAAAAAAAAAGAAAGGTAAAAATCATCCCTGTAAAATCAGGATGGAAAATACTTTACAGGGTATTCAGATTCAAAAACACAGAGGATCCCCCTCTGGGTAAAACCTTAAAGTTACAGAAAACAGGAATAAACCTCCCTCTTAACACAGGGAAAATTCACATAAAACAAAAGATAACCTAATTCGTCTTGCCTGGCTTACCTATACTGGTTGCAATATTGGAGACTTGGATGAGGATGGGTTGGAGAAGATGGATTTCTGTCTGGCCTCTCTCAGTCCCAAGAGAGAACAACCACGTAAACGAAGAGCACAAAACAAAAGCCTTCCTTCCTCCAAGATTTGAAAGTATCTTGTCCCTTTATTGGTCCTTTGGGTCAGGTGCCAGCCAGATTAGCTGAGCTTCTTAACCCTTCACAGGTAACAGGATATTGCCTCTGGCCAGGAGGGATTTTATAGCACTGACCCTTTATATTTATGACAACAGGTGAGCTGGGACACCACCCTGGGGCGGATGGTAGCCAGGATAGGGGAACCCAGGCCTGCCCTCTCCACCAGAATCCAACCTAGGACCCTGTTGGTGACAGGTTTATTTGCCACCAGCTCTACTGGGGTCCAACCAAAACACAGGGAGCCTTCATCTGGTTCTGTCACCATTTCCCCGCAAAACCTCACTGTGTCACTTCCTACTCAAGTCTCTGGAGTCCTCCGTCTCTGAGGCTCTCTGGTCTCTCCACTCTCCGCAACGTCCCTGTCTGTGTGTCGGGGTCTATCTCTCTCCAGCTGGCCTCTGCATCTTGGAGTATAGGCAGGCCTATCTCAGGAGCTATCGACACACCTCCTTCCCCTCCCGCTGTCAGCCCCAACTGAGCTGTTCTGCTGCCTTTTATATCTTGGCTCCAGCTGAAGCATGCCCAGCAGAGCTTTGGGTGTGTATGGCTTCCTTGGCTAAAAGAGAAGAGTTAATCCCTGCTGTACCAGTGTGAGGCTGATACACCCCGTCATACTGCCTTTACATAGGGAGTCAAAAGTCATGGTACCATTGGTACACATATATGTATTGTACTCGAGTGGTCATGAAACTCACTATAGTTAAGGTTACAAAAAAGTTATAGTACCCTGTTGAGTCAAATATAGGATAGGTTGCTTAAAAAGGGTCATTTTCAGAATTTTTAGAAGTACAGATTGAATGCTACAGACCGGATCCCTTTCACAGAAAGCTGTCATTGATAAATGTGCTTTGGGCATGAAAAATGTTAATTTGCCTGATATTTAAAGTTTTCCACATCATGGTCTTTCACATGGGACATCATAGATTTTATTGTTGGTGATGTTAGAGCTCAAGAATGAAGGAGTTGAGGGGCAACAGACTTGATTCCCCATCCATTAATCCCTCTCAGGTTGTTATTTCCATTCATCTCCTTCTCAGTTTTCCCTGCCCTCCTCTGACTCATCTCTTTTTCTTTGTGATAATTTTTAATGTTACTTTTCAACACGTCAAAAAAAGAGATAGGGGCACTGAGGGAGAAAGAGAGGAGTGGGAGCCCTCAAGTGGGGGCAGACCTCTCCCTTCCCCCTATCTTTGCTTTTCTCTTTGTGGAGTAAAATGCTATTCAAGGTGAGTATGGACCTCAAAATCTGGCCCAATGTCTTTTCAATAAAACTACTCTATTTTTGTAAAATCCTGTAATTTATGTATTACCATACACCTGGCCTCCATTATTTTTAACTTTGTGAAAACATTTCATCTCCATCAACATGTCTGCATAATATAATGGTAACTGAATTTTGTGTACTGCTAGCTTTGATGCAAGAAGAAAACATCTTATTATTGCTGTCTATTTTCATATGCATCTCTACAAAATAGTTATTTTTAAAATATCTCAACTGTATGTAAATTAATTCATCAATGTAACACTATTTCTAAGCCTTCTGAGATCAATCAAGGAAGGAGAGACATTTTAAAAAATAAAAACTAAGGAACATAATTTAAAACAGATTTATTTCATCTTTAGCTTCAGTGAGCTCAAAACTCACTCATAAAAGGTTTACTGGCTGTCATGTATTTAGTGTTTCGAAGCTGATGTTGGAAATTCCAGTAAGGTCTTGGGATTGGTGAAGATTTGCAAACCTGCTTTTAAAAATATTTGTTTTAAAACTGCTTGATTAAAACATTTCATGCTGTGATACAATACAGCCGTAGCAAAGATTTTCTAAATTAAAAGTATACTTTTCATTTATTTTTTTTTCATATTTAATCCAGACATTGTCATAATTTCAGACCACTGAATTATATTACATTTTTGTACAATATGTGCCATAGTATGTATCCAAACCCAGGGCCAGATCTTGAAACTCCTGCAACTCCTTTCAAAGTCGCATAATATTGCAGCAGCAATTGCAGGCACTCAGCAGAAGCTCAGCTTCCACTAGTCTCAGAATCTGGCCCCTGTTGAGGGTTTAATCAGGGTAAATTGTGATCACTTTGCTGAGTCTAGCAATTTGAAAGTCTGTAAGATGATAAAAGCTCATTATAAATAAACTGTACAAGATATTTTAAAAAGTTATTTTTAGATTAAAGATGGCATTTCTGAACATACTACTAATGGTAGCTATCTTGCTAAAATAAGTGATGTTATGTGAAACATTGGGCTCTCTTACTACTGCCAGTCAGAGATTGTATAAGACTCTGCATCTCTATAGTATCCTGGTTTAATAATCATACTGACTTGACTTCAGTGGGCTTTGGATCAAGCCCGTGAAGAACTCATGCTGAACTTGCTCTGGTGACACAAATGGGCTTTGAAGCTTCTCTAAATGGAGAGCTTAGCATCTTTCTGGCATGGAGGGATCCCTTACTGGCATAGAGATCGCATAGGGTTGTGCCCTTGGGGGTCCATGATTAGAGAGTGTAAATTAGAGCCACCTTGGACATTCTATAAAGATATCACTGCTCCCAACTAACCCATTCTTGGTATATTTTTCTATTAATTTCAGTTAGAGATGTGTAAAATGTCCACTTGTTCAAGCTATGATATTGCTGTGTAGCCAGTGGTGTGGTATAGAACTCTAGTATATATGATTTATTTTTATTGTAAGTAAATTGGATCTCTCCATTTTTTATTGGAAACCTGACTGGTAAATTACAAGAACTTAATGAGGATTCATTTCATTTTGCTACTGTTGTCCTTTTAATGGTCTGAGTGATTGAAAGAGAAATAGTGTTAAAGGATATAGTCTTCATTAGTATAGACAAAGTTAAAGAGAATCAAATTATCTCTTTAAAGGGGTAATTATGTGTGCTTGAAGTGACGAGCATTCATCTGCACAATATGTAAATTTGGTCTTTCAACATATGCTTCAGCGTTTTGTGAACAGAACTAATAGTCAATTTATTACAGTGAACAAAAACCACAGCTCGAAAAATTGTTAAATGTAGTTAGATATGTAGGGGAAATTTCATCAAATCTTGGAAAGCAGTTTGTTTTCCTGAATAAAATTATACTATTGTATTACACGAAACATGATCTAGATCTTGAAAATATCAAATAGCATGCTCGGGAGTGCTTTGAAGGGTTCAGTAGTAGTACTAGTGGGTAACAGAGCATTGGTGCAATCAATTATATATGAGGCAATGGTTAGAGTAGGTGATTGGGAGTCAGGGCACCTGACTTCTGTTCCAGCCTCTGTCACTGATTCACCACATGACCTTGGATAGTTTATATAAATGCGTCTCCATTTTCTCATGTGTAAAGTAGGGATTAAAAGCACTGCAAATGTACAGAGTATTTCTTATTATTGATATGAAAATATTTGCAGGGTGATATAAGACTAAATGCAGTGGGCTTACTCCACAAAGATGGAAAGAAAAAACAGCAGCCCTCAATGGAAGGGAGATTGAGCATACTGTAGTTGTGATCCTGCTGTTTTTTCACTAGGACATTAAAGGTTCTCAGCTCTGCAAGTGGTGAGTAAACATTGGGAGTATAACCAGAATTTAAAGGAATGGGTTTGTTATAATGTATCCCCAAATTAGTGTCCTGCTCTCCTCTATTGGATAACATACTTTTCTCCTTTGGAGTAAGTGCCTTTAATTACTCTCTCTCAGCTTAGCATAGATAGTGGAATCTCTTCTGGTTTCCCAAGCAAAACTGCTACTTACTCACACCCCCTTCCGTCTCAACATGCTATCCGTGCTTTCCCATAACCATTATGTGTACTAGCCTGCTTCATTTTCCTCCCACTTGCTTCTATGTGTCCAACATCACTTGATAGCACTCCTAATTATAGCTGGGCAAACAACATATGTTTTGGTTTTCTGGAAGTTTTGAAAAATTGGAGAAAAAAATTCAGTTTGGGTCAAAGTGAATTGAAAAGTTGTGAAAGACATCGGTGAATTAAAAAATATTTTGGGTCAAAACAAACATTTGGGTATTTTTAAAGAGTTAGATTCACAAAATGCCCAGAGGAAGAGGTGGTGGTATTAATCTCCTGGCACTTCTTATAACTTTAAGCCCAGTGGTTAGGGCATTCTTTTGGGGTGTGGGAGGCTGTGATTCTCCCGAGGGATACCCAGCGTCTACATGAGGCATCTTGCTATCACCTGCCATTAGCATGAATGAGTCCTCTGTGTCTGCCTGGGGTCAGCTCACTGACAACACTGGCTATTGGCAACACAAGTCCAGGCCTCCTGTCAAGGTTCTTTCTCCACTCTGAACTCTAGGGTACAGATGTGGGGACCTGCACGAAAGATCCCCTAACCTTATTCTTACCAGCTTACGTTAAAAACTTCCCCAAGGTACAAACTTTGCCTTGTTCTTGAACAGTATGCTGCCACCACCAAGCGTTTTAAACAAAGAAGAGGGAAAGAGACCACTTGGAGACGTCTTTCCCCAAAATATCCCCTTGAAGCCCTACACCCCCTTTCCTGAGGAAGGCTTGATATAATCCGCACCAATTGGTACAGGTGAACACTGACCCAAACCCTTGGATCTTAAGAACAATGAAAAAGCAATCAGGTTCTTAAAAGAAGAATTTTAATTAAAGAAAAGGTAAAAGAATCACCTCTGTAAAATCAGGATGGTAAATACCTTACAAGGTAATCAGATTCAAAACATAGAGAATCCCTCTAGGGAAAACCTTAAGTTACAAAAAGACACAAAAACAGGAATACACATTCCCTCCAGCACAGCTTATTTTACAAGCCATTAAACACAAGAAAATCTAACGTTTTCTAGTTAGACTACTTACTAACTATACAGGAGTTGTAAGGCTTGCATTCCTGATCTGATCCCAGCAAAAACATCACACAGACAGACCAAACCCTTTGTTCCCCCCTCCCTCCTCCAGATTTGTCCCCTCATTGGCCATTTTGGGTCAGGTGCCAGCGAGGTTATTTTAGCTTCTTAACCCTTTACAGGTGAAAGGATTTTGCCTCTGGCCAGGAGGGATTTTATAGCACTGTATACAGAAAGGTGGTTACCCTTTCCTTTATATTTATGACACCTCCACAGGCCTCACTCTTTCTTTACAGGTTAGCAATGAGCATACACCAACCACTGGGTCCTCTGAGCACCTCCTGCAGTATCCAGCCCTGCTCCATTGAATTTACAGAATTCTGAGGCCCACTGTTCCCAAAGGAACAATACACAGTGGCTTACTAACAGGTTTCAGAATAGCAGCCGGGTTATTCTGTATCCACAAAAAGAACAGGAGTACTTGTGGCACCTTAGAGACTAACACATTTATTTGAGCATAAGCTTTCGTGGGCTACAGCTCACTTCATCAGATGCATGCAGTGGAAAATACAGTAGGACGATTTTATATACACAGAGAACATGAAACAATGGGTGTTACCATACACACTGTAATGAGAGTGATCAGTTAAGGTGAGCTATTACCAGCAGGAGAGAAAAAAAAAACCCTTTTGTAGTGATAATCAAGATGGGCCATTTCCAGCAGTTGACAAGAACAGGTGAGGAACAGTGCGTGGGGGGCGGGAGGAATAAACATGGTATATAGCACGCATGGTAACACCCATTGTTTCATGTTCTCTGTGTATATAAAATTGTCCTACTGTATTTTCCATTGCATGCATCCAGTGAAGTGGACTGTAGCCCACTAAAGCTTATGCTAAAATAAATTTGTTACTCTCCAAGGTGCCACAAGTATTCCTGTTCTTTTAATGGCTTACTAGTTCGCCTTAGAGTACAGCTTCTCATAACACACAGTACTTAAATTTGTTTATAGATAAAACAAGTATAAGTGTATTTAACAAAAAAAATAGAAATTCATATGACAGCAAGCAGGATTAATAAAAACAAATGGTTATATGTAAAACAAAATCATGACACGCTTTTTATGGCCAAAACTCAGCTAACGATTTACCTTCCTGTCTAAAGAAGTTTCTCTCAACCAAAGTTCTCGCTAGCAAAGCCAGGCTGAGATCCCTTTTTCATGAAGCTAACGGACAGTCAGTTTACTCCATCATTGAAGGTGCCTTTTTTCACTCCCAGATAGACCCGACCTTTGGTCTTCTCCTGAAAACAGCTCTCCCTTCTGCTGTTTATCTCTTCCTGTTCATTTTCTTTTTAAGTCCCCCCTCCTCCCAAGCTCTTTGTTAGAATTTGACTTAATATGCTAATAGAGTTCTATTGTAAGATACGCAATGGTTTGCTTGGAAGAAAAGTATCTCCCACCTCCTGTCTGGAGGTATTTGTCTCAAAGTACACTACCCCATTCTACTCCTGATCTCCCTTCCCAGCTGCGCATTTTCTCTCCCAGATCCTCCCCTGCTCCAGCACCCTGTCAGCTGCTGATGGTCTCCCCTGATGCCCTTGTGATGATCAGTCACACTGGTTGTGACTTCCAGGTAAGACTTCCAACACCCTCTTGGCTCCAGCTGTATCTCTGCCCCAAATAATTCCCATGTCCATCCTCAAAGACTCAGCTTCCCCCTTAGAAATTCAGCTGTCTTTTGTTCTCTTCCCCTCCCTCCCCCAGCATTTCCTCCCTTCCTAAGCAGATGTAGGAAACTTGTCCTTGTATTTAGGCTTTGCTTGTATCCTCATCATGGACTGAAATTAGCTACTTCCATTCCTCCATGCTGTTCTGCTGCTCTGGTCCTGGTCAACTTTCAGTTATTGGACCAGATAAGCATTTTGCCCATAGTCTATACTTAACTCTCCTTAATTTAATGGAAATAAGATATGTAATTAGAAAATGAACATATAAAAGATATAAATGTGGCCATTAGAAATAGTCCAAATTTAAAAAAAAAATCCAGAACAGAAATTTTACCACAGATATTACTTGAGAAATTCTGCTTGGTGTTTGTTTATATTCCCTGGCATTTGCACAACAATGGCTCAACTATTCAAGAAAACTGATCTATGACTGGCAGATACAGGAGCTCCTCTTTGTTATGCACATTTGCTGAACAGAGGAGGATCTGGGAATGGCATGACTGAGTATTATAAACATTACCATATGTTCGTCACATATTTTGAAGAGAGCAGAACTAAACATAATGAAGATCCTTGGATTGCTGCACAGTATGTTCTAATAAAAGAAATACAAAGAATGGATGTTTAATAATGAATAATGGAAATAGCCTCATTCACTACCATGCCCTAATATTTGTTTATGACATCCGCCACACACCGTCTGAAATCAGTCTACATGCCTGCTGGCCTTCAGAAGTTCCACTTGTCTCTAGAGCGGCAAAGTTGCTTCCCACTGTGTAGTGTTGGTTGGGAAATGTTTTTTTCTCTGCTGAAAATGTGGAGTTTCAGCAAAAAGTTGAAAATTGAAGTATTTTGGCCCTAAATTTAAATGTTTTGATTCTAACCGTTGCCATGGCACTTCATGAAAGTTTTGGTTTGGGTGCCTTATGCTCCCATTCTCCTCTCTGGGCTGGCCTCCCTGGTCTGACTATACCTCCTGTGATGCACTGCGGTCTTTTCTCTTGCTGCATCTTGGCAATCACATGGCTGTAGTGCATCATGGGAGATGAATCCTAGCAGGGAAGCCTAGCCTGAATAGGAACATGAGGCACCCCACATTACAACTTTCAAGAGGCAGCATAGCTGCATTTCTGAATCCAAATATTTTGGCTGAAAACCAAGGGTTGGTTGGTTGATTGATTTGTTTTGTTTTCAGACATTCAGTTTTTCAAAGAAAAACCAAAATTTTCCACAGAAAGAAGCATCTTCATGGAAAACTTTGTTTTGTCAAAACCCCATTTTTCTGTAATGACACCTCCAAAAAAAAAAAGCAATCAGAAAAGCATGGAACCCTCTTTCTATCATCCACTATCCTGGGTGTAAGAAAGGAAAAGTGCACAACACACTGAATTTGTAAATAGTCCAAAGTCCATAGTCTTTTACTGCCTACAAGTCTGGGAAGGTCTTGTATATATTTTGATGTTAAGTCCTGCAGAGGAGTTACTGGTGTCTCTTCCATCATATCATACTAAAGAGAACACTTTTACAAGAAATTTGCAGTGATTTTGCTCAGCACAGCATCCTGAAAGTGAATGTGCTAAGACATCTCTCTCAGCATCTATAAATAAAGGTTTTAATGAGAATTCTCATTTCTCAGCCTCCTACTAACAGAGAGAGACTCTGATGGCTGAAGTAGCCTCCAGGCCACTGCAGCCCCATCACTGGAATGACTCACAGCAGCAGTTGATGTTTTTGGAGTCAAGCCTTTACAGGGGACTCACACCTTTATCAGGTGAGATATGCTGTTGTATCCCTGGAGTAGTCTGTTTGTAAAATTATATTTTTAACATTTGTCCAGGACCACTTAGAGCAAAGGGTGAGTGTTCCATTTTTTGAATGTGGGTATAAGTCAATATAAATACATAAAATAGCAAATATAATCTTGACAAATATTTTTTGCAAGTTTGAAGTCTGTGGGCTCAATCTTCTCACCATACAGTGTGTGGAAGAGAGGCCTGATAGTGAGACCATTTCAGATGGGCAGCATAGAAGCAAGGAGAAATGGTTTCAGAATGCTCTCTCCTTCTCTGGTCCTGTGAAAGAAGCTTCTCTGCAGCTACACTGTTGGGTTCAGGCTCTGGAGATGGGAGGCATGATCCAAACCTCACTGATGTCAGTGGGTTTTGAATCAGGATCCTGGAGGGCTGGGCCAAAGGGATCATTGATTAGCCTTGCTCTGTCCCCCCCTGCAGACCCACAAGAGGATAAATTACCTAATGTGAGAACACTGATTCTTAAGAACAGCATTGTCTTATTTGGCGACTTCTTATACTGAATGTATCCCCCATCATGGGGTCTCAGGGCCAACCACTCGTGGGGACAGCCAAGGAGCCCGGCTCTTGGGGAATTATGAAATTTTAGGAGAAAGGTGAGCTGAGAGAGCTGAGTGGAGACACTGGGCACCACATGAATGGCTCTTGGACTCTGAGTGTCCTCATATTCACATGTTTCTTGGGATATCCACTGCTTTTGGAGGAGTAAATCTCATTCCAAATCCTCTTGCTTCACAATGGAAAAAATAAGAGGAAATTCAACATGTTGAAATGTGCAGGTTTTTCCTGTCTCATACCCTGGTTTGTCCCATATAGGGCCAGGTTCTCCTCTATATAACAAGGTCCTACAAAAAATAAAAATGAAATGCTGTCTTAGAGCAGACATGGAGGATTCATATCACCTCATTCACAATCAAATGGAAACAAACCCTTCACTCCAGGAAAAAAAAAACTTTGATAGTGATCAGTCCCTGAACAAGAGAAATCATCACCACCACGATAAGGAAAAGAAAATCTCAAATGCTAAATGGGTTTAATTCATGCTTTAATACTGGTTTAGCTCTGTTCTCGAAGAAATATCAATGAAACCCTTAGAATTATATGGACTAGATATTATTATATTTGTATTGAAACTAAACTGGGAACTATCAGCTGGTTGAAGAATGGGTTAGTTTTCAAGAAAACAATTGTTTTTTGTTGAATTTCAAAATTTCAGTAGAAAAGTTCATATTTCTAATTTCCAGATTTTCTACTAATTCTAGTATCTATCCTTTGTTGAGCTGAAATAAGTCTAATGCAACAAATCATACTTTTTTGGACATATTTGACTCCCAAAAGAATGGCTAATGTAGGAATTAGAAATAATTGTAATTGCAAATCAGAAAGACACATTAAAACCTATGTTGTAGGATTGCCAGAAACAAAGAGCAATAAATGTTGAATTCTTATAAATGCATAATTTATTAAGTGATAACTTATGTTTGTGGGTAGCATGGTATATGCATCATTAAATACTATCAGATTGGGCTGATGTCTAGGCAAAGCAGAGCAAGATGGGCACAACTTTCTTTTAATAGCTGAGGATATCAACCTAACACAATGTATGTAACTAGCATTTCTGTATCACTTTGACATCTCATCTATACAGCATGCTGATTCATTAGGATTACAAAGATTTAAAAATTAAAGATCTTAATGCCTGCTTCATCCATATATAGTATCATAATACACATGACTCAGGCCTTGTCTATACTGGCAAGTTTCTGCGCAGTAAAGCAGCTTTCTGGGGTATAACTCTTGAGGTGCACATACTGTCAAGCCACTTAGTGCATAGAAACTTTGCAGTTGCAGCACTGTAAAAAAAACTACCATGACGAGAGGCGTAGAGCTTTCCGCACCGGGGCTACAGTGCCGTGGTGCCAGTGTAGACACCCTGGTGAATTACAGCGCAGCGACTGGCCTCCAGGAGGTGTCCCACCATGCCTGTTCTTGCCTCTCTGGTCATCGGTTTGAACTCTACTGCCCTGCCCACAGGTGACCAACCATGAGCCCCAATCCTTAAATTCCTTGGGAATTTTGAAAGTCCCCTTCCTGTTTGCTCGGTGATGCGTGCAGTGCTCTCAGCGCATCTTTCCATGTGACCATGCCTGCTCAATGCGCCAGGCGAGTCGCCTCTTTGAGCAATGCTGAGCTGCTGGACCTGATCAGCATTTGGGGAGAGGAGGCTGTCCAGTCCCAGCTGTGCTCCAGCCATAGGAATTATGATACTTACAGACAGATTTCACGATGCATGACAGAAAGGGGCCATGACCGGGACACACTGCAGTGCAGAGTCAAAGTGAAGGAGCTGTGTAAGGCCTACCACAAGGTGCAGGAGGCAAACCGCTGCTCCGGTGCTGCGCCCACGAGCTGCCGGTTCTATAAATTGCTGGACGCGATACTCGGCAGTGACCTCATCTCCACTGAGAGGCCACTGTGGATACTTCAGTGGCTCACATGCCAGTCGAGAGTGGACTGAGCCAGGAAGAGGAAATCTTGGATGAGGATGTGGAGGGGGAGGGGAAACCCAGAGGTACAGGACAACATGGAGGTCAGAGATGCCTGCAGCCAGGAACTCTTCTCTACCCTGGAGGAGGCTAGCCAGTCACAGCTGTCAGAGCTTGGCGAAGGACAAACAGGAGAGGAGTCCCCCGATAAGTGGATTTGATTTTGGAAATCGCTGAAGTGAGTTGTTGGGGGCAGGAGGGTTGCAGAAAGCAGGCTTGTGTCTGTATGATGCACGTACCGCTGCATACCTAGTCTGAGCAGTGGATTAGGGTGCTGATTGACTTCCCCACTTCACGGGAATCTCCCTCAGAGATCTCCACGAAACTCTCATGGAGACACTGGGCAATCTGCTGCCAGAGGTTCTTTGGCAGAGCTGCATTTTTTTTGCCCCATTAAGAGTAACTTTCCTGTGCCACTCTGCCATCACTGGGGGTTGGAGGGGGGGCATTGCTGCACACAGGCAAGCCACATAAGGGCCAGGGCGGAAGCCACAGTCTTGGAGAAGACCCTCCCTTGATTTCCTGCTCACCCTCAGCAGCAAGATATCTTTCATAGTGAATACAGCCTGTGCAAAATGTGGGGACAGTAATGATTATAAGGCCTGACCCACAGAGCTGGCTCTCCCCAAGAGTCATGTGCCCAGTGTACAGTATGGTCCTGGAACACTGATTTTTCCTGCCCCTGTGGTTACTCACCATTTTGGGGGTCTTGTGGCTCATGTGTGCTTGCCTGGGGTCAGCCAATTAGTAACAGGTATGTGAATAGTGGCTGTGTTTTAAATCACTGAATCAGTGGTCTGTGTGTTACAAACTATACTGCTTCTGTAAATGTTGCATTTTGCCTTCACAGATATGACCTTGGGTGCCCAGCCTCCCTCTTTGTTATCTCCAGTTGAATGGCTGCACAGAAATAGAAAGCAGCCACGAAGAACTAAAGAGGACTTTCTGCATGATGTCCTGATGCACTCTGTGGCAGAAAAACAAGAATTGAAGGAGTGGTGGGACAGCAAGAAGAGGGACCAAAAGGAGAATGCAGTGCACCACAACAAAGCCACGGAGTGGCTCTTAAAAGTTATGGAGTGCCAAGCGGATATACTGCATGTGCTACTAGCACTACAAACCGAGCAGCTCTGTGCCCGCCTTCCCCTGCAGCCACTATCACAAAACTTTTCCCCATGCACCTCCCCAGACACAGCCAACACACACTTATCAACCTCCTGGCTCCAGTCTGTACCTGCTGCATCCCACTCCTGCCCTGTCACAGTCCAGCCCTGCAGACTCCCAGTACCTACTCCACTCAACACCCGTCCCTCTGCAGTTTAGGCCTGCTGAAGTACAGTACCCGCTACACTGTACTCTAAAGGACAAGGTTGCATATGATACCTGGACATACACAAATCTGTAGCTGTCCCGGAACCCCACCTCCTCCTGGGACCCTCTCTTCCCCCATCCCCCACAGTGCTGATGTGTTTTTTTTTTGTCTCTCTCCTCCAGTTTTTTTTTTAGTAAAAGAATTGTTTTGGTTTGAAAGCAATATTTATTCCATTAATTGAAAGCAAACAGACCCCTGCAAAGCAACAGTAAATTTTCTTAAACCATTGTGCATCATCTGTACCAATCACAATCACCTCCTAGCATTACAAGCATTGCACTCCCGAGCATAGAAAGAAATATTAGTGGATTTCAGCTTCAAATTGCTCCCTCAAGGCATTCATGATCCTGATGGCCCAGCGCTGCACCCCTCTAATAGCCCTAGTCTCTGTCTGTTCAAATTCAGCCTCAGAGGTCCAGCCCTGACTGAAGCTTTCAACCTTCCCTTCACAAATATTATGGAGCATACAGCATGCGGCTATGAGCATATGAATATTGTCATCGGCTAGGTTCAGCTTCCCATACAGACAGCGCCAGCGGGCCTTTAAACAGCTAAAAGCACATTCAACAGTCATTGTGCACTTGCTCAGCCTGGTTTTGAACCACTCCTTGCTGCTGTCAAGGTGCCCCGTGTATGGCTTCATAAGCTACGGCATTAAGGGGTAGGCAGGGTCTCCCACAATCTCAATGGGTATTTTGACTTTTTCTTCTGTGATCTTCTGGTCCAGGAAGAAAGTCCCTGCTTGCAGCTTCCTGAACAGGCTAGTGTTCCAAAAGATGCGTGCACGATGCACCTTTCCGTACCAGCCTGTGTTAATGTCCATGAAGCGCCCATGGTGATAGACAAGCGCCTGGAGAATCATAGACAAATACCCCTTCTGATTGGTGGCTAGGTGGTCTGGTGGTCTGGTGCCAGTATTGAAATATGCATGCCGGGCATCGCCCCTCCTCAGTTAGGGAAGCCCATTTCTGCAAAGCCATCCACAATGTCATGGACATTGCCCAGAGTCATGGTCTTTCGGAGCAGGATGTGATTAATGGCCCTGTATGCTTCCATCAGCACGAGTCCAGCAGTCGACTTTCGCACTCTGAACTGGTTAGCGACTGATTGGTAGCAGTCCGGACTAGCCAGCTTCCACAGTGCAATCACCATGCGCTTCTCCAATGGCAGAGCAGCTCACATTCTCATGTCCTTGCGCTGCAGGGCTCGGATGAGCTCATCACAAAGTTCCATGAATGTGCCTTTCCTCATCTGAAACTTCTGCAGCACAGCTTATCATCCCAGACGTGCATCATGATGTGATCCCGCCACTCAGTGCTTGTTTCCCGAGCCCAAAAGTGGTGTTCCACTTTGGTCAGCACCTCCGCGAATGCCACAAGTAATCTCGTGTCATAGCTACTACACGTGGTGAGATCAATGTTGCACTCCTCTTGCCTTTGTAGTTTAAGGAATAACTCCACTGCCACTCATGGTGTGTTAGTGAGAATGAGCAGCATATTGCTCAACAGTGCGGGATCCATTCCTGCAGACCGAAGAGGCAGAGTGTGCAGTACACAAACCATTGAAAGATGGTGCCAAATGCAAACAGAAGAACGGGGATTGCTGAGATGCAAAGCAATGCATCACGGGGCATTGGGACAGGACCCAGGATGTCCGGTGACCCTTCCCACAGCTCTTAGCAGCAGAAGAGGAAGAGATGCTCTTAGGGATAGCTGCCCAGAGTACACTGCTCCAAATACCTCTGCAAGTGCCGCAAGTGTGAACACTATTGCACAGGCAGCTGACAGTGTGAATACACAACAGTGGTTTCCCTTCAGTGCTCTCTGAGCAGTGCTGTACCTGCAGGTGATGTAACTCTGCCAAAGTAGACATACCCTCAACCAGCAAAGGCTGAAGACCTTTCCTGTCTCTTTCTGTTATAAAGCCTAAATTACTAACTTGGTGGTTAGTTGCATTAATTCTGTTTTGTAAACAATAGTACTAGTCAAATACATTGTCATTTTTCAAAACTGAAAATAATCTCTTACTGCTTGCTGCTGCTAATTAAGTCACCCCATGTGAAAAAGTTTATAGGTATGAATTATGCTGGCATTTTCACCTAAAAGCATTTCTTGTTGTTATTGTTTGGTGTGTATATATAATGGAAACATCAACTCATCACAACTATGATGCTGATTCAGTTTAGCAACTGAGAAATCTACATCTGATCAGTTGCTTCCACATTGAAAGCCCATGACATTTATAATTAATGTCAGGAAATTCAGAGGTGACTGAGACAACCTAATAGGGTGGTTCCACTCATGCTGGTAGAGTTAAATAGTTTCTGAGCGTTTACATTATAATTCCCAATTCACAAGGTGCAGTATCTCAGTCCATTTTAAATCGTAACCTGCTCTATCAATTACTAACTAGGGTCAAACGTATTTTCTATCATAATTTGATTTTACAAAACACAAAAAAGAAAAATCATAAGATCATACTGGCTCCCATGCAGAAAACTCTGTATTGTAGGTTTCAATTGCTGGCATTTTATCTCATCATATCAGTGGATGTGGGCATCAGAGATAGGACTTTCCTCCCCTTTCTACCAAATGTGACTGTCTGAAGGAGGAACACATCAGTCCCATTTGTCCTGACGTCCTTGGGAGAATTCTATGTGGCAGATGCATTTTTCTAGAAGCCTAGTGCTCTTGCATGACTTCTTTGGCCCCAACCCTCACAGTGGAAGACTTATTTCCATTAGATCGCTGTCAAATGTTGCTCCAGCCGACTCCCAATGGTGTGGACATTTTGTGTAAATGAACTCAGTGGAAGGGAGGGTAAGCTTTACCTGCAGCAGGGAAATCCCCACTCATTGCAGAGGAGGATGCTGCTATTGAAGGTTGCTTTCCCTGTAGCCACACCCACTTATCCATGAAGGCCTGACCCAGCAGAACATAGATGAAGTAGGGTGGAGCATTTTGTAAATCCCTTTGCCTCCACTTTGTCTAGTTTCCAACAGATTATGTTTGCCTCTCATTCATTAGTGCAGAGCATATTCTATACATATACTTGTACAGAGTTTCGGACTCTGTTTTAGTAGCTCTCAAAAACAAGATTTAATTTTAAATATTAATATGGAATGAAGTTAGTGCTAATATTAAAGGAAATATGCTAAAATGTTTTTGATACTTGTTCCTGAAAATTAGCTACTCAAAAGAGTTCCAATGGTTAATTTTCCTAACATTTATATGTGTAAAACCACAAACGCATAACACATTTGGGCAAGGTAAGAATAATCCTTGATAGACCATATGGTAGGGCCAGACACTGAAGAACAATAAAACCATTATCTTCTGGCCTTTAAGTTTCATATATTTTCATGTTAGTTCGTGATATGCCTTTTGGCAAAATTATAACTTCTGTTTGTGTGTCATAATTTTTATTACGGCTTTTTTGAAATTAAAAGTGTTTATGTTTCGCAGCTATTCAGAACAACATATCAAGTTAGCAGAGGAGTCCTATCTAATGTATATAGCAACAAAAAGTGAGTATCAATACCTCATACAGTGTGATATACAAAATCGAACATTAATAAAGCCTTTTGACAGCCTCCATCTGTTTTATCTTCACATTTCCCCCTATTTTGCAAAAAGAGGTTTCTAAATATTTCAGCATTTCCTCTAATTTATTTAGTCAGTCTTGTTTTGTATAGATCAGAAAATCTTAACATATGAGTCACTAGTCTTGTGACCAGAGCAGTTAGCAGCAGTTATCTGGTGGGGTCATGGGTGCTTCTTTTGAGGCTGTCCTGAAGCATAACAGATTCTGAGTTGTTGTTAGGAGCTGAATATGGGGTCAGGAAGGTGAGCGGACATGACTCAATGCAGAGTTTCAGAAGAAAAAAGACTGAGAAACCCTTGTATAGATCATGCAGTTATAAAGGGACCATTCGTCCTGGAAATAGGATGATTCATTTCACTAACAAAAATAAAATTCCTGTACAACTTTTCTTTGTAAATATAGACAACAGTGTCAGGTGACATATCCATCTCAGGAGTGAAAATCCAGGGATTATGTAACTTCTGTGCCAAAAAATTCTCTACGACAATATCCCTATGTGTCCCTAAAGTAACTTAGTCCAAAATTCTGAAAGTAAGGCAAAAAAATCTATATTTAGGCCATTAAATTAGGGTGTCTTGAGGTGTCTTCTTAACTTAAGGCATTCAGTTGTGAAAATGTTGACCCTGCGTCCTCAGACATTGTCACAGCAAGTACAAAGAAATTTTAGAATAATGCAGGGTAAAATCTTGGTCCTGTTAAAGTCAATGGCAAAACTTCCATTGTCTTCTATGGGGCGAGGATTTCACCCTTAGTCTTTCTTTTGGTATAATAAACTGATACAAATCACAGCCTATTTAATAATGAAAATATTTAGAGACATTTTAAATATAACTGCATGAATGATGCCACCATAGTATATCACTTTGATCACCTCTGACTACTAGGACTAAGAAATCACATGCAAATACCTGATCTGAGACCAGTTGGGGAAGGCAATATCTTTTATTGGACCAACTTCAGTTGGTGAGAGAGACAAGCTTTTGAGCTTACACAGAGCTCTTTATGTTTGAGACCAATACATCAGGTATTTGTGCACACAAATTAGGCACATGAGAATGTTGTGCACACAACTTTAAAAATCTGGTCCAACAGGCAGTGAAGAGCAACCCCCAAAAAGTAAAGCTTTCTAACTATATTTGATTGTGATACATAGAAATGTTTGGATCCCTATCTGGATCTTATAGATTTCTGGTACTTGTTGCTTCCTGTCAGGTCAGAAACATGAGAAGAACATTTCTTATTGTACAAAAACAATAAGGATTCTGGTGGCACCTTAAAGACTAACAGATTTATTTGAGCATAAGCTTTCATGGGTCAAAAACCCACTTCTTCATATTTCTTATTGTATGGCATTTCTGTTTCCAGTCCCAGATGGACATGGGAAGGCAAATGTCATTTAAAAATTAAAAAAAATAATGGGTGAAAAAGTATGGTTTGGAGTTTGTTTTACTTTGTGAGTGTTTATCTGATATGAAGCAAATTTCTCAATCCCTAATTAAAAGAGAGTTTTTCCTATCAGCTGAATTGTATATAGGTAGTATTTTTTTTACCATCATATGTATTTTGCCCCTACATATAAATATGATTTATAATGCATGTGTGCAAGAAGTATACTTATAGAGTTGCCAACTTTATGCTTGCACAAAACCGAACAGTCTTGCCCCGCCCCCTTCCCCAAGGCCTTGCCCCTTCCCCCCAAGGCCCGACCCCCACTCACACCATCTCCCCTCCCTCTGTTGCTCACTCTCCTCCATCCTCACTCACTTGCTCAGCTCATTTTCACTGGACTGGGGCTGGGGCAGGGGGTTGGGGTGTGGGAGGGATGAAGGTTCTGGCTGGGGGTGCAGGCTCTGGCGTGGTGCCAGAAATGAGGGATCCAGGGTGCGGGAGGGGGCCCTTGGCTGGGGTATGTGGTTGGGGTGCAGCGGGAAGGATGAGGGCACTGGCAGGGGGTATGGGCTCTGGTGTGGTGCCTGGGATGAGGGGTTTGGGGTGCAAGAGAGTCTCTGGGCTGGGGCCAAGGGGTTCAGAGTGTGGGAGGAGGTGTGGGCTTCAGGCTGTGCTTACCTCAGGTGGCTCCCGGAAGCAGCCAGCATGTCCCTGTGGCTCCTAGGTACAGGGGCTGCCAGGGGGCTCCATGCACTGTCCTCACCCGAAGGTGCCACCCCTGCAGCTCCCATTGGCTGTGGTTCCTGGCCAATGGGAGCTATGGAGCTGGCACTTGGGGCAGGGGCAACGCACAGAGCCTCCCTGGCCGCCCCTGTGCCTTGGGGCCATAGGGACATGCTGACCGCTTCCTGGAGCCAGGGCAGGCAGGGAGCCTGTCTTAGCCCCCCCTACTTCACCGACCAGACTTTTAACGGCCCAGTCAGTGGTGCTAACCGGAGCTGCTAGTGTCCCTTTTTGACCGGGCATTCCAGTTGAAAACCGGATGCCTGGCAACTCCATATAGTTAAGGTCCCTGTGTGAAATTTAACTTTTGTAATTTGTTACTTTTGTGCAAATGACATATCATCGTTAAATGTTTATTCTAGGGCATTTGAAGCAATCTTTGTAAACTTATAAAAACAGTTTTAAAAACCTTGCCTTGTATAAGTTAATTTTCACAAAAAAATTCTTTCCTATTTCTTAAAAAAACTAATCATATCTTTTTTCAAAAAAAAGATTATTTGCATATGTTTCCATCATTTTATGGGTAGCAATATAGTTGTATTTAGAGCTGCTTTGATCTGGGTCAAATATTCATTCTTAATGAAAGAGAAATCTAAATCTTCCAAAGAGACAAAAATCTCCCAGATTGTTACACAGGGCCCTATACTTTATGTATGATGTCTCGTTCCAGGAGAAGGTTTTCTTCCAGAATTTAACTTTTTTAATATCTTAGCTAGGATAAATTTATTTCTGAGACATTGGATATTATAGAATAAATTTAGTGGAGGTTTCCTTTGAGGGAACCAGATTGTTGTGAATCTACAGATAAACCTCTAAAAAATTCTTCAGAACTTAGCATGCTGCTTCTTCAAAGTATCAGAGCTAACTAAAGCCAATACTAGTACAAGGATCAATCTAGAAATTATCAATGGAGATCAAACAGGCTGGTAGTCTTTTCTTTTTCTTAATTCCTTCAGTCAAGAAATACTTTCCTAGTGCTTAAACCTAGAGAGGTTGTCCAACCAGCAACTTTGGAAATAACTTCAGCTACAATCCATGAGTTCTTGCCTGTTCAGGGACCACCTGTGCCTAAAAGGACGGCTTTTAATATTGCTTTAACTCCTGGGTTAATTGCACTGGGGACAATTTGACTCTACAAGTCAAACAAGAATGGTAAATAACATATAGAATTTCTGGATGCTCCACTGATATTTTGAACACCTATAATTTAAACTCCAAAACTGTGATAAAATACCCTAATCAAATTTTCTAAAGATAAGAGCTATCATCCCAGTTCTGCTAGAGAAATATTCACTGGAAACAACGTGAGATACTCCGCAGTTACATAAGAACATAAGAATGGCCATACTTGGTGAAACCAATTGTCCATCTAGCCTAGTACCCTGTCTTCTGACAGTGGTCAATGCCAGATGCTTAAAAGGGAACAAACAGGGCAATTATCAAGAGATCTATCCCCTGTAGTCCAGTCTCATCATCTGGCAGTCAGAGATTCGGGGACACCCAGAGCATGGGGACACATTCCTGACCATCTTGATAATACCCATTGATGAACCTATCCTTCATGGACTTATCTAATTATACTTTTTGGTTTTCACAACATCCCTTGGCAATAAGTTCCATAGGTCGACTCTGGGTTGTATGAAAAAGTGCTTCCTTGTGTTTGTTTTAAACCTGCCACCTATTAATTTCATTGGGTGACTTCTGACTCTTCTGTTATGTGTTATTCATTTTCTCCACACCATTCAAGATTTTAGAGACCTCCATCATATCGCCCCTTAGTGGTCTCTTTTCCAAACTCTACAGCCCCAGTCTTTTTAATTTCTTCTTGTATGAAAGATCATTTTGTTGCCCTTTTTTGTATCTTTTCCAATTCCAATATATCTTTTTTGAGATGTGGCGACCACATCTGCATGCAGTATTCAAGATGTGGTCATAGCATGGATTTATATAGAGGCATCTCAGAGAGGTGGTTAAGAAAAAGCAGAAAGCATACAGAGAGTGGAAGATGGGAGCGATCAGCAAGGAAAGCTACCTTATTGAGGTCAGAACATGTAGGGATAAAGTGAGAAGGCAAAAAGTCAAGTAGAGTTGGACCTTGCAAAGGGAATTAAAACCAATAGTAAAAGGTTCTATAGCCATATAAATAAGAAGAAAACAAAGAAAGGAGAAGTGGGACCGCTAAACACTGAGGATGGAGTGGAGGTTAAGGATAATCTAGGCCTGGCCCAATATCTAAACAAATACATTGCCTCAGTCTTTAATAAGGCTAATGAGGATCTTAGGGATAATGGTAGCATGACAAATGGGAATGAGGATATGGAGGTAGATATTACCATATCTGAGGTAGAAGCGAAACTCGAACAGCTTAGTGGGATTAAATCGTGGGGCTCAGATAATCTTCATCCAAGAATATTAAAGGAATTGGCACATGAAATTGCAAGCCCATTAGCAAGAATTTTTAATGAATCTGTAAACTCAGGGGTTGTACCGTATGATTGGAGAATTGCTAGCATAGTTCCTATTTTTAAGAAAGGGGGGAAAAAAGTGATCCGGGTAACTACAGGCCTGTTAGTTTGACATCTGTAGTATGCAAGGTCTTGGAAAAAAATTTGAAGGAGAAAGTAGTTAAGGACATTGAGGTCAATGGTAAATGGGACAAAATACAACATGGTTTTACAAAAGGTAGATCATGCCAAACCAACCTGATCTCCTTCTTTGAGAAAGTAACAGATTTTTTAGACAAAGGAAACGCAGTGGATCTAATTTACCTAGATTTCAGTAAGGCGTTTGATACTGTGCCACATGGGGAATTATTAGTTAAATTGGAAAAGATGGGGATCAATATGAAAATTGAAAGGTGGATAAGGAATTGGTTAACAGGGAGACTACAGCGGGTCATACTGAATGGTGAACTGTCAAGCTGAAGGGAGGTTACCAATGGAGTTCCTCAAGGATCAGTTTTGGGACCAATCTTATTTAATCTTTTTATTACTGACCTCGGCACAAAAAGTGGGAGTGTGCTAATAAATTTTGCAGATGATACAAAGCTGGGAGGTGTTGCTAATTTAGAGAGAGACCAGGATATCATACAGGAAGATCTGGATGGCCTTGTAAACTGGAATAATAGTAATAGGATGAAATTTAATAGTGAGAAGTGAAAGGTCATGTATTTAGGGATTAATAAGAATTTTAATTATAAGCTCGGGATGGATCAATGAGAAGTAACGGAGGAGGAGAAGGACCTTGGAATATTGGTTGATCACAGGATGACTATGAGCTGCCAATGTGATATGGCTGTGAAAAAAGCTAATGTGGTCTTGGGGTCCATCAGATGAGGTATTTCCAGTAGAGATAAGGAGGTTTTAGTACCGTTATACAAGGCACTGGTGAGACCTCACCTGGAATACTGTGTACAGTTCTGGTCTCCCATGTTTAGGAAGGATGAATTCAAACTGGAACAGGTACAGAGAAGGGCTACAAGGATGATCCGAGGAATGGAACACCTGTCTTATGAAAGGAGACTCAAGGAGCTTGGCTTGTTTAGCCTAACCAAAAGAAGGTTGAGGGGCGATATGATTGCTCTCTATAAATATATCAGAGGGATAAATACTACAGAGAGAGAAGATTTTTTTAAGCTTAGTACCAATATGGACATGAGAACAAATGGATATAAACTGGTCATCGGGAAGTTTTGACTTGAAATTAGATGAAGGTTTCTAACCATCAGAGGAGTGAAGTTTTGGAATAGCCTCCCAAGGGAAGCAGTGGGGGCAAAAGACATATCTGGCTTCAAGACTAAGCTTGATAAGTTTATGGAGGGGATGGTATGATGGGATAGCCTAATTTTGGTAATTAATTGATCTTTGACTATTAGTGTTAAATATGCCCAGTGGCCTGTGATGGGATGTTAGATGGGGTGGGATCTGATTTACTACAGAGAATTCTTTCCTGGGTATCTGGCTGGTGAATCTTGCCCATATTCTCAGGGTTCAGCTGATCGTCATATTTGGGGTCGGGAAGGAATTTTCCTCCAGGGCAGATTGGAAGAGACCTTGGGGGTTTTTCGCCTTCCTCTCTAGCATGGGGCACGGGTCACTTGCTGGAGGATTCTCTGCACCTTGAAGTCTTTAAACCATGATTTGAGGACTTCAATAGCTCAGACATAGGTGAGACGTTTATCGCAGGAGTGGGAGGGTGAGATTCTGTGGCCTGCATTGTGCAGGAGGTCAGACTAGATGATCATAATGGTCCCTTCTGATCTTAATATCTATGTATCTGTGTAATACGATATTTTCTATCTCATTATCTATCCCTCTTCTCATGGTTCCTAACATTCTGGTATCTTTTTCAACTGTCACTGATTATTGAGTGGATGTTTTCAGAGAACTATCCACGATGACTCCAAGATCTCTTTTTGAGTGGTAGCAGCTAATTTAGACCCCATCATTTTATATGTATAGTTGGGATTATGTTTTCCAACATGTGTGGCGGTTCAATACAAGACAGGACACGGCTTTAGGCAAGCAAGCAGGCTGGTCTGCTGACTGGATTGCCCCTGTCAGCTTTTCCACCCCTCTTTTATTTCTCTCCCCCCTGCGCATTACATACTCCGACCGCAAAAGGCATCAACAAAGGAAATAATATGACTTTGATTAATATTCTTATTTACCAGCCTCTATCTACTACAATCTTTATTCTCAGGCCTTGAGCCTAGGCCGAGGAATCTTCCCACGGTTGATGTCCTTATTTTGACTTCCCAGATGGTCCATGTTTCCATGGTCCATGTCCTTGGACAGAGCAGAGCAATGTGTGCATTGCTCCTACACAACAGTCAGGGTGTGCCCTGACTGTTTCCAGGTGCATGAACGCTACATGAACCCTTCAAACATGCACTACTTTTCATTTATCAACATTGAATTTAATCTGCCATTTTTGTTGCCCAATCACTCAGTTTTGTGAGATCCTTTTCTAAGTCTTCTCAGTCTGCTTTGGACTTAATTATCTTGAGTAATTTTGTATCAGCTGCAAACTCTGTGACTTCACTGTTCACCCCTTTTTCCAGATCACTTATGAATATGTTGAACAGTACTGATCCCAGTACCGATTCCTGGGGGTCACCAGTATTTACCTCTCCTCATTCTGAAAAGTAACCATTTATTCCTACCCTTTTATCCTGTTTTTTTTTACCAGTTACTGATCCATGAGAGGACCTTCCTTATAAGTTGATAAAGTATAACTTGTATCCTCTCCTCTTTACTAGGATATAGAGAAACCCTGTTAATAGATCCTTCCCTATGCAATGTCTTTGTCTAAAGTGTGTGCTCCTGTGTGCCTGTTGGCTTTTCCCCAGCCCTTAGTTTAAAAACTCCTCTATGAACTTCTTTAATTTAACATGTCGGCAATCTTGTTCCATTTTTGGTTTAGGTGGAGCCCATCCTTCCTATATAACAGGGGTGGTCAACCCATAGCTTGCAAGCTGCATGCAGCTCTTTTACAGTTACAGTATGGCTCACGGAGACCCCACTCTCCCATTCTCTGCCTACCAGACTGGGGGAGAAGGAGTTTAGAGTTTCTTCCCTGCAGCAAGTTGGTGGGGCTAGGGACTTCTGCCAGAGACAACTGGTGCCTGCTGAGAGTGGGTGGGGGCATATTTTAAAGGTTGGCCCCCTAACAGCTTCAGTCACACCCCCCCCAGGCACACACCCCCTTTTTACTGTCAGTGCCCCCCCATGTGTCCCCTCCACATATCACTTCTGGCTTCTGCCCAGCAGTGAGGGGGGGCTTGGGGCTTTAGCCCCACAGGGCGTGCCTGCCAGGGCTTGGGGCTTCAGCAGGAATGGGGCAGAAGTCCCAAGTTGGGCACGCACTTCCTGCAGGGCTGAAGCCCAGAGCCCCAGCAAGTTTGCCCTGTCTCTTGAATTTCTGAAGATTGTTGTATGCAGCTTGGAGGGTAAGTAAGTTTGACCACCCCTGATAGATAGGTTCTTCCTTTCCTAAAAGGTACCCCAGTTCCCAATAAACCTAAATCCCTCCCCCCAACACCATCATCTTATCTATGCATTGAGACCATACAGTTCTGCCTAACTGACCCTGCATGTTTCAGAGAATGCTACCATGGAGATCCTGGAGTTTAATCACCTACCTAGCAGCCTAAATTTGGCCTTCAGGACCTCTCTCCTACCTTTCCCTATGTCAGTTGTACCTACATGTACCATAACATGCTCTTCCCTAGCACTGTCCATAAATATACCTATATGTCTCAAAAGGTCCACAACCTTTGCACCTGGCAGGCCATTCACCGCGCAGTTCTCCCAGACATCACAAACTTAGCTATCTGTATTTATAATGATCGAATCCCCCATTACTCTTATCTGTCTCTTCCTAATAACTGATATGCCCTCCCCTGCAGAGGTATTCTCAGTGTAAGTAGTTACCATGCCATCATCTGGAAGAAGAGTCCCAACTATGGGATCAGATGTGCTTCATTCAGTGCAATAAACTGCATAGCCCCCACTCTGCTGCTGGACTTTTGCCTGCATTCTTTTTACCCCTGTAGCTCTTTTTTGTTTTTGTTTTTTGGGGGGAGGTGTTTATTGGCCTAAGTTTAGAGAATGTTAGGGGTATTTGGCTCTCATGCTCTCTTTCTGAACTCCCTCACAAAATTGCCCTGTTTGCTAGCACCTGACCCCCTTCATGGTCTAGCAAGGGCACCCACTCTAGGCTCCCAGCTCATCAGCTGTCAGTGCTCTTGGGTGAAAACTTGTGTCTCTCTCCCTCCCGATCAGGGTCTTTCCAGGCTGCACAGGTCCCTGCCTACACTGTGAGTTCCCCAGCAAGCCAGGACACCTAAACAGGCTCATGTCTTCTCTTTGCTTTCTACTCAGAAGCTATCAACTGCTGTAATTGCCAAAAGTTATAAGATACCACACAGCTCTTTCTGAGCAAACACATTTATTCTGAAGGTGAAAGCATTACAGAGAAAGCATATTAAAACAGTACATGCAGGCTAATAAGCTTACGAGAGATCACCCCAACTCCAACAAAAGCTTTGATAGTTGATCAGTCCTTCAGACTCCACACAGAGGTTTTTCTGTGATTACAAATTCATAACAGCTTTTCCTCAGAACAAGAACCACCAAGAAAAGTACATTCTTTCCTTTATACAGGTTGGGAATTTGATCTGCAGAGACCATGAATAGGTAATCAGCAGACAACGGTTCTCTCCTCACAGCCTAGCTTCACCTCTCCCCAGGTATTTCTTAGGAAACCCACTTAACTTTCTTTGTCCCAAAAATTCCTTCTTGTCTGGCATATTGTTTGTTTAAAATAGTCCTTTGAAGCTCATAACACTTCCCAAAGTTTACATCAGCTATGTCTCCCCTCTAGAGAAGTTGCAACCAATCCCACAATAATACATAAGCTTTGCATTTAATACAATGGACTCAAAAGATACTTTAATTCAATAAGGCCATTCAAGGTTATTGCAGGAAATTGCCCTATCTGTCTCCCTATCCACATTGCTTTCCCTGTAAACACTGTTTCAATACATTTTTGCATTTTGCACAAAAGAATGTTTCCATTATTTGAATCTGCTATGGCAGAGGATAGGGTAGTGTGGCCATGGCTGTGCCATGCTGCTGGGTGCCATTTTGAGCAGGTGAAGGGGTGGCTGGGGGTGGTGGATCAGGTTCAACAAGCAGGACAGATGAGGAAAGGAGAAAAGAAAATACGTAGCTAGGCAAGGGCCATCAATGATTTGGTATTAAAGACAGTTAGTAGTCAGGGGTGGTGGTGGTTAGGATGAGACAGAGACCAATTGCATAGCACAGCAGCTGCCATTTTGCAAACATGTACAGGGCGCCAAATGGACAGCATGGGCAGATGGAGGGAGGGAAGCAGAGGCTGAGGACTTGGAAAGTCTCGGAACTCACATCCTCTTTCAATAGCTTCTGCCATGGGGCACCTGAAACACAAGGTAGCACAGCAGTAAAATACAATAATAAATTGTAAAGATAGATACTTATAAGCCAAGGTTCCCTCTATAGGATCTGCCTCCTCAGTCCCACCCTGGGTTGCTGCCTGGGAATTGGTTGCTGCAGGGCAGGAATTGGTCTCATCTTCTCCTTGGCTGGCATCGGGGTCCTGAGTTCCAAAGACATCCCACCTTTCCAGGGAGATCTCATCACTGGCCTCCTTGTACTCATCCTCCGAGGAGTCTTGCTGATTGTCCTTGGGGGTTAAGGGCAGGGGAAGAGAGTTAGCAGCAGAGACCACAACCTTTTTGGGTTCAGTGGGAATGTAGTTGTGCAAAATCCTGTCCGGTTCCTCCAAAAATGGACAGTTTTCATGTCTTTTGCTGGATTTTTCCCCCCTCTTATCTTTTGTTTTAATATAAGTCCTCCTGAGCTGTTTGCTCTTTACCCAGAACTAGTCAACATCCTGGTTGTGGTCTCTCCAAGTTATCTGCTTAGCAGCATCCACAAAAAATATTTGTATTCCAGTGGCTGGACACAAGATTTTGCTGCACTGACACTTCTCTCCTGATGGTAATGAGACCAGGGTCTCAGCAGATCTCCCTGTGGCTGCTTGAGGCATAGTATAAGGCTTCTGGAGTAATATTGCAACAATTCCAATGTACTTGAATCCAGGAGCAAATGGACAAATTCTGGCTCTGTGTCAGGTTTTAAACGGGGGAGGGGACATCTGGTCAGCTTGACTCCAGAGCAAGGGAGGGCACACAGATAAACAGGAAGGTGAGTAACGGTCATCTGCAAAGCAGTGTGGCATAGCCATTGGAAGACAGCCAAAGCAATCCACAGCAGCTTTGTGTGCACACAAACAATACACCAAAAGAGGACTCCAGAGTTCTGCAATGAATGCAGAGTTAGTGATCTATAATTAAGGCTAAGATTTTGTCACAGATATTTTTAGTAAAAGTCACAGACAGGTCACGGGCAATACAGAAAAATTCACAGAAGCCTGTGACCTGTCTGACTTTTACTAAAACTATCTGTGACAAAATGGGGAGCTCAGTTTTGGTGTCCCCACACTGGGTGCCACAGCTGGGAGCTCCCAGGGGCCCCTTGCCTGCTGCAGCCGGGAGCTCCATGGTTTCCCCACCACCCACAGTGGCTGGGAGCTCTGGGGTTCCCTCGCTCTGAGGTTCCCCCACTGCCCATGGCACCTTGGAGCTCTGGGGGGATCCTTGCCGCATGCACTGGCTCAGAGCTCCCAGGAGTACTGTGCAGCTCCCAGCTGCTGTGGGTGGTAGGGGGACCCTGCAGCTCCCCGTGGCCATGAACTAAAGTCACAGAGGAATTCTCAGGAATTCACAGATTCCGTGACTTCTGCGACTTCAGTGAGAAAATCATAACCGTAGCTATAATGTATTGTGTAGTCTACACAAGCATTTTCAAACCAGATTAACTCTTAATCCCACTGAAACTCCCCTGTGTAGACAAATCTTTAGTGTTTGCAGCATCACCCAATTTGGAATCACTTATTAATTTAAGTAATGTGCTTTTTAGTCTCTCTCATAGATCATTAATATGGATTTAAATAGGCTTAGCTGCCATTGGGTCTCTTTTTTCAATGTTATGGAATTTAAATCTCCCGACGGTGGTCCTTCATTGGAGTTACATAGCACTGATATTTACTGATTAACAGAACAGCACCCATTATGAGAGATAATAGTTCCTTTTCAAATAGCTCTGCAAAATAGTTACAGTTTTTTATGTGAATGTATTTTAATAAGCATGTGGGAAGAGGGGCTTCCTTGATTTGTATTCTTGAATCTATTCATACAGATTGAAATGTAATTTAGATGTCAATGGGTGCACTCCTTTTTATTCCATTTTATTTCATGCCCGTGTTGAAGTAGCTTAATTACACTGATTTATACAAAGTTTTAATAACAGTTAATGTTCAGGTTTATCAGTGTACAATACTAATATCCCTCTGAATTGTCTGAAAGAATGAGCTGTAATCTCCTAGTTTAGCTCTCATGTTATCCAAGTGGTAGTTTATTAAAATATTCCTGTTATTTTTATCCTGGTGCTATTATACATAATGTTTGAAAATTAGTGGGGGGAAGGATTTAAATGAATAAAATTGGGTATAACCAATCCATGTGGCATCCTACTAGACAGCTCCTCCCTTCCCTATGGTTCATTGCTATTTATCCTTTGTTTATGGTCCTTCAGCCACTTTTCAGTTCATGTGACAATGCGTCTATCCAAGCCAATTTGAATGAATTTTTAATTACATTCTGACCACAAAGATTATGCAATTTAATCTCCTTAGGGTGCTGAGGTCTAGGATAAACAGAAGGTAAGGTGATACTTCAGTTCAAATGGAACAACATATTGATTTTCTGTATGAACTCCGGAACTGGATTCAGCAGTACTTTATCTAGAAAGAAATGTATGAATGACTCATTGATAGACAAGGATCCTGGTTAATTTAGCCTTCTGGCTGAAGTGAATGGTGAACGACACAAAGAACGAGACTTAATGAGATATCAAAATCTATATAATTGATATAGATATATATTAAACAAGAAAAATATCCAGCAATGGCTTAAACACTATGGGTTCACAAATTACTGGTAAAACGAGACTAAAATTACACTTTTTTAAAATGCTGCTACACAGGTGGTCTTCATTTGGATACTGCACTTAGAAAACATGCTGTGTAGATAAAGAGTTAATTTATTTTTCTTCTCATACTGTAACAAAGCTCCAACTGCTGAGTCCTGTATTCTGAGTGAACACAGACCGAGACCCTTCTTGCATCCTGTGAAAAGAAAACTTAACATTGTGTCTTTCTAACATTGCAGTGTAGATGTTTGAGCTGGACACTCCTTCCTCACAGGGTCCCAGAGCCCGAACCCAAATGTCCACACCACTATTAAACAGCCCTGTAGATCAAGCCCTTCAAGCCAGCTTTAGGTGTTTTATTGCAGTGTAGACCTTCCCTGAGCTTCTAAACCATTCCCTACATTTTAGCACATCTTTTATTTTTGCAGAAATCTACCATTTTATTATTGTACAGCAAGACTCTATGAATGAAAAGAAGGAAAAATTTGGATAGAACAAAACTTCTTCTTCAAAAGGAAAGACTAATTATAAAGACACAGAAAACAAAATGCAGATTGGGCTTGTCGAGATGGCAAATACAGACTTACATGAACTGCCTGCAACAAAAAGGTATTTGACTTCAAAATGTTTATAGAACTAAAACATATTATAAATTATATAAAGAAAGTTATTTCTGGGGTATAAAGTCTCTGCTGTAGTCGTAAATAAGTAGCCAATCTACTCTATTCATGAGAGAGTAGTGTGGCAGATATTATAGGCACATGCAATATCTTTGAGACTATAGTATCAATTTTCTAAATGTTATCTCTATCTCTGTGAGCCAGGGAATTTATTCTAATTCCATGGGGGAGGCTTACCAAGCTCCCACCAGGAACTAAAATCAGCAAGCGCTAATTACTGCAGTGCTGGGGAAGATGAACAACTCCAGAGGAATACCTCCCTCTGGCGTGACTACTGGGTCAGGCCTGGTTCCAGAGGCCTAGGAGACAAAGAAAGAGTTTGTGATATAAAGGGGCAGCCTGAATTCATTAAGAGGTCCCTCATTTTGATCCAGCAAACTGACATGAGATTGTAATCAAGAGGACAAACCCCTGCGGGAAGGGTTTGTTGCCGGCACCCAGTGCCGAGAGGCTGAACAACAGCTTGAGTGGTTCGTTACCCGGTGTGCTACACCCAATAATCACAACGGGGTGGAGAAGCAGAAAAGTTTATTTGCAGCTGCAAAAAGGTACAGGGAGAATAAAATCTCAAATCCTGCACAACAGAGCAGGAAGTTACACAGGCTTTTATACATCCTTTTTCCCAGCATACTTATCCAATAGCAAGCTGCTCCAAGTATCCATATAGCCAGCCAATCCAGTTCCCAGCTAGTTCCCTGATTCTCTGTATCATTTGTTAAACTATACATAAAGCTGCTTTATTCAGCATTGTTCTTCCATATCTCCCCTGTTTGGCCTTGCTTAGTTTCAGGCAGTCTGACTCTGCAACATACTGTTGCAGATTCTCAGCATAACTGCTGTGTGTGCCTCCAGGCGGGGGGGGGGGGGGGACAAGGACACTTGGGCCTAGCACGCAGAGCTGCTGCGAGTGCCTCCAGGCAGGAGGGGGGGGGGCAAGGACACCGGGGCCTAGTGCGAGGGGGCTTCATCGACACTTGTGGTCTTCCCTCCCCTCGAGTTACCTAGTGGCCATGCCCCAGTGTTCCCAACAACTCCCCCCTTTGAGAACACTCAACAGCCTTGGCTCTGAGTTTTCTCACTTGGGCTACTTATTTCTTTACAATATGACTTTGCATAAGCACTTTGTGATAGCCCTGAAGAGAATGACTTATTAACTTTTGCAAAAGGGCCCTGACACATGATACCACACAGCATAATACCAGTAATACAAGCAGTACAGGAAAGAGAAATTTCAATAGCAGGCTAAATAAACCACCAAGCCAAGACGACAAACCCCAGCCTGAAAACAAGGTTTGCAACCAATCGTTCTCTGGGGCAGTATAGGCAACCTGTGCTCCGGCTCGGGCATGGGCCTCAGCCTGTACCACCTTTTCATAGATCTCATAACTGCTATCATTTACATATACACAACATCGGGGCCCGATGAGGGCACAAACCCCTCCTTGGGATGCCAAGAGATAGTCCAAAGCCAGCCTGTTTTGGAGGGAAAACGTCCTGAGCTGCTGTACCTCTTTATTTAATGTTTTTACTGCTGACCCTAAATCACTAACCGAGTCCTCTAACTCTAAGACCACTTTCTCAAGTACCATCTGCAGCCTTACAGTATAGCGGCCTATGCATGCCAGGGCTGGCCCGGTAAACAGTGGCGCTATTCCCAGTACAGAGCACCCTACCAGCTTCTCGGTTGTGAGGGGATTCTTCATATTGCCCGCCAATGCCTTAGTCAGTCGCCGCAGGGTCTTTTCTCGTGACTCAACAGAGGTGTCTCGGGCATTTCTAATCTTTCCTTTGGGCAGTGTGGCAGTTATGGAAAGATGAGGAACTCCATGAGCTATATAACAGCTACCTGTCCAGTTGGCTGGCAGCACCTTGTAAGCCTTTCGGCCACATACAAAATAGTGACCCTGTAGGGCCCAATAAGGACTGTTTCTTAAGGGGATTCCTGGGATATTTAAGGCTGCTTTTCCAAACAGTTCATATGCCCCTAGGGGGGCATCCCATCCTCCTGATTGGGTACAAGTGGGGGCATTTCTAATTGTACCATTCAAATTACACTCGCCATAGGGACCACTACAAACCCACCATTGGCTTGCTACATTGGAGATATTAACTGGATGGCAAGTTACATTTCCAAACCCCTTTTTTGTGGTAAGATTATTTGTAAGTGTTTCCCTAAAAGGGGAGGAACCATTACACCCACACCGTTGGCCTCCCCTGTTGGTCTTTATCCAATACCCATCAGCCCACTGTGTAATAACACAGGAGCTCTTTCCCACAGGATGCCCATAGGGATCAGATTGGTTTCGGGTAAAACATAACACTCCCTCAGTGAGTACTGCAACTGAATACTCCTGGTCCTGATAGGTGGCTTGCTGTAAAGAGGTCTTGTTCCAGAACGGTGAGTCCGTTCTTTCCTGCTCTTTGGTGGTGGCTAATTTTGCTAGGGTCAAGGGCAGCATGTCAAGGGGCATTCCCGTTTTCAGGGATAGTGGAGTTGGAGCACATACCCAGCAATCAGTCTGGTTTGTTAAATTAGCAACATGGTGCGCAAGCAAAACAAAGGAGTTATGCTCCCGATATGCACAATTTGGAAATACCAATACAAAGAATAACAATGTTACCCAATTAATTATTACCAGAGTCTTCCCAACCCAGGGTCTCCAGTACCTGGGTGGGCCCATTTTAGCATTAAGGTGCCCGCTATTTGTGTCTTTTAAACAGTAGCTTTAGCCCGAGATCGTCACTAGATGAGGAGTCAGCAGGTTGGACGGTCCACTGTTCTGCTGACGAGGGGGCAGGTACTGCCTTCAGACGAGAGTGATGGATCCAGTTCTTGTGTCCCTCGATCTTTGCCGCTGTATGGGAGATCAGCAGGACGGTATAGGGTCCTTTCCACTTTTCCTGGAGAGGCTCGTCTTTCCAGGTGCGAACAAGCACAGAGTCACCGGGCTGTAAGGAGTGAACGGGAGAGTCCAAGGGGAGAGGCTGGGAATTCTTGGTATACCTGTGAAGAGACAAGAGAACAGCAGACAGGGAACACATATACTGTGACAAAAAAACATTACCCAACTCCCATTCCCCTGACAGAACCGGGGTGCCATTCATAGGCCATGCCCTTCCAAACATAATTTCAAAGGGACTGAGCCCTAATCTACCCTTTGGGAGAACGTGGATACGGAGTAGGACGAGGGGCAAAGCATCAGGCCATCGCAGTGAGGCTTCTTGGCACACTTTTGAGAGATGCCGTTTAAGGGTCTGATTGGTACGCTCCACTACACCACTGGCTTGCGGTCTCCAGGGCGTATGGAGTTTCCAGGGGATTTGTAAGGCATGTGAGATGCTTTGAATGATTTTTGACGTGAAGTGTGTCCCGTTGTCAGATTCCATCCACAGGGGGAGTCCAAAGCGAGGAATGAGCTCCTTAACAAACTTGAGGGCCACTGTCCTGGCAGTGCAGTTACGGCATGGGAAGGCTTCTGGCCATCCGCTGAACCGATCCACTATAACAAGGAGATATTTGAACCCTTGAGTCCGGGGAAACTCAGTAAAGTCTATTTGCCACACTTGTCCGGGGCCCGGAGTGGGTTCTAGGGCAGCTGGTGGCACAGGATGTCCCGGTCGGGGGTTATTCTTTTGGCAGACTAAGCAGTCCGCTTGTACCTGGGCAGCCAGGGGTCGGAGTCCGGAAGTGATAAAGTATTTTCCCATTAGCTGGATAAGTGCTTCCCTGCCAGCATGAGTGGTTTGATGTAGTTTCTGCAGCACTGGCCGGATTAGGCCCTTTGGTAAGAGGACCTTCCCTTCTGGGGAATGGAGCCATCCCTCCTTTTCCCGGAGACTGAGTTTGTCAGTTAGCTGTCTCTCCTCCCCAGAGTACTGAGGGGTTGGAAGCTCCCCTACTGATGGGATAAGGGCATGCATATGGGCGTTCTCAGTCTGAGGGGATGGCAGGGTGGCAGCATGCTTAGCCTCTCTAGCTGCCCGGGCGTTACCTCTGGCCACATCTTGATCCTCCCTTTGATGGGCTTTACAGAGTACCACCGCCACTTCCGAGGGGAGTTGTACAGCTTCTAGGAGCTGGAGGATTTGGGGCCCGTACTTGACTGGGGAGCCTTGGGCTGTCAGCATTCCCCTTTGCTTCCATAGGCCAGCATGAGCATGCAGCACACCAAAAGCATACTTTGAATCAGTAAAAATGTTGACCCGCTTTCCTTTTGACAGTTCAAGTGCACGGGTCAGGGCTATTAGTTCGGCAAGCTGGGCAGAGGTCCCAGCAGGCAAACCTTCAGCTTCCACAGTGTCATGGAGGGTCACAACAGCATAACCCGCCCTCCTTTGTCCATCTATTACAGTACTGCTACCATCAGTGTACCACTCATAATCTGCATTTGGGAGAGGTACATCCTTTAAATCTGGACGGCTGGAGTACTGGACATCTATGATCTCTAAACAGTCATGTTTCTGTTCCTCTGTTTCTGGCAAGAGAGTGGCTGGGTTAAGGGAGGGGCAAGGCTGTAGGGTGACTTCAGAGTTCTCTAACAGCTTAGCCTGGTACCGAGCAATCCGAGCCTGGGTGAGCCAAAGCCCTCCCTTTGCATCCAATAAGGCTCGGACCATATGGGGAGTATAGATTTGCATAACCCCTCCCAATGTTAGCTTCTCGGCTTCCTCAAGCAATAGGGCAGTAGCTGCGACCGCCCGTAAACATGCCGGCCAACCCTTTGCAACCTGATCCAATTGCTTAGAAAAATAAGCCACAGGACGCTTCCATGCTCCTAACAGCTGTGTAAGCACTCCTAGCGCCACCCCCCTTCGTTCATGTACATACAACTGAAACGGCTTAGAGAGATCCGGCAGGTCCAGAGCTGGGGCTTCCATCAATTTTCTTTTCAGGATTTTAAATGCCCTGTCAGCCTCTGGGGTCCAATAGAAGGGGTCATGATCTGCTCCTTTTACACAGTCGTACAGGGGTTTAGCCCACAGTCCAAACTCTGGGATCCATATCCTGCAAAAGCCTGCCATACCCAGAAATGCCCTGAGCCGCTTAAGGTTACTTGGGGTAGGAACTTGACAGATAGCTTCCTTTCTTTCGCTTGAAAGCTGACGCTCCCCTTGCCGTATGTGAAACCCGAGGTACCGTACCTCTGGGAGGGCAATTTGAGCCTTACTCCGTGCTACACGATATCCCCGGAGTCCAATAAAATTCAGGAGGCTCACGGTGGCTTTAAGACAGGGTTTTTGGCCCACAGTGACAATTAACAAATCATCTACATACTGCAGAAGGAGAGCCTCCTCATTATCCCACTCCTGTAGGTCCCTGGCCAGAGCCTGGCCAAAAAGGGTGGGAGAGTTTTTAAATCCCTGGGCCAACACTGTCCAGCAAAGTTGCTTTTTAACCCTTTTTCGGTCCTCCCACTCAAAGGAGAAGATCTCCTGTGATGGGGTGGCAACTGGGATGGTAAAGAAAGCATCTTTCAGATCAAGGACTGAAAAATGGGTATACTGTCCCCCTATAGAAGCCAATAAGGTGTACGGGTTAGGGACAAGAGGGTGCAGAGTCTTAACCCATTCATTGACTGCCCTTAGGTCCTGTACCAGCCGATACGTGCCATCAGGCTTCTGTACGGGTAGAATGGGAGTGTTCCAGGCTGACTGACATTCCCGGAGAATACCATACATTAGGAATCGATCTATAGTTTCCTGTAAACCTTCTCTGGCTTCCCTCTTGATTGGATACTGTTTTACTTGCACTGGGCCTTTCCCTGGTATGAGCTGAATAGTAATAGGGGTCTGGTGGGTGGCCTTTCCTGGAATCCCTGATGCCCACACGAGGGGGTACACCTGGTCTTCCCACGGGCTCCATTCTGGGGCTTGCATGGCTGAGGACTCAACTGCAAGGGTCATGATCCAGGCATTCTCAGGGGGTAAGGTAAGGGTTATTTCGTCCTCAGTAAAATGCAAGGTGGCACCGAGGCGACAAAGTAGATCCCGTCCCAGCAGAGGTGTTGGACACTCAGGGAGGTATACCAGCTTGTGGGATATAGTCCTGTCTCCCAAAGCACATTCCGCTGGGGCATACACTGGGCACTTGGTGTCCCTGCCTGTGGCTCCCACCACAGTAAGGGAATCTGCTACTGGCAACTGAAGAGGCTGATTTACGGCAGTTCGGGCCGCTCCAGAGTCCACTAAAAAATCTATTTCTGAGCTTCCCACCCGCATCTTTACTCGGGGTTCCGGGGGTAGGGTGGTCCGTCTCCCCTGACACCCCTATTCCTGCTCCACCATCGCCATCATAGGGGCACCCCCCTTTTCTTTCCTCTTTGGGCACTCATTTTTCCAGTGTCCCTCCTGTCGACACAGGGCACACTGGTTGCGACCCAGTCGTCTCTCCTGCAGGCCCGGACGGTCACGTCCACGGCCCCTTCCTCCCCGGCCACTACTCTTAGTGCCGGCCTGTACCGCTGTTACCATCTATCTCACTTGCTTTCTCTCCTTCTCTGTCTCTCTCAGACTATAAGCTCGGTTTGCAGTCTCTAAAATTTGTGCCATGGTCATACCCATTAAATCCTCCTTTTTCTGCAACTTTCTCTTAATATCAGGGGCTGCTCTGCTCGTAAAAATTCCCTTAATAATTGACTCAGTTGCCTGATCATCGGGGTCTGCATTAGTGTTCTGTCGAATGGTGTCCCGAATACGCTGTAGAAAGGCCCCTGGGCTTTCTTTTAAATCCTGCATTACTTCATATGGCTTTGCCCAATTATTATGTCGGACAGCTGAGTGACGGAGTCCATGCAAAAGCAACTCCTTATAGGAGGTAAGGCGGGTCATATCCCCATGATCATTTGGATCCCACCTGGGGTCTGCTCGGGGAACTTGTGCATCCGGGTCAGGGACATTAATACGATCCCGGTCGTACCGTCTCTGTGCCTCCTCCCTTGCCTTGGACACAACCTGTTGTCTTTCAACCTCAGACAATAGGGTTCGCAGGAGGATGTTACAATCATCCCAGTCCGGCTTGTGACTACTGAGGCACCCCTCAAAGACTGATATAAACCTGCTTGGGTTCGTTGAGAATTCCCCAGCCTGTGTTTTAAAAGCTGCTAAGTCTATTGGATTGAATGGCACATGGGTGTAAACTTGCATAGTTGTGGCAGGACGCCTGTCTGATCCAGACCGGGCGACTTTAGTTTCAGTGATTAAGGGGTATAGGCCAACCATTGGGGACTTACAAGGTGTGGGTGTAGGGGCCGAAGGGGACACCGGCTCTGCCATTACAGTGGGGGTGGGGGTCTGGGGACTAACATTAGCTGCTACCAAACCAGTTGGAGTCAGATTACAGCGCTGTAAAATATCTGGTTGAGTACATAAAGTCAGAAACAAATGCGCATACATATGTTCATTCCATTTCCTTGTTCTCTGACAGAACAGGAGTAACTGAAGGATCGTGTTGTAATTAATTGACCCTCCTGGTGGCCACCACTCCTGGTCCTCTAGTTGATATTGAGGCCAGTCAACTGTACAGAATCGTTTTAATTGGCTCTTAGTCATCGGATCCGCACCAAATACCTTCCAGTTTGCTAGAATGCACTCTAGGGGCGTACACCGTGCCCTAACCTCTGAGCTCTGTCCCTGTCCCATACCTACAGGGTAACTCTGGGCGTCCCCAGGTTCCAACAGAGCATATAATCCGGATTTTAAAAGGATCCTACCTTATCCAAGGGACCGGTTCTTCACCGCCGTCCTGCAGCTGCTGCTCCCCCACGTCTAAGGGACCGGTTCTTCACCGCCGTCCACAACAGCTTCTCCACTATATGAGTGCGTTGCACCGTTGTGCCCTCTGGGGGTCGATCAAATTGCGCCTCCTCCGAGGCCCCCGATGAACTCACCGGTGCGCGCTGGGCGTCGGTTCTCGCCGCAATCCTCGACCTCCAGGAGGGGTCCGGGCAAGGCTAAATTGCAGCCTCGAGCCCACCCAGGGACGCCAAAAGCTGTTGCCGGCACCCAGTGCCGAGAGGCTGAACAACAGCTTGAGTGGTTCGTTACCCGGTGTGCTACACCCAATAATCACAACGGGGTGGAGAAGCAGAAAAGTTTATTTGCAGCTGCAAAAAGGTACAGGGAGAATAAAATCTCAAATCCTGCACAACAGAGCAGGAAGTTACACAGGCTTTTATACATCCTTTTTCCCAGCATACTTATCCAATAGCAAGCTGCTCCAAGTATCCATATAGCCAGCCAATCCAGTTCCCAGCTAGTTCCCTGATTCTCTGTATCATTTGTTAAACTATACATAAAGCTGCTTTATTCAGCATTGTTCTTCCATATCTCCCCTGTTTGGCCTTGCTTAGTTTCAGGCAGTCTGACTCTGCAACATACTGTTGCAGATTCTCAGCATAACTGCTGTGTGTGCCTCCAGGCGGGGGGGGGGGGGGGGCAAGGACACTTGGGCCTAGCACGCAGAGCTGCTGCGAGTGCCTCCAGGCAGGAGGGGGGGGCAGGGACACCGGGGCCTAGTGCGAGGGGGCTTCATCGACACTTGTGGTCTTCCCTCCCCTCGAGTTACCTAGTGGCCATGCCCCAGTGTTCCCAGGTTCAAAGAAACAAGTGTCCTGACACCACTCTCTGACAAAAATACTGTACCATTTGAGTATTTTGCTGAAGATCTATATTATTGCTATATACTGAAAATGATTTTCAATCTACAATGCTTTGAAAGAACTTAATACATTTTGGGTACCTGTGTTTACAAATAGGCTTCTTTTAAGGCTATCGAGGTCATAGTCATTTGGAGCTATTCTTTAAATAGGAACTGATAAATATTCTAGGCAAACTTGTGATTTGCTGATTCAGAAGGGATTATCTGAGAGCTGTACTTTCACTCTGACAAGTCAAGTGTAAAAGTATAATTAGGCAGGCCAAAAAAATATTTTAAAAGGTGACTAGGAAAACCCGAAAACTAACAGCAAAAAATACTGTAAGTATATCAGAAGCAGGAAGCCTGCCAAACAATCAGTGAGGGCCACTGAATGATCGAGATGCTAAAGGGGCATTCAAGAAAGAGAAGACCATAAAGCCTCACCAGAAGGTCCACAAACAAGAAGAGGCAGAGAGGCAAAATGTATATTCGCTTGTGTCTTTAGACACCTCTCTTGCATTGTGCTCTGCTCTACAACTGCTCCACATTGATGTTTTGTTTCAGTATTGTTTTAATTAAAGATTTCTTTGTAGTTAAACAATAGATTGTTGTTTAATATATTGTTCCATAATTAAAAACAGTTTTATTATCATTTAAAGGTTTATTTATATGTTACACAAATAGATTGTTGTTTAATTAAAATCTTGAAAACTTAATTCATAGGGAGTTGACAATACATTTTACACAGGCAACCATTACGTTTTATATAATTCATAAGGTTTTACAAAGGTACCCAGGCAAAGACGTGAGGTAAAATGAGGACTGACATAATGTTGTACTTCTACCACACATAAACAACACTGAACTGCTCACAATCCATCCCACCACCCATCATTCCCTTCCATGGGTTTACAGCTTGATATACAACTGCACAGCTTCAGGCCTGAGACTCAAAACAAGAGCCATGAGCTTCCCTGACAATATACTGGATGCCTTGCTGGTAGCTCAAACCACTGAGCAGGTCTCTGCACCTCAGCATCCCACCCATAGTTAACATTTTCTCTCTTACTTTCATAAATATTATCCAAAATACATCTATAACCTTTGGTGCTTCTTTGGTGTTGCTTCCAATTTATTGTACAATCAGCACCCCCTTCCTTTCAAATGACCAAATGCACACTCTGCCATTCTGCAACTACTGAGGTAGAAGTTAAACCGTTCCTTCCTTCTGTTCAAGTGGCCTGGAAATGGATTCATTAATGAGGGAAGCAGAGGATAAGCCAAGTCACCCAGGATAATTGGAGCAATGTCCACACCATTAATGTCAATAGTGTTACTGGGGCAAACTGTCCTTTTTCCATTAAGGCAAATAGAACTGAGTTCTGAAAGATCCTAGCATCATGGCCTCTTCCAAATCATTGTGCCCTCATGCCCATAAACCTACCATGGTGGTTAACTAGTCCTTGGAACGCCATGGAGAAATACCCCCTTTCTGTTTCTAAACTTTGATCCCTGATCAGGGAGGGAAATAATAGCCACATGGGTCCCGTCAATTTCCCCTGTACAAGCTCAGGAACCCCATGGTGCAGTGCTATCAATCTCCTTAGCATTATCCAGCTTTATAACCCGATGTGACAGTGCCTTTTTCATGGCGTCACACACCTGCATGACAACCCCCCCCACAGTCAATCTCCCCATGCTGAATTGGTTTACCACAGACTGGTAGTATTTGAGTGTGGCCAGCTTCCAGCTAGTTGTGGTGACCCACTTGTCCTTGGACATGGGACACTGCATGTTGGTACACTGCTGCTGTAGCTCCAAGATTATTTCAGCACGTATGTCCAAAAAGGTTGCCTTCTCCATCCTGAAATTCTCTCACCATTGCCGGTCATCCCAGGTCTACAGAACTATCCTTTCCCACCAATCCATGCTGGCTTCCTAAGCCCAGAAATGGCACTGCAGAGTGTGAAGCAGCACCAGGAACTGGTTCTCTACTTTCAGTTGCTTGGTGTCCTCATCTTCTTCCTCATCCTACATCGTCTGGTGCTGAAGCTCCTGCTGCTGCTGGAGGAGTGGTTGCTGCCGCCACATCATCTGCTCAGCAAAGTCCAAGGGCAAATTCATCTGGTTTTGAGTGCTGAAATACAGCTGAAGCAGCCTTTGCATAGTCACAGATATCAGCCTACTGACATGAAGCATTGTTAGGTCCATGCTGACCAACAGTGATTCCAAAATGGTGGTAGCCCCCTCAGCAAGCAAGTATGGTTTGTTTTTTTTTTTTTTAATTTGAACTAGTCCATTTTTTGCTATGCATCCTGCAATGAACAGCAAGAAAAATCCCAGACTGCACATGGCTCAGCAGCGAAGTAAAGGATACCCTCCAAGAATGTCATGCCCTTCATAAGAAGCAAGCAGCCGTCATGTGTACACAATGATGCACATTGAAAAAGGAGGGCACACCATCCAGTGTGCATACCAGTAGTGCAGCTTGTGTATTGTACATTATGTGATGTGTGTCCAAAAGCTGCAGATTAAACTCCCTGTGTAGCCAAGCTGAGCTCTTAGATGAAATTCACCCCTGTGCAGCACACCCACATAAAGTTCTTCACACCACTTAATACCCATTTAAATCCTTAACATGGACCATCTGAAGCAGGGTGAATTTCATTCACTACTGAATACAGAATACCAACAAAACTAAAAAGGTTAGAAATACGGCCATGAAATACTAAAATGTGCTTTACTCTGAGAAATGCAAATAATGCAGCTGGAAGAAAATAATCTAAAGCAGATATTCAATAGAAGGGATCTACATGAAGAACACTATTTTCTAAATAACCTATCAATCACTTAAGCAAAAGTTTATAATGTTATGTGGCAGCAGAATAAAATGCAGTAGAATTCTAATTCTGCACTGATGACATAACCTCCAAAATTGCACACAGTTCCAGGCATCTCAAACTACAAAAATAGCAACAAATTGGTGTAAAACCAGAGAAGAGCAACAAAGATGGTTATTGGACTGGAGGAAATGATTTATGAGGAAGGATTAAAACAAATTAAACATATATAGCATGGCTCAATATAATGTGCCAGCGGAGAACTGGTGTAGTGGTGCTGTGCTCTGCCCTGCCCCTACCTTGACACACCACATATGCTGGGGTTGGAGCAGTTGTTGTAGGACCCAGCTGTGCCACCTTTGCACCAGCCAAGAGCTCCTTCAGTCCCCAAGGAAATTCTTTGTGGGGCACTTCAGCAAGATACTGGCTCCTTCGCACCACTCAGGCTGTGGGGAAAAAGAAGAAAAAAAAAAAGCCTGATCTGAAGAGAATCTTGCCCCAGGAATTCTTCTAGATAGTGAGCTGCCTTTGATACCATTGCTAAGAGGTCTGTGTAGTGCATCCATGGAACTTAGCAGGGGTAGATGGAGTCATGGTTCTGCTTACATTCTGATGAAAGCTTGTCTGCTCTGGTTAGTTGTTCACACTTCTGCAAAGTGTCTGCAAAGTTGGTGGAAAACACTTCCCAATCAGAATGCTAATTTTACACTCACATTGCACTACTGTTAGAGGCAAGAGAATCAAGATCCCTACACTTTAACAATGTGGGCCCAGTGCTGCTCCTAATGTGGCATATAATAAAACTTCCAATGAATGCCCTAAAACACCATATAAAAATAAAACAAAAGCTTAAAATGAGTTTAAAAAGAAGCCAACATGTTCCAAATTCTAGTGAATTTTTTTCTGTAGCTTCATAGTTTTTCATTTCTAATTCATCTCCTAAAAGCACACCTAAGTAATCCAAAATATCAAAGGTGAGCTTTTAGGAACTCTTCCAGGCATGTTGTTGTTTTGTTGTTGCTATATATAGTAGAATGACTTCTATTTTAAAATTTGTGACTATATTTAGAGGTCATGAACAGTGCCATATTAGCAGCACTGGAAAATGAAGTTCTATATTTATCCATAGAACATGTTCAGAATCTTCCCCATGCCAACTGTCAATGTTCCTCAATTCTATTCTTGGAGGATAATTTACCTGGATACAGTAAGCAGTTCAGTCACAGTGCCCAGAAAGTCCTGGTCCTTTTGTTGTAATTGCCAACATGGCAGTATCTGAGTAGGTGTTCTTTTGTGATGTGGACACTTGTACACCAGGAACTGGACTGCTCCCACCTATTCAGTTCATATAGGCCATGGAAGAAGCATCAGAAGGTGATGCCTTGGTGCAGTGCTCTCTCACTACTAGAGATCTTAAACATAAAAAAAGAAGCTTACAAGAAGTGGAAGGTTGGACTTATGACCAGGGAAGAGTATAAAAATATTGCTCGGGCATGTAGGAATGATATCAGGAGGGCCAAATCGCACCTGGAGCTGCAGTTAGCCAGAGATGTCAAGAGTAACAAGAAGGGTTTCTCCAGGTATGTTGGCAACAAGAAGAAAGCCAAGGAATGTGTGGGCCCCTTACTGAATGAGGGAGGCAACCTAGTGACAGAGGATGTGGAAAAAGCTAATGTACTCAATGCTTTTTTTGCCTCTGTTTTCACTAACAAGGTCAGCTCCCAGACTGCTGTGCTGGGCATCACAAAATGGGGAAGAGATGGCCAGCCCTCTGTGGAGATAGAGGTGGTTAGGGACTATTTAGAAAAGCTGGACGTGCACAAGTCCATGGGGCCGGACAAGTTGCATCCAAGAGTGCTGAAGGAATTGGCGGCTGTGATTGCAGAGCCATTGGCCATTATCTTTGAAAACTCGTGGCGAACCGGGGAAGTCCCGGACGACTGGAAAAAGGCTAATGTAGTGCCAATCTTTAAAAAAGGGAAGAAGGAGGATCCTGGGAACTACAGGCCAGTCAGCCTCACCTCAGTCCCTGGAAAAATCATGGAGCAGGTCCTCAAAGAATCAATCCTGAAGCACTTGCATGAGAGGAAAGTGATCAGGAACAGCCAGCATGGATTCACCAAGGGAAGGTCATGCCTGACTAATCTAATCGCCTTTTATGATGAGATTACTGGTTCTGTGGATGAAGGGAAAGCAGTGGATGTATTGTTTCTAGACTTTAGCAAAGCTTTTGACACGGTCTCCCACAGTATTCTTGTCAGCAAGATTAAGAAGTGTGGGCTGGATGAATGCACTATAAGGTGGGTAGAAAGCTGGCTAGATTGTCGGGCTCAACGGGTAGTGATCAATGGCTCCATGTCTAGTTGGCAGCCGGTATCAAGTGGAGTGCCCCAAGGGTCGGTCCTGGGGCCGGTTTTGTTCAATATCTTCATAAATGATCTGGAGGATGGTGTGGATTGCACTCTCAGCAAATCTGCGGATGATACTAAACTGGGAGGAGTGGTAGATACGCTGGAGGGGAGGGATAGGATACAGAAGGACCTAGACAAATTGGAGGATTGGGCCAAAAGAAATCTGATGAGGTTCAATAAGGATAAGTGCAGGGTCCTGCACTTAGGACGGAAGAACCCAATGCACAGCTACAGACTAGGGACCGAATGGCTAAGCAGCAGTTCTGCGGAAAAGGACCTAGGGGTGACAGTGGACGGGAAGCTGGATATGAGTCAGCAGTGTGCCCTTGTTGCCAAGAAGGCCAATGGCATTTTGGTATGTATAAGTAGGGGCATAGCAAGCAGATCGAGGGACGTGATCGTTCCCCTCTATTCGACATTGGTGAGGCCTCATCTGGAGTACTGTGTCCAGTTTTGGGCCCCACACTTCAAGAAGGATGTGGATAAATTGGAGAGAGTCCAGCGAAGGGCAACAAAAATGATTAGGGGACTGGAACACATGAGTTATGAGGAGAGGCTGAGGGAGCTGGGATTGTTTAGCCTGCAGAAGAGAAGAATGAGGGGGGATTTGATAGCTGCTTTCAACTACCTGAAAGGGGGTTCCAAAGAGGATGGCTCTAGACTGTTCTCAATGGTAGCAGATGACAGAACGAGGAGTAATGGTCTCAAGTTGCAGTGGGGGAGGTTTAGATTGGATATTAGGAAAAACTTTTTCACTAAGAGGGTGGTGAAACACTGGAATGCGTTACCTAGGGAGGTGGTAGAATCTCCTTCCTTAGAGGTTTTTAAGGTCAGGCTTGACAAAGCCCTGGCTGGGATGATTGAACTGGGAATTGGTCCTGCTTCGAGCAGGGGGTTGGACTAGATGACCTTCTGGGGTCCCTTCCAACCTGATATTCTATGATACTAGCAGTTAAACTTTATAAAATTGAAGGCATTTGGTAATGCATAATAGTCCCTGCCATCACTACTGAAGACCACAATTTCCTTCATCATTTTTACTGTCACTCAGAGACCCAGATTCTGGTAGATTTATTTTGTCAACAAGTAATTCCATTACTCCCTGAGGTCAAGATGAGTGAGAGTATCAGAATCTGGACCAGAGGGGTCTTTCCATAAAAGGTAAGATGATTGAATCAATTTTGTAGCCCAGCATCAATATGCATCTTCGTTTCAAAGAGCTGGCTCAGGAGCTTGCTGGACCAATAATGTTCATTTTCAGTATGTGTTAGAACACTGAGGAAGTTCTAGAAGATTGGAAGAAAGTCCAGTTGCACCAATGTTGCACCAATATTTAAAATGGAAAATTGGATGACCTCGATAATTATAAGCCTGTCAGTTTAACAGCGAGCCTGTGCAAGATAAAGGAGTGGCAAATACAGGACTTGATTAATAAAGAATCAAAGGAGGGTAATGTAAGACGTAAGTAATAAATTTATAAGTAAGTAATAAATATCAACTAGGGATTATGGAATATAGATCCTGTGAAACTAACTTCATATCTTTTTTTTCATGAGACTACAGGTTTGGTAATATACTAAGGGTATACATGCAAAAAAGAGACCCATGGCAGAGGGTCTCAGAGCCCAGGTCAACTGATTTGGTCTTGTGGGATTCAAGCTATGGGGCTAAAAATAGCAGAGTAGACATTCAGACTTCAGGCTCTGAATCCTGGTGATAGGGGTGGGTCACACAGCCTGGGCTCCAGCCTGAGTCCAAACATCTGCATTGCTATTTTCAGCCCCATCGCATGAGCCCTGTAAACCCAACTCAGATGACCCAGGCTCTGAAACTCACTGCAGCTGGCCTTTTTCTTTCTTTCTTTCTTTCTTTCTTTCTTTCTTTCTTTCTTTCTTTCTTTCTTTCTTTCTTTCTTTCTTTCTTTCTTTCAAAGTAGGCATATTCTTAGACTTCTGACTGGCATTCAACTTGATACTGCACAATATTTTGATTAAAAACTAGAAAACTATAAAAATGACACAGCACACATTAAATGGATTAGAAATGGATAGGTCTCAAAATGTAATTGTAAATAGGGAATATTAATTAAACTGCTGTGTTTCCAGTGGGGTCCCACAAGGATTGATTCTTGGCCCTGCATTATTTGAAATTTTTATCAATGACCTGAAAGACAACATAAAATCATCACTGATAAAGTTTGCAGCTGACACAAAAATTGGGAGAGTGGTGAATAATCAAGAGGAGAAGTCATTGATTCAGAGCAATCTGACTTGTTCGGTAAACTGGGCGCAAGCAAACAATGTGTCTTTTAATACAGCAAAATGTAAATGTATACAGCCAGGAACAAAGAATGTAGGCATGCTTGCAGGATGGGGAACACTATCCTGGGAAGCAGTGACTCTGAAAAAGATTTGAGGGCCATGGTGGATAATCCGCAGAACAAGAGTTCCGAGTGTGATGCTGCGACCAAAAGAGCTAATGTGTTCCTGGCATACATAAAGAGGGGAATCTTGAGTAGGAACAGAGAGTTTATTTTACCTCTGTATTTGCCACTGGTGCAACTGCTGCTGGACTGCTGTGTCCATTTCTGGTGCCCCCAATTCACGAATGATATTAATAAATTTGACATGCTTTAGAGAAGAGCAACAAAAATAATTAAAGAATTAGAAAGCTTGCCTTATTGTGATAGACTCAAAGAGCTCAATCTAGTTAGTTTAACAAAGATCAGGTTAAAGGGTGACTTGATTACAGTCTATACCAATGATACCCAAACTTTTATTGTCATGCCCCACCTTACCAGTAATGGAATCTGTTCGCACCTCCATTACTGCACAGTTGGCTCAGCTTGGGCTGAAGGTGGAGCTGAAGGCAGAACTGGGTATGGGGGAGGAGCTGGGGAGAGGGAATGACGTCAGAGTTGGGCTAGGGATGGAGCAGGGAGTGGAGATTTGCTGTGGCTGGGGCCGGAGCAGGGCTGGGGGCAGAGGGGAACTGGGTGGTGCACCCTCCCTTCCCCCCCCCCATGCGGGGGGCTGGCTCAGGCCTACGGTGACCAGATAGCAAGGGTGAAAAATCAAAACAGGGGGTGGGAGGTAGTAGGCACCTATATAAGACAAAGCCCCAAATATCGGAACTGTCCCTATAAAATTGGGATATGAGGTCATCCTACTCAGGCCCCACCACACATCCCCCCCTGCATGTTCCTCTGCACCCCCGTGGGAGGAAGCGCACCCCATAGTTTGGGGACCACTGGCTGTGAGTCTGTCATGGAAGTTACGGAAGCCATAGATTCCGTGACTTTCCAGGACCTCCGTGACTTCTGTAGCAGCAATGTGGCTGACCCTCGGACTGCCCAGGCAGCTTGCCCCGGGGGAATCTGGAGCAGCAGTGGTCCCGGATGCTGCCCCAGAGCAGCGGTTTCGAATCAGCTGCTGGGCCCAGGGCTGCCCCTTCCAGCAGATGCCGGGCTCTGGGTTGCATCCCCTTTCTCCAGAGCAGCTGTGGTGCCCTATGATGCCCACCTCCCCCTGGAGTAGCCTGTGACTGGTCCATGACTTTTACTAAAAACACCTGTGACTAAAACATAGCTTTATTTATAAGTACCTACATGGGGGAAAATGTTTAATAATGGGCTCTTCAGTCTATCTTAGAAAGTTACAACATGTTCCCATCGGCTGGAAGTGCAAGCTAGACAAATTCAGACTGGAAATAAGGCATACATTTTTAAACAGTGAGAGTAATTAACCACTGGAATAATTTACCAAGTGTTATGGTGGATTCTCCATCACTGACAATTGTTCAGTCAAAATTGGATGTTTTTTTCCCTAAAAGATATGGTCTAGGATTTATTTTAGAGAAGTTCCATGGCCTGAGCTATACAGGAGATCAGATTAGATGGTCACAATGGTCCCTTCTGGCCTCGGAATCTATGAATATTATGAAGACTAAATGTATCACTTTTATTGATCTGATGACAAAATCCTTGAATTACATATGTTGTGAGTCTCAAAAGCAATGTCTGAACCTGGAAATTTGTTAGGATTTAGTTATTTAATGACAACACTAACTTCCTGAAGTAAAATTCATTCATTAACTTATTCAAAAGCATGCTTTTTCGATAAAGAAGTTATTTTCTAAAGATATTTGCTTCTGTAGAATACCGCAAAGCCTAAACAAATTGTTTAAAAATGTTTAGTATAGATTGTTTGGGATCAAATCAGATATGAAATAATAGTACATTTTTTTTCTTTTGCGCAGGACTTTGCAGTTCCTTACTAAGGCAAATCTTTGAGAAAAGTCCACCAAAAAATCAGCAGTATTTTTGTCTGAGGACGGACTGCAGTGTCTGGACCATAGTTAGCATTTATTAAATAAGCAGACAATTTTAAAGATTTATTGCCTCATTGAAAAGAATTAAGCACATGTTAGGAACAGCTTGCTTTTTGGTACAGCACCATATATTAATCCCCATCTAACTCCATTTGTTTCTTTCCATATCTATCTCTCTGCATTGCTGATCCTGAATTCCAAAATCTTGGTTTTTCTCCATTTTTGGATGATAAATGTCTTGGCTATCTCCAAAGACCACAGAGCACTCATTTTATTCTCAGTTTGTGCATCCCACTGTACCTCCACATTCTTTAAGCTGTTCACTTTGACTCCAAAATAATTTGAACACCTTTGCTGTAAATAACTCAATAAACCATAACCAGTCTCACTAGCCAATGAAATTGTCACATGATCATATTTAACAAGTTAATGCTTGCAATATCCATCCTATTAAACCTATCATTAATGTTAGTTGATTTAGGTTATTCATAATTGTCTATTATGGAGGTTTTAAAGCTTCCTATGAAGCATTTCATATTGGCCATTGTTGGACTTTTGGGCAACCTGGATCCAATATAATATTCCTCTATTCTGATTCTTTAAATGGCAGGGGAAGCAAAGTAAGAAGAAAGTAAACTCTGTCTCTCCTATATAAGATCCTCCACAAAGCAACTGAGAAATGTTCATTAGAAAAGGATTCCAAACATCTATTCCCTTTCTAATATTACTTTGTACTGAAACTCAAATGTTCACTAACAATATAAAAATAAATCCCTGTCATATATTAATATGTAGACTGGCAAAGCGTAGGAATCATTTAAGTTTTTAAAAAGAAAGGATAACAATGACCTCTTTAGTACAGATATATGCATGTAAGTTAGCCCTTTTGCTGAAGCCTGCCATCAGGAATTACCCAGCTACCACTAAAGATCATAAGAATAAAGTTACTTTAGAGGTAAGCCAAAATAGCCACTAAACGCTTATGACACGTAAGAATCCCTTTCTATTGCAACAATCAAGACTCTTGTGTTTCCTATATTGTCACCTGAAGGATAAAAACTTTTCCCCCAGAAAATGAAACAAAGCATGTTACAGACAGATGGGATTTAGGCACTGTGACACGCCGCATCACATGTTGACATCTAACTGTTAGATGCCTAGGAAAATCACAGGAGCAGTACTGTGATCCACATTGCCTGGGGTAGGTGTCTATGCTGTCTGTACAATGAATGGGGAGAGATATGTGACTTAGAATGTAATCCACAAAAGCCAGCATTCAAGGCAAGGAGCTGCCTAAACTAGCCAACAGGACATGCTCATTTCAGGGGTGTATCTTGAAATCCGCCTCTCTCACAGAGATTGATACCTAACTCCAGGCTTACGGGAGTTGCCTAGGACTGCTTAGTGATCCATGAACTGTAGGGGAAGATAGCTGTTTGGCTGCTTGAGTTGAGTGCAAGGCCCAATCTGTGCTCAGAGGCAACCTGCTGGATTGGGCCCTGTATCAAATATGGCAATTTCCTGCCATAGCCCTGGGAGACGTTACTGAATTAAATTTAAATATCTTTGTGATCCATTGTATTAAATGAATGGCTTATATATTGTGCGCCAGAATTGTATATAGCCTCTCGGGGGGGAAATGTGACAGATGTGAGACCTGGGGGATCAAAGGACTATATTGAACAATATACTGTATGAGAATGGAGTTTTGAAACAAAAAAGTGTTCAGTGAATTTCCTGGAGAATATGTAGGGGAAGGTGAATGCAAATTCCCCACCTCTGCTTATGCAAAACCCAACCCTTTTCAGGCTGAGCTCCGAGGAATGAGAGATTGTTTGCCGATTACCCGTTACATGAGACCACAATCAAAGTCCTAAGCAGTTTAAAGGAAAGATGGAACTATTCATGCTTGTTTTGATTCTTAATCTGAGACTATTAGGAATTTGTGACCATGGGGAAAATTCAGTTGTGGGTTTTGAAGGATTGACACCTACCAGCACCTGAGGGTGGAGTTCAAGTGGCCTCTGGTAAACTTTTTAGCATGCATGCAGGGGCTTTTATTATTTTTAATATGTTCTCTCTATCATGCTTTCACCTCAAGAACAAATGTACTTGCTTAGAAAGAGCTATGTGGTAACTTATAACACCAGGCCACTATGGTGTTCATAACCTCTGGAGAAAAAGCAATGCACAGATGCTGGCCTATTTAGGCAGCCTGGTTTGCTGGGAATATCACAGTCTAAGCAGTGAACTGTGCAGCTTGAAAAAAACCCTGGTCATGAGGGAAAATGATATGGTTCTGTACCCAAGAGACATGAGGAATTTGGAACCTAGAGTGGGTGTCCTTGGTGGACCATGAGGGGGAATACAGGTGCAGTTGCCCTGAACGATGACATATATTTTCTTGGGTTCCTAAGAAGTTCATTCAGGCTGGAACTTCTTTGCTAAGGTTTTTATTATAAAGAATACAAACAAATGCAAATAATGCCAGACCAGTAGGTGCTGTGGTTTATAAATCCATATGATACCAAGCTTTAGGATCTCTCTTAATATCATTCAAGATCATTAAGCCAAGTGCCAACACAGATTCAATATAGTTCAGTGGTTTTAGACCTTTTTTCTTTTGTGGACCCCTAAATTTTTTTTGAATGAGATGCAGAACCCTTTGGAAATTCAACCTGTGGTTCTCAGACCGCTATCATAGAAATCTTAGACTGAAAACTGACTGAACAGAATTCAACTATAAATGTTGCACATTCGCAGCATGGCATTTATTGCAATGTGACAAAAGGCACGAAATGGTGGACTTCTATGTTAACAACATTTCCAGGTTTTGAACTGTAGGGGGGCAGTACTCTCATGTTTTTGATTGATCAGAAAAATTGAATATCTTTTCCGGGATCTGAAACTTTATTTTCATAGTCACCAGACTCCTTAGACATTGTCTACGGACCAGAGGTTGAAAACCACTGCTTCAGTTCAGATTATGACCACTCATGTCATGACATATGGAATCATAATGTACCATAAACTGGAGGCGGCATTTATGAATGAAAACTATAAACTAGAGACACAAACAAATGAACAGTCATCCACAAAGTGTGAGTTCCCCCTTTTACAACTGTCTCCACTTCTGATATACTTAGCTGGCTGCAGAGAGAGGCATATGCCACATAAGGGAGTGGCATAATAACAGTGCTCCCAGGACCTCCAGGAGCCTTTGTGAACTATAGTCACAGCTGTGACTTAATGATACAACCTGGTGCCTGATAGTGTAGCTTTAAAAACCTTCTATTTAATACAAATGCCAATGTTAGATGGGGCTCTATATCAGAGTTTCAATTAATTCCTCTTTCATTCGAGCACCTCCCTTGTCTTGGTACATTGCATGTTATGGTGTCTAATTTTAATTTAACACATTTCTCCAGAACAAAGTGTAGTGTAAATAAAGCTCCCATCAGAGAGACACATATTTACAAACAAATTAAATAATGTTTCCAAAGTACTTTGATGATGTGGAATGTTGTATCTATGCCACATATTATGAACTTGAAATAATTAAAAACAACTAACTAGTAGTTCTTGTTATATTGCTTCCCATTATGTGTGCTGACAGATCATCAAGAACCATGTTCGACCCCTCTTCACCAATGAGTGGCTTTCATTATTTAGCAAGAATCATGGTCATGTCTACATTTTCAATCAAGATAGGGTGCTCACAAATTCTACATTCTTTAAAATACTCACATTACAATATATGGCTATTGTATCTTACTTTCAGATCAACTGCCTGGAAGGCATATTTTTTTGTTATTAGCTTCATTTTTTATGTATTTATTAGTACTAATTTTAGATGCGTGTATAATAGTTCTGTAACCCTTCTGCCAGGCCAAGTTGATAGCAGCAAGGGCCGGGTTCAGTACACAGGGGTTCCCTCTCATTAAAGCAAATGCAAAACTGGCTCGAGCCCCCACCCAGTGACCTGGGAAAATCTTACACACCCCCTGGGCGCCTCAAGGAGGCAATACTTCCCCTCTCGCAAGCACAGAGTCTTGGTGTAGTAGAGAATCTTTAATAACATGAGGCAAACAACATCAGCATTAAATTGGGGAAACACCACAACTAGTGTTCATTAACCAAACCATGAACACTGACCCACCCCAGAAAAATTGGGCCACATCCTTTCCCTCAGACTCTTGAGTCCCAGAACCCAAACGTCTCTTGAGTCCAGCAATCCACAAATCACCCAAAGTCCAAAAAAAAGTCCAGCCCCGGAGTTCAAAAGTTCACCTGCAGAGTGTTACTCCCCAATCTGGCTAAAATGTGCCTGGGTGTGGGGGAAAGAGGTAAGGGGCACCTTACGTGTCCTGAAGCTGACTGCCCCACAGGGCTCTGCTCCGCTCCACCACAACCGGCTCCGCTCTGCACAACTCACCGTCTCACGACCGGCTCCGCTCAGCTCGCCGTCTCACGAACACACCGCTGTCTCACGACCGGCTCCGCTCAGCTCGCCGTCTCACGAACAAACCGCTGTCTCACGACCGGCTCCACTGCACACTAGATCTTCCGGCTCCCCACTACTTGACACAGTGCTCAGTGATTTCAGCTCTCAGTGATTTCAGCTCATAGTAGTGGTAGCCTTAGTGCTGGTGCACTATAAGGCTGAAGTGAATTCAGCACAGTACCTGTAACAAAACTCTTAATAGACCCAAAATTAGCTCTGACATTCCACAGTGGAGAGAGACAGAGGTGCAATTGGTGCTTCAGGCCCTCACAAAGGGGCCTACACCACCAGGCACTAATACCTGTCTCAAGTCTTTCTCAATTCACAGAGTTTTGGAACCCATGTCCCTTGCCTAGTGAGTGCTACTCAGTTGATGGTGAGTCCTCCATCATAACAAAAAGGCCAAGTACAGTTCCAAGCACAGTTCCCATAATCAGGGTACTAACAATTTATTCTTCCCACCCCAATAACAGAGACACTGGGGATACCACAGCAGCCAAAGTGACCATTTGGGCAGTTATGGCCTCATTCTAGGCGGGGTGGGTGTGCCTATGCAAATGAGATCAGCCCCTGAAGTTCTTTTCCACAACTTGCCACACCTCACCACCAGATGTCAGGGTGGAGCCCACCCTGTCTCTGCTTACAGTTCAAAGAGTTTTACAGGTTGTGATAGATCCCCAGGGTGCAGCTTGGACCTGTGGGACAACTGTGCCCCCTTATCTCTCCAGCCTGGGCTGTCTTTCATGATGCTTTGCTAGTGACAAGCAGAAAACCTCTCAAGGTTCTGTGATCACTCAGTCAACAACATGTAGGGACATACCCAGCTAAATTGCATGAATGCTCTCTGAGCCAGTCATGAAGCATACACAGGGAAACACCAGCAAACCCCCCACCCCAGTCTCCAGCCTTGTGCCCCTGAAATACACTGTTTTAAACTGTTCAAGACTCTCTTGAGCAATGCAAGCTCATTAATTAGTTCACCACTTTGTCAAAAGCTAGTGAACATTCACTAGCCTTGGTAATCTGAGCTGATTCCCCAAGCACTTTAGACAAACTCACTGGTAAGGATAAAACATTAAAATAAGTTTATTAACTACAGAATTATAGATTTCAAATGATTATAAGTGTAAGGCATAAAAGTCAGAGATAGTTACCTAAGAAATAAAAAGTAAACATGTATTCTAAATCCTAAACTTTATGAGATGCAGTAAGTTTAGAATCAACAGCATGTCTCACCCCACTGTGTGTTGCAGGCAGATTACAGTTGTTAATACACTGGCTGTATTTCCTTCTCAGCCTGGGACCAATCTCCCCAGTTTACTCTTTGTCTCTGCAGCATTCTTTTTTGCCTTCAAAGTAGGTGTGGGAGGAGAGAGGTGGTCTCATGGTGCCATTGTCTCTTATTTTATACTTTCCATTCATGTCCATGAAAAAAATACTGGCCCAGACATGTCCTGGTGGACTTAGCTGAGGCTTTTGTCTACATTAGAGCTTTTGTCTGCAAAATTTTGTTGGGCAGGGATGCAAAAAACCCACCCCTCTGACTGACAAAAGCGCCAGTGTGGACAGAGCTCTGTCAGTGGCATAGAGTGGCTACACAGGAGACCTTACAGTGGCTCAGCTGTAGCAGTATAGTTGTGCAGCTGTAAGGTCCTTAGTGTAAACATAACCGGAGTCACAGAGTTGAGCAATCCTCATTGTGTGGTGCTTGTGCAATTGTCTATTACTGAATTGTAAATCTCTTGTTTACAATTCCCCTGCTGGTCAATGGCTGGTGATGGTAGCTTAACATGCATCTGGTTATGGGTCATCTCCTCTGTTGCCACTGGCGAACTAACAGCGTGTGACTCTCAGACACAACATATTTAAATAGCAACCATGTAATAAAATTTCATAACTCCATATACAATGATGATACATATTTTGACAGAATAATGAGTTTCCACAGATCATGAGCTCACATATGATGAAATATCACAACCCTACACAAATGATGAATATAGACGTTACAGGGGACTGTTTTGAGGTACAGCATGTCACACAGGTTTACCAGTAACAAAGTTTATGGCTCTTTCTGCATGCATTCTGTACAGCACATCTAGATAATTTATCATCAACCAATCATGACTAGCTCTCAATGTCTAATTTTTTATATTTCTTGTGTTTTTTATGAAATCACAGCAATATACCTTATATATCTTGTGTGATAGTAAAATCATATAATGGAAATCTGACCACCCCCCGCCCCCAATCAATACACAGAATCTGAGTCCCTAGTTCTTTGTAAGTGCCACAATACGGAAAACTAATCAATTCTACATACCTGCTTTAAACAAACCTAACAAGTCTGCTAATTTAAATATACAGTGGAAACTAATAATATTCTATTATCTCTATTTCTATAGACTCAGTAAGTGTTCCAGGTAAGAATAATCTTTATTTTAGGTTTATTTAAATTGACAGCAGAGAGCAAAACATTTTTAAATGGTAGTTCTCTGGAAAAGTATTCCGAGTTTTATGATACAAATTATGGAAGATTTGAAAATGCCAACTGTGGTAAAATTATTCATGTAACAATTGTTTTACATTGACAGATCACTGAGGAGAAAAAACAACTTTAATGGACCTTGTCCAAAATGAAATTTTTATAATTCAGTAGTGGAACTCTCATATTGTTCATTACATTTAAATTGCAAAGTTATTGTATTCCCCACTGTCTCCACAGAAAACAGGATACAAATTCAGGAAGATGTGTGCATTAGAATGGGTTGGCTCATCCCCTTTGCTTCCAGAAATATAGGGACTCAATTCCAGAACTTCTTTCTGACACATGGAAGGGTGAAGGGTACTGTACAGTAGCCCCAGCCCTGAAGCTCCATCATGCTTTAGAGATGAGGAGACTGGAAAGGGAAGAAAGGGACCAATCTCTCTCCTCAGTACTGTCCTTTAATGATTCTGTGGACTTACAAGCAGAAATCTTCAAATGTCTGCCTTTGATAATAGTGCTTCTAATTAACTGTTGATAGAGAGCTGGTCTATTGCCATATCTAGATATTGTACCTTAATTCATAAGACATCTCTTCACTGAATAGATTGTCCCATATGATTCTCCACTGTTGTCAGTTTGTCAGAAAAAGCTCTCTGCTAACAAAAGAAGAAATTAAGTGACTATTTACAAAGCTTAATATTGAGTGTCTTTAGCATTTTCAGGCTAGATCTTCAAGTTTGTTAATAAAATAGTGATGATAAAAGGGCCTTATCATGTACTTTTATCATGCGGTCTGATTAGGTTGTATGATAAACCCTTAGTACGCTTGCCAACTAATAGATGTTTACTTTTGGGTCACATGTTATGGGCATCTGCCTTTAGAACTGAAGGTCCTAGATTCTATTCTCAGTGCAAATATGTTATCTGGCAATATTGTGTGTTTGTGCTTATGACTTTAATACAAGATCATTTTGGCATTGTTTCAGAAGGCAAATCTAGTTCATTTTTGAACTGTGTGAAACTTTTGCAATGAAATTCAAAAGCATCTGAGTTTCATCTGATTTGAGGTTCTGCTACAAACCTTGGTCAGGACTTGGAGCAGATATGCTTAGCATTTTAGTTAGTTAATGAAGCTAGCCTAAGTTTTCACAAGCATGGGTTGATTTATTGTTTCAGGTGTGAACGGTGCTAAACTGAAAAGTTACACCTGGTTTCCACCCTGAAGCAAGGACACATTGCTCTAAACCCAAAAGCAAATGCAAAATATCAAACACATAGTTCAGTGCAAAAGGAAATAGAAAGTGCTGGGAATTGAAACCTGCAATCTTCATACAATTCCTGAAATTTTGTCCCCCACAAGAAGCAATTTATAAGCCAGAAAAATATTGAAAAGGGAAATTACCATAAATATGTAGAAACACTGAGTTTGTTACTCTAAAAATAACTACACTCCAGGATCCCCTAGAGATTCCTAGTGGCAGGGAAAATCTTTTTGTGCATGTTCTGTACAGACCCAAGTGTACTTCTTCTCACAGCTTGTGCTAACCAACTAATACATCACCTGTATTATTATTAATGAGTATGGTGTATCTGTTATATCTTGTTTTTTGGGTGCTGCATCTTGAAATAGAAAGAAGTCTCCCTCCAAGCTGTAGGGGCAGCTGCCATTTTGTATTCAGATGCAGCCTCATGCAGAGGGAGTCATTCACACAGTGTATTCTCTAATGAAAACCTTCCTTTCTTGTTTTGTTCTCTTAGGTCTTGTCTATAAGGGGTTGCTTAACAGCACAACTCCACAGCCACAGTTATATCAATATAGCTCCCCCTGTGGATACCCATACTTGAATAAGAGCACCCTTTTCCAGTTTAGAGTAAACTGCTTTCCAAGTGGTGTAAGCAAAAGCAGGGAATGTGGACGTTTATATGGGGTTTATATCAGGCCGTTAACTGGAAAATCAAGTTCATTCTGGCTGAAATCCTGTGGTTGCTCTTTGTGTTTGGAAGAACATAACAGGTCCAAATCCTGATTGCTTTTCTCCTGCAAGCAGTCCCATTAGATTGGGTTGGGTGAGCAGGATGTGTCCACAGGACAAAGTCAAGTAATTTGATAACAAAGTATGTTACCAAAATATTTGTCCTTTATCTACTAGTAAAGACGAGCAGTACAATTTAGCAAACAGATTTACCCTGTCATCTTTAGCTTAAAGGCACTACAAAGCTGCCTTGGAAAATTTGTTTTTATTGCCTAATGTGTCTGTGCTTGTTACTTCATTTCACATTTTTCTGTGTGTGTTTTCCATAGAACAGTACTATTAATGAGATATAATCAAGATCCAGGAAGATCGATGCAAATGTATGCTGGATAGTTTCATATATATCTTTTAAAAAGTAATGAAGTTATTATATATTCCTTAAAATGAGGTGTTCAGCAGAGATTTGGGGAAAGTGCAACATCTAATGCTCCATACGCTTTCCCCCCCACTTACTGCCCCTGGTTGTTCTATGTCAATATAATATTTACGCTAAGGTGTACTTGTGCATCTGTTACCAGGCAAAGTATTGGCTAAATTACACCTTCCCTCACACAGGAGTGTTATGGAAAGAAAAAGGCTCAGTGAGCATTAATGCATGGGCATCTGCTGAAGATACAGTCATAATTGGTTTCAAAACTCTGAGGAGCACAATGGAATGGAGCTCGCTAGTATGTCTGACCCCCCACTTCCCCCGAAGGGCCATTTCAGAAAGCTTAAAAAAAAACAAAACAACCACCGGTAAAGCAAGTTCTCTGTTGTGAACTCCAACTGCCAGGAAGCAAGATACTTCTTTTAGGGCCTTTATCGAACACCCATTGGAGTCAATGGGAGTCTTGTCATCATTGTCAACAGGAACTGGATCAGGCCCTCAAAAGGCAAAAACAATTATCAAGCTGGTGCTCAGGCAGTGCATCTCTTCCCCTCCCCTTGGGGCCAAATTCAAAACCAGCTGAAATCAATTAAATGACTTAAGCGGTCTTTGGAATCAGACCCATAACACCTCTCAGCCTCCCAGAAGACACTGAGGCATAATGGCCAGATTTTTATCCCTTTCACACATGGAGTGGTACCTTATTCCACAAAGAATCCCATTGTGAATAGTTCCATTAAAATCACAGTAAGAGACAACTCAACATGAATAAAGGTGGCACAATCTGGCCATAAGTGGTTTAGCTATAGTTTTCTTTAGTAGCTTTGGAGATAGTTAAATGGGTAAGTGGAGCACCCACACAGCATTTATGAGTATTCTAAATAGTTTTCTAACACCAAAAAAGTTAAGAGGCTATGAAGTGTGTAGCCATAGGGCAAGTTTGCCTATTATATTCACTTGCTTGCCTTCATTATATTTAGCTGCTTTCATTATATTCAGCTATAGCGCATGAAACCTATAGGACTGTATCCGTAAAACATTAGCTGAAGCTTAAGTTAGCATAAGCGTGATTAAGTAGGCTTTGGCATAGATAAATGCCCTAATGGTTATCTTTAGATTTTGAGAACTAAGGAGAGCTTGCTCAATGGTAGGAGCTAGAATGTACCAGTAAATGCTACCATAAGGAACATGAAAGTAATAACCACAAATCTGCTTAAGCAAGGGGTGATGAATGATAATGAGCTAAGATGGCAGTTACACATATCAATATGTGAACCTATAGAATAAGTGCAGCTCAGTATTATGAGGGTGAAAAGGCTAAATTTGGGCTTGGAGGACTGAGCATGAGCAGATGATGCTCAGGCCCTGTAACAGAGCAGCCACCATGTGGTCCGTAGTTTGGTTTTTTGGGGACTTCTTCCTTCACTGTCTGCTTTCTACTACTTGACCCTTCAACTCATTGAGGAACTTGGACCATCGGACACTGTGGCATGCCAGAGAGAGGGCAGGCTCCTTTGTCTCTTACCACCAGGACCTCAAGGAAGGGTGTGAGTATGCAATTCTAAGAGTTTATGCAAAGAATGCTACCACAGATAACCCCAATATTGTATTATCTCTATCTTTTTCTATGGCTTGTGTCCTTTCTGGCTTTGTTCATTATTTTAATAAAGATATCTAAGGTTTTACTTCGCCCTCACTGTGAGTGCCCTTGTCACCCACCCCGAGAATCCCTAGAAGATATTGAACTCCGTAGAGTTAGTCCTGTGTAGCTTGATTCTGGGGTAAGAACCTTTCACAATCAGATCAATTGGCCAATCAATCCAGACATTATTAATCTTAAAAAGGGTCAGGAACAAGTGGAACGATATCTGTAGTGTGGTGAGGTGAGGCAATCTTCATGAACAGTACTGAGTAGTGTAGTACACACTGTTTCTGTCTTCTCCCATCCTTGAACTTGATGATTTAAGTGAACACTATTGGAATTTTTTTTGGTGTATTTTCTTCAGAAAATTGTTCTGGCAAATTTGACTATTCAGGAGTTCAGGTACTATAATACTGCACTTTCCCCTCCTCCCCTTGCCCTGGAATTGTTTAATTTTTTGATGGAAATTCAAAACCCAAAATATTTTGGCCAAATATTTGAACATGTTGCTGGGTGCCTGATGGGAGAGTAGTTTGGGTGTCTCATGCTCCCATTCTCATCTATAGGCTGGTTCCCTACTCAGATTACATCTCCCATGATGCACCATGGTCTCCCATCTTGGAGAAGGGATTCAGTGCATCAGGGAAGATGTAGTGTGTTCATGAAGCTCAGGGACATAAGACAACCAGATGACAACTCCCATGAGCAATGTTTTCAAATAGAAAGATTTTGGTTTTCAGCTTACGTATTTTATTTTTGCAGTATTTGGTTTTGTGACCAAAAAAAGTCTTCTGTAGCAAGCAGGTACCTTGATGAAAAATTTCATTTAATCAAAAAAATCTAATTTTCTGTCAAAAAAAGTTGACCATATATGCTATCAGAAGAAACCAGTTCTTGTCTCCTTTTCTTAATTGCTGTTTTATTATATGACATCTTTTTGTATAATTCACTGTAGTTTGTCAATTGTCAGTTTGAGACTTAAAAAAGCATGTCAAAATGTAAATAGTTTGGCAAAGTACTTTTCTTAAAAAACAAATAAAAGAAGTTTTCCAGACTTCAGTCAAAACATTCAGCTTCTAAGTTAAAGCAAAGCAGGGGGGCAAAGATACTTGGAAAAGAAGAGGAGGGAAAAGAAAGAATCATATACCTTTGAATGGTTGTGGGACATAGAGAAAAAAGCATCACTTGAAGTATCAGGGCTTCTGTAAGCCAGTGGACTAACTCACTGGTCTGTGCACCCAAAGAACACTCTCCAGACAGGATTCTAGTCCCTTTTCCTTCAAAAACTCAAATAGTTTTAATTCATTAAAACCAAAACTTACACAAATTCAGCATATGAATCATGTCCTTTCCCTCTAACCTAGAGTCTTCTGCAAGAGGCTGTCTGCTCTGCGCAAGATTATAATGCACAGACCATTTGCCTGGGAGTCAAATGTTAACCATGGACTAGATTCACAAATGTACTTAGGCATTACAACACCTAACCCCTGGGTGCCCTGCTCCTAGTGAAATTCTGAGCTCCAAATTAGGTACCCAGGCTCCCCATACAATGCATGGGGAAAGATAGCTGCCTAAGGAAGGGATTCTCAGAAGCCAGCAGCAGAGAATCACCAAACTAGCCAGGAGTGAAATGCAGAGGAGTCTTGGCTCAGAGAGACAGAAAAAAAGACATTGACTCTATAATCGAGTGTCAGGGCCTTATCTGGGTGGGGGCAGTCAGGTTCATGTCCCTGCTTCAAGAAATGCACATACATACACACATACACCTCTTGACCCCTTCACTGTATTTTGTGTGAGGCTGAAGCCTGTAAGCTGCACTGGCAACATAGGCAGAGCAACATGCAGTTTGAGAATCCTGCTTTAGGGCTGCTAAGGCTTGGTCCTGTGCTGGGGCTCAGAGCAGCTCATTAGGTGTGGGGCTGTGCCAGGATTTAGGCAGCTTTGCACAAACTCACTGGTGGAAACTGGGGTTGAAAGGGATGCCAAATCACTCTGTTTGAAAACTTACTAACAATATTTAGTTTAGAGAAACAAGAAATGGTAGGCCAGGTTTGACTAATTGTTTATCTTACTGTTAACTCAGGGGTGTGGCTCCTGCTATTTAGTAACAGAGGTTGTTTCACATTCTTTAGGGGATCCAATTATTCACCCTGGCTAGCTAATTATAAAAGAAAGGAAAAGAAAACATTAAACATGGATGACTGAACACAAGTGATAAACTGGTTACTTTTGTTTCAAATATCTTCTGCATCGCTGTCTGTGGAGAGCTTTTAACAGAGATTACATGCCCCTGAGAGTGAGCACCTCTGAGATGTGCTTTCTTTTTCTAAGTAGAGACCAAAACTACATTGTTTCCCAAATGAATCCATTCTGTAGTATATCGTCAGCTATCTAAGAATGTTTAGTGATGTTTTGGGGATCCCTCAGACCAAAAAGGGGTTCTGTCACCACCTGCCTTGTAACTTTGGTTTCCTCAGTGCTATGCTGCTTTAGCTCAGAGATCTGACACAAGTAGCCAGCCTATGAACATAAAGATTTCAGTCTGGCTTCCAGCCATCTAGTTACTCCATGCAGGGTGACCCCACTAGCCTTTCTGGTCCCAAGTCCCCCCAACTCCATCTCCCTGAGTCCTTAACTATCAGATATTTGGACATTTCCCTCATTTATCAGTTCACTTTGGGACATACTCCGCACAGTTTGCACACCAGAAACCTGCTTGGGGTAAAATCAAAGTTTTATAAAAACAAAGTTTATTTAACAGAAAAATCATAGATTCAGAGATGAAACAGTATGTGTTTGCTTTTCCTTACAAGGTACACAGAAAAGAAACAAAGACACAATCTCAGGCCTGGTCTACATTAGGAAATAAAGTTGGTATAACTATATCACTTCATGAAAAATCCACACTCCTGAACGATGCAGTTAAACAGACCTAACACACAATGTAGGCCATGCTAGGTTGATGCGAGAATTCTACTGTCTCTTGGGGAGGTGGACTATCTACACCAATGGGAGAATCCCTTCCATCGGTGTAGGTAGCATCTTCATTGAATCATCACAGTGATGTCACTGCAGCATTTTAAGTGTAGACAAGTCCCCAGGCTTTACACTTCTATATTAGCTAAATCCTCTTTTCTAACAGAAGTTACCTATTGACTTTGAACAGGCACCAGGATTGTTTTGTTTTGTTTTTCAGTTCACTACCACATATAGTTTAGCTTCTGTAAACTGGGCACTCTGAAAACATTAAGTACCATAAGCAGATTCAGACAGAACTGACACAGTTGAACCATTGTCTACCATCAGGTCATTGAAGTGTGGCTGTCCTGTCTGCAGGGGCGCGCATGTCAACACAGCAAAACAGTCTGTGAACAGGGTAAGGCGAAATGCAATTATCTATATTCAAGACAGTGACTTCAGGGGCAGGGATATGACATAGTTGATTTCTGGAGTGAGACATGTGCATGCTTGAACAAAATATCCTGCCTTTCCACAATGACACCAAGCTTGTTTTGCAGGGTATCCTGTGTGGCTGGCCATGTTCAGTAGACATCCACCATAGAACCATGGTTTGTCTAAAGGAAAAGGAGCATGTGGAGATACATGGCATTATTCAATGTCCTGTATTAAATGTCCATTTACCACAATCTTGTCTATCATTCCTGTGCTGATATGGAGAATGCACTGTTAATTAATTAACTACTTGGACATGATCTGTAGTGCTCTAAGCAATTATTTAGCCTCTATCAGAGCGAACTCATTTCGACTAGCACTATGAATAGCTTTCTGTATAGTTAGTTCTGCTTATAGTAGTAACTATCCACATATACATTCTATAGCTCTTTTTTTCCACAAGTAGGACTCAGATAATATCATTGGCGATGTCCCCACATTGATATGTAATAAAAAGTTCCCGTAAAGTAGCAACATTTCTGTGGACATACGCTTTCTCTATATGTTGGGCAAGTCTGACACTACTACCAGAGTTTACTTTAGGCATGAAAAAGAAGTTCTGTACACCTCAAACTGCAGTTTATCAGTCGGGGTATCAGGAGAAGGAAATCCATAAAATATATAAAGTATAAAAAAACACTATAAATGTGTTTGTCATTATAAGTTCAGAAATAGTAAAAGATTTCATACACGTGTATTTCAACTGTTCTTGGAACTAATCTTATTATATTAATAGACAGTGAGTGAATTGTGAGAAATTACTCCTATTATATATTGCTAGATGTGCATTCATCATCATCAAACCTGAAGCATTTACAAACATCAACATCTGGACATATGCCCAAATCTTGAAATATACCAATGTTCCCTCTAATTTTTTCCATCCATGTGTGGAATGAATTTTGTTATGTGAACCAAGGTACCGTGCGGATGTGTGACACCAGTAGAAACAAAAAACCTAGATATAATATATATTTTTAAAAAGTTACCATAGGGATAATTACTCCAGCCAGGACAGGTAAGGCATTTTAGAACTCACTATTCAAATAATTAAATTTAAGCATAAGAGAGAAATAAAAATTATGAATGCATAGACCAGTCAAAAAACTCAAATAACAGCACTTTGAAAGAATAAAATTACAGAGAATATATGTGCACTGCAGGAAGTATCAAGTAACAACAACAACAATAATACAAGTATATGTCGGGAGGTGAGTGTGAAAGTGCGTGAGAGAGAGAGAGACACACACACAGTGTGTATGTGTGAGAGAGACACACAGTGTTTGTGTGTGAGACAGAGACACACACAGTGTGTGTGTGTGTGTGTATGTGTGTGTGTGTGTGTGAGTGAGAGAGAGAGAGATGCATCGCCCCTTTAAGTATGTTCACAGCCTGGCAGGACTCCCCAGTAGACTGCAGCTGCTCTGGGAAATCCTTCAGTTAATCAATATTGCTAACTCTCACGGTCTAGGGTGCTTTTCCTTAAAGCCCCAGTGTGTTATACACAGGCCCAGGAGGATGATATTTGAGGAAGAAGTCTGTATATACAGCATCCCCTTGAGTTGTGGGAGATGTGGAGGGGACTAAAATTTAAAAGTATCTGTATGCCCAAAATGTGGAATCCTGGCTGGCAGTTCTGACATGGAGCCGCATGCCCATAGAGAAGTCAGGCCACTGCCCCAGTTCCAGGCAACATGGATCCAGGGTGGGAGAACACATCTCCCAGACCGCATTCCTCACTGAAAGGGGCCATTTTTTTCTTATTCTACAGAGGACCCAGCCTCTCTGTCCATCAGAGGCAGCTCTGTGGAGGTTACTGTCATTCTAGTGTTTACACATCAGTTTACAGTGTTATGACTCTATAGTCACAATGGAAAAAGACAGAAACTCAGGGATAGTTTTAATTAAAGAGCAGAATTTCAGGCGATGGCAAAATGCAGCCCAAATGGTGGAACCTCACTAAAATCCTGAGCACTGCTCTTTCTTTTCAGCCCTATGGTTTGCTGCTGTATGTTGCCTTTAAGTAGATTGGCACTCAAAACAGCCACAGCAGCAGCCACAAAGGAAGTCCCACTCCTGAGCCCTGTCGTATGTCCCCCCACCCCAGCTCGGCAGAGATGGGGTACAGGAGAGGGGAACACCCTGACATCAGTGTCCCCCTTTCCTCCTGCTATGCACAGCAATCAGACGGCTCCCGGGAGCAGCTCCAAGGCAGAGGGCAGGAGCAGCATGGCAGTCGGCAGAGGGACACCTGAAGTGCAGGGCACTTGATTGCTTGCTGGGCGGCTGCCCAGCCATGCAGCTTAGAGGGAACTTAGTACCCCACTATGCACCATTCCTAGGCCCTTTGTGCATTTTCAGCATTACTGCCTGAATCAGAATACTACTACTCACAGGAGCACTCGGTCCACTTCAATAGTTTCTTGTCTTTTATATGGTCCCCAAACAGGAATGTCTGAGCTTTGTAGAAAAGAAAAGTTTAAATGCAATGGTTTCCCTTTGTAAAGGATTTTTTTTCTGGGAACACAGGAAGATGAATTAATATCCGAATAGGATATTGATATTCAGATCAACTGAGATAAAATTCTCTTATCTTCAAAGATATTTTCTTTATTTTGGCGTAGCTGTTTGGTGATGAATTGCTTGCAAAATCTGATCATTTTCTTGCCTAAAAGCCTGTTCCATTCAGATCTTATCAATCTCATATTTTAAATGTAAAACTTTTCTCAGATATTTCTCCAGAAGTAGTGCGAACTCTTCTCTTTCTTCTACTGGAAAAGCATCACACATTTTGTACATAAACTTGTTTTTCAAGTGCAGCATTTCTAAAGTTTCTTTATGTTATTTTATTGTACAGCTGAACAACCCAGAAAGTAGTTTTACCTTTCTTTTCAGATCTTTCAAGCTCATTCTTAATTGTTATCTGATTCCCCAGGCTTTCAATTGTACAGTTTGAGCATAATCATCCAAGGTAGCGATGTGCTGCTAAGATTTTAACAAGCTCCCCCACCAAAAATGTGTTTTAACTTATAACAAATCCCATGCTAGAGGTATGCATGCACTTCTGGGAAGTGTGATGGGAGTCTGGGGAATCTAGTCATTGGCTGTCCCGTTAAACCAAAATGTCTTTATACATAATACTGTCAATATAGCATAGAATACAACTGCTATAACTTAAAACTGGATATTTGTCTGTGGGTAAGGGGTAGAGATTCAGAAGTGTTTTCTAGAAGGTATTTTTTTAATACCTGGTGCTTGGTGTATTTTGGTACATTCCACAAGCAAATAAATAAATAAAAATAGAACAATTCTTCTTTAGTAATTAGTTAATCTCTAGGTCTTATAAATAAATTCTGGCAGTGATGATTTAGCAGTATCTAAAGTGGGGGTAAACTCCATCGACACTGGGAAATCTTTCAACCAAATCTTTCCCTTCACTTTGATGGCAGAATATTAACAAGGGGATTCCAGAAGCCCTTGAGAGCCCCTTCTGCACATCACTGCTGCAAGTTATTATTATTTATATTATGGTAGCTCCTGGAGATCCCAACCAAGATTGGGGTGCTGTTGTGCTTGGCAAACAAAAACCACAAGGTAATACTCTTGACCCTGATACTTGAGAGTTAGGTACAAAGAATCCTCTAGTCCCACTGAAGTCAGTGGGATAGATGACCTACTATTAAAATGGGAGATTTTTTATTTTAAATTAATGGAATGCTGAATTGATAGCTCTGGATACCAAAATCCTCTCCTTGTATACACAGAACAGGAATGACATGGGCAGAGCCTTTGCAAACTTCCCTATCAAAGTAATTTATTTGTATGCCAGAGGCAGAACGCTCCATTGCCTAATTGCCATTATTGTGAAGACATTATTTCCAGGTCCTCATTTTCCAAGAGCCTCTATTTGTGCATGCTTAACATCCAACACACAAACCTTTGCCTGCACGTTTTTGAATGTGCAAATGCTATCAACTGTGAACGGAAACATCATAGCTAAAACAACGCACACACAGGTGTTTGCTTCCTCATGGTTGCATGCACACAAAAGGAGACCAGATTAGAAAAATGACCTCTAATGTCTAACTTTTCTTCTTCTTTTTTCATGCAAGCCTTTGCAGTTTGATGTTCCTGTTCTTTTCAACTACTTTAAATAGACCTTCAGCTTTCAAATATTTGTAGACAATTAATATACCTCCCCTTCTCCTTTTTCCAGTCTGTGCACACAGTATTAGTTTCTTTTAACTTCTCTTCTTAGTTCATCTATTCTAATCCTTTAATTATTTAATCATCTTCCTTGGACTTCTCTGTAATTTATTGATGCACTTTTTATGAGAAGGTATCTCAAGTTGTAGTGCTTTCTCTCATTTTTCTCTCTCTGTCTCTCTTTTTTTTGATAGATCAAGGCAATTTAGCATAATATGCATGTTAACCCTAATCTTCTGGATGATTACCCCAGCCTAGTTTTCTAGCATTTTCAGAGGTACATTAGAGAATGCTGTACTGGGAAACAGGGAGGCTGCTGGGAGACAGGCCCTCAAGAGATGGGATTCCTTCCACCCAGGAATCCTCATCCTCCCACATCTCTGCAGCCAGTAAAGCCCTTTTATGCAAGCCTGCACTCCTGAAATAATCTGGCAAGGAGCAGACAGGTAGGAGAACCATAAAGTTTTGAAAATCTAATGGTATATTACATTTAATGAATCTAGCTCTATCTCTAATAAGTCCAGGCGAATTCACGTATGTTACTGATTACACACCCCATCCCTCCAACAAACAGTAACTTATGTAGACTATATGCAGGAAAAGAACAGTCATAAATCTATTACTAATTTTCCATTAACTTTCAAGTTTTCAACATGACAGTCTACAGACAAGATGTCTGTGCATCCTCCACTTTGAAAGAGGTATTGTAGAAAATTGAAACTTCTGCCACTTCAAAGGAAAAGCTGATCCATGCTTTCTTTATGTGCATACACGCTGAAACAGGTAATACCCTGTGATGAGCAGAATACAGCATTTGCCTTAAGCAGGCTGTATGTAAACAATACAGAAGGATATTGCTGATAAAAGGAACTACTAGAGATAAGAATGTCTGGAGGGAAAAAAGGAACTCAAACTGACATGAAACACTGGAAAAAATCTGTATAACGTGCAAATGTCATCTCCTCTGATGGAATTTATGCAAAGTGATGTCATAAACCTAGCTCCTTTCGTGAGTCAACCACAGTATATCTGAGACAGATCATAACAAAGGGGCTTGTGTCTTAAAATTATATTAAAAGCCTAGAATGGTTTCAGCAATTTGTTTCCACAAGCTGAAAACACTTGAATGGACAACTGAGAAGGCTGGCGCCGAAAGCTGGACATGTATGTTGGTTACATCAACAGACTTACCTTATATTTATGCATTTGTATACCTGTATACTATTGCTTCAGATAACCTTTTAACGTTGTAGATGGCTATTTTTATATACTATCCCAAGCAGTTAAATGTTGTGCTACCTTCAAGACACAATAATATCACTTGGCTCCTTAGATAACATTATTAATTCTCCCATTTTTATATTTGTACAGAGAAATGATACTACTTTTTGGGTGCTGTGTCACATGGGTTTCCTTGGGAGCCGAGGCCCAAAGGCAGGAACCTGTCAGCAGAAGACAGCTGGAAGACAGGGTAGCAGCTGCTGGGGAAAGTTGGGGGAGGGAAAGAAAAGAATATTCATCATTAGGGTTGAGCATTTGAACACAAACTCAGTACATTCAAGCAATGGGTCCCACACAATATTAACTCATGGCATGGCATATTAAGTTATCACATATATTAACATATTGGACAGTACCACAACATTTTATCTATTAGTTGTGATTGCTGTGGGAGCTAAGGTTCAATTTTGTTCATTGAAATTCATAGGGCTAGATTGTGAGTTGGACAATGTGTCTGCGTACAAACCTGAGAGGGAACAAAAATCACCTCCCCATCCCTTTACATCCCTGCACTGGCTATCTGGACGTTGAGTATGGGCATGAAGGAGGAAGGTGGTAGTGTACAACCACTTCTCCCACCCTGGAGCAAGTGATTGTGGAGCGAGCTGGTAGTTATAGAGCCTTAGGGGGGAATTTTGTGATTTGCTGCTGGTATATGCCAGAAACAACTTATTTTTCTCCCTTCCCCTCCCCGCCCGCACAACAAGGGAGAAGGATGGGAACTGTGTCACAGAAGTATGTCACTGTGGCACAGTGCCTCCTAGGGGCTAATCTGGCGTGCTGGCAGATGAAGTTAACACTGGCAAATACTGTATGAAGTAATGTGCATTGAGTGGATTAATATGAACTACTCATCCACATTGCTGAGCACTAAACTAAATGTAACAGTTCAGGGAAAGAGCTCAGAATCAGCATGGACAGCTCACCTGGAACTGTGTTCAGATGTTTGTTGAAAGGGGATAGAGCACATAAAGAGGGGATTTTTTTGTAAAAATGATTGGAGGCATGGAAAGAGAAAATGAAACCTGCATGAACAGAGATTGAAAAGATTGGCACTGTTTAGTTTAGAGAAGAATAAGCAGGGCACAATAGAGGCATTCAAAACCACAAATGCTATACAGAAGATAGAGCAAATAAGAGCTCCTGATTTTTCTCATACAAGAAAAAACTGATATTTAAACTGGTAAAAGGAACTGCTTCTTTATGCAGTATATAGTTAATCCAAGAAATTTGATGCCAGAGTATATGAGTATGAATCAGAGTAGGATACTTATAGGAATGACAAGGACATCTGTAGTTACATTAGATAGGATTAAAAATGAGAAGGGATACAAATTTGTACAGGACACAAACTGGCTTTCTATCAGTGAGGTAGGCACTTCTATAATTGTCTACTGTGGATTTTTCTTTGAATCATCTCATATTGGGAACCGTGAAACACAGGATACTGATCTAGGTTAACCACTGGCCTGATCTGGTAATTCCCAAGTTTTGTATTCCTCTCAGCCATGGCAGTCTTTATGAACTCTAATTATAAAACTGCACCACATAGACCAAGGACAGAGCATAGAGTAGGCTCATTTCTCAATGAGGTGGGAAAGAAAATAACAGAAAATGTGGAAATGGCAGAGGTGCTCAATGACTTATTTGTTTTGGTTTTCCCCAAGAAGGGTGGTGGCAATTGGACATTTCGCATAATGAATGCCAGTGAAAATGAGATAGGATCAGAGTCTAAAACAGGGAAAGAACAAGTCAAAAATTACTCAGACAAGTTAGATGTCCTCAAATCACCAGGGCCTGATGAAATGCATCCTAGAATACTCAAGGAGCTGACTGAGGAGATATCTGAGACATTAACAATTATCTTTGAAAAGTCATGGAAGATGGGAGACATTCCAGAAGACTGGAAAAGGGAAATATAGTGCCCATTTATAAAAAGGGAAATAAGGACACCCCAGGGAATTACAGATCAGTCAGCTTAACTTCTGCACCCAGAAAGATAATGGAGCAAATAATTAAGGAATCAATTTGCAAATACCTTGAAGATAATGAGGTGATAAGTAACAGTCAGCATGGATTTGTCAAGAACAAATTGTGTGAAACCAACCTGATAGCTTTCTTTGACAAGGTAACAAGCTTTGTGGATGGGGGCAAGTGGTAGATGTAGTATATCTTGACTTTAGTAAAGCTTTTGATACTGTCTCACTTGACCTTCTCATAAACAAACTAGGGAAATGCAACCTAGATGGAGTTACTATAAGGTGGGTGCATAACTGGGTAGAAAATCGTTCGCAGAGATTAGTCATCAGTGGTTCAAAGTCATGCTGGAAGGGCATAAAGAGTGGGTTCCCACAGGGATCAGTTCTGGGTCTGGTTCTGTTCAATGTCTTCATCAATGATTTAGATAATGGCATAGATATTACACTTTTAAATTTTGTGGATGATACCAAGCTGGGAGGGGTTGCAAGTGCTTTGGAGGATAGGATTAAAATTCAAAATGATCTGGGCAAACTGGAGACATGGTATGAAGTAAACAGGATGAAATTCAATAAGGACAAATGCAAAGTACACAACTTAGGAAGGAACAATCAGTTGCACACATACAAAATGGGACAGGACAGCCTAGGAAGGAGTACTGCAGAAAGGGATCTGGGGGTCATAGTGGATCACAAGCTAAATATGAGTCAACAGTGTAACACTGTTGCAAAAAAGGCAAACATAATTCTGGGATGTATTAGCGTGAGTTTTGTAAGCAAGATATGAGAAGTAATTCTTCCTCTCTACTCCGAGCTGATTGGGCCTCAACTGGTGTATTGTGTCCAGTTCTGGGCACCACGTTTCAGGAAAGATGTGGACAAATTGGAGAAAGTCCAGAGAAGAGCAACAAAAATGATTAAAGGTCTAGAAAACATGAGCAATGAGGGAAGATTGAAAAAAAATGGGTTTGTTTAGTCTGGAGAAGAGACGACTGAGAGGTGACATGATAACAGTTTTCAAGTACATAAAAGGTAGTTACAAGAAGGAGGGAGAAAAATTGTTCTTCTTTACCTCTGAGGATAGAACAAGAAGCAATGGGCTTAAATTGCAGCAAGGGCAGTTTAGGTTGGACATTAGGAAAAATTTTCTAACTGTCAGGGTGGGAAAGCATGGGAATAAATTGCCTAGGGAACTTGTAGAATCTCCAGCATTGGGGATTTTTAAGAGCAGGTTGGACAAAAACCTGTCAGGGATGGTCTAGATAATACTTAGTCCTGCCATGAGTGCAGGGGACTGGATTAGATGACCTCTCGAGGTCCCTTCCAGTTCTATGATTCTATGAAGAGACAATTCTATATTTTGGGCTATTCCAAATACTTAAAATGTTTTTTTTAACGTTGGGCTAAGTTCCTGCCAAATTCAGTGTTCCAAAAATTATACTGAGTTCATATTTTTACTCTCAAATACAGATGAAAGGTCCTAAATTCTATTTTATGTCTTCTTCAAATGGCAAGTTTAAAAAAAAATAGTGAAAAAGAAATGAAAAAAGCTGTCATGGGTTGAAACTTCCTATGTAAAATTTCAGCACGGGAAGAATTTTAATGTGTAAATTATAAACATCTTGGAAGGGAAAATGCTGATATAAATTTAACTACATTATGGATGCAACTTCCAGGAGTTGCTGCAGTGCCTGGGCTAATAACTCTCTAGAGATTTGCTTTAATGTTCACCATGATTAGAATAACACTTAACAATCTTTGCTCCTAGGTAATAGATTCAATATTCTTAACTTTCCATTAACTTTTAGCTTTCTGTATTTTTTTAAAAAAAAACTTCTAATTTCTGAGATGGGATAATTTATTCAGTGGATAACATCACTGAGGAGACCAGGATTCTAGTCTCAGAGGTACAACTTATTTGCAGTGTGGCCTTGGACCAGTCACTTAACATCTCTCAGCCCATAGGGATAACCCATAACTGCTATAAGGGTGTTGTGAGGCTTAATTCATTAATGTTTGTAAAGCCCTTGGCAATCTCTGGATGGAAGGCAATATAAAAATGCAAATTATTTTTACAAAAATGAGTACAAGAGGGAAAAGAGAGAGCTGCAATTTCATCACTAGCTCAATACACCAACACCAAGCAAACTCATGGCTTAAGGGCCAAATTCTGCTGCCACTCCATAAATAAAATTCCTAAGGAAATCAATGGAAATTCTGCACAAGGAGTAGCTACAGGGAGGAGAGAAGTAGTAGACCAAAGAAAATGAAACAATACATCAAGTATTTCCCCACAAAGTAGATGTTTGTGTTTATTGTAGAGCAACTTGAAAAGCTCATGACTTCCATAATTATTGTAGTAGACTCCTACATGTGTTTGAAAGTATGTAACAGTTATTGTTTCCTGGCAACCTAGAAAATTACTGTATGTCAGTCATATTCCTGGTTGGCTGGCTGGCTGACCTTTAATTATTAGAGGCGATGGGCTACTGACTAACCTTTAATTATTAAAAACAAAATAAACTGTTACGTATGGCCCACCACTGTTCTCCTTAAAGTCTGTGTAAAACTTCCACTGATTTAAATGGGGCCACAATTGGAGCTTACAAACCATATAATTAAAGTACACTCTAAAAGGGATGAACTTTTGTAGGGAAGTTGCTGTCTCCCATAGGACAATTGGACTGTAATTATATTATAATACTGTTGTTCAGAATATATGCAGTGAACAACTATCACTCCTCTGTTCAATACATCAGGAAGGGTTGATGCTTTTTTAATCACTTGGCAGAATATAAATAAAGTCTTTGGAAAAGAATGCACTCACATGATGAATATTTTCTATTTTGGAAATACATCTCTGCTGCACTTCAACATTTTTTTTTGGTCTGCCATTTACCTGGACAGGAGAGCATTTTCCTGTAAAAACAACCTATCCACGTGATATTCCCAAAGTTAAAATTTATATAACATAACCCAAGCCAGCCACCTTTTGAGAGATACCAAATTTTTAAAGTCTGAGTCAATGATTTTCTATATTGAATGAAAAGCCTGTGACAGTTCACCCAAATCTATATCTGTTTAGTGTTAACCCATGCCATGCAACCACGAGCGCCATGAACAGAAGCAGCTACCAGGAGAGTTTCAGAGGGCATAGCTGTGGACACCATGCTGGGAGGTAGCAGGACTTGGTGAACGGTGCATTTGGTCCATCTGTGGGCTGTTTGTTTGACTGTTCATGTATTTGTTCTAAGTGTACTGACTGGCCCTGGGCCCATGAGTAATCAGCTGAGATAGGCATGTTTGTTGGTGCCTTGGTAAGCATCATGTGGAGCTTTGAGTCATGTTTCGTTTCCTGCCTGAAACCAGAAGACAGTATCTATGCATGAAGTGAAAGATGGTGGCTGTGCTGAAAGAAAATATTCTTCGATTGGAAAGACAAGTACAGAACTTGTGGCCCAATACATCTGTGCTGTGTTTGGGCCCACAGGCAATGCCCCAACATGATATCTCTTCCCTCTACATTTTTTAGTTGAAAGGCTTGGATCCTGAAGGGAAAAACAGCATAAAATGCAGACTGAGTATACAACTGTGGAAATCCAGAAAAGAAAGAAAGAAAGAATTTGAATAGTTGGCTATTAGAAATTGTAAATGAACTCTACAGAAAGAAAAGCTGAAAGGTCATTGGACTGAAACCAGTGAATGAAGAAAAACACAGTAGGAAAGAAGAGCATAAATGGAAAGTGTTTATTGTGCAACAGTGGTGGTTTTATTAACGCCTCAAAAGAAAGATCTAACAGATGTTGCTCAGAGTATGACTTGTGTCACAGAAAGAGGCAGCTGGAAAGTTTTGTATGGGCCCAATTTAGCAAACAACACAATTGGTTCCCATGTTGGAGAAGCACAAGGCTACAGAAACCCTAGTTGAAATCCGCTTCCATAACATCATAGAAGAGCTAGACACAATTTTTGTTGAATGGGACCTGTACCTCACACTATTAAAGGAAGGATGGAATGAAATTGAAGGAAGTAGAATAAACAGCATGACAGATGAACAAAGAGAAGCCTCAGACATAAATGGAAGTTCATTTAAAAGATAGAAGGTTCCTGAAAATCAGAGGGTTAACCTGAAGTGGTGAAACTTTTCAAATAACTTCCATCTAGAGATATGCATAAACAATAGATCAGGACAGAGTTCAGTAATGCATGAGTTATTAAACTGTTTCCTAAAGTCCCTCCTCCAAAGGAATCCATACAGGTGTCAGTGTCTGCTTGTAGAGAGCTCTCTTGCAGTTAGGAACTCTATGTGAGTTTAGGGACCACTAGTGCCTATCCCTTTGCAGCACTGATATCTCTCTTGCAAAAGGTTTTTGATAATGGTCTCGAATGTGGCACAACCACGCAAATTCTTTTGGACTGAAAAAGATGTGGAGGTACTAACAGTATATCATCATTATGAAACAAACGGCTGGAGGCTGTTGTGATTTAATAAAGGTAATGCTGGCCTTCCATGGGAATGTTTATTGGGTTCCCATGGACCAGGTATAGAGAGCAGAAAGGGAAATCTTGTGGGAATGAACTGAAAACACCTGAAATACCATCCAGCTAAATATAACGTACAATATATTGAAACAATGGCATGATTAAGACTGAAAGAGGTCAAATCAGAAGTATCTGAACTGAAGAAATCTGACAGGGTTCTATCTAGTCTCTCTCTGTTTAATAATTTCATGATCCATCTTGTACATGGTGGTAGTGTAAAGATAGTATAAAGATGGTAAACTGTAAGGTTAGGAATTGGTCAGTAACAAGTAAAGTAACCTGAGAAATGTTACCCAATGTTCTGATCGTGACTCGAGGTGAAGGAAGAACTTATGACCTCAAAAGACATTCTTCTTAGACATAGAAAACACTGACAGTATAAAAGTGAGAATAGAAAGAGAAAGGTGATGGCAGAGAGTGAATATTAATACCGAAAGCTACCTTTATTTCATTGCCAATATTCACTTCTGTAATGAATGGACAGTATGCCTTTACAATTTATGAATTCTGTGTGAGATTAGAAACCCTATGTGTCTGTCAGGCTGCAAAAGCTATTTTGAATGTGCAGTCTTTTGCCTTCTCTAAGGTCTGTTTACTTCCCTGTTGGGTTGAAAACTTCAAAGACTGGTGGTGAAAGAATAACACTAGAGGGTAGTTGACTAAGTATCCAAATGCTGGAAATCTGTTCGCTCTAGAGAAAAGACTTGTCCCTACTCAGAAGTACTGGTATAGCAGGAAGGGACTCAGCTTGAGAAAACAATCACCTGACCGGAATTTGTCCTCTTGTGGGGAAGCTGGCAACAGGGGGGCTGAAGGTTTTAAAAGGACCGAAGCTGGGTAAGGGGCTCACTGATGGGGCAAGGGACCATGCTCACTTTCCTGAGCCCAGATGGCCCCAAGGACTCTGGACAACCCAAAGGACTTGGATCCCAACTCAAATAATTCCCTTGAATGGTGAGGAAACTGAGGCAGGGATGTATTTAGTGTTTATTGTTTTGTATGATCTGTATTGTCCTGTGCTTTACATGACTAATAATAAAAGAGCATCCAGGTGTTATTCTAGACAAGTGCATGTTTGTACATGCATCACAAGTACTGCGTGCCCCTGAGAAAGTTAAATGGTAAACCATAAGCTTTACACCTTTGGGGTAGAGTTTCGGGGAAGGGGTTTGATTACATAACTGGGGTACCTTGGTGGTAAGTGCTGGTCCTGAGGGCCTCAGGCAGGTGGGTTGAGGAGCCCCATTTCTGAGAAGGGGTAACAGACTGAGAGCCAACTCCATGAAAATGGGTCAAAAAGGCCAAAGAAGGAACTAGGGCAGCAGCCTGCTGCAGCTTCAGAAACTTAATACACCCTACGGGATCCAGAGCACAGAGGCTTGGATTCCCCTCACAGCAGTCCTAGTGGGTAGCCAGGAATGGGGCCTCACTAGGATAGGTGACAACTTCAAATCATAAAACCAGCCTCATCAGCCTTTATGTAATGAGCACGACTGGTGTCAACTTCACATTGCAATTGCTTTGCTTATATTCAAAATTGGAAATGGCACTTCTAATCTACCTCAGCGGTGCCCCCTGGTAATTAGTGTCAAGAAATTATTATTACTGTTTTAAATCAGTAAATTCAAACATTCCTCACACTCTTGTTCCCTGTGACCAGGTAGAATCTACAAGCCGTGGGCCAGATCTTCAGCTGATGTAAACAGTCATCCCTCCATTCCTTTACTGGAGCTTTGCTTACAACAGCTGAGGATTTTGCCCTATGTGCTATGTTCTGTGAGAAATGTGGAAGTAGGTGGCATTTATCTGGACCTGAACAGAAATTTTCCCACACACATTAAAAATATCCTCAGACAATGAAGTTCTAATGGTGCATCAGCCCTCCTGCAACAGGGGTCACTTTATGTAATTTGGGGGAGGTCTACAAAACTTGTATGAACTAGACTCCCAATATCACTGACCAATGCAACCCTGATTCGTCACCATACCTCTGCAAGTGCAATATCAAGTAAGATAACTCCCTCATTTTGTCCATCATAGATTTAGCCAGATTTTTATTCTAGATGAGGTTTTGTGTGTTTCTGTGTCTCATTTTGTATTCAGTTCCAAGGAACAGGGCTCCCTCCTTGTCATTTTTGTGGGTTTTCTGGAAAACTGGTATTTGAAATAATTTGTCACCCATGCCTCTTAAACTGTGCCTGTCCGAAGGGTTTGTTGTTTCAGCATCTCTGTGAACTATTTCAGACTAATAGAAAAGTCAGAGAAAAGGCAGCCCTTTTTACTCAACAGGTGATTAATATAAGAAGCCCTTGATCAATAAAATTACATTCCCTGGTCAGACTTCATGTAAACTTCTTGGAAGATTTAAATGCAAGTTACTAAATAACTATTGAAGCTGTGACTTAACTTGAATTTTATTATGTGCCTGTGACCAGCTGAGCCTCAATCAGGAAAGAAAATGTGATCATTCAAGATTATTTTATGTCCTCAAAAAAAAAAAAGCATTACATGGTGGCTAATCTTGTCTTTAAAGTCTGGTTATGATTAGAAAAGAGACTGAAAAATGATACTGTGTCTTGTAACAGCCCTTGGGAGAGGTGGAGTAGCAGGAAGGCTTTTGCAGTCTTTATGACCCTTGTTACAAAATCTTGACCTTTGTGATTTTTCAGTAGCCTACACCTGGGGGAGATTTTCAGTCTTGTTAATACAGACTGACTAGTCTGGTTGAATAGGTCAGTTGACTGTGCAAGCAAGTTATTATACTGTGTGCAGTGTGATCTCACTAAATCAATCAGAATCTAGCACAAAAGAATTACATCAAAGATGAATTTGGCCCAAACTGGAGTGCAATATAACATGTCATTCACCAGAGTGATTAAGGACAAATATTTGCATTATTTCTAGCACTTTTGTCATGCTAAAGACTTGAAAAATGCTTTGTAGGCAACAGGGCCAGTTTAATTGGCCAGAATACAATATATCTGAAATGTCAGTGGGCTGATCTAATCAGCTAGTGGCACTAATAGAGTTAAATTGGTTTTGAAATACCAACAGGAGGCATGTATAAAAACACCTCAGCCAAAAAAAATTGGCCACCTTCACTGTATCTGAAACACAAAGTCTGAATTTTAGATAGCTGCCTTAAAGAGATTTGAAAAGATTACCATGAAGAAAGGAGAGGAACTCAAGGTCATCAAGAACAATATATTTTTAAAAAAATTCTATAGGCTTTACTGTGCCTTATTGTACAAAAGCCGGTGCCCACAGCTCTGGGAAGCATTATGCCTCAGGGACAGTATTTTCCAGAGCTCCCCATTACGTAGGAAAAGTTCACACCTGCTGCCGTTTTCCCCACTCCACAGCTCAGTATCCCCACACCCCCATATCATCCTTTTTGGCTTTGTGATAGCCTAGCTGGGAGATTATTTCAATGAGAGTTTTGATTGTGTAAGGATGGCAGAGTCTTGCTCTTTTGGACACTCAAGTAAGTAGATTTGAAGCAGAGTACATTCCGGGAAGAAAGAGATCAATTGAATAAGAAGGTGCCAGTCTCACCTATTGTTTTCTATCTTCTTACCATAACTGCACCTTACTAAATCTTTCATGTAATTATTAGTGCAAAATTCCAGTCCATCTTAGGTACATCACAGACTTGTAATTGTACTTGAGAAGTGACGATGTGCAAATTGCATCTTTAAGTCAACAGATGTGCTCTCTTGTAGGTGAAAAATTCACGTGGTACAGAGGACTAGCAGAAAGCCACTACACCAGTAAAGATCTGCATAGGGTCTGCATGAGGGAGGGTCTGCTGGTGGAGCAGCTACATAGGATTGCCAGCACATCCCTACAGGCCACGGAAAAGATATCTACATTGGCCCTGCCTAGGCCACCATAGAGGATCACAATTGCAAGCATGGGTATGGATCCATGTTTTACATGAATCCAGTGGCCCCAGCACCCTTTGCATCTGGCACAAAAAGACTTTGACTGCTATTAAACCCCTAGGCTGGAACAGCAGCTCTGTGGGGACTATAAAGCTGCCCTACTCCCTGTATCTTGACTGGCAGTGGATTTCACCTCCCCAGTTGCTCCACATTCCACCCACATTCCGATGAACACTCAGGCTTTATGAGAATGGGATGGATTTCACCATAAGTGCATTTCTGTTCACTTTAGTAGCAAAAAATAAATTTTACTATTCTAACTCTGCAGTACCAATACAACTATGTAAGAATGATCTGGATGCTTTCCTGGCTCCTGTACAGTCAACAGCATTCTGGATTGGCGTGCCAGCTGCAGTACGGCATGCACACAATCTCATTGCCCTCAATTTTTGCCTTCAGTTGCAACTCTGGGATCCTAAATAATGACAATTAGATTAGAATTTTTATTCTTGGATTATCATTTAGGAGTCAGGAAAAAATACTCAGTGTGACTTCTAGACAGGCTTTAGGTTGTGATTATAAGGATGGCACAGTATAAAAGAGTTCCCCATTAAGTCTAATATAATAAAAATATTTCTGAGAGAAGACCTGCATTGGCTTGAAATCAACAGCATTCATTGTGACAAGAGTTCTATATTTTCTGAATAAGGGTCTATGAATTGGGTCATATCTGGGCCCATCCACCTTGGCTGTATCCTTCGTGAATGTCGCGGGGTTGGTACACCCATCCCCCTTTGTGGGGCAGGGTGGGCAGTGTTACATCTGTAGGGCTGCCCCCAGTCTTGAGGCTGTGTGGCCCTATGCCCTTAGTCAATGATAAGACACTTGCAATCAGGACAGTGCAGCCTGATGGCCAGAGTCAATAACGGCCCCTGCTGTCAGGGCGGTTAGTTCTCGCAGCCAGAGTCCTTACGGCCCTTGCTGTATTATGAGTGGTGCGGCCTAACGGCCAGAGTCAATAGTACTAGGGAGCTGGGCCACCACCTCGGTAATATAGGGATGACCTTCTGTGTAAAATGTTCTTCTCTGCTAGAAAAGTTTCAAACCACCCGGGGTGGTGGGCAGTGGCCAGGATAGGGGGACCTGGACCCGTCCTCTCCACTTGGTCCCAACCCAGGGCCCTGTCAGTGGCGGGATTGCCCACCACCCACTCAGCAGGGATCCTACCGAAACACGCTGAGCCTGTCTCAGGTTCTACAACTGCTTCCCCGCCAAGTTTCCCTGGGTCACTTCCTACCTGATTCTCCACAGTTCACTGTCTCAGGGTCTCCGTGGTCTCTTCCCTCTCTGTGGTGTCTCAAGTCTGTGCGTAGGAATCCAGGCAGTCCTCCCCCAGGAGTCAGAAGCACGCTTCCTTCCTCATCGATGGACAGCCAGACTGAGCTGCTCTGCTGCCTTTTATATTATGTCTCCAGTTGGAGCATAGCCAACAGAGTGGGGCGGGGAGCGCATCAGCCAAAAAAGAAGGGTTAACCCCTATTGCACCAGTACGGAGTTGATACACCCCATCACAGTGAAGTACAACTAATGATGAGCTGTGGCTTTGCTGCTTGAGTTCATAGTTGTGTGGTGGAGGTTAAAAAATTCTAAACTCCTTTCCTAGGCTACACCATTTCCTGGGCTAGCAGCTCCAAGACACTGTAAAAAGATGATTGAAGTGGGTGTGTTGTGCTGGAAGACTGGTATTGATTTCAGCAGTTGGTGACTGACAGGCTTGTGCTGCAGTGAAGTGCTATAAGTATTTGTGATTATTGTGTGCATGCAGGTTGTTGTTGTGTGGATGGTGTTGTAGCAATCAGGCAAGGTACTAACAAACTTCAACAGGACTTTATTTTTAAAGTGGAAACCTCTTTATCAATCTCCTGCTGCACACTCGGTAGCTCTCACTCTGCCTTCTCAACTCCCCCCCCCACTTCCTGTTTCCTGTCCTTTCAGACTCCCAACAGCCAGTGCTCCCAGTCCTAATAATTACAAGCAGCATCTAAACACCACATTCCCTCCTGTCAAGGTTCCTCCCCCACTCTGAACTCTAGGATACAGTTGTGGGGACCTGCATGAAAACCTCCTAAGCTTACTTTCACCAGCTTAGGTTAAAACTTCTCCAAGGCACAAATTAATTTTATCCTTTGACCCTGGATCCACTGCCACCACCAAACTTTAACTGGGTTTACTGGGAAACGTAGTTTGGATACGTCTTTCCCCCCCAAATCCTCCCAACCCTTGCACCCCACTTCCTGGGGAAGGTTTGTTAAAAATCCTCACCAATTTGCATAGGTGTCCACAGACCCAAACCCTTGGATCTGAGAACAATGAAAAAGCATTCAGTTTTCTTACAAGAAGACTTTTAATAGAAGTAAAGGAATCACCTCTGTAAAATCAGGATGGTAGATACCTTACAGGGTAATTAGATTCAAAACATAGAGAATCCCTCTAGGCAAAACCTTAAGTTACAAAAAGGTACACAGACAGGAATATTCATTCTATTCAGCACAGTTCTTTTCTCAGCCATTTAAAGAAATCACAATCTAACACATACCTAGCTAGATTACTTACTAAAGTTCTAAGACTCCATTCCTGGTCTATCCACGGCAAAAGCAGCATACAGACAGCCAGACCCTTTGTTTCTCTCCCTCCTCCCAGCTTTTGAAAGTATCTTGTCTCCTCATTGGTCATGTGCCAGCGAGGTTACCTTTAGCTTCTTAACCCTTTACAGATGAGAGGATTTTTCCTCTGGCCAGGAGGGATTTTAAATGGGTTTACCCTTCCCTTTATATTTATGACACCTCCTCTCTTAAGAAACTCTCCCAATTAAAATAAACATTGTTGTTCTAACCACAGGAACAATATGAATATCACAATATGAAACAAGACACTATACTGTTGACAGAAATATTGCACTGAAAACATTGTAGATACTACATAACATAGTCTCTAGTACTGACAGGTGGTCGTCTTGGTCTGACAGGCTGTCTCTCAAGCCCTGTTTCCAGTGCAATGTTTTGTTGTGTTTAATGCAGACTGGGTGTTGGCATAATCTCCTCTTGATGCATAGGCAGGTCAATGATAAGAAGCATTCCATACCTACCCATCAAAAAGTCGATAGGTGTAAGGTCCCTTCTTCTCTATGATTTTAAGAGGAGCTGTGAATTTATGGTCCCCTTTGCATAAAATTCCAGGTTTTCATATTCTAACGAAGGAACCACACTCAAACTTTGGTTCCTTAGCACCCTACCACTTGTCTGTGAAAGCCTTAGACTTTGCTTGGTTCTGTTCAACTGTTTTTCTCACATCCTCCTCCTCTAGGGCATCAGGTCGTGCCTTTAACAATCCAGCAATGTTCAGTTTAGTATTCATCTGTTTCCCATGCAGTAACTCTGCTGGTGATCTTTGAGTTTTGGCATGTGTAGCCCGGTATGCTTGCAAGAAATCAGTAGTGAAGGGTATCCACAATTGCCCTTCCAGTTTAGCCATTTGCAAACTCTTGTTCAAACTTCTGTTAAACCATTCGATTTCCGCACTGGCATGAGGGTAATATAGGGATGATCTTCTGTGTAAAATGTTCCTCTCTGCTAGAAAAGTTTCAAACTCCAGGGAAGTAAATTGACTACCATTATCTGAAACCAGTTTTTTGGGGTTACCTTCCCTGCTAAAAACTGAAGAGAAGAACTTAATTACTGTAGCAGAAGAGATTTGCAATGTAAATGCTACCTCAGGCCATTTACTGAAATAGTCTATTAAAGTGATGGCATAATGGCAGTCACTTGGAGCAGTATCAAAGGGTCCTACAATGTCAATTGCCACTTTTCCCCATGCAGATTCAGAAAGAGGAACTGGCTGTAATGGAGGGGTACATGTCACTGCTGTCTTATCATGCATTTGGCAAGTGACACAGGATTTTATGAGTGCTTCAGTTTGAGAGTCCATCCCTGGCCACCAATACAGATCCCGTAGTCATTGTTTGGTTCTGACAATTCCTTGATGAGTATCATGTGCCAGGTGTATGAGTTTTGACTGTAATTATTCTGGCACAAGAAGCTGATGTGCACCTCATAGCACACATCCATCAAGCAAAGAAAGTTTATCCCAAACTCTAAAATAAGGCAGCAAAACTGGATTAAGGTTTTAAGGGTTACTGGGCCATCTCTTTGTCAGAAATTCCCATAGATTTTGTTGAATTGGACACACTGAACCAGCAGCTTGAAATTGTTCGTTTGTAACTGCAGTAAGAGTGCTTGTAATAAGCGCAACTACTACATCCTCATCCTCCAGTGGACCATCTGGTGAAGGCAAAGGCAGGCGAGAAAGGCAATCAGCTACCACATTTTGGTTTCCAGGTTTATATTCCAGTTCATAATTGAAAGAGGGTAGTTTTGCAGACCATCTAGCAATACGATATCCTGCTCTTCCCAGTCCTTTCCCTGGTGAGCAACGTCGTCAAAAGGCTGTGGTCTGTGCGCAACTTGAACGTGCACCCCCCACAGGTAAGTTCTCCATTTTTCAGTAGCCCAGACACAAGCAAGTGTTTCTTTTTCGACTGTAGAATATTTCCTCTCAGCCTTACTTAGTGTTCTTGAAGCAAATGCAACAGTCCTCTCTGTGTTGTCCTCATGAAGTTGTTTGAGGACAGCCCCAAGTCCATAATCAGAAGCATCAGTAGTTACAATTGTGGGCAATGCAGGAGTGAATAGTGCAAGTACTGGACTATGTACAATCAAGTCTTTCACAGTTTCGAAACTAGCTTGTGCATCTGTTGTCCACACTAAGGTTGAACTTCTCTGTAGTAATTCTCGTAATGGTTCAATGACAGAAGCATAACTGGGAATGAATTTTGCATATCAGAAGGTAAGACCCAAGAAGGAACGTAAGGTTTGCAAATCTGTTGGAGGAGGAGCATTTGAAATTGCCAGGATATGATCTAGATCAGGTTTTAGTCCAGCCTGTGAAATTGTACGCCCCAGAAAGGAGAGTTCAGTTTGTCTAAATTGGCATTTGGACCTATTGAGCTTTAGGCCTGCTTTGCTGATGTAGTTTAGTACAGACTGCAGGTTATTGTCATGCTCCTCAGAAGTATTTCCAAACATGATAATATCATCCAGATAGCACTGAACTCCATGTTGATTCTTCAGAATCAATTACATTGTTTTTTGAAAGGCACTTGGGGCAGATGCGAGACCATATGGAACACATTTAAAATGAAATAGTCCCTCATGTGTAATAAATGCTGTGAGGTCTCTGCTATCTTCATGCAACATAACCTGGTGGTATGCGCTCTGGAAATCAAGAGTAGAAAACATCTTTGCTCCACAGAATTCTGCAAATACTTCTTCTATGTGAGGAAGAGGATGGCTGTCAATCACAATAGCTTTATTTGGCTCCCTTAAGTCCACACAAAGGTGAATGCCTCCACCCTCCTTCTGCACCACTACTATAGGTGAAACCCATTCCAAGGAGTCAATCTCTTCAATAATGTCCTTTTCAACAAGTTTTCTAAGTTCTTCTGAAACATCTTTCCTGACTGAAAATAGTAAGTTCCATAACTTCTGTCATACAGGCATCACATTATTCTGCATTTTAATTTTATGCAGAAACTCATAAGCACAGCTGAGTTTCTCCTCAACCTGGTGTTGTGTCGCAGCTGAAACTGGTGTGTGTACTACAAGAGTGCTTTGCTGAGGAAGATCAATTCTTCCATTCACTACCCTGAGATTTAAAGCAGCCAATAAATCTCTGCCAAGGATGGTAGTGCCTTTGTGGACAATGTAGAACTCTACAGTTACACAGCAAATCACCAAAAGTAACTATTGCTGGCAGGCAGCCATGTACTGGAATATGGTTTTTCAAATAGTACACCAAATGAAGTTTGGGTTCAGTAAGAGGCATTAAAGGCATTAAAGTAATGCAAATAGATGGAATCAGGTAGTATAGATACTGCTGAGCCAGTGTCCAACATTAGCTGAATAGAATGTGATTTGCCTGAGGGTATGGCGGAAATGTTTACAGTGTACTTTATTTGTTCTGGAATATGTAGTAGTGATTTTGTCCATGCTCAGCACAGTAACATCTGGTATTGTAGCTGCATGCACCTGTTGATTGAACTGGCTGCTGTGACATACTTTAGCAAAATGCCCAATTTTTTTGCAATGATTGCACTGAGCTACTTTTGTCGGACATCCGATGTAGCTGGTGTTGTGTTGTGTTGTGTTGTGGGGATCTACAGTGAAAGCATGCTTTTACTGTATTTTGAATTTGCTGATTTGGTGGTTTTCCATTAGTTTTCCTCTTGTAATCGTTTGTTAGCAGTGATCGTGAACTTTTCTGCAAAGGAGTGACAGACTGTACTGTGCCTCCTGTATCCATGCTCATTATTTTGGCTTCAGCTGTAGCTGACTCAATCTGAACAGCACTAGTTATTGCTTTTTCTAGTGTAAGTTTTGATTCTAGAAGTAAACATTCTCTTACACGAAGCATGGTTGTTTTCTCAATGAGCTGGTCTCTTATAATCTCATCTGCCATATTCCCAAAGTCACAAGTTAGAATCAGGCTCCTCGGGGCAGCAATATACTGCATTATAGTCTCCCCTGTTTTCTGCTCACGCTGGTGAAATCTGTAGCGATTAGCTACTAAATTCACTTTTGGCACAAAAAAGTTCTTTAATGCAGTGAGTGCAGTCTCATATTTATCATCTGCAGGGGAAAAGTGTAAAATAAATGCTGCCCTTCTGCTCCAAGGCAGTGAATTAGAAGAACACGCTTTCTTACTTCAAGAATCTCTGTTGCAGTGATTGCAAGCAGATAAGTCTCAAACATATGGATCCAGGCAGTAAAAGCAATTGGAGGCTCCCCTGGGCTTTTCAGAAAGGGTGCAGGTGGGTTCAGAGGCAGAAGATCCATCCTCGACACCAAAATATTGTCGCAACCAGGCAAGGTACTAACAAACTTCAACAGGACTTTATTTTTAAAGTGGAAACCTCTTTACCAAGCTGCTGCTGCACACTTGGTAGCTCTCACTCCGCCTCCTCAACTTCCCCCACCTCTTCCTGTTTCCTGTCCTTTCAGACTCCCAACAGCCAGTGCTCCCAGTTCTAATAATTACAAGCAGCATCTAACACCACAGATGGCTGTGTTGATTTGTGTGGGGGTTGTGTTGTGCTGGGAGATTTGTGGTGAGTTGTGCATGGGCTATGCTTGGGAACTCTGTGTTTATATGTTTGGGTATATGGGTTGTGTTGGGGAGTTTGTGTTTAGTTTCACAGCTAGTGAATCAACATTTGGAGAACTGTGGCATTTGGACCAAGTAATCCACCATTTGTGAAGTCTCCCTCATATCACTGACTCATTACAACCAACGAAATTGTTGCAAGATAATTATTTTTAGAGTAAAGGTGGTAATCGGTTGTGTTACCTCTATCACAATAATCCAAGATTCTTGGCATGGCATAGATATATGCCTTACTGTTTTATTACATATAAATATTTTAATTGTTTTATTTGTACATAAATTAAATATAGTATTTCTACAACTAAATACAGTTCATTTGCCATCCTGGGGTACATAATGCCACCCAGTTCTGACCCAATAAAGGTCTTGGAGTTAAGTTATAACTAAAATATTATCACATTTCTGAATTAATATAATATATTAAATTATATTGTGTACTATAATCCACTTTTATACATGATGTGACATGTACCATGTGACTCAAATTAAGGGCCAGATCCCAAGCCCTTTTAATTCAATGGCAGTCTTTTCATTGACCTCAGTGGACTTTGGATCGGTCCCATAATGCTTCATGTACTCTAACAAGACACAAATACCTAGGCACATTTTGCTATGTAAATTATGTTGTAAGAGTAGAACAAACAGCTCATCAGTTCCTCCCTTCAAAACATGCTATCAACAACCATATGTTTCCTCATTGATGCAGAATTAGCTCAAGGAGCTGGTGGTGACTTTCCCCTCCATACTATCCCCCTTGTTATAGTTGCCATTTGAGCAATGTATTTTTGCTCTCCTCAGTGCTGCAGAAGATAGAGGTGCACAGGGGACTTGCATGTGGCACAAAGCCCTGAACTCTCTTGTAAGGCGTCGAACTCTCCTTACGTCTTATTAAAGTCAATCGGATGTACACATTTGCTGAAAGTGTATTGGGGGCATAGAGATTAGATGTGTGTACAAACAAAAGAATAAATGTCCAACATCTGGCACTGTCAGGCCACTACTCCAGGTTCCGCTTTGAGGTCTGCATAATAGATGATAGTGCTCTTTAAAAAAAAAAAGACACTACTTTGACTTTTAATATGAGAAAGCTGAAATCAAATGAATTTTCTACTTAATTTTAATCGTATTGATCAGAAAAACAACAAAACAAATGCATGAAATGATGATTTCTAACAGTAGTGCACCATTTGACAGTAGCTTATCAGTAGCTTATAGGACGATTCTGCATATGAAAGGTGTTACGTCAGAAGATTACTTAGACTAAGATAGCAAATAAATATTATATCTTGGTAAACTGAATAGCTAAATATATCTCATATTATTGTCATTTTCAATTTGTATCTTTTTTTTATAATAGTAGATCAATCATACTCTTGCATCAGTGAAATTAAACTATCAACCAACATCCAGTTTACTGGATTACACATTTCTTGGCAGCCAACATAAAAATGTTACTACCCGTGGATGCTTTTCACTCCCTGTGCAATCAGGTTTCTTTTCTTCTTTATCTTTCAGTTCACTGAATTTGTCAATTTCAGTATTATCAATTACTGAACTGAGACAATGTCAATTTCAGAAGATACCATGAAGGAAACTGTTAAATTATGAAGCACAAACTTTAAATTATGGGTCTATGATATTAGTCATTTTAAAGAATTTCTTTTCATTTTTCCTTAGTTACGGCATATTCTTAGTGCCTTTTGACAATTTTCAGAAATCAAATGAAAATGGTGACACTATATGTCATTTAGAAATAAAAATGGCCCCTTCTTCTTTATTAAATTTAAATCCTAATATCAAAATAAATTCATTCCTAGTATTTGTGTCAACTGCTACCTCTAGCTGATTTTTTTTTCTTGACATAATGTGCTTTTATTTCCTTGTTTAATTTCCACACTGTATCTTTCCACTGAAGTTCCATAATTGCTTTGTTTCCTTAGGCATTATAGGCAATAAGTTAAAATAAATATTTCTTGACAGGCCTAATTTTTTCTTCTTTTTGTAACTGGAAGAAATTAAAATGTAGAGGTTACAACATGTACAACAATTGCAATCTATGGAGTAGCTGTTTCTGGCATAATAATTTACTAAATATGGTGAAAAGAGATTTTTAAGGAGATATGGTGTAGCCCTGTGGTAGACTGCTGGGCTGCGAGTCAAGAAGACATGCATCCTATTCCCATCTCTGCCTCTGATGTGCAATGTGACCTTATGCAAGTCACTTCACCTCTTTGTGCCTCTGTTTCCCCTCCCACCCGTTGTCTGTCTTGTCTATTTAGATTATAATCTCTTTGGGGCAGGGACCATTTTACTATGTGTTTGTAGAGTGCCTAGCACAATGGGACCCGTTCATGGTTGGGACCTCTGGAGACTACTGTAATACAAATAATAATAAAGGCAGATACTTTATTTCAACTACCCACAATTTCGGTTAATCCATCTGAATTGTGATGAATATAGTTGTACAAAGGACTTAAACTATCCAAGGACCATTAATGCCTAAATTTGTATTGCCTTCAGTAGAAGTAATATCAGGCCTTTAATATTAAAGGGATACTCATAACAGATCTATCATCATCATGGTATCAAAGGTATCAGTGCACAAAAGGGGTTAGGTGGTTTGATGCTCAGTATCACAACACCTAACTGTTAAGTGCCTAGAAAATTGCTGTTATTCACAAAGCCTGAGTTAGGCACCTAAGTGATTACCCAATGCATAGGGAGAGACAGGCATTTTAGATGGTGATTCTCAAAAGCCAGCATACTAGGCGGGGAGCTGCCTAAGCTAGCGAAAGGGAGATGCCAACGAGAGGGGTGTGTTATGCCCTGCCTTTGTCTCAAGTGCCTAACTCTAGATTGCTGGGAGGCATTTCTCTCTGCGTGGGATTCTCAGATGCAAACTTTCTCTTGGCATTAGGCACCCATGCCGTTAGCAAGAAGCGGTGGGGATAAGAAGAAGAGGAGACCTTCCTTCACAATGTTTAGCCCAGTTATTAGGATACTCACCTGGGATGTGGGAGACCCCCTGGTTCATGTCCCCCCTCCATCTGAGTGACTCTTAAAGAGTCATTTGGGCCAGAGAGAGAATGAGAGAGCGCACAAGCATGATTCATAGCTTCATAGTTTCTGAGGCCAGAAGAGACCACTGTGATCATCTAGTCTGATATCCCGTATAGCACAGGCCACGGAAATTCCCCAAAATAGTTCCTAGAGCATATCTTTTAGAAAAACAATTAATATTAATAGAAAAATTGTCGATGATAGAGAATCCACCACAACCTTTGGTAAATTGTGCCAAGCATTAATTATCCTCACTGCTAAAAATTTACACTTTATTTCCAGTCTGAATTTGTCTAAATTCAGATTCAAGCAATTGGAGCATATTAGACCTTTCTCCGCTAGACTGAAGAGCCAGTTATTAAATATTTGTTCCCCATGTAGGGTTCCCCATTATAGGCTGTAATCAAGTCACCCGTAATCTTCTTGTTAAGCTGAATAGATTGGACTCCTTGAGTCTATCACTATAAAGCATCTTTTCTAATCATTTATTCATTCTTGAGGCTCTTCCCTGAGTATTTAAACCGTGGTTACATCAGAGCCAGATACAGAGATAAAACAACCTCTCTACTCCTACTCAAGATTCTCCTCCTTATGCATCCAAGGAACACATTAGTCCATTTGTCCACAGCATCACACTGGGAGCTCATGTTCAGTTGATTATCCACCACAAACCCCAAATCTTTTTCAGAGTTACTGCTTCCCAGGGTAAAGTCCACCATTCTGTAATGATGCCTACATTCATTGTTCCTAGATGAATACATTTACATTTAGCCATATTAAAACGCATATTGTTTGCTTACGCGCAGTTTACCAAGCAATCTAGATCATTCCATATCAGTGGCCTGTCCTCTTCATAATTTACCACTCCCCCATTTTTGTGTCATCTGAAGACTTTATCAATGATATTTTTTTGTTTAATTACAAGTCATTGATAAAAATATTTAATAGTAATAGGGTCAAGAACCGATCCCTGAGGGACCTATGGGAAACAGCCCCTCCAATCCAAGAATCTTCTTCAGTACAACTCCCAACTTGCACTTCATGTGCAGGAATCCCTTCAATGTGCAGGCAGCAAACAGAACATGGTGCATCTATTGCAGGTCACTACCATGGTTCTATCACTGGCCATCTTGATATTGTAATAGTACTGAACCTGGAAGGAAAGCCTTCCACCCTCTCTCAACTCCCTCCGAAACTCCCCTGTTAGCTACCTCTGTTCACAACTCTCACATATGCCTAACATGTTACTTTTTTATATTAAAACTTCTTTGCTTATGTCAAGGTTTCTTCCCCACTCTGAACTCTAGGGTACAGATCTGTGGACCTGCATGAAAAACCCCTTAAGCTTATTTTTACCAGCTTAGGTTAAAACTTCTCCAAGGTATAAACTATTTTACCTTTTGTCCCTGGACTTTATTGCTGCCACCACCAAATGTCTAACAAATATAACAGGGAAAGAGCCCACTTGGAAATGTCTTTCCCCCAAGCCCTACACCCCCTTTCCTGGGGAAGGCTTGATAAAAATCCTCACAAATTTGCATAGGTAAGCACAGACCCAAACCCTTGGATCTTTGAACAATGAAACAGCAATCAGGTTCTTAAAAGAAGAATTTTAATTGAAGAAAAAGTAAAAGAATCACCTCTGTAAAATCAGGATGGTAAATACCTTACAGGGTAATCAGATTCAAAACATAGAGAATCCCTCTAGGCTAAACCTTAAGTTACAAAAAAACACAAAAACTAGGAATATACATTCCATTCAGCACAACTTATTTGATCAACAATTTAAACAAAACAGAATCTAATGCATATCTAACTAGATTGCTTATTAACCCTTTACAGGAGTTCTGACCTGCATTCCTGCTCTGGTCCTGGGCAAAAGCAACACAAACACAGACAGAGAGAACCCTTTCTCTCCCCCCGCCCTTCAGCTTTGAAAGTATCTTGTCTCCTCATTGGTCATTTTGGTCAGGTGCCAGTGAGGTTGTATTAGCTTCTTAACCCTTTACAGGTGAAAGGGTTTTTTTCCTCTGGCCAGGAGGGATTTAAAGGTGTTTACCCTTCCCTTTATATTTATGACAGCTTACCTCAGCTCAGCTCCACTCATCACCACAAGGGAGCAATTAAACACCCAGCAACCTCAAAAAGGGCTAGAGCCTCATGACTTTTAGAAAGGCGCTTCAAAGGGATTGCTTGGGGGCTCATGGCCCAGCTACCCAGCCTGTACACAGAGAATAAACAAACAGTCAAACTAACACACAGACCAAATGCACCACTCACCAAGTCCTGCTACCTCCAAGCACAGAATCTGTAATTGTAGGTACTCCCTCCAGAACTCTTTGTTGGCTACCTCTCTTCACAGCCCTCAAGTTCACCTAGCAAGTCTTCCCTGCTTAGCTCAGTCTCTCATCAGCAGGGAGCAACTAACTGTCCAGATGTCTCAAGTGACTCTAGAGCCTGGTGATTAGGACACTCAGGTGGGAGACCCAGGATCTGGTTCCTCTGCACCATTTAATCTGTCATTATTTATCCATGACAGAACAGTTAAACAGGAAAGACAGAGAGCCGTGCATCAAAATATCCTACAACCCAGTGGTTAGACAAACACCAGGGAGGTGGCAGATCACTGTTCAAATCCTTTCCCCTTGTAGGGTGGACTTGAACTGGGAGTCTCCTCTATCCCATGTGAGTACATTAATCATTTGGTTAGGTGTTATAAAGGGATTGCTCATCCTCTCCCATGCCACAGCTGTTCTGTGTGAGGACCAGTCTGGTAGGCACCACCTAAGCACACTGACTGGATCAGGCCCCACACATGACTTAGACAGAAGATGCCTATCTTCCCCTAGTTTGTGAATCACTCTGGGGATTAGGTAGACGATAGATACCAATGTCATACTGCAGCACAGTCCCTACTAGTTGGTGGCTGTGTCACCCCTGTCCTGCAGCCTTGGGTGCCTTTCAATGCCTTCCTATATTAGTTCCCACGTGGGCCACTTACAAACAGCCTTCCAGCATGTAAGCCACACCCTGAATGTCTGTGTGTAACTGCTGCCTGCCAGCTACCCCCTGGGTCTCACCACCCTTGATTATACTGCAGGGTGACCCCTCAGTCCCAGGTCTTTCCTCTGCAATATATGTCCTGTACTGCCCAGCCCTCTCCTGGACAGTACAAATATATTAAGTCCATTATTCCTTTAAGGGAATAATATGCCAGTTTATTACCTGAAATGGTTACCCAGACACTTCAACTTAAACACACTGAATTAAATAAAACAGTAAAACAAGTTTATTAACTACCAGGAGATAGATTTTAAGTGAGAACAAGTAACAAAGGCATAAAAGTCAGAAATGGTTACAAGAAAAATAAAGATAAAATGCATACTAGTGCCTAACTTAACAAACTATACTAGATTTATGCAAAATGTTTCACCACGTGTTTCCAACAAGGTTACTGACTAAACCCCTCCACAAAGTGAAGTGGCTGTTTTCATTTCTCTTTTTAAAGTGCAGAAAATGTGATAGGCAGAGAGAGGGGTGGGAGTGAGTTTGGATGTTAGTCCCTCCTTTTTTATAATTTCAGTCCGCCTCTTGAAAAACATTTCCAGTAGAGAACAAGGAGCCAAAGAGTTTATGTGGAAGGATATTTTCTGCTCATTTTTTCCAACTGTTTGAACTTCCTTTGTTTTCCCTTCCTGCCTGATGATGCTCTTTACTGCTTACATGCAATTTAAGGTAAGCACACATTCCTTCCTGTGTTTAGGACAGGGCTGACTTCTGTGGTGGGTGGACTTAACTATTAGAGCTGTGGGGTATGGAACATGTGTTGATACTATCATACAGAGGAATCTTAGAACTTCATATACAGCATTGCCATGCATATTTTACCAGGACAATACTGACCAGCAAATTATGAGTTTTCAAATGATACCTTAAAAGGCATACCTTGTGCAAAGATTATTTCAATAGTGTGTAAGGTGTGAATATGAGGGTGTATTCCATCACAGCAGCTGGGCACCTTGAGGGAAGCAGCAATGCACATGCCTAGTGAACTTTTACTGCAAAAGTCTATGTGCCAAGTGAGTTTAGGTGCCTGCAGGATGCAGCGGGAGTTTTGTACATCTCAGTGGTCCCAAAACTACAACTTAGCTGCCTAACTCCTTTTGCTCATTCAGACCCAAGTGCCTTACAAATTGAATTTCTATTATGCAATTTAATTGATCCTATATTTCACTTCTTTTCTCTGCCCTGTTCTTTAATTGTGCATAAGCAAAGACAAACAAGTGACTTTTGCATTTGATCTGAACGTAGTGATTTACAGTATGTGGTCATTATGGTGTGTTCCTAGGGTGAGTACCACAGGGGTGGGCCAGCTGTCAAGAAAATGTTTTTCCCTATGCTCCCAAGTAGAGCTGGGCAAAAAAAAAAAATCAGTAAATAGTAAATTTGATTAAAAAATGCATTTTGGGTGGGGCACAGAAATTATATGCAAATTTGGGTTGAACTCAGTGAATATTTTAGCCAAAAAACAACAACTGGATGTTAGTTAAGCGTATGCTCAAGTCCATCCCTATTCAATAAACTAAGTAAATATGAGCTTAGCTTGGATGTCAATGGGATTTAAATGTGCTTAAAATTAAGTGCAAATTTGCATTTTGCTGGATTAGGAAAAAAGTGCTCCGCCATTTAAAGGCTTGAGCCTCTAGTGCCTAATCCTGACAGGAGAAGAAATTGGCCTAACAGCTAAAGGTTATACAAAGCTGTGTGGACAGGGGTGCATAGACAATCCAGGAAGTTTTTGGAAAGCGTAGGGGAGAATTTCCTGGCGCAAGTGCTAGAGGAGCCAACTAGGGGGGGCGCTTTTCTTGACCTGCTGCTCACAAACCGGGTAGAATTAGTGGGGGAAGCAAAAGTGGATGGGAATCTGGGAGGCAGTGACCATGAGTTGGTTGAGTTCAGGATCCTGATGCAGGGAAGAAAGGTAAGCAGCAGGATATGGACCCTGGACTTCAGGAAAGCAGACTTCGACTCCCTCAGGGAACGGATGGCCAGGATCCCCTGGGGGACTAACTTGAAGGGGAAAGGAGTCCAGGAGAGCTGGCTGTATTTCAAGGAATCCCTGTTGAGGTTACAGGGACAAACCATCCCGATGAGTCGAAAGAATAGTAAATATGGCAGGCGACCAGCTTGGCTTAATGGTGAAATCCTAGCGGATCTTAAACATAAAAAAGAAGCTTACAAGAAGTGTAAGGTTGGACATATGACCAGGGAAGAGCATAAAAATATTGCTCGGGCATGTAGGAATGATATCAGGAGGGCCAAATCGCACCTGGAGCTGCAGCTAGCAAGAGATGTCAAGAGTAACAAGAAGGGTTTCTTCAGGTATGTTGGCAACAAGAAGAAAGCCAAGGAAAGTGTGGGCCCCTTGCTGAATGAGGGAGGCAACCTAGTGACAGAGGATGTGGAAAAAACTAATGTACTCAATGCTTTTTTTGCCTCTGTCTTCACTAACAAGGTCAGCTCCCAGACTGCTGCGCTGGGCATCACAAAATGGGGAAGAGATGGCCAGCCCTCTGTGGAGATAAAGGTGGTTAGGGACTATTTAGAAAAGCTGGACATGCACAAGTCCATGGGGACGGACGAGTTGCATCCAAGAGTGCTGAAGGAATTGGCGGCTGTGATTGCAGAGCCATTGGCCATTATCTTTGAAAACTCGTGGCGAACCGGGGAAGTCCCGGATGACTGGAAAAAGGCTAATGTAGTGCCAATCTTTAAAAAAGGGAAGAAGGAGGATCCTGGGAACTACAGGCCAGTCAGCCTCACCTCAGTCCCTGGAAAAATCATGGAGCAGGTCCTCAAAGAATCAATCCTGATGCATTTGCATGAGAGGAAAGTGATCAGGAACAGCCAGCATGGATTCACCAAGGGAAGGTCATGCCTGACTAATCTAATCGCCTTTTATGATGAGATTACTGGTTCTGTGGATGAAGGGAAAGCAGTGGATGTATTGTTTCTAGACTTTAGCAAAGCTTTTGACACGGTCTCCCACAGTATTCTTGTCAGCAAGTTAAGGAAGTGTGGGCTGGATGAATGCACTATAAGGTGGGTAGAAAGCTGGCTAGATTGTCGGGCTCAACGGGTAGTGATCAATGGCTCCATGTCTAGTTGGCAGCCGGTATCAAGTGGAGTGCCCCAAGGGTCGGTCCTGGGGCCGGTTTTGTTCAATATCTTCATAAATGATCTGGAGGATGGTGTGGACTGCACCCTCAGCAAATTTGCGGATGATACTAAACTGGGAGGAGTGGTAGATACGCTGGAGGGGAGGGATAGGATACAGAAGGACCTAGACAAATTGGAGGATTGGGCCAAAAGAAATCTGATGAGGTTCAATAAGGATAAGTGCAGGGTCCTGCACTTAGGATGGAAGAATCCAATGCACCGCTACAGCCTAGGGACCAAATGGTTAGGCAGCAGTTCTGCGGAAAAGGACCTAGGGGTGACAGTGGATGAGAAGCTGGATATGAGTCAGCAGTGTGCCCTTGTTGCCAAGAAGGCCAATGGCATTTTGGGATGTATAAGTAGGGGCATAGCAAGCAGATCGAGGGACGTGATCGTTCCCCTCTATTCGACATTGGTGAGGCCTCATCTGGAGTACTGTGTCCAGTTTTGGGCCCCACACTACAAGAAGGATGTGGATAAATTGGAGAGAGTCCAGCGAAGGGCAACAAAAATGATTAGGGGTCTAGAACATATGACTTATGAGGAGAGGCTGAGGGAGCTGGGATTGTTTAGCCTGCAGAAGAGAAGAATGAGGGGGGATTTGATAGCTGCTTTCAACTACCTGAAAGGGGGTTCCAAAGAGGATGGCTCTAGACTGTTCTCAATGGTAGCAGATGACAGAACGAGGAGTAATGGTCTCAAGTTGCAGTGGGGGAGGTTTAGATTGGATATTAGGAAAAACTTTTTCACTAAGAGGGTGGTGAAACACTGGAATGCGTTACCTAGGGAGGTGGTAGAATCTCCTTCCTTGGAGGTTTTTAAGGTCAGGCTTGACAAAGCCCTGGCTGGGATGATTGAACTGGGAATTGGTCCTGCTTCGAGCAGGGGGTTGGACTAGATGACCTTCAGGGGTCCCTTCCAACCCTGATATTCTATGATTCTATGACCCTTTGGACTGAAAAGCAGAACCCAAGTGAAACTTGGAAAAAGAAATGATTCATGATTCATGTAAACCTGGAAGAGGAGTTAGTCAGACTTCCCCATGCCAAGTTGTTCTGACTTCACTTTTTGATGTTGGCATAGCAAAAATTAATTTAGACTTTCAAATTATAGGTTGGATATTTTTGGTTTTATTTTTGTTTTTTTCATAAGTAAAAATAATTTAACTACAGGGTGGAGCTGGAGAGGAGAGGTTCCAATTTGTTGTCTGCATCTTTGCAGGCAAGTTTTAAAATGTGTTGCCTTTCAACTTCATTTTTATGTTATGGGACAAGGTATGTACTTTTTACTTTCTCCTCATATGGAAGCCCTCCCCTCTCACCAAAATCTTCTAGTAGTTTCCACTGTCTTCCTTGGGATGTTTTTCTATTTCTGTTTTTTTGTTTGATTTTTTTTTTTTGGCTGATTTGAACTCAGCATTCACAGTGGTCCTCATCAGTACTATATGAAAATATTTACACTTAGGTCATTTGTTTGATTCTTACATTGTACAGTATATGCATTTATTTAAATATACAATCAATCATAGTTCTCTCTTTTCACTCTTTTTTTTCAGACCAAAAAAATTATGCCAAAAGCTATGTTAATGCAGCATTATGGATGAGATTTCACATGCACAATTAAAGTCAGGAAATTCATAGCTATATATTTCCCACAGAACCACCTACATTGTGAATATATATTAGCGCATTAAAGTTAACACTATATGCAACAATAGAAAATACTACAGAGGTGCAATGTGGCAGAGTAGCAATTATTTAGGGAAATAACGTTGAATGTCCTTGCTTTTGTGTACCATTTCAGTCATAACTTTTCATTAATGTAGATTTTTGCGGGGTTAATCTGTACATAAAAAGCAGGGGGGCGGAGGGAAGCTGATAATCCTGTGTTTTAGCTGTACTAGATTTTACTACTGTGTAGGATACTCCAATTGGATTCCTAGTCCATAGTTCCCTAGACTAGCAGGATTTTGGAGCTCTGAAAAAACAGCTTTTAGTTAACAGTAATGATGTCTTTGCTGATCATGGACCTGTTACGAGTTTCAGAAGGAAGCCCTGTCCACTCCTTTAAAAGATGACAGTTCCTGTAGATAGTGGGTCTTTAGTTCACTGTGCTGATGGATTTCCAGCTTTTAGATGAGATTTAAAGCAGAATTTATCTCAGTTTATCATTAAAAGATCCCATGGCATTCCACTTTAGGGTTAAACACGGTATACCGGCTCAACTCTGACTGCAGTAATTACATTCTGCATACCGGATTTTCTGTTGGTTATAGTGTAAGGCCTACACAAAAGAGAGTGCTATGATCTTACATTGACAACTGAAGTTTTCACAGCCATTGAACTTTTTGAGCCCCTTCCCCCAACACCCATACCTTGTTCCCCAGCGGTTGTAATTTCTGGACACTTCCAACTCTGGCTGTCTGGGGTTGTTGTGGTACACGGGCAGACATTTTAGTTTGAGCCCTATTCCATACAAACCCAAGTCTCTCTCTCTCTCTCTGCTCTGCATTACTGGCATGTGCTATAAATGTATGCTTTCAAGAGTTCTAAAACTTTTATTGCCTAAATATAAAATAGTTCAAATAGGAATCTCTGGTTATGGAAAATAAATTTAATTTGTTTGTTTTACTCTGTGTTAGGCTAGGCTTTGGCACTATGTACTGTAAAAGGGGAGAAAAGCTTAAACCACATTTTACTGTTATTAGGCAATTGAATCAAGTTCTTTAGCCATGTTAAACTGTTTGAGATGTTTTAGTTTGAGCCCTGTTCCATGCAGACCCTTTGAGTCTCTCTTTGCTCTGTATTACAAATATTTGTGCTATCTGAGGTAATAAAGTATCCTTGCCTTCAAAGAACAGAATATGAGTGTCAAGGTTCCTCCCCCAATCTGAACTCTAGGGTACAGATGTGGGGACCTGCATGAAAAACCTCCTAAGCTTATCTTTACCAGCTTAGGTCAAAACTTCCCCAAGGTACAAAATATTCCACCCGTTGTCCTTAGATTGGCCGCTACCACCACCAAACTAATACTGGTTACTGGGGAAGAGCTGTTTGGACGCGTCTTTCCCCCCAAAATACTTCCCAAAACCTTGCACCCCACGTCCTGGACAAGGTTTGGTAAAAAGCCTCACCAATTTGCCTAGGTGACTACAGACCCAGACCCTTGGATCTTAAGAACAATGAACAATCCTCCCAACACTTGCACCCCCCCCCTTTCCTGGGAAATGTTGGATAAAAAGCCTCACCAATTTGCATAGGTGACCACAGACCCAAACCCTTGGATCTGAGAACAATGAAAAAGCATTCAGTTTTCTTAGAAGAAGACTTTTAATAAAAATAGAAGTAAATAGAAATAAAGAAATCCCCCCTGTAAAATCAGGATGGTAGATATCTTACAGGGTAATTAGATTCAAAAACATAGAGGACCCCTCTAGGCAAAACCTTAAGTTACAAAAAAGATACACAGACAGAAATAGTTATTCTATTCAGCACAATTCTTTTCTCAGCCATTTAAAGAAATCATAATCTAACACATACCTAGCTAGATTACTTACTAAAAGTTCTAAGACTCCATTCCTGGTCTATCCCCGGCAGAAACCAGCATATCGACAGACCCACAGACCCTTTGTTTCTCTCCCTCCTACTTTTGAAAGTATCTTGTCTCCTCATTGGTCATTTTGGTCAGGTGCCAGCGAGGTTACCTTTAGCTTCTTAACCCTTTACAGGTGAGAGGAGCTTTCCCCTGGCCAGGAGGGATTTCAAAGGGGTTTACCCTTCCCTTTATTTATGACAATGAGTTTGAAATGTGTTACTGTGGTACTTGTCACTTTCTGCCCTACATTGTTGAGTAGTGTTAAACAGATGTCATATTGTACCCCATCGGTGGCTGCATTTCAATGATTCCACTGGTTCCTGTAATGCGCCAATTTGTGATCCTTTGAGAGGAAAGATGCTACATAAATGTATTGAAAGTGGTATTTTCAACAGTGCTCAGTACTGGTCTAACTCTTCCCCCATTGAAGTAAATGAGAGGGTGTTTTACTGTTGATTTCAATTCAAAATGACCACTTTGGAAAATCCCCCTTACAATCATTATCATAGGAGAGTAAAAATGGGTGAAAACATGAGACCCTCTAGAGTTCCATGAAGCATGCAGAGGATTTCCATGTACAAAAGGGGAAAAAAAGAGAAAGAAAACCTGAGATCAATCAGTAAGGAGACTGCTATAGCTTAATAATGGTGTTAAGACTTGCTCACTAGGAGTAAAACCGGTGACCATTTCTGGAATATATAAGTGGCACTGAAACTTGTCAACCCTTGGCAAAGTATTCATTCTCTGTCCTCCTACCTCAACCCACCATCCCAAAGGATTTCATTGATAAAGTAAAGACAGTGGACCAAATTACAAAATTCATCTGTGGAGAGTAATTGACAACCAGTATTCACACCAGCTCTCCCTATCTACAGATAGAATGAAATAGATAAAGGAAAGAAAGAAGTCAGAGGATGAAAAAGAAGGGGAATTATAGACTAGTGAAAAGAAAAACAGCTATCAGTCCTGCCACTGCAGGAGAAACTGAGCTGCAATTCATGAATGTGACAAAACACATTCTCTTTGCAAAACAATAGAACACAAAGAAGACAGATAAACAGGGACATAAGGAAAGGTGTTCAGCATACTCAGGGGCAGAACTGCTTAAAGTGTTTCTACCCAGGTAGGAAGAATGTGGGTATTTTATTTAATTACAAAACAAGGTCACCTAGGATGCTGAAACAAAGTAGAAGCACACATTTTTATGTCCCATTCTCTTGGGAAAACACAAAGATGCAAATTAAAACGATTTGTAATTGATGTGTAACCCAATGATACCTGGCATGGGGTATTTAAGGTTAATTAAAATTAAACATCAGGTTGCTTTTTTTTCTTTCAGCTAGGGTTCTTTTGAGGACAAGCTCTTTGGGTATGTTGGAGGATGACAGAAGCTGAAGTCTCTTACATTTGTTAGATTTTTTTTTTTTTTGCTGTTGTCTCCCTAAGACTGGAGCTCCCTCTTCTTTTTCCTAGCACCTCCTTCTTGCTGTAAAACTCTTCCCTCTTCTAAGATCCATAGATCCACTTCCCTTCCTGTGTGTTCCTGTGTTTCCGAATAGGACTTGTAGTGTATGGGATATGACCTTTTCTCTCTTCTACACGAATTGCTGTTGTGTACTCCTACCCTTGGAAATAAAAGGAATTCTGTCCACCTGTAGAGAGGGAACTTCATGGGTCATGCTGAGGAAAGCCTTTACAATGCTACATAACCAATTTTAAACAAAGCTACATGGGCCGTTGCTTAGTCATCCCAGGGCAAGTCTGCCATGCTGCCTTTTGCTCCTGGTAGGCCCATTTTTCCTGGCATGGGACCACAGCTGCTACAGCCTTGCATGAAACATGCTACTCTTGCCATGGGATCTTGGTCCATTTTAAGAAAAAAACTAGAGGATTTCCAGTCCTTCAGACTGGATCTAAATTTCAGGTTTCAGATTAGAGTGAGGTGGTAGAAGATCCCCGAAGCAAGTGGTCTGAAATCAAAATACTGAGCCAATACGATAGGAAAACTACTGGTACAATTCTGACATAGCTTGGGAGAGCAAGACAGAGACCACAGAGGCAATGCAGAAAATGGCTTCTTCTGCAAAATGAAAAACAACCATTTAGAAAACAACAACAATAGTAAAAAGAAAAAAGGAGTACTTGTGGCACTTCAGACACTAACAAATTTATTTGAGCATAAGCTTTTGTGAGCTACAGCTCACTTCATTGGATGCATTCAGTGGACTAACACAGCTGCTACTCTGAAACAATAGTGTATCCAAAGAGAAAGATACAGTGGTCTTGGGGCTTCAGAATTTTAATTTTCTTCCTGATTTTTCCATGGAGCTACCCCCTTTCTTTACCCACTGCATATTTAGGATGACTATATGGTCCATTCTTAAAAGAGTCATTGCTACTGGTTGAATACTGATGTGATGGGGATAAAACCTAGATTTACTTCTCCTACATGCATAATGCAGGTATCATAACAACTGTTATAACACATTGCAATTAAAGCTTCTATTCACTTGGAGCTAGTTGGATGAAAGGCAGTAATTAGGCTTCTTTAATTAATTTAGTCTGTGATATAGGTAGGTATGGACAATGTGATATGATTGATAAGGTCAAGAACATGATAGGCTATTTGAAAAAGTACTGTGCAGTGAATCTGTGAGGAAAATCCTCTACCTTTTTTAGAACAGCGCAGAACTGTGTGATGTCAGGCTTCACTTCTGTTCCCTGTCAGAAGAAGGTCAGACCCTTCAAAGGGCTGCTGTTTACCACTGGAATACAGCTGGGGAAAAATACAAAAATAAAAATGCTGTGAATATTCTTTAGAATTGTTAAGGCATTCACTTTGTCTGTGTTTGCATCCGCTTTGTCTTCACTCTCCAGAAATATTCTACCAAATAAGAACATAATATCAGGGACCCAGAACTGAACCTGGATCCAGCTCATTGAACCACAGCTGATTCAGCTAATGAACTTAGCCTTCTGACGGGTTGGAGACACCAGCAGACATATTCTTAAACTCTGCAACAGGGCTACATCTCTGGCTGTTCAATAGCATTCCCTGACTACAGCTATGTTTTGGTCCTTTTTCCCGCTCCTGCTCCCGGCCCCTGTTCCTGCTCCTGGCTCCCTTGCCTGGTTTCCCCCTCCTGGTTCCTGCTCCTGCCCCTGCTCCAGGTGATACTCTGCCTTTGAAATTCAGGTCCTGATTCTTGGCTCCAGCTCTCTCCCCGGATTTGGCACTCTGCTTCTTACCAAGTGTCCAGTTCTCTGCTCCTGATTCCTGGCTCTTGGCTCAGGCTCACTCTTCGCAACTCAGCTCCTGATCTGGGCTCTGGCCACTAGGCCTTGTCACCTCTGCTCCAGCCAGTAGACCAGCCTCCTGCCCTGCCTAATGGGCAAGACTGCCTACAGTCCAGTCCTTATTCACATAAGAATGTCCATATGGAATCAGACCAATGGTCCATCTAGGTCAGTATCCTGTCTTCTGACATTGGACAGTAACAGAGAGAATAAACAGAGCAGGGCAATTTTGAGTGACTCATCCCCTGTTGGCCAGTCCAGCTTCTGCAGCTGGAGGTTTAGGGACATCCAGAGCCTAAGGTTGTACTCCTGACCATTTTGGCTAATAGCCATTAATGGACCTATCCTCCATGAACTTATCTAATTCTTTATTTAACTGAATTATACTTTTGGCCTTTACAACATCCCCTGGCAATGAGTTCCACAGGTTGACTCTGCATTGTGTGGAGTGCTTCCTTTTGTTTGTTTTAAACCTGCTACCTATTAATTTCATTGGATGGCCCCTATTTAAGTGAAGACATAAATAACACTTCCCTACTCACTTTCTCCATATCATTCATGACTTCATAGGCCTCTGTCATATCCCGCCCCTCCTTAGTCATCTATTTTCTAAGCTGAACAGTCCCAGTCTTTTTAATCTCTCCTAATGTGAAAGCTGTTCCATATACCTAATCATTTTATTGCCCTTCTTGTCACCTTTTCCAATTCTAATATATCCTTTGTGAGATGGGGCATCAAGAACTGCATGCAGTATCCAAGGTGTTTAGCCACAGAAATGTTCATGAACACAGTGAATTTAAGTTAAGATGGCAGAAATTAATAAAAAGCAAATTTAAAACTAATAAATGTAAATAATGGCACCAGAAAACTGTTTTGGAGAGCAAATCTTGTCTAACCAGGGAACAGAAATATACTGTGTGATGGAAGAATACTATGCTGGTATCCATCTAATTAAACCAGCTTGAATTTATAATTATAGAAATATAGGGCTGGAAGAGACTTGAGAAGTCATCACTTCCTGCTCCCTGCACTGAGGCAGGACCAAATGGACATGGAGAACAATTGATCAGTCCTCGTTACAGCTGCCCTCAACATATTTGAAGGCTGTTATCAGGTTGCCCCTCAAGCTTCTTTTCATAAGGTTAAACATACCCAGTTTTTTTTAACCTTTCCTCGCAGATCAGGTTCTGTAAACCTTATATCTATTTTGTTCCTCTCCTCTGGACTCTTCAATTTATCTATATCTCTCCCAAAGTGTGGAGCCCAGAATTGGACAGAACATTCTAGCTGAAGCCTCACCAGTGCTAAGCAGGGTGGAACAACTGCCTCCTGCCTCTTACATATGATACTCTTGTTAATACAGCCCAGAATGATATTAGCGTTTTTTGGAACTGCTGTTACCTATGAGCTCTGTGTTCTTGGGGAACCAGGGAATAATACCCAGCCTATCTGACTTACAAAAGATCTCTCCCCTCCCCCGCAAAGCCTCTGCTTGAACTAAAGCCAATCAGAAGAAAGATTTACAAAAACCACTGCCTTTTCATTGCGAGACACACCTAAAACCCTCCAGACAAGAGTGACAGGATTAAGGAAACTCCCCTAGCCCTATTTGAATTGAAGATGGGACAGGGAGGCATCTCCATTAGCATACAGAATGGAGAACAGAGATTCCAAGGCAAGAACCACACTGAGCTCTGGGACCAGAAAAGCAGGGAAGCACTGCATCCTGGGGGATCTCTGCTCCAGATGTTAATGAACTCACAGCTGCACACACCCAGCTCAGTAGTTATCAGACCAATTCTAGTAATAAATCCTTTATTGGTATCCAAAATACTGAAGCTGCCTACATGCATTGTGAGCTCCCTCAAAGGAATACCATCCATAGCCAGGAATGATAGGTTCCTATTGTCTAGCCTGAACAAAACAACTTTGGTATACTCCCTTGAGCCATCAGTTTACCCACAAACAAATCTAGTGTTCTCCCTTGAACCATTGTTCTTTCCCTACAAAAACCCCTACCTGCGCTCAAGTAAGTGTAATGATGCCTGGATCTAAAATCTGCATCAGTTCCATCGGGACTTCATTTTCTCCTGACTGATTGTGCTGGGGGCTCTGCCTGACTACAGCACTCCAGATCCTCAGTTACCATCACCACCTGGAAACCCCGATCAATTCAAGCTCCACAGAGTGGTGACAACACATCTCTCTCTTTCTCTCGATATAGCCTTCTGACCCTGACTTGTGTGATCAGTTATAGTTTTCTAAATCTGATTTTATAATCAAATTTAAGTTAGATTTAATATTATATTATAATTGTTTTGTTTGTTTGACTCCTCTTGTATGGTTATTAACTGGCAAAAAATAACATTCATGGTTAAGCTGGTTGCTTCTCTCTCCCCCCCCCCGTCTCTTCCCACCCCTCTTGGGTGTTTTTTGGCTTCCCCATTTGCTCTGCAGCAACGCTCCTCGTACCTAAGCTAAAGATCCCTGAGCACCCAAAAATCCTGTGGGGGTTTTCTCCTCAAGTGGGTTACTACCAGAAGAATTATAACATGAAAGTGGGGATAGGGATGTGCTGAGTCCAGGGGCATATGAGGGTGGCAGACTGAAAGTGCTGTTCGACCCAGCCTGCTGAGTCCAGGGACATATAAGGGGTCAGCTTGGGAGCGCTGATTAACCCACTCCTCTCAGATGCTCTCTGTTAATGTGTGTGTGTGTGTGTGTTCATCTGATTCTGGGGCTGGAAGAACCCAGCCCTGGGGAACCTAGGTCCTGCAGGATAGCTCCATTGGGAGGGAACTTGCAGCAGGGAGAAGTAGAGCTCTGTATGAGAATACACGTGACTCAAGCAATACATTGATAAAAGTACAGAACACCTCCCCTCCCCCCAAAGGAGTAACCCTAATAAATGAGCGTACCCTACAGTAACAGGCAAATCTGGTAACACTGCATTATGTTGTTGTCTCATAGTCAATTTGTGATCCATTAGAGGGCCCAGATCCTTTTCATCAGTACTGCCAGCTAGCCAGTTATTTCCCATTTTGTAGTTGTGCTTTTGATTTTATTTCTTTCCTAAGTGAAGTACTGGGCACTTGTCATCATTAAATTTCATCTTGACGTTTTCAGACAAATTCTCTAACTTGTCAAGGTTGTTTTGTATTTGGATCCTGTCCTCCAAAATGCCTGCAGCCCTTCCCAGCTTGCTGTCATCTGCAAATTTTATAAGGCTACTCTCCACTCCATTATCCAAGTTATTAATGAAAATATTCAGTAGTACTGGATCCAGGACTGACCCCCTGTGGGACCTTACTAGATACACCCTCACAGTTAGACATCAAAGCTGCGATAATTGCTCTCGGAGTATGGTCTTTCAACCAGTTGTGCACCCACCGTACAATAATTTCATCTAGACCGTACTTCCCTAATTTGCTTATAAGACTGTCATGTGGGACTGTGGCAAAAGACTTACTAAAATCAAGATCATATTTATCACTTCCCACCCCAACTCCAAGTAGTAGGCCAGTAATTTCATCATTCATTAAATCTCTAGACATGACAGTCATCACATTCCAGATGAATATTCTGGACCATCTTTAACAAACAAATTGGATTCAACTTTACAAAAGTCTTAAAACTATAGGAGACATATGAGTCCCTTGCTGTACTACTTAACCTCCTGGTGTGGCTCCTCAGATACACTAGATATTTCATCCCTCTCTCTGACCCTTCTTTCCCCCTTATTTCTCTTGTTACTAGTAAGGAACTTGACTTCCTAATATTCCTACTCCACCCCCGCCACATAATGTTTGCTGTTTCTCTTGTCAGTCTCAACTCCCTCATCTCTCATCCCCCTCATTCTCTTCACACTAGGATATATTTCAAGATGAGAATGTAAGCTAGGACTCTAACTTCAAGGTCTAATGAAAAGTCTTCCGTGGGAGGGCTAGTGACTAGTTTGCCACTGGCATCTCTCTCTCTAAAACCACATAGCATACTTCCACTTGTTAGCCTCTCCTGTTCCAATGAGACCATTAAAGGCTACCTGAGTGAGATACCAGATTCCTTCTAAGCTAGTGTAGGTGATGTACACTTGATTAACTGTAGATCAATAAATCGCATTTACATTAATTGCTGTTATGGATTTAGACAAGGCTTAAATTCAGCCTGAGCCATCCGGAGCAAAACTCCGATACATATTTTCAAACCCACGGGGAACTCCCATGGGGCTGAAAGCCCAAGCCCCGGAACACCATGCATCACAGAAGCTCCAAGCCCCACTTCCTGCAGGGCAGAAGCCCCAAGCCCCGGCACACACACACCCCTGCCAGGGTTAACACCTTGAGACCCCCGGCCCATAGCTGAAGCCTGGAGCCCCGAATGGAGCAGGGAGGAGCTCCAAGAAATAATCTCTGAGAATTTAAGCCCTGGATTTAGGCCTCTGATCCTGTTCCCACTGAAGTCAGTTCCCTCTTCATTAATAGCAGAATTGGTGTCAAAATCAACAAAGTACTAGCAAGAGAAAATTTGCCTACTTTTCAAAACTGTATAGTGCAAGTAATGCAAGAATTAAACAATGTACTTTAGGGATAAATAAAGATGCAATACCAAATGTTATCTTGGTTTTATTTCTATCGGCTTCTGCTGCACAAAACAGCTATTTTTAAAATTAAATATATCTCTGAAATCATAGGACTGATGTCACCTCATACTTTGGAAATGGAAAACAAACAGTTACAAATATATCCTTTAGGATTGTACATATTACATTTTCTTTCCAATCTTTTTTTCCTTCTACTTCTGAAGTCATATTCTTTTATCTATATATCCAATTTCTGTTCCTGATCTGTACCAGGAATTCACAGGTTATATTTTCCTTTATTAAAATTCCTGCTTTCACTGTGCATATATTACTATTGGATTCTGGGGTGCAATTCAGACCAGGGAAAGGCTGTGTCACTGCTTGTTCTGTAATCCCGAGTGCCTTAAAATGCTCTGCTGCTGAAGCTGCCTGTCTGGATGCTCCCAGCCAGCATGAACTGAGTGTCTCTGTGTTGAACAGCCCTGGTTCAGCAACCCTGACTCCACAGCTTCCTTCCTACACCAAAGTCACATTGTAGATAGTGACCCCAGCACATCCTGTCCCAAATTTCCCCACATTTGTACAGTCCTTTGGGCATTTACTACACATACACCATGCAGAAATAGTCATGGTCAGTGTGTTATTGGTTTTCTAATGATAACTTACATCAGATTTGTTGGATACAGACTATGACGCAAGTGACCTGGAGTACACTGAACTGGTCAGAGCAGCTGAAACTCACTGCATGACACCAGCGAGCCCCTGCCCCTGGCCCTCTGCATTGAGATGCTCTTAGTGTCACAGACTACATGCTTTAGATTTCATGAGGGTGTTTACTCAACATATGGAGTTTTATAATATAATTTCAAGAGAGATTTATTTAATCGTACCCTTATTTACAAGTTTATTTAAATTGCTATCTGGGTCTAGATTTTCATAATTGGTTTCTTTACATCTATCCATTAGAGGAAAGAGCTTTCTTGTGACACAGTTCTATAATCAGTTACATGTGGTTTCAATTCTCTTCCCACATTTCTGTTAAAAACCTATTTTAGCTACATTGGATAATTACCTTCCCCCCACCCCCCATAAGGTACAGCTGGAGATCTCAGGGATCCATAAGATTAATGTACCATAGAACTTGCTCCTTTAAAAAAAAACAGAATGAAACCTCTAATACAATCATACTAATACTTAGGAAGAGTCTAATTATATAATTCTCAGTGCTGTTAATACTCTGTTTAGTTTTAAAAGTGCTTGAAGTACAATGTTTTGTTTAGTTTTAACACCTTTACATTATTTTCACTATGAGTACACAAATTGGATAAAAATGAAAAAAAAAACACCTCCCACGGAATTCAGAGGGATAGTGAGGAGGAAAGAAGAGAATGTGGAATTCAGGCAGAGATGGAGACTCAGGGTGGGCAGCAGAACGCCAGGAACTAAGTGGGAATCTGTGTGGGTTGGTGCATTCTATGGGGACAATGAGGAAACTGAGGTCAGAGATGTCTAGAAGGGGCAAAAGGGAGAAATAAGGAGGAGAGGGAGACCTGGGGCAGGGCAAAGTGAGAAAAGTGAGAAAGATGGGAAATGTGAAGATTGGAGGCTGGAATAAGGTAATCAAGGGCAGAAAGGGCATGTTTGGAGCAGAAAAGAGCCTGGGGAAAGAGGAGACTGAGTGTGAGGGGAAATGGGTGGAAAATGTGGGGGAACATGAGCATGGAAAGTCATAGAAGAGGGGAGTGGTAAGGAAAAGAGCTTCCCCAGCCAAAAGTAAGGAGAAGGAAAGTGAGGATCCCTACCTGGAAGTCGGAGGGGACATCTACATTTCGGTCTTCATTTTGGTTCTGATTCAGCAAAAGAACTGAGTACATGCCTAACTTTAAGCACCTGAGTAGTCTTAAACTTACAATTATATGCACACAAAGGCCCCAGTTCAGCAAGGTTAACCGCAGGAATGAAGAACAATATGTGTTTTGCAATTTAAGTAAAATAAAGGGTTAAATTAGTTCAAAAAGAAAAAAATACATATTTTTGTAGGTCGTATAAAGTGCAGATCAGTTAGCAGTCCTGGGAAGGCTCTGCAAGAATGAGGCTTAACTGTAAAAACTGGACCTGACAGGTAACTGATAAGATAGAAGATAAGGCCCCAGTTATCAGTGATAGTTAATAACAAGGAAGGATTGTGCAAGTTGAACTAATAATGACCCCAAACTGTCCCAACCCTGGTTTTGAGCTAAAATTAGCAATCCACAATTACATCATTTGTTCGCTAAAGTACAAAAGGGTAAATTCTTCAAGGGTTTATTGCTAATATCTGCCTGACCAAGCTGGAGCTGACCGACATGGGTCTAAGCACGCCTGGATTTAGCCCTTTCATATCTTGATCAAATACTTTTTAATGTCTGTTACTGTCTGAATGTATTAACTGCTTATTGGTTAGGCGGTTAGACATGTTCAGTGCAACTGGATAAATACCATTCAGCCTTTGGACTTAATTTAAAAAGTTGTTAGTGTCTGGTGGCATCCTATATCACTACTACTAGTAGTAGCAATTCCAACATTCACCAGGTATTTAATTTTAAGCTTTGAAAACAAATTGGGGGTAGGCAGCTTCCCCTAGGGGCTCAAAATCAGAAGCTAGCATAAAACCAGTTTAATTTATTATTTGGTTAAACCTCATGATTTTAAGCAAAAACCATGAGTTGGGAAGAGATGGCCTGAATCATTTTGCACAGTGGCAGTTGGCAATAAATAATTTTAATCAATAAAACACTTCTTCAGTGACCCAGGACAGAAGGTTAGGAAAAGTTAAATACAAGTTAACAATTATATGGCACTTGCTACAGGAATTAGTATTCCCAAAACTTATCTAACATTTCTATTAGCTACAAAATTAGGCTCCAGTCATGCAAGCTGTACCATGTAGATAGATCCCTGAGTCCACCTGAAGCCCTCCTGACCTCAATGGGGTTCTTCAAAGACAGAACCCTACCCTCTCATGGACTACCATTAAGTTGGCTTTGTGACCAAGCAGGTGTTTGTCCATGGGTACCATCTTGCTGGATGGGGGCAGGGGATCCTGAGTGCCTGATCCTGCACTTGTTTTACTCCAGTCAAAACTCCATTGACTCACTGGAAGTAGGATCAAGACCATGATCTTCTTTTCAGCAAAACGTTGTTCAGTTTTTAATCCAATTTTTATTTGTTGGAGCTCTCTAGCCACATTTGCATAACTACACCAATTCATTTTATGTTCCATAAAAACCTGACACTCTTATGAACGTTTGACTGGCAACAGTTGGCAATTGTTAGAAATAGTTATTTGAATTGGCCTTTGCGGTATCTAGTAGGAAAAGTATAGTTATGTGCTTAATACAGCAAAGATTTCCAATATTGCAATTTTATGATATAATATGACTGCAATGTTTTTATTACACAATATGGATCTCTCCTTTCATACTAAAATAGCACTAGAGAAGAATAACCTAATTTACTGAACAATTTCAGTTACAACTTGTTAAATGAAGTAGTCTCAAAATAAACAGATAAAATGGTTCAAAATGGTTTCTGCTATATTTTCATCAGTATGATGTAAATTAATGTAAAACCAGTTCAGGAGAAATAAGCCAGACTTCATAGAATCATAAAAATGAATGGTTGGAAGAGACCTTGAGAGGTCATTTAGCCCAGTCCCCTGCACTGAGGTGGGACCAAGTAAACCTAGATCATCCCTGACACATTTGTCCAACTTGTTCTTAAAAACCACCAATGAGAGCAATTCCACAGCCTTCCTTGGAAGCCTATTCCAGAGATTAGCTACATTTATTGCTAGAAAGTTTACCTAATATCTAACCTAAATCTCCTTTGTTGCAGATTAAGCCCATTACTTCTTGTCTATCTTCAATGGACATAAAAAATGAATGATCACCGTCCTCTTTACAGCAACCATTAACATATTTGAAGACTATTATCAGGGCCCCCTAATCCTCTCTCAAGATTAAACAGGCCCAGTTTTTTTAAATCTCTCCTCAAAGGTTAGGTTTTCTAAATCTTTTAGCAATTGTATTGCTCTCCTCTGGACTCTCTCCAGTTTGTCCACATCTTTCCGAAAGTGTGGCATACAGAATTGGACACACTACTCCAGCTAAAACTCACCAGTGCAGAGTAGAGCAGGACAATTACCTCCAGGTCTTTCATGCGACAGTCTTGTTAATACACCCCAAAATGATATTAGCCATTTTCACAGCTGCATCACATTGTTGGCTCATATTTAATGTTGATCCACTGTCACCCCCAGATCCTTTTGAGCAGTACTGCTGTCTAACCAGTTATTCCTCATTTTTTATGCAGGAGTAAGAATCATATTAACCATTGGAATCTACATCACTAGCCCAGCTGATTCTGAGATGGTTACACCTGGTGAACAAGATTGGAGTAAAATTGATGTTTGCTCTATGGGAATATGGACTGCAGTCACTTGGAAAGCTCACAGAGGAATCTAATGTACAAGGATCCTCCCCCACCCCCCCCAAAAAAAAAAGAAAGAAAAGAAATCATAGAGGTTACTGCAGTCCCAAGTGTCCAGTAACTTACCAGGGACAGCCACAGAAGCAGAAAACTTAAACTTGTAACTTAAAAAAGCTTTTCCATCATGCCCCATTCTTAATCACCTAATGGGAGAATTTGAGGGATCAAGAATAGGACATAATCCTAAACTCACAGGCCAGAGGGTTTTCTAATCATGAAGCCTTCAGTAGTAGTATATCTCCAAATTCAAATACAATGCACCTCCTACTTTAAATGTTAAAAGAAGCTCCAATCCCTGCAGCGAAACGCTTCCTGATCTTTAGAGCTCTACTACTGCCCTTGGGACAGAGCCCAGATTTAAAGAATGAAAGAGGTAGAAATATAGAATGGTATTTTAAAAAGCACTCAGTGATAGATTAATACTGCACCAACTGAAATCAAGGATAAAACTCCAACTGACCTCAATGGGAGAAAAGTTAATCCAGCACTGAGAAATTTTGAAAATCCCACCCATATAGAGTTGTGGCATTTTACACAGCTTGGTATAGGACAAACACCTGTTTCAAAAAGAAAAAGGGCTACATTTACTGAAAAGATCTTACAGGTGAGCTTATCACTGTTGAGTACTGTATCCATAGGCCTCTCCCCTTTTTCTGTTTTGTCACTGTGGGCTAGTAAATGACTTTGGGCTGCTTGGCCATTCATTCTCCCTTCCACAACAATCACTTAGGTGGATAAGAAGCCTGCTGTAGCACCAAGGGAGAAAAGGCCATCTGAGATATCATATTCTGGAGTGTCATCTGTGATGTATGACATTTGAGGAGGTAGTTTAACCACAGACTTCCCTTGAGGGGGGAAGCAGGGAAGAAGCATCCAGCTGTGTAAATACTGTAAAGCAATTCTCAGAGAAGAGTCCCCTCCCTAAGGATATAAGGAAGTGACTATGTCCCAGCATAAATCCATGGGTGATTTAAAAAAAATCAATGTAAATGTAGAGCTTATTTTTAATAGATATTTAATATTAGCTCATTAAAAGGACAATGTGAGAGATGCACCATGTATCACTCTGTGATTACAAAGAGCAAAAGAAGGAAACTGATATTTCCTGCTAAATACCCTCAGATATTTAGAGACTATTTTTAATTTAAGTTAACAATACAAACAACAGCAACACACTCTGTGAAAAACATTTAACATTTATATATGCAAACCAAAGAAGTGAAAGTAAATAATTTACTTTGAACAACACATACTGTCAGGATTGGGATCTTGGTGGTTTGGCCTAGTGTTTGGAACTAGAGCAAGAAAGGACCGGGAACCATAGCCAAAAGCCAGACCCAGAATCAGGAACCAGCACCAAGGGTCAGAGACAGAGTAAATTAGTGCAAAACAGGGAATCAGGCTGGGTCAAGGACTTGGGGACTCAGCAGAGCAGGATAAACACTGGGGAGGGAGGAATATAACTGCACACATAAGCACTGATCAGCTAGCAACATGCTACTGCTTCTGGGCTTAAGAACACACCTACTGGCTCCTGTCAGCCAATTAGGCAGGTTGGCCAATGGTGCAGTCTTGGTGCAACCCCTCTGTGCTCATTAGTCAGCCCAGAGACTGAGCTAGCCAGTACCAGGCTCACCTGCAAGTCTTCATTTCTGACCCATACCAGTGTTTCTGACAAAAGGTGGCTTGATACTAAAGTGTACTGGGCCAATTAGCAGGAGCCCATCATCTGAGGTTAGAGTCAGACACAACCTGCCTTTACCATGGCTGAAGACAGATCCTCATGTTCTGCAATATAAGCAAGAAGTGACCTTCTCTCTGGTCATCTTAATATGATCTTTTCTAAGCTTGTCTTACCTGCAATTGTCTTATCTAGTAGCTTTCAATTCCCTTGTAGCAATTCATATCTTTCTTAAACTCGGCCTTACTAAATTCCATGGAGGTCTGGGTGAGGATTATAAGGGAGCAGTGTAGAGCTACTTGCAGGACTCCTGAGTCTGAAGTTTTATTTTACTCTTGATCCAGTAAGGTCAAACAAGGTGAGGGGAGCAGGTGTTTCAGGATGGTGGGCTAGATAGAAGACTTCTCAGCATATCTGTGAGGAATTGAAGTGCTGGCTGTCAAATATATTGCTTCATAGGAACCTGTCAGGTGCCAACCCTTATGACTGTACCTGCTTTCATTTTTTTCCCTCTCTTAAATTCACTTAAAATCAGTCTTACTGTAAGTCAGCCTCTGCTGTGGCAGGCACTAGAAGGAACTGAAGATCGAGTTGGGGACACTGGGCACTACACTAGGTAACTCGGGAGGGTAGAAGACCACGAGTGTCAATGAAGCCCTCCTGTTCTAGGCCCGGATAAACCAAGGCCCCTTTGCTTCTTGAACCCTCTGTGATCCTGCATAACACTGAGGAAGCTAGCACACAAATAGACAGTTTTGCACATGGCTCGCCAGCCAAGGCCAGCTTCGGCCTGGGAAACAGATAGATAAGGCAGAAATGTTTAGCAAAAACTGGTAACAAATAGGACCAAATAAGGCAAGGCTCGGGCAATGCTACTGAGGAAAAACACAACTGGCTGCTTTAGCTCATTGGCTATGGTATTGTACGGGGCAACAGGTAATTGGTTGCATAAGCTTGTGTAGTGAAGTAGGAAAAGGTATAAAATATATACTGGAATCTGCTGCACTGGGGCAGGATTTGAGACAGCTCAGTCTCCCTGCGCCCTATTTGGAGCTCCAAATAAATCTCTCTGCTTCTCCACCCCGTTGTGGTCATTGGCGCGACGCATACCGGGAAACAAACCCAGCTGTTGCTTGCCTCAGGCACTCCGTGCCGGCAACAGTCCTAACACTGGTTACTCAATACACTCAATTACACCTTCCTGTGTCAGGGAGACCTGCTGCGCCTCACAGGAATTCACCACAAGGGATGGGAGGAAGTGGTACAGCCACTCTTTTTCTTCAGGATTGTTGGGCTGGAAGGGAAGCTTTTATGTATGACTGGGTTCCACGGGGCTTTTGTTTTACTCACGGCTATTAAGGGGTCTGCTGAATCAACACAACCCTTGGCTACACTGACTATGTTCCCTTCCAGTACAGCACTGCCCGCCTTTTGCAGTTGTGCTGGTTCCCTCTGATTCTCCGCACCTCCCTCGCCGCCTCTCCTCACTCCCCACTCATGTTTTGGCACTTTTGTGCTGCCAAAAGCATTTTAATTTGCCAGACTGTTGTGATACTGCATCAGTTTCTTCATTAGCTTATGAGCCTGTACCAGATCTGGGCCATTGTTTTGTAAAAGACCCCCTGTATATAATTAATACATTCCTTTTACTTCAACCAATTTGTTATATAACAGGACTCTACCAAATAATTTACCTCCACATTACAAAAAAGAGGGGATGTGTTGCATTAGAGATCACATAGTTAATGAATATTTTTGACATCTGATGACAGTGTGGTAAATAAGAACTAAGAAGAGAGAAAATATTTACGTTTCCATAATATTTCATTGCTTGTTATCAACTTAAAGTATGTAGGTTGGGATTTTCAAAGGAACCTAATGGAGTTTGGTGCCCAATTCCAACTGAATTTTAACAGAATTTGGGTGTCTACCTTTGTTACCCTTTTTAAAAAGTCCTAGCTATAGTCACTAAACTGCACGATTTGGTTTGGTTGTTCAGGGGGAGATTTTTCAAAAGCACACGTGGCAGGTGGGAGCCCAGCTATAGTATTTAAGTTCCCAACTGATATGTGTGCCTTTGAACATCTTCCCCTTCATATGTTAAATAAAACTGAAGCTGTCACAGGATGGTTGGCCCTTTAAGGGGAGTTGGGCCCTGCCTCACCTGGGATTAATCAGCTGCCTCCTGACTAAGGCTGAGAGACTGGAAATTAGATGATAGTTTGAAAACTACTTGGTCCTCATAGAAGCCAGCAAGCCACTCAGGCAGGTAAACTTTCAGCATGGCGAAGAACTGAGGTCCAGGTTCACAAAGTACTTAAGTACCTAAAAAGTCAGGTATCTAAGCCCACTAAATAGGGGCCACCGATAGTCTCAAAACTACTGCTCATTTGCTACCTCTCACTGTAAGAACCAATGTTTTGTGGGAGAGAGATCTCAATTTGATGAAAAAAGAATATTAACAAAAATTGATTTTTAAGTCATTACAAACTTGTTTGTACTTTTACTGAATATTAAGAAATAGCTACAAGAGTATAATAGCCAGGATTCTTGGAAATATAACAATACATATGTTTAGCTCATTGTGTTACAACATATCAAAGCTAATCAGAGAAATTCCAGAAGGTTTCTGTTTCTACCTCCGAAGGATAAGCAAACATCAGACAGACAAACCATGTAAACACGTCTAGGAAGAGACATAGTAAAAGGAAAGTGGAGTTGTGTTATCAGAATAATAAATCTAGAGGTAAAGTGGGCTTATTCCACCCACTCATACACCCTTTTTTTTCTTTTAAAAGAAAATCTGAGTTTAAACCCACACTCAGAACAGAATTCTACAAATCTTTATTAAAATTGATTTCTTTTGTAAATAATAAAGTTTCCATTCATTAAACTTGGACAACCTTTATAGTGAGGAATCTTTTACAGAAGACACTGGTTACTTCTAATTCATGTTGCCATTTAAAGATGAAAACCTTTGTTTCTCAAAAGCGTACAATGGTATAAGCTTTTGTAATATGTATATTTGCAAATATTTTGTATATAAATGCAAGCCTTCATATAATAAATGCCTGCTCATTGTTTATCTAAATAGTAAGATATTTTATGTACAAATATAGCAAGGTCATCTAATGCTAAACTAATTAATATAAGAAGCCATTTAAGTATAGGCTCTATCTATGGGGATTTAATTAGTTACTGGCAGTGCTCAAACAACTGTCAACCCACTCAGGAAGACAAGAGAAATCATCTTTCCAAAAATGTCATATAGACGTAACAGCTTAAGCTAAAGGCTTCTTATAAGTTTATTTAATTTTAAAAGAATGTTTTGTGAACTAAAACCTCATTAAATACAAATGTTTGGACTTATAAAAAACAGAATTTTCTGTCAAACTCTAATAAAACTGAAAGAATATCTCAGAAAATGGAATGAATATAAAGGAGTTAGTTTTAACTTTACAAGTTATCTGAATCTTTCCTGACACAAACACAAAGGCAAATAAAGAAAATGTTGCATATTCATTAAACCAACTGCATATTCAGGAGCTAAAAGTGTTACCTATGCCAACCCTAAAGGCATAAAGCCAATAAAAGAATGGCAGCAATCAAACTGAAACTAAACACACTTGAAAATAATAAGGAGAGTATTAAAAATTCTGAAGTCAGCAACCCACATTAACACCCTCTGCTACTCTGCTTAGATAGCAAGCATTCCACCACTCATCCTGTCCATCTGTACAAGCAAGCTGTCGTAGACAGTTAAGAAAAACAGAAGATACTCAAGAAGAATCAAGCTAAGGAAACCTCCCAAAGACTTCAGCTTGGATTGGTGAGAAGAAGTTAACCAAGGCACTGCCAAGGGATTAGATTTTTGTAATGATTTTGTTGAAATGTTATTGTAATTTAATGACTAAGTGGTCAGACCATGTATTCTAGAGAGCAGACAGAAGCTAAACACTGGTAAATAGTGGGTTTAATTGAATTCAAGAATCTTAATATTGGTTAAGACAGCTCCTTAAATGACTTCTTCACAGTAACTGATTTAAATATTTTCTTTGATTTCATAGGATGTAGGTAAGATTGTTTAAGTTGCCAACTATAAACTGGCTGATTTTATTGATTACCAACAGATCCACCTGCCCTGAAACAAAGTTCCCTTGCCAGTTATGACAATCAGGGTCCTGACACTTCAAGGGGATAACAGGGGGTCTGAACCCCCAAATAATATGCAATTGAATTAACTGGTTGTAAAAAATAGATGTCAGATAAGGTCTTTTATGAAAGCTTGTTATGTGTTGAACTTGATGGTCATGAGGAGATATGTATATAGGTTATAGTTATGATGGGGTGTGTGCATATCTAAATGTAGATAATTGTAGTACAACCACAGCATCACCTCACAAGAGGGGGTGTAGTAATCAGGCAGGGAGGAGCACCTCCCAGGCTACTTGTTTACACAAAACTAACTGCAAGCACCTAACATTATTCAACCTGGGGAAAGACAATGATGGACAGTTAAAATTAATGAAACACCTTGAAACTGAAATTTAAAAAATGCCCAGTGCTGGAAAACTAAAGTCTTGTCTACACTACACAGTTTTGTCGACAAAAGTAATCTTTTCATTGAAAAACAGTGGAGGTGTACACACTGAAATGTTCCTCCCGCCGATGTAACTCCCCTGCTACACTGATAATAAAACCAACTGCATGAGAGGATAGAGCTTTTTGTGACATATTTTAGAGCAACACATCGTCAGTGTAGACACTGTGCATCTTTAAGTTGCCCTAATTGGCCTCTGGAAGGTGTCCCACAATCGGGGCACCAGAGCAGGGGAGTGGGGGAGAGGAGGCCATGCTCCCCCACATTTTTTACCTGTCAGAAGGGCGAGTGACGGAGGAGGTTGAGGAGAGAAGCAAGCGGGGGCAGAGCCTTGAGGAGAAGGGGTGGCACAGGGGAGGGGCTGCGTGAGGGTAGAGCCTCGCGGGAAAAGGGCTCCATGGAGGACAGGGCCACGGTTTGGTCACCAATGGCCCCCCCGCTTTTATGGAGCTTCCACCACTCCTGCCCACAAAACCCACCATGATTACTCTAGTCCACAGTTTGAACACCATTGCCCTGCAGGTACACAGGTATGTGCCGTTTCCCAATTTAAAAGCCTGGGAATTTTTGAAATTCTTCTTCCTGTTTGCTCAGAGTGGCCAGATCACACAACATTTTCCCAGCTGACCATGCCAGTTTTCCACAGCAATCATGCTCCCACATGGAGTACACCAGAGCTGTTGAGTTTGTGGGGAGAGGAGGCTATGCAGTCACAGCTTTCCTTCAGTCATAAGCACTCTGATATCTACAGGCTGATTGTTAGGATGCAGGATAAGGGGCAGGAAAGGGACACACCACAGTGCCATGGTAAGATCAAGAAGCTGAGGCAAGCATACCAGAAGTCAAGCTAGGCCAACGGTTACTCAGGAGCAGTGCCGAAGACATGCCACTTCTACAAAGCCACGCCATCTTCTGTGGCAACCCCACCTCCACAGCCAAGAGCCCCAGGGATACTGCAGATGGGAGGCAGGGGCCAGTGGAGGCAACCCCAAAGATGAAGTGAAGTGGAGTTGGAGGAGGATGTGGAACATACAACATGGTCGTCCTGTGCCATGGTGAGTCAGGACCTCTTTTTGACTCTGGAGGGGTCTATCCAGTCCCAGCACTTAAGCTGTGGTGCGCATGAAGCAGGAGATGCAAGCTCTGGTAAGCACACATTTTGCTTTGATACTGCATGGTGAGAGGTGATTGAGCACTTTCTTATATGATAGAGGAGGGATAAGGGACGGAAATTGACAACAGAGACTATGCAGCTATACAGTGGGGGCCCAGAGGAAAAGTTTGTTATTCTACACCGGGATGTGCCAGGAATCCTCCATAGTGATCTCTAGGATACTTTCGTGTAGGTACTCTGCAATCCTCTGCCAAAGATTCCTTGGCAGAGCTGCCTTGTTTCTCTCCCCACTGTAGGAAACTTTGCTGCACCAACCGGCAATTATTTCTGCAGGGACCAGAGCAGCACACGTGAGCTGCATATACAGCTGATCTGAAGCCACACACATGCAAGAGATGCATCCTGAGATATTCGGTTTGAATACCCCAGCCTGTGGAAAAGGGTACCAATATTCAGAAGAATCTCCCTAGGCACTTGTCAGAATCCCCTTTGCAAACCACTCAAGTGTCTTGTCTCTTCTTGCCCATTCCCCCTTCGCACCCCACACCTCAACAAACTCACAATATTTGGGACTCATGATGCGTTGTGTGATAGCCAAGGGGGAGTGAGAAAGAGGTGAATTATAAAAGTAACATACATAGTTGAGAGTGCACTCACAATGTTATTTGTGTCTATTCTTTCTTTGGCTTCTGCAGATGTGCCCTTGAAGACCCACTTCTCCACACCAGCAGAGTGCCTTCATCGGATAAGGCAGTGAACCAGGAGGAGAAAAGAGAATATGTTTTGTGAAGTGCTGCAGTAAACAGATACAGCAGATAGTGAAACAAGAGTGTAGATGAAAAATTAATGTTAATGAAAAATTCTTGCTGGATAGCTTGGAAAGAAGACGGGGACGGAGCGGATGATAGATTGACAGGAGCAGATGATAAAGCTATTGGATGGCCAGACAGAGATGCTCAAGTCCCTCATTGCACTGCAGTCTGAGTGTGTCCATGCAAGACTCCCTCTGCAGCCAAAACAAAACTCTGAGCCATGCCGTCCCCAACCCCCTGCCCCTCCACCATTGCTCACATGTTCTCAATCTCTCACACTTGCACTCCACTCCTCGAGACTGGTTTCACAATGAAAGCTAGAGTTACACAAAGCTGTGAGCCAAAACCAAGAGACTGTTCCTCATTGCCATGTCTCCTGTTTGAAAAAAAAGTGTGTTTTGTTCTGTAATTAAACTTTAGTCTTTGAAATAAAAATGTGTCTTTATTTGGGTCATACACACATTAGTGGGTGCTAAAATGCAAATGCAGTGGCTATAGGCAGGAATATTTGCTCACTACAATTAATGCTTACGAAGCAAGCACTACAGGGGTCATTCAAGGGGGCAAGTAAACGTTGCCTGGCTGAAAGCATCACATAAAGACACATTACCAGGCATCGTTGTCAAAATGCTCCTTCAAAGTCTCCCTGATTTGAATAGCTCCCTGCTGTGCCCCTCTAATTGTCCTGGTATCTGACTGCACAAAATCAGCAGCCTGTCTGTCAACTTTAGTACTACATCCCTGGAGAAATTTCTCCCCCTTAGCTTCACAAATGTTATGCAGAGCACAGCAGGCTGCTATGACCATGGGAATATTTTCTTCACTGAGGTCGAACCTGCCAAAAAGGCAGAGTCAGCACCCTTTTAATTGGCCAAAGGCACATTCAGTGGTCATTCAGCACCTAGTGAGCCTGTTGTTGAAGGGTTCCTCGCTGCTGTCTAGGTTCCCGGTGTAAGGCTTCATGAGCCATGGAAACAAGGAGTAGGTGGTGTCTCCCAGGATCATTATGGGCATTTTCACATCCCCAATTTCAATCTTCTGGTCTGGAAAGAAAATCCCAGAGTGCAGCTTTCTAGACAGTCCAGTATTCGTAATTATATATGCATCATGCACATTCCCTAACAACACCGCATTGATGTCAGTGAAACAGCATGGTGATATACCAGGGCCTGCAAGACCATGGAGAAGTAACCCTTTTGGTTGATGTACTCCATCACAAGATGTTCTGGGGTCAAAATTAGGATATGCGTTCCATCTATCACCCTGCTACAGTTAGGGAATCCCATTGCCTCACAGCCATCAAGTATTTTCTGCACATTACCGAGAGTCACAATCCTTCATAGCAGGAGGCAATTAATGGCCCTGCACATTTGCATCACTGCTAAACCCATGGTGGACTTTCCAACTACAAAGTAATTCTTGGTTGAACAGTAGCAGTCTGGGGTTGCCAACTTCCGCACTGTGACCACCACTCACTTTTCCACAGTGAATGCAGTTCTTATTCTGGTGTTCTTGCACCGCACTGCAGGGGCCAGCTCCGCACAGCATTCCAGGAAGGTGGCTTTGCACATCCAAAAGTTCTGCAACAACTGCTCACCATCCCATACATATATCTCGATGTGATCCCACTACTCATTGCTAGTTTCCTGACCAATGGTCCTCTGTGTACAGCTGCTCTGTGAATGCCAGCAGCAGTCTTGAATTGTTTCTTTCCATGTCACACAGCAGGGCAGGTGCCACAGATTCACTTTCTGTTTCACAGCTTGTGAAATACTGCAGGACAAGCTGTGCCATGTTCATAATGCTCATCACCAGATTGGTCATCAATTCAGGATCTATACCTTCAGGCAGAGAGAGTGGGTGCACAGTTTACAAAGGTTGTTCAAAAACAGTGTGAAATGAAGTCAGAAGCCCGTGGAATGATCGGACAGAAAGAACTGCATCATTGGATGATGAGTATGCCCCAGGATGCACTGCAATCTGTTCCAGCAGCAGAGGGTAGCGAGTTGCAAAGTGGGATAGCTACCCGCGATGCAATGCTCTCTCTGTTGAAGCAAGAGCATGGACTGTGGACTCACTCTGCCAACGCGAGGAGTGTTGTGTGGACATACACAACCAATGTTATTAAATTGGCCTATGATCATCGACATAACTTAAATTGACTTACCTCTGTAGTGTAGACATGGCCTGACAGACAGCACCCAAACTGACACAATGGAAATGTGACTTCTAACATTTTTTTCTTTAAAAGCAGGTTTGTAGTCATTTTAGTTATCCTGCATTGTAAAGTTTTTTATGAATGTATACAGTGCCCCAGATTACCGTAGCATGTGGAAAAATCCATGGGAGGCCTGTAAGTGTGGCTTACGTTTTTTGTTTCTGTACATGACTTTATATTTGGCCATATTGAAACACATATTGTTTGCTTGTGCCCAGATTACCAGATGACCCAGATCACACTTTATCAGTGACCAGTCCTTCTCATTATTTACCTTTTCCCCAATTCCCACCAAATTTATAATTTCGTCAAAAAAGATATCAAGTTAGTTTGACAAGACCTATTTTCCATAAACTCCTCTTGATTGGCATTATGTACACTACTCTCCTTTAATTCTTTAACAGTAGTCAAGTCCTATATCAGCTGTTCCATTATTTTGCTCAGGATAGATGTTAGGCTGACAGGCCTATAATTACACACATTGTCCTGTTTACCCTTTACATATTGGCATAACACTAGCTTTCTTCCAATGTTCTGGAACTTCTCCGGTGTTCCAAGACTTATTGAAAATGAACATTAACGGTCCAGAGATGTGGCATCCTACTGTACAGAATAAATCACTCACTTTTGTTCTAGAAAAGATATGTTTTCAGATTGGTGTAGAAACCAGTTTTCAGTGATTACTTAACTATTATTTCTGGATAGGTATTGGAGATCCAAAAAATCCTTTATTTCTGTTTTTAAAGTAAAACTTAATTAGCTTTTTCCTTTGGAGAAAACAGTTTTAATACTTTACTCCATATTTGTCCAAAATGTAGATATTTCATAGGAATAAACTCTACATATGTTTTAGAGCTATAATTCTAAAGCTGCATTGTCTTTATCAAAAGAAACTTGGCAAGATATCCTTATTTGATATACAGCTCTATTTTTAAGTTTTAAATTCATCTTAATACTTTCTTGTAATGCCCTAGATTTCTTGATTATATTTGTCAGAATGCCTGATGTGTTTTGGTAGTATGGGTATTGTTTATGTGATTCTTGAATTACACAGGTTTCAGACAAAAGAAAAGGAGGACTTTTGGCACCTTAGAGACTAACAAATTTATTTGAGCATAAGCTTTCGTGAGCTACAGCTCACTTCAATGGATGCACTCAGTGGAAAATACAGTGGTGAGATTTATATACACAGAGAACATGAAACAATGGATGTTACCATACACACTGTAACGAGAGACTGCTGAATTGGAATTAATTTGCAAACTGGATACAATTAATTTAGGCTTGAATAAAGACTGGGAGTGGATGGGTCATTACACAAAGTAAAACAATTTCCCCATGTTTATTTCCCCCCTCCCACGCCCGCCCCATTCCTCAGACATGCTTGTCAACTGCTGGAAATGGCCCACCTTGATTACCACTACAAAAGGTTCCCTGACCCGCCCCCCGCTCTCCTGCTGGAAATAGCTCACCTTAAGTGATCCCTCTCGTTACAGTGTGTATGCTAACACCCATTGTTTCAGGTTCTCTGTGTATATAACTCTCACCACTGTATTTTCCACTGAATGCATCCGATGAAGTGAGCTGTAGCTCACAAAAGCTTATGCTCAAATAATTCGTTAGTCTGTAAGGTGACACAAGTACTCCTTTCACACAGTAATTCAAACTGCTACTTTTCCTGCTCATTGGGCTGATCTGTTCTAGTGCTCAAACAGAGGGGAAGTTGAGGAAAAAACTCCCCTTATTAAAATAAAGGTACAAAAGTTGTGTACATTTATGGGGAGGATAAAACAGATTTCAGGCACAGGATATTTCAGTTAAGGGAGGTCATTTAGGGATGCAGTGTTCCTTGTGGAAATTTATCCTTATACCTCTCCCCCTCTATTTTATTTTACTATATATTGTTCCCCCTCCTCCCCAAAACAAAAACAAAACAAACACAAAACTAAAACAAACCCCCCCAAACTGTTAAATTGTTAAGTGTACACTTTCACCCATTGTTGCATGCAAGCAACATTAACTCTGCCCTCTAGTGATGCCATGCACTAACCATACAATTATGATTAATGCATAGGTGTCTGTGGTCCCATGATAGATGAAACTGATCTTTAAAGAAACATTAGATTTATTTATTTTTAACTCTAATCCTGTCATTACAGGGTAGAGTTAAGGTAGTTTGCATGTCAAATTCTTTTGCGGGGGGTAAAAGGGGAAGAGGGCTTCCCAATGGGGAAGCAGTAGTGGATATGGCCCCCAAAAGGGCAGATCAGCAAACATTTATGTGGTTAATTGACAACTGATAGATCAGTATTGACATTTTTCCCTATCTATTGTAACAAAGTCTCAGGAATCCCCACAAAGAGTTTCCATGATGAGAAGGGGTTTCAAGCAATGGAAGAACAAACACAACAGATGTTAGCCACATTGTGTAACATACTTCCAGGAGATGCTTGCATCATGGCCACTGGAGGGGCACCTGGACCAACTCTGAGTGAGTGGAGTTGCAACCTGAGGTGAGGGGTAGAATGCCATTCAGATTTGCAACTTTAGCAGGAGTTCATGATTTCTGTGGGTTCCACTGAAATCATGAAGCCTCAGTAAAGCCACCAATGGCTCAGATACTATGACTGGTGAGCACTGCACAGGAACCTACAGAGAACAGAATAAACAGCCAAAGCTGAATTTTCTTTTGTCATAAATATAAAGGGAAGGGTAAACCCCTTTAAAATCCCTCCTGGCCAGAGGAAAAATCCTCTCACCTGTAAAGGGTTAAGAAGCTAAAGGTGACCTCGCTGGCACCTGACCAAAATGACCAATGAGGAGACAAGATACTTTCAAAAGCTGGGAGGAGGGAGAGAAACAAAGGGTCTGGCTGTCTGTATGCTGCTTTTGCCACAGATAGACCAGGAATGGAGTCTTAGAACTTTAGTAAGTAATCTAGCTAGGTATGTGTTAGAGTGTGATTTCTTTAAATGGCTGAGAAAAGAACTGTGCTGAATAGAATGAATATTCCTGTCTGTGTACCTTTTCGTAACTTAAGGTTTTGCCTAGAGGGATTCTCTATGTTTTGAATCTAGTTACCCTGTAAGGTATCTACCATCCTGATTTTACAGAGGGGATTTCTTTACTTCTATTAAAAGTCTTCTTGTAAGAAAACTGAATGCTTTTTCATTGTTCTCAGATCCAAGAGTTTGGGTCTGTGGTCACCTATGCAAATTGGTGAGGATTTTTACCAAACCTTCCCCAGGAAGTGGGGTGCAAGGGTTGGGAGGATTTTGGGGGGAAAGACAGGTCCAAACTACGTTTCCCAGTAAACCCAGTTAGAGTTTGGTGGTGGCAGTGGAGATACAGGGTCAAAGGATAAAATTAATTTGTACCTTGGGGAAGTTTTAACCTAAGCTGGTGAAAGTAAGCTTAGGAGGTTTTCATGCAGGTCCCCACATCTGTACCCTAGAGTTCAGAGTGGGGGAGGAACCTTGACACCTTTTCAGTGGATTCCCCACCATTTTGGGGTGTCCAGTCCATAGTGCATGTGCCTGCCCATTCTCTATGACATGAGATTCTTGATTCCATGGAGATTACTGACACACAACACCCACGCCTCTCATCCACCTAGAAAAGGTGAGATCCACATATAGAGTATCTTCTGTGCTTGGATTTATGGGATTCTATCTGGCTTCTTATATGTAGCAGTTCATTCATACTGAGGAATATTTAACACATGTATGTATTTCAATGGAAAATAAAACTTTATTCCTGTCTTCTTTGTTAAAGGGCCCTGTAATGTGTGCACAGGAAATGTGAATGCTTAGATTACATGGTATATGCTGAATTTCAATATTGTGCTTTAATCAAGATTGTGTCTCCCTCAAAGTGACACAGAAAGAAGACCAGAATCAGTTATGTTTCTGCATGTTGGGTTACATTCCAAAATACAGCTATATTTGTAATTTGTTTTAATTTAAATTTTCTTTTCAACTCTTTTACATTTAGGCTGAAAGAATTCTAGCCTTGTCAATTACTGGGAATTTCTACCCTTTACCATGTACCTATACAGTATATTTTACCTGATGGATGTTATTTTCTGTAAAGATTCAGAATACTTCCACATTATTTTAATAGTAATGTTAAATAAAGCATTATCATACAAATTTTAAAATCCAAGTTAAATTAATACAGACAATAGCTAATTCATGTACAGAAATTCTTCGACAATGTTGTAGACTTCTTGGGCCAGAATCTATGATTCAGCTGAACTATGCACAGGACTGAGAAAAAGGCAGTGATAATATTTTATACAAGCTATGCACTTCTTTGCACAGGTGTAAATGTCTGTATAATGTACAAGGAAATGTAGAACCAGGTCCATGATATCTACTGAAAAGCATTTTTAAAATGTAGCTTTTTGAGTATTATATCTTCTCACAGTGAACATTTGTTTAAAATCATTACTTAGCACTTGGCCTCTGTCATCAGGTTTGAGAATATTAAGAGCTTTAACATAGCCACATCTTTTGTTTTATTGATGGTTCTGTTTTAGCCCTGTGTGTCTTTTCTATTTTATCCTAACTACAAGTTGTTTTCAAACCATTTTTAAAAATAGAAACAAATCTAATTTGATGTGCTCTTTGACTACTTTATATCTTTAAACAAATGTTTTTACTATAGTAATCTGCTACTCTAGCATGGATTAACAAAAAGAATACAAGATTAAGTCTTGGTAGCAAAGAAAAAAAAGCAAGAATTGTTAATATATCTGTTTGCATATGCCCAAGAGGAAGAATAATAAAATGTTATTCTCCATTTCAGTGCTTTATATTTATGTTTGATCATATGAACTATCAATAATTCAATTTATATAAAAATAGATATAAATAGATAAGTCTGTTTTAGTTTGTTTCAATACATTAAATACATGTAATGCTTTCACTCTGCTATTCCAGGCCAGACTGAGCCACTATGCATGGCTCCATATTTGGGTTGGTGGGACATGCTCCATGGACGAGGAACTGTGGAACAGATTGTGCCTCAGGAATCACACTCCTTCCATGGTGCACAGGTCTAGCACGGACACTGCCCCATCACTGCACCATGCAGCTGGCTTTTGTGTGGGGGGACTGAAGGGCTGGGAAGAAGTTTCTTTACATCTTCTCTTTCCTGTGCACTCCTATAAAGGTCAGACATAGGAGGCTGCAGAAATTGGGTCTAATTTAAATTCTTTAATGTTTGCAATTATTAAATTCTTTAGGAAAAGCTACTGATCATATTTACATTTATGTCAATTTGTACTGTAACTACATTTCCTTTTACTGAATTAAAATACACCTATTCATAAAAACACAATTAAATTATTAAACATCGAACCTCACTGTCTGTTCCTGTATTCTTGAGCTCCAACGAGCTACTAATCCAGCAAACTTTCCCTTTTAATAGTGTTGCCTTTATTTGGCTTGAGTGGTTAGTCAAATTGACACTTTGCCACGCTGTTTCTGTTTGGAGGAGAAATTGATTAGATGAGTCAAATATATCTTTACAAAGAATGTATAAAAATTCCTGTTTACCTGCATACAGTATAAACAGGAGACTACTGCCCTGTTCTGAAATCCAAGTCTGCCTTCGCAGCAAGTAATGTGCCCCAAAGATGTATTCTTTCTTGGCTTTCCACAAGTGTCAGACTCATGCTGCTTCTATTGCTGTCTGCTTAGTTTCTACCTCCTTACACGCACAACCAGCCAATGCCCCAGCCCCTGCATTTGTGATCAGCCTACAGAGAAACCTCTTGGGCCACATAGCTTAGCTTCTACTCAGACCCTACAGTGCTGGCCCATGTCTTGGATGGTGGTGTCTATTGTTTCAGCTCTCATTAAATAAAGAGGCATTTAATTGTGCCATCATTTAACCTAAATGAAGGGTGCTTAGTATACCCATCAACTTCTACCAGGTCTGCAATTGATGGCCACTTTTAACACACTTCCAACATAACCATAAGTTAGTGATAAAGAAGATGTGTCTTAAATTAAGTCTGCAAAAACACACACATTCAAATTCTGCCAATTACACCCATGTGACCCAACAGATGTAGATAGCGTGTCAGACACAGTATTCTATTGCTCTTGTCAAATAGTTTCACATAATGAAAAGACCTTTGTTAGATATTTTTTCCTTTGAAATATCCTGAGAAATTCCATACAAAAATCTTTGTTTAAAAATATAAAGGTTGCTAAGTGAATTGTTCAGAAGTTAGGAAATGCCAAAGCTAAAGTTGCTTATGCCAACTTAATTCTTCCCTCTTGCATGTATGCATTATATGCTGCAGTTAATTCCTTTTATCACATGCTATTTTACCAGCAGAATGCATGCTACAATCTGTGTGCAGATTGGATGATGTGTGCATCACTGATGTGTAGTGAGTGAGGGCAGTAAACTTTATTTAGTATAGGGATGTGTAGTGAGTGAAACAAGGTATATAAAAAACACTGAATATCTGCCTCATTCTCTGATATAATGTCTTGCTCTTTCATAATGATCCCAAGCATCTTTTGCAGGTCATCTTGTGTGCCTGGCCATGTCAATGCTCAGTAGACATTCACGACAGAACCATGGCTTTGTCTGAAGTAATGTAGGGCAGTGAGCTATACATTGCTTACTCAATGTATGAGCTGTATTTGATTTACCACAATCTTGTCTGCTATTCCTATGCCAATGTCAAGGTTCCTTCCCCACTCTGAACTCTAGGATACAGATGTGGGGACCTGCATGAAAACCTCCTAAGCTTACTTTTATCAGCTTGGGTTAAAACTTCCCCAAGGTACAAATTATGTTACCCTTTGCCCTTGGATTTCCACTGCCACCACCAAACTTTATCTAGGTTCCTGAAAAAAATGGAGTTTGGACCTGTCTTTCCCCCCAAAATCCTCCCAACCCTTGCACCCCACTTCCTGGGGAAGGTTTGGTAAAAATCCTCACCAATTTGCATAGGTGACCACAGACCCAAACCCTTGGATCTTAGAACAATGAAAAAAAAAACATTCAGTTTCCTTACAAGAAGACTTTTAATAGAAGTAAAAAGTAAAGAAATCCCCTCTGTAAAATCAGGATGGTAGATACCTTACAGGGTAATTAGATTCAAAACATAGAGAATCCCTCTAGGCAAAACCTTAAGTTACAAAAAGGTACACAGACAGGAATATTCATTCTATTCAGCACAGCTATTTTCTCAGCCATTTAAAGAAATCATAATCTAACACATACCTAGCTAGATTACTTACTAAGTTCTAAGACTCCATTCCTGTTCTGTCTCCGGCAAAAGCATCACACAGACAGACCCAGACCCTTTGTTTTTCTCCCTCCTCCCAGCTTTTGAAAGTATCTTGTCTCTTCATTGGTCATTTTGGTCAGGTGCCAGCGAGGTTACCTTTAGCTTCTTAACCCTTTACAGGTGAGAGGATTTTTCCTCTGGCCAGGAGGGATTTTAAAGGAGTTTACCCTTCCCTTTATATTTATGACAGCCAATGTGTAGAATGCACTGTTAATCAATTAACTATTAATCTGGGGTTAGTACCCTGAGCAATTATTTAGCCTCTGCCAGAGCAGACTTAATTTGGCTAGCAATAAGTACAGTAAAGTAAAATTAGTTCTAGTTCAAGTAGTAACCACACTTGTACCCATGGTATGGGTCTTATCTGCACAAGTTGAACTCAAATAATGTCATTGGATGTATCCTCATGCTGCCATGTAACAAATTCTTGTAAAGCGACAGCATGTCAGTAGTAACTCACTTTCTGGGCACATTTGACTAGTCTATGTTGATCTAATATCACATTTACCTTAAGTGTGAAAAAAAGTTCTTCACAGCTGAAGCCACAGTACTGTTCTGGTTTTCAGGAAGAGGAAATGGATAAAATATCTGCTGTATAAATCTGAGGAACACAAAGAAAATCACCACCTGTATTTTCAGAAAACTAAATGGTCCTAAGAAGAGTACTAGAATATATTTTCAACCACAACTAGAAGAAAAATTATAGGTCCAAATCCCCCAGGATTATAGGACCTAATCCAGAAAGGGGATGCAAAGGTGGCTTTAAACCACTTTTATTCTCCCCTGATGCAGGGGCCAGCCAGGAACCCTTTCACATCCCACACTACAGAAGTCTCAGAACTGCTCAAATATATGCCCATCAGCTCACAGCCCTAGAGCTGGGAGGGAGGTGGCATTAGAGCCAATCTAGTGGCTATATGTAACCTGTTGCTTTGTCTAGGTAGGAGGAATCAGAATGGGGCCAGATTCAGCTGTATGGCTGCTTTGTGCCCCTGATGATATACAAGACAGCCTGAGTGGGGGTCCAAAGTCTGTCCCATAATATTAATAGAAAGAGTATCTAATTATATTTTACTCAGTCAAACCAACATCACCTCTTGAAATAGTTCTGCAACTAAATATTCAGCTGTGCTGAAGCAGGGCTTGGTGCAGATGAGGGAGCAGATAAAGCTGGCTTCACTCCACCTGTCTTTTTCTCCAGTCCTGGGGCTGGCCAGGGGCTAGTTTGGTTCTTGATGCAGTTTAGAGCAACTTCACATTTGCTCTAAAGTGTGCCTGCCTGGAACAAAGCAGTGCTCAGGCCACGTCCCCTCCCTTGGTGTAACCTCTGACATACCCCCTATATGCAGGCTGGAAGGGGTCAAACTCTGCATCACCTAGGAATTCCCAATAAACTGAGTTCAGATGTTTTTCTGCCTTCTATTGTGTGGCCACAGCAGAATGGAGGATGAGTATGTGGCTGGTGGTGTTTATTGGAGCCTGGATATACATCCAAATCTGAAATATATTCCCTTGTGTACAATTCAGAGCCCACTCAGGCATTTTTCTACTGCCACATTTATTTTGGTTAAGAAACAGTTCTTTAACCCTGAGCTGTAGCAGTGTACTAGTTATCAGGAAGAGGAAATGGATAATATGTATTTTGGCCATCAGTTCCCAAACACTACATTAGCAAGCTTGCTTTCTAGCATCTGGGAAGTCATCCCCATTAACAGCAAGAGTATAGCTCTCAGATGTTTATAAAAGGCAGCACAGACTTATAAATGGAGAATGAGGTATAAACAGGATAATAGCCACTCTTGGTTTGAAAAGGTTTTATAATGCAATTAGACAAACTTTGTTAATTTAATGGTAGGCAGTTACAGTAAATAACAGTGTACAGTAAATGAGGCAGATGTCACACTAATTGAACAGTGTGGTTAAAAATAAATATTGCTTAGCTGCCTCCTTCACTGTGCACCATCCTGCCTTCAGATATCACAGTATGTGATCATATGATTAAAGACTGTGGGCCTATTGCTCTAGTACTATGAACTTTTGTGTAATCATTTATACCCGCGCAAAATGGGTCCAAAAATTCTACCAGATCAGAAAAGTAATATTTGCCACCATCTTTGCAGAGCGGTCTATAATGATGCAATATACTACGCAGTGGAGAATCATCAAATGTCTAAGATTGCCCGTGTGATCTTGACTTGACATTTCCTTCCTTTCGAGAGCTTAATTTTGCCATCTCAATGTTTTTTTTTAAGATCTGTCTTCTAACAGAGTTTCCTGGATTTTACAGAAAAAAAATTAAAAATAATTCTGTGATGTTGAACTTTGTGCTGGACAGCACTGTATTGCTCAGTCCCACACTTGTTGTGCATTTGGTGAAGTAAACACTCAACATCTTAGAAGCCCTTACCTGTAGGACTCTCTGAATTCCTGTAGTTTTGAAACGCCCATCATGCAAGCATGCCAACTGGACTATATAAATAATACATTATTAATTATTATTATTATAATGTTACATCTATTTGATAGCTCTTCTGTTGGGTTTGTTATTTTGTCCCTCCTGCCATAAAATCAGTCCAGGTCATTCTGCTGTTCTTTAATAATAATTATTATTCGTAACATTTATATTGCCATAACACCCAGACCCCAACTAGATTGGGGGTACCATTGTCTTAGATGATGTACGAATGTATATTAAATGGCCATTCTTGTCCAAGGTGCACAGAAGAGGGCCTCTGGTTTTCTACTGAAGAAATCTGACATCTAATTCTGTCATATAATTTTCAGAATACTTTGCCGAGAACTCAACTCAATTCAGTCTTCAAAGCTTGGCATGTCTTTTTGAGTGGTTAAATTGTGCAGATTTTAGTACAAAAGGCAAGTCAATTCAACATTGACAACAAACTTAATAAATACATTTACAATTAATGGAATGTCACTTGTAATTTCATTTGTTAAATGAATGGGAAATTCTTGCCAGAACTCTTAAAAGTTCAATCATACCAGTTCTTATCAAAAGGAAAATTATATTTAATGGATTCTTTTGAATTCGTTTATCAGTATCTTTTTATTCTATATATGCCAAGAGCAAGGCAGATTTCCTTCGTGTCCTTATAATACATAGATAAGAATATGTGAATAATAAGAAATAAGGAGGTATCTCATTGTGAAATGTATTACTTTATGCCTCCTTTAACTAGCTACCATCCATGTATTTCTAAAGGCAATCTTGGATCGTCTCACTGGCATCATATATTTAAACCTCTTTGAACGGTTTGCAATTAACTATATTTTATGTGCAGAATTATTCAGGTTTCTGCTCTCTATAAAAGTAATTTTCTTACTGTTTTAGGGCCTGGAATGTTTTTCTTCTAAATATTTATTTGGACTTGACATCAGCTGTGATAGTTCTAATTCTCTTCAGCTGAATTTCTCAACTTAGGGCTTGTCTTCAGTACTGGGGAGATAGATGCTGCTGCAATTGATGCAGTGGGTGTTGATTTAGCAGGTATAGTGAATTAATAAACCCACTAAATTGATGGTAGAGCACTCCCTGATCAACTCTGGTACTCCAGTTTCCTGAGAAGAGTAAGGTCAGTCGATGGAAGAGTGTTTCCCATCGACACAGAGGAGTGAAGATACCTGGGTAAGTTGACCTAAGCTACGTTGACTCCAGTTACAGTTATTCACATAACTGGAGTAGCGTAACTTAGGTCAACTTACCCCGGTAGTGTAGACAAGGCTTTAGTATTAGATTTCTAAAGCCTCTTTTACTGTGTCACTATTTTTAGATTTTTGTTAGTACTATTAAAATGTGATTTTAAACAAGGTGCAGAAAAGTCTTTTACTCATCACGGAAGTATTGTAATGAAAAGTATGAATCTAAAATCCTAGAATAGTTTGTAAGAGAACATTGAAGAGGAAGCATTACCAAGGTTTGAGTCCGAATAAGTATTGAAAAAGACCTATGGAAAATAAATTTTTAATAAGTTAAATGTAGCAATGTACAATTGTACTTTGAGATGTACAACTTGATTCCATTTGGAGATCTGTCATGTACTGTTGCTGTATTAAGCACAGGAGAATGAAATACATATTGGGTTTTGTGAACCTCTACAACAGTTTTAAAAAAGTCTGGAGTGTTGCTGTTTTTTTTCAAAAGAGAATCAAAAGGTAATATTTTCTAGGTAAAAATAAGCACCTCCTTCTTCCCCCCTGTGAAAAAGGTTTGCTGGTACAGGGTATGTATATATGTCTTGTGACAAAGTTCCTCCTCTGCCTTAGTGGGTCCTGTGCTTATTGGCAGATTTGCTTACCTCAGAGGTTCACAGCAGCCCTCAGTTTGGCCATTTTTTCTAGTGGCTCAAACCTGCCATCCATTCAGCTAACCTCATCACTGGCCAGCATGGGGAAAAGGAAGGAGAACAATCCCCACAGTCTCTGCTGATCCACCTAGTGGGTTGAGGGACAGGCCAGGGACCTTCCCCTTTGGTGGGACCCACAGTCCAGGTCAACTCCTCTGATATCCAATAGGGGTGAAGGGGATGGGGGGAACCCAGGCCCACCCTCTACTCCAGGTTCCAGTCAAGGGCCCTGTGGATCACAACTGTCTACTGTGTTTCTTGTAACAGCTGCGTGGCAGCTACAATTCCCTGGGCTACTTCCCCATGCCCTCCTCCCAACACCTTCTTTATCCTCACCACAGGACCTTCCTCTTGATGCCAGATAGCAGTTGTACTCCTCAGACCTCCAGCAGTATACCCTCTCAGCTCCTTGCATGCATACACAAACACCTCACTGACTGAAGTGAGGACCTTTTTAAACCAGGTGCCCTGATTAGCCTTCCTGTATGAAATGAATCTAACAGCTTCTTATTTGACTCCAGGTGTCCTAATTAACCTGCCTGTGTTAATTGCTTCCAGCAAGTTCCTGCTTCTTCTGGAACCGTTCCTGTTGGTCATGAGGGTCGGAGACCTCCTGGACTACGACCGGAGAGACTGGCTGGATCCCCTGACGCTCGCTCGGCGCAGGGGGCTCTCCAGCCCCCGTATCCCCCGGCGTGTACTTCAGGAGGTGAAGGCCACCTTGACCCCCGCTGCTCGGGCTTATGTTAGCCGAGCTTTGTGCGAGGACGCACCCCGCCCATCCTTTACCCCAGGCCCGCCGGACCTTTCCATCGGGCCCCTACCCCCTAGACCCCAACAAACCCCTCACCCTTTCACTGCAAGCCGGCTGCACGAACTGCAGCCGGTTAGTTTTCAAATTGCACCACGGAAATATTTATATACACTTACGCTTCACACCCTTCACACCCACGCCCTGGTGCCCCATCCCGATACAAAGTGGCGGGACCTCCTGCCACCTTTGGAGGGTGAGCAACCTCGGTGGGCCAGCCTGTATTCCACCCTGGTCCCAAGGCCCGTCGGGGACATTAGTTGGCGGCTCCTTCACGGAGCTGTGAGCACGGGCGTGTTTTTGACATGGTTTACCCCCATTCCGGACACTTGTCCTTTCTGTAATGTGAGGGAAACCCTGGCGCACGTGTATTTAGAGTGTGCCAGATTGCAGCCCCTTTTCCGGCTCCTCACAAATATTCTATTACGCTTCTGGCTTCATTTTTCCCCCCACCTTTTTATCTATACACTTCCCATCCGTGGCCCCACAAAGTCGCGGGATCTTCTGGTCAACCTCCTCCTAGCTTTGGCTAAAACAGCCATTTATAAAACCAGAGAGAGGAGGTTGGCCCATGAAACGTCCTGCGATTGTGGGGCCGTTTTCCGATCCTCAGTACACTCACCTATCCGGGCGGAGTTCCTCTGGGCGGCATCCACCGACTCCCTTGAAGCCTTTGAGGAGCGGTGGGCGCTGTCTGGGGTTCTCTGCTCGGTGACCCCGTCCGGTTCCCTCCGTCTGACCCTTTGATTGAGGGGAAGAGCGAGAGACGCCAGCCCCAGCCGTTGCCGCTGTGGATACCATCATTCCTGTCATCTAGGAGGGGTCCTATAATACATGGGTGTCTACTCCCCCCTCCTTAAACTACCCACCCCGCAGCCGTGCCCATCTTACCGGGCACTCTCAGGAGGGGGAGGATCGGTGACAATGGGCGCGGCACTGGGTAACTCGAGGGGGTGGAAGACCACGAGTGTCGAGGAAGCCCCCCCGCTCTGGGCCCAGGCTAGCCTGAACACTTCTCCCTCCTGAAAGCTGCTGTGTTATACCTTCTGATTGCGTTGTTTTGTTGCATAGTTGTTTTGTTTTCTTTGGTAATTCTGTAAGCGTTACCAATAAACTTTCTTTCTGTTTAAAAAAAAAAAACAAAAAAACCGTTCCTGTTGGTCACGAGGGTCGGAGACCTCCTGGATTACGACCGGAGAGACTGGCTGGATCCCCTGACGCTCGCTCGGCGCAGGGGGCTCTCCAGCCCCCGTATCCCCCGGCGCGTACTTCAGGAGGTGAAGGCCACCTTGACCCCCGCTACTCGGGCTTATGTTAGCCGAGCTTTGTGCGAGGGCGCACCCCGCCCATCCTTTACCCCAGGCCCGCCAGACCTTTCCATCGGGCCCCTACCCCCTAGACCCCAACAAACCCCTCACCCTTTCACTGCAAGCCGGCTGCACGAACTGCAGCCAGTTAGTTTTCAAATTGCACCACGGAAATATTTATATACACTTACGCTTCACACCTTTCACGCCCACGCCCTGGTGCCCCGTCCCGATACAAAGTGGCGGGACCTCCTGCCACCTTTGGAGGGTGAGCAATCTCGGTGGGCCATCCTGTATTCCATCTTGGTCCCGAGGCCCATCGGGGACATCAGTTGGCGGCTCCTTCACGGAGCTGTGAGCACGGGCGTGTTTCTGACACAGTTTACCCCCATCCTGGACACTTGCCCTTTCTGTCATGTGAGGGAAACCCTGGCGCACGTGTATTTAGAGTGTGCCAGATTGCAGCCCCTTTTCCGGCTCCTCACAAATATTCTATTACACTTCTGGCTTCATTTCTCCCCTCACCTTTTTATCTATACACTTCCCATCCGTGGCCCCACAAAGTCGCGGGATCTTCTGGTCAACCTCCTCTTAGCCTTGGCTAAAACAGCCATTTATAAAACCAGAGAGAGGAGGTTGGCCCATGAAACGTCCTGCGACTGTGGGGCCTTTTTCCGATCCTCAGTACGTTCACGTATACGGGTGGAGTTCCTCTGGGCGGCGTCCACCGACTCCCTTGACGCTTTCGAGGAGCGGTGGGTGCTGTCCGGGGTTCTCTGCTCGGTGACCCCGTCCGGTTCCCTCCGTCTGACCCTTTGATTGAGGGGAAGAGCGAGAGACGCCAGCCCCAGCCTTTGCCGCTGTGGATACCATCATTCCTGTCATCTAGGAGGAGTCCTATAATACATGGGTGTCTACCCCCCCACCCCTAAACCGCCCACCCCGCATCCGTGCCCATCTTACCAGGCACTCTCAGGAGAGGGAGGATCGGTGACACTGGGCGCGGCACTAGGTAACTCGAGGGGGTGGAAGACCACGAGTGTCGAGGAAGCCCCCCTGCTCTGAGCCCAGCTTGCCTGAACACCTCTCCCTCCTGAAAGCTGCTGTGTTATACCTTCTGTTTGTGTTGTTTTGTTGCATAGTTGTTTTGTTTCCTTTGGTAATTCTTGTAAGTGTTATACAATAAAATTCTTTTCTGTTTCAAAAAAAAAAAAAAAAAAAACACCTTTCCTGCTCTCTTAGCCTGGGAAAAGGGACCTCCTTCGCTTGCTGCTAGTCTATTCGCTTTCTGTGCTTTCCTAAAGCCCCCTGGCCTGGATTTTTCTTACTTTTTGTCCCTGCTTAGTTCCCCCTCCCGACCGGGCCAGACTCCTTTTCTTCGTTTTGTTTTGTTTTTGCTGTTTTTCTTTGCTGCCGTTCGAGCGCTGGTCGGTTGCTAGCTTGCTGCCAGCCCTCCCCCCACGCCTGCTCTCGGACACCGCTTTTGTTCCAGCTGAAACCCCCGGAGGAGGCAGGGAGGACTGCCGACCCGCTACCCGGAGGAGGGGAGCGGAAGCCCCCAGACCCAACCGTTTTGCTGTTGTTTCTAAACCTGTACTGAGCTAGGAAGATTCTTCTTCTCTCTGCAACATTCTTGGCCTGCTGAAAGCCTCATTACAAAGCCGGAAGAGAAGATAGCCGACAGAAAAAAATCACCCAGGGAAGCTACGAACCACCATGGAGGGGGCTGTAAGACTGAGTAACTTTTGAATTGTACTCTCGTGTGGGGGGAGTTTGACTGTGTTTTAATTGCATTCGTAGGGGCACAGGGGTGTGGCATGGAGCTGCCCCCTGATCCATCCGTGCCCCCCCCAACACTACTACAACCGTCATGGCCCCCCCACCGTCCGCCCCTGCTGGCAACTTGCCATCTGCCTTTGGATTCAGCTGTTTGCTTTGAATTTTGCCGTTTCGGACCAAACACAACAGCCGATCAAACGAGACTCTTTGGACAAACGTGCGTGGGTCCACGTCCCCACCCCCCCGGACTGTTTATCTCACAGATTGCCCCTATTACCGGACCCCAACTCCTGTTTTCCTCCCCCGTCCAGTCCGACACAGTTGGCACCCCCCCCCCCGCCTGCAGCCCAGCAGGGAGGAGTGGTTAATTTGCTTCCTCCTCCCCCGTCCTCCCTCTGGTGTCTCCCCGTCTCTCCCTGCTCACAATGGCGGGGAATGAGAGGGGTGAGGCCCCTCTAACAACCTCAGTTGCCCTCCCCCACCTACCCCCCTGCCCAACCCCCCAGCGCCCCCCCTCCACTGCTGTCAAAACATCTGCCACCGCCCCCGCTGGGGCATCGGCAGCAGGAGGCCCTGGGTGATTACTGCCGCTGCAACATCCACCGCCCCCCCAGATTCTAGGAAACCCACCCCAGTTGTCCGAAAAGGCCAGGGTGTGAAGAAAGGAAAGGGCCCCGCTAAAACCACAAGGCCCTCCATGGCAGGGGCTGCCCCCACCTCTGTGGCCTCGTCATCGACCATGGCGTCCCTCCCCGCTGTTCCCTCCACCAACTCTGCGAGCGTCCCTCCCCCGGCCCCCAAGACGTATGTCCGGGCAGTGGCACCTCCCCCTGCCTGCCGCCTCGTCATCTCACCCACCCACCGCCTCCGCTACCATCATTAGCGTCCGGGGCCCCTTTCTCACCACGACCAGGAAGCAGGGCATCCGTTGCCTCCTGGTGCCCGCCTCGCCCCACGTGGAGATATACGTGCAGGCGTTGGCGAGGGTGGTAGGACCCACGGCTATCGTGGCAACCTCCAAAATGTACGGGAAGGTCGTCTTTTTCTTAGCATTGGAAGCTGCTGCCCAGGAGGCGGTGGAGAAGGGCCTGGCGGTGGGGGGTGGTGTTTGTCCCCCTGGAGCCGCTAGAGGACCTGGGCGTTCACCTAGTCCTCATCTCCGTCCCTCCCTTTCTACCCAATGCTGCCCTGTTACCCGCTCTCTCCACCCTGGGGAAACTTGTTTCTGTCATCAGCCCTCTCCTGTTGGGCTGCAAGGACCCCACCCTCCGTCACATCCTCTCTTTCCACCGGCAAGTGCAGCTTCTACCGCCGGCGGCGGCGTGTGACAGAGAGGCGCTCGAGGGGTCCTTCCTGGTCCCTTACCAGGGAGCCCGCTATCGGGTCTTTTACTCCACTGGAGAAGCCCGGTGCTACCTCTGCTGCTCAGTGGGGCATGTCCAAAGAGACTGCCCTTTGACCCAGCGGGGAGGGGCACCCGAGACCCCCGAGACCCGCAGGACATCGGTTCCATCGTTGCCGACGCCCCTGGCCGCCCGGCACCTGAAACCACCTCTCCTCTGCTTGATCCACCGCTGCTCCCGTCCGGGCTCAAGGGACACCTCCCCTACAACGCCCAGACAAGCAAGGAAGTCTCACCCTTGCTATCAACAATCCAGCAGAGCCTATGGAGGAAGGTGCAGCAAAGATATCACCAGGTATAGGAGAGGGCCTGCCCCAAGGAGAACTTCCCGCCCCCCATGCTGCCTCTCCATTACCCCCCCCCGAACCCCTGAACCATCACCTCTGACCCCCGACACGACCCCTGCCAATCAACCCCCAGACGACGCTATGGAGGGCTGGGCCCTAGTCCAGGGGAAGCGAGGCAAGCGGAAGGCTCGAGCTCCGCTGCACCCATCTGATGCGGAGGCCCCCCGGAAGACCAGGAAGGGAGGCACTGATACTGAGCCTTCCGCTATGCCCACGAGTGAGATCCATCCACCGGTGCCGGGAGAGGAAGATAGAATAGCATTGGAAGGTAGAATCTCCCCTCCACGGGAGACCCTCCCCTCCGAGACCCCTGAGGAAGCCCCTTCTACCCGGATACCACCCGAACCCCCTGCGAACCCCGAAGCGACCGTCAAGGCGGGCCCCAGAGGAGAGGCCCCTGGGGTAGCAGAAGACGACCTCTCCTCCATGTATGAGGAGATTGAGGCCCTAGGTTTGACCCCGGTCACCCAGGGAGAGGATGATCTACTGCCGGCTGGCCTTGATCTGGGCAACCTCACCCCTGTCCCCCTTTCCCCATGCTCCCTCCCCCTAACTGCCTTCCCGGGTGGGCACCCTACAGAAGGTGGTCCACTACCTGATGCCATGGCCTCCAAATCCACCACAGAGCCTGCGCCTAGCATCACTGGGAGCCCCCTCCCCCACCCCTCAACCCTCGAATCTGCTCAGGAGGCACCACTTTTCAGCTGTTTGCCTCCCGAAGCCTAGAGCCTTGCCTCTGCCCCCGCTCCCACCCTTGTCTATGCCCAACCCACCTCCTCCTGCGATGCTACTGCCACCCCTGGGGTTATTTCTTTCCCGTTTTTTGCGGATTCCAGCCAGGGAGCAGCCTTCACATTTTCCTGCCACGACCCATTAGGAGCTGTAATTTTCCCTCCGCCATCCCCTTCTACCCCAAGGTGTGAGATGGACCTAATAACTTTAGCCTGTCAGACGCCTTGTCGGTGGTCCGCACCCTGCCTGCCCACCTTAGCGGACCACGAGGCTGCATCAAGACCCCCACCAGGGAACAACCCGGAAGTCGCAACCCCACCCCCCCATGAGCTGCGATATGCATTGCGGAAGTTTTTAGAAAACATCCGTGGTGCCCGCAACAGGGTACAGCTGGCTCTCCAGCTATGGGGGGACTTTGATCAAATCCTCCAGGCCACAAGGGCCCTTATAAAGGAGGGTAGAGGGCAAGGAAAGCACAGTGCTGCAGCCTACGGGTGGGCCCGTGGCTTCCGTAATGATCTACTCACTTACGGGATGGGTCACAGAGTGCTGCACTACCCGCCGAGGGCCGCGAACACACCCATCAATAAGGAACCCCCACCCCCCGCAGCCCTTCGCATGATGCCTCTCATTATCGCAACCTTGAACACCAGGGGCTGTAGGATGGCTATCCGCAGGTCCCAGGTGCTCTCTTACCTTTGGGAAGGGGGGTACTCTGTAGTTTTCCTGCAGGAGACCCATACGGATCCGACCGCCGAGGACAGCTGGCGGCTGGAGTGGGGGGATGGGGTATACTTTAGCCACTTCACAATGTGGCAAGCTGGAGTGGCAACCCTGTTCTCCCCCAACCTATGGCCAGAGGTGCTAGGGGTCACTGAGGCCATGCCGGGCCACCTGCTACATCTTCGAGTCCGTATAGAGGGGCTCGTGGTCAACTTTGTTAATATTTATGCCCCGACAACGAGCCCGAAAAGGCCACAATTCTATCAGCGGGTGTCCGACTTCCTCGGCACCCTAGATTCTCATGAGTGCCTAGTCCTGGGAGGGGACTTTAACACCACCCTTGAGGAACGGGACCGCTCAGGGGCCGAGCTGAGCCCGGCTGCTGCGAACATTCTCTGAGAAATTGTCGAACATCACTCCCTAGTGGACGTCTGGCGTGACCACCACCCAGATGACACTTCCACGTTCACCTTTGTCCGGGTGGAGACCCATCAGTCACAGCACTCTCATTTGGACCGTATTTATTTATCCCGTTTCCATCTTTCACAGGCCCACTCCTCCAACATTCGGCCGGCCCCATTTTCCGACCATCATTTAGCCACCATAACAGCCTCCCTCCGTGCAGAGAGACCGGGGCCGGCCTATTGGCACTTTAACAACAGCCTGTTGGAGGATGAGAGCTTCGTGACATCCTTCCGGGAGTTTTGGCTGGCCTGGAGAGAGCAGCGGCGTGCCTTTCCCTCAGTGCGGCGATGGTGGGATCTAGGGAAGGTGCACGCCAAGCTCTTCTGCCGTGACTACACCCGGGGCACCAGCCGATGGAGGAACGCAGCAATAGAGCAGTTGGAACGGGAGGTCTTAGAGATGGAGAGGCATCTGGCCGCTAGCCCCGAGGACCCCTTGCTCTGCGAAGCGTGCCGGGAAAAGTGGGAGGAGCTCCGGGCCCTCGAGGACCACCGGGCCCGAGGTGCCTTCGTTCGGTCCCGCATCCGCCTCCTTCGGGAGATGGATCATGGTTCCCGTTTCTTCTACGCCCTGGAGAAAATGAGGGGGGCCAAGAAACATGTCACCTGCCTTCTAGCAGAAGACGGCGCCCCCCTCACGGATCCGGTGGAGATGTGTGGGAGAGCCCGTGATTTCTACACAAGCCTTTTCTCCCCGGATCCGACCGATCCTGGCGCTTGCAGGGTGCTCTGGGAGGAACTCCCCATGGTCAGCGTGGGCGACCGAGACTGGCTAGAGCTGCCTCTCACCCTGGCCGAGTTCTCGGAAGCCCTCCGTCGCATGCCCACCAATAAATCTCCGGGCATGGACGGGCTGACCGTGGAGTTCTACCACGCGTTCTGGGACATCCTTGGCCCAGACCTAGCCACTGTGTGGGCTGAGTCTTTGCAGGGCGGGGTCCTCCCTCTTTCATGCAGGCGAGCTGTGCTCGCCTTGTTGCCGAAGAAGGGGGACCTCTGTGATTTGCGAAACTGGCGTCCCATCTCACTCCTTAGCATGGACTACAAAATCATAGCGAAAGTAATCTCACTGCGGCTAGGGTCCGTGATGGTGGACGTGATCCACCCAGGCCAGACCTATACTGTCCCGGGTCGCAGCACTTTTGACAACCTATTTCTAGTCCGAGACCTTTTGGAACTCAGGCGTAGAGACGGTCTGTCGTTCACCCTCCTGTCTCTCTATCAGGAGAAGGCGTTCGATAGAGTAGACCATGGGTACCTCCTGAGCACTCTGCAGGCATTTGGATTTGGACCTCAGTTTGTGAGTTTTCTCCGGGTGCTGTACACCTCCGCGGAGTGTTTGGTTAGGCTCAACTGGACCCTGACCGAGCCGGTCAGCTTCGGGCGAGGAGTGTGGCAGGGGTGCCCCCTCTCGGTCCAGCTGTACGCTCTGGTGATCGAGCCTTTCCTCTGTCTCCTCTGCAGGAGGTTGACGGGGTTGGTGCTGCGGGAGCCGGAGCTGCAGCTGGTCCTGTCGGCATACGCCGATGATGTACTCCTCGTGATCCAGGACCCAGGCGACTTTGTGCGGGTGGAGGCTTTCCAGGCCATCTACTAAGCAGCCTCCTCCACCCGAGTCAACTGGGTCAAGAGCTCTGGCTTGGTGGTGGGGGACTGGTGGCAGGTGAGCTCCCTCCCCCCCGCGCTTCAGACCATCCGGTGGAGTGCGGGTCCACTGCTCTACCTAGGCATTTACATTTCTGCCACGCACCCTTCCCCGCCGGAGAACTGGCAAAATTTAGAGGGCGGGGTGATAGAGCGGATCCGGAAATGGATGAGGCTACTCTGATGTCTCTCCCTCTGAGGGAGAGCACTGGTGCTTAACCAACTAGTCCTGTCCACGCTCTGGTACCGGCTCAACACCCTGGTTCTGGCCCCGGGTTTCCTGACCAACCTCCGGACAACGATTCTAGAGTTCTTTTGGACAGGAATGCACTGGGCCCCTGTTGGGGTTCTTCATCTACCCCTGAAGGAAGGAGGGCAGGGCCTGAAGTGTCTGCACACTCAGGTCCGTGTCTTCCACCTCCAGGCCCTGCAGAGGCTCCTTAATAGTGCAGGTAGTTCGACGTGGAGCATATTGGCGCACGCCTTCCTGCGCCGCTTCCAAGGGCTCCGATACGATCGGCAGCTCTTTTATCTTTGTCCGAGAGGTTTTCCGCGAGACCTCTCCGGGCTGCCGGTCTTCTACCAGGACCTCCTCCGGACCTGGAAATTGTTCTCAACAACCAGGTCCATGGCGGCTACCGTGGGAACAGATCTCCTCATGGAGCCCCTGCTACACAACTCCCAGCTCCGTGTGCAGGTGGTGGAGTCCCGCTCAGTGCGCCAGAGTTTGGTCCTGGCGGAAGTCAAGAGAATCGGAGACCTCCTGGACTACGACCGGGGAGACTGGCTGGATCCCCTGACGCTCGCCCAGCACATGGGGCTCTCCAGATCTCGCACCCCCCGGCGCGTACTTCAAGAGGTGAAGGCCGCCTTGACGCCTGCTGCTCAGGTTATCTTAATCGAGCCATATGCGAGGGGGCACCCCGCCCACCCTCTACCCCAGGCCCGCTGGACCTCTCAATTGGGCCCCTACCCCGTAGATCCCAACAAACCCCTCACCCTTTCACTGCAAGTTGGCTGCATGAACTGCAGCCAGTTAGCTTTCAAATCGCACCACGGAAATATTTATACACACTCACGCTTCACACCCTTCACACCCACACCCTGGTGTCCTGCCCCGAAACAAAGTGGCGGGACCTCCTGCCACCTTTGGAGGGTGAGCAACCTCGATGGGCCAGCCTGTATTCCACCTTGGTCCCGAGGCCCGTCGGGGACATTAGTTGGCGGCTCCTTCACGGAGCTGTGAGCACGGGCGTGTTTTTGACACGGTTCACCCCCCTCCCGGATACTTGCCCTTTTTGCAATGTGAGGGAAACCCTGGTGCATGTATATTTAGAGTGTGCCAGATTGCATCCCCTTTTCCGGCTCCTCACGAATATTTTATTGCGCTTTTGGCTACACTTCTCCCCTCACCTTTTTATCTACACACTCCCCATCCGTGGCCCCACAAAATCGCGAGATCTCCTGGTTAACCTCCTCCTGGCCCTAGCTAAAACAGCCATTTATAAAACCAGAGAGGGGAGGTTGGCTAATGAAGCGTCCTGCGATTGTAGGGCCGTTTTCCGATCCTCAGTACATTCACGCATCCGGGCAGAGGTCCTCTGGGCGGCATCCACCGACTCCCTTGACACCTTCGAGGAGCGGTGGGCGCTGTCCGAGGTTCTCTGCTCGGTGACCCCATCCAGTTCCCTCTGCCTGACCCTTTGATTGAGGGGAAGAGCGAGAGACCCCTACCCCAGCCGCTGCCGCTGTGGATACCATCATCATTGTCACCTAGGAGGGGTCCGATAACACGTGGGTGTACTCCCCCCACCCGAAACCGCCCACCCTGCAGCCGTGCCCATCTTGCTGGGCACTCTCAGGAGAGGAATAATCGGTGACACTGGGCGTGGCACTAGGTAACTCGAGGGGGTGGAAGACCACGAGTGTCGAGGAAGCCGCCCTGCTCCGGGCCTAGGCTAGCCTGAACACTTCTCCCTCCTGAAGGCTGCTGTGTTATACCTTCTGTTTGCTCTTGTTTTGTTGCATAGTTTTGCTTTATCCTCTTTGGTGATTCCTTGTAAGTGTTACACAAATAAAAAATTCTTTTTTGCTTCAAAAAAAGAAAAAAGGGGACCTGCTTAACCTGGGACCCACAGCTCTCTTCCTTTGATTGCTCTCCTGTAGCCCTCTGGCCTGGAGGGAGAAGGAGGAAGAGGGCTGCTGCTGGTACTGTTGCTGCTAGGCCCTGGACTCTCCCTGCTGGTACTGCTGCTCCAGCTGCTCCCCTGGCTGGGCCAGACACCACTCCCTCCTTCTCTGCTGCTACCTAGTTACTGGCTGGCTGCTGGACCTCCCACTTTTGGGTGCTGCTACTGCTCCAACTACAGCCCCTGGGGGGGCAGGGAGAGAGCCTGCTGGCCCGCTCCCCAGAGGGAGAATTGAGGGACCCCAGCCCCAGCTGTTGCTGCTGTGGACACCACCAACACCACCACCTGAGAGGGGTCCTTTCTGCCTGCCTGGACCACCACCTGGAGTTTCTGGAGCTGCTGCTGCGGAGGTTACTGCCTGGAGCTGCTGAAGCCCCGAAGAGGATCATCTTCCAGTGCGGAAGCATCGAGAGACTTTACAGACAACCGTGGAGGGGGCCTTAAGACTGAGTATCTTTCAAACTGTGCTCTTGTGGTGGGGGTCTTGACTGTGTTTGCAGGGACACAGGGGGTGTGGTGTGGAGCTGCCCCCCGATCCATCTGTATGCCCCCCCAACCCCCACCACTACCACCACCACTGCCCCCTCCCCCCCACACACTGGCTGTTTACCATCTGCCTCAGCTCCTGCCTCTGGACTCAGCTGCTTGCTTGGCTTGCCACGCCCTGATTCCACCATTTGGGCCAGAAGCAGCAGCCAGCCAAATTGACTTTGTGCAAGCGCAAGTGGGCGCATGTGCCCCACCCCGGACTGCCCTCCTCACAGCTTTTCCCCTTGCCACCTGCCCCATTTGCCCCTTGCAGCTTTTGCCCCCCTTTTGCCCAAGCCCCCTTTACTAGCTTCAGTTTGTTTGCCTGCCCTGCCCGTTTTCCCTCTACAGCCTTTGTTTGTTTGCCCCGCCCCACCCTTTGAAGCTAGCCCCTTGGTTTCTCTGCCCTAACTCCAGCCTGCTCAGCCCCTTGCTCCGTGCACCCATGCCCCCTCCCATGCACTTGTGCTACTCCCCTTTTTAGTTTCAACCCTCTTCACTACCCCAAATGCTGTTGTATTCCCCCCTCCCCTAGTGCAGCTAGAGGTGCTGGAATTCCCCCCCCCCCATGTCGGTGACTGACCCTTAACCCCTGTTTTGTCCTCCTGTCCAGCCCACCCCTTTTGGCACCCTCCTCCCCTGCCTGCAGCCTGGGGGGGGGGTCGACCTGCTTCCCCTTTCCCCTCCTCCCTCTGGTGTCTCCCCTTCCCTCCCTGCTCACGATGGCAGGGGACGAGACAGGTGGGGCCCCTCCCTCAGCCCCAGCTACCCCTCCCCCGCCTGCCCCTCTCACATGCCCTCAAGCCTCTACCTCCGCTGCCACCGCTGAACCACCTGCCACTGCCCCCGCTGGGGCACCAGCAACGGTGGGCACCGGGGTGACCTCCACTGCTGCCACGTCCCTCCCCCCCTCAGATTCTGGGGGAGGCCCCCCAGCTGGCAGGAAAGGCCAGCGGAAGAAGAAGGGGAAGGACCCTGCTAAAAAGACCAGGCTCTCCATGGCAGGGGCTGCCCCCACTGCTGCAGCCCCACCACCGGCCGCGGCGACCCTCCCCACTCTTCCCTCCACCAGCTCTGTGGGTGTCCCTCCCCCGGCCCCCAGGGCGTATGCCCAGGTGGCGGCAGCTCCCCGCCTGCTGCTACGTCATCTCTCCCGCCCACCGCCTCCGCTACCAGCTATAGCGGCCGGGGCCCTTCCCCACCATGACCAGGAAGCATGGCGTCCATTGCCTCCTGGTGCCCGCCTCGCCACACGTGGAGACCTATGTGAGGGCGTTGGCGAGGGTGGTGGGGCCCACGACCATTGTGGCAGCCTCCAAAACGTATGGCAAGGTCGTCTTCTTCTTAGCATCGGAGGCCACCGCCCAGGAGGCGGTAGAGAAGGGCCTGGCCCCCTAGAGCCGCTAGAGGACCTGGCTGTCTGCCTCGTCCTGACCTCCGTCCCTCCCTTCCTTCCCAATGCCACCCTGTTACCCACCCTCTCCACCCTGGGGAAACCCATTATCAGCCCTCTCCCGTTGGGCTGCAAAGATCCCACCCTCTGTCACATCCTCTCGTTCCGCTGGCAAGTGCAGTTTCAACTGCTGCCAGCAGCACATGACGGAGAGGCGCTCAAGGGATTCTTCACGGTCCCCTACCAGGGGGCCCATTACCGGGTGCACTACTCTATGGGTGAGGCCCAGTGCTATCTCGGCCGGGTGATGGGGCACGTCCGGAGGGACTGTCCTCTGGCCCGGCAAGGAGGGGCATCCGGGACCCCCGAGCCCCGGCAGGGCACCGGCCCCGTCATCGCCTGTGCCCCTAGCTGCCCAGCCCCTGAAGCCACCCCTCCTCCTTCCCAGTCCACCAATGCTCCCGCTCAGGCCCAAGGGGTACCTCCCCTACTATGCCCAGACGAGTGGGAGAGCCCCGCCCCAGCTGCTTGAAATCTGGCGGGGCCTGTGGAGGAGGGTGTGGCAGGGACACCGCCAGGCATGGGGGAGGGCCTGCCCCAGGGGGAATCCTCCCTCCCTCGTGCTGCCCCACCGTTACCCCCCTGAGTCCCTGAGCCATCACCTCTGCCCCCTGACATGAACCCTGCTAGCCAGCCCCCGGGTGATGCCATGGAGGGCTGGGCCCTAGTCCTGGGGAAGCGGGGCAAGAAGAAGGCTTGAGCTCCACTCCTCCCATCCAATGGAGGCCCCCCGGAAGACCAGGAAGGGGGACACCGATGCCGAGCCTTCCGCTTTGCCCACAGGCGTGCTCCATCCACCGGTGCCGGCTGGAGAAGACATGGCAGCACCGGAAGGTAGTATCTCCCCTCCATGGGAGTCCCTCCCCTCCGAGGCCCCCAAGGGAACCCCTTCTGCCCTGGTACCATCTGAAGCCCCTGTGAGCCCCGAGGCGACCGTCGCTTCGGGTGACGTCGGGGAGAATTCCCGGGTGGCAGAAAGCGATCTCCCCTCCATATACGAGGAGATCGAGGCCCTGGGTCTGACCCCGGTCACCCGGCGGGGGGACGACCCTATGCCAACGGGCCTCGATCTGGGTGACCTCACTCCAGCCCCCTTTTCCCCATGTTCCCACCCCAACCGTTGTTTCTGCTCCCACCTCCGAGGAGCCCCTGGAGTCCTCCATCAACCCGGTCACAGAAGGCACCCCGCTGATGGCCACCGAGCCTGTTGAGGCAACGGCTAGTGCCACGCAGCCTGGACCCGAGCCACCGGGGCACCCCTTGTTGGTGTGGAGCAATCAACTTCCTTCCCGAGCGGGGGCCCTACAGAAGAGAATCCACCTCCTGATGCCGTGGCTGCCAATCCACCATAGAGCCTGTGCCCGGCATCACTGAGTGCCCCCTCCCCACCCCCTCAACCCTTGAGCCTGATCGGGAGGTGCCACCATCCAGCTCCTTGGCTTTTGAAGCCCAGAATCTCGCCTCTGCCCCTGCCCCTGCCCCTGTCCCTGTCCTGTCCACCTCCTGTGATGTTATTGCCGCCCCTGGGGCTATCTCCTTCCATTTTCCAATAGATGACCCCCAGGGAGCGGTCTTTGTGTTTACCTGTCCCGACCCACTAGGGCTGCTATCCTCCCTCTGCCGCCCCCTATTGCCCCAGGGTTCGAGGCGGGCCTAGTGGTACCAGCCCATCAGGCGTCCCGTCGGGGGTCCGCACCCTGTCTGCCCGCCTCGGTGGGCCAGGGGGCTGTACCAAGGGCCCCGTCAGGGGATAACCAGGAGACCGTAACCCCACCCCCCCATGCGCTGCGAGAGGAGTTGCGGGAGTTTTTAGAAGATATCCGTGGCTCCCGCAACAAGGTACAGCTTGCTCTCCAGCAATGGGGGGACTTTCATCAAATCCTCCGGGCTGCGAGGGCCCTCATGGGGGAGGGTAAAAGGACTGGGAAGCAGGGTGCTGCGGCCTACCAGCAGGTCCGCCTCTTCTGTGACTCCTTATTCACTTACGGGGTAGGTCACGAACTGTTGCATGGTCCGTCAGGAGCCACGAGCGTTCCTGCTGGCGAGGATCCCCCCCAGCCCTCCTCATGGCATCTCTCACCATTGCAACGTTGAACACCCAGGGCTGTTTGATGGGTCTCCGCAGGTGCTCTCCTTCCTTCGGGAGGGGGTACTCTGTGGTTTTCCTGCAGGAGACCCATACGGATTCAGCTGCCGAAGACAGCTGGTGGCTGGAGCGGGGGAGAGAGGGTCTACTTTAGCCATCTCACAGTTTGTATGGCTGGAGTGGCGACCCTGATCTTCCCCGACCTACGACCCGAGGTTCTGGGGTACGCCGAGGCTGTGCTGGGCTGCCTGCTGCACCTCCGGGTCTGTCTGGAGGGGCTCATGGTCAACCTCATGAACGTTTATGCCCTGACATCGGGCCCGGAGCAGCTGCGTTTCTATCAGCAGGCATCCGCCTTCCTCGGCACCTTGGATCCTTGCGAGTGCCTGGTCCTGGGCGGGGACTTTAACACCACCATCGAGGAATGGGACTGCTCAGGAACCGAGCAGTGTCTGGCCATGGAGGAAGTCCTCCAGGAGATAGTCAATCAGAACTTCCTGGTGGACGTCTGGCATGATCACCACCCGGACGACATCTTGAAGTTCACCTTTGTCCGGGTGGAGGCCCATCGGTCGCACCACTCCCGGTTGGACCGCATCTATTTATCACGTTTCCACCTTTCATGGGCCCACTCCTCCAGCATCATCATTTAGCCACTGTGACGGCCTCTCTCTGAGTGGAGAGGCTGGGGCCGGCCTATTGGCATTTCAACAACAGCTTATTGGAGGATGTGGGCTTCGAGGCAGCCTTCCAGGAGTTCTGGCTGGCCTGGCAAGGGCAGAGGCGTGCCTTTTCCTTGATGCAGCAGTGGTGGGACCTGGGGAAGGGGTGTGCCCGGCTCTTCTCCCATGACTACACCCAGGGCGCCAGCCAACGGAGAGATGGGGTGATAGAGCAGTTGGTATGGGAGGTCTTAGAGCTGGAGAGCATCTGTACACCATCTCCAAGGATCCATCCCTCTGCAGAGCATGTCGGGAGAAGTGGGAGGAGCTCCAGGCCCTCGAAGACCATCATAGAATCATCATAGAATATCAGGGTTGGAAGGGACCTCAGGAGGTCATCTAGTCCAATCCCCCGCTCAAAGCAGGACCAATCCCCAATGAGGAGGAGGCATGCCTGCACTCTGGCCATCTTAAGTTGCTGGGTAATGTCCTTGGTTCAACTGCCACAGGCTAGGGAGCCTTTGTTCGATCCCACATCCATCTCCTTCGGGAGATGGATCATGGCTCCTGCTTCTTCTGTGCCCTGGAGAAAAGGATGGGGGCCAAGAAGCATGTCACCTGCTTTGTGGCAGAGGACGGCACCCCCCTCACGGATCTGGTAGAGATGTGTAGGAGGGCCAGGGCCGCCTACGCAAGCCTTTTCTCCCCGGATCTGACTAATCCTAACGCTTGTAGAGTGCTCTGAGACTAACTCCCCATTGTCAGAGCAGGTGATTGAGACTGCCTAGAGCTGCCTCTCACTCTGGCTGAGTTCTCGGAAGCCCTCCGCCTCATGCCCACCAATAAATCTCCGGGTGTGGACGGGCTGACCATGGAGTTCTACCGCATGTTCTGGGACGTCCTCGGCCTAGACCTAGTCACTGTCTGGGCCGAGTCTTTGCAGAGCGGGGTCCTCCCTCTTTCATGCAGGTGAGCCGTGCTCACCTTATTGCCAAAGAAGGGGGACGTCCGCGATTTATTAAATTGGCGTCCCATCTCACTCCTCAGCATGGACTACAAAGTCGCAGCGAAATCCATCTCACTGTGGCTGGGGTCCCTGATGGCAGAAATGGTCCACCCCAACCAGACCTACACCGTCCCGGGTCGCACCATCTTTGACAACCTGTATCTGGTTCGGGACCTCTTGGAGCTCAGGTGGAGGTATGATCTGTCGTTCACTCTCCTGTCCTTGGATCAGGAGAAGGCGTTTGACAGGGTGGACCACGAGTATCTCCTGAGCACTCTGCAAGCGTTTGGCTTCGGACCCCAGTTTGTGGGTTTTCTCCAGGTGCTGTATGCCTCGCAGAGTGTATGGTCAGGTTCAACTGGACCCTGACTGAACCGGTCAGCTTCAGGCAAGGAGTATAGCAGGGATGCCCCCTCTCAGGCCAGCTGTACGCTCTGGCGATCGAGCCCTTCCTCTGTCTCCTCCGAAGGAGGTTGACAGGGTTGGTGCTGTGGAAGCTGTGGCTGGTCCTGTTGGTGTACGCCGATGACGTGCTCCTCGTGGTCCAGGACCCAGGCGACTTGGTGCGGGTGGAGGCTTGCCAGGCCATCTATTTGGCAGCCTCCTCCGCCCAGGTCAACTGGGTCAAGAGCTCTGGCCTGGTGGTCGGGGATGGGTGGCAGGCGAGCTCCCTCCCACCCGTGCTTCATGCCATCCGGTGGAGCACGGGTCCTCTGCTCTCTCGGCTTTTACCTTTCTGTCACACATCTGTCTCCACCAGAGAACTGGTACAATTTAGAGGGCAGGGTGACAGATCGTCTCCGGAAATGGACAGGACTACTCCGGTGCCTCTCCCTTCAAGGGGGAGTGCTGGTGCTTAATCAACTAATCCTGTCCATGCTTTGATACCAGCTCAACACCCTGGTCCCAGCCCCGGGTTTCCTGGCCAGCTTCCAGACATCTATTCTGGAGTTCTTCTGGACAGGACTGCACTGGATCTCTGCAGGGGTTCTCCATCTACCCCTGGAGGAAGGAGGACAGGGCCTGAAGTGTCTGCACTCTCAGGTCCATGTCTTCCGCCTCCAGACCCTGCAGAGGCTCCTTTATGGTGCAGGTAGTCTGGCATGGTGTGTACTGGCACATGCCTTCCTGCTCTGCGTCCAAGGCTCCGATATGACCGACAGCTCCTTTATCTCCATCCAAGAGGTCTTGGATGAACTGATCCCTGCGGGTCCCCTCTCATTCCGTCCTTCCAGCATGACTGTGAACCACTGATAACTACTCTCTGGGAATGACAGGTTTCAGAGTAGCAGCCATGTTAGTCTGTATCTGCAAAAAGAAAATGAGTACTTGTGGCACCTTAGAGACTAACAAATTTATTTGAGCATAAGCTTTCGTGAGCTGTAGCTCATGGATGCTTATGTTCAAATAAATTTGTTAGTCTCTTAGGTGCCACAAGTACTCCTTTTCTTTTTTCTCTGGGAATGGTTTTCCAATCAGTTTTGCACCCACTTTATAGTAGCTCCATCTAGATTGTATTTCCCTATTTTGTTTATGAGAAGGTCATGCAAGACAGTATCAAAAGCTTTACTAAATTCAAAATATACCACGTCTACTGCTTCCCCCCATCAACAAGGCTTGTTATCCTGTGAAAGAAAGCTATCAGGTTGGCTTGACAAGATTTGTTCGCGACAAATCCATGCTGACTGTTACTTATCACCTTATTATCTTCTAGATGTTTGCAAATTGATTGCTTCATTATTTGCTCCATTTTATTTCCAGGTACAGAAGTTAAGCTAACTAGTCTGTAATTCCCTGGGTTGTCCTTATTTCCCTTTTTATAGATGGGCACTATATTTTCCCTTTTCCAGTCTTCTGGAATCTCTCTTGTCTTCCATGACTTTTCAAAGATAATCACTAATGGCTCAGATATCTCCTCAGTCAGCTTCTTGAGTATTCTAGGATGCATTTCATCAGGCCCTGGTGACTTGAAGACTTCTAATTTGTCTAAGCAATTTTAACTTGTTCTTTCCCTATTTTAGCCTTTTCTGGTCCTAACCTCTTTTTCCCTGGCATTCACTATGTTAGCCGTACAGTCACCACCAACTTTCTTGGTGAAAACCGAAACACAGAAGTCATTAATGTCATTTCCTGCCATTTCCACATTTTCTGTTATTGTTCCGCCCACACACACCTCAATGAGTAACAGGCCTACCCTGTCCTTGGTCTTTCTTTTGCTTCTAATGTATTTGTAGATTGTTTTCTTGTTACCCTGTATGTCTCTAGCTAGTTTGATCTCGTTTTGTGCCTTAGCCTTTCTAATTTTGTTGCTACATACTTGTGTTATTTGTTTTGATTCATCCTTTGTCATTTGACCCAGTTTCCACTTTTTGTAGACTCTTTTTTTTTTTAATTTTTAGATCATTGAAGATCTCTTGGCAGTAACCCAGGGTGGTTTCTTGCCATACTTCCTATTTTCCCTCCACAATGGGATAGTTTGCTCCTGTGCCCTTAATAATGTGTCTTTGAAAAACTGTCAACTGTCTTCAATTGTTTTTCCCCTTAGACTTGTTTCCCATGGGATCTTACCTACCAAATCCCTGAGGGACACACATCTCAAAGAACTACAGTCACTGCTCAGGGTTAGTAACATTTCCTCCTTCTTCAAGTAGTGTCCCTCTGGGCACTCCACTTCATGTGACTTCCATGCAGTAGTCTCAGAAGGAGGAGGCAGCTTTGGCTCAGAATCCAGAACTGAAGATAGTACTGCATAGCTATGTGCCATATCGGGTCAGATGGCATGGAACAGGGCATAATGCTTTGAAACATGGATTGAAGATGAGGTAGCAGCTCTACATATCATAGATACTTGGATACCTGAGCTTCAACAGGTTGATGTGGAGACTGGTTTCCTGGGCTGTCCATTTGCCCTAAACCATGGGGGTGCTGATGTGGGCTTCTCACCCTAACAGGGATGCTCTGGTTGTTAGAGTCACTGAGGGGTTGGGTGGAAGAAAAGGATGCTCTTACAGACATGGAGTTGCTCCTTCCACCAGTTTAGGGAGTTCTTTATGTGCAAGGGGACCACCACTTGCCTGTCCAAGGTGCCCCTGGTTGGAGAATAGGCAGTTCTCAACCATCCTTGGAAGCACTGAAGGCGCTGCCTTGCATGATTGGTCACAACAGTACATGCTGTCCCATGGCCAAGAAGTTGAAGCCAGGCTAAGAGATGCAGCTGTAAATTCAGAGGAATGGGAGGATTCAAATTCTCAAGCAACCCATCAAAACTGCTGTTTAGATAATGCCTGGGTGATCATGTAGGGCAGTTGGTCAGCTCTCTTCCTCTGAAATCTGTGTCTTTTTCTGGGGGGTTCCATGGGTCTTTGATATCCTGAGAAGTCAACAGGGTAGATCTCTGGACAGTCTGGGACCTACTGAAATGTTTCTTGCCTGAAGATGTGTAAATGCCCAAGGAACCTTGGGTAGCCTTGGAATCCTTCAGTGTGTGCAGGGAATCATTCGTGGTCTCTGAGAAGAGCTTGTGACCATCAAAGGGGAGGTCCTCTACCATGTTTTGGACCTCTCTTGGAAACCTCAAAAGCTGGAGCCAGGATGCCCTGTGCTTAACTGCCACCATGGAAATGGATCTGGCAGCAGTGTCTGCAGCATCTAAGGATGCTTGGAGAACTGTTATGGCCAACAGCTAACCTTCTGAATCAATAGATTGGAATTGTTCTCTGCAGTCATGTGATGATGTTCAATAAAGGCTGTGACGTTGTTTTAATTGGTGAAGTTATATTTGGCCATGACTGCCTTATAGTTCATGATCTGAAATGTGTAAGACTTTTGTCCAAAGAGATCCAGTTGCTTTTGTTCCTTATCAGAGGGAGTAGTTCTTCAAAAGTGCTGCCTACCCTGTTCAGTCACAACATCCACCACAATGGAGTTAGGTGTGTGTGTGTGGGGGGGTGAAAATAAAAAGTCACAGTCCTTAGGGAGCACATCGAAACTCCTGCGATACCAGAAAGGACACTGGTACCAATGCTGTAGCTGAGGTTGCTGTGACTGGAGCCAACGGTACCAGTAACAATGACCACAGGCTTTGTCAGACTTTGATGCTTGCTCTTGTATGCTCTTTTGCATGTTGGTGAAATAGTGGATGGTGTCTGCCATACCATCTTAGCTGAATCCAGGAGATCCTCACCACTCTGGAGGATGTTGCTGACTGAAAAATATCTGGCATCCTGTGCTGAATATCTTTGACTTCCTCCAGAGGGATTTGCAGAGTGTTAGCTATCTTTTGAAAGAGGTCCTGGAATTGTCTGAAGTTGTTGGCGATGGCAGGAGAGGGAGGCATAACTGCCTCATCTAGTGACAATATTGAAATGGGAGTCTCAGGGATGACATCCTCATCTGCCCTACACTCCAGCTCCTCAGACGTCTCCTCCTGCCATGAAAGGGCAGAGAGAGCATGTGAAACCCCAGTCTCCCTAAGGGATGGTACTAGTTTATTGAATTGTTGCCAATAGGCAGCCCATAGGTCCCAGTATGGCCAAGGCAAAGGTCCATAAGGGAGCAGGATGGCATACTGGATTGGTTCCACCATCCTTGACGTGCTGCAAAGTTCTCCCTGAACGGGTATGTAGGAAAGCCCCCAATAGAAATTGATGAGAGTGACTGGGAGTCCTCGTCTTCCTCCATGTCCTCCCATGGGAAAGTAGCCTATAAGGAAGGAGGAGAGCCCTGTGCCAAGGAGTGGCACTCAGAGACTGAGGTCTCAGTATTGTGAGTTGCTTGGTACCTGACAGCAATGGGGACTCTGTTTCCTCCAATACCAAAAGATCCCGCAAGTATCAGAACTCTTGTGGTACTGGAAAGGACCACAGTACTGATGTTACAGCTTCTTTTGTGGTGGCTAGAGCCAATAGTGCCAGTAACAATGAGCATACAGCAGGCTTTGTCAGACAGCAATGCTCACTTGGTACTGAAGGTCCCACTTGTACATGGACCCCCAGCTGAGCTACTTGCATCAGTACAGATGGTTGGGTTAAGGAGTGCTACAGCATCAATGACTGAGTGGTGTGCTTCAGTGCCGCTGGCAGAGCCCAGTTTGATGGTACCCTGTGCTTACTCTCCTTACTAATGGAGGGTACAGGTGCACTATTGGAGCCATTCTTCCTCTCTTGGAGGTCTGGGGCTTTGCAGGCCTGCTGGTACTGAAAGAAGAGTCATTGGCCTCAACAGTATCCTCAGAGACCAAGGACCTCAACGGGGACTTGGTCTTTTTTGCACTTGGCTACTTACATATAGTCTGTGCCCCTCTTTTGGGAAGACTTCCCAACAGTGCTCCAAAGGCTTCCCTTTCTTAGGAGAAGAATGCCCTGAGGTGGATGGGGTGCTGTATCTGTCTGGGGACAGATGTACAGGGGAGGGGGAGAGACAGCTGTACGGACAGGATTTCTCCTAACCTGATTCAGAAGGTGATTTCAGGGAACATTCCATCACCAAAGATCTGAGCTTTATCTCCTAGTTCTTCCTAGCCCTGGACTTAATGGCTAAACAAAAGGAGCACTTCTGAGAGATGTGGGACTCCCCCAGGCAACAGGGACCCTCAGAGCATCCGTTGCTCACTGGTATGGTCTGCTGGCACAAAAGAGAGAGGCTGAGTATATCTAGGTGGACATGCAAGTGTTCTGTCTCAGGCTGAGGTGGTACAGAAGGAACTGAAAACTGTTTGCCTGTGTACCCTCATATAGCTTTGGTGTCTGCCACGATGATGCATAGGGTGCATTCATGGACTGAACGGGCACTGCTAGCTAGAGATCTCTAATCAAGGGCTCGAGAGGCACATGTGCACCTGAAGTGGTGCACTTACGGACACTACTTGAAGAAGTACCCATTAACATCCACAACTCAAGCTGGTTGTATATTGCAAGTGAAAAATATTTTAAGACTCCAAAGAGCTATCTGGTTTGACTGTATTTTGATCACTTATCATTAAGACTACGTTTTAGTCACAGGTATTTTTAATAAAAGTCATGGACAGGTCACGGGCAGTAAAAAAAATTCGAGGCCCATTACCTGGCCATGGCTTGTACTATATACTTCTAACTAAAACTTGGGGTATGGGGGCCGTGGGTGCTCTGGGGGGGGGGGCAGTCCGGTGACACCGTGGGTTCTGGGGGGGTGGCCCGGGGCCCACTGGTGCTGGTGGGGAGGTGGGTGGCCCTGCACCCTTGCTGGTGCTGGGAGGGGTGGGGTCAACTGTGCGTGGCCCTGGACCCCTGCTGGTGCTGGGTGGGGTGGGGGGAGGCGGGATGGCAAGGCTGGCAGGCTCTCTACCCGGCCCTTCGCCCCTCGGCCTAGGAACTGCAGGGACATGTTGTCTGCTTCTGGTGAGCCCCCGCTGCCCCCCCCCCAAAGTAAGCACTGCCCCACACCCCAATCTCCTGCCCCAGCCCTGAGCCCCCTCCCACACCCAAACTATTTTGCTGCTGGCCCAGGGGCTGTCCACAGTGGCCGCTGCAAAAGTCATGGAGGTCACGAAAGTCATGCAACCTGTGACAGACTCGCAGCCTTACTTATCATTTGGTATTTGAGCGTAAGTTTTTGTTCAAACAGGTTAGGCAAATGGCTATTTTTCACACACACACACACACATATATAAAACCCTATGCACATGTAGAGAAGAGTACTTATGGGATATTTTTTATTCACTGTTCACTGTTTGTATCCTATTTTTAGGAAAAAACAATCAGATCAGAGGGTTGAAACAATGCAATGTTAATTAGCGGCTTAATCACACTCTATGAAATGGTCAGATTTGTTCATATGAGCCATTCAGTGAATACCTGTGAATAAGGAATTTATTCGCAAAAATAAGGATGGCTTATGAATGATTTGTGAACAGAAATAAGAGATAAATTTGATGGATAATTTATTTGCAATGAATAATCTGACCAGCTATACAAACAATCAGTCCAATGCAGCGAATTTAACAGGTGAGAAGGTTGGTAAGGAATATCTTTTATTAGACCAACCACTCTTGGTGAAAGAGAGAAGTTTTGAACTACACAGAACAAGTTTGATGACATCTGTGGCATGAAATGATGGAATGTGTGGGAATTCAGTAATGGAAGAGGGAGAAAGAGGGAGATTTCTGTTTTGGAGAATGAAGCGAACATGATACTACAACAATGCCATGTGTCTAGTAACAGAGGAAATAAATGAGATATCATTCTCAGGGATCCACTGCTGCCATTATATGTATCAGATTGTGCTCCTATTCTGTATAGTGCCTAGCATGAGTAGGGGTCTAAGGTGCTACAATAATACAAATAAATAATAGTAATAATAATATACTATTCTTCTTTGTTTTTTTTATTGCGTCTTATGACTATGGAGTGCTATAGACCCTGATAGAATGATACATTATAAATGTATTATCTGTAGTATTTAATGATACTAATCACTCAGCATCATAGACTATTACCAAAACTTTACTAAGGATGCAATAAGAAAAATGCTGCATCCAATTAAAAAACACGACCAATTAATTGTTTAATTTGTTTTTGAAAAAAGGAATGGAACTTACAAGTCTCCCTTACAAAATCTGAAACTGATCCAACAGATCTGACTTAGGCAAAACTCCCACTGAAGTAGATAGGAGTTTTTAAAAAGTTAGGAGCCACACAGAAGAGAGTATTTTTGAAGGTTGCTTCTTGATACAGGAGAGCAGAGGAGAAGGGGAAGGGGGGAAATGGGCAGGAAACAAAAGCATGAAAGGAACAATAGAAGTCAGAGAAGGAGTACAGAAAAATGGCCAGATGAACAGCTGCTGTTTGGTGGTGGTTTTATCTCACAACATTTTCCCTAACCTAATTTTAACAATTTCTTACAAATCTCTGTTTTGCAGAAAGTAATGGTCACCAAGCCACAGTGACAGGGAGAGTGTATCCTCCTTATCTTTGCTTTACAATATTGGAGTTTACAGGTCACAAAAGTAGTTTTGAACACACTTATTTTAAAGATCATCTGGCTGCTTTTGTGATAACAAAATGAATTCTTTCACCAGCTGTCTTTACAGTCACATGACTATACAGTGCCTCAGAGAGTGAGAAAGAGTGTGGTGTGAAGAAGCAAGTTTCTATGGTAGAATAGGTCAGCACAGGTCTTATCTATCTTCCAAAGATATAGGAGGTGGCATAAAATACAAAGCGAGATGAGTAGTTTTGCCCCTCAAAGGGACTGCTTTAGATAATATATTTACACATAAACCCCACTTTACAGTTTGCAATCTATAAGGATATTGGATATTTAATCCTCACTTGGAAGATAGATGAGGGGCTACATCCTCTCCTCTGTTACATTCTCAACTATATGAGGAACCAGAGTATGAGTCAGGCTTACCAACCACACTTTTGGGTTAAGGATATGAAACATTGTTGATATTTCTAAAAGAGTCAGCATAGGACCTGATCTTCTATTATTAGAAGATGATAATTAGCCAGCAAGACCAGTGACTCCTTCATATTATGTCCAGATTTAATACCAGATTGATCAACCACATCTGAGGACACTAAATATTCCAGATTATACGTGGGTGAAATTTTTCATCTCAAACTTTTGTCACTGAAAAATATAGATTCAGGTCAACCAAAACATTTTGCCAATTCATTTCAGTTTGCAGAATTGCACTAAAAAAAAAAATCTGAAAAAAACCTAAACATTTGACATTTTTAAAACAAAATATTTTTTCTATTCAGAATGACCTTTCATTTAAATATTTGCTTCAATTTTTTTAAAAAAAGAATAAAACTTTTTAGAAGCTTAAAAACTAAATAATACCTTTAGTTAAGTTTTGTTCAACCTAAAACAAATATTTTATTTTTCCTAAAACATGTTTGTTTCATGTTGCCCCCAATTTTTTTTTTCCAGAATGGCCAGTGACCTAAGAAATCAGTTATTTGAGTAGGTTTATTCCAGTTTTATGTTGATACTACTACCTCAGAAATCTCCCTTAAATAGTGGAGATTAGATACAGGGTAACTTTTGTTGAGATTCTCCCAGCTAATGTAATTGTACATGTTCTCATTATCCATATAAATGTACTAAGCAAAATATTTGTATAGACTGAAAGAGACAGTTATTTTATATTAATTTAAGAGTGTTTAAGTATCAAACCTCTATATATTCATACTGCACGTGCTCCTGATAATAGTCAAATCCAAAAAGCGTAATTATTGTTTGTGTGAGATCAAACAAGAGAAGAGAAAATGGTGAGTTATTCTTTCTCATACAATTTAGAATACACTAACTCCAAAGGAGGCATTGTTAGCAGAATGAGTTTAATATTAGAGATACTTGACATTTTTGATGAACTGTTGCTTTAATCAAGATATGGATTTTAAACAAAAATATTTTTTTACCAAAAAAGGTTCAAATCACTGATGAATTTTTATTATAGAAATATGAAATAAAAAATTCAAACTATTATGTATGAGTGTTTGGAAATTATTTATACACATTTTAGAAATGTTTCGTTTTGAAATTGCGGGAAATTCCCTACCTTCTAATATTGGCTTTCCTTTCTACTTTTCCACTGGTAAATGTGGATTCCTCCCCTCCCCACTGGAAAGATGTGAAAAAAATATATAAAGTGAGTTACTAAATAAAGTGTTACTTTTACTTACTTAAAATTATTTAATTTATTGGGGGGGGGATGAAGTGGGGAGTAAAAAGGGAGAGAGAGCATGTTCTTTTCCACTGGGAAAAAGAGAAAGGAGTGGGCTGGAGGGAGAAAAAAGAATGAGAAAGCAGGGGAAATAAACAAAATAAACCCCAGTTTTCCCTCCACTTTAGCTCTCTTTTCTAGTTTCTCCAGTAGAATGAGTGACTGTCAGCTTTCAGTTTAAAAAAGAAAATCAAAACAAAATTGTTTCTAGCCAGCAAGAGGGCTGCACAGAAAATGTTGAAAATATGACCTGAGCAAAACTGAGTCTGAGAGGAAGGAGCAGCATCCACAAAACCAAAGAAGCCACCTGGCCTGACATCAGAACTGGTGTTAGCCCACTGGAGGCCCTAAGCAGGAATATTCCCCCCCTCCTCCCCCACCACTAAAACAGGTCAGTTCTTTAAACAAGAAGTGAATAGGGACCCTAAGCAATTATTTAATCTGCTTATGCCTAGCAATGGGTCTACCTGACATCCACTACCAGAGCAAACCTTGCCCCTATTACTTGAGGGGAGGAGAAAAAGGGGAAAGAGAGAGAGAGAAAGAGAGAGAGAGAGAGGATGAGTGGCTGTTTGAGGGTCATGCATGTCCTGACGGCTTTGTAGCACAGGCTTCCCCTTTCCCCTTGTTGGGACTCTGATGCCCTTCTGCCTCTGCTTCTCATCTGAGAAGAGAGCAGAGGCTTACAGGTTGGATGAGGGTAAAAAAAAAAGCAGTTGTGCAATCCCCCAAATACCATTCCCCAAATACCCGACACCAAAATGAAATCCCACTCACATCTGAACTGGCAGATCTGTGATCATCGGTTTCCTCTTTTGCCTACTTTGATAGCAGTGAAATAACTAACAGTGCTGACATTTAAATCATCATTCAGATCAGAACCAGTCGGACATTTTCTGATGGAATGGTTTGCATCGCTGCATTTGTTTTCACACATTTCGTGTTTTCAAAGTTTTCTTCATGCCTGAAAGGGAAAGAGCCTTCCTTTCTGATTTAACTGAAAATTGAGTTTGCAACTTCAGAAAGAGCATGGCATGACCACTCCAAATCAAGCCCTGAACTACATAACCCAAAACACCTGCCATGATCAACAGCTACATACTGTCACAAGTGAATTCAATCTCTTTATGTTTAAAGAAAATAGTGTTGGCCCACAGAGATGGAGAAATAGCCAATACCTGATTCTATAATGGAAGTCCATCCCCTCCTGCCTATTAGTCTCGTAACCTATTACACAGTGTTGTAAACTGGAAATCATTCCTTCATAGCTCCAAGTAATGTTTAACCCATTGGGTATGCAAAATATCCTTTTAACTTCCTGTAGTAATGAATTCTACAGGTTCATCATATTGTGATGAAAGAATTTAAATAAGAGAATACCAAACTCCAACCGAGAGACCTTAGATAATATATCCTAGTAAAGTGCTCTTAATAGCCCCATGAAAGTATGATTAAATCAGACTTTCTGCCCCACAGTCAGAATAAAGATCCATCAAAAGCTTCACCACACAACAACCCATAGTATACACCTTGCAGTGTATGCAATGATGAGTGTAATACTCCAACTCAGGTGACTTATATCAAATGCAAGAAACGGCTGTTAGTCAAATATGAATGTTCACTTCCTCCCATGCATCAACTGACTGGACTCAGCTTAAATCTAATGGACATTGCTACAAACCATCTTCTAAAGAAAATGAAGAAACTACGTCTTAGACCATGCACCATATCATAATTTAAATGTGACTATTTTGATTAAGTAGATTTGACAAAAATTGCGCTAAGTTGTCACACAAGCTAATAATCTGCTGAATAGACTATTTTTGAAGTTTACAATCTACTGTAGTTTTTCTGACAATCTTAACAGCCTAAGTATTTTATTGCTCAGTTGGAGGTTTCCAGAATGAAACTAAGTAAAGGTATTTAGAGAGATGCAACCATGAAAACTCTTAGCTGGGAACCTGCAAGTGGTATCTAAATAGATCTAGTCAGAATAAGCACAAGGTTGAATATCAACCATCCATTGGCAAGAGCAGAGCATCAGCCATCACAACTCAATATGCTAATCATTAACTCCCAGTAGCACTATATTTTTGAATCCTTGTTTCAGATGTTGTGTTTGACATAATCAGATATCAGATTGTCCCCTGTGTAGATTCATGAACCTGTCCTCCACAAGAAAATCTCCACCTATGCACGCAAAAGGAGGGAAGTGCTGTTTTCAAGGCACAGTCCTCCTGCACTAACATCACATGGTACATTTTCATAGGTTTTCATTGCAGAAGAGGTACTAGAATTCTGATTCAGGGTGAGAGGTGGAAGAAGCAAGGGACTAAGAGCATATTATCCTGCATCATCTCCTGTTGACTTGCCCATATTTCTGTGGCTGCTACAGTACATCAGTAGGGAGACACAATGTCCAAGAGCTCCTGCAGAAGGAATGTTGCACCTTCCAAGCAATCCTCAGGACCCACAGTGTTGGAAGTCCTTGTCCCTCTACACCTACTTCATTGATGGGATAATGTATAGCAAACACTTGGAGGGAAAGCTCATGGAAATTTCCTGTCTGGCTGGCTCCCTTCTTAGTGTTTTCTTCTTTAGAGGGGACAATCTGGGCCATGGAAAGAATATCACAGAGTACTTATTGCTTTAGATTACATAAATCAGGCGGTCCTTCCTAACTTTATTGTTTATGAATCTATGACAGTCCAAGAAGAGGTGCTTGAATCAAATACATGGTTTTCAATATATGGAAGAATATTGCCACCCTGCTTTTAGTGGTTGGCAGCATATCTATTCTAGACTCATACAAATTACAGTTTTTATTCCCTGTGTTTCCTAGTCCAGATCCAATTTGTTGGGGCCTGGAGCTATAGCTGCTTCTGAAGCTATCTGCTTTCTTGGATAGGCAGTGAATAAAGAAGTGTTTTATATATGATCCCTTAGCATAATGTCAACTAAGATTGCTTTCTAAGTCTGGAAGCTACCAGACTTAATGTATAAACAGAAAAGATTCAGATAATTCTAATATCTTAAACAATTGCAGATCTGGAATTATAAGCATGTAAGCAGTCATCTGAACACACCCAAATATGCAATTATAATACTCTGAGACATAAGTACAGAAAAGAATCAAAATAGTCCTTCAGGCTATAAAAACTCTGAGTGCCTTTTCATATTACATACTGTAGGATTATTGAAAGTTTGTAATTATTACTATTTTAATATTTCAGGAGTTATCATCTAAAACAAAATAGAAATGCAAGAAAAAACCAATAACCATTAACAGTAATTTAACAGGAGTGCAAATATTAAATTCTATTTATGACTTTTTATAACAGAATTTTCATAGCCTACTTTTAAACAGGGATGTAGTTAAGTTTTTATGTTACATGTATAATGTGTAACTATAATACACAGAGAAAAATAATGTAAGCATTAGCAAAACAACTAGGCACTTATGAATTTATCAGCATTGGTTGGATGGTTTTGTGTTTGTGAAATGGTTTTGGAAGTGTCACTGGGGTTATGGTATAACATGTCAAAGATGTTATTTAATTTCATGCAAGGATATGACAAATGGGGTGACAAGATGAACCGCACTTACTTACCATATGATGTACTGTATACAACATCAATAATTTTGACATCTTGTGTGTATCAATCCTTCGTGATTACCTGTCTAAAAGTTTCTTAACTATGGTGAACTCTGCAAAAAGTTGACTTTTTCCTACTTTTTTGGGCTGAAGTGTCTAAATATGGAGATGTATTTCACTTTGTCCACATGCCTAAGATGAATGAAAATTTCATAGTGTTTGTACATGTCTTAATTTTATTTTAAAATTGAGTTTCAGCTGAACCCTAAGTGTAATATTTGATTTTGTCCTTATTTTACAAAATTTTTTAGCTTTCATACAGCCTAAAAGAATTCTACCCCCATTGTGCCAAGTGCTGTACCACATAATATATGACAGTTTCTACCCCAAAGAGCTTAAAACCCTCTCATAAATATAGAGGAAAGAGTAGCATAAAATCCCTCCTTAGCAGCTGCACTAAATTGCTTTACCTGTAAGGGGTTAAGAAGCTCAAATAACCTAGTTGGCATCTGACCAGAAGGACCAACGAAGAAAGAAAATACTTTCAAATCTGGGGGGAAAGTGGGAGAATTTGTTTGTGGTTCTCTCTTTGTTGTTCCCTCTCTGGACGGAGAGAGAAGCCAAGCATGTACAACATGTCCTGAAAATATACCTGGAATGTTCCATCTAAAATCACAGAAATTGTATGTAAGGCAAGGAAATGTGTTAGGTTATCTTTTGTTTTAGCTTGTGAATTTTCCTATGCTATAAAGGTAGTTTTATTCCTGTTTTTTGGTAACTGTGAAGCTGAGCCAGAGGGAAATCCTCTGTGTTTTAAATCTTTTTATTTACCCTGTAAAGTTACCTTCCATCCTGATTTTGCAGGTGTGATTCTTTTACTTTGTCTTTATAAAGTTCTTCTTTTAAGAACCTGATCGATTTTCAGTGTCCTGAAGACAAAGGGTCTGGTCTGTGCTCACATTGCTAACCAACTGGTTGGTATATTATTCTCAAGCCTCCCCAGAAAAGGGGGTTCAGGGGTTCAGGGGATATTTTGAGGGGGTAGGGATTCCAAGTGACCTTTCCCTGAACTTTTGTGTGAACCACTTGGTGGTGGCAGCAATACCATCCAAGGACAAGGAAAGGAATTTGTGCTTTGGGGAGGTTTTTAACCTAAGCTGGTAGAATATAAGCTTAGGGGGGTTTTCATGTGGGCCCCCACATCTGTACCCCAGAGTTCAGAGTGGGTGGGGGGAACCCTGACAAACCCTAAAGAAGTGTTTAGTATTTTATCTCAAGGAAAGCAGTTCTTCAGGAAGAGGACTGCCCTACAACCTAATTTCAGTTTAAGTTTATCCTTCATGATGGGCCCAAACCACAGCACTAGATCTGCAGTTGGTGGATCAGTCCAATCTCTATTAGTGGGATGCAAACTTGACCTTAAGACTCGAACACTGGATCTGAATTCCTTTGAATTCTGGGGAAATTTAAATTAAGTTTGAATATAGACAGTAAATTTCACAGCTTGGGCAAATCAAATTTTGAACCACTGGGGATGAGACTACTGTCTGGATTTTCAAAAGACATCAGCTCCCATTTTAAGGCACCGCATAAATGGCCAGATTGTCAAATGAAGTCAATACACCAATTTCATTTAAAAAAATCTGGCCATGAGTGATTCAGTGGGAGCTGCTGGATGCTGAGCACTTGAAAAAATGTCTCTTGTTTAGGTGCCTAAATAAAAGCTGAGCTCTTTTGAAATCTGGCTCATACTGTGGGTGCTGAACACATCTGAAAATATAGCCTCACTTGATCCATATCTCGCATTGACCCAAGTTTTTTAAAATATGTATCCACAAAAGTGTGTACCTCTATGCCCATGGATTCCTAAATCAGGGTTACCTGTGTGCTTCTAGCACATGGACTTCTGAAGATCTGGACCATTACCTCTTTTCATCCTATATTTTTTCTAGTCCAGCAGTATGCTGAGGTATACTTCCTGGAATCTGACATGGAGTTTGCTGTATGTGGTAATTTGTTCCAGTACATGTACTGCAGCTTCAGGAGATGGATTTTTCCTGCTGCTTTCTGATGAACAGTGCATTCATAGGAAACTAAACAAAGTAATAAATTACATGGAGCTGATAGCTTTTCTAAGAGAAATACATTATTTATCTTAATTTAAGAATGTTTGAAAATACAAATTAGTTTCTAAGCCTTGTTTAATTACTTGTGCACTGCAAAGAGACATTTCTGAAGAACACAGCTTATTGCAAAATAGGTGTGCAAAATACTTTCAACATTTTAAAAAAAAATATTTGATGTTTTTACACATTAATTGCTTAATCACAGAGAAAACTCTGATGCTTCTTTAATCTTGTTGTATGTGTGAAGCCCACAGTAATACAAGACTGCAAAACTATTTCTATGAATCCTTGTGATGTGTAAATTCAGTACATTGGGAGTCATGGCAATGAGTGGAGGTAGAAAAGCAACACACTTATTGTTTTTACCAGATAACTGGAGAATCTGAGATATTACTGTAATACTACCAAAACTTGCAGGCCCACTCTTCCATTCCTTGCACATTCAAACCTCCCACAGCTTTTTATGAAAGTTGTAGTTTTGCAAGGAATACAGACATGGGTCTCAAGAGCTTTATTCTACTAGTCATTTTATACAGATCCTATTCCGCTAACATAATTGATTAACAAAACAAAACATTTCAATTGGTAACTTATTATGAAATGTTATAGCTAAAAAGGTGGAAAAGATGTTCTTACTGAAGAGGCAAAACACAATAAATTAAGACTGATTTGTACGAACATAGGGAATATGTGTTTATTTTAACTTTAAAAAACCCAGAACTCCTAGACCAACAGACCTTTTTATGTTCCTTACAGAAAAAGAAAATAAACAAAATAATAAAAAAAAATCTGTTTTACAAGCTAAACAAGGCATCATTAGGACTGAGTTGTTCCCATTGCTAGGGTTTATAAGCCCATATATAGAAGCATTGACTTGAAGAGGGGGATCAAATTGGCCCTATCTGTCTCTTTTTAAACTTGAGAGAGTTTAAAGTAATAATCTTTTTTTCTAAGAAGGCTTTTAAAATAGATATAGATATAAAAGGCCCACTTCTGAACTCAATTAAACCTATGACTTCACTGAATCCAGATGACTTTGATGATATATGATATGTTGGAATGTCTCTTTCTCTTATTTTCCATATGAAATGTTTGGAATCCGAAATAGACAGTCTTTATATTTTGAAAATATAGGGGATAATTTAGGCAAAATGTAAGTTACAGTTAGTACTACAGCATTGTAAGAACTATACTGAGGGTTTGTTTTTTTTTTAATTTGAACTCAAGCATATGAGAAATGCAGAAAAAAATGAGCCTTGTCTTGTACATGGGCAAATAAAACATCCTATTACAAGTAGTTTAACATCTTGCCATTAAATTGTTCAATAATGCCATTTGAAGTCAGGCAAAACTACTGTAGGAAGAAAGGAAGGGAAAGAGAAAATCTGGAATAGAGAGCATTATACAGTGGAGAAAGAGCAGGGAAGAGGGTGCCAAGTGAGAAATTTACAAAAGATCCTCATTTTAATGTTGCTGTAATATAATACTTTGACAGGAAAACTTATGATTGAGAATATGTATGCAGTATAGTAGAGTTGGTCAAATATTTTTGCAATAAGAGTTTTTATGCTGAAAAATAGCCCTTTTCTATTTTTTTATTAAATAATTTGTCCTCTTTTTTTTAATTAGTTCTGCAAATTAGCTTTCTAACAAAGGGGATTTTCTCACATAATTAAGGTTGAAGAACTTTTTTCCCCAGTCTGTTGTGGTGACAGAGTCAAAGACTTTTCAGACTAACCTTGTATATAAAGTGATACAACTATTCAAAATATGGAGCAGCATGTTAAAACATGATCATTCCCTATAGCTTGTTTTTTTCACTTATATCTTTTTCATTCATACACTCAGCTTTTCATTGTAAGTGCAATGCCTTTGCCTTTATATTTATTTCCAAAGTCTATTGCTCGTTTAATTAAGCTGATCATGAATTTTATGTGCTCTATCAGTTGGGAATGGCAGAAAGTATATGTGTAGATCCTTTAATTGAAATAAATGAGAGAGATTTGTAACTGTTCAAAAAAAGATTGTTAGAAGGTCACAATGTTCCTTACAGTGACATCCCAAGCATACTGCATTCAATAACTAACTAAATGCATAAAAAAATGCACTAACTAAGGTCTGAAAACCCAGAGATCCCACCATCTATAGCTAAATGGTTTACCTACAGCAATATACAGAGCGTTGGCCATAATAAATGGCACCATTATTGGTCAAGGTTAGTGGACAATGGAACATTTTAGACAGCTAGAAAATATGATTACATTAGCTGAGGTGTTTTACATCTTGGTATACCCATCCTGGACAGTTTTTAGGGCTATGAGGGTGTGCTGTGTGGGTGAAGAAGAAGGGTCTGTTACAAAAGAGAAGAGAGACTAGATTGGGACATCTTGAAGGCGCTAATCCCATGACACTCTACCTGACAGCAGCTCAGGTAAGGCAGGTATAGAGAGAGAAACCCTTTTTATTGTTCTTTGGAGGAGGCGGCAAGTGGGAAAGGTCTCTTTCTGGAGCTGAGAGAGTCTGAAAGAACATAAGTGAAATGGGAGATGGGGCTTTTTCTAGAATGGGAGCTGAGTTTTCTGATTCCTGTCCCGTGCTTGAGAATCCTAATGTGCCAACACAGTGGAAATGGTTTAAAACGTTTGCAACTGCAGGGAAACACGAAAGATGCCCACTGGCTCTCCGGCCAAAATCGCAAGATAAGTGAGATTTAACATCCCCACTTGCTGTGATATTATACTTGTCAGATACGTATCTGCTCTGCATGGAGTACACAGTGTGTTGTGGAAATGAGAGTGGTTAAATTGTCTTTGATGCTGTAACTGCATTTCCACATTTTATTTATTTTTAAACAGTGAAAACTTACCTTTAACTATCTGGGTTTTCAGACTTCTCTGTGTTTTTTAAAAGCTACAAAGTTCTATTAAGGCTTTTCACTGTAAAGAAAAATTTTGTCTGAAAAGTTAGTGGACAAAATTAGCATTGTGGGGTTCTATGTTTCTAAAATGACTCCAAGTCAGAAGAGCTTAGTTCATAAGTAAAAATGTTTTTCCCCATCTTCCAGCCTTACAAATTCAACTTGAGATCTCAAAAATCAAACTGGATTCCTCCCTTGTAATGCATCTGCATCTGTAATAAGTATTTTATATGAAGAATTATACCTCTTGGAAAACCCTATTATCTTAAATGGGATGCATAAGAGTAAATGATTGGCCCTGTAACTGGAATTTAGTAAGCAATTCTCTTGATGATAAGCAAGAAGAAATAGGATTCAGCTCAGTGCTTCCTAGCTCTTTTAACTCTGCAAGTCTAACAGGAGCAGAGAGTAATAAAAACCTGTTTTTGCCATACTAAAGTCAACAGATTCAAGCCTGAATATATATGGGGGAGCAGATCTGCTGATTGGAAGATGTCATTTGCACATAGTCACTTTTCAGATCAGATCACACTTTGAGATAATGATATGATGTGACAGCCTGTAGCCCTGTGTTCACCCTTTTTACAAAACTATAATAGATTTTGTACAAAGTATGCCTTGTAAGGTATCATTTGAAAACTCATAATATGCTGATCATTATTGTCTTGGTAAAATATGTGTGGCAACATTGTATGTAAAGTTATAAGACTCTACTGTATAACATTTCTGAGACATATTCCAAGTTTAGAAAAGCAGGTACAAACCGGTTCTTCAGAGACAAAAGGCAAAATGATGACTCAACCAGGTGTCAACAAAATCAGATGGACAATTGCCTGGTTAACTGACCATTCTTTAGCAGGCAAAAGGATGTGACAGAGAAGTTTACATTTTGGCAAAGAGGTAGCTGGAAGTTCCTGTCTCCCGAACCCCAGAAGCAGATGATTCACAAAGAAGAGGAAAAGGAAAACAGTGAGGAACAGAGGCCCCAAATCATTCCTCTCCTTTCATCTCTACTCACAGCACCAACAATGCCTGAAAGACAAGGACATTAACACTGAACTGGGAAACAGGTCCTGGCTGAAAGGAATCCAGCCAGTAAGACTGCTAAAGCCTGCGGTGAGAGAGATCTTTGCTGTGAATTCACTTAGCTTGTTAAATTAGCTATTAGATGTATTTTATCTTTTATTTACATTGTAACCAATTCTGACTTTTTTGCCTCATTATTTTTAATCATTTTAAATCTATGTTTCACTAGTTAATGAACTTGTTTTATCGGAACCAGTGTGTGTTTTGATTGAAGTGTTTGGGAAACTTCATTTGAGATAACAACATTGGTGCATATAATTTTCTACTGATGACATGGCAGACTTTATATGAGCTTGTATTGTCCAAGAAGGTGCTGAGCAGTACAAGACGCACATTTCTGGGGGAAAGTCTAGGAGTGAAAATTTACTGGTGTTACTCTGTAATGTAATTCATGGGTGGGTGGGTGGCTGGCTATAGTACTCATACAGTATAGCTGGGGGTGATTTACATGCTGGAGGCTGTGTGTGGCAAGAGCAGGAGTGGTTGCTCTCACAGCGAACAGTGTAAAAGGCACCCCCAGTTGGAGAATTGAATGGACATCACTGTCCATCAGTTCAGATTGCACCTTGGGTAATGTCACATATGTACTTACATGTGTAACATCAGTGGAAGGAAGATTTTTATGTATGAGAATTTTCTTTGACTTGGGACCCTTTTAGAAGAGGCTCTGAGTGACAATTTTGAATATGTTATTGGCTTGAATGCTTCACATTGGCTGGTGCTAGAATTGTCACCTGACAGTGAGGCAAAAACTGAGGTAAACTGTGACCCTATCCACATTCTAGCCCCTACCACCAAACCAAGGTCCGTTCATCAAGTTAGACCTGCTTTACCTGGGATGGGTGAACAGAAAGTAGTAGGAGTGATGTGAACATGAAAGGCATTGGAGAATATGATCAAGTGATGTGTGGAAAGGAGGAGGCATTGGTAAATGGGACCTGAGTTTTCCTCTTATTGCAAACTATTCCTCTTATTTTCCTCTTATTGCTTCTAACAATTTAACGATAGTGGAATTTATATTCCATTACTACACTCAGATCTGTGCATGGGGAACATGTTTGATTAGTACCGCCCCTTTTCTTAGTTGGTATACCCTTGTTTGTGATTTCACAGGTTGTAGTTAACCTGTGGAACTTATTATCAGTGGATGTTGTAAATGCCAAAAGTATTACTGGGTTAAAAAAAACAATTTGATGAGCTCATGGAGCATAAGTCCATCAATGGTCATTAGCCAAGCTGATCAGAGACACAACACCATACTTTGGGTGTCCCTAAACCTCCACCTGACACAAGCTGAGACTGGATGACAGGGGATGAAACAATCAAAATTGCCCTGTTTTCTTCACTCCTTCTGAAGAATCTGCACTGGCCACTGGCTAGATGGACTATTGATCTGACCCAGTCTGTCTCTTATATTCCTCCTGAAACATGTCACATTCTGTGAATATCTCATTGTACAGCCTGGCTGTTTAGCCTATGGCCCATTTCCCAAGACTTAGCACTGTGTTGTTGTGAACAATTTCCAGAAAGACATCAGGTGTTGACTGATCTTCTGTTAGCACAGAAGAAACCATTTTGTTTGGTTATTATGTTTTTTTTTTCACTAACTTAATTGTAGTTTTGCAGAGATCCTTTGTTCTGTGTTTAAGAAACATCAGTCGAGAGCAGGTGAGAATTGTACACACGATAGCACCTTCCAATTCTCACATTAAGAGTGGAAGTGATGCACTTTAAGATTCTCTGCTTTAGTGCCCAAGAAATCAGGGTGATTAAGCAAACTCAATAAACCTCCCCATGCTCTTCCAACCCAAACCATGTGGTTAGGTAAAAAATCATCCATGTGCAAGTTACAAACACAACAGAGCAGGCGACAGATGATTCAGGGTGTTCTTTTTGTAAAATGTCCTGCTGTGCTGTCCCATACACAGAGCACCAGGGAGCATGGGGGAGATGCAGAGAGCGCTGCTGCTGCGGAGAGGGGAACTCAGCTGGCCCAGCCAAGATATTGTCTCCAATGGCTGGGAGGGAAAAAGCAGGATGAATGGCTTTTATTTATGTGGGAGAGAGGAGGGCCAAGAGTATTGTGCTTCAGTGAAGACCAGGGCAGGCTTTAGGATAATATAGTTAACTGGCAAAAATAAATTGTAAAGCAGATGCAGTCCTGATGTTGCTATGGTCTAGTCTGGCTGTGTTCCCCATCTGTGGCCAGGCACTCACTAGAAGAGGCGTGTCAATATAGTTATACTAACAAACACTCCTAGCTTATACCAGCTTATACTGCCAAAAACTGTATTTTTGCTGCCCGAGCAAAATAAGCTATGCTCTCTAAAGCACTTTAATGCTGATATAACTGCATCTACACTAGGGTATTTGCTGGTATAAATATATCACAGAAATCACACACCTAACAGATAGTGCTGAACTGGCAAATGTTTCTAGTGTACACCTGTCTTCAGTTCCTGCCTAAGTGTGTATGTAGATCAGTCTCCTGGAAGTGTGGCACTGCATCTTGCCCTATATGATGTGTGGCAATTTTATATTTTCTGCAGATGCTTAATCCTTTATAGCAAGGCATGGAGTGCAGTGTGTGTTTCGTGCTTCAGGCAGGACTCTGGGTATATTTGCAAGAAATGGATTTCATTGAATTTTCTGTGTAACGCTTACTGATTCAAAGATTCACTTTATAAAGATTCACTTTATTCACTAGAAAGACAAAGTCTCATGCTTTACTCCTACAACAAAGGAAATCTTGTACATTACTCCAACTTCACAGGGAGGAGACTTCTAGCTGCATTAACTTCCTTGCTTTTCTGACCGATGTAAAAACAGATGTATTTCTGATCCTAAATGAGTTGCTCTCTTTCCTATTCCAACACTCTAAGATACAAAAACCTCATTGAAAGGAGCCTGAGCTTCAAGCAGGGAGTGAAGTGTAGTTCCTCTCTTCCGTGATTGCTCAGGACTTATAAAGATGTTGGGTGGTGTTTTGTTAGTCAAAGAGCTCTAGAGGTAAGGAGAACTACCAGAGCTGGTAGAAAAAGGTAAAAAAAAAGGAGGAAAATTGTCATTTCTTCCTTCAGTTTTTTGTTGAAATCATGACGAAAAATTTAGTCAAAAATCAAATTTCAGAAAGTTTTTACTAGCTCTAAGAACCATGGGGTCTTGACTGCATCCAGTAGCCTGAATGAAGAATCCCCTTGTGCTAATTACAACCAAGTCCCATCTCTCTTCTACCATGAGGGATGCTAAAAGAAACAGGCAGCCCTCTCCCATTCTCAGCTGATTTGAAGACTGTTCTGCCTTCTTTTTACTTTTGTTTGTTTCCCTCTCCACTTTGAAGTGGAGGGGAATATAGGGGACATAGTTTGTGGCTATCCAGAGACAGGATAAAAAGCTATTCCATGGAGTGCTTGCAAACTCAAACAAAATCTGCAGGTTGGCAGATGCAATTTGAACTCCAGCCAAGGCTGATTTGAAATACGTTTGTGCTTTGATTTAAGCAGTTCATACTGTTCTGCTTATGCTGCATGTTATCTTTCTTCTTTCGAATTCTGGAGTCTACCTGAGTGCCACAGCTGGAGTTATATGATACTCTATGGCACCTTCTATTGAATGAACACAGTTCAAGAATGACAGGTTTCAGAGTAACAGCCGTGTTAGTCTGTATTCGCAAAAAGAAAAGGAGGACTTGTGGCACCTTAGAGACTAATAAATTTATTAGAGCATGAGCTTTCGTGAGCTACAGCTCACTTCATCGGATGTGTACTGTGGAAAGTTTCCACGGTATGCATCCGATGAAGTGAGCTGTAGCTCACGAAAGCTCATGCTCAAATAAATTGGTTAGTCTCTAAGGTGCCACGAATACGCCTTTTCTTTTTACAGTTCAAGAAGTTCTTTCTGTTTTGGTTTGGTTTTATAATGGTGTATTATGAGAGATCTAATATTGCTCATATTACCATTGACAGCTATTTTGTCCATTTGGAAAAAGAAATTAGTTGATTCCTTTGGATGGGGTGGCCCATGGCCAGGTGCTGACAAACTCCACCATAGTTTGTATACTCTCTTTAAGATAGGTGAGAGGGCTTGTTTTGTGAAAAGTGGCTGAAAAAAAGCCGTAAGTGGCCATGGGGAGTTTGTTTCCAACTGTGGTGTACCTTTTCTTTTAGTCTAATCATTGACCCTCTTACTTCTGCTTTGCCCGAGATTATCAGCAAATATCTGCTCCTTAGCAGTATTCATTCACCCCTTTGGCCTACCTTCCCCCACAAAGAATCACTGAATATTGTGCTGCTTTGCTGACTTAAGTGATCACTTGTTCCATTTCTATGCAAGAACTGGTCCTGTCTATTACTTTTTGAGGAACAACAGTTTTAGAAAACCTTTATTCTTGTAGTATTGATACACTTCCTTTGAATCCCCACCTAGGAGAATACACTCCATAATGAATTTCTGTTCTGTAAATTGGATTTATAAATCTGTTCTTTCTAGACTTGTATTATTTGTCTTATCCTGCCCCTAGTTTACAAAACCCAGTGATATATTATCGACAGTTTTCATTTAGAAATTATTATTTTAAATCAGAGGTTCTCAAACTTCATTGCACGGTGATCCCCTTCTGACAACAAAAATTACTACACGACCCCAGGAGGGACCAAAGCCTGAACAAAAGCCTGATTCCCCACTGCAGCGGGTGTGGGGGCCTAAGCCAAAGCCTGAGCCCCACCACCCCAGGCAGGGAGGCCAAAGCCAGTGCCCAAGGCCTTCAGCCCCAGTATGGAGCCTGTGACCTGAGCCTCATCATCCAGGGCTGAATCATGGAATCATAGATTTTAAGGTCAGAAGGGACCATTATCATTGTCTAGTCTGACCTCCTGCACAACACAGGCCACAGAATCTCACCCACTCACTCCTGTAACAAACCCCTAACTTATGCCTGAGCTATTGAAGTCCTCAAATCGTGGTTTAAAGACTTCAAGATGCAGAGAATCCTCCAGCAAGCGACCTGTGCCCCATGATGCAGAGGAAGGTGAAAAAACCCCCATGGCCTCTGCCAATCTGCCCTGGAAGAAAATTCCTTCCCGACCCCAAATATAGCGATCAGCTAAACCCTGAGCATGTGGGCAAGACTCACCAGCCAGACACCCAGGAAAGAATTCTCTGTAGTAACTCAGATCCCACCCCATCTAACATCCCATCACAGGCCATTGGGCATATGTACAGCTAATAGTTGAAGATCAATTAATTGCCAAAATTAGGCTATCCCTTCATATCATCTCCTTCACAAACTTATCAAGCTTAGTCTTGAAGCCAGATATGTCTTTTGTCCCCACTGCTTCCCTTGGGAGGCTGTTCCAGAACTTCGCTCCTCTGATGGTTAGAAACCTTTCTCTAATTTCAAGTCTAAATTTCCTGATGGACAGTTTATATCCATTTGTTCTTGTGTCCACATCGGTACTGAGCTTAAATAATTCTTCTCCCTCTGCAGTACTTATCCCTCTGATATATTTATAGATAGCAATCATATCTCCTCTCAGCCTTCTTTGGTTAGGCTAAACAAGCCAAGCTTTTTGAGTCTCCTTTCATAAGACAGGTTTTCCATTCCTCGGATCATCCTCGTAGCCCTTCTCTGTACCTGTTCCAGTTTGAATTCATCCTTCTTAAACATGGGAGACCAGAACTGCCTCAGGCTTTGGCCCCAGGAGGTGGGGTTTGGGCTTGGGCTCTGACCTTGGTCCCCAGTAAGTCTAACCCAGCCCTGGCGACCCCATTAAAATTAAAAACCCACAGTTTTAATTAGCTAACACTTGCAACAGCTTTAGAAGTCTGGAAATGTATTTATATACTATACAACAGATTTACTAATCCTATACCATATTTTATAATCCTCCCCTAGGTTTATAAATCCTAACCAGTATATGTAACTCCTCTGATTAATTTACAAGTCATTCCAATGAATCCTAAATTAAAATGGGTAGATTTGTAAATCCCTTTTTAACAATTACTGTTCTCCCTTTCTGTTTTCATTTCATAGATCTTGATGAGCTTTCTCCACCCCGATATCTGCTTCTTTCCTAAATGTCAATTTTATTAATAAGCCACATAAAAGTTTACACAATTTTCATGCTACAGTCTGATTGGATAAGTGGCTATATAACAGCAGACATAGCACTTTCTGCTGAGCCCTCACTGGTTTTCTCAAGCTAAGCACATCACTGATTGATAAAAGACCCCAATGTGTACTCAGTATGATTTAGTAAGTGGTGCTTTTGATTCGTTGAAGGCTCATTCTCCAATGAGTATCTTCTAAGCCAATGCTCTAACATGGTGTTTGATTTCATTGTGCCACTGAAGGAGGCTTCCTAAGGTATCTGGACAGTTTCTCTTTCCTCTAGAACACTGGTTCCCAAACTTGTTCCGCCGCTTGTGCAGGGAAAGCCCCCGGTGGGCTGGGCTGGTTTGTTTACCTGCCGTATCTGCAGGTTCGGCCGATTGCTGCTCTCAGTGGCTGCGGTTTGCTGCTCCAGGCCAATGGGAGCTGCTGGAAGTGGCACGGGCTGAGGGACGTACTGGCCGCTGTTTCCAGCAGCTCCCATTGGCCTGGAGCAGTGAACCGTGGCCACTGGGAGCTGCGATCAGCCGAACCTCCGGACGCGGCAGGTAAACAAACCGGCCCGGCCTGCCAGGGGCTTTTCCTACACAAACGGTGGAACAAATTTTGGACCCACTCCTCTAGAAGTCTAACTGCTGTTGTAGCAACAGTCTGCAGCTCTACAAACACTTTCAACCCACTTTCAGTTATAAACACCACAATACAAATACAAACAAGACAACCCCACTTTTGCCTAGAGTTTACAGTTGCTCAAAAGCAGATCTCTCCACCACAATCACAACAAATCAAGGAAAGGCAACCTTCATTCACATGGTTTAACATCAAGACATCATGTTATCCAACACAGTCGAAGACTCTTCACCCCTATGGCTAACTCCCATGCACTTCCAATACCATGTGAGCACCAGACACAAAACATTAGCTCCAAACACAGCAGGACGAACATATAAGGGGGGATTTTCAAAAGGGCTCAATGCTTTTTCAAAAGGGCCCACTTATTCTGCTGCATTCCAATAATGCCCACTGACTTCAGTGGAAATTACTGGTATCCTACAGTGGAAGAACAAGATCTAAGAATGGCCAAAAGAAAAGTGTGAATATTAGTAGTGGTGCTAGCAGCACGAGCATTGCAGTAGTGGGGTCACTCTGTGCTAGGTGCTGTCCAGATATAAAGGCAGGATATAGGCAGCCATTGTTGGAGGCCCCAAAGCCTTAGCTATCATTGTATGAAAAATCTTTGTAGGAGAAACTGTTCAAAACCAGAACTTAGATGAGAACCCCTTTGAATTTCAGGGGTGATGGTAGAATGAACCTCTCTTCCCACAGTTCTGATTCTGAATGGTTCCACAACTGGAGAGGCCTAGTTTTCAGTTCAGGCTGAGACCACCAGAGTGGAAATCTTTGAACAGCAGATTTTTCTCACGATTTTCACCATTTGGGACTGAAATGTTGTGATAACAGCTCACAGGAGTTCAGCACCATCGAATCAGAACCCAAGCCATAATTTATACTAAAAGTGAACTCAGACTAAACCCATTTGTCATTTTGTATCATTTGGATTGTGATAATGCTCAGACGGTGGCTCAGACTCTGTGCTTTCCAAACAGAGGAAGACAGGGTCCCTGTCTTGCAAAGCCACTAAACAACTCCTCCTTGGCCCATCTCTATTTTCTTTAAAAAATGCTAGTCTAATCCTAACTGAAATTTAATTTGCCCTACTATGCCTGTTATAGTACTTCAGAATTACTTCAACCCAATATATCTGTTCAGTCATCAAACTGGTGGACAGAAAATACCTTATTTTCTTAGGATTATGAAGCTGAACTGCTATGACAGAGAATAGACTTTCACTAGGTCAAAAGACAGCTAATTAATGCTATGCATTGTGAGAAGGAATATTTCCAGCAGACATGGAAGGATTCTACTCCAGGAGCAGATAGCCTTTTTTAAGTTTTAATTCCCACACAAAATAGTCTCCATTTCTTCCATTATTATTTTTCAGTACAGAATGAAGGGATTTTAATCCTTCAGATACTGTAGAAATACATATACATCATCCTAGCCATTTGTTTGGCTGTCACTCTGGAAAATGCTAGTGTAAGGATTAAGGCTGTAACCTAACCCCAACATTTAGGAATACAGCCTAAGTTTGAAACCATTCAGGGTGAACAAAAGACTCATGTGAGCTCAATACAAGTGTAATGTATGTTCATTTTTAAAAATTATTGTAGCGGGCAGCAAACAGAGATAAGTATTAACATACACAAATATTTTAATACATAATCACTCATAAGTAAATATGAAATCAGAATGAACAAAAATGAAGCAATTAGAAAATGCTACTTAGTATGACAGAACCAGAAAGTGAAGTTGTCCGTTCATCTACAAAAGAGATTTAGCATAGTCAGCTGCTGTGGAAGCTTCATCCCATTGCCCTGATATTGGGCCCAATTCCCCATTCCCTACCCATTGCAAAGTCTGTGTAAAATGGTGCTGTTTTGGCCTGGTAGCATTTTACACCCACTTCTCGGACTGGTACAAACCATGAGGGTAACTGTATTAGGCTGACTGTGTCTCGATTCTGATCATGAGGAATGAAAAGAAATTTCAGTTGCTATGGCCTCCTGTTATTGGCATTTCTGAGAAGAGTATCAAAAACGCTTCAAACATCAGTATGTGCCAGCTGTGAAGGTAGTTTCGGTAACATGGAGACTTCCCATTAGACTACTGACTCATGTCATGTCTACCACTAACCAGCCATCCTGTGGTAATTGCTGTTGATGGCAGATTCAAAATTATGACCCAGGAGATGAAGAGTTCCATATTTCATTACCATATTTCATTACCAGTCCCCGTGAGACACATCTCTCAACCCCTCATAACGATATTTGAAATCATGTTCCCAACAGTGAGCGAATGAATAAATAAATACAGACAGACAGAGTTCAGATTTCTGTCTGGGAAGATTTCTATGTAGAAGGCCACTATAAACTAGTGGAATCACTGAGCAGAAAAAAACCACAACAACAGGCAATGACGTCTGTTCAGCTGCAACCCAAAACAAAGTAACATGAGCTAAAAGGATAAGAAAAACCCTCTAAAATTTAGAATTGAGGCAGTCCTTATGCCCCTGCCTTTCCTCAGCCATCCTCCACATTCTGTCTCTCTCCAGCAGCCTTTCTTATAGCCCATTCCCTGAACATCTATGCAAGATAAATGAAAGGTAGAATTAAACACTTGAGTACCAGGGACCAGATAGTGCCCTACACCTTGTCACAACCATCTTCAGTGAAAGGGGGTACTACAACTATCTGGTCATTTCATACCATATTGACCTCATACCAATCCTAAACTAACTTTCCTCCTCCTCACTTCCAGACCAGTCTAAGCACCTATGTGTTGACTGATCTGGACACCCTCTATAAATACATTCAGTTTTCATGTTGATCATTTGGTTTGCTTTAATGTGTGTTCAAGTGTCAGAAAAGAAAAACTAAAAATGATCTGAAACAGTAAGCTGAGGCAGGTTCCATTCCACTTTGCTCAGGAACAAAAATCTTGTGCCTCTCAGACTGATGGAAATGGGACTGTTGGACATATTTTCAAAGCCTTCACAGACAAAAGGAAAGCAGAAATGTCACACTATATTTATAACAATATACATAGTAAAGTGATGTCACCGATCCACAGGATTGGTGCTACAGCCCCAGCTTTGGAACAGTCTTTAGGAGGAACTCCTTCAGTGTGCCAGACCCCCAAAGGGTCTCACTCTTCCGGACCAGAGTAGGCCATGCAGCCTCACTGCCTCCTTGTACTGAATCGCTGGGGCTGCAGCACTTCTCTTTCACACTGTGAGCTCTGTTCAATGAGTCCAATGGAGCTAGATTTCTGGGAGAGGCTTGTACAGTCTTCAGGGATCCAGCATATGTCTACACTTAAATCGCTACAGTTGCATAGCTGCAGCTGTGCAGCTATGCCCCTGTAATGCTTCAGTGTAGACACTACCTATTCCAATGGGAGGCGTTCTCCCATAGGCGTAGGTAATCCACCTCCCTGAGAGGCAGTAGCTAGGTTGACAGAAGAATTTTGCTGTGGACCTGGCACTGCTTATGCTGGGGGTTCAGTAGGTATAGCTATGGCTCTCTGGGGTGTGGATTTTTCAATATACGTTCCCAGTGTATACCAGCCCAAATTTACCTCATCAAGCATTTGCAGTGATACTCAAACAGTGTTGTCACAACAGTATGGTTTATTAGTTAACTGGGACATAGCACAGGAAATCCTTAGGTTAGCGTAGAGAAAGGAAGGCTAAAGCATAGACTGAGTCCATTCTGGTTAGCCCAGAGCTCAGCCAAGTTGTAGTGAACTCCATGTTCAGGCTCTGTCTCTCTCCCTCTGTGTGACCTTCTTGGTCAGTGCTTTGTTCTCAAGCTGGTAGATTTTGCTCAGCTTCCCTGCTAAGAGATGGTTGGGTCCTCTGGGCAGTTGGTTGCTATATGTCAATGTCCTGGTGAGCGGATTTGCCATTGTCTTATCAGATTCTCCACTGCTATGGGGTCAGCCTCAACCAGTCCTATTAATGACTCATTCAGGCTTAGAAAACTAGGTGTCACTCATACCTATGTCTTATAGCCAGCCCTGAGAGCAAACAATCCTTCCCACTCCTCCAGTAACAATGCAACACATAGCAAAAACTGAGACCCACATAGGGCTATAAAAATATTACAGAAAATTCCCACTTTCTCACAAGTGAAAACTGTCATCTAATCCTATTGTCACAAAATTCTCACATTATCTTAGTGAGTCCTCTCTGGGATTTGAGAGATGTTGTCTCAGGCAAGAGTTTGCATTTACCTAAGGTTTTATTAACAAACTCAGGCAAACATAAACCATCCAAAAAACAAGAAAACGTATTAAACTAAAATTCCCCAAAGTTCTAGTCTTATTTGCAATGTCCCTCAAGACTAATAGGCCTAATGGAATTCCTGGGCATGCACTTTATTCAACACTTGTGTCTCTGGGTTGCTAATATAGCCCTTTTATCTCTTTAAGCTTTCTCTTGGGACATTTGCCTGTAAATACCAGGTGATCTTGGCTGCTCTTCCTAATTCTACTTTGAGAGCCCTGCAGATCTCTCCAAAACCCACAAACTGATTATGCCTCCCACTTATGGTTTTTAAAAACCACAAAACTTTTATTTAACCAGAAGAAACATAACAAATGCATCCAGTAACCCTTCTACTTCTTACTCCACTAGGAAAAGGCTAATCTTATAATAGCCCAGCCATGCTCACCTTTCTGATCACAGTCTAGATTCCTTCTTTCCAAACCTGCTTCCTCACTCCTTAGGTGTCAGCTGACAACCTTCAAATTCAACCTCCAAAAATTCCAAACGAGTAGTCTGGGTGGAGCTTCTGTCCAGGAGACCAAGCTCACTTCTGTGAGCCTAGCAGCATATGTTCTTTTTGGTCTTCATTCCACAGCTTACCTCATCATACCATTTCTTTTACCACTTACTCTATAACAACATTTCATTTCAAACAATTCCAAGTTAACATACTCCCTTTCTGCACAAACTGTTCATCACTTCATTCAGTACAGGTGTTAAAATCCATTTTTCATGTTTTTTGAGCGAGAATGTACTGGAAGCCCCCCACATATATAACAAACCAAGGGCCCAATCCAGAGTGGTGCTCAATGCAACTTCTGAGGAGCTGAGCACCCCTAGTTCCAACTGAAATAAATGGGAGCTAGGAAAGCTCAGCTACTTGTAGAAGGCACTTGGGACCTGGTACAATTGGGACCTACAAAAGCTGTGCTGGCCTTCTCAACAAATGCCGCATTGCAGGGATCCCCCTTGCCAGTGTCGGTGTACCTGGCCTTCTCTTATTGCTGGGCTGCTATTGTCAAATCCCTGCTTCCTTTTGCAGAATCAGAAAATTGGCTCAGGGGCCAAAGTGCAGAACATAAATCCATCTTTGCTTCTCTTGCTTTCAGAAGGTGAAACAGGATAAGAACCAGACACTGAACAAAGCAGATGCACACTTCCAATGTAACAAATATTAAATACTTGAAAGTGCTTTATTCTACAGTTTCATTTCTAGTTAAGATGGGTCTAACATAAAGAATTAGAGGAGGCACAAAACAATATGATTCAGCACATACTTAGTGAAAAAAAACAGTGTAAGATTTTGACCTGTTCGATAGGCCCTTCCTTTGGTTGTTTGTATACATTGGTTAATTACCACTGTGCCCCACATACAGGGCACTGTTTGCCCCTCTAGCTTAAGAGCTCATCCAGAACTAGTAAAAAAAAAGAAAAATACCAAAGAAAGAGACAATAGGCTATAAAACGTTGAGAGGTCTTACAAAGAATGAAGCAACCAGAAAATCAATCCCAATAAAAAGCCTGGCTAACTAGTAGATGTACATGTTTATTTGATATTTTGCTTATAAAACTTGCATTATTCGGGGGGAAATATCCAGAGAATTTATTGAATATGCCTGGTCCACTTGCTGACTTTTGTATTCCTTTTTACATACAGTTCAAGATTACTCCTGTTGCAATTCTGCTCCACTGCATAAGGTGGGACAGTTCAATTATTTAATCACATTGCTGTATTGACTTAGGAAGCCAGCAGCACTAAAACATACACTCCTTATTTTGTTCATATATCATTACCTAACCTTGTTTGACCTCTCTCTGTTCAAATGTGGGATGAACTTTTGATTGCAAAGTACAATTACTTTGAAATAGTGTTGAAAACTGTTTGTAACTTAGTTACTTTATACTGTCAGGACATTTTTAATGATCAGGCTGAGTGATGGTTTGGTTTGACACTTTAAAAAGTGTGTTCTATTTAGTAAATAGCTTATGAAACTGATGAATGCTTGTTAGAATTCTTTCCTTACTGACATTTTATGAAGTTAGTTTTCAGTTAATTTACTATAAGTACAATCATTTGATTTATTTTTATTTTTTAAAAAGGAAATCTTTTTCTTGTTTTGCAAATTGAAAAAAATCACAGAACCTAAATACAGCTGAGATTCAGGTAATTAGTTTTACACCTATATTGATTGCTTTAGAATTATGATGACGTTAGTGCTCATGGAATGGAGGAACTAAAAATATTAGCTGCAAGCATAGTGTTGGTGGTGGGTAACCATGAACGCTACCCAGAGCCACATTCTGATACTTTCGCCCTGAACTTCAGTGGGGCTACTAGCAGAGTAAGTTGCTACTCAACAAGAGGAAGATTATCAGAATCTGACCTACAGATTTGTTGACACACCTTAATCCATAATATTCCTGATTTTCTAGATCTGAGCTCCAATGCAGTGTTGCCAATGTATTGTTACACACATTTCAGAACATCCTCTTTTGATGGGACTGACAGGTCCCTCATTGGCAAGGAGAGGGTTAATGAAAGGCTGTAGCCTCAACTGACTGGCCTGGTATACCTGCAGCATATGTCAGGCATGGGGAGATGATTTAAAAGAAGGAGACCTAGCCCAGGTCAGGGCTGACCAGGAAGGAGAGCTGAGCTCCGCTTCTTCTAATGTGAGAAAAGACTGGTTGCAGCCCAGAGACTGAGGTAGCTTGTCAGTTGGATGAACCTCCTGATGGAAGGGATCACCATACTTTGGGAGATCAGATGGAATACTGGTTATTTCAAGACAGGCCCTGAATGGAAAGTCAGGGGCCTGCCAAAGGTTTGTCAGATGACCCTGTTTTGAGTTGGTGTTTTTCTTGATTTCTTTTGGACTTTAACACCCTGAAAGGGGTAGGACAGAAACATGTCTTGGCTGGAGGCCTGAAGCACCACTACATCAGATCCCAGCAACGGCACTGACATATCAGAAGAAACCCTTTGGCTGGGTGAGTCAGTCCTTGGTGCCCGGGGTGTGCTGTAATGGTAAACCCGATCACTCCTCTACTGTGCAGAACATGGTCTCACTTGAAGAGACTGACAATTATGCTAACTTGCATGATTGCTTTGCAATATAGCAAACATCCCCTCATGACTGGGATAAGAGTTCCAAAGTTACTTACATTTAACTTGTGCCCTAAACAAGGATTTAAACTCAGAACCCCAGAAGCAAACAACTAGTGTATAAGACCACCAACACTCCTACAATTTTTTCTCCAAGACAATTTGCCTGGCAGTGAGCTTTGAGTCAGCAGAACACCATTTTCTATCTGGGAAAGATACCCTGCATTGGCGAGGATATCGCTAACCCTTTTCCTGTTCTAATTTCTATAGACTATATAGTCTTTTGCTAGATCTGAATGTTATGATAGGTGGATCTGGTGGTACCACCTGCTTCTAAGATTGCCTGACATTTTCTATCATAAGAACCTGTTTTCAGTGGTTTATAACTTGGCCAAACTTCAACCATATGGGCTTAAATTATCTGTCCCTGGTGTCTGCTTCAGGGTGACTTTTTTCCTCCTTGATTTTCTTTCTTATTTTCTTTCACATTTCTGCTAAAATGGTTCAGCTCTTTCAGAGAACAAGGATATGCTATGACTATATTAAAAAATATTCTTCTGACCGTTTTGTTGAGACTGGATAGTGCCTAAATGATTTGAAGCAAGCACTGGAATTTGGTACGGGGTCACTTCGGTATCAGAGATGTGCTTTTTGCCATCCCCATGAAAACTTGTCCAAATATGGCCATGTTATACACTTCTGAAAAATCTCAATTTTAACACTCTCAGTAGAGATTTGTTAGAGTTTGGCAGCTGAATTCTTCAAGATTCTGTCTTCACTGAGCATGCTCCATCTTCTCATAGGCCCTACTGCACATGTGCCATCCTCATAGAATGACTGAGCATGCTCCATCCTGGAGTTGCAGGGCCTGAGAACGGGTGTTTCCCTGAAGTTGTTCCTCTTAGCTTCTGTGGGCTGCTGTGGCACTGGACACAAGAGCAAGGAGACTCTTTCTTGTGTTCTCAATGTTCCCCTTCTGGTCCCAGGCAGTGTAGAAAAGGATGAAGAAGCAGCCATAGTGAAATGAAGAGGGATGAGAAATAAGGGATGGTGGAAGATGGGTGGTGGGGGGAAGGAGTAGATGAGGGCTTGAGCCAAGATGGGGGATGGACAGAGGAGAGTCAGCTAGGAGCTGGATTATGTGGGATAGTAACAAAGGGGGACATAGACTGGGAGCAGAGAGGCAGAAAGGACTACAACTACTAAAGAACACTCTGTTACCCAATTTGCAGTGTCTCTACATTCTTCTGCTGTCAGCAAACAAAACCAACCAGTATAGTGTGTGTCTCATCCCCCTCTAGTGCCTGGTACACATAGAGAATAACTGCCTGCTATTGCTATCAGTTTCTCTGTTAGCTCAAGTGGTAGATATCTGTGCTATGAATTTAAAGCTCAGAATGCAGTTTGATGACCCAGCTGGGGATCAAACTGGTTCCATAGGATGGAATTTGGCGGGGGGAGGGGGTAGTTTTCTTTTTTAAATTAGGAAATTTCATTAAATTATGTTAAAAGAACATTAAATTTGCAAAGTCAAGCACTCAAAAGTTAGGAAATGCCAAAACTAAGGTAGACTGTGCAATATTCATTCAGCCCCTTTATGCATATGCATTGTGACATAATTTTGATTTACATGATCACATACTATTTTTTCACAGCATGCCTCCCTCATTATGGAGGATGGACCTGCTGAGTAGTGAAGGGAGGCTATTGGCTGTAGGATTCATTGAATCAATCCATTAGTCAGTGGTTGATTGATGTTTATTTTACATGTCATTCTTATAGTACTTACTTCTGATGGGGGGTGGGAGGTGGGGGGAGGGAAGCTGAGGAAGTAGATAACTCAAATATCTTCAGTAAGATGCCAGAATGCAGGTCCTCTCAAAGGCCACAGCTTTGTAAGGTTACTTGCTTGGTCCCTCTAGTTTACTGGGTTTATATAATAGCTCAGGCATCTATGAGGTCACTGTGTCTTCAACGGTTTGGTTTAAGTGGCTATTTGTCTGGTTTAAAGCCAGACAGTCCTAATTTTGTGCAGCCCTGTCCCTGTCCAAAAGGAATGTGGCTTTGTCCAGTGAAATTGAGAGGAGTGTGAAGGACAAGTGGATGCAAGAGGATGCCAGAGGGTGGGGGTGGGGATAGTGCCTCCATGTAAAGTGATGCAGGCAGGAGCGGGCTGACTTCTGGTCTGGATAAGCAATCACCAATGAAAGAGTGTCTCTCTAACAGTGCACTGAGTGCTAGTCTGAAAATGATGGGAGGAATCCCTTTCTAGCAGAACTTCTGCACTTGTGTGAAACCACTGCCTCCACAACTAGGCAGAGCACTATTGGAAGCATTATAGAACATGCCCATATCTCAGAGTAACTTTAAACGCATATTACTTAGGCCTTTCAAAGGCATTTAGAATGTCTGGCTCATACTAGGACCACCTCAGTGGGACCACATGGAGTTCCTTCATTGCAGAAAAGGGTAGCAAGTAGTAACATAACCAAAGGACTTGGAGATTCTAGATTTGTTAACATTTGCTACTTCTCTCAGAGCAGAACGTCAGATTCAGGTGTGAACTTCACTGAAGCCAGTATTTTGCATAGAAGAGTCAAAAAGAAGCTTCTTCATTGTGCCCTGATGGGGTTCTTGGTATTGCTCTAACTAGGGTCTTATACTGTGCCTGCCCCATCACTGTAGTACAGGAACAACTGTCAGTCTCTCTGAAATATGGGAAATCTCGGACACTTTATACAATCCTGATACCTGGTGGAAAATTAATCATCTCCATGATCAGGATGATTCCCTGCTTGTACAGATAGATTGTTCCCTCAAACATTGATTCACAATCTGTTCTCTGCTGAGGTCGATAAAGGCAACATTATCTCCAAGTTTGTTTATAGTTACCATGCCAAAATGCAAGACATTGTCTAATCCCAAATGGCCAAAAGATTATGAGTTCATTGCTAAAAATAGGAAAAGAAAGCACCATGCATTCTGCAGCCTGTGTAGGTGTGATGTAGATGTCAGCAACTGTGGAAAAGGAGATTTGAACCAACACATTTCTTCTGAAAAGCACAAACAGAACTTGCCTAGAGTAGCTACTTCAATTAAAATTTAGAATTTCTTCAAAACTACTGTGTTGCCTCATGATGGTAATCTGACTACTGCTGAACCTTGCAAAGTGTTCCATGCTGCTACACATCACCATTCTTCAAAGTATTGACTATAGCGTAAAAGTTGATAAAACTATTTACCATGACTTGTCTGGTAGCTATAAGACTTGACTTGTGGAAAAGCCAAGGCAAAAGTACTGAGCAAGAATGTTTTAGCCCCATATTCAGTTCAGAAGCATTTTGAATATTCTTCTCTTTGGCCACTGATACATCAAATAAAGGAGCAACAAAGTGTTTTCCATTAGTCTTAAGGAATTTCAGTTTTGAAAAAGGGATTCAACACTTTCTCCTGGATTTTTACAGTGATAGGAAAATGCACAAGCCATTGCCACAGGAATATTTGAAAAACTCAACACCTTTGACTTCAGTTTGGAGAAGCTGCCAGCATATGGATCTGATATGCTTCCTGTAATTTACTTGGCATTAACAGCATTTAACAGTAACTGAAAAATCCAAAAAGGACATTATAGCAGGCAACTGCTTAGCTCACATTCTTCATAATACAATGAAGTGCACTGCAGGAAAACTTGATGTTGATGTAGAACATTTAAGTCTACAGGTTTAACCCCCACTATAATGTTTTTGCTACCAGAACAGAGCAATTAAAGGAGATTTGTGGCTTTGCTGAGGTGGAAAAGTGCAATCTATTGAGACTTGTTATTAGATTGCTGGCAACAGATTACTGAAATCAGCCATCAACAGATTACTGAAATGCTGGAAACCACTAACTAGTGATTTCCAGAGTTTAGGAGAGGAGGAGTGTCCCAAAGTAATTTGGAAATGCTTTGGGGAGAAAGGGACTGCCAAGGAGGTAGCTAAACTATATTTTCTTTTTCTGAGCCATTCTCTGAAGCTATTTATGGATGGTCCTGAGGCTTTAAAAGCAAAGTGTTTTTCGTGTACTTTTAGTGTATGAGCTCACAAATGGACTGAATATGAAACTGGAGAGAAGGATTAAGGACAAGTTCTTTGGCTACACTGAATTCTAAGCTCAAGGGACTTACTCAAGGTGTTGCTGGAAGGTGTAAAAGGGACTTAATGACCTTCTAAGAGCAAAGAAGTATCTGTATAATAGGCATAACTCCTCTGAAGACAGCCTTCACAGCAAAGTGTCCAAGTTAACTCTTGAAAAAAACATCAGCTGTGAAGAATTTTCCGAAGCTGTTTGCACTTGCAGCATGAAATAAAAGGGGACACTGAAGAATGGAATAATCTTGAATGCAGGCCCTCATTCCTCCAGAGATCAGGGATGCCTGACTACTCAGAAGTCATGATTGCTTAGCTATCTGCTTTGATCAACCCATATGTAGAGAATCTCTTCAGGACAGAAAATCCAAATGGAGAAATATTTTGCATAGGTAACATGCACACTAGGTTTGTAAGCAACCCCCAAGTCTCCTTTCCCTTAGCACAAAGAAAGAATTTGTGCCAGCTTATCCTAAGCTTCTTGTTGAGCCAATTAAATTTACTTGTCTTATTTATTTGTTGAATCTAGTTATTTGAGAGTTTAAACAGAGTAGCTGTAACAAAGATAAGTTAATTGGGTCAAGATACAGTTATTTTAATTGTGCCTAGCTTGCCCTGTAGGGATAACAGTAGCTTTATTCATATGCTGATATTTGTAGAACATTAAGGTCATATTTATTTATTTAAAATGGGTCACTGCTGTAACCTCATGAGAAAATGGAGCTATGTCAATTTACATCAATGAGGAAAGGACCCCTGGCTTTTGTGAGGGTCTCTGGAAACTAGTAGTTATATAGTATTACTCTGGAATATATCAGTAGAGCCCAAACACTATAAAAGTGAACACTCATCTAAATGTCAGAAAACACAGAGCACTTACTATTTAAACTTATTCAATACTGTTCAGACTTTGCTTTCTAAAACGTTTATATTTATTGACTTCACTTTTAAAGCCTGCAATGAATTTGCTCCATTAGAAATGGTCATAAGACTTCTGAAGATAAAGAATTAAAACTTTACCACAAACAATGTGGTTGCCTGCCTCAGTGAGGGACACACCTTATTCTACATGCTTGGCATTGCATCCTCATTATTATGTCTCCTATCATCAGACAGTTGTAGGCAATTAAAATTAATAGATTGGCTTGAATGAAAAGTATACAGGCACAATCCTGCTCTGCACATATTCATAAACAACTTTACTGAGAGGGGATATGCTTGTGGACTTCCCCTTCCCATATGGAAGGGCGAGTCTTTGAGACACTGCCATGTACTTCCATGGTGAACCCACTCCAGATCTGAAAATCTATGCATAGACAGGGGTATTTGCCAGGCATGAGCTAGGGCCAGGTGAGATGTGTATCATCCCCCATGGCATCCAGGAATAAAGCTGTTAAACCTCAAGTTATGTTGACTTTCCCACAGCCCCTCACCATACTGGGGTACCCAAGTCTCCTTTGAGAAATGACTCACAAGTTGCTGGCAAGAGGGAAAACTCTTGAAGGCAAATAAAACTGTACCTTTTAGTAGATCCTCTGAGAACAGTAGGGCACCATGGAGTTTAGAGGCTGCCAGTTCAATGGGGGGCAAACCTCTTTCTCTGACAATGTCACACTTGTCCAGAGATTTCCTCAGACCAGGGCAACACCCCATGGGTTTTTCCCCAGGGGCATAGAGGGGGACAAAATCACCCAATTTGAAGTGTCATGGAGCCAGATTCTGTTCTTCTTCTAGTGTAAATCCAAAAGTAACTCCACTGGATTTGGTAGAGATATTTCAGATTCACACTGGTGCAAAAGAGAGCAGAATCTGTCTCATAGATTTGTTTGAGACATTCTGACTTTATGCATTTGTAAGGGTAGCAAGGTTTAGCTCTGTATGTACAATCTCCTTTGTTTTTTTAAACATTGTTGCCATTTTTAGAACATTTGAATTACGTTTAAGAATGTTATTGGATATTAAGGCATATATATAACCATCAAATGTAGGATATCAGATTAAGAATACAATAATACAGCCCAATGACTAAGAAAAGTGTTCACAGAAAACCACAGTCTGTCAATAGTAAAACTTAAAGGGCGAAATCCTGGCCCCACTGAAGTCACCTAAAGTATCTGTTTAAAACCATTCCAACTAACTGCTCACTTTAATCTATAAAATGCTCTCAGCCTCAAATGCCTCAAGGAAAGAATCTAATACATGCATTTTCCAAAAGGATGAGTAACATCCCACCAGAGTTCAAGGTGGTGACTATGACAAGAAAATGAACATAGATCTGCTTTTTTAACAGGTAAACAATAGCCCTTATATTCTTTTAGCTTATAATGGAGCAATGGCCCATGTTTCAATTAGTCTAATGTCTGAAATTTGCCTACATGGGGAGATTGTACAGGACTTTCACCACCTGGTCCTGGTCTCTCTGACATCAATGGAGAGCAGGACGGGCACCCTGGAAACTATTCAAGATATAGTGTTAATTTGGATCATTAGCAGTCATCTTCTGTGGTGTTCGGGAGTTTCCATCTGCAGTAAGTGTAATAGGCACTAGCTTGATTCATGTAAGGGGTAAGCCTTAGCCTTTAAGGTACCTTTCAAAAAATTTCAAACAGCATAATTGAAAAAGAAGCTTCATTTCAATATCCCTATAAGTTGTTTTTTTTGCAACAGGTCCTGTTCAGCTACCTTAGACTCGTAGGAGAATTAATAAAATGATTATTCAGGTAGGAAAGGAGAGGTTGTTGATTGTGCTCCATGCTAGATTCTTATTTGCCTTTATCTTGCTAGGGGCCTAATGTGTACAAGTAGTCCCAGTGGTTGCAGTAATAGGGAAAAACTTGCTTTATTCTGGAGCACAAGATCTGGAATGCTTCTTTGGATTGAGGCTTTATGGATACAGTGGGCCTCATTCTCCACTGTCATTTAGGCAGGGCTCGAATAGTGCCAGAATTGTGCCGGAATACCATTCTCGGTAGTACCAGAAGTACCATGACTGCAGCCAACACTACTCTTTTAAGGACTTGGTCACTGAATTTAGGCCTCTGCAAAGTGGGTTTAAAATGCTACCAACTCAGTTTTCCAAACTAACTTAAGTCCACTTTGTATTGGCCAGGCCAGATATTCAGCTCTGCCCAAGGAGTCATGCAAGGGTGACATAAAGGTCACATTTCCAGTATCTGGTCCTGGAGCTGCTTCTCAGACATAAGCAAGTATGGCCAAAAGGCTACTTTAACTGACACTGACTGCTAATAGCCACATGGGGTGAATGCTGCAGCCAGGGACTGGTGCTGTTTAGGGCATTCCAGTCCCTCGCCTTTGCTCCTGCTATGCCCTCTGCTTCAGCAACAGGGATGGAAATGGCATAGCAGGCTCTTGCACTAAGGCAATCTTCTTCTGCCCAGTTACATGACCAGAACCTGGCAGGTGATCTTAGCATATTCATGATATGACACAGTTTGCACTAGTGTCAATAACCACACATGGTGCAAACAGGCCCAGTTACTTAGTTATTTTGTATTTACCTAGGATATTGAGCTGATATGATTTTATGTTCAAATTTCCTACAGAGTGGGATACAATGTTTCTTGTAGTTTAAGAGTATATTTTAACTAACTAAAGGCAGGCATTTGTCACCAATTAGCTATTAACTCTCCCAAGAAAAGAGCTTGTAGCGGCTGTGAATCTCAGGTGTGTGTTTTCGTGGGTGTGGTTTTTTCTAGTAGGTGGGTCTGAAGCTCAGTTTCCTCAGCAATAACCAGGGCCTAGCCTCGGCCGTCAAAGTACCCGAAAAAGTGCAGGGTATTTTTCCTTTTGAATTCTCTTGCAAATCATAATAAGAGTGCCTGCAACATGCTTGCCTGTTGTCAAAAGTATATAATTGTGGATGCAAGGAACTGTATTTCTGACTAAATAAAATCCTCAGCCAATGTGTAAAAAGGGCATAAAACACTCCCAGATTAGAATGGTAGGACCAGATCCTCAGCAGGTGTATTGCTGCAGCATATGCAGTTTTTCTTATTTTTACCTCGATTAGAAAAAATAATACTTAGTAACAAAACCACGCCCAATTTGCCTTTTTGTTTTCTATGCTATGTTTCAATGATGTCTCCCAGTTTCACTATGATGAGCCTATTACTTTTCTTAAAACTTACCATCAATCACACACATAATGATGGGAAAATGCATTAGTTGAAGAAGAGAAGGAAGGAGGTAGACAAAAGGTCAGGAGATGCTGTAATAATCAAGATTTATAAATTAAGAGATAAACAGATAAAAACCTTAAGCATGCTTTATAAATTGTAAGTGCAGTGAAACTGAAACCTGTTTATAGAAATATAACTAAAATGAGATTCAAAAATAAATAGAAAAAAAGAAACCTGATGGAAAGCAGTAGCACAGTTACACTCACTGGGAAAAGAGAACATTATCCTTTGAAAGATTTGTGACCATTTTCAAGCCAATAAAGCACAGTGAGGCTTTATTTTCAGGATGTCTATGGCCCTGATTGTACTCCTGATCTTTCCATTTAGGTGTGATGTTTAGGTGACTGACAAGTACAGAGGCATTGCTTTTGGAAAGGCTGATGCAGAACAGTGTAGGGGGGCAGGTAGTTGGCAACAGCAGCAGTGGTGGTGGGCTTAAAAATGGTCTCTTGGAAAATCTGCACTTTGACTCATGTCTAGAACCGAGTAACTACCCTTGTGTGCAGCATGTTACTAATCAAACCCAACAGACAAACAGTGGCACAGCTGCAGCATATTGTGCTGCCATGCAGGAGATGCAGGCCTGGGGGAGACCTAATTCTTAAGACTTTTTGGTCACTAGGCAAGAGGAAACAATGCGTGACATGAAGGTTACATGTTTAGTCTCTGGAACAGAACATTCAGACACTGCCAGAGTAGCTTGTGTTGACCTACTAATGGAGAGAAGGTCATGTTTTTTTCTTCTAGTTGCAGAGTGCAAAGTTTCAGATAATACAAAATTATTCACTATAGTTCAGTATAAATCTGACGGCAAAGAGTTACAGGGAATCTCACAAAACAGGGTGACTGGGCAACAAAATGTCAGATGAAATTCAACATTAAAAGTGCAAAGTGATGCACATTGGAAAAAATAATTCTAACTATACTTATATACTGATAGGTTCTAAATTAGCTGTTGCTACTCAGGAATGAGATCTTGGAGTCATTGTGGATAGTTCTCCCAAAACTTTAGCTCAATGGGCAGAACGGTCAAAAAGGCTAACAGAATGTAAAGAACTATTTGAAAAGGGATGCCATCATAAAACCATGGTGTTCCCACACCTTGAATACTGTGTCCAGTTCTGTGTGCACCATTTCAAAGAGGATATAATGGATTTTTGAGGAAAGATTGCTTTGCTCTGGTCTCAGAAAAACACCAGAAAAGAAAGGAAAGACAGCTGACATACAGCAATCATGGCCCAACCCGATCTTCCATCACCACCAGTAACAACAAGCCTGTGACCCAAGAATTGGACTCCTCAGTCACCAAAGAACCTATGAAAAATAAAACCTGTGAAAGAGACCACCCTCAACCTCTAGGAATTGCCAGCAATAGTGGAACTGGAACAAGTTCAGAGAAGGGCAACAAAAGATGATCAAGGGTATGGAAGGGCTTCCATACAAGGAGCAACTAAAAAGATTAGTGCTGTTCATCTTAGAATCATAGAATTGTAGGACTGGAAGGGACCTCGAGAGATCTTCTAGTCCTGTCTCCTACACTCAAGGCAGGACTAAGTATTATCTAGAACATCCCTGACAAGAGTTTGTCTAACCTGCTCTTAAAAATCTCCAATGACAGACATTCCACCTCCCTAGGCAATTTATTCCAGTGCTTAACTACCCTGATAGTTAGGAACTTTTTCCTAATATCTAGCCTAAACCACCCTTGCTGCAATTTAAGCCCATTGATTCTTGTTCTATCCTCAAAGGTTAAGAAGAACATTTTTTCTCCGTTCTCCGTGTAACAACCATTTAAATACATAAAAATTCTTATCATGTCCCCTCTCCAGACTAAACAACCCCAATTTTTTCAATCTTCCCTCATAGACCTTGTTGCGCTTCTCTGGACTTTCTCCAATTTGTCCACGTCTTTCCTGTAATGTGGTGCCCAGAACTGGACACAACACTCCTGTAACACTCTACCCCCCAGGGGAGCATTCTGTAACCCCCATATTCATTATTTGTATATAACTGTGATATTGCACACAGAGCATGCCTTGTAAGGTATCATGGGAAAGGTTATGATCTGCTGAAACCCATTGTTCTGTCTAAATATTTATAGCATTGTGTTGTATAATTGTCACTAAAGTGGGTTTGGGCAGTGCCCAGATACTAGCTCCTCAAAGACAATAACCAGGGAGATAACCAACGCCCGGGCAGATGTTGAACAATCAACAACAGCCATTGTCCAGCAAGGGAGCTATAATGCAATGACTCACTTGCACAAGACCACATCAGGGGAATTCCTCAACCTCACCTTGTGTCTCAGCAATGCCCACCAGACATGCCTGGACTTATGATCCAAGCATATGGACTAAGGGTATAAAACAGAACACAGGGGCCCCATGCTTTGCCTTTTCTCCTCCCCTACCTACGCTGCAAGCAACAAGAATGCTCAGAAGACTGAAGAGTGTAACAGAGGAGATTGTCCCACGTTTAAGTGACAAACCTGTATATTCAGGACTGTAAGATCCAGTAGGTAAGAACATTGCTTGATCTAAATACTATCTAGTGTGATAAGGGTTAAGGTTTAGACTGTGTGCTTATATTTTATTTTATTTTATTTTGGTAACCACTCTGACTCTTTTCTTATCACCAATAATCACTTAAAATCTATCTTTTGTAATCGATAAACTTGTTTTACTGTTTCTCTTTACCAGTGAGTTTGCCTGAAGTGTTTGGCAAATCTGCTCAGGTTTACAAAGGCAGGTGTATATCCATTTTTCATTGATGAAGTGGTAAACCAATCAATAAACTTGCACTGCTCATCTTGAGCAGTGCAAGACGGCATATTCCTGAGGTACGACACTAAGAGCTGGGGGGATTTTTCTGGTGCCTTTCTCTGTGTGATTCATGAGTGGCTCTGGGAGCATTCATGCATTCTAGCTGGGTGTGGGGCTCCATATGTGCTTGTCCTTAGTGACAACAGTGCCTGGAGCAGTTTGCTACATTTTCATTAAGACTGTCTCTGATTTCCATGTCAACTTCAGTCCAAGTGTATCCATTTTGATATATCTTAGTAAAAAGATGATGGGGAGGGGTAGGATAGACATCTACAAAATCATAAACAGTGTGGAAAAAGTGAATAAAGAAGTTTTATTTACGCTTTCCTGTAATACAAAACCATGGGTCACCCAATCAAATTAATAAGCATCTGGTTTAATACAAACAAGAGAAAGTATTTTTTCATACAATGCACAATTAATCTGTGGAACCCATTGCAATGGGATGCTGAAATCACCAAAAGTATAACTGAGTTCAAGAAAAGAATAAGTTAAGTTCATGGAGAATAGATCCATCAATGACAATAAGCCAAGATGGTCAGGGATGCAATCTCATGTACAGGGCAATCCTAAAACTATGACTGCCAGAAGCAAGGAGGGGAAGACAAAGGTGGAGCTCTCCAAAATTGTCCCGCTCTGTGCACTCCCCCTGAAGCTCTGGTATCGCCCACTGTCAGAGACAGGATACTGGGTTAGATGGACCATTGGTCTGTGCCAGCATGGCAGCTCTTACGTTGTTATGTAGTATGAATGATGGGACACACTTTGCCCATGCTCAGCTTCAGAAAGAATTATGAGTTTTTTAAATCTGCTGAACAAGACAAAGAGGTCACCAGCTAAAGAGAGAAAAAGATGTGGAGAGATCCATTGCAGATGAAAAATACCATAACACTCCCTTAAAGATCTTTTACTGGATGTTTGTTATCACAAATAACACTTTGCACTTCCATGAAGTACTTTTTAATCTGTAGATCTCAAAGCTGTTTACAAAGGTAGGGAAACATTTTACCAACAGGGTTACTGATGAAGAGAGAAGCTAGCATACTTGCTGAAGGTCACCTAATGAATATCAGAACCAAGATTAGAATTTAGATCTTGTGACTTCTAAGTCCATGCTTAACAAACTAGCTTGTGTTTATTAAAAAAACAAACAAGCCATATCAATACAATTACATTCAGAGGGACATACCATTCCCATTCTACCAGTGTAAGACTATGATTGTATCTGCCTTCATACAGATGCACTACATCTGTACTAAGGAAAGTGTACTTTAATTTTCTATAAAATACATTTCCTGTCAAAATAATGGCCTCAGAACCACATATTATCAAAATGGAGTCATACTTACACATTTACATGAAAAGTAACATGGAACTGCATGTGTTGCATATAAGAAGGACATACTCTTTTCAGGGTTTTTTTAAGATTGTCAGTTTACTGTGAGAATGCTCAGCCACAGGGCATACCCTTCAACTCTACGTCCATTACAAAATATACTACTGATTTCACACTACATTGTATCTCCATCCCATGAAACCTGATGCCATCGCCCTGTGTCTCCTTGTAAATTATTTATATCTGTAACCCCTTTGTGGTTTAGAGAGCATGGCCCTTTAAATCTTTTTCCGGAGTGGGGAAATGCTGATTGTTCCATGAAGAGGAAGTGCTGTTGGGAGGGTAGGGGAGCAGAGAGAGGGGGAGAGAGTGACAGGGTGTGTGTCTGGAGCTCCAAACAGAAGGGCTGTAACAAGCAGGCCCTCTCAGAGTGAAGCAGCCGAGAACCTGACTGAATCCTGGGAGGGACAGAGCGGGGGATCGGGGACACCCCAGGACAGGAGTCAGGAGGAGCACTGTGCCAGGAAGAAATCGCCTGAGAAGGACAAACTGGAGCTGGATCAAGTATCGCTGCTGCCTAGAGCTGCATGGGGCTGTGAGTACTGAGGGTTGTGACCTTGCATTGGGAATAAGCGGGAGGCTGTTAGCTAGTGAAGTGGAGAGGTTGTCATCTGTGTGGCTTTGCGGAGAGCGACAGAAGAGGGCACTGAAGGGGTTTGTTGGGGAAAGTTTACTGGGACCGAAGATGACCAGGAACACCCAAGATTCACCACTGGACTGGAACTTTGCCCAGGACTCTTGAACTCTGTGTGCAGACACATTGCTTGGTGTCTGCCTTTTCAGACTGTGGTACCACTGGGACTGTGGGGCCTTGTGTTGAATGCAACCCTGTTTTACTACTCGCCCTATATATCCCCCTATTGTTTTTCTCCTCTCATCCCTCTGTGAATAAATATTTTCCCTTTCCTATATTCATTGTACTCTTCCGATGTGTGTGTTCACTGTGAGGGTTTGAAACAGGTTCCTCTGGGCTGGGGTGGAAGGGAGTATGCCTGCTGCATTCGTGTGCGTGCCTTCTCTTGGTCAAAGCTGCCTACAGAGCAGATTCCATCTTGGCCAGGAGGGTGCTAAAGTTACACATTGATTATGCAAAATCATGATTTTCAACAGATGTTAGACAACAGTTCATAATATCAAGCTGCTTCTTTGCCTTTTTGCTATGTACTTTATTGTAGGAGTTCATCTCATAATAAAAATGCCGGTGTCACACTGGGATTGTGGGGTGTTCAAAGCTATGCTGCTCAGTAATTATGGTTATTAGGCCTTTAACTGCAGCAGAAACTTCAGGATCTGAAAATTGGTGGCCAAATGTCAGCACTTTCCTTTGTCCGGTATTTAATATGTAGCTAAATGCAATAATGATTAAACCTGAGATCTTACTGCTCAATATAAAGGAATTTAACTACCCAGCAAATAAAGTAAGATAGATTAATTTTTTAAAAATATGCTGAAGTAAATATCACTGTCCCGAAGAGATGCACGTGACTGTCTCAGAATGCATATCTACAATTCCAAAACCAAGCACCTGTATCTCAGTGATTCCATGTCCTACGAAAGTGGTTTTCAAAAAAAATTTCTAGGGACCCAGTTGAAGAAAACTGTTGATGCCCAAGACCCAACAGAGCTGAGGATGAGGGGTTTGGGGTATGGAAGGGGCTCAGGGCTGGGACAGAGATTTGTGAGGTGGGGGTGAGGGCTGCAGGTGGGTCTGGGAATGAGGGGTTCAGGGTGTGCAGGGGGGGCTCTGGGCTGGGGCAGGGGGTTGGGGTGCAGGAGGGACTCCAGGTTTGTGGGGGCTCAGGGCTGGGGTAGGGGATTGGGGCACAGGCATGGACTTATCTCTGGTGGTTCAGCAGCGCAGCCGGGGTGCACTGCAAACTGTGCTATGCCCCGGAAGTGGCCAGCAGAAGATCTGGCTCCTGAGTGGAAGTGCTCAAGCAGCTCCGCGTGACTCTCACCCACCGGCACCTCTCCCCCTACAGTTCCCATTGGCTGGTTCCAGCCAATGGGAGTGCAAAGCCAGTGCTTGCGGTACAGAGACCTGTGGCTCCAATGCCTAGTAGATGGACTGCTACTGGCTGCTTCCGGGGCACAGTGCAGCATCGGAAAAGGTAGGCACTAGCCTGCCTTCACTGGGCAGCACCGCCAACGGGAGCTTTAATATCTCGGTCAGCAGTTTTGACCAGAGCAAGGCAACCCAGTGCCTTACATGCCGTGACCCAGTACTGCGATCCATGGATTGAAAAACACTGTCCTACGAGTTGGACTGTCTATATATTTTAAGAGGAGGAAGAAGTGGAGTGGAGAGCTTCCACTTTACACTTCCCCTTTTAGTTTCTGACATATCTGATGGACACAATCCAGAATGCTTGCTTATAAACAAAAGTGAATGGAAATAAAACTATTACATTATGTTTGCATTGTTTGTATTAAGCAGATTAATAATTTCCACTAGATATTTGTTGGCATTAAGCACTTATTAGTAAATAATATGTAACTGTATTAGTAATTTTAAATTAAATAATCACTAGTGGGATGCTTCTGAGTATCCAGGGTTGTGAGGCACCTCACCACCCCCTGCCGTTAGCATAAGGATAACCCCTGATGTTTTATTTTTCCTGCAGTCTCCACAATCTATTGATTAACACTTTGCTTAGACTGTAAATGGGCGTCCATTGTGAACCACAGAATACTTAGTCTGTACATGACCAGTCAGAGTGATACAAGCATCTTTCCCTCTGCCTGACAACATATGTGGATCACCTTTCAGTGACTTGCCTTAACTCACAGACCTAGAGAACATAATTTGTAGTATATAGGCATAATTCTTCACATATTTTCTCTACATACATCTTGCTATGATTATGATGACCGGTGTGACATAGGCTTTCATTAGAGACCTTACATGACATTCTTTGGCAGACTAGTAGGTATGTGCCAGACCCAGGGTATTCCTGTAACCCTCATGTACTCCTGTACTCTCTGTCAGTTGGCATCAAGTTGTCCATGGGTCACAACTAGTTAATAATAAGTATAAAAATATGAAGGGCCTGATAATATGTCTAATATTAATTGCACACTCTGGGTGGATCTTCCCCCTCCCAGGCAAAAAGGGGGAAGGGATTAACTCTTTGTCACAATCACCTTTGGGTAGTTTCTGCAGAGAATGCTTTGTGGGGTCAGTGATGCACAAGTCAGGGCTGGGGAAAGTGTGTGTGCATGTTGAGGGGAGAAAAGTACTTTGGGCAGAGGCCTCCAGAGCCAACATGGATGCACTGGCCTCTTCCTGGATTGTTCTAATCTCCTGTGGATCCCCTGGGATCTGTGCAGGTTTTGTCTGATCCGTGGTTTCTGGAGTTGAAACCTCTGCTCATTTGGCATTGATGTGAGGTGGGAATACAACACTGCACTCCAGGATAGGGCGATTTGGAGAAAACACTTGCTCATGTACCCCCTGAAAAAGGCTTTAAGAAGGACAATTGCCACACTTTTGTGACAGCACAGCCTTTCATCTGCTAATATTTCTGTAATGAAATAATTAGAAGAAAAGGAGTAAACCATTCAAGTATTAGAAACATTAACATTGCATCTTCTGAATGGCACCCACACAAATGGTTATATTGTCATTGAAAAGCCAACAAACAAATTATTTTTCTAGAATCACATTGGAATTAATGGAATTTAACTTTGCTCGTAGGTGAAGCAGTGCTGTCCCAAGCAGATCAATGGATGAAAAAATGCAATGAGTCATCACTCTAGACTATTTTACAGAACCCTTTGGTAAGGTCTTTCTTATTCTATAAGACTTGAACTATGTCTCACTGTTGACACAGGAGTGAAAAGAAAGTGAGTTAAAATGACCGATTGAAGATTAAATGGAATAAAAAATGGCTTTGTGTCTTTTGCCAGATTATGATTATTTCCCAGCTGGATTTGTTGCTCTTACATAAATAGATAGATCCTGCAAAAACTTATGCATGTGCTCAACTTTACGTCTCACTGATGTCATGGAGCTACTCACTTGAGTAAAGTTAAGTACATGTGTAAGTCTTTAGAGGAGCGAGGTCCACATATGTGATTATATACTTGTGAGTATATAGCTGATGAACCCTAGTACTACAACAGATGAAAAACTAGTTACCAGCACCCTGGATGGAAAATAAAAGTGTAGAAATCCTTCCTGAATTCTTGCTATGGGCCTGTGCTCTGGACTTTTTCTCTCCACTGATAGAGGATGTTGTGTACAGCTCATTTTAAAGTCTTTGGAACTCAACAGTAGATCGTATTTATCAGTTGGATGGCATTTTTCTTTAAATGCTCTATCAAAAAAAATAGAAAGTTAACTTCATCCTCATCAAATACCTCTTTTTGCCTTTAAAAAAAATCAAAGTGTTGGAGAAGAGGAAATCAACTACCTTTTTATCATAGCCACTTAAAATGAATGACAAAGACTGTGACTTTAAGAAATATATTTTATGGTCTGACACCATGCCAAACACACTATCTTTGCAATAAGATTTGCTATTAACACTGAAAGGAAGTCAAGAAAAATAAAATATTATCAATGAGCTGTTTTCACAGCTGGCAACCATGATTAGAGCCCTGTGTTGATACAAAATTTGTATCCGCATCTGATCCGCGATCCAGAAACATGATCCGCAGATATCCACAGATATAAAACAAATATCCACAGATTTGCAGAGCTTTATACCTGGTATCCTTTATTAAACTGTTAACATATGATAATAGGTGTGATGTTCCCCTGGTGTTATCCGGACCGGTGATCTGCTGGGTCACTCCAATCCTAGAGTCTGGGAGCCAGCTTTACCCTGCTCTGCTGTGAAAACCCCCACTCCTGAGCTGTTCATGCACAGCCTCTAGCATGTAAGCTGCTCCTTGGATTGTGCAACCGAATGACACTAGCCAATATCTCTGGTCCCAGACAGAACCCTAGGAACCTCCATCTTGCAGTGTCCAGTTACGCCCGCTGGATGCTGCAAACATACATGAGTTTGTCAATTTAACAAAGAAATTGATATGTACCAGGCTTGATATCCCAAGGGGAGTCACAGCCACGCTTCAAATGCACTGCTTCAGGTAGAATAAACAAACAGATTTATTAACTACAAAGACAGATTTTAAGTGATTATAAGTCAAAGCATAACAAGTCAGATTTGGTCAAATGAAATAAAAGCAAAACACATTCTAAGCTGATCTTAACACTTTCAATACTCTTACAAACTTAGATGCTTCTCACCACAGGCTGGCTGGTTGCCCTTCAGCCAGGCTCTCCCATTTGATCAGCGCTTCAGTCACTTGGTGGTGATGTCTGTAAATGGAGGTGGAAGAGAGAGGAAGAGCATGGCAAACATCTCTCCCTTTTAACATGTACTTTCTTCCCTCTTGGCTTTGCCCCCCCTCCTTCAGAGTCAGGTGAGCATTACCTCACTGCAGTCCCAAACTGACTAAAGGAAGGGGGGTGACTCACTCGAAAGTCCAACAGATTCTTTGTTGTTGCCTAGGTTAGTGTCCTTTGTTCCTGTGAGTCTGGGCTGGGTTTGTCCCATACATGCCCTGATGAGGTGTGAATTGCTGCTCTGCTATTGGAGAGTTTTTGCCTCGGCTTGCTTTAAACCATGAGATACCTTTTCAGCCTCATAACTATATACATGAAATTATAACCTATAACATTACTATAACATTACTGTAACAACAATTACGATAACATCACTATAACAACAATGAGCCTTCCAAAGATACCCAACATGACAAACTTTGCATTGGATACCACACAGTCATTTTATAAGGGTGAACGTGGGGGTGTAGGATGTTCCCACGAGGTACAGAATGTCACAATATGTCAATCATAAAAGAGAATCCAGATAAGCCTGAACACCATTGCCTTACCTTCATGACAGAGGAAGCTACATTGGCTACCTTACTACTTTCTAAATAACAAGTAGATATTGTTTATTTGATGGTTACTATTCAAGTCAGTCCCCAAAATCTCTTCAGTTTAGTTCTTGGATAAGTGTCCTTCATCTGTCACAGGTATTTTTCCAGGATCTGTGGCCTTCCTCGCTCCTGAGATACCAGAGGCACCCTGACATGTATACCATAATTTTACAGCCCCATATCCTGAGCCTTGGGAGCCTGTCTGCTGGCATTGGCCAGCAGCAGGTGTTCAATTGCAGGGTAGACATACCCTGAGTGCTCCTTTCCTAACATTATATCAAATGCCCATTTCTAATATGTAACCTTTGAAGTTAATTTCTGTTTCCAGTCAATGCATCTTTTTAATCTTTCCTTTTTAATGGAAAGCCAGCAGCAAGGCCAATTATTTTTCCCCTTGGTATTCTCTCAGCTTCCCAGAACATCATATCTTCTACATTTCTATCATTGTGGTTAAAATATTTCTCAGTATAGGATCTGAACAGTTGCTAATAATTAGAAGCTAGAAGCAACAGTCAAACCCCAAAATTATGTATTCATTTTTAATTACTGATTCATAGTAAGATAATTGCTTGTCATTTTCCAGTGATTACTTAGAATTATGTAGAATTACTTAATTTTGTTTGAAAATTGCTTAGGGCTTGATTGCTCCCTCCCAATGAAATAACCAAGAAAGGGCTTGGGCTATATGTTTACATTGCAATGTAAGCACAGGGGTGGTGGGACTTGAGTCTGTGGACTCTGGGTTAGAAAACCCAGGGCTTGAATATCTACACTTATTGTCAACCCTAGCTTAAGATTTTTCTAACCCAGGCTCAGATCTGGGGCTCTGGTATCCACGCTGCAGCACCCAGACTCAAGTCCAGCCAACAATATCCCAGACTTCCTAGTGTCCTTCTGAAATGTGGCTGCTCTAGTCCTTTGACTGTCGTGCAGTGTGGGAAAACTTGATGCTCCACCCTGAATGTTACAGGAAGTTTGAATAACCTGCCAAGCAAAGCTAACTTTGCTGCCGAGCAAACTTTTTGTTCTGTGCATTCTCAGTAACTGGATCCAGCAATATGGAAAAGGCACAATTTGAAGGACTTCTCTTGCTTGTGCTTTCAGTCCTGTTTCAGGAAATAGGAAGAACCTTTGAGAGATGCTGGTGGACTTTTTGGTAGTATTTTATGACCCACCAAAGGTGCCTGGTAGGCTAATGATGGAGCAGGAGCGGGAGCAGGAGGAGGAAGACACAGACATGGCAGATTCAAACTGACTGATGCTGCTCATGGTGCTTGGTGTAGCTCCTGATGCTCTCTACATAGACCAGTGCTTCTGGAGCAGGGCCACAAGCACAGACTGGTAGAACCACATCATCATGCAGAGCTACTTGGGTTTGCAGTGGAGGAAGTCAGTGGATGTATTACAAAAGGCTTCTTTTTCAGTTCAGGCATTCTACATTTTGGAACACATAACAGTTCTTGTGGTGCTTGATTGGCAAAAGGACATGTTATTCCAAGCTGGTGGTGAAAAACCAGAAGGGTATGCCCCCAAAGTATTCAAACGTATAGTGAGTGAAAAACAAATCTATGAATGGAGTGGGCTGGTAAGCTACCAAGGTGACCCTGGAAAATACACTCTTGTACAAAATGTGACTACCTACCTGGAGTTCCTGCTTCAGGAAGGTTGTAACTATTAGCACCCAAGATTGGGTCAGAATTCATGGCAACCAACATGATGCTGTGTTAGCTTCTATGTGGCTTAGTTTATTTTGACTGCATGAAAACATACATAACTCCACAGCTATCCTCCTTACATCCAGGTACATTTCTGGACACAATTTCAAGGTCCCATAGTATTTGGGGAAAATGATTTTGTCACTGGTAGACTGCATGGACTATCTCAAACTGAAATGGACTAGATTTGTAAATGGAACACATTTCCACCTCTCTGTAGTTCCCTCATTACAACATTGTACAACAGAGCAAAGTACTTATAGGCATGGCAATGTAAGGTTATTATTTTAAGAAACAGAAATGCTCTAGCAAAAATGTGTGACTTTCCAGTAAAAAGTCACTCTCTACATGTTTTTACTCTTTGGCTTTCCCAGTCACCATTTTGAATTTCACATGGTGGGGAGGGAGAGGAGGCAGGAAGACGTCAAACTACTGCTGGTATGCAATCTGCCATGAGCTGATACACACTGGTAGCTGGGGCCTGTAATAACTTTTGCATTGGTTCATAAAATGGAAATCCTTCCCATTCCTATATTAATAAACATTAAAATGGAGCCAGAAACTTATCAGGCTCCAGGACAGCTTCTATCCCTCCCATTTCTGCTGCCAGTCTCCTGGCTGGCCATTCCTCAAGAGGGGGATTGAAAAGATGTTCCAAGTATGGCCCCAGGATGTGCTGATGGTGCTCCAGTGGCAAAGTGTCTTTTGCGATCAACATGAGCAGCAGAGTCACTTTGCTGGCCTCGTTTACACCTGCTGCTGGCACGCATCAGTCCCCAGGCTGAATTCTGGAGCCAGCAGGTTGCCATCCCATTTGACCAGTTCATCGTGCACCGCTATTGGCTTCATGCTGGGTGCAGTATCGAGCACCTAGTCAAACTCATCATGAAATGGGTATGATGTCGGTGAGTTGCACAAGGTGTGGTTCTGGTCCCTGATTTTCAAGTGCTCAGTCCTGGAGCTTCTCCCTGAACTGGTCACTGGTTCAGTAAATTTCCAATGCTGCCAGCTTCTTCACTATCTGTTGTTATGTGTAGTCATTTCTGGTGCTCTTACTAAAATCCACTGTTTTACTGGCCTTGCACCAGAGATTAATCAGAACCTTGGTGGGTTCCCGTGGCCAGGAAGCTGTACACTTTGCAAAAGACTTTATGTGATTAATAGCTCTCGAAAATGCAGAAGGTTCTCCAAAGGTGTGTTTGCAGCTCACCGGTGAGAAAACAATGGAAGAGTTAAAAGCTGACTCACCCAGCTGCGGCACTACCACAAGGTGAGTTGCTTCCATTCCCCTGGAGTCGACTGGTGATTCATGGGATAGAGAGGACAAAGGAAGTTGGCCCATGAGATTGTGGGATAATTTTGGCGGACTCCCAGGATCTGAGTCCGGGATTGTGGGGGGGGGGAGTGTCTCTGTGACGGGTTCAATCACAGAGACCCCCTTGGGACTGTCACCTCATGTGCTGAAATTACCTCTAAGCCCATTTTCCCTGCCAGATTGGGACTCCAGAACCCTGCCTTGTTGACCCAGATATGCTAGCCAGCTGCAACACAGACTCAGGGTCTGGGCCATGGCCCCACAGCTGCAGACTTTAACCAAAAACAGCTCAGTAGATTAGCTCTCCAGCACCCAGACACCCAGTTCCCAATGGGATCCAAACCCCAAATAAATCCATTTTACTCTGTATAAAGCTTATACAGGGTAAACTCATAAATTGTCCGCCCTCTATAACACTGATAGAGAGATATTCACAGCTGTTTGCTCCCCCAGGTATAAATCACTTACTCTGGGCTTATTAATAAACAAAAGTGATTTTATTAAGTATAAAATAGGATGTAAGTTGTTTCAAGTAATAACAGACAGAACAAAGTAAGTCACCAAGCAAAATAAGGCAAAAGCTCACAAGTCTAAGCCTAATACATTAAGAAACTGATTATAGGTAATATCTCAACCTCAGAGATGTTCCAATAAACTTATTTCACAGACTAGACTTCTTCCTAGTCTGGGCCCAATCCTTTCCCCTGGTACAGTCCTTGTTAGTTCCATCAGACATCTCAGGTGATAAGCAGGGGTTTTCTCATGACTGGCAGCCCCTTTTATCCTGCTCCACTGCCTTTTATAGCTTTGGCACAAGGCGAGAATCTTTTGTCTGTGCTTGTCCCCACCCCTGCCTCATCAATGGAAAACTACAAGGATTAAGATGGATTCCAGTAACATGTGAAATGGTCACATGTCACTGTAAGACCCCTAGTCTCCTTTCTTCCTGGTTGGCTCACACATACACAGGAAGGTTCGCAGGTAAATAACCATTTACTTCCAATTGCCCTAGTCAATGGGAGACATCAGGATTCTAAACCACCATTAATGGCTCACACTTTGCATAATTACAATAAGACCTCAGGATTATACTTCATATTTCTAGCTTCAGATACAAGAGTGATACATACATACAAATAGGAGGAATAAATTCAGTAGGTTATAACTTTTGTTATGATACCTTACAAGAGACCTTTTGCATAAAGCATATTCCAATTCCATCATATGCACACTCATAAGCATATTTCCATAAAACATATGGATGCAACATCACAGCCTCTATAGTGCAAAGCAATAGGTCTTCAACTCTGGACCCTGGCTGGATGTGGGCTTGAATCCTCAGCCCCTGCAGGGTCCTAGGATTCTGGGTCTCATCGCAAGTCATAGAGATTTGTGTGTAGATGGAAGGTGGATTTGGCCTCAAGCCAGAGGCCTGGGATTACATTGCAGTGTAGACATGTGGACAGTGAGAGTAGCTTTCTCTCTTGGCATTGTGTGTGGTCAAAGCTTAGAGGTGCACTGGTAATGGTACCACCATAAACTGGTACATATAGGAAGTGTTTTCACTTGTGCCCAATTCAGTATGGCTTAGAATCAGACTGTTTCAGTACTTGTGGCCTGCCTCCCCATCAGTATGTCTGTGTACTATTTTACTGAACACCAAAGCAGAAAATACACTCACAAAACACCACAGTGACAAACATGCTAACAGAACATAAAGCGGCTTGTAAGAGTGAAGTCCCAAACAGCAGCATGTAGGCTGGTTGTATTTTGGGGTTCTTGTTTCCATGTGCCGTGTTGTAGTGAGTAATGCTGCTGTGGATACATGTTGCACAAAGTTTCTGCACAGATCTGTCCCCTGGTGGAGGTACAACCACCTCTGTGTTACCCCACGTAGCTGTTACTCTCTCCATCTCTGATCAACTGTCAGATTCCAACCACCACAGAACCTTAGGACACCAACGTTCCATTTGGTTCTCACAGGGCCCAGTGATGACTGAACCTGGTGATATTTCAAACAAAAAGAGCTCTCAGCCAAGCCTGCAGCTGTTTCCATTGCTTCACTTTGACTCAACAGGCATTCAGTGCTTCAGACAGACACAGACAGAGAATGTCTAACCTGGAAGATGTGTGTTGATTTGTGCAGATGGCAAGTGAAGGGTGTGCTGTAGTGAGAGACTGTGTGTGTTTAGGGTTACTGTGTCCGTGTGGTTTTGAAGAACTGTGGCAGCTGGGCCAAGTAATCCACCATCTCTGCAGTCCCCCTCATGCAACCAAACTAACTGTTGCATGCTAGTTAGCTGTAGAGTAAGGGTGGTGATTGGCTGAGTTCCTTTGCTGTCATCATGGTCTGGGACTCTTGGCTGGGCATAAATACATGCCTTATTGTAGCTGAGTTGCAAACCACATGGGTGTAATTTATAAAGGAAAAATGCTGAAAGCTTAAAAATTGGATGATAACGGACCACGAATCCCAGTGATGATTCAACCTGCTGATGTTCTGAACAAAAAAGAGCACTTGGCCATGCATGTAGCTCTTTCCTTAGCTTCACACTGACTCAACAGACATTCTAGGCATCAAAGTAACAATCCTGGAATCTTGTTACATAGATTATGCAGTGCAAGGTTGGAAAGGCAAATTACATGAATTCCCCAAAGTTCCTAATTTGAAGATTGAGCTTTGCCTGCTCCTATTTCAAGGCACACTGCCAAGCACTTTAAGGCCCCAAATTTTACAACCCATCAAAGATGTGTATTTTGTTAGCAAATGTCTTTCTGGAACTACTCAGTATCTGTTTCTTTTAAGTACCACACCAGCTTTGAATAATCACCATTCCAACAAGCATCCCTCCCTGATCAGTCTCACATACAAAGTGGTACAATGACAGATTCCATAAGCAACTTGTTCTTATTCAAAATTCAGCCAGAAAAAGATAAAACCTATTGACTTCAAAACTTTTGTGTCCCATGGGTAGTTTTACTTCCGCTTCATTTTGGATTTGTTCCTTTTCTTGACCAATCTATGGAATCTCTCTGTGCCCATGAGCTGACTCAAAGGACTGAATAGATGATGCACCCCAAGGAAAAAATTATAGCTAATAATATTAATCTGAATGGGAGATGTGGGTAATGTACTGCTTTCACCACACTGCAGGAGAATTCAAGAATGAGAGAATTCTTTGACACTGGTTATTGATACAACTTTAATACGGTGTTCCAAGGAGTCAAGCAATGTGGCCGCACGCTGGATATCTGATGCTGCACCCTCTATTTCTCCTTTGATATCCAAATCATAAAAACAACATACAACTGCAGAAAACACAAACTGATTCTGAGAAAATGAATCAATGGACAGCCACAGCCACAGCCACTCTAATCAACTCAAGTCACACACTGCTTCACGTGAAACCACAGCTCACAAAGACTAACCCCAACATCTCAAGTTTGTGTTGATCACCGCAAGATCAGAGGTTAACCAGACAGCTATCAACAACCTCATTACACACGATGCCCTCCAAAAAATCTATTTTATTGAAACCTGGCTAGATAACATAGCAGTTCCAGTGCTAGCTCACTGCACTCCCACAAATTCCTTTATATGTCACAAATCCAGTCCAAAAGCACCTGGCAATGGCCACTGTCAGAAAGCAGTAAACTGGTCTAGATGGACCACGGTCTGATCCAGTATGGCTGTTATATTCTTAAAAATAATTAAAGACAAAAAATTGGTATCATTATTCCCATCCAGCTTCAAATGAAGAAGAGTCCCCTGAAACAAAGTATTAAATGCATATGCTTCATTTGTGAGGCCAAATAGGACCCAGTGGGCACCTGTTATTCTACAGAGCATCAGATATTGTAGCAAAGCTGATGGACATGGTGGGTCAGCTCCAGTGACTCATTCCAAGTGACATCAGTATCTTTTCTGACAGAACTGTTGATAGCAAGCCCCAAACTTAAGTTTTTCTAAGGTAATCTTTGAGACTAAACACATAGCCAGTGACACACTATATCTGATCCTCAGGCTGAGTGTGGACATAGGGTGGATACCCATTACTTTCCAGTTCTAGTGAAATCACCACTTCATCAGGTGGTGTATGGAGGCATCCCCACCTTCAGGAAAGATGGTCCCGTCACCATGAACTGCTCCTGGACTCACCGAAATTGCAGAAAGAAAATATCACTCAAGAAGATTGCTTGGAAATCAACCTGCTACTCCTTGACTGTTGCTGTTTACATGCTGATGATTCCTACCATTGCTAAGCTCTTCTTAGTTTTCAGATGTCCTTCACAGAAACAGCAGGAAACTAGAAAATGTGAGCATCACTGGAAGAAAACATTAGCCGATATAGAAACTGGCACAATATTTTTTTTTCAAAACTTCCTCAGTGGTAGGGGAAGCCAAAAGATTGTACTAGTCCTCTGCTGTTGTGGCAAAAAAGTCACATCTCACAGGCCTATTTTGGATGTTACATCATTCTATCATTTGGAATGACTCCAAGACTGCCAGATCTGCCCCCCTCCTCGCAATGGGAGGAATTAACATCCTGCTTCAGAGAGGATCCCTCTGCATCAGAGATGGTATTTCCAGACACTAGGAGTAAACTAAGCTCAGAAGGATTGATAATGCAGCACACTCATTCCAAACATTTGGTACCAACCACAAATCAGGAAATCCTGGAAGCTATCTCAGAAATCTGAGCCACTACCTATGACCAACCCATGCCTTGAGTAGCTAATGAAAGAGAATCCAGAGTGTCTGCATATCTGCTAGCAGAAATGGTTGACATCACCATTATTCCAAGAAGGAAATCTACCACTAACCATCTAGCATCCCATAATCTGGACAATATTAAAGAAACGGTTGCTCAGTGATAACCATCTCACAAATCACTTCCCTGTGTACCTGAGAAACCACATTAAGCAGGGTTCTGGGAGCAGCCACAGGCTTTCCCTGTCCTGACAAGAAATAAGACATGAGCTGTAGGCAGTAGAGTCTTTGTAGAGACACAGGGTTTCTGGGCTTGTGCAGATCCTTCATTACCTCAAATTACTGTAAACTCTGTTTCCCCACAACAGTGTGATTTGGGAAAAGATCCATGAAGGTAACCTTACTGCTGTTTCCTCCCTCTTGTGCCCCTTTCTAAGGGTATTACTGTGGAAGAGGACAATCTGTGACCTTGATATAGTCTCTCCTGCCCACTTAAATTGATCTTTTGTTTGAATGTGAGTATTGCTCTTCAGAAGGCTTTCTATAGTTTCAGGGCAAGAAGAACATGTCATAGTAAACCTTATTCTTTGCCCTCCATTTTCTGCTACTCCATTATAATGCATGACACTTGGGAAAAATTGCTTAGGGTGATAAAACTAATGAAACTGGCAAATGGTCCTTTTGTACGGTCTGCACAAAGCTGGCAATAAGCCTAGTTTTGCTACACGCTCTACATTTGTAACACAGCTCTAACAAAAATATATTGTGCTGCTGACGTGCTACAAAACTAACTCTGGACATTATCTTCCACAATCTAATTGAAATAAACACAGTGTCTGCTTCCACAAGAATTGATTTAATTGGCCTATTCATGAGGAACAATACAAGCTCTGTGTAAAGAAGTCTACTTTAGTCCACTCCTAAAAAATCCTAGCAAAACAAAAGCCAAACAAAAAACCTATAGTGGGGAAGTATGTTATAAATTATTTAAATAGCATGGCTAGAGGAAGAAGAAAGTGAATATCTTCTATTGTAGTCTGCTAATGAATAAGAGGCTAAGATTAATACCTATTCTCTAGTGGCACTATACTAAAAGCAATATTCATCACTGAAAACATGAAAGGAGTTAACCTTCTTATATGGTTAAACGTAAGCCCTTAAAAACATGCAGTACAAGTAACCCTAAACTTATCATAAACAATTTGGCACTGCAGACTCACTTATACTGCATATTAGGGAAACTTTCTAGTTTTGAAGAGGAGGATTTGTATGCTTTCCTCAGGATCAGTTGCAATTAAAATTGTGATCTTTTAGGGCCTCTCTCTGGTGTTGCTATTATGATCTTATTCAATTTCTCTTCTGCTTAACGGGTAGTAAAATATACTGAACTTGCTAAAAAGAAAATGAAATTTCATTTATTTTAAATTAAAAGAATGTAGGGCTTTTGGGGTGTATGCTAAGATTTAAACAAATGAGAAATTTCTCTGATCATATAAAACGACTTTCAGAGCAAAAGAATGCTTGTAATTAATAGAATAAATAGGAAATTTTGTTTGTTCGTATACAAGTATATTTTCCTCAGAGACCGGCCTTACCCACTAAATCTGGAATGACCTTCAAGCCCTCACAATTCAATCTGTGATTTTAATTTGGCCTATTACAAAGAGAAAAGCCTGAGCCACATAATTAGGATACAAACTCAGAGTCAAATTAACAAATAGCTCAAATGATTAGCAGCCCAAAATTTTAGGAGAAGAAAAAGCAAAGTGATCCAGTGGGCAGGGCACTGGGCTGGGAAACTGGAGACTTGGATTCTGCTCCTGGCTCTGCTGTTGCTGTGCTGTGTGACCTTCAGGTAGTCACCTCCTTGCTCTGTATCTAAATTTCCCCATCAAGTAAGATGCTTATTCTTCTTTGCAAACTCTCATAGAGCTATGAAAGACATATGCTAATATATATATATATATATATATATATATATATATATATATATATATATAAAGAGAGAGAGAGAGAGATGATTTCCAGACTGTACTTAAGCTCCTGAAGGTGTTATATAATTAATATATGTATAACTATTATTGTTGTTCAGATCCCTGATTCTGTCTGTGACACATGTTTTGTTTTTCTTGTATATATTCACTTAATTTGGAATGTTTTCTGCTGAATCAATAGCATATTTATCAAGTGTAATATATTATGCCTCAACTGTATAACCTGCACAAAACCCCATATGGTGGTAAGGACATGCCTACCTCAAGGAGACACATTGTACCTCACAATGCACTACCTTTTCTGTGGCAGCTCATAGCACATAACAAGGTATGTGTGCACACTTCGCAACTAGGTCTTCTCGGGGCAGCAGATCCATAAAGCAGGCAGCCATATTCTGTACTATGTGATGTTTCCAAATCTTCTTCAGATGCAGCCCCACACAGAGTAGCCCATGCAGTTAGTGGATACTAACTTCCGACTGGTGACAGAGACACTGATCTTCACCACGCTGACCCAGATCTTGTGACTGGAGCCAGACAACATAGGCTTTTACTATCACACCTGTATGTCAGATCTTTATTTTAAAGGGTGTCAGGGTGATCATATCTTGAGGTAACAAAAGCACAGATAAGTATTAGTAGGTAGAAAAGATCACCAACCTCTCACCAAACACAGCTGGAAAAAGTCACTTCTTAAGCAGTGCTGCTACCCGAATATCCATAAGTAGCTGGGGGCACAAAGTGATCCCCATATTGAAAACCTGTGTAAGAGATTGAGGGTGTATCCTCTGAATTGGATGAGTCAAATAATCTCCACTGTGTCTTCTGGTTACTTCCCACAGCTTTCAAGTATTACTTCAATCTTATCTGGGATGGATCACAGCCAGCAAGCCTTTGTCCAAGATCCACACCCCATTAGGCAAAGGGTAAGTCACTAAACTAAACTGATTAGGTTGAATGAGATGTAGAGATAGACGTAATTTGCATATTGAAGTCTCCACAGTCCCTCTTTCACAAGCCCTCCTGACCACCCTATATATGTTTCAAAGAGGGGTTGGGAGGATGTCAGAGATCCTATGGAACAATACAGAAGACAGCCTTTTGAGCAGATGACTAATTGCTAGTTTTTAGCACTAGCATTGCTATTACTAATATCTATTTCAACATTTAATCACAGTGAACTCAGTTTGAAGTCAAAACAGGAGTACATCAGGGGTGTGTCATGTCTGCAGTTCTTTTCAACATTGCCATCAACTGGGTAGTGTGATGTCCAACAGAAGATTTGACAAGCGGCATTAAATGGACGCTCTTCTCATTCCCTGAAGACTTGGACTTCGCAGATGATGTCGCTCTCCTATCACATAGTCAACACCATATATAAGAAAAAACAACTCGACTCAACACATTCTGCCAGCAAATTGGACTGAAAATCAACCGCAATAAGACAGATATCATGACCTTTAATATTGCCTCACCATCACCAATACAGATAGAGGATTATGTTCTCACCAACGTAGAAACATTAACATACTTGGGTAGCACCATCAGCCAGGATGGTGGAACAAGCCAGGACATCCGGAACAAAATCAGTAAAGCCAGGAACACCTTCAGGAGCTTAAGTACAGTCTGGAAATCATCAAAATACAACAAACTAAACTCAATACTTATCAGAGCTGTGTACTTTCAACACTACTTTATACTGCAGAATGCTGGGGAATGAGAAAGTATGACATGTCCAAACTGTCTTCATTCCATACAACCTGCCTCAGAAAAATCCTCCATATCTTTTGGCCCAGAACAATCTCAAACCAAGATCTATTGACACAGTACAGCCAAGAGGATCTGGGCACCATCATTGCCAGGAGGTATTGGAGATGGGTCGGTCATGTGCTTTGGATGGAAACTGATTCCATCACCAGAGTAGCAATAAGATGGACACCCAAAGGCAAGCGAAAATGAGGTCACCTGAAAACAACATGATGAAGAGCTCTGGATTCTGAGCTGAAAAACCTGGGGCACAGCTGGGGAACCACTGAAAGATTTGCCAGAAATAGACAGGAGTGGAGGAGCTTCATCACTGCTCTAAACGCCAGAGGCGTAATAGGAACATGATGCTGCTACGGCGGTTATTATTGCATGGATTCTTTGCCCCCCACCAAATTCTTATAGGTGGTACTAGAAGCCATGATGGATGGATTGTCTGAGTTATAGTCCTGAAGCCTGGCCCTGTACTGTGGGTGGTATCTCTCCTCACTTCTGCACTTGAATAGCACAAAATCAAGGGGGAGTGGTAGCTCAGTGGTTTAAGCATTGGCCTGCTAAACCCAGGGTTGCAAGTTCAATTCTTGAGGGGGCCATTTAGGGGAAACAAAAATTGGGGATTGGCCCTGCTTTGAGCAAGGGGTTGGATTAGATGACCTTCTAACCCTGATATTCTATGAAATGATTTGAGCTTTGTGTAGATAAGCTTCATTTTTTCCGTGCGTGAATACAAAAATTTCTGATAAAGAATGCCTACAGATTCTGGAGAAGGTTTTTTCTAGAGAGCCTTGAATTTATTGCATTATACAAATGTGTCATTCTTCCCTTTTGAAGTGTTAAAGGTACTTTATGATAATGAAGCATATTCTCAGTGGTCTATATTTCTCAGTTTGAAGAAGACATCTAGGGTGTGATACATTAGAAATTATCATGCATATAGAAACTTCATACAAAAGTATCTCCCAGGAATTAGGAGTCTATAATAGTATGGCCTTGAATAATAGTTCTGTGATGGTGAATATTACAGCTCCATTGTAGTCAGTATTTGTTGCATTGAGTATATTTCTCAGTTTTAGCACATTATCATTAAAGCTGACATTTCTCATGTCCCATCTTGCATCTGTTGAGCACAAAACTTCCACTGAAGTCAAACATTGAAAAAAAACCCTGGAAACTAATATTTTGTAATATAGATTGAAAATTTATACTGTATAAGTATATTACAAAATATTTGTCAATATGCAACTGCTGTCAATTATTGTTTTATTGTTGCAGTACCATTTGTAAACCAATAACCAGAGATTATGGAGTTCAATATATCTATTAACTGGTATAATCATGAATGGTTACTTTACACTGTTAGTGCTTTACATTCAAGTAATTCCAAAGTACTTTACAAGATTTACAAAGTATGCAGAATAATAAAATAGATGAAACATCTGTTAAAATATTTTATTTGAATGTTTAGCGTGATAAGTTGAGGGAAAAAATGTTCAAATTCTCTTACAGCTCATACCGTCACTTAAACATATACACATGTAAAATCTCATTGCACATTCCCCCCCTCAAAAAAAGGATTATCTTTTGCACAGCTGCAATGTATAGACTACAAATTCTCTTACACACTTCAACCTTACATCAAGTACATTTTAAAGCATGACTAGAGATTTTTGCGACCATTACCGTGCTTGTTTTTACCCACCACATATGGCTCATATACCCATCCTCCAGCTTAGCTCCCCACTGCTAGCCTGAAACAACAGCATCTTGTTTCTTTTCCATCATAGGCAGGTCGGAAACTCAACCCTCTTCTAAACAAAGGCCAAAAAACTAAGGCCTGTTCTCCATGTACAGGCTATAGACAATACCCTTCTCCTTTCCCCACTTTGAGGCTCTATCTATTGGATTAGATATCCATTTATACTCATTCATTTGATGCATATAACCCTAACCTTTCATAAAGTTTTGCAGATGAGCAAGGCCTTCTGGAAATTAAAAATAAAAAAATGTTTTCAATATGCTGCACTTAAGGAAGCATGACTGATTTTTGGTAAAACAATACTCTCAATTAATTGGGGATAGCTAATCAATACTGTACTACACACACATAACATATCATAAAACACAAGGGTGGGTATCTGGCCCACTGATACTTGTTCTCTACTTGTTCTTCATCAGAGTGAATCCGATGAAGTGAGCTGTAGGTCACGAAAGCTTATGCTCAAATAAATTTGTTAGTCTCTAAGGTGCCACAAGTACTCCTTTTCTTTTTGTTCTCGGAACTAATCCTGGGAACATTTAGAACCAGGCAAAATGCTTATAGGAGATTTTCCTGAGTTAGGCCTGTGGGACCAGGCCCTCCTGTTGTATGTGTTCATATAATCAATTTAGAGAAAATCATGACAAATATGCATTAAAAAAAATTAGGCTTCTCTGTTTGCTCTGTTTCTCCAGTATAAAAACAACTTTTATGATTATGTTGACTGCTAGGTGAAAACCTTCAATAGACTGGGGAAACTGAGTACTTTGTAAATTCAAATATGGGTTCTTTTTCAGACTGTAGCAACACACTGTCCACATTTTTTATTTTGTAGAATTTTTTTTAAAAGCGTGTCTTTTTGCAGAGATGTCAGTAGACTCTCTAAACATACTTGCTCAATGTAGTCTTCAGATATCTTGATGCATTTTTAAATAGCTAAATGTAAATATATAAAGTTAGGAACAAAGAATGTGGGCCATGCTTACAGGATGGGTACCAGTGACTCTGAAAAAGATTTAGGGGTCATGGTGGATAATGAGCTTCCAGTGTGGTGCTGTTGCCAAAAGGGCTAATGAGATCCTTGGACGCATAAACATGGAAATCTTGAGTAGGAGTAGCAAGATTATTTTACCTCTATATTTGGCACTGGTGTGACCATTGCTGGAAGATTGCATCCGGTTCTTGCATCCACAATTCAAGAAGGATGTTGATAAATTGGAGAGGGTTCAGAGGTTAGCCATGAGAACAATTAGAAAACATGACTTAAAGTGATAGACTCAAAGATCTGAGAGAAGGTTAAGGGGTGACTTCATTACAGTCTGTAAGTATCTACATGGGGGACAAATGTTTGACAATGGGATCTTCAGTCTAGCAGAGAAAGATATAACGTGATCCACTGGCTAGAAGTGGAACTAGACAAATTCAGATTGGAAATAATGTGTAAATTTTTAACAATGAAGGTAGGTAACCATTGGAACAATTTACCAAGGGTCATGGTGGATTCTCCATCCCTGGCAATTTTAAAATCAAAATTGAATGTTTTTATAAAAGGTATGCTCTAGGAATTATTTTGCATGAGTTCTATGGCCTGTGTCACATAGGAGGCCAGACTAGAGCTTTACAATTGTCTCTTCAGGGTCATACATGTGGATAGATGAAAGCTGGTCATTTTGTACTCCTGCCCATTAAAAGCTCAATCCAGTCCCTTTGAAATCAGTAGGACTCTTTCCAGTGTTGTCAATGGAAGTTGCATCAGGCTCCAACAAAGGTGTTGGAAAGGGTAGTGAAGAAGACTAGAGACCAAGTTCTGATTGGCTGGTGATGCAGGCTTTAGGTTTTTGTGTTGCAACTGGGCTCATGAGGCTTGAGATTGTGCCTGAGCTAGTGTTTTGAGATTGTTCCCAAAATAAATGATTCCCTCAAAGAGAAATCTGTGTACCTGTGTACTAGGTCCACAACTGGTATATATTCGTGATTAGTTTTCAGATTGCTCTGTTTTTCAATATTTGTTTGTTTTTCTGTTTTGGGGGGAAATTAATCATTTTTTTTCCCTAGACTTTTTCACTAGCCTAACTTGTTTAATACCAATATTTAAAAGCATTGAGAATAAACATTTAAAAATCCAAACCCACTTGGCAACAAATTTTCCTTTGGCCAATATTACCTAATTTATATTCAAAGAGAAATTGTGAATGGAATTTTAATCCCCCAGAGATTATTTTGTTTATCATGGTGCATAACATGCTTCTAAACCAATGAAGCAGCTTAAAGCAATTTAGTCTAGAAGCTTCATAACATAAAACTAAGTATTATTTTCCTACAAAGTCTTCCTCTCTGAGAATTAAAGAGCTTCTTTGTGTTGTGAAGGCCTCTGGAGCCCAAAACTACATGTATTCACACTTCTCTCTCCTTTTGCAGGGGAAGCTTTCAGTGTGCACGGAATGCGGAAGAAGGCCATTAATTTAATTAAGCCAGATGCTCAGCTGGTATAAATCAAAATAGATCAACTGGGTGAAATTTTAGCCCTGTTGAAGTCAATGGCAAAAATCCCCTTGATTTCAATGTGGCCAGCATTACACCCTTTAAGGTCAAGGGAGATATGCTGATTTTCACTAGCTGAAGATCTGCCTCCACATTTTATGGACCAAAAGCCTGCCCCACTGAAGCCCCTAGCAAAACTCCTATTGACTTCTGTGGGAGCAAGATTTAACTTACAGTTCGGCACTGTAATACTTTTATTCAGTATTTGAAAAATAATTCCTAATATTGAGCTCTTATATTTTGTTTTTTTGATCTTCAAGTTGAAAAAAGCAATTCTAAATTGATGAACTACATACCAACATCTTGAGCAATATGAAGTTTCCTCCAATCTTGAAGTGAAAAAAGGTTATTCTTTATTACATTGGGTACAGATCCCTAACTGGCACATGCTTTATACAGTTTGTAGGTGTGCTGTCAACCTGAGTATAGAATTTAAAATAATGATTGACTAGAATAACATTCACATGAATATGAGGAATAAGTGTGATCAGTAATGAAGAAATCTTTGTGTGCAATAATTTCAATTCATTTTTAATAGCAGATTGTCTTAAGGAAATTACTAGTACAATATTTAATTTAAAAATAATAATAGTACTATCTCCATTTTACAGATGAGGAACTGAGGCAGTAAGCGATTAACATCACTTGCCCAAGATCACACATGAGGTCTGTACAATCTATCTTTTTTTTAACAATTTTTTAAAAATATCTTCTCTGTGCCAGTTATATTCAGTATTTGCATAAGCAGTTGGGCAAGTCTATTTCTGCTACAGCACACAAACCTTTATATATTAAAAACATTTTGTATCAACAAAAATATCACAATTTATGTGTTAAATTGCAGAGAATAAAGAACTCTTTCACTGAAGGAAAAGTTTCTGGGAATCTGTATTTTACACTTTAACGCATTAAGTATCCAAATTCAATATCTGGGAAACACTTGATTTTTTTGTTTTTAAATGTCTCTGACAAACTTTGGGGCTCTCTAATGGTTCCTTTAAACACAGGCTGTGAAATAGATTTGTAAACAGTGGCCATAAGATTCACCAGGAAGAATGTTTTATTATGATGTTAAAAGAAAAAGAAAATGGTACAGAGTTTAAGCATAGAAGTTTCTGGTTATCAGGGAATAACATACACATTATCAAGGGGTGTGAAGTTCGGTGTAGGATTGGATGGCATAAGGAGTACATAATCTGCAATATCCCCAATTGGGGGTAAAAGGTTAATGGGTCATAGTACAGACATTGAGATATGAGGGTATGTTGTTCATATAATGGCTATGTTCAGGTGTGGAGTATAATGAGCGGTTATGATGATGAGGATGGATCTACCCTCATTTGGTGGGATTTAATGTTCAGTGAGTTTATGGTTCCAGTTCATGTGGTCCAATGGAAAAAGTCTCTCGGTCCCTTTCTTGTAGTTGATGTACTACATTGAATACAGAACCCCATTTTGTTCTGTGAATGTGATCATGTATTTCAAGTGTTACTTAGATTGTAACCTTCACTGTAACCTTCACTTTGTGCTGTAACCACCATTTGGGGAGGTTTGTGTTTGGGAGGCTTTTGTGTATGGATTGGGCACCTAGCTGAATGACTATGAATTACAGAGCAATTAAGGACTGTCAACTCTGAGTGACTCTTCCATACTGGAACAATGGATTTGCTGGGGGTAGAGATCATTGATTTGAATAGACTTTCTACAAAGAAACCCATCTGGGAGTGGGTTGCTGGAATTCTCTGGTCTAAATACCTCTCAGAGACCTGCCGATTCTCTACCTGATAACTGTTATTTATAGAAGGGAATCTCTGTGAGGTGCCTTTCCAATGCCACAAATAAGCAGGAGTTACTGGAGAGAGTGAAGGCAGGAGAGTATCTAAGGACACTGACCAGAACCAGGATGCACTGGTGGGGTGAGATCTGATGGGAGGTGGGGTTGTTCAGAATGTTGTTGTTGTGTTGTTTGCCTAAGATCTAGTCTGCTTTGTTATGAGTCTTTGTAGTTAAGAAACTCCATTGCTAAGTCTTGGTTTCTTGCTTTATGCCACACTTTCCCTGAATGTTTTAAATAGAAGTCAAAACTCCCAAAGCCAGGTGGAATGTGCGGGAGAACACGTCCAAGAAACTGGGGCTTGCAAGGGATGTGACACTAGTTCTACAGTCTAGGTGGATGGACTGTAGGGCCCCACTGTGCAAGAAAAGTGTGAGATAAAGGGCTTGGACGTGGGTGTGCACCTGAGAGAGTCAGAGCTAGGAACAGTGGCCAGTCACTGCCCATAGTCATGAGGCTTAGAATTATGTGTGGTTCAGCTCTTGGGTGCACTTAAAACAGACTGGTGGTCAAGAGGGAGGACAAGGACAAACTGTAACACACTATATTTTAATATCCTTCCTGGAGTTTCCAGAAAGTTTCAAAATATGAAAATGTACTGGATAATTACAGTATAATTATATAAGTGTTGGAACTGTAGCTACATACTCTCTGTTCATCAGTATGTCAAAGCACACTATGGAACTTTCAATGGGCAGCAGCAGGATCCACATGACCACCAAGGATATGTCTACACTACAAAATTAGGTTGAATTTATAGAAGTCATTTTTTTAGAAATTGTTTTTGTGTAGTTGATTTTGTGTGTCCCCACACAAAATGCTCTAAGTGCATTAAGTGCATTAACTCAGCGGAGTGCTTCCACAGTACCGAGGCTAGTGACGACTTCCGGAGCATTGCACTGTGGGTAGCTCTCCCACAGTTCCCGCAGTCTCCGCTGCCCATTGGAATTCTGGGTTGAGATCCCAATGCCTAACGGGGCAAAAACATTGTCGCGGGTGGTTCTGGGTACATGTCATAAAGCCCTCCCTCCCTCCATGAAAACAACGGCAGACAATCATTTTGCGCCTTTTTTCCTGAGTTACCTGTGCAGACGCCATACCACGGCAAGCAAGTAGCCTGCTCAGCTCACTGTCACCCTACGTCTCCTGGGTGCTGGCAGACGCGGTACTGCATTGCTACACAGCAGCAGCTCATTGCCTTGTGGCAACAGAAGGTGCAATAGGCCTTATAGCCGTCATCATCATGTCCAAGGTGCTCTTGGCTGCCTCAGTAAGGTCGGTCAGGAGCTCCTGGGCAGACATGGGTGCAGGGACTAAAATAGGAGTGACTCGACCAGGTCATTCTCTTTAGTCCTGCCGGCAGTCCTACTGCACCGTCTTCTGCCGAGCAGCCAGGAGATGAGGATTGCTAGCAGTCCTTTCTGCACCGTCTGCTGCCAGCCAAAGATGTAAAAGATAGATGGAGTGGATCAAAACAAGAAATAGACCAGATTTGTTTTGTATTCATTTGCTCCACCCTCCCTCCCTCCGTGAAATCAATGGCCGACAATCATTTTGGTGAGGTCTGTCAGGGGCACCTTGAAAAGTTTAATGGACACTCAGTCCTGCCTACAATACTGGGGGTGGGATAGCTCAGTGGGTTGAGCATTGGCCTGCTAAGCCCAGGGTTTTGAGTTCAATCCTTGAGGGGGCCATTCTGTGTGACAGTTGTTCTTGTTTCTCCTTGATGTAAAGCTACCCCCTTTGTTGATTTTAATTCCCTGTGAGCCAATCCTGTAAGCCATGTTGTCAATCACCCCTCCCTCCATCAGAGCAATGGCAGACAATTGTTCCACTCCTTTTTTCCATGCAGACCCTATACCATGGCAAGCATGGATCCTGCTCAGATCACTTTGGCAATTAGGAGCACATTAAACACCATGTGCATTGTCCAGCAGTATATGCAGGAGTATATGCAGGGGTGGTGGAGGAGGGAAGCACTGGGTGGGGTGGTGGAGGAGGGAAGGACAAGACCACACAGCACTTTCAATTTTAAAACTTTAAAACTTATTGAATGCCAGCCTTCTGTTGCTTGGGCAATCCTCTGGGGTGGAGTGGTTGCGTGGCCAGAGGCCCCACCACCGCGGTCTTGGGTATCTGGGTGAGGAGGCTATGGAACTTGGGGAGGAGGGCAGTTGGTTACACAGGGGCTGTAGTGGCAGTCTGTGCTCCTGCTGCCTTTCCTGAAGCTCAACCATACCCTGGAGCATATTAGTTTGATCCTCCAGCAGCCTCAGCATTGAATCCTGCCTCCTCTCATCATGCTGCCACCACCAATCAGCTTCAGCCCTCTTTTCAGCCCGCCACTTACTCTCTTCAGCCCACCACTTCTCCTCATGTTCATTTTGTGCTTTCCTGCACTCTGACATTGTCTGCCTCCATGCATTTGTCTGTGCTCTGTCAGCATGAGATCAGAGAACATTTCATTGCGAGTGAGTTTTTTTCACCTTCTAATCTTCGCTAGCCTCTGGGAAGGAGAAGATCCTGTGATCCTTGAAACATATGCAGCTAGTGGAGGGAAAAAAAAGGGACAGTGGTATTCAAAAAGACACATTTTATAGAACAATGAGTACACTCTCTCACCAACCGCGTGGCTAACAGCAGGGAACATTTCTGTTCAGCCACAGGCAAACAGCCCAGCAGGAATGGGCACCTCTGAATGTCCCCTTAAGAAATTTCAACCAGGTGACCGTGAATGATATCACTCTCCTGAGGATAACCCAGAGAGATAAAGAACGGATGTTGTTTGAACACCAGCAAACATACGCTGCAATGCTTTGTTCTGCAATGATTTCCGACTACTTGCTGCTGGCCTGGAGTGGTAAAGTGTCCTATCATGGTGGACGGAATAAGGCTGCCCTCCCCAGAAACCTTTTGTAAAGGTATCTGTACTGGCTGCGAATGCCAGGGCAAATTCATCATTAAACACACTTGCTTTTAAACCATGTATACTATTTAAAAAGGTACACTCACCAAAGGTCCCTTCTCCACCTGGCGGGTCCGGGAGGCAGCCTTGGGTGTGTTCGGGCGGTACTGGCTCCGGGTCCAGGGTGAGAAACAATTCCTGGCTGTTGGGAAAACCAGTTTCTCCTCGTCCCCAAACCTGCTTCCATGTTGCCTCCCTCTCCATTGATGGAGTCAAAGCACATGGTTCAGGTAGCGGTGGCTGAACCCCCTAAAATGGCATGCAGCTCATCATAGAAGCGGCATATTTGGGGCTCTGACCCAGAGCAGCCGTTTGCCTCTCTGGTTTTCTGGTAGGCTTGCCTCAGCTCCTTAAGTTTCATGCAGCACTGCTTCAGGTCCCTGTTATGGCCTCTGTCCTTTATGCCCTGGGAGATTTTGACAAATGTTTTGGCATTTCGAAAACTGGAACGGAGTTCTGATAGCACGGATTCCTCTCCCCATACAGCGATCAGATCCTGTATCTCCCATTCGGTCCATGCCAGAACACTTTTGCGATTCTGGGACTCCATCATGGCCACCTCTGCTGATGAGCTCTGCATGGTCACCTCTGCTGATGAGCTCTGCACTCACCTGCAGCTTGCCACGCTGGCCAAACAGGAAATGAGATTCAAAAGTTTGCGGGCCTTTTCCTGTCTACCTGGCCAGTGCATCTGAGTTGAGAGTGTTGTCCAGAGCGGTCACAATGGAGCACTCTGGGATAGCTCCCGGAGGCCAATTCCGTCGAATTGTGTCCAAATTTGACGCGGCAAGGCCGATTTCAGCGCTAATTCCCTTGTCGGGGGTGGAGTAAAGAAACAGATTTTAAGAGCCCTTTAAGTCGAAAAAAAGGGCTTTGTCGTGTGGACGGGTACAGGGTTAAATCTATTTAACATTGCTAAATTCTACCTCAACTCCTAGTGTAGAGCAGGGCCAAGTGTGAGTCAGGCTAGCATGCTATAGATTCAAAACCCAGCTTGCCATATACTAAAACATCATATAGACAGACCCTTTGATTATGTGACTATCTGAATTATACACAGAGGTCTCTATAAGCAAATACCTGGCATTTGACTGGTTTTGGTTCTCACAGAGGTCTCTGTTAGCAAATACCTGGCATTTGGCTGGTTTTGGTTATTTAGTGAATGTGTAAATGTTCAAACTGTGTATAGCAAAGCCGTCTAGAATTCATTATTGAGGATCTTTTCTCTTCCATTTAGAGTTAGCTGTTATGTCCTTGAGATAGCCTTGTGTGTTCATGTAACTTGCTGCTGTGTCTGAATCTTATTTTATGTATTTATAAAAATAACAAAATGTATAGAAGAAAGACCATGAGATATGCAGAATGGGGTGAATCTTAAGAAGGGAGAAGTATTACAGGACCTCTGATATTCATACAGAAGCACAAACCTTTTTTGTAGATACACTATATGCTATCCCCTAATACACATAATCCAGTCAGCCTTAATGATTCATGCTTCCTTTGTCTTAAATATAACTGGAACTAGGAGTGGACTGAAAAGATGCTCAACTCATCTGGGTGCCTAAGTATCTTCATGATAACTTCTATGCCAGTGAGTGCTCCATGGTGTTGTACACAGTCATTTTATTAGGAAGAGACAGTCATTGCTCTGTAGTAAACGCTGACTTCTACATTTAGGCATTCAACCACTGTGGTGTATATGAAGAATATAGTGCATTCTCCCAAAATTAGAGAGTGCAGAATGAGTTTTCTGAGAATTTGCAATTCAATCAGTTAATGAATTAATAAATGAGTTTATGAGTTAATATTAATTTTAAAATAGTTCCTCTAAGAAACGATGTGCCTGGTGTTAGAGCATTATTTTAACCCTGAATGATCTTAACAGAATAATGCTGACTCTTCAAACATCCATATAATTCAAATTCACTGAAATGTTACTTTTGAAGAAGTTTCTTCTTCAGCAAATAATGTTTTACCATAACGAATTCCTCACAAAACTGTCCTCTCATCTTGTGCTCAATGGGAGAGGCTAAAAGAGTCTTCAGCAAAGATGCCCTCTTTCAAATGGTCACCATCACCCTTTGTTACCAATGGGAGTGAAGCCATCCTCCCCTCAGACAAAGGTAGCCCCTGACAGCCAAAGTTGCTTGAGTGTTCCTTGATAGACAAACATGCTACATTTCAGCCCAAAAGAAAAAATCTTGAAATTTCTTGGGCAATCTTAAGTATAGACATCACTGTGTGCTTTACCTGTAGTCCAGGAAAATGTTCTATACATTTTCTTCCAACAGCATAATTGCCATTTTCGGGATGATATTCCTAAACTTCTCTTCCTCTCAGTTATTTTTTTAATTTTTAAGATGATATTTAACTACTTTTGGTTTCTTCCTTTCAGCGTGTTATCAAGCCATTGCAGATAACTTACTGAGCTCTGCATTGTAACAGGTGCTGAGGCACCTATCATGTAATGCAAGATGAAGTGAGCTGTAGCTCACGAAAGCTCATGCTCAATTAAATTGGTTAGTCTCTAAGGTGCCACAAGTCCTCCTTTTCTTTTTGCGAATACAGACTAACACGGCTGTTATTCTGAAAAGAAAGACAGTGAATTCCTGTCCAAAAGTTGGTGTAAATCATCTAAGTTTGCTTCCTGCTGCATTTTAACAGTGTTTATTAAACTGCTCTTAGTTCTAATACTTGACCAAGTACATTATTCATGAGATTAAGCAGATGGATATGGCACAGCATACATTCTACTAAATATTTAAACTCTTATAAGAGTTATGCATGATAGCAACAAGAGATTAGACCCTTTCATGTAGTTTTTGAAATAAAAAAAAGAGGAATACATATTCCCATGTTCATTCTGTGCAGCAGATATTATGAATTCTCATGCCACCAGTGTTATACATGAACACAAATTGTTTTTAAAACTTTCAGAGAAACATTGCAATTGCTTGGTAAATTATTAGTATATTTTTATTATTATTATTAAATAGACCTTCAGGGGTTAATATTACTAAGTTATTGTCCCAAAATAGAGGCAATCATCTTTCACTGACATAAAATCCACACGTCAAGAATAAATATATCTGTAAAGTGCCCCTGAACTCTGCGTCTCCTCAACTTTAACACCTATATTCATATTACACTGTTTCAAGTAGCTTATTTTTCAGTTCTTTCCAAGGAAAGGGTGGCCTGACCAATCTTACTTTAAATTATATCTTCCAGAAATTCTGACTCACTTTTATTATTATATAGCATACTTGTGCTCTGCAGTATTTTGTTTGTACTCTTGAATGTTCAGTACCACAATAGTTTAGGAAAGAAGATATGCAAAGAAATTATTTATACCTCATCCTTAAAACATATTTTTAACTGGGAAAAACTGAAACCTACATCTGTTACCTCTAGCCATACCCAGTCAGGCTGGTATGTTATAATTTCTTATAAGAATAGAACGGGTGGATCTAATCAATACTTGGAAAGGAGGGCCACAAAAGGAAAACTCAGTTCATGGCAATATAAACCAGAACTGTGCAGAGGACAGAAGGATTTTGAGATTTTGAAATCGGCTTTGTTACAAATTTGAGTGAAAATTGAAAATTTTGAAATTCTTTCTGATGGAAAATTCCATTTTTGTTTGTTTGTTTTGGGTCATTTGAAATACTATGTAATATTGGAATGCTATGTTTGGAATACTATGTAATATCATACATAGTAAAAATAAAATAAAAACAATAAAGGTGTTACAAAATGAAAAACTGAAACTATTTATTCCTAAAATGTCAACATGGGACATTTCAACATTGATTTTTTGCATGGTGACAGGTTTCAGAGTGGTAGCCGGGTTAGTCTGTATTAACAAAAACAACAAGGAGTCCTTGTGGCACTTTAAAGGCTAACAAATTTATTTGGGCATAAGCTTTTGTGGGCTAAAACCCAGTTCATCAGATGCATGGAGTGGAACATACAGTAGGGAGGTATAAATACACAGTATATGAAAAGATGGGAGTTGCATTATCAAGGGCGGGGATCAGTGCTAATGAGCCAATTCAATTTAAGTTGGAAGTAGGCAATTCTCAACAGTTGACAAGCAGGAGTGGAAGTCACTTTTGTAGTGTTAACGAGGTCAATATAAACAAGGTGGCCCATTTCAAACAGTTGACATGAAGGTGTGAGTATTTAGCAAGGGGAAATTAGTTTTTGTAAAAACAATGAGGAGTACTTGTGGCACCTTAGAGACTAACAAATTGATTTAGTTTCTGTAGTGACCCATCCACTCCCAGTCTCTATTCAGGCCTAATTTGATGGTGTCCAGTTTGCAAATTAGTTCCAGTTCTGCAGTTTTTGGTTGGAGTCTGTTTTTGAAGTGTTTTTGTTGAAGAACTGCCACTTTTAAGTCTGTTATTAAGTGACCAGGGAGATTGAAGTGTTCTCCTACTGGTTTTTTAATGTTATAATTCCTGATGTCAGATTTGTGTCCATTTATGCTTTTGCAGTTTGGCCAATATACATGGCAGAGGGACATTGCTGACATATGATGGCATATATCACATTCAAAAACCAGTAGGGGAACACTTCAATCTCCCTGGTGCTGACTACAGCTGAGTACAGCTGGTTAACTATTCATCATGAGCAATTCATTTGATTGATTTGTCCCTTTTTTAACGTTTCCAGATTGTCCATGAAACAATGGGGATTTTAAATAATTTGTTTGTCTTTTTTGACATCAGTGTTTTATGCACATATTTGGCCAATGGTTTTTCAGAAATGGGTTGTGAGCATATGAAATATGGAATCCAGAATTTATACTATGTAGTTGGTCATGTAAATCATATTGGCATAGTTTCATTGGGTGATCAAACCATCGGTCTGCCAATTAGATTACCTAAACTTCAGATAGCAACAGTACTTGAAAGAATTAACACAGGAAGGCTTAACCTTATAGCTAGAGGGTCAGGTGCATTTTAGGGAGAGTGACATGGGAAACAAGATAATCTAAATAATTTTAGGACACATAAAATATTTTCTTGTCCTCTTTTGCACAAAAAAAGGAAGTTATATTGCATATGCAACCCACCTTCCATGTGTCTAAATCCCCTAAACTACTCTGAAAATCTCAACCTTTGTGTTTAAACAAGAACTTTCTCACTATCCATCTTCCTTTAACTTTTTTCTGCAGTAAAATCTTAATACTAATTTTTTGCTATTGTCATTTGCTCCGTGACTTGCACAGGAATGTCACAAATACAGAATTATAAGATCAACGCAGTAGCCTTTAAAAACAACAGATCTGGGAATAGGGCTGATGCAAACATACATCTTCTTTCAATAACATCAAGGAAAATGATTGGCAAGTTATATTATATTTTATAAAGGTTCTCGTCTTCTTTGAATTTGCTGTGGCATAAAAATTACCTCTGTTTGACCAAAGTTTAAAATATATTTAGTAGGATAGCAACTACCAGCAACTCTCCATGTTTCTGCAATACAAATAAAGGCCTTTCCCCTGAAATTTAAAACTGCATATATATATAGCTATATATGAGTTTAAAATTGCAAATATATATATACACACACACACACACACAAAGAGACAGGTTTCAAAGTAGCAGCCGTGTTAGTCTGTATCCGCAAAAAGAAAAGGAGTACTTGTGGCACCTTAGAAACTAACAAATTTATTTGAGCATAAGCTTTCGTGAGCTACAGCTCACTTCATCAGATGCACTGAATGCTTATGCTCAAATAAATTTGTTAGTTTCTAAGGTGCCACGAGTACTCCTTTTCTTTTTACATACAAAGAGAGAGAGAAAGAGAGAGAGACCTAGGGCTGCATGAATTGTTCCTCATTACTCAAGATTTTGTCACATCTCAGTGCATGTTAACTATAACTACTCAATATATGAACAGCTGGGTTAGAACCCAAATACCTAATTGCTGTTTATTCTTAATGACGAACATTTTCAGTCACAACAATGCTAGAAATTCATGCAATTAACCACTTTTTAAGTTACATTGGTTATAGTATCACCATAACTAACGTCAGATGCCTACTATTAGAAACAATTTTTCCAAGAAAGTTTCATATTTTGAAAGGATGATTAATATAAGGGCCCAGTGGAATGAAGCTTCATAGTTTATGCTTTTCAATAATGTTAAAGTAAATGAACTCAGTTGTAGGGTGGACAGTGGGATGAATTTCAGCATCCTAGTACATATCAGTAATTTACAAATTCTGCACACTGTAATGTTGTAGAGCACAGCAGTTATTGATCTGCTTTAACCCTCGGGAATCAATTCTAAATGAGATCTTCTTTAGTATTTATGTTAGAGGATTAAGGCATAGTACAGTGAAGATACCAATGTTCTATGTTTTGAATGCACTTTGTCTAGTCCCCACACACATTTTTGATTTTTGCTCATCTTTTTCTAAATATGGAGGGCCAGATGCTTGGGTGCCATGAGATTGCTTTGCACTGCACCACCAGCATGCTGTGGCTGCAAGCCTTAAGCACATGGGTGAGGGAGGATTATCCCAGTATGATAGTTGTCACAGTGTCTCAAGTGGCTCACAACCATGAGTGCCTACCTCAGGCAGACTGTTAGAAAACAGGGCAATGCCCCAAACTGATGGTGTGTTCTATAATTAGATTTCACCAACCCAGTGACAATGTGAACTCCTGGATCACTCAAACAGGCTTACCAGGGAGTCACAGACAGTCCCCTTAGACTCTCCAGTCTATCTTGCCACCCAGACAAATGGGACTTTGTGATAAAAGGTCACTTAAGCCTAAAATCACACAACATAAGGTTGCTCCCCGCCCCGAGAAACCAATCACTTACCCCAGATCAATTGGTACTCTAGATCTTATACCAAAGACAATGCCAACTATCTGTAGCCAATTCTATAGTAAACTAACTAAAGGTTTATTAGCTAAGAAAAGGAAATGAGAGCTATTGAGAGGCTAAAGCAGGTAATATACATATTCAGGTGAACCACAGTTTATAATTCCAAATGGTGGCAGTGATGTAATAAACTGCCAGTTTCCAAAAAGTCTTTTGAGAGTTCCCAGATTGTCTCTGGGGATCTCCACTTTGCATCTGGTGTACTTCCAAACAGTTCAGAGATCCAGGATCTTTCTTTGAATCCATACTTGTAGCTGCTACTCACAGAAAACAAGCTGACAGTGTCCCTGCACATGTGGGCTTTTCCTTTGATAACAGAGAGTGAGGAATGCATTTAGAGTCTTTGACCACGATCATCACACACAATAACCACTTGCTTTGAAATTAGCATTTCTTTGTTAAAGTTCTTCATTTGCATTCCACAAAGCTCCTCTCTTGTTTGATGTGTTGTTTAGTTACAGGGTATACACAATGTAAATGCTTGCTACTACATTATAACGAGATACAGATAAGTGAAAATAATCTAAGTAACATCCCATTAGTTGTCATGAAGTTTTAACACCAAATATACACTTCTACATTTAACAATCACTTTGATCTATACTAATACATAAGGGAATTGGCCTGGGCTCTGGCAAGAGCAGACACCTGGTCTGCCAGTGTCACAATAATGATCCTGCAGCAGCATACATTCAGTGTAAGGGCCTGCATACCACACACCCTGCTTACTGTCAGCATAGTTGGAAGGGAAGATACAGCATGGTTGCAACACTGATTCTGAGCTACATTTTCAGCCCCTTATACATATTACAGGCCAGTGTAACTTAGGGCTGGTCTACATGGGGACACGCAAGAAAGTTACTCTGAATTAACTAAAGGTGTGAATTTAAAGCGAGTTAGTTAAACTGCATTAAACCCCTATGTTGACATTCTCATTCTGAATTAAAGTAGCCTTAATGTGTTTTGGTTTAAACCCAGCAGCTTTTATCAAACCAACACCTCAGTTCACCTGAAAGAATACCAAAATACTGTTGCCTAAACCAGGCTTCTGGCATTTCATATTGATGAGGATGTGATCCGTCGTCTAGAAGATTGGGCTCTTGGTGATGGGTAAAGAGGGCTTGCCTGTTAACCTTTTTTCTTCCACAACTATGGTTTGGTAAAATAACTCATATGCTTCATTTGTTCTCTGACATGTCAGAAATGCTACAGTGAGCTCAACGGATTGTAAGCCTTCTTGCAAAGCACAGCTTGTTCTTTGCAGAACTCAGGTTGTCTGTTCAGTGTAACTGATTATTCGATACACTAAACAAAGTCCAAAATATAACTTGAACAGTTCAAGATGGTTGAGAACATCTTTGGCTTTGCTACCATGCTCAGCATTAAAAGACTAATTGATTTCATAGCAATATTCCAAAAGAGTGTGGTTGAAAGATTTGGCTGAATAGTGCACATTTATGCAGTACCCATACAAATATTTAAAGCATTTCTTATTGTGACATACCATAGCTTGAATCCTGCAAGCACCTGTTTAAACAGTGTGCGAAACAGTGTACATACAATGCTGCTCATTCTAGTTCCCATATCCATGCAGCAACTCCATGAAATTTCCCAGCCATGTTACCTGTTCCATCATATACTTGTCGCTGGCAGGTGGAAAGGGGTAACATGCAATGCACCAGTGTGTCTTTCACAACTGTGCACAGGTGTTGTGTGTCAGTTTTATCTAGTTGCATAAAGCTTCTGCAGGCTTCATAAATGTCAAAAGAATTTGTTGACCCATCAAATACAAATCGCCATTTGTTCCTTTTCAGATAAGACGGTGGCTTCAGGTCAGCAATTCCAATGGTATTGCTGGATTTCAGGTAGTTTTGCTTTGTATTGTAGAATCTCATTTCCCATGAGAGAGATAATTTCATTCACAATCCCGTGTGATAGATAATTTTTGTTAGCAACCCTTGCATTGATGTTTGGATTGTCTTCAGCTCTTAAAATCAAAAGCTTTTGGAGGATTCCCCAGAACGTCTTCATGTCTGCATATTGCCTTGCCATGATAGGATAAGTAGGCTGAATAGCTGAAAGATTGCATCCTTTCTTGTACAATTCAGTCACACTATAATAGATCATTCAGTTGCATTACGAAGATCACTTTTGTCATCTTCTCTGAACCTAACTATCACATTGTTGCAATCATTGTACCCTTTTTGGTGAAAGCATCTTCAGCTTTCTTACCCAGTGCTAACAAAATTTGAGCTTCTCCCTAGTAGCAGTAGAAACAAAAATGCCATGTTCCACTGAAGACACAATCTCACCCATTGGTAATGACTGTGTCCTCATTCTTGAAAGACTTGAAATATTGTGTCCTCATTCTTGTTTCCAGATTGTCTTCTTGTTCCTTCAAGTTGGTTGGTTGATGAGGAGTAGCTGCTTCAGAGTGACAGCATATCCCAAAACATTCACTTTCCTTGTCATCTGACAATAAAGGAATGTCATCAATAACACTCTTAGAGTGTGCATATTTCCAAACTTCAGTAACTTACTCTTCAGTACTTGATGGCTGCTGTGTTTCTGGCAAGGATGCAATTTTCAGGAACTTTCTTCTATTCATAAGCACTGCACAACCGTCACGCAGTGAACAACATTTCTTGGATGGAGCCAGCTCTTGTTTCTCTTATGTTGGAGGAGGAGATGTTACATCTTGTAGCTAAAGTTTAGGTGAGGACTGAAAGAGCAACATTTGCTGCTTTTGGTTTATTGAAAAATATATTGAGAGCAAAGATCATTTAATTGATCTCCTCTTCTCTGCATTTTCAAGCTCTGCATGAGGAGTGGGGTGAATTGGGGCATCAGGGCAAAGGGAGAGGTCGGGGTGTTGGGGATAAGAAAGGGAATCCAGGTGGGGGAGATATTCAATTGTACATGCAAGAGCAAAGTAGAACTCTGAGTGCCAAAGAGGATGTTTTAAGAGTCACAGTTTCCCATGGGAAATTATAGCTGTATCAGCTCTGCGCACAATACTTGATTGGCATTACAAGTGCTGCCTGTTTTCAAAAAGACAGAACCTTCTGTGGTTTTTCAACAATCAACATAGTCTTTATGTATCTACTTAATGGCAGTTCCACCAAGCCTGCCTTTCTGCAGTTTACTTATCAGAATGTCATGTGGGATTGTGTCAAAAGCCTTGCTGAAGTCCAGGTATATTTTGTCCACCACATTCCCCCATCCTCCAAACCAATTACTGTGTCAAAGAAGGAAATCAAGCAGGTTTGTCTTTATTTGTTCTTAGTAAATCCATGCTGGCTGCTAGTGATCACCCCTTCATCCCCCAGGTATTTGCAAATTGAATGTTTTATGCATTGCTCTAGTAGCTTGCCAGGTATACAGGTCAGGCTGACTGATCTATAGTTCCCTGGCTCCTGTTTTTTCCCTTTTTTAGAGATGGGCATTATGTGAGCCCTTCTCCAGTCTTCCGGGACCTCTCCTGTCATCCATGAGTTTCCAAATATTATCACCAGTCACTCTGAGATTTTTCAGCTAGTTCCTCAGTACCCTGGGGTGAATACCATCAGGCTCTGCTGTATTAAATTAATTGAAATTGTTCAAAAAGTCTCCAATGTGTTCTTTACTTATTCTGAGCTGCAGCCCTTCCCCTTTATTGTCTATGGTAACTTTGCTAGTCATCTGGTCACATCTTATTTTTTGTGAGAAGACTGAAGCAAAGTAGGACACTGACAATGGTTTTTATAATGGAAGTTAACAAAATATAGGGAAGAGATAAACTGTGTTACATTCATTTTTAATGGCAAATAGGCAGGTTCCTACCTCTGCTCATGACTGTATGATATTTTTCAGTGTAAAAACCCATTGTCTGCTGCAGCATATACTCAAGCATGAAGATACAATTTTCCACAATGACGCATGCCGACCCATCACATCATAAGGGCCAAATTCTGCTCTCACATTTTTTATTGAAGTTTTATACCAGTGTTAAGTCTGAACATAATTTGATGTTCTATCTTCCTAAATACTCTTAAGATTCTTTTTTATCATCATTGCAGAATTTGGGATAGCTGAACTACCAAATGCCTGTTAAAGGGTCATACAACTTTAGCTATTTCCTTCACATATTTTGAACATGACTCAGTTATGGATCTAAAGGTTACAGGATGATACACAGGAAATTAAAATCCTAAATTTCAGGATGTATGTTGTAAGTGTCTAATGGCAATGCATTCCTTTCCTGCAAATTCAGTGGTTCATATGAGGTAACATGATTTTTGCACTGCCAATGGAAACAAGAAAAGTCAAGGAGCAATTTCAGCAGTGTAAAAAGATCAAAAGAAGGTTCATGTAGTGACTTGACTACTAAAGCAGAAATTCTCAACTTGAGTTCAGGCAACTAGAGAACTGCTAGTATTCCAAGTTTATTATCTATATCCGTTTCCAAAACTTCTCAGAACCTCTGCTAAATCCAAAGATAAAAATTGCAATTAGAATTGCCATCACCAATAAAAATAAAATCATGTTCTTTCTTATTTAGAAGATTCATAGTGGAACTGGGAAAATATTTTATAAGTTATACTTTTTAGTTCAGCACAAGCGTGTGTGTGTGTATGTGTGTGTGTGTGTGTGTGAGAGAGAGAGAGAGAGAAAGAGAGAGAGGTACTCCATTAAGTGTGCCAATAGGTGGGAAATTATGTGTATTTTATTCAGTTCTTTTGATTTTTCTTGTGTAATGTCCAAATGATCAGTCTGTTTGTTTGAACTAGTGACCTATACAATACTCTGTTAGTCATTCACCTTCAGAATTATAATATTCAAGTGGAAGTAATTATGAGTGCCCTAGTTAGTCCAGTATAACCTCATCCAAAGGTTATTGTTACTCTTTCTATGTTAATTGATCAGATTATTTCTTATTTTTTGTATATGTGATTGTTCATCCAGGCTCACACAATGACAGCCAGTGACAAATGCACAGCAGAGTAACCCTGACCATGCCCCTGTAACTTTGTCCATGCATTCTAAGCCAGTAGGTATCATAACAGCAATTATGCCAGGTCTATGCAACTGGAGGATCTCCCTACATTGAAACCTGATACACTGCCTCCACAGCCACAGCCTAAAAACCTGGTCCACAGAACCTAATCTAAAAAAAAATTGTATTTCAGTAAGGAGAGGGTTGATTTGTGTATGAGGTTGCTGTCCTGATTTTCAAACCCTGGCTCCCTGAGGGACCAGCTCTGTCTTCACAACTTCACTTTCCAAGGACACTTTTGTTCCACTGAAATTATTCAAGACAACAAGTACAGAACTCATTGCCAGATGAAATAGGAATGACTGCTAGCCTCACTACATCCAGGGATAAATGCAAAGCCCACCTGTTCATGCAAACTTTCCTGCACTAGTACCATCGCGCCCACCAGCACACCCCTGCTATATTCAATAATGATTAAACAACAAACACTAATACACCCAATACTGGCTGTTGCCCAAAGGGAATATCATTGTTATATTTTATTCTTTGGAGGCACTCAGATAACACAGCCATTGGCTCCAATATAACAACCTGGAGGGAAGAGCAGGTTTACAGGGGCATGGGGAGAATGGTATTGCATAGAATTCAGTTCCAGGTTCTCCTGATTTTCAAACCCTGATAGATAGTATTTGTTTTGTGGTGGTCCGAGTATCATTTCATTCTTGGAAGACTCCTTTCTCCCCTCCTTTTGTGAGCAGAAGTCACAAACATAGACATATGAACTGTTTCTACATTGGCTTAGATCTTGCAGATTTGTATGGAAGTGTTTCTTCCTACTGGGTATATAAACACTGCTAACTAGTCTTTATGTTACTTATTTATTTTTTCCTGTGTAAAATCAATGAAAATCGTAGTTTTTCAAAAAAATAATTTTAATCAAAACATTATGAAGTGTACAAATAACAAAAAGATAATAGATTCACAGAGTGGGAACCATTATGGGCCCGATCCTGCAAACACTTGTGCATGTGCCTAATTTTAAGTACACAAGAAGTCCCACTGAAGCCAATGAAATGACTCATGTTTAAAGTTGAGTGTATAAGTGGATGATTGGGTCCTAAATTCTTAGGGCCAGGCCCTCACAGTTGATCTTCAGCAGCCTCTGTAAGAATGTTGTTTCATCAGACTTGCTACAAAACTATGGATCTACAGAACACAGTTATAGGAACTTTATTGTACAGAAGTGAAACGTAGGCACTGAGGAAACTTGAAGAGCACTGAATCAAAAACATCAATCCAAGGTCAGATATGAGGATACTTCACCCTGATCCCAGAAATTGTCCCATCAGCATGGCTCAGTTTCAGTGGCTTTCTTGGTATGGACATGTTATTAGGATGTAAGACCAATGAATACCGAAGCATCTTTACCAAGGAATGCAACTACAAAGCTAGCAATCACATGGACACCAAAAGCTTTGGTGGCATGATAAAATCACCAGTGATGGACAGAAATGGAATATCCAGTAAGAACACGTAAAGGGCCTAGTTAGAGATCAGTCCAGGTGGTGTTTGATCTGCAAGAAGGCTCTACTCTGTTGGGACTTGCCATGATGATGCTGAGATCCTCAGCTGTATCACTGCAGTCAATGCAATTATGCTTGTGTATAACAACGGAGCACCTGGCCTTCTATCTTTAAAACAGTTCAGAATTTACCTTATCAATGGTATTTGCAATATTTCCTTTACGTTGTATGAGGAATGTTGAAAATGTGATCATTTTAATTACTGCACTTTGTAAATGACAAAATCTAATGTCACAGACTCTTCCAATACAATTTGTAGTTTACAGTCGAAGCCAATGAATGTTAATTCACCATCCTACAAGTGTTATTTATTTATACATTAAAAAAATACATCTGCCCTCTGTGTGATGCATTCATCTTCAGTTCGCCCAGTGTCTTGCAAGTGTGAATTTCTGTCTATGGCTTGTATGGCTTGTATGGGGCAGGGACTAAGGCTGGGAGGTGGGAGATCCAGGATCCAGTCCTCCTGCTCCAATAACTTTTTAAATGGGCAATGGCAAAAATAACTGGACAGAGTAAAATCTCATTTCAGACAGAAATATCATCATCATCATCATCAACAACAACATGGCAAATTCCAAATGGACGTAAAGATTAAAAATGACAAAATATTACATGTATTTTTTGAATAATTACAATTTTCTGACACAAACTTTCCTGTTCTTTTAGAGAGCTGTAACTATGTGAGAGATGAATAGTGGCTATCTAAGCATTCCACAAACATTTCTGTTTTCTTCTGAGATCAAATTAATTATTTTGTGTCACGATGATGCCTGTCTTTTTGCAGAATAATTAGTTGTCAGGTTAAACATGAGGTTAATGTGATAAAAAAACTATGAAGTGGTTATTTGGGAAAAATGCAGATTTCAATTTCTCAAATGTGTTGACTTGATTATAAGCCCATATTGCTTTTTATTACTTTTACCAATGAAGTAAATTCATGGCATTATTTTTAAGACAGAGAGTGCAGAAAACAGAGACAAATGAATTCATGTCCTTATATCTTTCAATCTTTAATTTATTTAATTTGCTTGCTTTTTAAAAGTACTTCTTTCCTATTATTTGCAGGATTTAGAAAATATCTGCAATTTGAGAATAATTTGAAAAGAGTTGCATCTTCAGCAAGGAAAAAATATCAATGCAATTTTGAAAAGCCAGTGGTAGCAGAATCTTCAACTGGCCTGGAAATGGAAGAAAGGAAGCACATGACATCATTTTCACATCCAGTGAAAGTGGAAACATCACTCTCAGACAATGATGAAGCTACCAAGAAAATTTCTGGTGCACTTCCTGCAGCCACAGGAGAATATGAATGTTTCCTTGCTTTCTCTTTCAAGAAGGAAGGAACTGACTCTGCTATGGTGAGCCATGGCCATCAATCTAGTTTGAACTAGGGGAAGAGAAAAAATAATTGCAATAATTGTCATGAAATAAAGACACAAATGTGTGAATTTACTTGAAGTTGACACAGAATTTTCAGTCTGCTGCACCAGGGTGCCTCTGAAACCTAGCAGCCAGGCCACAGGATGTAGGTTAAGTTGGCCACAGAATATATAGAGCCTTGTACGTAACATTCCTTAATGTTATTTCTTTTGCACTTTCCCTTCCAGAACAGGAGAAGCAGTTGAGATCCTGATTCAGCAAAGCACAAAGCATGTGCTTAATTCCAATTGACTCCCACGGAGCATTCAAGTGCTTAAAGATAAGCATAGGTTCAACAGTATAGAATTTGCAGTGGGGGTCAGGGAAGTAGAGGCTGGCCTACAGGTGTTTCTCCAAAGGTATAGTGCAAAGTCCTTGACTGCTGCAGAATCCTGATGTGATGAAATTGACAAGATCAGTAACACTCTTGCTGCCTTACCAAGAAGTGATAGTCCTATTGCTCAATGTGAGTTTGACCAAATCTGTATCACTGCTAAATTTGTTTTGGAGTAGGAGATCAAGCAGTTGTGTTCTTAGATTAATTTAACTTGAAGAGAGAAGAGCTATGTGCGGTTTCATAACCATAAAATATGCAAGAGTCACAAAAGATTTGGAGCTTCATGCAGTGAAATTGACTAATTTTGAAATCTTCTGTTCTCATTAAGGGGCCAATTTGAAAGAGGGGGAAGAAATGGGTTGTGGGCTTGAATAGAAAAAAAAATGTCTGGCTGTGTTTTTCCACACATCAGGATTTGTAACCTGTGAGCTGAAAGAACAGGTTTGGACAACAGCCTTCAGCTTGCGGAACTCTCATGATATTTCAGAGTGAAATGGACTGAATTCACTTACAGCTTGATGAACTCTGTTCTCACCTCATGGCATGATCTGCTCAGATATTAAAATGGGTGTCCTGACAGAGCAGCTGCTGGGAGCATTGCTTTCCTGACATTTATAGGTAACATCAGCTTCATCAGCTTGTTGCCTGATCTTCTGCTTATTTACCAGAAATTTCTGAAATGCCTTCAAAGTGACATAGTTTCTGTACTTAACAGAGTGAGCTGTGACCACTATGAAATCTGACTATAAGAGCTCTTTAAATAAAACCTTTTTAAAACTACTTGACAGGAATCACGGTGAAGATATAGTTGTCCATAGAAGAAATGAGAAGTCTATGATAGGGGCACATATTCACTCATTGTAGAGCTGCAGGATGCAACAAAAAACATTTTAGCTTAGAAATAGTGTGATCTGGATGTAGTAAATAAATGAGGTTCATTTTAATATGGAGAGATGCATGAATATGCACCTGCACCAGATAGTTAATCTTAAAACATTCTGCAGTCATTCAATTTACTCAACAGGAAAATAAACCTAAAGTGGGGGAAGTACATCAGATTTGGATTCTGTTGAACTTTGTGCTGTTTGAAATGGGACTACATTAACACACACTAGGGAACTTTTAGTGCATACCAGCAGGGTCCACATGGGCCAGTTACTGTGCAACACATTAGTGTGGGTTAGAATTTACAGTCCTGCTAGTGCAGACTAAGCCTGTATTGATGCAGCTGCTCTGCTGTAAAGTCTCTTGTGTAGATGCTCTATCCTGATATGCTTTTACATGTATGCTTTTACAACAAAGTAAAAGAAGCAGTGAGAGGCAAAAAGGCATCCTTTAAAAAGTGGAAGTTAAATCCTATTGAGGAAAATAGAAAGGAGCATAAACGCTGGCAAATTAAATGTAAAAATATAATTAGGAAGGCCAATAAAGAATAGCTAGCCAAAGACTCAAAAAGTAATAGCAAACATTTTTTTAAGTTCATCAGAAGCAGGAAGCTTGCTAAACAACCAGTGGGGCCACTGGATGATCGAGATGCTAAAGGAGCACTCAAGGATGATAAGGCCATTGCGAAGAAACTAAATTAATTCTTTACATCAGTCTTCATGGCTGAGGATCTGAGAGAGATTCCCAAACCTGAGCCATTCTTTTTAAGTGACAAATCTGAGGGACTGTCCCAGATTGAGGTGTCATTAGAGGAGGTTTTGGAACAAATTGATAAACTAAACAGTAATAAGTCACCAGGACCAGACAGTTCTGAAGGAACTCAAATGTGAAATTGCAGAACTACTAACTGTAGTCTGTAACCTATCATTTAAATCAGCTTCTGTACCAAATGACTGGAGGATGGCTAATTTGATGCCAATTTTTAAAAAGGGCTCCAGAGGTGATCCTGGGAATTACAGGCCAGTAAGCCTGACTTCAGTACCGGGCAAACTGGCTGAAACTAAACTAAACTAAGAACAAAATTGTTTTTGTAATGGGAAATCATGCCTCACCAATCTACGAGAATTCTTTGAGGGGGTCCATAAGCATGTGGACAAGGGTGATCCAGTAGATATAGTGAGCATGGACTTTCAGAAAGCCTTTGACAAGGTCCCTCACCAAAGGCTGTTATGCAAAGTAAGCTCTCATGGGATAAGAGGGAAGGTCCTCTCATGGATTGGTGACTGGTTAAAAGATAGGAAACAAAGTGTAGGAATAAATAATCCGTTTTCAGAATAGATAGAGGTAAATATAGTGTCCCCCAGGGGTCTGTACGGGGCCCAGTCCTTTTCAATATATTCCTAAATGATCTGGAAAAAGGGGTAAACAGTGAGGTGGCAAAATTTGCAGATGATACAAAATTGCTGAAGTGATTTAAGTCCTAGGCAGACTGCGAATCACTACAAAAGAATCTCTCAAAAATGGGTGACTGAGCAACCAAATTGCAGATGAAATTCAATGTTGATAAATGCAAAGTAATGCATATTGGAAAACATAATCCCAGCTATACATATAAAATGATGGGGTCTAAATTGGCTGTTACCACTCAAGAAAGAGATCTTGGAGTCATTGTAGATAGTTCTCTGAAAACATCCACTTAATGTGCAGCAGCAGTCAAAAAAGCAAACAGAATGTTGGGAATCATTAAGAAAGGGATAGATAATAAGACAGAAAATATCATATTGTCTCTATATAAATCCATGGTACACCCACATCTTGAATACTGCATACAGAAGTGGTCACCCCATCTCAAAAAAGATATAATGGAATTAGAAAAGGTTCTGAAAAGGGCAACACCAATGATTATGGGTATGGAATGGCTGCCATATGAGGAGAGATTAATAAGGCTGGGACTTTTCAACTTGGAAAAGAGACGACTAAGGGGGGATATGATAGAGGTTTATAAAATCATGACTGGTGTGGAGAAAGTAAATAAGGAAGTGTTTTACTCCTCATAACACAAGAATTAGGGGTCACCAAATGAAATTAATAGGCAGCAGGTTTAAAACAAATAAAAGGAAGTATTTTTTTTCAGACAATGTACAATAAACCTGTGGAACGCCTTGCCAGAGGATGTTGTGAAGACCAAGACTATAACAGAGTTCAAAAAAGAACTAGATATGTTCATGGAGGATAGGTCCATCAATGGCTATTAGCCAGGATCGGCAGGGATATTGTCCCTAGCCTCTGTTTGCAAGAAGCTGGGAATGGGTGACAGGGGATGGCTTAAATGATGATTACCTGTTCTGTTCATTCCCTCTGGGGCACCTGGCATTGGCCACTGTTGGAAGACAAGATACTGGGCTAGATGGACCTTTGGTGTGATCCAGTATGGCCATTCTTATGTTCTTATGAGAGAGCTCTCCCATCAACATAATTAATCCGCCCCCAATGAGCAGTGTCAGTGGATGACGCTTTTCCGCCAACATAGCACTATGCACACTAGTGTTTATGCCAGCATAATTTATGTCACTCAGGGGATGGAATATTCATACCCCTGAGTGACTTCGTTTTTTCCAATATAAGTGGCAGCGTAGACATAGCCTAAGGCACCATGTTGACAAGCCCTGACAGTCTCATGGAATTGATTCTGCTCTCTGAAAGGATGAATTAATTTTTTATAAATGGAAGGAGAAGAATGTAAGAGACTTCTAAATGGACATGTAGACACAAAGGATATGTCTACACTGCAATTAAAAACCCACAGCTGGCCTATGTCAGCTGCCTTGAGTTCATGGGGCATGGGCTAAGGGACTGTTGAATTGCGGTGTAGATGCTAGGGCTCAGGCTGGACCATGAGGTCTGGGACACCATAAGAGGTCCAAACCCAGCCCTAGCCCAAGTCTGAACATCTACATCGCATTTAAACAGCCCCTTAGCCTGAGACATATGAGACTGAGTCAGCTGGCACAAGCCAGCTGTGGGAGTTTAATTGCAGTGTAGACGTACCCAGGAAGGCTTGTGCTAGAAGCACACATACATGTGAATGAGTTTTCACAAGATTTTCACTTGTCACAAATATTTTTGGAAAATAAATAATAATCTCATGAATGGCCATGGAAAACAACTAAAAAGGTAACAATACCACTGAAGAAGATCCCTAGTTTGAAATCCTGACTCCATTGAAGTTGATGGCGAAAAGTCCCACTGATTTCATTGGGGGCCAAGATTTCAGCTGTAGTTTTTATTTGAATAAATGTTCAGGTCATGCTTGCCAGGTCAGCTGAAGAACCCACAATGATCATCACTGAAAACAGAGTTGGAAAATACATAACTTTTTATTCACACAAATTTGTTCCCAGTATTAAAGTGGAATCCAAATGAGTGAACTACAGCTGCTCAAGAAAGACACCATTGCACACTGAGAGGAGCAACCCTGCTTCAAAATGGCTAAATCATTTGGACCAAACAGAAAACAAATAGCTACAGCCAAAACTTATGAGAATGTTCTGAATTGGGAGGTGGTATCCTTGTGTGAGTCAGTAATTATGAATCTTTTGGGGAGGGCATGTTACAGGATTGCTGCACTGAATTACAAAATATTTGTTGTTTGAAAACTACAGTAGAATATAAAATAGTTTTGCAGTCACTTGATCCAATGCAAAACACGAGAAAAAACAATAATAAATATTTCTTTGACTAGCCCTGCATGTAAATACAAAATAATGAAGCAGGCACAGGTAAATATATTTTCTGTCTGATGCCAAGTAATAGGACAGGAAGTTCAAAAGTGTAGCTGGAGACACAAGAAATTTCAGCCAGCTGTGGAGACACAGGGAACATAAAGAAATTTCCATGTCTTTTTTCTCCTCTCTCTCTCTCTTCCTTTCATGGGCCTACTTATGTAAGTAAAATTCACTCATGTGAGTAAGGGTTTGAAAGATCTTTCCCTAAAATCCAAATCCTACATTACTTACATAGGAAAACTCTAATACAAGTCAGTGAATCCTTTGTCTCATTAAAGGCTACAGGACTGGGTTCTAATATCTTGTAATGTCATGTAGAAATCCTTTAGTATGCCATCAGTGACAGAACATCAATGATTCAAATACACAAGTCAAAAAAGGCACAAAAGCATGGCATTTTAAAAATGTTTTACTGAACATGCTATTTATTTAATCCATATAACGTAAAAATGTAGACACTACTAAACTACATACACTTGCTGGATATATAGGTGATATAAAATAACATTAAAGGAAAAACGTGATTTTTACTCATGTCTTTGAAAATTACCAGAACATTCAAAATAAGAACAGGTAAATTAAGCAAAAAATGACAAAACATTATTTAAAAATATGCACAAATGTTCCCAAACCCATGTTGATATAAGCTGTCACTTTAAAGATAGCTCCAATGGAAAACCCCAGCCTGGGGACATGCAACAAAGGAAGAAGATTAGAGCTGTAGTTTGAGATTCAGGGTGAGATTCTGCCAAACTATGCTCATTACATGACAGATGGGGGAAGAGGAACAACACCCCTCTCTCTTGGGAACAGCTGTGAAGAGCCTCCCCCAGGAATGCACCAGTACACCAGCTATCCTACACCTGGAAATTCCCCTCACACAAAAATCTGGCCTGAAGAGAACAGTTGGAGATTTCCACTGTTCTTATCAGGAACAAAATGTAAGAATTCCATGAATTCCAGGTTTAAGCCCTTTATATTGCATTGATCAGTAATATTGACTTGAGAGAATAAGACCACTCTGAGCATTAAATTGCATTATGTTACTTTGATAGCACGATTATTTTATAAGACTGCTAAATGTAACATCAGGCCAGTCCCTCCGGTTCAGCAAAGCTGCATTCAGCACAGGTCTGATGGGGAATTGTGGGGACGATTACTTTGTTCCAAGTCTCCTTTCCACACCACTAATTCTAGGGGTGAATTTGACTACAAAATGCATAATGTGTGACCTGTCCCCATGCAGAGCCCCTTTGAAGTAAATGAGGTTGTGTGGGATCACAAAAAAAAAATACCGAGAATATGCCCCTCACCCCCTACTGAATGGCATATACTGTGAAGACGCATTATCAAGAGATAATACAGTTCTGGTAATTTGGGTCATGGTGAGAATTTATGGGTTTTAGCTACCACTGGCAAAACTACACACTCCAGTGATCTCACATAACATGAAAAGATACTTTAGAATTATTTAAGTCTTTGGATTCCTGTAGACAGGCTACTGAGATAACTATATATATATAATATGGATCTGTCTAGATATCAGAAAAATCTGGTCAGTTATAGCTTTAACCCCATGCATTTAAGGAGCCAGAGAAGCAGAATGGTCTATCACAGTAGGTAATTAATCTCAATAACAATGACTATAAAAGCTAAATCTTATAGTTCAAAAATGCTATTTTTGTCATTCTTGTTCTTGAATGCACTCAGGGTCAATCTTACTCCCCAAAATAAATCTGATATTTTTCTCTTAGTGATAAAGATATCCCTATAATCAAAATACTGGTTCATTTGTATCTAATATGTAACCTTTATTATATGCATACTAAAATATAGCACATTGGAGTATCACTCCCAGCATACTGCTGGAGACAATTTGTAGAGACACAGTGATTCACATTTTTTGACACTGTCCTAAATTCTTTACATTTTGGGAAATGGTATTTGACTATGTGAGAGAAATGTTGCAAAATAAGATCTACACTGACTCCTGAGACTGAACCACATAACAAAGGACAGCAGCAGGCTTCTGAGCTCTGTGTGCATGAGCAGGCATGCCCATGTGCAAGTGCCTGTGTGTTAAAGATTGCCTAAATGCAGTCTATATCATTCTTATTTGGAAAGCAACAGAATCTCTTGGGTGGTTAAATTGCTATCTCATTTATAACCCATTTGTTCTGGTCTCTTAGAAAACAAAAGTTTATGGTGCAAATTGTGATGGGTTTGGTCAGAGACCTCCTTGCGACTGTTGCCTGATGTGCTGAAATGATCTCTGAGCCTGTTTTCCTCTGACAGCTTGGGTCTCCAGAACCCTGCCTTGTTGGGCCAGACACGCTAGTCTGCTGCAACATAGACCCAGGTCTGGCCCATGCCCCCAGAGCTGCAGGCTTTAACCAAAAACTGCTCAGCAAGTCACTTATCTCCAGCACCCAGACACCCAGTTCCCAATGGGATCCAAACCCCAAATAAATCCATTTTACTCTGTATAAAGCTTATACAGGGTAAACTCATAAATTGTCTGCCCTCTATAACACTGATAGAGAGATATGCACAGCTGTTTGCCCCTCCCCCCGGTATTAATCACTTAGTCTGGGTTAATTAATTAAAAAAAGTGATTTTATTAAGTATAAAAGTAGGATTTAAGTGGTTTCAAGTAATAACAGACAGAACAAAGAAAGTTACCAAGCAAAATAAATCAAAACATGCAAGTCTAAGCTTTTTACATTAAGAAACTGAATACAGGTAAATCTCACCCTCAGAGATGTTCCAACAAGCTTCTTTCACAGACTAGACTCCTTCATAGTCTAGGCCCAAATCTTTCCCCTGGTACAGTTCTTGTTAGTTCCAGCTCAGGTAGTAACTAGGGGTTTCCTCATGACTGCAGCCCCTTTTGTTCTGTTTCAATCCCTTTTATATCTTTGGCATAAGGCAGGAATCCGTTTCTCTCTCTGGGTTCCCACCCTTCCTTCTAAATGGAAAAGCACCAAGTTTAAGATGTATTCCAGTATCATGTGTCATGTTCACATGTCCTGTGATAATTCATTACCTACTGGCTGGCACCCACATATACAGGAATTCTTACAGATAAACAGAGCCATTTACCACCAATTGTCCTAGTTAATGGGATCCATCAAGATTCCAAGCTACCTTTAATGGCCCACACATTGCATAGTTACAAGAGGATTCAGAGTAATACTTCATAATTCTAGCTTCAGATACAAGAATGATACATTCATACAAATAGGATGAACACACTCAGCAGATTATAAACTTTGTAATGATACCTTAGAAGAGACTTTTTGCACAAAGCATATTTCAGTTACATCATATTCACACTCATTAGTGTATTTCCATAAAACATATGGAGTGCAACGTCACACAAATTAAAATACTTTTTGGTAATTCACACCTTTCAGTTGAATGGTTAAATGCTCTCATACCCATAAGAGACCTCTTTTTTGCTGTAGCATTGTCACATGATATGGCTAGTCAATCTCCAAATCTATTATTACATATTTTCTAAGGAAAAATACATAGTGTGCTAGCAATTTTCTTGGAATTACAATTTGAAGGTGGACTTGAATTCTTAGTATTGTGAAGTAGAGAGATTGATGACACAAGTTCTCATTTACAAAATGCTGTCTTTCTACGCCTCCTCTTTCTTCCTCAGTTTCATGTATAATCATAAAATAAAAACTACATCAATCTCAACAAAATAATCTTCCACTATAACTCAGAATTACTGAGCAAATATTAAAAAACAGGCATGAGAATATCCACATCAGCAACAATGATAACAAAGAGCTAGATTGTCCCATAACCTTATGCAGGTGTGATGGTGGGGAAAAGCACTCTGCAAGAACCAGGGCTAATTACTGTTCCTGTGTTCAGGGGAGTGCAGGGGCTACTGACTCAGTACACAAAGGCAGTGTACAGTCTGTGCTCCACACCTCAGTGATGGTGGGGAACAGGTGGATCTATGACGGCTCTCTACTAGCCCACAAGTAGACTTGGCTTGTCAAGGGGTGGAGGCCGTACAATCACAAGGAATTGTGCAGCCTATGTACTGCCCTTGTGTACTCAGGTGGCTCCAGAGGCACAGTTTGTCAGTGCTCTCCATTTTGCTTCTCCAACCTTCCCCCCTCCTCATACCAGCACACACATACATACTCATGAGTGGGCAGCTGAGTTTAGAATTGTTACCAACAACAGAAAAATAAAATGGTGTATTGTACTCTTTTGTCCATCGCATGGGATTTTTGCTATCAGCCCCGAATGGAACAGCACTGCCAATTTGTCTCAGGTGTAATAGAGCAACATACAGAGAATGACTAGTAATACTACTGAAAACACTAAAGAATCTTTCTCAGTGAAGAAGGTTTTGAAAACATCGCATTCCATTCCGTTTTAAATAATAAGCTACATATCCCATGATAAATATTTTTCCTTTGATGTACAGTCTGGAAAATTAAGCAAAAAAGAAGACAAGTAAAGTATGTGTGTTTGTTGAGAAGAGATATGATTACTTATTTTTCAGCTGTTGGTAGTGACCACTAGAAAAATGAATCTGGTTCTTAGGAATTTATGTTTGTCTATAGCTGGATAATAATTTTATATCATGGGAAAAATGTGTGTCTTTGCACTTTGTGGTTTCAACCAGAAATAGAAGCATTTCAGTCTCAAGGGAAAGCACCTTCTTATACTACTTCTGCCTCAACTAACATAATGACACATTAAAAATCTCACAAAAAAAGCTTGATATTGAGATATTCCCAGGCCAAATGGTTCAGGTAAGTTTGGAGGTGCTTCCAAACTGAATCTCCAAATATGTTGTGGTCCGCCACATCATTCTGTAGTTACACACATAGACATAATAGATTAAGCACTTAATCTTTTTAAAGTTTTCGATGAGCATATTAGGTCTTCGTTTCATGCTGACAACCCTGCTGACACTGTCTGTAAGGGGATTAATTTAGATAACTTCTAAAAATGCAAGTGTTCCACATTCACTCTCCTGAAGTAGAAAAAAATGTTGAAGAATAATATAGATGTCTTTTTCTTCGTGTACAAGCAAATGTCTAATGGATTGTGTCATTTCTGGGTTCTTCATGTGTCTGAAATAACTTTTAGATTGTATTATCATTTGAAAATCTGTAACTCAACACTTTTAAACATGAAAAAAAAACTTTATTCATATTTCCATTGTGGAATCCACATTGGGAACCATTTTAACTGCATCCTAGTGGAATAACATTCACCATAAATATTATACAATCCTCACCTGACCTAGCTTTATACTCAGTTCAACAGATGATTCTCCTTAGGATGCACTGAAGCCCCTTAGATTTATTTAATGTTGGCATAAAAGAATGATGAATGTTGGTGATGCTGTATAATCTCATTCATTCCAACAAATGCTCTGGGACTGTCCTAAACTGAATGGAATTTGGAAAGATGCAGGTGACATCATAGGCATTGACTCCATGGGTGCTTAACACCCACCAGCAGTCAGTTCCCCCATTTCCCTCCCAGCGCCTTATGTCCACTGGCAACCTTGCTGATCAACTTCTCCCGCTCCCTCCCAGCACCTTCTGCCTGCTGTGATCAGCTGTTCCGCAGCATGGATGGGGCACTCAGGGGTCAGGGGGAACTGGGCAGGAAGAGGCAGGGCAGGGGTGGGAGCTTGGGAAAAGGGGTGGAATCGGGGCAGGGCCTGGAGCAGAGTAGGGGCAGGAAGAGGCTGAGTGGGAGTGGGGACTTGGATGAAGGGGTCCGGTGGGGGCAGGGCCTGGGGCAGAGCCAGGGTTTGAGCACCCCTGGGGCCTGGAGGAAGTCAGCACCTGTGGGTGACAGAACAACTTTTAAAATGTGGCTTTTCCTTTATTACTTGTAATGTTCACATTTCAACTGATAAAGGTAAACTACACCTTCCAGATCCTCAGAAATTGGTTTGTTTGGGCTGTACTTGAAGCTAGTTTATTTATCTTGCAAATATGGAGGACTTGTTTGTCTCCAAAGACTGGTATAAACATTTATAAGAAATGGCAAACCTTAAAAGACTCATCACTAATTCATCTATATTTTAAATTTTATACCGTCTCTTCTAATCCAGCAAAGGAATGATTACACTGGGCATTCACTTAGGAACAAAACAGGTGTATGTGATCTTTTCTCTTCTGCCTCAGTTACTTTGATTGATAAAATAGAACACTTATTGCGGAACCTACAGTGCATATTATTTTTCTGATGAGACGTAATGGACATATTTAATCTTAACAGGAATAGATGCTCCAGGATAGTATTTGTAATACTTTTCTCAGTAATATGAACAGGAGAATATTTTGGTTACAACGTAAATTTAAATCAGATTTTTAACAGAGTAGATGTTTTAGATTAGCAGTTACTTTCAGTTGACCAACAATACTAGAGTATAGTATCATGATTCTGTGCAAGACACTTAAGATGAAGCTACACAAATGCTCCTACCACATTCAGTGTAATATGACATATAATTATCCTTGAGAAAATCGATCAAGAGGGTTCATTTACTGCTTACTTAAGCTATTTAGATAATCATTACACCAAGAGAGCTATATTTAAGCAAACAGAAACTATTCACACTTACTATACTATTCTATGTAAGCATAAACACTCGTATAGGCACACACCAGAAATTAGCAGCTTGGGATCAGTGAAAAAGCTGACACAGCTAGAAAAGCAGAGCTAATATGTAAGTTCCAAGATACGTGGGTCTGAACAGTTTGTTATATCAGCCACGGTACTGGTCTGAACAAATGTTATGTGTCTCGAAAGCTGTTCAATTTTAGCAGCTTGTCTCTTTATGTTTTGTAATCAATTAATCACAAAACGCTGGACAAATGCAGAGTCCAAAAACAAAGTAATCAAAAAGCTTTTAAAATTCAATCAATTTTTCTTTGAAGTTTTCCTAGCTGATGCCAAATAAATAAAACATAGACACAGCCAGTCATAAACTGTTTTTATTAATTTCCATTTCCCTGAAACCTTACTAAGTGCTGTCACAATCAGCACCAAATAAGCTTAATGTTAAAATAGGGATTGCCAACTCAGAACTCTCACATACAACAATAACTGCTCAATTCCATCTCCTTAAGGGCTATAGAATCCACTTATAACCTCACACTTACTGCTCTAGGTCCTGATTCAGCAAGCACTTGAGCATATCTTTAACATACAGGAGGGCCTCACAGTACTCTGGTAGGGCTGGATCCTGATGGGAGTCCTTCTACTGATTTCAGTGGGCTTTTGGTTAGGTCCACGGAATTTAATGGGACCACTTGAGTCCTTAAAGTTAAGCACAGTGTCCTTTGCAAGCATAAGAATTTTGGCCAATAACTGTATTTACTCTGTAAAACAGAGAAGATACCTAGAGAAAGGCTTTATATAGTAGTCAAGGGTGTCCACTGAAAAAAAGGAGAGGAGAGAAGAAAATAATGAAACTAAAATTACTTAATGTGAGTTATACTCCCACAATGTATTATCAGATGCCAAGACCTTCAATACCAGAATACAGACTTCTAATACTTGAGCTAAAAGAGAAACTCCAGGTAGCAATAGTAGGCTTTTATCCTTTGTGGACCAAACATTAGAGGAGGACACAATACACTTAGTGTGTTACAAATCTACTTCAGAAGTCTCAGTCAGTGAAAAGCTGTTTTAATAAAATGATTTTGTTGGTAATTCAGCAAGTTCTTTGTTATTTTTATTTTTTTTAAACCAAATGCAGTACCTTTCCTCTTTTCCGTAGCAACACACTAATGCTTATGCTTCATGTACATTTGTATCCAGCCATAAAAGGTTTAATCAAGAACTGATGGATAAACTTAGTGTAGCAGAACATTAACCTAATGCCATTTCAAACTGTAGCACAGTTCTTAACTTAAGTTCAAGTTTACTCTTTAAGGAACTGAAGTTATACTGGTTTAAGTCATGTTCACCACTCTTTCTCCTGGGGCTGTCAATTAATTGCAGTTAATTCAAGCTATTAATGCAAAACAAATTAACTAGATTTTAAAAAATAGTCGCAATTAGTTGCAATTTTTATCACATGGTGAAACAATAATAGAATATCAATTTAAAGTTATAAATATTTGTGGATTTTTTTCTATTTTTTCAAATATATTGATTTCTATTACAACACAGAATACAAAGTGTACAGTGCTCACTTTATATTATCATTTTTATTACAAATATTTGCACAGTAAAAAAGATAAAAGAAATAGTATTTTTCCATTCACCTCATATAAGTACTGTAGTGCAATCTCTTTATCATGAGAGTGCAACTTATAAATATAGAATTTTTTTTACATAACTGCACTCAAAAACAAACAATGTAACACTTTATAGCCTACAAGTCCACTCAGTCCTACTTCTTGTTCAGCCAATCACTAAGACAAACAAGTTTGTTTACATTTATGGGAGATAATGCTTCCCACTCCTTATTTACAATGTTACCTGAAAGTGAGAACAGGCATTTGCATGGTACTGTTGTAGCTGGCATTGCAAGGTATTTACATTGCAGATATGCTAAACAGTCATATGTCCCTTCATGCTTTGACTTTTAGATTGCACTAGTTTTTTAAAATCTTTTTTACAGTGCAAATATTTGTAATAAAAATAATAATATACAGTGAGCACTGTACACTTTGTATTCTGAATACATTCTGAATATATTTGAAAATGTAGAAAACATCCAATACTTAAAATAAAATTAAATTGGTATTCTATTTTTGTTTAACAGTGCTATTCAAACTGTCATTAATTGTGAGTATTTTTAATCTCACTATTAATTGTGATTTTTTTTAAATCGTTTGACAGTCCTACTTTCTACAAGTCAGGCTTTGACTTAATTTTCTCCCAATAGCCGTTCAAGCACTTTCTAGTCAACTGTTTAATACTCACTGTAGCCATATATTGATTCTCTTCAAAGAGCTGAAGGAATGTTTGGTGTTGTAAGTTGTGACTGAAAGAGCAAGATTGTCAAGGTGGCCATATTAATGCTTGGGTAAATTTGGGTGTCTTCCAAAATGTCATTTTCATGCTTGTCTCTTGGTGATGCTGACAGGCCCTCACTTTTTGAAAGTGAATACTTTGCATGATAATTGATCTTCCACAGTTTCTTAAAATTCACCTCGGTTCCAGCTGAATCATTTGGAATGGACAAAAATTTATCAGTCTGAATCTGAGTTTTGCCTAAAGCTAAACTGCAGAATCAAAAAAAGATACATAGACGGAGTGGCAGTAAAATTCTGCTATAGATTCAGTCATGGGTTTAGCTAGATATATCTGCCATCATTCTGGTTGCGAAGCTCTGACTTCCATGACTAGAAAAAAGGAAAAGAGACATCATGGACAGGATTTAGAGACTATATGAACATGATCTCTGAGTTGTATATGTTGCTAATAAAAAATCAAAAGTTGAGCTCTCTTCTGAAAACTGATTGTCTAAAAATTGCAATATGGGATTGCATGGTTGTAGTATCACAATGATTTCTGTATCCTGCATGATCAATTCATTGGTAAAAAAAAGGTGGATTTTAATTGCAAACTCAACATGAGCTCTGAGAGTCAAGCTGATCTCTCAAAGTTAAGGAGTATTTCCTTCTCATGCATACTAGCTTAAAAAACTTTTATTTGATGAAATATAAGGAAAGATAGTCAAATTCATTCCAGCTTAGTTGTGTTGACTGTTCAAGCTCAACAGGAATAAAAAGTAAATACTTATTTTGATCACTAGGGGCAGATTTTTAAAGGAATTTAGATGCAAAGATGGAAATAGGCAGCTGGTGTGGTTTTCAAAAGCACCTAGATGCCTAACTCCCACTCACCATAAAAGCATTGCAGAAACAAAGGTCTAGAATATACAGAGTTGCACATTTGTAACAAGTTAGCGTAGGAAATTATTCTAGCAATGTACAATATAAGCAATCAGTAAGAATACATTTGGAAAACTGTATTGTATATAGCCATGTCTAAAATAATTATTGTACAGTTGGACAATATACAACTATGGGAATTAGAAAAAATGGGGGCTCAATCAACCTAAACTGAAGAATTTATAGAAGAATAGAGAAAAGGTTGTTACTAGACTATTGGAGTGTGGGCTAAGGGAAATATTGTTGGTAAAAGAGGGTTCAAGCAAAAACAAGTTTCTCCTTTAGTAAGCTTTATTTTTCCTCTTACATCTATTATCCATCTTTTCTAACCTGGGAGGTGACCGAATTATGACTTTTAAAAAATGCTTCAAGATAGGAGTTTGTTTCATGATCTCAGTCTCTTGCACACACTCCTTTCCTCATCTTTTTAGTCTCTATTCTGTCCCCGCTAAAATAACTGAAAATCCAAATTAAAAAGGAGGCTAAAGAGGTGTAGTGTGTTTATGCACTAGCCTTTCACCTCAGGAGGCTTGAGTTCAAAGTGTTGCTTAGGTCATAAATAAAAATCAATTTGATGATTGCATCCTGGTCCCTATGTGACCACACCTCCTATTAAAAAGAATTTAGTTTGCTATGACGGGCAGTCTTTCCTCTTCTTAAACAATGAAGAGGCTTGGGTTTTGAAGGTGAGAACCAAGATATGTAAGAGAGAGCAATGTGGAATACATTTACGCAGTTCCATCTGTTGCTTTACCTGACTAACCTGCCTTGTGCGTGTCAGTATTCTGTCAGATCAGTGTGCATTGTACATGAAATAACAAATGTGCAGGAGCTGAAGTCAGCCGAGAAACCTTGACTGTTCAATCACACTATTTGAGACAATTATGTTACAAACAGGACCCACAGTTTTGCACATACAGGGCACAGCTTGTTTTGCCCTTTTGGCATGTCTTAGCAGAGACGGATGCAGCAAGTTTTACTTTTTCTAGCTGGGAACGGGGACAGCTAATTGTGCATAGATAAGAAGGAAAAATAAAAATCTTAGCCACAATGGTATTTGTGTGTATTTGACATTTCTTCCTGTATGTTTAAATATTTAGAATATTTTATTAGCATTTTCAATTTTAAAGATTTTGACTGAATTTAATGGCTCTTTATACTGAAAGATTGATAGCAGGTCCCTCTAATTGACTAGCTGGCCCAGCTTACTGTTTTCAATATGTATTATGATTAGTGTGATGTATGTAGTGGAGGACAGTGCAAAGTACTTACATTTAGCTCTCACTCTGATCCTATTTTCAGTCCTATTGTAATTTAAAAGACTGGTGTTGTTCCAGGTACTTATTATGGCAGGATTTTTTGGGAGGTTTTTTTGTTTGTTTGTTTCACTTTATCATGAGACATTTCATATCCTGACTGTAATGAACTGCAGTTTCTTAGGATAAACAGAAGATCTCCATAAGCTTAGACAAAAATGGATAGATACCCGTTGTTGTATAGGATGAGAAGGGGTGGCATTGTACTTGGTACCACTGGTTGTTGTCTGCAATAAGTGGCAACCAGTTTCTATCAACTTTAAGGTGATTAACATGCCAATAAACTCAATAAGAGCTATGCTGCTGTATGAATCAGGAATTGTTTATTTGTGCTGTGATCACACTGGCTCTCAAGCACTAAGCAGGATCGGGCAGTATCTACTTATCTATTTTAGGTATTTGTATGACCCCTATTACTATGATATTTGATTGTATCCCCATGTTAAACCTCACAACACTGCTGTGAGGTAGAGAAGTGCTATTATCCCCATTATGCAGATGGGGAACTGAGGCACTGAGGGACAGATTTTTAAAAGTATTTAGGTGCCTAGTGGGATATGCCTAAAATTAATTGATTTAAAGGGTGATAGGTGCCTAGCTGCTCTAGAAAATCCCAGTAGGTGCCTAAATACGTTTAAAAATCTGGCCCCCAGAGACTAAGGTCCAGATCCACAAAGGCATTTAGGATCCTGAAAGTTAGGAGCCTAAATACCTTTGTGAATGTGGGCATAAGTGACTTGCCCAAGATCATACAATTACTTTGTAGCAGAGCAGAGAACTGAACCCCAGTCTAACACCCTAGCCACTGAACCAGTCTTTCTCTGATGTCCAATATTGTGCAAAGGAACACGTATGTGCTGCAAAAAGTTATTCAGCAGGCTACTTTCTATTTGAGTCTGTACTGAACCAATGACCCAGAATAGTATTAGATGACAATATGCTGTCCTTAAAAACAATAGGGAAAAACTTGAGTTCCTGGCCAATTGTAGTAATTCAAGAAATCATGGTTCTTGTTTCAAAAGTGGATGTACTATTTGGCCAAGCAGCAACTTAGGTAACTACATGCTGCCATCCTAATTCCTAATGGTGAAGTTTCTATATTATGTGGGACTCTTCTTCCATACCTGTCCCAAACCAGTGTTTGGTACTACTGGGCTTTCACACCAGAGATGACTGCATTTCAGTAGTGAAAATTTTAAAAGATGTGTGCCTAAATCCTTAAAGTGTTCACTTGTAAATTTGTAAAACAACAAGGAAGGGCCTCAACTGCCACCCCAGGGTGGCCAAAAAAGTCCGCCAAGGCAGGGTACAAAGGCCATCTGTAACCTAAACTACTGGGGGTCTAATTTAAGCCCATTGAAACACTGATTGCTAGCAAATAAGCAACAGAAAAAGGGTGAAATCCTGGCTCTCTTGAAGTTTATGGGAGTTTTACCATTGACTTCTATAGGGTCAGAATCTCACTCCAAGAATTATTCACATAAATTATTCAGTGCATAAATTCAATTAATAAACGAATCTGAGAAATTGTAGGTAATCTGAAAAACAACAACAACAAAAAAACAACCCCTAATAATTTAGAGGAGACATTCATTGAATAAATTATTCATTGCAAATTATTTGCCTTGCTGTAGTCCAAACTTTTCATTTGTTAGCTGAAGTTCCTTTCATAGACTTCTCCTCTTTCCTGCTGGCTGCCTTCATGACATTTTGCACTTAGCTCAGTAAAAGGAGATACTGTAGGTGAATTACCATTCAGGGCCAGATCTCATTTCTACATCACAAATAATCTGTCCAGGATGCAGAAAAGTGGTTAATCAACATATTTGTGTAGTTTAAAGGAAAACTTCTCCTGATTCGCTAAGTCCCACCTTATAAAAGTTCATAAGTTAAGAAGTACTTGCCACTAGGGATAAATTATGACTTCAAAAAAATGTATTTAATTTCAAATGACATTTCTCAGTCTAGTGGTGGAGGTGACCATTTTTCTGAGAAGCGATGTCATTTGGGACATTGTAACTCAATTCAGGAGACTATGAACCAGGTTCCACCATGTTTTAATAATGGGAACTATTTTCACTTGTGCCCAATTCAGTATGGCTTGGAATCAGACTGTTTCAGTACTTTCAGTACTTCATAATAATATCTGCAAATTAATACTGACTACTGTCTCTGAGTCTTGATGGTTTTCTTATCACACAGCCACATCTTATTCACAAAACAGTCCCTTCAGTAGTGCCCTATTTAGCTGCTGATCCGCTGGAGCTTGTATTTGCTGCTTCCTGGTGACATCCACTAAACATTTAACCAGTTCAGCAAGAAGACACTTGTTTTCACAAGCTACTTGGCTGATGTATTCAGCTCTCCTTTTCCTCCAAGTTAGGAACACTTTAAGGTAGCAAGATGTGAAGAGGTCAGTCAAATAATCCATGATACTGGGAGTTAGAGGTAATCCCTGATTTTGAAGATTTTACTTATCTTCTTCCTGTAGAAACAAAGTAATTTCCAGTTGAGCCACTTAAGCACTGCAGGGTTATATACATAAAATGCTATCCCTTATAGTTAATTCAATGAATTTGTCACTAACAATATATGTCATATAGTCAAATATATATACATATATTCATGGTGAATAGAGATGGTTGAAAATCATAGGGAAAAATTCTTCAGGACTTTAGTTGGAAGTGTTATTTACCCCTTCACATAACACACAAACCAGGGGTCACCCAATAAATTTAACAGGCAGCAGGTTCAAAACAAACACAAGGAAGTACTTTGTCACACAACGCACAGCGAGCCTGTGGAACTCTTTGCCAGGGGTTGTGAAAGACACAAGTATAGCTGGGTTAAAAAAAAGAATTAGATAAGTTAATGGAGGATAGGTCCATCAATGGCTATTAGCCAAGATAGTCAGGTGCACAACCCTATGATCAGGGTGTCCCTAAACCTCAGATTGCCAGAAGCTGAGACTGGATGACAGGGGATGGATCACTCAATAATTGCTGTGTTCTGTTCATTCCCTCTGAAGCACCTGGAACTGGCTACTGTTAGACGGCAGGATACTGAGCTTGATGGACCATTGGTCTGACCCACTATGGCCATTCTTATGTTCATGTGATTTAAAAACAAATAAGCAAGATATAAGTGTAGTCACAGGTGCTACTAACCCCTGCCATATGACAAGGGGTCACATCATTACTGTCACCTGGAGCCAGATCAGGTCACTGAGGCCAAGAAATAAAGTCCAGTTGCTTAATAGCACTGTTGTGTGCCAAACCCTTGTTACGGAGAGAACTTAAAAGAGAAGACTTTTTCTACTCTCAAAAAGAAAAGGAGGACTTGTGGCACCTTAGAGACTAACCAATTTATTAGAGCATAAGCTTTCGTGAGCTACAGCTCACTTCCTCAGGGAGGAAGTGAGCTGTAGCTCACGAAAGCTTATGCTCTAATAAATTGGTTAGTCTCTAAGGTGCCACAAGTCCTCCTTTTCTTTTTGCGAATACAGACTAACACGGCTGCTACTCTGAAACCTTTTTCTACTCTGTCTCTTTTCACTTCTCTGAACCTACCTACAGTTTCATGATTCACTCAAAGTGATCTGCTCTGCTTCTTCCATTAATGTTTTAGTAAATGTTCCAGCCTCTTTAGAGAAGCAGTATCCTGTGAATGATTAAAAAAAAAGAAAAAAAAACCCAGAAAGCAGAAAGTTGGCATTCCTATAAGATTTGATTGAGCACTGTTTTATAGAGAATTTGAAACAACATCTGACAGATCTCTATCTCAGACCTGTTGTCATGCACATAAACAATGCATTGGGCCCTCTGGAGGCTCTCTTTCTTCTTTACTCAGATGGAAAATAAACATACTAGAAGAGACAATGTAAGGCTGCCCTCACATTACTCCTTCGTCACGTGAGTCTGAAGGATCTATTATATTGTACCTAGAACACCAGAGAAAAGCTGAAAAAAGACAGCAACACAAGGGATCTGGTGATAATTATCCTTTTTAGACAACAGACTCAGAAACAATAGGCCAAAAGACAATTGTTTAGAGTTTATCCTTAATGACCTTTACAATATTGGTTCCCACACAATGGTCTAGCTAATACTGAGCAGAATATTGCAGACTCCAAACAGTCTGGCAGTCCTGAAGATCATCATAATTCAAAATCTTTACTTCAGAATGGAATGAGATAATATGTCTGTCTCTTGCAAAAAAGATGCTTTATAATGGATAATGTACAATGTACTGGGAAATACTCAAAATGAAAATGTCAGTTTATTATTGAACATGCAGATACCTCATAACCACTTACCAGTTTAATAATAAATTGATGTATACAGTGCAGAATTGTTGGCAATGAAGACCCCCTTGCAAACAAAATCTTATATCTCTATGTCTACACTACAAAATTAGGTCGAATTTATAGAAGTCGATTTTTAGAAGGCGATTTTATACAGTCGATTGTGTGTGTCCCTACTTAAGATCATTAAGACCATTAAGTTGGCTGAGTGTGTCCACAGTACCGAGGCTAGCATCAACTTCCGGAGCATTGCACTGTGGGTAGCTATCCCGCAGTTTCCGCAGTCGCCACTGCCCATTGGAATTCTGGGTTGAGAACCCAATGCCTGATGGGGCAAAAACATTGTCGTGGGTGGTTCTGGGTACATGTCATCAGTCCCCCCCCACATGAAAGAAATGGCCAACAATAGTTTCGTACCTTTTTCCGTGTGGGTTCCATATTGCTGTCAGCATCGTCATTCACCCCCCGCTTCCGCTGCCACTCTGCTCTCCTGTAGACTCCATACCACGGCAAGCATGGAGCCTGCTCAGATCACTGCGACAGTTATGAGCATTGTAAACACCACGTGCATTATCCAGCAGTATATGCAGAACCAGAACTGAAAAAGCAAGTGAGGAGGCGACGGCAGCGTGGTGACGAGACCGATGAGGACAGGGACACAGACTTCTCTCAAAGTATGGGCCCTGGCAATGTGGACATCATGGTGGTAATGGGGCAGGTTCATGCCATGGAACGCTGATTCTGGGCCTGGGAAAAAAGCACAGACTGGTGGGACTGCATAGTGTTGCAGGTCTGGGACAATTCCCAGTGGCTGCGAAACTTTCGCATGTGTAAGGGCACTTTCATACACAGGCAGCCTGGACAGTAGTCAGGAGCTGTTCAACTACAGGCTGAGCAAACGCAGAATGGTGGTAGAATGTGCATTTGGACTTTTAAATGCGCACTGGTGCAGTTTACTGACTCAGTTAGACCTCAGCAAAAACAATATTCCCATTGTTATTACTGCTTGCTGTGCACTCCACAATATCTGTGAGAGTAAGGGGGAGATGTTTATGGTAGGGTGGGAGGTTTAGGCAAATCGCCTGGCCTCTGATTACATGCAGCCAGACACCAGGGTGGATAGAAGAGTACAGGAGGGCGCGGTGTGCATCAGAGAAGCTTTGAAAACCAGTTTCATGACTGGCCAGGCTACGATGTGAAAGTTATGTTTGTTTCTCCTTGATGAAAACCCGCCCCCTTGGTTCACTCTATTTCCCTGTAAGCCAACCACCATCCCTTCCCCCCTTCGATCACTGCTTGCAGAGGCAATAAAGTAAGTGTTGTTTCAAATTCATGCATTCTTTATTAATTCATCACACAAATAGGGAGATAACTGCCAAGGTAGGCTGGGAGGGGTGGGGGACGAGGGAAGCACCAGGTGAGGTGGGAGAGGAGGGAAGGACAAGGCCAAACTTTAAAACTATCATCTTCAACCTGCCACCTGTCCTCGCGTTCATATTCTGCTTTCCTGGACTCTGACATTGCTTGTGTCAAGGTTCCTCCCCCACTCTGAACTCTAGGGTACAGATGTGGGGACCTGCATGAAAAACCTCCTAAGCTTATCTTTACCAGCTTAGGTCAAAACTTCCCCAAGGTACAAAATATTACACCCTTTGTCCTTGGATTGGCCGCTACCACCACCAAACAAATACTGGTTACTGGGGAAGAGCTGTTTGGACGCATCCTTCCCCCCAAAATACTTCCCAAAACCTTGCACCCCACTTCCTGGACAAGGTTTGGTAAAAAGCCTCACCAATTTGCCTAGGTGACTACAGACCCAGACCCTTGGATCTTAAGAACAATGGACAATCCTCCCAACACTTGCACCCCCTTTTCCTGGGAAATGTTGGATAAAAAGCCTCACCAATTTGCATAGGTGACTACAGACCCAAACCCTTGGATCTGAGAACAATGAAAAAGCATTCAGTTTTCTTACAAGAAGACTTTTAATAGAAATAGAAGTAAATAGAAGTAAAGAAATCACCTCTGTAAAATCAGGATGGTGGATATCTTACAGGATAATTAGATTCAAAACATAGAGAACCCCTCTAGGCAAAACCTTAAGTTACAAAAAAGATACACAGACAGAAATAGTTATTCTATTCAGCACAATTCTTTTCTCAGCCATTTAAAGAAATCATAATCTAACGCATACCTAGCTAGTTTACTTACTAAAAGTTCTAAGACTCCATTCCTGTTCTGTCCCTGGTAAAGACCAGCATATAGACAGACACAGCCCCTTTGTTTCTCTCCCTCCTCCCAGCTTTTGAAAGTATCTTGTCTCCTCATTGGTCATTTTGGTCAGGTGCCAGCGAGGTTACCTTTAGCTTCTTAACCCTTTACAGGTGAGAGGAGCTTTCCCCTGGCCAGGAGGGATTTCAAAGGGGTTTACCCTTCCCTTTATATTTATGACAGCTTGTCTCCACGCATTCTGCTGGGATCTTTCAGTGTAGGAGGACTGCATGAGCTCAGAGAACATTTAATCTCGAGTGCATTTTTTCACCTTCTAATCTTCGCTAGCCTCTGGTAAGGAGATGATAGTGTGAGCATTGAAACATTTTCAGCTGCGGGAAGGAAAAAAAGGGAGAGTAGTAGTTAAAAAGACACATTTTAGAGAACAATGGGTAGACTCTTTCACGGTGAACCTTGCTGTTAACATTACATAGCACTTGTGCTTTCGGTACAAGCTTGCATTTTGCCTCTTATATTGAGGGTCTGCCGGTTTGGTGTGAGAGAACACATACGGAGGACCGGGGAACAGAATTTGGCTTGCAGGCAGCCATGACAAGCCACAGTCTTTTGGGTTCTTTAACCTTCATAACATGTGGGAACGGTTTCAAACAGCAGCACCCTCATTTCCCATACCAAGCAACCGTTGGGTTGGCGATTTAAAATGGGTTGGCAATTTAAAAGGAGGGGCTGTGGTTTTCAGGTTAACGTGCAGCACAAACCCAACTAACCCCCCCACACCCTCAATTCTCTGGGACGATCGCTTCACCCCTCCCCCCACCGCATGGATAACAGCGGGGAATGTTTCTTTTCAGCCACACGCACACAACCCAGCAGGAACTGCCACCTCTGAATGTCCCCTTAATAAAATTACATGACCATGAGGAGTGACCATCCAGGAGAGCTTTATGAAGATGTCCCTGGAGGATTTCTGCTCCATCCCCAGACATGTTAACAGACTTTTCCAGTAGCTGTACTGGCCGCGAATGCATCCCATGTCTTCAGGGCAAATTAATCATTAAACATGCTTGCATTTAAACCATGTATTATATTTACAAAGGTACACTCACCAGAGGTCCCTTCTCTGCCTGGCAGGTCCTGAGGGAAGCCTTGGGTGAGTTCAGGGGGTACTGGCTCCTGGTCAAGGGTGAGAAACAGTTCCTGGTTCTTGGGGAAAACGGTTTCTCCACTTGCTTGCTGTGCACTATCTTCAACATCCTCCTCCTCATCATCCTCTTCCTTGACCGCAAAATGCACATCCATGTTGCGTGATAATCCATTGATGGAGTCAAAGCAGAAGGGTGGGGTAGTGGTGGCTGCATCCCCTAGAATGGCATGCAGCTCATCATAGAAGCGGCATATCTGGGGCTCTGACTCTGAGTGTCCGTTTGCCTCTGTGTTTTTTTGCTAGGCTTGCCTGAGCTCCTTAAGTTTCACATGGCACTGCTGAGGGTCCCTGTTATAGCTTCTGTCCTTCATGGCCTTGGAGATTTTTTCAAATATTTGGGCATTTCATCTTTTGGAACAGAGTTCTGATAGCACGGATTTGACTCCCCATACAGCGATCAGATCCCGTACCTCCCGTTTGGTCCATGCTGGAGCTCTTTTGCAATTCTGGGACTCCATCATGGTCACCTCTGCTGATGAGATCTGCACTCACCTGCAGCTTGCCACGCTGGCCAAACAGGAAATGAGATTCAAAAGTTTGTGGGCCTTTTCCTGTCTACCTAGCCAGTGCATCTGAGTTGAGAGTGTTGTCCAGAGTGGTCATGTCAAGGTTCCTCCCCCACTCTGAACTCTAGGGTACAGATGTGGGGACCTGCATGAAAAACCTCCTAAGCTTATCTTTACCAGCTTAGGTCAAAACTTCCCCAAGGTACAAAATATTACACCCGTTGTCCTTGGACTGGCCGCTACCACCACCAAACTAATACTGGTTACTGGGGAAGAGCTGTTTGGACGCGTCCTTCCCCCCAAAATATTTCCCAAAACCTTGCACCCCACTTCCTGGACAAGGTTTGGTAAAAAGCCTCACCAATTTGCCTAGGTGACTACAGACCCAGACCCTTGGATCTTAAGAACAATGAACAATCCTCCCAACACTTGCACCCCCCCTTTCCTGGGAAATGTTGGATAAAAAGCCTCACCAATTTGCATAGGTGACCACAGACCCAAACCCTTGGATCTGAGAACAATGAAAAAGCATTCAGTTTTTTACAAGAAGACTTTTAATAAAAAATAGAAGTAAATAGAAATAAAGAAATCCCCCCTGTAAAATCAGGATGGTAGATATCTTACAGGGTAATTAGATTCAAAAACATAGAGAACCCCTCTAGGCAAAACCTTAAGTTACAAAAAAGATACACGACAGAAATAGTTATTCTATTCAGCACAATTCTTTTCTCAGCCATTTAAAGAAATCATAATCTAACACATACCTAGCTAGATTACTTACTAAAAGTTCTAAGACTCCATTCCTGTTCTGTCCCTGGTAAAGACCAGCATATAGACAGACACAGCCCCTTTGTTTCTCTCCCTCCTCCCAGCTTTTGAAAGTATCTTGTCTCCTCATTGGTCATTTTGGTCAGGTGCCAGCGAGGTTACCTTTAGCTTCTTAACCCTTTACAGGTGAGAGGAGCTTTCCCCTGGCCAGGAGGGATTTCAAAGGGGTTTACCCTTCCCTTTATATTTATGACAGGTCACAATGGAGAACTCTGGGATAGCTCCTGGAGGCCAATACCGTCGAATTGCGACCACACTACCCCACACTACCCCAAATTCGACCCGGCAAGGTCGATTTCAACGCTAATCCCCTCGTCAGGGGAGGAGTACATAAATCAATTTTAAGAGCCCCTTAAATAAAAAAAAATGGCTTCGTTGTGTGGACGGGTGCAGGGTTAAATTGATCTAACGCTGCTAAATTTGACCTAAACTCATTGTGTAGACCAGGGCTCAGATTCTTAGTCTTCTGTTACAAAGTTTTAAATCAATAAATACTGTGTACAGAATAATAATGTTACATCATAAACATGTAATTTAATTTCACTGAGCTGATAGGTACTTTCTATGGTATCTGATGGAGGAGTTTGACTGTTTTATTTTGAAAAAGTAGGGAATCCTATATACAGAAATAAGGTAACAAAACTTCCTTCTACTCTCCTCCTGTTTTTCACTGCCTCACACAAAAATGAAGAGACTGCATAAAGAGTATACAGTAAGTGTAGGTTTCAGAGTAGCAGCTGTGTTAGTCTGTATTTGCAAAAAGAAAAGGAGTACTTGTGGCACCTTAGAGACTAACAAATTTATTTGAGCATAAGCTTTCATGAGCTACAGCTTATGCTCAAATAAATTTGTTCATCTCTAAGGTGTCACAAGTACTCCTTTTCTTTTTAGTAAGTGTAGCATCATCACTCTTCCTAGAGGACTTACTTTATAGCACTCTTAGCAATGTTCAAAACCACACAATTTATTTGGGTACCTAACTTTTGGCTGCTACTTTTTAAAATGTTGGCCAAATAATCTGCTGTTCATTTGGGTTGTATTCTCTGGTGGATTTGAAATTAAAATGATTAAGTATACATGCTCAAATGAAAAAAAAATGTTTTGATATATACTTCAAAGATTCTCTGTGTTTGGCTGCAATTTTACTGCTTTTCTCATAGCCACTGGTTCATGGTAGCAGAAGGGGAAGTATAAGAGTGGTAAGAAGTCAAGGGAACAAATAGTGGTGAAGAGCTAGAATGGTAGTTCAAAAAGATGGCCTTATTATAAGAACACAGAAAAAAAGGCTAAAAAGTTATATACAAAAATATACAGTAAATTGAAAAGATTAATATTATACACAGAAAATTAGGAAAGTTTCATTAAAATATATATGTCAAAAATGGGACTACTAAGAATTGTGCTTAACTTCACCCTAACCACTTTTCCTGTATACTGCATCCTCTTCCTCCTCCCTTTGGCTGTCTTTTGTCTTTTCTGTCAAATACTGCAAGCTCTTTTGGAGCTATGGGGCTACATTCATGAAGAAACTTGGGTGTGGCAATGCCGGGCATCACCACACTGACTTTTAGGCACTTAGAATATCCCTGGGATTTACAAAGCCTGAATTAGGTGCCTAGGCTAATATACAGTGAATTGGGAAAGAGAAGTGCCTCAAAATAGGATTTACAAAAGACAGCATATTAGGTACCTCACTGCTTAAACTAACCAGTGGGGGATGCCAAGCCAAAGGGTGCGTACTAAGCCTCACCTGTCTCTTGGAGATAGGTGCCCAAGCTTGGACTACAGGGAAATGCCTCCCTCTGCTTGGGATTCTCAGCTACAACCCCTCTCTTGGCACTGGGCTCCTATGCATTTTTGTAAGAAGCTGGGTAGAGGAGAGAAGGAAGAAAAGGAGGCTGTCTCCCATAACTTTCAGCTCAGAGGTTAGCATACCAATGTGGGATGTGGAAGACCCCTGGTTCAAGTCCCCTCTTAAAGTCATTGGAACAGCATGATTGAATTCTGGATCTCCCACCTCCCATGTGAGTGCTCCAACCACTGGATCAGAGTCATTCTCCATCTTTTGGCCCAATGACTTTTAATATTATTTATCCACATCAGAGGAGCTTCAACAGGAGAGGCTGAGGGAGCCTCTCATCAAAATATCATATAGCCCAGTAGTTAGCACACACTGCTGAGAGGTGGCAAGCCCCTGTTCAAATCCCTTCTCCCTCTCTGGTTGGAGAGGAGACTTGAATGGGGGGGGGTCCCACATACCAGCTGAGTATCCTAACCACTGAGCTAAAGGCTATGAGTGAATGGCTACTGCTGCCATCATTTTGTAGCCTTATCTGGTAGGTGAGCTCTGAGCAGACTTAGTGGATTGGGCCCCACAAGTGAGTTAGGTGGAAGAATGCCTGTCTTCCCCAGGTTCATGAATCACGCTGGGGCTCAGGCATCTGAATGCCTGGTGTGGGGCTCAGTGCACCTGTCCAGAGTCAGAAAGGCAGTCCCTAGGAACTTTCATTCCAAAAGTTTAGGTGACGAGCAAGTTTAGTTGCCTACAATTTTCGATGGGGGCTAAATGGGGGTTTTATGAATCCCCAAAAGGCCTGATTTTGGGATTTAGATGCCTAAATTGGAACTTAGGCACCAAACTCCTTTTATGAATCTAGTCTGTAGTGACTCAGTGTTTGTACAGTACTTTGCACACTGAAGCACAAATCCCGTTCAGGATGTTACTGCAATGAAAATTTAAAAATAATATTCATAATAATCGTCCATAGTGACTTCAGTAATAGCATAGTATGTATCTTTATTTTTGTTTTGCTTTTCAGAGCGAGGCGGTCATTATTTTGAAAAACATGATTCTCATTTACACTAAGGCCCCTTTACCGAGCACTAGCAGAGTAAAGGGTACTTCAAGGGGGAGTACATTGTTTAGAGGCTCCTTTGGACTGTCAAAGCATGGTGTGTGATTGCAGCTCATGTTGACTTATCTAAAATAGCTTTTACGTAGCGAGCTTGGGTACCAGAGCAGTGAAGCTGTAGCAGTGCAGGTGTCAATGTGGGCTGTACAAATGTGCCCAGAACCCTGGGTAATTACATGCAAGTCTGGCCCGTGCTGAAACACACACTGACAGCTTCACTGCTCCAGTGCCCTAGCTAGCTAAATTCAATCTGGCTTGGGTATGTCTACACATGTTGTGGTGATGTGACTGCAGCGTAGACAAACCATTAGAGTACATAAGTATCCGGCCTGGAAGTATTCTTCCTTGGAATTATTTTTTAGGGTTTTTTGCATTTTATTTTTTGTGTGGTATTGTGTGAGTAAATGTGGGGGTTCACTTGCCAGGTGACTTTCGTAGAATGAAACAATTGCTTCCAGGATTTCATTTTTCTGAAACAGACAATTGAATTGAAATGACAATGAAGTAGATTCATTTTAAACCATCACAATGTTGAGTTAATACACAGTGTACACTCCCTGCAGGCTTCTTTCCCTCATTATATACAGGGTCAGCTTTCTCCTTCTTTGTGGTAAAGATAGACTTTTCAGTTTAACAGTTTTATTTTCCCCAATAGATTTAAAGTGATGATACTCCATATGTGAAATTCAAATGTGGTTTAAACAAACTGTTGAAGGAAGCATGGAATCAATTTTATGTAGCCAATTCAGAGTCTGTTCCAAAGCATTATGCAGGATATGTCAGCTCTCAGGAAAGTACAGTATTTAGAAACATATTGCAAATTACTTTTCATAAATGAGAACATATTGAAAAATTAAGGAACTTTCTCAATTGATCAACATTATCTGTAACAACAAGAGGAATCAGGAAGACAAAACAGCAATTGTGAGTTCAAAGAAGTGTATAAACCCAAAATTATTTTTGGAAGGTACATGTAGGTATATTAGCTGCTATCTAACAAAATTGAAGGGCAGAATAGAAGGAAAAGCTATGGATATTTTAAGAGCATGATAAAAATGAAACAAAAATAAATACATGCTGAACATGCCAGTGTTGCTACTTAATACACATCCAAAATAAATACCACAAAATTGGAATCGTTCTGTAGAATTTGAAGAACAGTTCATAGTGCTGTAAATATATTATAGGAAAGGAAGCAAGATTAACTGCTTTTTGTTAAAATCACATTTTAGAGCATAAGTATAAATGTAATCATTTACATGTAAATAATGAAGGCACGGAGAACTGAAGGTATATCAGAGGACACAGGGTTGGGGAATGCGGAGTTAGGAAATGGGGTACCACTCTTCAATAAAGGGAATAATGATCCTAGCAGTTCATATCTGATAAATTACTAGGTAGTAAAGTTAAGCACTGGAGTGTAAATGTTTGCAGGATCAGTAACTCAGAGTAAAAAAAACCCGTAAACCTCTCGAAGACAATAGAAACAAAAAACATAAGCATCACAGAACAAATTAAGGCAAACAAATGCTTTTTTTGACAGAATTATAAAATAACTGAACAAAGGTAATGCAATAGAATATTTGGATTTTACTGAAGTGTTTGATACAGCGTCTCATGAAATCTCTCTCACAAATTTAATTCAGATTTCCTTATGTAGAAACACTGTTACAAGAAATGCAAACTAGCTGACATTGCAAACTAACTGTAACCATAAAGAAAAAAAGAACTGAGCTGGGGAGAATTATCTACTGGAGAGCTAAGGATTGTGTTAGTTCTGGTCTTATCTTCCACCATTAATGACCAGGAAGAGTCTAATAAAATCAGATTATATTACACTAGGAGACATTACATACACCATAAAGTTAAAAGACATAAAACAATAGGACCTAGAGAGTTTAGAATTATGGTTAGGAAATAATGAAATGAGATTGTATTTGGAGAAATACATCTGAAGAAAAATTATTTGAAAGAAAGATACTTCAGTAGAGGTAGTAATGCTGAAAAAGAAGAAGGAGGGCAATAGCGGACAAGATGTTAGCTGTAGTGTATTTGAACTGAGATCTGTCAGCAAACCAGTTCAATGAGTTTATTGGCTGTGTATGGAGAAGGAACACTTCATGTAGAAAGGAACAAGGAAGATGGTAGTTGATCTCTCATGAGTCTGAACATGGATGCATTCATCATGGGGGACCTTAGTACCGGAGCTGTTTGGGAAGTTTTTGACTAATTAGTTTTTGACTAATTGCTTTTTCATTGAAAAATGCCAATTTATCAAAACCAAAAGTATTCCTGAAACAGGGTTGGGTTTAAAAATTGCCAATATCTTTTGTTTCAATATTTTTAAATGAAATACTGCAGTTTTTTGATTTGAAACAACTTTTTGTTAAAATATTTAAGCTAATTAGACTGAAAAGGTTAAAAAAGAAAAAAGTCAAAATCAAAACAAAACATTTTGACTGACCTGAAATGAAAATATTACTTTTTTGGTTTACAAATATTTGTGAGATTTCACCCCTTTGTCTACATTCAAAATGGGAAAAAAATTCAAACTCTCAATACTATTTGTGGGATGAGAAAACAGTTTCCTGCCCAGCTCTCCTCAATACATGGTAACAGTCTTCAAATATTTGATAGGTATGAGCAATGTGGAAGAGGAATTATAACTAGGGATTATACAGTAGCTAGAAGTAAAGACAGGAAATTATAGAGATTATAACTAAGAATATATATTTATTAGTCCACCATAGTTGCCCAGGTGCAGTATATGTAGTATTTTGGGTTCTCATTCATAAAATACCTCTCTTATTTCTTTTAGATTCCACTTTAAAACCCAGTTCTTCCAGAAATCCTTCCCACATTATGCTCATTAACAGTAATTATATACTGAGTACCTTATCTTGTGCTCATTGAAGTCAATGGCAAAAGGCCCACAGATTTGATAGTGCAGAATTAGGATCTTATTATTATCAGGAATGTTTACAACATCTTTCACCTTAACTGTTGTCCATATCTGGCATTTGTTCATCTTGCCAAAGTTAATGCCTGATCATGCAACCTTTATCCAGGTGAACAAATATTACTCACTTGAGCAGTTCCATTGATGCTGAATGGATCTGATCTGCAGGTCCCCGCAAGTGAGAATTACAACACCTGACCTGACAGCAATGAGAAGAGATTGCAGAACTGGGTTCTTAGACTGCAAGCAATTCAAGATTGCAAACTTTTCTCATTGTATGTTTATAAAGTGCTGTGTAAATTATGTCATATATAAGTTATTATTAGTAATAAATGTTAAATTAAGGTTGTCAAATGATTAAAATATTAATTGTGAGACAAAAAAATTAGGCATGGTTAATCTCAGTTTTAATCACAATGTTAAACAATAATAGAAATACCAATTGAAATGTATTGTAAATATTTTGGATGTTTTTCTACATTTTCAAATACATTGATTTCAATTACAACACAGAATAAAAAGTGGACAGTGCTCACTTTCTGTTATTATTTTTTATTACAAATATTTGCACTGTAAAATATAAACAAAAGAAATAGTATTTTTCAATTCACCTCACACAAGTCCTGTAGTGCGATCTCATTATCATGAAAGTGCAATTTACAAATGTAGATTTTTTTGTTACATAACTGCACGGAGAAACAAAACTATGTAAAACTTTAGAGCCTACAAGTCCACTCAATCCTACTTTTTGTTCAGCCAATCGCTCAGACAAACAAGTTTTTTTACATTTATGGGAGTTAATGCTGCCCACTTCATATTTACAATGTCACTATTCCAGAGAGAAAAAAGAACAGGAATACTTGTGGCACCTTAGAGACTAACAAATTTATTTGATCATAAGCTTTCGTGAGCTACAGCTCACTTCATCGGATGCATTCAGTGGAAAATACAGTGGGGAGATTTCAGCTCACTTCATCGGATGCATTCAGTGGAAAATACAGTGGGGTTTAAATCTCCCCACTGTATTTTCCACTGAATGCAGCCGATGAAGTGAGCTGTAGCTCACAAAAGCTTATGCTCAAATAAATTTGTTAGTCTCTAAGGTGCCACAAGTACTCCTGTTCTTTTTGCAAATACAGACTAACACGGCTGCTACTCTGAAACCTGTTACTATTCCAGAGGACATGCTTCCATGCTGATGATGGATTCTTCTCGATAACGATCCAAAACAGTGCGGACTGATGCACATTCATTTTCATCATCTGAGTCAGAAGGTTGATTTTCTTTTTTGGTGGTTCAGGTTCTGTAGTTTCTGAATTGTAGTGTTGCTCTTTTAAGACTTCTGACAGCATGTTCCACACCTCGTCCCTCTCAGATTTTGGAAGGCACTTCAGATTCTTAAACCTTGGCTCGAGTGCTGTAGCTATCTTTAGAAATCTCATATTGGTACCTTCTTTGTGTTTTCTCAAATCTGCAGTGAAAGTGTTCTTAAAATGAACAACATGTACTGGGTCATCATCCGAGACTGTTATAAGATGAAATATGTGGCAGAATGTGTGTAAAACACAGAGCAGGAGACATACAATTTTTCCCCAAGGAGTTCAGTCACAAATTTAACACATTTTTTTAATGAGCATCATCAGCATGGAAGCATGTCCTCTGGAATGCTGGCCAAAGCATGAAAGGACATATGAATGTTTAGCATATCTGGCATGTAAATACCTTGCAATGCTGGCTATAAAAGTGCCATGCAAATGTCTGTTCTCACTTTCATGTGACATTGTAAATAAGAAACAGGCAGCATTATCTCCCATACATATAAAGAAACTTGTTTGTATGAGCGACTGACTGAACAAGAAGTAGGACTGAGTGGACTTATAGGTTCTAAAGTTTTACATTGTTTTGGTTTTGAGTGCCATTATGTAACAAAAACAAATCTAGATTGGAAATTGCACTTTCACGATAAAGAGATTCACCTCACATGAATACTATTGTGCAATTGAAAACCACTAGTTCTTATATTTTTTACAATGCAAATATTTTAATCAAAAATAATAATACAAAGTGAGCACTATACACTATGTATTCTGTGTTGTAATTGAAATCAATATATTTGAAAATGTAGAAAAACATCCACAAACATTTATAATACATTTCATCTGGTATTCTATTATTGTTTAACTATGCAATTAAAACTGTGATTAATCACGATTAATTTTTTAAATTGCAATTATTTTTTTCAGTTAATCATGTGAGTTAACCGCAATTAATTGACAACCCTTCTTAAAATTAAAAATACTAATGATTTTACATGTTCTAAATATAGGACATCATTAATACTCCAGTAAAGGGAAATATGGTAAATATTGATGGTCAATGGCAACAGTTGTATGAAAAGTATTATTTCTCCACAATATTTTAGAAATCTTCCTGGTGATGGAGGGCCCATTACTCAGAGCCTTTCAAATAAGACCAGACAAAGAATTAGAAATTATATTGCACTGGGAAGAGGATGAACTATATTGACCTACTGGGGTGAAATCCTACTTATACTGGAGTCAATGGCATAACTCTAATGGCCAGGATTTCAATCTAGTTCTTTTATATTTGTAATTTGCATGAGTCCATAAATCAGTGCTAATCTGGCATGAAGTTAAAAATGTTGCAGTAAATGCCAACATCCCTATGTCTCAATATTGCAGAAGCTGGGTTATCAGCAGAGACACCAGCAAATACTGTGTCATTTAGCCTAAATTTCTGAGAAAGGAATTTTGTTGTCCCATGTTTGTGTTAAAATGTAGTAGCAAATTGTGTAAAACTTTGAGGAAATTATTCTGCAGTTGCTGGCCATTTTATCTAGTTTAATAAACTAGTTGATTATTAGATCTGACATACTGTACACTCTGCAAGTTTTCCTATTTGCCCTATTACCAAGTATGAATTCATTTCTCAGTATAGTCCTTTTCAGATTCGTTTTACTCTTCTACTTTTCATTTATCTGCTGTCAATGTCAAAGGTAGATGTGCCTCATGGTGAGCATGAAGAAGCTGAAAAAGCATAACTACTTACCTTTAAAGTAACTTGATTCCTTATTTCATGCAAGCGATGGCAGAATAGTTTGACCCTGCTCTCAGAATCAGAAGCTGTATATGTAACTTGTAAACTCAGCACCTGCACTTGCAATATATGCAATATGTGTATGCATATCTAGCTGAGGGTGACATTAAGCCCTCGGGGTCTTATTTGTTTGACAGCACAGCAAGGATGCATAAGGAAACAGAACTGTTACCAAAAGTAAATCGGATTTTATGAGGATGAACTATGTGATGTGCCTCTTCAGCCAATACATGACGAACTTCCACTTCCCATGCTTTTAATGCAGCGCTTTGGACCATCACTAAATTCACTCAAAACATATAAAGAAAATCTTTAGAAACTCCTACTTGTTGGAGAAAAATGGAATCCAGGAAATAGTGAAAATTATTTAATGTGAACACAAAAGGTAACAGATTTTAAACATTTACCTTGTACTGAAAAGATCTGTTTCCTGTATAGTTGCCATTCATATTTCTGCAAACTAAACATCTTTAAAAATATTTTTAGTTTTTTCAGACTAAACAGACTAATACGTTAAAACAGTTTTTAACTATATAAGAGGCCAGCGGAAACTGCATAATAGTCCCCTCTGCTTCATAAAATGAACACCACAGGCCAGATCCGCCTCTGATACAAACCAAAATCATAGCTATGCTGATTTACACCAGCTGAGGATCTGGCTCTGCCTTTTGAATCACGTCTTCTGTTTTGCAGTGGCAGTTAAAATGTATTTTTTTTTTTTAGAATTAGATTACAATTGACTGAATGCTCTGCATCAGACAAAATTCAGAGCTTCTTTCCCATTCTCTAATAAAAGGATAGCTGTACTGATTAAAAGTTTGTAGTTAGATAACCAGGGATGACATTTTTTGGCTCCCTTCACAGAGTTTTGTCTTCTGCTGATACCCATTCTTAGAAGATCTTATTCTGTTTTAGTTAAATAAAATCAAGTGTCCCTCTTTCCATGGCCCACTCAGTCTCTGCTCCTTTGCAGAATCTGCAAACATTGTTGGCAATGTTTTTAGCAAAGTGAGCACTTTTCTGAGATAATCAAACTCATATCACAAAACACCAAACTAATTTCACAATAGAATGTGGAACAAACATCAACTAGTAAACTCTGATAACTATCAACCTGCGCTGGATTTGAACTAGTGACCTATATCAAAAGTGAAAGCCTCTGTATCCCATTACTTCTGTCCTTTCTATTAAAGGGAAATACATTTTCTCATCAGCCTTTCTTCTTCTGCATCTCTCCTCCCCAGACAAGATCTCTTTTTTTAGATATGAGTTAGATAAATGTGAAATAGAATAATTCTATCAATCTCCTACTTGTCCCATTCTGGCTGCTGCCCTTTGCACAAACAACTAAAAGTTTCAGTCCTAAGCACTGTAGAATGCTGCCTTGTTCTACAGATGAGCTCTGTCATGCAGTACTACAGTGGCACTAAAAATGGTATTCTGAGCTAAGATTTAGCAATGTTGATAGAAGAATGAAGGAGAGGCTATATTTCTTCTATATAACATTTTTTCTGAAGAAAGGACATCACCAATAGTATTGTAGAGCAAATTCAATGATGCCCTGCTTTCCTCAACCACACATTGATTATTGCCTTCTAAAATAAGGTCAGTCCACCTGTAATTTCTTTAACAATTTATTTTTTTATTTTTAAACTGATTGCATCTTAGCATTTTAAAATTATAAGGGGAACTTTTTTCAGCTAAACAGAAATTATGCTACAATTTCAATTATTCCTTGTTGAAAGATGGGTACTGTGGGTGGTATTAAAGTCTGGCATTAAAATCTCTTTGCAGTTGGTAAATTACTGCAGAATTTCAGTTGTAAGTATGGCAGTACTAGAAAAAATGCTGTAATGGTAAATACTGTGGTGTAGTAATCACATGGGACTTATTTGCTTCTTGGAGTATAACTCCCATTGAAATCAACAGAATTTATTAGCATCCTTTGAAGGAAAAGTGTTCTGAGATTTTAATAGCACTGACTGTACAGCTAACTGATGGGCACTCTCTTCTGACTGCATGAAGAGTTCACCTTGTGGAGACACGTTGAGAACTATATGTACACGCCCAGATTTTTAAAAGGTATTGAGGCGTTATGGTGCTCAGTGTTGCAGCATCTCACTGATTTAGGAGCCTACATCTCATTTTCAAAAGGGATTTAGGCACTTAAGAGCCTAAATCCCATCAGTATCCCATGGGATTAAGCTCCTAAATGCTAAATCCCTTTTGAAAATGAGATTTAGGCTCCCAAATCAGTAAGATTTTGCAATGCTGAGCACCATAACGCCTCAATACCTTTAAAACTGTGGTCCATAGAGGCATGCTCTGGAGGTCATGTGACTTTTCAACAGGTGCCAAGTAATTATCTGCCATGACAGTTCCTGTGGTGGAATCCCAATGGCTGCTGTAGAAATTGTCATTTCTTTTGCTGTTATATGCATGGATATAATCCCTCAATAAACTGAAGAAGTGAGCCTTTTTATTTTGATTTCTCCATATACTATAAATAATGTACATGGTACTCAGCGTTGCAAAAGCTTACTGATTTGGGAGCCTAAATCTCATTTTCAAAAGGGATTTAGCATTTAGGAGCTTAATCCCATGGAATACTGATGGGATTTAGGCTCTTAACGCCTCTGTATCCCATTACTTCTGTCCTTTCTATTGAAGGGAAATACATTTTCTCATCAGCCTTTCTTCTTCTGCATCTCTCCTCCCCAGACAAGATCTCTTTTTAGGTATGAGTTAGATAAATGTGAAATAGAATAATTCTATCAATCTCCTACTTGTCCCATTCTGGCTGCTGCCCTTTGCACAAACAACTAAAAGTTTCAGTCCTAAGCACTGTAGAATGCTGCCTTGTTCTACAGATGAGCTCTGTCATGCAGTACTACAGTGGCACTAAAAAATGGCATTTTGATCTAGGTATTAGCAACGTTGATAGAAGAATGAAGGAGAGGCTATATTATCTGCCGGGTAGTCCTAGGCATCTATATAATAAAGTTGTGGCCTGATTAAAATCCAAACCAAGTGATATGATATGGATTTTATATTATTTTAAACTTAATCTGTGGCAGCTTTGGTGCAACATTTATTCACAGAAAATCAATAGGGAAAAAAAACTAAGCTGATAAATAAAATACTAATAATATTAACAATAAATAAATGCAAACTGGTGGAAAAAATTCTGGTTAAATAATACTAATAGCTAATTACTTTAACTCAGAGAATTTACTGTAATATATTTTAAAATTAGCCCTCTGCACACTCAGAGAAAACAAAACAACTCTCCCAGACTACTATTTAAAGCAAAATAAACAAGTGCAGATCAAAACTAAGTACACCTTTTTCCCCTAGCCAATCAAGCCTATATTTCCCTTCCAGGCAAATCAAAACCCAATCAAATACATACAATCTGAAAATTCAAAACATTTTTAAAGCTGTTTCTTTCGGGGGGGTGGGGGGAGGGGGAGGTTACTCTTCATGTGACTGTTGTGCACCCACATGAGCCACAGTCTGTGTTAGAGTAATAAAAGCAACTTGGCTCTTAACTAAACCAACTGCCAATTAATACAAAAACACCAAAAATAAAGAACTGACAATAAAGCACAAAACCAGCATTTGACTGGAAGCAAAAATCAAGATGTAAATACACGTGCAGTAAAACCTGCCTTAGCGACCACCTCTGAAGAGTGATCACCTGTCTCGAGCAACTGCTTGCAGAGGCCACGGGACTTTTTCCCATATAATTTAACTGTGAAGAAACTGTGAAGAGCCATCAACTTTGACGAGCAACCATATTTTCTTACTCCCTTCAGAGCCAGGTGTCAGGCCAGCAGCTGCCACTCTCTGCTCTGCATTCAGAGCTGGGCAGCTGGAAAGCAGGAGGCTGGGCACCCAGCTCTGGACACCCCGTCTCCTTATAATTTTTGTTGCCCGCTGCTGGACTCTCTCCAATTTGTCCTCATCCCTTCTGTAGTGGGGGGACCCAAAACTGGACGCAATACTCCAGGTGTGGCCTCACCAGGGCCGAATAGAGGTGAATAATTACTTCCCTCGAACTGCTGGCAATGCTCCTACTAATACAACCCAATATGCTGTTGGCCTTCTTGGAGACGAGGCACACTGCTGACTCATATCCAGCTTCTCATCCACTGTAATCCCTAGGTCCTTTTCTGAAGAACTTCTGCTTAGGTAGTCGGTCCCCAGCCTGTAGTGCTGCATGGGATTCTTCCTTTGTAAGAGCAAGACTCTGCACTTGTCCTTGTTGAACCACATCAGATTTCTTTGGCCCAATCCTCCAATTTGTCTATGTCACTCTGGACCCTATCCCTACCCTCCAGCATATCTACCTCTCCCCGCAGCTTACTGTCATCTGCAAACTTGCTGAGGGTGCAATTAATCCCATCATCCAGATCATCAATAAAGATGTTGAACAAAACTGGCCACAGGACTGATCCCTGCAGCACTTAGCTTGATACTGGCTGCCAACTAGACATCGAGTCGTTGATCACTACCTGTTGAGCCTGACAATCTAGCTAGCTTTCTATCCACCTTATAGTCCATTCATCCAATCCATACTTTTTTATTTGTTGGCAGGAATACTGTGGGAGATCGTATCAAAAGCTTTGCTAAAGTCAAGATATATCAAATCCACTGCTTTCCCCATATCCACAGAGCCAGTTATCTCACCATAAAAATCAATCAGGTTGGTCTGGCATGACTTGCCCTTGGTGAATCCATTTTGACTGTTCTTGATCATCTTCCTCTCCTCCAAGTGCTTCAAAATGGATTCCTTGAGGACCTGCTCCATGATTTTTCCAGGGACTGAAGTGAGGCTGATCAGTCTGTAGTTCTCTGGGTTCTCTTTCTTCCCTTTTTAAAATATGGGCACTATATTTGCCTTTTTCCAATTGTCCAGGACCTCCCCCAGTCGCCATGAATTTTCAAAGATAATGGCCAATGGCTCTGCAATCACAACAGCCAACTCCCTCAGCTCCCTTGGATGCATTAGATTTGGACCCATGGACTTCTGCACATCCATCTTTTCTAAATACTCCTTAACCTGTTCTTTCATCACTGAGGGCTGCTCACCTCCTCCCCATACTGTGTTGCCCAGTGCAGCAGTCTGGGAACTGACCTTGTCTATGAAGACCGAGGCAAAAAAAGCATTGAGGACTTCAGATTTTTCCACATCATCTGTCACTATGTTGCCTCCCCCATTCAGTAAGGGTCCCACACTTTCCCTGACCTTCTTCTTGTTGCTAACATACCTGTAAAAACCCTTCTTGTTACCCTTCACATCCCTTGCTAGCTGCAACTCCAATTGTGCCTTGGCCTTCCTGATTACACCCTTGCATGCTCTAGCATGCTCTATTTTTATACTGCTTCCTAGTCATCTGTCCAAATTTCTACTTCTTGTAAGCTTCCTTTTTTAGTTTAAGCTCATTGAAGATTTCACTTTAAGCCAAACTGGTCACCTGCCATATTTGCTGTTCTTTCTGCACTTCCCAATGGTTTGTTCCTGCACCCTCAGTAAGGCTTATTTAAAATACAGCCACCTCTCCTGAACTCCTTTCCCCGTCATATTAGCTTCCCAGGGGATCCGGCCCATCAGTTCCCTAAGGGAGTCTAAGTCTGCTTTTCTGAAGTCTGTATTTTGTTACTCTACTTCCTTTTGGGAGGATGCTGAACTCAACCATCTCATGGTCACGGCTGCTTAGGTTGCCACCCACTTCCACTTCCCCTACCAATTCTTCCCTTTTTGTAAGCAGCAGTTCAAGAGGAGCATGGTCCCTAGTCAGTTGCTCCAGAACTTGTACCAGGAAGTTGTCCCCAACACTTTCCAAAAACTTCCTGGATTGTCTGTGCTTTCCTGTATTGCTCTCCCAGCAGGTGTCAGGGTGATTGAAGTCTCCCATTAGAACCAGGGCCTGTGATCTGGAGACTTCAGTTAGTTGTCTGAAGAAAGCCTCATCTACCTCATCCTTCTGATCCAGTGGTCTATAGCACACACCCACCATGACATCACCCTTGTTACTCTCACCTCTAAACTTAACCCAAAGACTGTCAGGCTTTTCTCCAGTTTCAAACTGGAGCTCTGAGCAATCATACCACTCTCTTACATACAATGCAACTCCTCCACCTTTCCTCCCTGACCTGTCCTTCCTGAACAGTGTGTCAGTCATGTGAACTGCCCACCAAGTTTCTGTTTTTCCAGTCACATCATAATTCCTTGATTGTTCCAGGACTTCCAATTCTTCCTGCTTGTTTCCCAGGCTTCTTGCGTTCGTGTACATGCACCTAAGACAACTAGCTGATTGCCCTACTTTCTCAGTATGAATCAGGAGGCTTCCCTCTTCTTGGTGTTTCCTCCTGGTATCCCATTCACCCACTTACCTCTGGGTTTAGGTCACCATCCCCCGGCGAACCTAGTTTAAAGCTCTCTTCATTAGGTTAGCAAGCCTGCCTGCAAAGATGCTCTTCCCTCTCTTCATTAGGTGTATCCCATTTCTTCCTAGAAATTCTTCTTCCAGGAACAAAATCCCATGGTCAAAAAATCCAAAACCCTCTCTCCGACATCACCTCGTAACCACGCATTCACCTCCACAATTCGCCAGTCCCTACCTGGGCCTTTTCCTTCAACAGGGAAGATGGACGAGAACACGACTTGAGCCTCAAACTCCTTTATCCTTCTTCCCAGAGCCACATAGTCTGCAGTGATCCATTCAAGGTCATTCTTGGCAGTATCATTGGTGCCCACATGGAGTAGGAAGGTGAGCAGTCTGAGGTCTTGAGCAAACACTCCCTCACAACCTGGATTCTAGCTCCAGGCAAATAGCACACTTCTCGAGTTTCCCAGTCTGGTCAGCAGATGGATGACTCCCTCTGCCTTAGGAGGGAGTCCCTGACCACCACCACCCATCTCCTCCTCTTGGGAGTGGTAGTCATGGAACCCCCATCCCTAGGACAATGCATCCCATGCCTTCCGGCCGATGGGGTCTCCTTCTGATACCTTCCCTCAGGGGGCTTTTCCAAATCCTTCTCCATGGTAGTACCTGTGCAGAGAGCCTGGAAACAGCTATGCACCTCTATCTGCATTGGGGGTACATAGGTTCTCCTCTGTCTTCCTCTGGAGGTCACATGCTGCCAATATTCTTCCCCACTCTGCTCTGCACTCTCTGTTTCTTCAGCATGTTTTGCTTCCAGAACAAATACTGACTTCTATCCAGAAAATCTTCATTTTCTCTGACTCAACACAGGGTTGATATGTGGTACTCTAGTCCTCTAACCATCTTTTCCAATATGCAGACCAGCTTGCACTTCACACAGATGAAGTCACGTCTGTCCTCTGGGAGAAAGAAAAACATGGCACATTTTGAGCAGGTCACTATAGCTGATCGCTCACTATCTATGTCTTCCTTCTAAGAGGCTCATCAGATGCTGCTCACAGGAGCCTGAAAGACAAACTACACTCTTTGTGAACTCTCCACAGGAGGGTTCCCAGGCACACTCCCTCTGTTTGCCTGTCCTCTGTTCACTCAGTTCACAACTGGCTGCCTTTTTATAAGGCTGCTGGTTTGAAGCAGGTGGCCTGGCTCAAAGCTTTCCCTCCCATCAACCACTCAAGGCCCACCTGGAAAAAAGCACTTCCAATTCACACTTTTCAATCAAACACCCACATGGTCAAACAGTCACACTATTCAAACAAACAAGCACACAATCAAACAAATTATCTCAGCAGACAGACACTCGAATATTCACCACACCAGCTCACAATACAGCCCCCTAATGCAGCACTCACCTTAGCTCCACAAGACATGTTCTTGTCTAGGGGAGAGCAGGGGATGGGGGTAACAGAGCCGTGCTTGGGGCAGCCACCCGCTTCAGTCCCCAGCAGCAAGCAGAGCTGCTGCCACCTGCACCCTGATTAAAGGGCTCAGTGAAGCCCAGCCCCTTGAGGGCCCATCTCAGCGTGCACCCCATATGGGGGAGGAGCACCATGCCCCCTGATTCCAAGGACATGCTTTCCCCAGGGGAGAACAGGGCAACAGCAGATGGGACCAGTCAGCCTGGACTTAGGCAGCAAGTGTCTTACGCCCCATATTGCAAAACACACCTCATGGATCCCCAAAATATGACCCCAAGCCAACCATTCACACCACCCCTACTCTAAAATATCCATCTCCACACCCCTATTACCACCTACCAGGACCCAGTTCTCCATACACCCCCAAGTTACACCCACCTACACCCCATACACCCCCAAGTCACAACCACCAGAACCCAGACCTCTGTATATCCCCATTACCATCCCCACACCCCAAGTCACACCCACCCTCAATGCAGCCCTCATCCCCACAAGAACCCCATTCACACCCACCCACCCCTGAGCACTCCTCAGAACTCCAGTGCCCCTCACAATCCATGTGCCTCTGCCAACCCATCCACTCTCTGTCCCCTCACCTCCGCCCCCTAAAAGAACCTGTACATCCTAGACACACATCCTCAGCTCATCATACAGTTCAGAACCTTAGCCCCTCATAGGCAGCCAGCCTACAGAACCCCCCCACACACCCTGCCCATATCCAGACTCCCACCCCTGGCTCACGCAGCTTCTACACCACCTAGGACCCTCTATAACTTACCCTCCCTCCAGCACCTGTCAAGGCAGCTATCTTTAGCCATGTCTGTGACATTGGAGCCAAACCTGGCTCAATAATGTCGTGGTAGGAGGTGGGGAACCCCTCCAACAACCTTATCAGAGACACAATGTAGCCAACTGTTCCAAAGAGACACACTGAAACTCTCTCCCATTTGCCTATCACACCTCCCTGGTCTCCGATTAGTGTGCAACAGAACATCCTGCCTCCCCCTGTTGCACTTGAGACATCCAAGCCAGCATGGCTTCCTCCCGGGAAGGGTGTTTAAATGTGCATCCCCTGGTCACTGATTGGCCCGTGCGAAAAGCAGCTGGGGCTATGATTGGTTGGTCACTTTGAAATGATTTGTCACCTAGTAACATAACACTGCTCTGTCTGAGCGTCAACTAGGGGGAAAGCTGGTTACTGCAATGCTGGCTGACTGAAAGACGAGAGAAGGGGAAGGAGCAAAGTCATTTAATACTTTATATTTCAAATGCTTTAATTGTTTTCCTTTCTTTTCTGTGTCTTTAGAAAGGTTTAAATGTTTTAATGGTATGTTTTCCATGGTACTAAGCAGGCTGACATCTCTGTATACCAAATAGTTTCAGCCAAAGCACCAATGGTCATTAATTGTACCCCAAATTAAGGAGCTAGAGTCCATTGCTAAATTATGCAATCTCCATCAGCCACCCAGAACTAGGTGCAAACTAGACCATAACCATGTTGAAAAAAAGAAAAAAAGAAAAAAAAGGAACAATCCTCCTGCACCATCTCCAATATCTACATGATTAAGTTTTTATTACTATTATTTGTATTACAATAGCACCTAGGGATCCAAACCAAGGTCAGGGCCCCGCATTGTGCTAGATGCTGTACAGTCTAAAAAGACAAGACACACAAAGGATGGGAGGTGAAACAGAGGTACAGAGGTTGTAGTGACTTGTGTAAAGTCACAGAAAAGGTTAGTAGTAGAGCTGGGAATAGAACTCAGCTCTGCTGATGCCCAGTTCTGTGCTCTAGAACGCGCCACTTTGTGGAGTCACATATAACTATACACAATTTTCAATATACAGTATAGTAAGTCTGGTCAGTTCATCTTATTGGAATCTTCCAGACTTTATACCAAAATCTTGGTAAAACATTTTGTAATATTGAAAGGGGATAAATCCTCTTGTATGGAACACTGTTGCCAGGAGCCTGCTTTTCAGGAATCAGGGTTGGTATGCTTCATAATCGTTACAAGCATATTAAGGACATGATTCTTCACTGCCTCATGTCACACGTAGTCATGTGCATGAGGCAGTGGACTGTGCCAAGTGATTGTAAAATGCTATATTCTGATTTGCTATTGATTCCACCCATTTTGCACAGATATAAGTGATTACAAAAGGTGTAAGGCCCTGAGTGTGCTAGAATAAGTCCTAACACCCTGAGGGAATGATGAACTAATATGTATCACTGTAATATTCCACTGATAGGTCATATAACACAGAAGACTTCTCATTTTAATATGATTTATTATTATTTAGAAAAGATCATTAAACCCCCTAACGAATAAAGCTAAACATTTATACACAATATATAGTCCCTGAACAATACAAGAGAACAGACACTGTATACTAAATAAAACAATTCAACACACAAAATTACACTCACATTTCCAAATTCTTCATCCTGGATATATATACAAATTAGGGCAGTCCACTAGGCCTCTACTCATAGCCTGGTTTTGATGGTGGGCGGCTACACTCCCTCGCCTCCCTCTCCCCCTCCCTTTCCCTCTGCCCCTTCTCCTCTCTGGTGATTGTATCTGACACTGAGCTATTTCACTAATTAACTCCCTTTCCACTTCTGTTACCATTCTCCTGACTCTGCCTGACCCTGCCCAGAGTGGGGGAAGGGGGAGATTGCCCCCTTCTCCTGGCTCTCACTGTCCTGCACCCACATGGAGCCATGTCGCCTGGTGTGGCGGAGTCCGCCATTCCCTGCTGCTATTTTGCCTGCTCCGTGGACAAGGGCTTCTCCCACCTGGGCTTTCCCATTTTCAACCCTTCTGCCCTTCTGGACCCCAGGGATGAGTTAGCATCAACACACTGACCCATTCCCCCCTTTTGCAGCAGCTTCTGACCTTTCTCTCCCACCCATAGACCACTGTTCCTTTTCCCTCAGCCAGCTGGACAACCTCCCACCCACTTAAAGGTGTGGTGAGGTCCATCTTTTCAGTTATAAAGATTTTAATTTATCCTGAGCCTCCATTAGTTCATCACAATTTTCTTCAATACCGATGTTCTACATTTTATGCTGCATTTATAACAACTCATTTTCTCTTCTAACTTAAGATTTCTTTCTTTTTTCTAGCGCATTTCCTATGGGGTGCTTTCTAAATTCACTTGTCCTTCAGTCCTGCTTTAGTGGCATCCCAAAGTCCTTTTTCAGAATATTAGTCTCATGATTGTCATTAAATCTCAAATATACCTCCCACATTCCACCATTCCACTGATTCATCTACAGCTGCTAGGTGTGATAGCAAAAATCAACAGATATTGTAGGAACAGAAATTGGAACAGATAAGGCCATCTTTTCTGTATTTTATCTGTGTTGGTGGTCTCTATTAAGGAAATATAAAAACTCACATAAAACAGGCCAATTGTGCAATAATCCACCACACAGACATTTTTCCTCACCCTACCTAGTGACCAATTTAAATACTCTGAAAGATAATAAGAAATTAACACACAACAAGGCGCCAATTGAAATCTAGGGTCACAAGGTGGAGCTATTAATAGTAAATGTCATTACTTTATGTCAGTGGTAGGCAACCTGCGGCTCGCGGGCTGCATGCGGCTGATCAGGGTAATCTGTTGGTGGGCCAGACAGTTTGTTTACATGTTCATGGCCGCCTGCAGCTCCCATTGGCTGGGAACGGCGAACCACGGCCACTGGGAGCTGCAGACAACCATGCAAATGTAAACAAACTGTCTGGCCGCCTGCCAGCAGATTACTCTGATGAGCTGCGTGCTGCCCACAGAACGCAGGTTGCCCACCACTGTTTTATGTCAATCTGAGTGTAACATAAAAGAGGTCAGCATATGATCATTCATTCATATTTAGACTAAAAACAAAGTACATCTACCACCATTATTTTTGTCCCTCCATATTTGTAATTTAGATCAATAATTTAGATCAATAAGTATTTGTTTTTATCTCCACTGTCTTAGGAGAGAATTTCCATAAAAGATGTGATTTACCATCTAGGAAAAGAATAATGTTCTTTCCCCATACCCAACAAAAACTCCCTTTTGCTCATGCAAACCAATAGTGGAAAGGAGCTGTGTATCTTTAGTGGAACTGTGAAAAAAAAAAACTGGAACATAGACATTTGCAATTATAACCACCTGTTCCCTCAATTTACTCACGAAATGATAATTCCCTCCAGATTTTCCCAGAAACTATTTGCATAAACTATAAGAAGCTCAGCTGCTGAACAAAATGGCAACTCCCACTATTTTCCACTGTGCAATAAGAACATACTTCATGACATTCCTCTAACTCCATGTAATGCTCAAATGCCTTTATTTAGAACCCAATTCTGCCACCCTTTCTGAGTTAAGTAGCACCTTATTGTACTCATTTCTCTAGTGCCAGCTTCTCAGCTGCGGCAAACAGGTATGCCAATTTACATCAGCTATGAGGCTGGCCCTGGATTTCAATCCACTATTCACAGAGTAAGATTCTGTTTCACATGAAAAGGGTAAGAGAACTGGGCCTATAAGTCTTGTATTTATATTTATGGTATATAATTTTATTTTATTTAAAATAGAACAAAAATAATAATAAGAGACAGAAAAGATAGGGTACTTAGGGATGCAAATTATTGATAAAGACAAGAAATATTGGAAAAGAAATACAAAAAGGTATGGATACATGTAACTAAATTATGTTTAAGTTTAGTTAAATGTATTCACTCTACTGTAATAGCAAAAATGTGAGAATACAACTTTTTCAATAGCTAACCAGCTCTCTAACAAACTACTTCACCCTTGGTACATTAAAATAATTAACATGAACTATTATCACAATGGTGTAAGCTCATATCACATGAAACTGCCCTCTAAAGAATGTAAGATCTCTTTTCCTATAAGCAAACAACTTGGATCAGGCGGCAAAGAAAACAAATAGCAGCACAAATGAACATTCTACCCATAAAGGTATATTACTGGCCTGATCGAAAGCCTGCTGAAGTCAATGGGAATTTTTCAGACCCTAAAGCCTGAAATTACAACCTGAGGTGCCCATCACATATAATAAGTAACAAAACTTTTCCAATTATTTAAGTAACCATAATTTGCAGCCACTGCTCCTCACAATATATTCTCTTCATTCGTCATAAAGATTAAGATTATACTTGGAGAGGAATACAGAAAGCTCTAGAAATTTTAAATACACAGGAACAAGATGATACCAAAGGAGCATATAATTTGGAAAGTGACCAAAATTAAACTGGGACATCCTATTTCTGAAAGATTAAAATGATGCACCAAAATAAACACCTCACGATATAAGTCTGTCTTCAGGAAGAAATGTGAAAACAAATAGAACACATTCAAAATATTTCACAGACAAATATTTCTCAAACATTGACTGCACTATGATATTTTGGGTCTTGGCTCTGTAGTCAGTTTGTCTGGAACAATCTTATGCTTTAGATGATCCTTCTCAGGCCAGAAATCCACCCAGTTTATGCATCTGATTATTCACCACTCTGCTTGTGTAAATGGGAGCAAAACAACAAACAATTGTTTTCAGTCCACACACATTCAGCAAATCTGGGACCCAGCCTATGTTGTCCTTTTTAACGGTTTTCCAATCAAATTGGGGTTTGCAGGAGGGCAAAACAGAACATCAAATGACTAAATACTCAATTTTCAAAGGTGATCTTTACATTTGTGATGCAATTATGTGCATGGCAATATTTACTGACTTAGGAAGCCACATGCTTCTACCTACACAATTTACATAGTTGTGTTGCATGTGCATGTGCATGCAAAACTGCAAATGCAACTTTAGAGGATAAGTGGAGTCCTCTTCAAAGATATGGACCAAGGAGTCCTAACTGCCTCTCCTTTGGGTCATTTATAAAAGGCGTCCTTTGTCCATGTAGACTGGAATTTTCAAAAGGAGCCTAAGCAAGTTTGAAATTCAGTGGAATTAGGTTGCTTAACTTCCTTATGCTCAATTGAAAATCAAAGTCATAATGAAGAAAACAGACACTATGTCTCATCTAAAACTCACTGAATTCAATTAGGCCCATTGTTTGGGAATGTAATTGTTAAAAGTCTTTGAACATAATAAGCAATGGGTTGTTTGTAGCTCAAGGTCTGGTATTGTTTAATATTTTGAAGAGTATTATTAAAAAGCATACCATATTATCACCTTCCCACACTTCAGGGGTAGGAGAATTCCTAGACATAATTGTCAGATCTCTCATTGTTTCTATCTTTAGTTCAGTGGTGATATTTCCCTGGTATGACCAACCATTCTGTCTGTCTTCCAGATCATTATATTCAGGTCTCTCCTCTCATAGGATTCTTCTGAAAATTATTACAGGTATTTTTAAAGTTATATTCATTTCTGCACAAAGGGAAGCCATAACTGCCCCTCAGATCACCTGCAAAATGCAGTTCAAATTACAAAATTCTGCATCCATTTGTGTTGTGACTCAAAGAATAGTTTCTCCTCCATATCAGAGGTTCAGTGCAAGCCAGTGGGGTCAGGTTCTTTTTTTTTTTTTGGCATAGTCATCTTGTATAGGATTAGTCCTTCTACATTTTGGCCAGCTTGTTCTGCACGTACATTCTTTTTTAAAAAGTCACTCTTACTATTGTAGTGTAAAGACTGAGAAGCTCAAAAGACTACATCCTAACTCATAGCTGGGATTCTCCCAGTAGAATAATTTGATTCAGGTGGGTTGCACTCTGGGCTTCAATTTTTCTAAACTGTTGTTATGGCAGATTGATAGAATCTGGATTTGGATATAATTAGAGCAGAGTGAAATCTGGAATTTCTGTTCTGTTGAAAATTCTGACATTTCAATTTTTGTTTTCTCCCAAATTGGGATGAAAAGTTGAAATTTAGAATTTTTGCCTGGAGCAAAAATTAAAAAAAAAGAAGTTGAAATATTTTGTTTCTATGTTTTTCCTCCAAACTAAACATTTTGACATTCAAAAAATCAAAATGTTTCATTTCAATTTATCAAACTGACCCACCATGAAACTGTTTTTTCTCATTGTGGCACATTTCCTCATGGGAATGGTAGTTTGGGAGCCTGACGTCCACACTGTCCCTTACGGCTAAGATCCCTGGCCAGACTACACCTCTCATGATGCACCAATCACTCAGCTCCCACGATGAACCACTCAGAGCCTGGTCAGAGGGAAATCTGCTATACATTAGAGAAGATATACTTTTCCAAGGAGTTCAGTCCAGAGGAGAGAATGGGTGCTCATACTAGAACTTCCAGAAGACAGTGTGCTGATAGGGAAATGCAGCGTGCTGTAATATTGAAATGATTCAGAATTAAATATTTCAGGTCAATTTGACAAATGAAATATTCTGATTCAGGACAAACTAACCCAAAGCATAATATTTCATTCTGATTTCATGATGGAAAATCAAAAGCTTTTCAGAAAAATTTAGATTTTCCTACAGAAAATTTTGATTTTATGGAAACTGCATTTTCCACTGGAAAATCATGCTGATGGAAAATTCCTGACCTTCTCTAGAGGTAAGTAGGTTCATTTCGGTTTTTCTAGCACTATTCTAGAGAAAAGTAATTGCATTCCTTTGCCAAGAATGCCCATTCCAATTGACACAAATCTCCCAGTTATCTAGATATATCACCCCACTTCTGTTAGTGGTACTGGTCATTGTCCACCGCCTTCATCTAAGGAAAGAGGCTTCTTTTAATCCCAATCCTAATTGTTTCTGTTGGTGATGTGATATTATGTTGCTCAGCACCTGCCCATGGAAAATCCCATCCAAAAAGATTAGGAATCAGAACATGCTTTTGTGCACTCTATAAAGAACTCTGGGTTCTTTTCCTAGTTGAGTGCTTTATGTAGCTATCAGAAACGACATCCTTCGGTATTTTTAGAGTAGAGAACAAAATAACCGAACAGATCTCAAAATGAAATCAACCAGCAGGAGCTGGCTATTATTTGATCATCAATTTAACTTATTGTGTAGTTTGGTCACTCTTCTTGCTTGCATTAGCTACAAGACAGATTAGTAGGAAGTTCCTCGTGCAGTGCAAGGAGCAGCCAATGAGTTGAACAGGATGTTAAAAATCAAAGTATGAGACTTTGTAGAGGTAGGAGGTCCTGCTTTAGCAATCAGATTTATTTACTCTGTATTGTGGGTCAGGCGATACAGTAGCTCATACTAAGAGCTGTGTATGCTGTGTACTCTCAGGATATACTGCCTCAGTGATTGTAGACATAAAGTGCCACCTGATGAAATCGTACATTGTAAAATTAAGTGGCAAGATGTCAAGAAAACTGCAGGGTTTTATAATAACTTTTGCTTATTTTTTCATCAGTCGTAGCCACAGATTGCAGGTGATTTTGTTTTATTTTTTAAGGGGAATTATCATTGCCCTATATCATTATGTCAGGCACTTGAGTTATATGTGAGAGAAAGTGGGGTTGCAGATGGAAAAACAAGCCTACAGCATCGGGCTGTGGAGATGAGCCTGCTAAATTAAATAACGAGCAAACAGCCAAACATACAAAACACGTTGAAACAATGTATAATATTTGTGCAGGGGTAATTTTTCTGATGTTCTATTTTTAGTCAAAGAAGTTAAGAGTGCCTGAGGCACCCATTTGGAGCATGCTTGTCTCTGAGGCCCTCATATGTGTTCCATGTAACAATGCCTCCCTGCAGAAAGCCATTTGCATTACACATTTTTTCATCTTGAAGTGATAAAGCATCATCATTAGATAAATTAGTGCTTTTTAAAACATTGCTTTTATTTCTCTCCAGAGGGTTCAGCTAGCTGTAGTTTGGAAAGGGAAATCCTCAGAACAACAGCTCTGTTTTCCTTCCCCACTAACAAATATCTGATAGACTGATAATCAACAGATATTTCAATTTATGCCAAAACAGCCAACAGACCTCTAGCAAACCCCCAATGACATTTAATGGGGAGAGATGTGATGGAGTATTTACATTACATGTGGCACCACCCACAGAATGGCTAGCCTCTTTCTCTCTGAACCACCCAAACTGCATTCAGACAGCATAGCTAGCTGGGCCCGCTTCTATCATTGGAGTACCCAATGCTTTATCAGGGGTACATAGTAGCGTCCTATTAGGCCAGGGGTTCCCAAACTTGGTTCGTGGCTTGTTCAGGGTCAGCCCCTGGAGGGCTGCAAGATGCTTTGTTTACGTGAGCATCCACAGGTACGGATGCTCACAGCTCCCAGCGGCCACAGTTCACTATTCCCAGCCAAAAGAAGCTGCAGGAAGCAGTGCGGGCAGGGCCACTGCTTCCCTCTGCTCCCATTGGCCGGGAACGGCAAACTGCGGCCACTGGGAGCTGCTAGCAGCTGTACCTGTGGATGCTCAAGTAAATAAAGCTTACTCTGAACAAGCCACGAACCAAGTTTGGGAAACCCTGTATTAGACAAAATAAAATATTGAAATAAAAAAAAAATCTCTGTTAATTTTAATGAAGATAACACCCCTTCCCTACTTCCTTTGGGAATATTTCTGCCCCTTTGGAGGCAGGAGAGGCTGCAGTTTTTCATAGTCCTTGTGCAGCATTGTGAAGGGCAAGCACAGGTGGGAGGAAAGAGCCACTGTCCAGAATATTAGCATCTCCACTGATGGCAGGTAGCCAATTGCCTCTCTGTATCTATGGCTTTGTGTACACTACCTCTTTTGTCAGTATAACTTATGTCAGTCAGGGGTGTGAAGAAGCCACCCCCAGCCCCAGCAACATAAATTATACTTATCTAAGCGCCAGTGTGGACAGCTTCTCCCATCGGCATAGCTACCGCCACTCATTCAGGGTGGATTAATGAAGTCGACTGTAGAGCGCTCTCTTGTTGGCTTAGAGCGGCTACACTAGAGAGTTTACAGCAGTGCCACTGTAAGCTCTCTAGTGTAGCCATAGCCTATGCTTCTAAAGGGGGATTTTAACAGACGCAGGTTAACTCTGCGATGGCAGTATGACCCCTGCTGGAGATGTGCAGCCATCAAAGAAGAGGGCCAGAACAGCAATCATAGCTTTAGTGGAGTGACACCAATGGACCCTTGTGTCATTTCTGCTCCCAGATTGGGCAATAGCTGTTTAATCAGGAGAATAAGAAAGGAAGCTCCTGGGGTTTCATTATATTGTATAATTAATGTGTTGTTATGGGGCCTAGAGCCTTGGACATTTTGTCATTTTAAATCTAAAAATGTAATTACATTCTAACACTTGTATTGATGCACTTTTCCACTTGCAGATTATCCTCTTTTATATAGTATCTTCCTGTGCACACATACATAATCATGCTGAGTATGTTGTTGACACCCAAAAATGACAAAAGTACAGAAAAAAACCCAAACCCATAAATGTTTTAAAGTAGCTGTTTTGAGCAGTCCTAGGTAGGGCTCACATTTTATAATTCTTGGTGCTTCCTCTTCCATGGATTGGCCTTAAAAAGCAGCACTAAATACAGAAGAGAAGAAAAGAGCTTTGTAGTGCAGTGCAGGTAGCAGCAGGAATTTGATTGTGACTAAGAGTGTCAGAGGCCAGTCAAAATGAATGCTAGCAGTTTAACTTCACTACAAAACAGGATTGAAATCAGTGTGCTAGAAATATCAATGACCTTTTGTATGCTGTAATATTCCCTAAACTTCCATGTTCTAGAGATGATGTTCATCTGATGAAGTGAGCTGTAGCTCACGAAAGCTTATGCTCAAATAAATTGGTTAGTCTCTAAGGTGCCACAAGTACTCCTTTTCTTTTTGCGAATACAGACTAACACGGCTGTTACTCTGAAACCTGTCATCTGAATATTGTTACTGCACAGCATGCTGGGAGGGAGGATGAAAGCCAGCAATTAAACTAGGAATAATTAGTATTGATATAATCCACAATCTAGTTTAAAGCATACAATAATATCAGTGCATGCTGTCTCTTAAGGAGACAGAGTGATCACTGCTGGCAAAGAAACTTTACTGCTGCTGGCAGAGGAGCTGTATAAAGTAGGCAATTTCAATCAATTCCTGCTCTGTTCATTGATCTTCTGAACAAGAATGCAAACTAGCAGAATTCAGACCAAGTTTCTGGAATAATTTGTGGCCAGTCTTTGCAGCATTCTCTTCTACAGTTTGTCTCTCCTGACAGCCTCATGTTGGGGACTAGAGCTGGATTAATAATAATGGCCAAATAATCTCTTAAATGAATGTCCTGATATTTTTGAATAAATTATTTTAGGAATAATTTTTAAAAACATTTACATATGTAGAGCTCGGCTGATAATGCCAAACATTTATGAATTATTTATTTAACAAATTTCAGATTTTCAAATATATTTTTCAATAAGTATATTTTAAAATTTCCACCAGCTCTACTGAGAATCCCTTGAAAATCAGAGATTCCTCAGATATCCTCTAAACTAAAGTGTAGAAGGAAAGACATGCTAAACCCATAGTTCCCAATCTTTTTAGTACTGCCCGCTCCTCTAAAAATATTTTAAAACTTAGTGGCTCCCCACGACCAAACACCATTTTACTTTACTGACCTAGCACACTAGATTCAAGAGAGACACTATAATTTGGACAGTTGTGAAGCTTTATTCAACTATGTACAGTTTGTTTAAAATATAAAATCCATTTTAATCCATGGTGTTTTAAACTATAATTTGAAAATATGAATTGTTGGTGTTTGGACACAGACTACTATTTTAGTGAGATGAATGGGCCTATTAAATAAAAGTTCTTCAACTACTGTACCTGCTTTGAGAAATCTCACTTAACACAGAAGCTGAGCCATGTTGGCTATGTTTGTGGATTCATCAAATTGCAGTGCAAAATACTGACTTGCATCATGTTCTACCAACTGCTCCTGGATGTTTTCTGTAAGGTCATCAGTGTGTTGATGGCTTGTATTAGATGACATAGGAATGGTTTAAGTGCCAAGGCGGCTTCTTCCCAATTACAATTCTACATGTCTACTGCTGCTGGAAGTAAACGGGTCTCACCACTGACGTGCTTGTTGCATTTTGCAGTTTGTATGGGTACAACCTACTGTCTTTCTCAGCCTTTTCAAGGAACAGCTGCTTCTTTAACCATGGCTTTTTTTTTTGTTTTTTGCTGCTTTGATTCTGATTTCTGAAGTTGAAATTGAGGCTCTTGTTTACAAATTCTGGGTGTTTTATTTCTAAATATCTATGTAGTTTCCCTGGTCTCATACCTTAATTTATTAACACCTGGAAAAAGTGACACTTTGTCACTGTGCACTTTCCGCAGTAATATTGAGACACGGAAATCCCAACATAATGTAACTATTATCATATTGTCTCCACTTCTTCCTTTTCTGTTTAGCTTTATTAAAATCATCATCTTCATCAGCTGAACATTTGCTATGTGTAGATTTGGCACTTGTTAAAAATCATTCTATTATGAACGTAAGACACATCAGTTTCTCCCTCAGTCCCCTTCCCCTATCTGCTAATGTTGTAACTGCTTCCAGCACCGGGAGCCTCTCTGTGCCCTCTGCTCCAGAGGGGCTTTCAGTCAAGAGAGATCCTACTGAGTGCTGCCCTGAGCAGGGAGTCTCTTGGCTGAGGGCCCCCTGCAGGAGCAGATAACACTAAGTCTCTGAGGCCCGGCAGCAGCAGCAGCATAAGACACAGGCCCATATATAAAATGCAGATGATTTTAAGTCTAGCGTAACAGTCTTCTTGTTCGTAAAAAAAAGAAAAGGAAAACCGGGTCTAACGATTAAAAACTTTTTTCCCCCAAACAATCACAGCTGTCCCCATGAGCCGTGGCTCACAGCTGGGAAGCACTGTGCTATACAATTGTTTTTTAATTGGTTGCAAGGTCATTTCTTCTCAAAGAACATGGGGATCCATAAAACCTAAAAAAAGGCTATCTTTAAAGAAAAGACATGAACTTGGAAGAAGAAGGCCTGTCACTAAGGGGTGCCACATCCCCAAATCATTCTCATTATCTCCCTAACCAGAGCTCCCAGCATTGAGCAGGGTTTGTATAAACAACTTATCATTGCTGGCTTCCCAGCTGCAGGGGTGAATAAGTGGACTTGGTGAATCAAGCAGCAGGTGCAGAAATATGTTTGTTTAATATTATAATTTAGATACACTCCCTCATAAGGGACAGTATTATGAACATAGGAATTTGGAGAAGTGCCTTGGAGGCAGGGATTGGGAATTTAGCATGGCTGCATGCAGCACTTCACCAAAGCAGCTCTCCTGTTTGTTTTATTCCTTTCTCATTCACTGGTTTGTTGTTTAATGAACCCCAAGATGGTTACATGGTGTTGGAAGTGCTGAATGAGAAGGAAACTGCAATGATTTTCAAGTTAACACCTGTGTTTGCAACTGAAAGGAGAGACAAAGGGAGGCACCAGAGAAGCACATGGAGCATCAGGCTCAGAGGCTTTTGCGTGTATTTGGCGAGCACAATAGTAGATTGACTAGCTTAAGAAAGGGAAGAAGCCAAAAATGGCTGTGTTGCAGCCTCCTTCTAGGCTGCAATCGTCAGACAATGTTGCTGAGAACTGGAAAACATGCAGAGATTTGAATTGTATTTAGCACCCATAGGGGCAGAGGAAAAAATGATAAAATGAAATCATCAATTGTTTTGCATGTTGTTGGGGAGGAAGCATTGGATATTTTTAACAACTTTAAGTTTGAAGAAGGCGAAAGCATGAATTTAAGTAAAATACCCACTAAATTTGAGGAACACTGTATGCCAAAGAGGAATGAAACCTTTGAGAGACACATTTTTTTTTTACATGCAAAAAACTGATGACACCATGGAGCAATATGTCACAGAATTAAGGAAACTCAGTAAAACGTGACTTTGGTGAGCTGACAGAGTCTCTGGTCAGAGATAGAATCATTTGTGGCATTAAAGATAATGCGTTAAGAGACAGACTGCTCCATGAAGAAGACTTAATTTTAGTAAAACCTCTTCAAATATTCAGGGCAGCAGAAACTGTGAAAGCACAAGCCAAAGACCTAAATTCACCAGAAGGGGTTAACCATGTACCAATTATAAAAGAATACAGGCAGAATAGGTCAAATGAAAGAGTGGAACCACTTGCTATGAAAACCGCTGATAGAAGGAAGACCAGGTACAGTCAGTCATCTGGAAGACGTGGATCACAGCCTGTCCCCAAACAGTGTGTTGCCTTTGGTAAACTATGTCATAAATGTGGGGAAAATAACCATTTTGAAAAATCCTGCAAATCCCAAATGTGGAAAAGTCAACTGCATTCATTTAAAGACAATCTGGTTGAGGAATTTTTCATAGACGTATTGGGATCTAGTAAGCCCGACGAGAGCAATTAGATACTGCCTATGACAGTGAATGGAACAATTATTCCACTGAAAGTAGACACAGGAGCTCAGGCTAATATTCTGTCTGAACAAGATTATGAGAGGCTGAAAATAAGATCAAAAGTGGGACCAACAAAAATAAAAGTAACTGGTTATTCTGGAACAAATATACCAGTGAAGGGGAGGTGCATTGCTAGCATGAACCAAAAAACACCATGTACAGGCTCCCTTTCATTGTAGTGCCAAAGGAGGTGACACAAATTTTAGGCCTGGCTGCATGTGAGAAACTCAATCTGATAAAACAGGTGCTCTCACTACAAGATCATACTGAACCTGGCTATGCGGCACTCTTTCAGGAATATCATGACATATTTCAAGGGTTGGGTTGCTTGCAGGGAGAGCATACAATCCGGAGAAACAAGTAGGTCCCTCCAGTTATCTATCCATGTGGAAAAGTGCCATTTGCACTATGTGATGAACTCAAGGCTGAGCTTTCGAAGATGGAAGCAATGCAATTAATAGAAAAAAAATGAGAAGCCAACAGAATGGGTGAGCTCCCTAGTCATTATGGAGAAAAGTAACAGCCAGCTAGGCATATGCTTAGATCCCAGAGACCTCAATAAGGCTGTAAAAAGAGAACATTTCAAACTATCAACCAGAGACAAGATTATGGCTCAGTTTGCAAATGCTCAATATTTCAATAAATTGGATGCATTCTCAGGGTTTTGGCAGCTAAAATTAACTGAAGAAAGCTCAAAGTTATGCACATTTAACACCACATTTGGAAGATACAGATTTTGACACTTACCTTTTGGCATAGCTTCAGCACCAGAAGTGTACCACAAAGCCAACCATGCATATTATCTATGACATATTAATGGCATTGACACCTGACTGGATGACATTATCGTCTAGAGCTCAATGAAAGAGGAGCACGATCATAGACTTTGGAAAGGCCTGGATGCATCTAGAGCTGCAAACCTCAAACTAAATAGGGAGAAATGTGTTCTAGGGGTTACAGAACTGACCTTTACTTCCAATTGAGATGTAAAACCTGATAAGAGGAAGATTTTAAGCCATTTTTCCCAGTCAAAAAAAGATGCCCAATGGTTTCTGGGAATGGATAATTATCTTGGAAAATTCATACCTAATCTATCTACCAAAGCAGCATCTTAGAGAAAACTCTTAGAGAATAAAAAATGAATGGTATTGGGGTGCAGAACAGGAGGAATCATGCAAAGGTTTAAAACAACAATTGATACAAGAGCCAGTGTTGAAGTTCTATGCACCAGGAAGACCTATTAAAATTTCAGCAGATGCTTCACAGTCTGGGTTAGGTGTAGTGATTTTACAAAAGAATGAGGATTGTTGGCAACCAATGGCATATGCATCCAAATCACTGACTGAGGGAGAAAACAGACATGCACAGATCAAAAAGGAGCTTTTAGAAATATTGTTTGCTTGTGAAAGTGGCAGACAGTTGAAGTCGAAACAGAACATAAGCCCCGAATAGCATTATTTAGCAAACCGTTAAATAGCTGTATCTTAAGGATTCAAAGAATGAAGATAAAGCTGCAAAAATATGATTTGGTTGTGATCTACATGCCTGGCAAATTCATGCTTACTGCAGATACACTTTCCAGAGCTGTGGCTCACATGAAACCAGAGAAGACTTTGGAGACATAGATTCAATTCTATGTAGATTTGACTGTATAGTCAATTCCCATAGCTAACAACAGCAAATAAGAGAGGAAACGGAGAAAGATTAATCATTGGGAATCCTTAAAGAAGTGACAATTAAAGGGTGGCCTGAAGAAATAAGCAGCTGCTGTCCAAGTACGAGATACTATTGGAACTGTAGACATGAACTTACTGTGCTAGATGGAGTGATTTTCTAAAACAGTAAGATTGTAATTCCAATGAGTCTCTGAAGAGACATGCTACATAAGATCCATAAGGGTCACTTAGGAACTGAGAAGTGCAAACAATGAGCACGAAAGGTGTTGTATTGGCCGTGGATCAATCACAACATCACTAATGTGGTAGGAAACTGCTTTTCATGCTTGAAATACAAGCCATTCCAACAAGCAGAGCCACTGAGATCTCATCCAGTTCCATAAAGGCAACAATCAGTTGCACACACACAAAATGGAAAATGACTGCCTAGAAAGGAGTACTGCGGAAAGGGATCTCGGGATCATAGTGGACCAGAAGCTATATATGAGTCAACAGTGTAACACTGTTGCAAAAAAAGCGAACATCATTCAGGGCTGTATTAGCAGGAGTGTTCTAAGCAAGACACGAGAAGTAAATCTTCTGCTCTACTCTGTGCTGATTAGGCCTCAACTGCAGTGTTGTATCCAGTTCTGGGTGCCTCATTTCAGGAAAGATGTGGATAAATTTGAAGGAAGTCCAGAGACGAGCAACAAAAATCATTAAAGGTCTAGAAAACATGACCTATGATGGAAGATTGAAAAAATTGGGTTTGTTTAGTTTGGAAAAGAGAAGACTGAGTTTTCTAGTACATAGGAGGTTGTTACAAGGAGGATGGAGAAAAATTGTTCTTCTTAACCTCTGAGGATAGGACAAGAAGCAATGGGCTTAAATTGCAGAAAGGGAGGTTTAGGTTGGACATTAGGAAAAACTTCCTAACTGTCAGGGTGGTTAAGCACTGGAATAAATTGCCTAGGGAGGTTGTGGAATCTCCATCATTGGAGATTTTTAAGAGCAGGTGAGACAAACACCGGTCAGGAATGATCTAGATAATCCTTAGTCCTGCTACGAGTGCAGGGGACTGGACTAGGTGACCTCTCGAGGTCCCTTCCAGTCCTATAATTCTATGAGAAGGTATCAATTTACTTATTTACCTTGCAATCAAAGGATTATTTAATAGTCACAGGTTATTATTCTCTGTACCCAGAAATTTGCACACTGCACAATACTAATAGTAAGTCAATGATAGCCAAGATGAAGGGAATCTTCTCCAGACATGGAATTCCAGATGAAGTTGTTAGGATATAGATATTCAGGCCTATTAAGAATTTAGGTATATGTTTATCATTTAGCTAGTTAAAGAGGTATAAAAGAAAGAAAGAATCAAAATCACTATCTGCCTATATAAGGCCTTTTCTCACTGTGACAGTCGGAAGCCCTGTTCTTAGGCTAAGGCCTCTGGCTAAGCAGCAGAGGCAGCCATAAGTTGGGAAGTGACCGGTCACATCCTAACATTCCAAACTGGTCACATTGAAATAAGGTGCTATTGGGCTGTTAGGAATACAATCCTGTCCTGATAATGCCTATCACCTCCAGAGAAAGGGGAATGCCTAGAAGATGTAAAAGGAAACTTAGGGTATGTCTACACTACAAAATTAGGTTGAATTTATAGAAGTCGGTTTTTTAGAAATCGTTTTTATATAGTCGACTGTGTGTGTCCCCACACAAAATGCTCTAAGTTCATTAAGTGCATTAACTCGGCGGAGTGCTTCCACAGTACCAAGGCTAGCATCAACTTCCAGAGTGTTGCACTGTGGGTAGCTATCCCACAGTTCCCGCAGTCTCTGCCGCCCATTGGAATTCCGGGTTGAGATCCCAATGCCTAATGGGGCAAAAACATTGTTGCGGGTGGTTCAGGTATATGTCATCAAGCCCTCCCTCCCTCCGTGAAAGCAATGGCAGACAATCGTTCCACGCCTTTTTTCCAGAGTTACCTGTGCAGATGCCATACCACGGCAAGCATGAAGCCTGCTCAGCTCACTGTCACCCTACGTCTCCTGGGTGCTGGCAGACGCGGTACTGCATTGCTACACAGCAGCAGCTCATTGCCTTGTGGCAACAGAAGGTGCAATAGGCCTGATAGTCATCATCATTATGTCTGAGGTTCTCTTGGCCACCTCGGTAAGGTTGGTCAGGAGCGCCAGGGAATACATGGGCGCAGGGACTAAAATAGGAGTGACTCAACCAGGTCATTCTCTTTAGTCCTGCCGACAGTCGTATTGTACCCCCCACCACATTCTTTGGCGTCTGAGTGAGGAGGATATGGAACTTGGGGAGGAGTTGGTTACACAGGGGCTGTTACACAGGTTGGTTACAGAGGGGCTGTAGCGGCAGTCTGTGCTCCTGCTGCCTTTCCTGAAGCTCAACCATATGCTGGAACATATTAGTTTGATCCTCCAGCAGCCTCAGCATTGAATCCTGCCTCCTCCCATCACGCTGCCGCCACCTATCAGCTTCAGCCCTCTCTTCAGCCCACCACTTACTCTCTTCAGCCGCCACCTCTACTCATTTTGTGCTTTCCTGCACTCTGACATTATTTGCCTCCACGCATTCGTCTGTGCTCCGTCAGTGTGGGAGGACAGCATGAGGTAAGAGAACATTTCATCGTGAGTGCGTTTTTTTCCTTCTAATCTTCGCTAGCCTCTGGGAAGAAGAAGATCCTGTGATCCTTGAAACATGCAGCTGGTGGAGAAAAAAAAAGGAACAGTGGTATTTAAAAAGACACATTTTATAGAACAATGGGTACACTCTTTCATGGTAAACCTTGCTGTTAACATTATATACATAGTACATGTGCTTTCGTTCCAAGTTCGCATTTTGCCTCCCCGCACTGCGTGGGTAGCCCTTCACCACTCCCCGTGGCTAACAGCGGGGAACTTTTCTGTTCAGCCACAGGCAAACAGCACAGCAGGAACAGGCACCTCTGAATGAAACTCCTTAAGAAAAGAAAACACCCCTTAAGAAAAGCACCCTATTTCAACCAGGTGATCATGAATGATATCATTCTCCTGAGGATAACCCAGAGAGATAAAGAACGGATGTTGTTTGAATGCCAGCAAAGAACGCCAGCAATGCTTTGTTCTGCAATGATTTGAATAGTCAAATCATGGAGGTCAACGAATGGCAATGCAGGTGGTGTCGGAGAGAAGACTTTGGATTTTTTGACCATAGGATGGTGTTCGAAGAAGGAGTGCTAGGCAGAGACGGGCTCCACCTAACGAAGAGAGGGAAGAGCATTTTCACAAGCAGGTTGGCTAACCTAGTGAGGAGGGCTTAAAACTAGGTTCACCGGGGGAAGGAGACCAAAGCCCTGAGGTAAGTGGGGATGTGGGATACCGGGAGAAAGCACAAGCAGGAGAGTGCAAGAGGGGAGGGCTCCTGCCTCATACTAAGAAAGCAGGACAAACAGAAAGTTATCTAAAGTGCCTATACACAAATGCAAGAAGCCTGGGAAACAAGCAGGGAGAACTGGAAGTCCTGGCATGGTCAAGGAATTATGATGTGATTGGAATAACAGAGACTGGGTGGGATAACTCACATGACTGGAGTACTGTCATGGATGGATATAAACTGTTCAGGAAGGACAGGCAGGGCAGAAAAGATGGGGGAGTAGCATTGTATGTAAGAGAGCAGTATGACTGCTCAGAGCTCCGGTATGAAACTGCAGAAGAACCTGAGAGTCTCTGGATTAAGTTTAGAAGTGTGAGTAATGAGGGTGATGTTGTGGTGGGAGTCTGCTATAGACCACCGGACCAGGGGGATGAGGTGGAGGAGGCTTTCTTCCGGCAACTAACAGAAGTTACTAGACCGCAGGCCCTGGTTCTCATGGGAGACTTCAATCACCCTGATATCAGCTGGGAGAGCAATACAGCAGTGCACAGACAATCCAGGAAGTTTTTGGAAAGTGTAGGGGACAATTTCCTGGTGCAAGTGCTGGAGGAGCCAACTAGGGGAAGAGCTCACAAACCGGGAAGAATTAGTAGGGGAAGCAAAAGTGGATGGGAACCTGGGAGGCAGTGACCATGAGATGGTTGAGTTCAGGATCCTGATGCAAGGAAGAAAGGAGAGCAGCAGAATACGGATCATGGACTTCAGAAAAGCAGACTTTGACAACCTCAGGGAACTGATGGGCAGGATCCCCTGGGAGAATAACATGAGGGAGAAAGGAGTCCAGGAGAGCTGGCTGTATATTAAAGAATCCTTATTGAGGTTACAGGGACAAACCATCCCGGTGTGTAGAAAGAACAGTAAATATGGCAGGCAACCAGCTTGGCTTAACAGTGAAATGCTTGCTGATCTTCAACACAAAAAAGAAGCTTACAAGAAGTGGAAAATTGGACAAATGACCAGGGAAGATTATAAAAATATTGCTCAGGCATGCAGGAGTGAAATCAGGAAGGCCAAATCACACCTGGAGGTGCAGCTAACAAGAGATGTTAAGAGTAACAAGAACGGTTTCTTCAGGTATGTTAGCAACAAGAAGAAAGTCAAGGAAAGTGTGGGCCCCTTACTGAATGAGGGAGGCAACCTAGTGACAGAGGATGTGGAAAAAGCTAATGTACTCAATGCTTTTTTGCCTCTGTCTTCACGAACAAGGTCAGCTCCCAGACTACTGCACTGGGCAGCACAGCATGGGGAGGAGGTGACCAGCCCCCGGTGGAGAAAGAAGTGGTTCGGGACTATTTAGAAAAGCTGGATGAGCAAAAGTCCATGGGGCCGGATGTGCTGCATCCTAGAGTGCTAAAGGAGTTGGCAGATGTGATTGCAGAGCCATTGGCCATTATCTTTGAAAATTCATGGTGATTGCGCGAGGTCCCGGACAACTGGAAAAAGGCTAATGTAGTGCCTATCTTTAAAAAAGGGAAGGAGGAGGATCCGGGGAACTACAGGCCAGTCAGCCTCACCTCAGTCCCTGGAAAAATCATGGAGCAGGTCCTAAAGGAATCAATTCTGAAGCACTTAGAGGAGAAGAAAGTGATCAGGAACAGTCAGCATGGATTCACCAAGGGCAAGTCATGCCAGACTAATCTAATGGCCTTCTATGGTGAGACAACTGGCTCTGTGGATGAGGGGAAAGCAGTGGACATGTTGTTCCTTGACTTTAGCAAAGCTTTTGACATGGTCTCCCACAGTATTCTTGCCAACAATTTAAAGTATGGGCTGGATAAATGGACTATAAGGTGGATAGAAAGCTGGCTAGATTGTCGGGCTCAACGGGAGTGATCAACGGCTCCATGTCTAGTTGGCAGCCGATATTAAGTGGAGTTCCCCAAGGGTTGCTCCTGGGCCGGTTTTGTTCAATATCTTCATAAATGATCTGGAGGATGGTGTGGAATGCACCCTCAGCAAGTTTGCAGATGACACTAAACTGGGAGGAGAGGTAGATATGCTGAAGGGTAGGGAGGATACAGAGGGCCCTAGACAAATTAGAGGATTGGGCCAAAAGAAATCTGATGAGGTTCAACAAGGACAAGTGCAGAGTCCTGCACTTAGGACGGAAGAATCCCATGCACAGCTACAGACTAGGGACCGAATGGCTAAGCAGCAGTTCTGCAGAAAAGGACTTAGGGGTTACAGTGGAAGAGAAGCTGGATATGAATCAACAGTGTGCCCTTGTTGCCAAGAAGGCCAATGGCATTTTGGGATGTATAAGTAAGGGCATTGCCAGCAGATTGAGGGATGTGATCATTCCCCTCTATTCGACATTGGTGAGGCCTCATCTGGAGTACTGTGTCCAGTTTTGGGCCCCACACTACAAGAAGGTTGTGGAAAAATTGGAAAGAGTCCAGCGGAGGGCAACACAAATGATTAGGGGACTGGAACACGTGGCTTTTGACGAGAGGCTGAGGGAACTGGGGATGTTTAGTCTGCGGAAGAGAAGAATGAGGGGGGATTTGATAGCTGCTTTCAACTAGCTGAAAGGGGGTTCCAGAGAGGATGGATCTAGACGGTTCTCAGTGGTAGCAGAAGACAGAATGAAGAGTAACGGTCTCAAGTTGCAGTGGGGGAGGTTTAGTTGGATATTAGGAAAAACTTTTTCACTAGGAGGGTGGTGAAGCACTGGAATGCGTTACCTAGGGAGGTGGTGGAATCTCCTTCCTTAGAAGTTTTTTAAGGTCAGGCTTGAGAAAGCCATGGGAGGGATGATTTAGTTGGGGATTGGTCCTGCTTTGAGCATGGGGTTGGACTAGATGACCTCCTGAGGTCCCTTCCAAGCCTGATATTCTATGATTCTATGATTCCCAACTACGTGCTACTGGCCTGGCGTGGTAAAGTGTCCTACCATGGTGGATGAAATAAGGCTGCCCTCCCCAGAAACCTTTTGCAAAGGCTTTGGGAGTACATCCAGGAGAGCTTTATGGAGATGTCCCTGGAGGATTTCCGCTCCATCCCCAGATACATTAACAGACTTTTCCAGTAGCTGTACTGGCCGCGAATGCCAGGGCAAATTAATCATTAAACACGCTTGATTTTAAACCACGTATACTATTTAAAAAGGTACATTCACCAGAGGTCTCTTCTCCACCTGGCGGGTCTGGGAGGCAGCCTTGGGTGGGTTCAGGGGGTACTGGCTCAAGGTCCAGTGTGAGAAACAGTTCCTGGCTGTCGGGAAAACTGGTTTCTCCGCTTGCTTGCTGTGAGCTATGTACAACCTCATCATCATCATCTTCCTCATCCCCAAAACCTGCTTCTGTGTTGCCCCCCTCTCCATTGACGGAGTCAAAGCACATGGTTCAGGTAGTGGTGGCTGAACCCCCTAAAATGGCATGCAGCTCATCATAGAAGCGGCATGTTTGGGGCTCTGACTTAGAGCAGCCGTTTGCCTCTCTGGTTTTCTGGTAGGCTTGCCTCAGCTCCTTAAGTTTCACGTAGCACTGCTTTGGGTCCCTGTTATGGCCTCTGTCCTTCATGCCCTGGGAGATTTTGACAAATGTTTTGGCATTTCGAAAACTGGAATGGAGTTCTGATAGCATGGATTCCTCTCCCCATACAGCGATCAGATCCTGTATCTCCCATTCAGTCCATGCTGGAGCTCTTTTGAGATTCTGGGACTCCATTATGGTCACCTCTGCTGATGAGCTCTGCACTCACCTGCAGCTTTCCACGCTGGCCAAACAGGAAATAAGATTCAAAAGTTTGCAGGCCTTTTCCTGTCTACCTGGCCAGTGCATCTGAGTTGAGAGTGCTGTCCAGAGCGGTCACAATGGAGCACTCTGGGATAGCTCCCGGAGGCCAATACCGTCGAATTGCGTCCACACTACCCCAAATTCAACCCGGCAAGGCCGATTTCAGCGCTAATACCCTTGTCGGGGGTGGAGTAAAGAAATTGATTTTAAGAGCCCTTTAAGTCGAAAAAAAGTGCTTTGTTGTGTGGACGGGTGCAGGGTTAAATCAATTTAACGCTGCTAAATTCAACCTCCACTCCTAGTGTAGACCAGGGCTTAGTTTGACAGCATCCTGTCTGGCAAGAACTCACTTATCAATAGCTGGGATGTGAAATCCTCATTTCTTTGTTGTTCTATCACCATAGTCCCCATTTCCCTATTGTTTGTCTGTATAATCTCTGTCTGGTTCTGTGATTGTTTCTGTCTGCTGTATAATTAATTTTGTTGGGTGTAAACTAATTAAGGTGTGGGATATCATTGGTTAAATAATCATGTTACAATATGTTAGGATTGGTCAGTTAAATTTCAGTAAAATGATTGGTTAAGGTATGGATAAGCAGAACTCAAGTTTTACTATATAGTCTGCAGTCAATCAGGAAGAAAAGGGGTGAATGGGAATGGGGAATGGGGGTGAGGGAATTGGAATCATGTTCTGCTAAATGGGTGAATGGGAACAGGGACACCGGCAAGGTTCTGTGGTGTCAGAGCTGGGAAGGGGGACACTAAGGAAGGAAATTGGAATCATTGCTTGCTGGAAGTCCACCCCAATAAACATTGAATTGTTTGCACCTTTGGACTTTGTGTATTGTTGCTTTCTGTTCATGCAAGAAGGACCAGGGAAGTGAGCAGGTGAAGGAATAAGCCCCCTAATAGAAGTTATAGTGATAATGGGCCGCAATTTTCCAGTGCAGAATTTAGGCAATTTGCAATAGATTGGGATTTTCATCACAAAATAAATCCAAATTACCCCCAATCAAATGGACTTGTGGAAAGGTCAAAACAGACAGTAAAGAACCTTGTGAATAAGACAGTTGACATGGAGGGGTGATTTATATAAAGCATTATTGGTTTACTGAAGTACACCCCTGGAGAATGGCTTTTCTCCAGCTCAGCTGTTAATGTGACAAAGGATCAGATCTAATTTACCAATTACTGATAACCTCCTGAAATCTCATAACCATGAAACCGTACAGAAGATGAAAGAAAATCAGACATGGAGGCAGAAATACTATTTTGACAAAAGGGCTCATGATCTCTGTGACAGGGTGCTGCGCTGGAGCTTCTGAGCCAGCCCTCTGTCACACCAGCTGGAATCAAGGGAAGTAAATTGGAGCTGGCTAGAGAAACCTGTGTCTGATTGGCAAAGGGGAAACAGCTGCCAGCCTAATTAGCCAAACTGTATGTTGTGAGAAAGTGGTGGGATTGCATGCTGTAAATAAACTGCTCTGGTGATTGCTAAACCAGAAGGTCTCTGAGTGGTTTTTGAAGCAGAGCAGAGGTAGGACCAAAGGGGGCTCTGCTATGCCCTGTTACGATCTCCCATCTCTTAACCCAAGTGATAGAGTGTGCCTGAGGAATCACACCTCTAATACTTGGGACCAAAAGAGAACCATGAAAGAACAGCTGCAGCTAAGGTCTTATGCAGTCCAGACAGATCGTGGGGAAACATTTTGACGTAATCAAAGGGAACTATAAGTGACACATTGGGTTGAGAATTTAATGCATGTGTTATTCAAAAGTTGTTAGCTGTTTTATATATGTATATCAGAGTTAATTTGTTTTTCTTGAAGAGGGGATGTAGAAAGGGGGTGAGAGAACCTGGATTTGTGCAGGAAATGGCCCAACTTTATATCATGCACATTGTGTAAAGAGTTGTCACTTTGGATGGGCTATCACCAGCAGGAGAGTGAATTTGTGTGGGGGCGTGGAGGGTGAGAAAACCTGGATTTGTGCTGGAAATGGCCCAACCTGATGATCACTTTAGATAAGCTATTACCAGCAGGACAGTGGGGTGGGAGGAGGTATTATTTCATATTCTCTGTGTATAAATAAAGTCTGCTGCAGTTTCCACGGCATGCATCTGATGAAGTGAGCTGTAGCTCACGAAAGCTTATGCTCAAATAAATTGGTTAGGCTCTAAGGTGCCAGTAGTACTCCTTTTCTTTTTGCGAATACAGACTAACACGGCTGCTACTCTGAAACCTGTCATTTTTAGAAGGTTATAATTTAGAGCTGCTTCCACATAAGGGACAGTATTATAGGAATTTGTAATGTGCCCTGGAGGTGGGGATTGGGAACACCACATGGCGGTGTGCAACAGGTCACTAGAGACACTCTCCGGTTTGTTTTTATTAAAATTTTATTCCTTTCTTCTTTACTGGTTTGTTATTTAATGAACCCCAAGATCATAACAGCAGGAGTCTCTTCCATCACTGGTGGCCTCATTTCTTTGCTCTGAGTGCTTTTCGGTAGAGTCTGAGTTGTACAGCTATGAGTGGGAGGTGTGCAGGGGAGGGCTGTTGTTCCACATGTGGAGGGACAGGGAGTGAATATCCTGTTTTGGTTTCTGGTTTTCTGACTGTGGTCACATAGAATATGTTTCCAAGTGCCTCTGAGGGGAGATATATGAAGGTGGTTGGTGTGGAGAGAGGTCTGGTTTATTGGAATTGGCAAGTGCTTTCTGGTAGTCTGACCAATTAATGTATCACACAAGTGTACAATTTCAGATACATTCTAACTGGTCTTATTTCATTTTTTGCTTAAGCTTTTGGGGGCTAGATTTTGGTAAAGGGTGTGGCCTTGAGAGTGGAGGTGCTGTAGCAGCACTTTCAGAGTGTTTCCCCCCTGAAAATGAGTGCAGTGAGCCTTCTTCCCCACCCCAACTTCTGCAGTGCTTGGCTAAAGGGGCTTGGAAAGGAATATTCTGTGAACCATTTCCCAGGGCAGCTGATCCACTGCTCCCCAGGAACTGAATCAGAACTCCTCCTGGGGGGTTCCTCAGCAGCCTCCCTCTTCCCACCCCTGCACAGGCATTGACTTTAAGCTGCAGACTAAAATGCAGGCGACTGTGCCTGGCATTTTAACATTTGTCAGGGGAACACCTTGGGCTACGCACTTTTTAATAACTTCTCACAGCTTGTCACAACCTCCCTACCTGCACTTGGCTGCTTCTGGGCCTGGGAAGAAGAGACCCAAATGCAATTTCAAATGACACGTTAACCCTTCTGCATGCCACACTCAAACACCTATAAGGCCATGCCTTTCAACAGGCATGAATATTGTATAGAGTGGTGCACTCGCATACATATAAAAGGCGATTTAGGGGGCCCCTTGGGAAATGTAGCTTCTGCATTGATAGGCACTTATGTCGACATTTAATTGGTTAAACGTGTTAACAACAGAACTTGGAATAAACCCAGGAACAAAAGATATCTTTGTGAACTGACTGGAAAAAACAGTCTAGCAGTAGACCTGTAATCACAGTGGCTGATGCTGTATGCTGCTCATTGCCATAGCAACAGACACTGCTTTCTACATCACTAAAGGGTAAGAAGGGATAAGTTTTGAGGGTAACACTTCAGTTATATGAACAGATACTGAAGAATTTTAGGAACAGGGAAACACATTAATAAAAGAAAAAGAAATCTAGATATCGGTGTTCACAATGATATGAGGGAAATGGTTAGGGACAGTGGAAAAGGGAGAAGGGGAATGTATGCAGAAGACCCCCAGGAGTCAACAGACATCCCTGGTTTTAATCTTGTGGTTTTAATGCTGGAATTGAATTGCCTTGCATTTGACATCTTTAGTCTTTTTCACTGATCTTACTCGATACTTTTTGGATAGAACAACTAGGATAGTGAGCTATCCTGGATAGTTGAATAAAGGGTGAATAGAGGCTTCTGTGGGTTTACAGTAGGATTCTGCATGAAGGGGGATGTTTACATTTGTTTCAGACTAGCAGCAAGTAAAGAAGAAGCTCCAAAGGAGAACTATTGGAGGACAAATGGTTTTGTGTGTTCTGCTTTTGAACTTGGAAACAGGGATCTCATGCTACTAGAGGAAAAAATATCCTGGAAAAAATAAGTCAGACAGTGATAAAAAAGATCATCCAAGGATCACCTGGCATGAGGGGTCCTCTAAGGTCCAAATGACTTGCACACTCTCTCCAAAGTCCACTGAAGTCAATGACTGCCTTCAGTGTGCTTTGGATCCAGCACTAAAAGCTAAACGAGTTGTACCTTCCCTAAAGTAGGATAGTGTTGCCTGTGAGATGCCCAAAGAGCAGAACTCACAAAGCTGATATAAAACCCAGCTCTCCCAGTGGCAGTACACTGCATTTCTTCTCTGTCATTGGTCCAAAATATATCATTGCTCCTGAAGGTTTATATTCAAGGGAATCTCTTATTTTCACCTCCCCTTACCACATAAATTCCTTTGTAACAAACAACTTTATGGGACAACAGGGCAACTTCCTGTTCTTTCAGTAATTCTAAGTGTTTATATATATATATATATATATATATGGCAAACAACATTTTATATATATATATATATATATATATATATATATATATATATATATATATATATATATATATAAAATGTTGTTTGGCACAGTGTGACCTGTGTTAATTTTGTGGGAAATGTGTTTATATGATTAAGAGTCAAATCATGTCCTCCCACATTTACACCTACAAGAGGATGATAAGTAACAATGGAGACTTACTTTGTAAGAACTGTGTTGCAGAGTTTTCATCAAATCTTCCCTTTTGGGCCTCAAGCATCATTAATCTAGTCAGGAATAAGAAGGTAGACGATACAGATATACAAAATACTGAGGGGTATAATTAAGGTAGATCAGGAACTTCTGTTAATCCTTTCCCATAATACAAAAGCAAAGAGCTATGCAATGAAATTAAAAGATGGCAGCTGTAAAACTGAAAAGAAAGATAAAATAGAAAATAGAGATAAAAAGAAAATACTTTTTCACACAGAAGTATTGGAACTCATTGCCACAAAATCTTACTAAGTCTGTGAACTTAACAGGATTCAATATTTATATGGATAACAGGACTAGCCAAAGTTATAATAGCAATAGAATTAAAAAAAAAAAAACTTTAAAAAGTGAAAATTGGGCCATTTGTTAAAGGAGCTAAAATAAGAATTTAGAAGTCTAATTGCAAGCGCTCAGGTTTGATAAATTTGTCTGTAATTTCTCGTTTGAGCCATATGATCTAAATGTAAGCTTCACTGCTGTCCATTACTCAGTGATGTGTACTTGTGTAAAGTCACAGAAACCAGGCAGGTCTCGGAGCAATGAGACCAGAACTATGGGATTAGCATGCTGAGTGCCTTTGTCTTGCACTGGAGTTAACTAGGGTAACTAGGTATCTGGTTTTCGACCGGAACACCCGTCGAAAAGGGACCCTGGTGGCTCCAGGTGGCCGTTAAAAGTCCGGTCAGAGGTGCTGTGGGGCTGAGGCAGGCTATTCCCTATCTGTCCTGGCACCATGATGCACCCCAGAAGCAACCAACAGGTCTGGCTCCTAGGTGAGGGGGAGGGCAGAGGACTCCGTGCGCTGCCCCCTGCCCGAGCACCAGCTCTGCACTCCCATTGGCCTGCGGGCGATAGCAGCATGCAGAGCCACCTGCTGCACCTCCGCCTAGGAGCCAGACCTGTTGGCTGCTTCTGGGATGAAGTGCAGTGCCAGGAGACACAGGTAGCCTGCCTTACTCCCACTGAACTGCTGACCAGGAGCCGCGGAGCTAAACCCCTGCCCCAAGCCCCAGCGCTCTGCTCCAGCCCTGAGCCCCCCCAAACCCAGAGCTCCCCCCGCACCCCAACCCCCTGCCTTAATCCACAGCCCCCTCCCACATTCTGAATCCCTTGGTCCCAGCCCAGAGTCCGTACCCACTCCCACACCCCAACCCCCTGCCCCAGCCCAGTGTGTGTGAGTGAGGGTGGGGGAGAGAGAGCCACCGAGAACAGGGGAATATAGTGAGTGGGGGTGGGGCTTCGGGGAAGATGCGGGGCTAGGGTGTTCGGTTTTGTGCAATTAGAAAGTTGGCAACCCTAGAGTTAACAGGAATTGAGAATACTCACCCCTACTTAGGGAACACAACACTTCTATAATTGGGTCCTAAACACCGTATTCTGCAGCACATATGCTTAAATAAATAGGATTACTCATATGAATAGAGGCTTCAGAATTGGGCCCAAAGAGAGGGAGAGTGGTGCTATGCAGACAGTGGATTTGCAATAGGCTTGAACTGTTGGTTTTGGGACAGTGATTTACAGCTTTTCACAACTAGATGAAGTGATCATACGTTTTTCAAATAAACTGCAGTTTGAGTTTGAATTTCAAGTCAGGATGGCATTTTCACTAAATCCTATTTTGGAGGGAGATTAGGCTAACATTAGAAATGGATTAATTCAATCTGCTTTTCTGAAAAAGCAAATTTAAAAAAGGAATGGTAGTTACATTTTAAAATAGTTATTTTATCAGTAATCTTCAGTTGATGAAAATTTATTATGTTTACGACTGTGGAGCCAAGGTTTAAAATGTTTACTTGCTTTAAAAAAAAAAAGCTTAAAAATTAAGAATGTGAAAGAACCAAGTAACAATAAAGAAAGTCAACAACAGCTATGGGTGAAAAGCATTAACAATGGTGTTGTAGAACCATGCCAAATACCTTTTGTCATATCAGCCTGTAACATAAAGGCGCAAACAACAGCCTTCAGTGTGATGTTTTCAGCAATGAAAAAACAGCGAATCTTAGATTATACCATTGTCATATCCGTGAGTGAATGCAATCATTTGCTGTATTTGTTACTCTTTCTGATTGTCTTGAATACAGTACTCCAGTATAAAATACTTTGCTGATGCATCTTTGTGCTAATGCCTGGCTGCATGCCCTTGTCACCAAGCATAATACAAGCAACTCCAAGAAACCATTACAAACCATCCTAATATGCCTGGCAATGTGCAAATATGTAAATCACTATCTCTTAGATAGAAATAGACAATTTAGTGCTAGTTTTTAGCTAGGTTTTCAATAGTCGCTGGACTATTTCTATTGAAGTTTTAGATTAAATATGCACATACTTAACTTGAAGGAGCATAGTTATCCCATTGAGTTCAGTGTGACTACTCACATGCTTAAGCACTTTGCACTCTGCAGGATTGAGTCCATTGGTATAAATCCCAGTTCCTCAGTCAGGTGAAACTCCTATTTGGTCACATTATGAAATCCTTATTCAGAGCCCAGTCCTGATTCCTCCTCACAAAATGCTGAGCGTTTTCAACTCCCATTGAAATAAATTCAAAACAAGGGTGCTCAGTGCCTTTCAGTTTTGGGCACTCAATATGTAGACAGTCCTAATTCACTTTGGCTTCAGTGCTTGTTTGCATAAAGACTAAGGGTATGTCTACACTACGAAATTAGGTCGAATTTATAGAAGTTGTTTTTTTTTAAATCGGTTTTATATATTCGAGTGTGTGTGTCCCCACAGAAAATGCTCTAAGTGCATTAAGTGCATTAACTCGGCGGAGCGCTTCCACAGTACCAAGGCAAGCGTCGACTTCTGGAGCGTTGCACTGTGGGTAGCTATCCCACAGTTCCCGCAGTCTCCGCTGCCCATTGGAATTCTGGGTTGATATCCCAATGCCTGATGGGGCTAAAACATTGTCACGGGTGGTTCTGGGTACATATCGTCAGGACCCCGTTCCCACCCTCCCTCCCCCCGTGAAAGCAAGGGCAGACAATCATTTCGCGCCTTTTTTGTCTGCTGCCAGCCAAAGATGTAAAGGATAGATGGAGTGGGTCAGAACAAGAAATAGACCAGATTTGTTTTGTACTCATTTTCCTCCTCCCCTGTCTAGATCACACTGCAGTCAGTCACAGAGAAGGCGCAGCGAGGTTAATCTAGCCATGTATCAATCAGAGGCCAGGCTAACCTCCTTGTTCCAATAACAACGATAACTTTGGTGCACCATTTCTTATTGGAACCCTCCGTGCAGTCCTGCCTGAAATACTCCTTGATGTACAGGCACACCCTTTGTTGATTTTAGCTCCCTGAAGCCAACCCTGTAAGCCGTGTCGTCAGTCGCCCCTCCCTCCGTCAGAGCAATGGCAGACAATCGTTCCGCGCCTTCTTTCTGTGCGGACGCCATACCAAGGCAAGCATGGAGGCCGCTGAGCTCATTTTGGCAATTAGGAGCACATCAACCACCACACGCATTATCCAGCAGTATATGCAGCACCAGAACATGGCAACGCGATACCGGGCGAGGAGGCGACGTCAGCGCGGTCCCGTGAGTGATCAGGACATGGACACAGATTTCTCTGAAAGCATGGGCCCTGCCAATGCATGCATCATGGTGCTAATGGGGCAGGTTCATGCTGTGGAACGCCGATTCTGGGCTCGGGAAACAAGCACAGACTGGTGGGACCGCATAGTGTTGCAGGTCTGGGACGATTCCCAGTGGCTGTGAAACTTTCGCATGCGTAAGGGCACTTTCATGGAACTTTGTGACTTGCTTTCCCCTGCCCTGAAGCACATGAATACCAGGATGAGAGCAGCCCTCACAGTTGAGAAGCGAGTGGCGATAGCCCTGTGGAAGCTTGCAACGCCAGACAGCTACCGGTCAGTTGGGAATCAATTTGGAGTGGGCAAATCTACTGTGGGGGCTGCTGTGATGCAAGTAGCTCACGCAATCAAAGATCTGCTGATATCAAGGGTAGTGACCCTGGGAAATGTGCAGGTCATAGTGGATGGCTTTGCTGCAATGGGATTCCCTAACTGTGGTGGGGCTATAGACGGAACCCATATCCCTATCTTGGCACCGGAGCACCAAGCCGCCGAGTACATAAACCGCAAGGGGTATTTTTCGATAGTGCTGCAAGCTCTGGTGGATCACAAGGGACGTTTCACCAACATCAACGTGGGATGGCCGGGAAAGGTGCATGACACTCGCATCTTCAGGAACTCTGGTCTGTTTCAACAGCTGCAGGAAGGGACTTTCTTCCCAGACCAGAAAATAACTGTTGGGGATGTTGAAATGCCTATATGTATCCTTGGGGACCCAGCCTACCCCTTAATGCCATGGCTCATGAAGCCGTACACAGGCAGCCTGGACAGTGGTCAGGAGCTGTTCAACTACAGGCTGAGCAAGTGCAGAATGGTGGTAGAATGTGCATTTGGACATTTAAAGGCGCGCTGGCGCAGTTTATTGACTCGCTTAGACCTCAGCGAAACCAATATTCCCACTGTTATTACTGCTTGCTGTGTGCTCCACAATATCTGTGAGAGTAAGAGGGAGACATTTATGGCGGGGTGGGAGATTGAGGCAAATCACCTGGCTGCTGGTTACGCGCAGCCAGACACCAGGGCGGTTAGAAGAGCTCAGGAGGGCGCGGTACGCATCAGAGAAGCTTTGAAAACCAGTTTCATGACTGGCCAGGCTACAGTGTGAAAGTTCTGTTTGTTTCTCCTTGATGAAACCCCCCGCCCCTTGGTTCACTCTACTTCCCTGTAAGCTAACCACCCTCCCCTCCTCCCTTTAATCAGCGCTTGCAGAGGCAATAAAGTCATTGCTGCTTCACAGTCATGCATTCGTTATTCATTCATCACACAAATAGGGAGATGACTACCAAGGTATCCCAGGAGGGGTGGTGGAGGAGGGAAGGAAAATGCCACACAGCACTTTAAGCACAGCACTTTAAAAGTTTACAACTTTAAAATTTATTGAATGACAGCCTTCTTTTTTTTGGGCAATCCTCTGTTGTGGAGTGGCTGGTTGGCCGGAGGCCCCCCCACCGCGTTCTTGGGCGTCTGGGTGTGGAGGCTATGGAACTTGGGGAGGAGGGCGGTTGGTTACAGAGGGGCAGCAGTGGCAGTCTGTGCTCCAGCTGCCTTTGCTGCAGCTCAACCATACACTGGAGCATTCTTGTTTGGTCCTGCAGCAGCCTCAGCATTGAATCCTGCCTCCTCTCATCACGCTGCCGCCACATTTGAGCTTCAGCCCTGTCTTCAGCCCGCCACTTACTCTCTTCAGCCCGCCACTTACTCTCTTCAGCCCTCCACCTCTCCTCCCGGTCATTTTGTGCTTTCCTGCACTCTGACATTATTTGCCTCCACGCATTCGTCTGTGCTCTGTCAGTGTGGGAGGACAGCATGAGCTCGGAGAACATTTCATCTCGAGTGCATTTTTTTTTCTTTCTAAGCTTCACTAGCCTCTGGGAAGGAGAAGATCCTGTGATCATTGAAACACATCCAGCTGGTGGAGAAAAAAAAAGGGACAGCGGTATTTAAAAAGACACATTTTATAAAACAGTCGCTACACTCTTTCAGGGTAAACCTTGCTGTTAACATTACATACATAGCACATGTGCTTTCGTTACAAGGTCGCATTTTGCCTCCTCCCACCGCGTGACTACCCCCTCAACCTTCCCCCCTCCCTGTGGCTAACAGCGGGGAACATTTCTGTTCAGCCACAGGCAAACAGCCCAGCAGGAATGGGCTATACTGAGTGTCCCTGAAGAAAAGCACCCTATTTCAACCAGGTGACCATGAATTATATCTCACTCTCCTGAGGATAACACAGAGAGAGAAAGAACGGATTTTGGTTGAATGCCAGCAAACATACACTGCAATGCTTTGTTCTACAGTGATTCCCGAGTATGTGTTACTGGCCTGGAGTGATAAAGTGTCCTACCATGAAGGACGAAATAAGGCTGCCCTCCCCAGAAACCTTTTGCAAAGGCTTTAGGACTACATCTAGGAGAACCGCAAATGCCAGGGCAAAGTAATCCTTTCACATGCTTGCTTTTAAACCATGTATAGCATTTTAAAAGGTACACTCACCAGAGGTCCCTTCTCCGCCTGCTGGGTCCAGGAGGCAGCCTTGGGTGGGTTCGGGGGGTACTGGCTCCAGGTCTAGGGTGAGAAACAGTTCCTGGCTGTCGGGAAAACCGGTTTCTCCGCTTGCTTGCTGTGAGCTATCTACAACCTCCTCCTCCTCCTCATCTTCTTCGTCCCCAAAACCTGCTTCCGTATTGCCTCCATCTCCATTGAAGGAGTCAAACAACACGGCTGGGGTAGTGGTGGCTGAACCCCCTAAAATGGCATGCAGCTCATCATAGAAGCGGCATGTTTGGGGCTCTGACCCAGAGCGGCTGTTCGCCTCTCTGGTTTTCTGGTAGGCTTGCCTCAGCTCCTTCAGTTTCACGCGGCACTGCTTCGGGTCCCTGTTATTGCCTCTGTCCTTCATGCCCTGGGAGATTTTGACAAAGGTTTTGGCATTTCGAAAACTGGAACGGAGTTCTGATAGCACGGATTCCTCTCCCCAAACAGCGATCAGATCCCGTACCTCCCGTTCGGTCCATGCTGGAGCTCTTTTGCGATTCTGGGACTCCATCATGGTCACCTGTGCTGATGAGCTCTGCATGGTCACCTGCAGCTTGCCACGCTGGCCAAACAGGAAATGAGATTCAAAAGTTCGCGGTTCTTTTCCTGTCTACCTGGCCAGTGCATCTGAGTTGAGGGTGCTGTCCAGAGCGGTCAGAATGGAGCACTCTGGGATAGCTCCCGGAGGCCAATACCATCGAATTGTGTCCACAGTACCCCAAATTCGAGCTGGGAACGTCGATTTAAGCGCTAATCCACTTGTCAGGGGTGGAGTAAGGAAATCGATTTTAAGAGCCCTTTAAGTCGAAATAAAGGGCTTCACTGTGTGGACGGGTGCAGGTTTAAATCGATTTAACGTTGCTAAATTCGACCTAAAGTCCCAGTGTAGACCAGGGCTAAGTAAAAATTAAGGAAGACTTCAGGATTTGTCCCCCTGTGTTTTGACTGTTCTGAGTCTTTAGATCACACTCCATGGTTTCAAGTTTTTCTCTGCAACCACTAGGGCTAGAAACTTACTTTAAAAATAAAAATAAAAGCCGAGATTCTCATGCAATCTCTTAAATCCTACAGTTAGAGCTTTATGAAAAACTGTAAATGTTGTGAGTTGGCAACATTATCTGATGTTCTCCAGTGTTAGTTCTACTTTACTATTTTTTAGTTCAGGAAATGGCCCCTTATGGAAGTATACTGCCAGCAGCCTTAACCAAAAGTTCACCATATCTGTGTGTAGAAAGTGAAAAATTAAACATGGTAAATTCTAAGCAACACATCTCAAGGTCTCTGTCTTTATAATTCCCCCCACACAAATAAAAGCTCCCATAAATGCACCAGATGCTACATAAAGTGCATTCACTTTGTTCGGTGATACTAAAAAGTGCCTCCTCTAAGTGTGAAGTCCCTGATAGGATTTAAATAGTAAAACTATCTCCCCATGTTTATTCCCCCGCCCCTACTGTTCCGCAGATGTTCTTGTCAACTGCTGGAAATGGCCCATCTTGATTATCACTACAAAAGGTTGTTGTTTTTTCTCTCCTGCTGGTAATAGCTCACCTTAACTGATCACTCTTGTTATAGTGTGTATGGTAACACCCATTGTTTCATGTTCTCTGTGTAAATAAAATCCCCCTACTGTATTTTCCACTGCATGCATCCGATGAAGTGGGCTGTAGCCCACAAAAGCTTATGCTCAAATAAATGTGTTAGTCTCTAAGGTGCCACAAATACTCCTGTTCTTTTTGCGAATACAGACTAACATAACTGCTACTCTGAAAATAGCTTTTAAGTAGAGTTATGTGAACTTTTAGTAACGACACCCAAAGCCATATGAAATTTACCTCATGTAGGGTTAGACTATGAAAGCAAACCACCCAAGTTTTGTACAAAATGATTTGGGCCCTAGGATTCTATTTTATTCTACGAGGGTTCTTACACTCTATCCCACGTTGGAGTATTTAAATATCTCTTCTTTTGTGGAAACTTACACCAAAACTTTTTTAGTTTATAATAATATGTAGTTCTTATATAGCATATTTTATCCATAGATCTGAAAGCACTTTACAGAGGAGGTCAGCATCATTATCCCCATTTTACAGATAGGGAAACAGAGGCAGAGGGCAGTGAAGTGACTTGCGGAAAATAACCCAGGAGGCCAGTGGCTGTGAGCTAGGAATAAACTCCAGGGTCTTCTGATGCTCATTCTATGCTCTATCCTCAAAGCTACTCAAAAACTGAATTTCATGATTCAAGAAATAAGCTTGAATCAGTGAGAGCTAGTCATTTGGAGTCTATTGTAGAGGGATCACAGGACCACCCTTCTGAGGCCTGTGTCTGTTCTGGAAGATGTAGTAATATCATAATGATCCATCAACATATGTATGGATGACCACATGGCCGTCCTGCAAATGTCACTGAAGAATGCTATCGATGTCACTTGCGCCGTGTGGAGTGAGTCTGTATCTGCTGAGGAGGTGCAGCTGAAGATACGTCATATGCAGCCTTGATACAGGATGTTATTCATCTAGAGTAGTGATTCCCACCCGGCAGCCCAGTTAGCACACAGCTGGGGCTCAGTTGCGTGCTAAAGGCTGCTAGGCTGCGCGGTGAGGTCTGGGTTCCCAGCTACCCAGCCCAGCCCGGCAGGGTCAGGATTGCCAGGTGGCCCCAAGTGGCAGGGGTCCGGGGGCTGGGGCTGCCAGCCAGCCCCACAGAGTTCAGGGTCTGGGGCTGATGCCCAGCCCTGTGGAGTCTGGGGGATGCCCCATGGGGTCGGGGTCCAGGGTTGGTGTCGGGGCCGTTGGCTGGCCTGCGGAGACCAGGTCCGGGCTGCCACCCGGTTGCCCTACCACCCAGCCCCGCATGACCAGGTCCAGGGTTGGGACTGCTGCCCAGCCCCACACGGCAGGGTCCACGGTCCCTGCTGCCTGGCCCCCCCATCCAGGGCTCCACTTCTGTGGAGGGGTCTCTGGGCAGAATGTGCTGGGCATAGGGGTCTGTGTGTGAGGCACGCTGTGGTTCTCAAGCTGTGGCCCCGGTAACACATTGTAGGCTGCATATGCATCTTACAATGATAAACAGGGTGACAACCACTGATCTAGAGAGACAGTCTGTGCAGAGACAGCTTGCCCCTTCATGCGGTCTGCATATGACATGTACAGGTGAGACGAAACACAAAACGGTTTAGTCCTGTCTAGATAAAAGCTAGCTATTGCCTGACATTCAGAATATGGAGGCACTGTTCTTCTGGGAAAGAGTGCAGCTTATGGAAAAACAAAGATAAATACACCATCTGATTCAGATGAAACTGAGAATAGCAACCAGTCATCGAGGTATGGGAAGATGTGGAGTGTCTTCCTCCTGAGATACTCCATGACCATATGCATTTGGTGAAGACTCGGTGAGCAGAAGAGAGACCGAATGGGAGATACTGAAAGCGACGTTCTCCTAACACATAACTCAGAAACTTCCTGGGGCTTGGGGCTTCCATAGGAAGGGGAGAATCTGGATTGTCACATAAAAGTACGGGTCCTGAAGAGCAACCAGAGCAGCAAACTGCTCATTCTGAGACAGTGCAGGGAGGATAGAGTGACCATGTGGAGTCTCGTGTACTTGATGAAATTGTTGAGGCCATGAAGGTGGAGAATCGGTTTCATCCCACCCTTGAATTTCAGTATCAGGAAGTACAGTGAGTAAAAGCCATGGCACGGGTGTTCTGCATTTCAGCAAAACTTATTCTATGTATAATTATTAGGAAACACATATCATACGCCTCAACACATCCTAATTTCACAGGAATTAATACTGATAAAATATAAAAATGAAATGGATTAATTCAGAAAGAGAAACATATTATTTGATATGGCTGGCTGGATTCATAGGATATAATAGCTAGCAAAATAATCCTAGGGGCTTCAGCAGAACTTCTTCCACTGCTTCCAACTTCAACAGAGAACTGACCTGATCAGTGTCTTGTGAGAGTGGTCCCTGAAGATTGACCTGGAAAGGGAGTTGGCAGGGAGTGTGGAGACTAACTGGATTGTGTAGCACAATCTGACAGTGTCTAGGACCCAGATGGCAGAGGGAATCGAATCCCAAGCATTGTAAAAGTGGGCCAGCCTGTCATTTACTACCATTATGACCAAGGAATTCAAGGATGGGTGGGAATAGAACCCCTCAAAACTCTGCATGCAGTGCTTTTCCATGGGAGGATGGTGTGCTCCACAGGGCTCTCATTTGCTCAAAGAGCATATAATTGATCAGGAGGGACACTCTCAGAGGAATGGAGGGCTGTTCTCTTGGAGGAACTCAACCTGGATGCCCAAGAACGCGGCTACGTGACGTAAAAGGTCCTGGTACTTAAAGTCCTCTGGAATAGAAGGGGAGGGCAAACCCAGGCAGCACGGTACCGTCCGGTGATGAGGACAAAGGTCTTGGCTGAACCCAAACCGGCTCTCACTCCTGGGAAGATGTATCCAGGAGGGAGGACTCCAGTGGCTCCGCAAAGACCACCAATGCCTGGGCTTGCAGTTGAGCCAAGGCCATCATTGTCAACCTGATTTCAGCTTCTAACTGGATGAAGAGAGGGATCTCTGTGAACAAGGAATGTCTCACTGAGTCCAAGGCTGCTGATATGGGTACGGCATTGGTAGCCAGTAGGGGAGAGGTCAGGGATCTCCGTTCCAGCTACAATGCACACACTAACCCTGGGAGTCCATTGGCAGCCCCTGGAATTCCTCAGGTGATGTGGAGCGGGAGGATGACGACTCTGACTCGGAATCAGAGCCCCAAAATCTTGGTGATAAGGGCGGAGCGACACCCAAGGGAGCCAATAGGAAGTCTGATTCATCCGTCACCCAGAATGAGGTGGGAATCGGTGCCTCTGATGAAGGCAATACAGTCAGTACTGAGCATGCCAGTGCCATAGGCCAGTAGTTCTTAAACTTTTGTACTGGTAACCCCTTTTACATAGCAAGCCACTATGTGCGACTCCCCTTTTAAATTAAAAACACTGCTTTACATATTTAACAACATTATAAATGCTGGAGGCAAAGTCGAGTTTGGGGTGGAGGCTGACAGCTTGTGACCCCACCCCATGTAATAACCTCACAATCCCCTGAGGGTTCCTGACCCCCAGTTTGAGAACCCCTGTCATAGGCAATGTCAGTCCCAGCACAAACAGCAGTACTGTAACTCCTGAGTGTTTTAAAGTTGGAGGTGGTGAGAGCCACCATGGGGGCACTTGCAGCGTCAAACGTGGCAGGGCCGAAGAGGGTCCCGGTGCTAAAGTCCCCCGCTTCATTTTTGGTACTGGCTCCATCCCCACCATGGGAAGGGGAGAATTTGGATGCAGCACTGACAGACATGAAGGTTCAGCAGCTTGCTACTTTGGAGGGGCCATAGGTAGCACAGCCCTGGGAAAGTCCTGAACCAACAGAGAGGTCATAACTGGAAGGCAGAGGTGGTCTGTGGCTGCCTGGTATGCTGACGTGGACACAGTCAATAACAGCATCTTCCTTATTGGTACTGGAGTCAAACGTACTCCTGGAGGCTCGAACCAGAGTCAACAGTTCAGGGTTTCTGCCCTTCCCACTTCATACCAGGGAAGGGTCAAAGGTACCTGTGCCATCCTGCATGCTGGGACCGGTCCTGGTCTGGTCCACGCTTCTCCTGGGGAAGACAGAGGAGTCACTCCACGACCTGGAGTAGTCCCAGTTGGTCTTATGAGAACTCTTTCTCAGCATCAATGATGGAAAATGGCTCCTCCACCTTCAGCAAGGTGACTGCCCCAGAAGAAGAGGCAGCAGCGCTCTCTGAGCCCAAGAGCGATTTTCAACCTGAGGAGGGCCTTGGTACCGAATCAGGCTACATGGCCTGTTCAAGGCTGTACATGGCCTGTGCTGCTTAAGGCGAAGGTCTAGGGCCACCCGAGTCCTCTTTTTAAATGATTGAAAAATCAAACAACTTCCTTTTAAGGTTGGCCTTGCTGAGACAAAGCAAGCCCTGTGTGTGGGGTTGCTGCTGGGGATTGCCCCTCCACATGAAAGACAGAGTTCAAATCCCGGTAAGGGCATTACCAAGAACACTATCTATCAACTAGCATTAACTACTGGCTACTAATGAAAACTAACTAACAATATTCAATAAACTAGGCTAAGATTAAATGCCAGTTTGTGAGACTACAACCACACAGAGCTCAGACTCCAGTCACAGGCAGTGAGAAGGAACTAAGGGGAGTTGGGACAGCACCACCTCACATAGCCAGGAGAGGGGGCCACAGCTTCGAAGCACGAGAGCCGCCACTCTCTGGATACTGCTAGGAAAATGTCTCCGGCTCCAGCATGCTGGGCATGTACACACCTAAGTGGAATACACATCTGCATCTCCTTGAAGAAGAAGATTCTGTTTTTACATTTATTGCCATCTTGAAATGACTATTTTTTCTGTCCTTAACTGCTCTGCTGAAATTGTCAAAAAAGGTGCAAGTTAATGACAACTGTAGTGGTGGGTTTTGAGATGTCCACCAGAGAGTGAACTGAGACTACAGACACATCATACATTGGCTACCGAACACCCACCAGATGGTAACAAAGTGACTTTGGATGGATCATAGCCACCAAGAGCACTATGAAAGCTGTTAATCCCATTATCAATCCCTTACATTTTTCATCTTTACAACAGGAAAACATACTGAAAAGCTGACAAGCTGCCCATGAGGATCTTCTGTAGGAGCAGTAAATGGGCTGCAAAGGGAGTTTTAAAAGTGGTTTAAATTCCTTTTGAAGAACATGCACAAGCCTAAGAGCTGTTCTTACAGGGCTTCCCTGGTGACCTGGGTGTTTTTAACTTTCAGATTATTTCAAAAAAGATAAATCGGGAAGCTGAACCAGATTCCGGTATTTCTTTTCCATTCAAATTTTAAAAAGTAGAATTCTTAAAATTAAAAAAAAAACCAACCCTATAACAACCAATACCACAAAAGCTAAACACATAACTTCCACTAAACACACACTATAGGTACATTATGAACTCAATAGTGCAAACCCTTACTCATGACACCAGTCCTCAGTTGTATGTATAGTCCAGTTAACCACAGTAGGCTCACATGTGTCTATGGGGTACTTGTGTGAGAAGTGTAATACAGCATGTCCAAAGAGCACTACCAGCTGATGATGGCTAGGCAGAAATAGTGCCAAGACCTCTTATTCATTGCATAATAACTGACTTACCTCATCCTCCCTATCCCTTGTTCTGTTTTGTCATTACCTAGACTGGGGCAGAGACAATCTTTTTACCCTGGCCTGGATCCACAAATGGACTTAGGTATTACAATACTCAGCATTGCAATGCTTAGCTTTTAGATGCCTAGAAAAACATGGGAACAACACTGTGATTCGTAAAGTCTGAGTTAGGAACCTCAGCTCCCTATAAAATTAATGTGGAGAGATAGTGCTTTATAATACAATCCACAAATGCCATCATTCTAAGTGAGGAGCCATTTAAACGAGCAGATGTGAGATGCTGATGACAGGGATGTGTGCTAAGCCCCACCGCATCACAGAGGTAGGCACCTAAGTCCAGAGTGCAGGGAGATGCCTATCTGAAAGCTATCTACAAATTGGAGGAAGATAGGCTTTCCTGCACCTAAGTCATGTGTAGGCTGACAATTGCCATAACTCCATACAAAACAGCTGGGAGTGGGAGAGGACGGGAGGAGGGGGAGCACCCTGATAACCTTTAGCCCAGTGGTTAGGATTCTCACCTGGATGTAGGAGACAATTGGTTAAAGTCCCCATTCTGCTGATGAGTCCCTGATGAGGATAAGGGATTTGAACAGGGATCTGCCACCTTTCATGTGTGCACTAATCACTGGGTTAGAAGCATTTTAACTCCCTGACCCACTGAGTATTTATTTATTCAATGATATAATTAAAGTGGAATAACTTCAATAGTGGAGCCTATGGGAACCCCACATCAGAATATCCCATAGCTCAGTGGTTAGAGCACTCACCTAAGAGATGGCAGATCCCTGTTCAAACCCCTTCTCATCAGGTAGAGGGGGAGACTTAAACTGTAGGTCTCAGGAGAGTACCCTAATTTATGGGCTAAAGATTAAAAGGGAGGTAGTCCTCCTACATTTCCCCCCCTCGCCCCACCGCCAACTGCTTTGTGTTGTTAGGTGGCCTCTGAGCACTCCAGCTAAATTGAGCCTTCACATTAGCTAAGGAGATGAACACCTATCTTCCCCAGCTTCATGAATTATACTTGCACTTTGGCAGCAGAGAGGCATCTGAACACCTGGTGGGAGGCAGCAAGGTGCATGCCCTGTGGCAGAAACATAGGGGCCTAGCGAACTTTTATTGCAAAAAACTTAGGTGTTGAATGGTTTTAGGCACTGACTGGGGGATTAGATGGCAGCTGAGTGGGAGATTTACAGATAGCCTAAAAACAGGGATTTAGATGCTTAAGTGTGGAATTAAGGCACCTAAGTGCCTTTGTGGATTAGGGTCCCTATGTTTTTATAGGGCTTAAAAAAATTGGGCCTTGACTGGTGCCGTGGATGCTACCACAATACAAATTAAATTAAATTTAATAATAAACAAAAAATTTACAGATTGTCCTTTTTTGAACAATGTAAATATATCATAGAATCATAGAATCAATCACAGAATCATAAAATATCAGTGTTGGAAGGGACCTCAGGAGGTCATCTCGTCCAACCCCCTTTTCAAAACAGGACCAATCCCCAACTAAATCGTCCCAACCAAGGCTTTGCCAAGCCTGACCTTAAAAACCTCTAAGGAAGGAGATTCCACCACTTCCCTAGGTAACCCATTCCAGTGCTTCACCACCCTCCTAGTGAAAAATATTTTCCTAATATCCAACCTAAACCTACCCCACTGCAACTTGAGATTATTACTCCTTGTTCTGTCATCTGCTACCACTGAGAACAGTCTAGAACCATCCTCTTTGGAACCGCCCCCCTTCAGGTAGTTGAAAGCAGCTATCAAATCCCCCTCATTCTTCTCTTCTGCAGACTAAATAATCTCAGTTCCCCCAGCATCTCCTCATAAGTCATGTGTGGCATCCCCCTAATCATTTTTGTTGCCCTCCGCTGGACTCTTTCCAATTTTTCCACATCCTTCTTGTAGTGTGGGGCCCAAAACTGGACACATACTCCAGATGGGGCCTCACCAATGCCAAATAGAGGGGAATGATCTGCTCGCAATACTTGATCTGCTGGCAATGCTCCCACTTATTTAGCCCAAAATGCTGTTTGCCTTCTTGGCAACAAGGGCACACTGTTGACTCATATCCAGCTTCTTGTCCACTGTAACCCTAGGTCCTTTTCTGTGTAACTGCTGCCTCACCATTCAATCCCTAGTCTTTAGCAGTTCATAGGATTCTTCTGTCCTAAGTGCAGGACTTTGTACTGAGAACCATAGAATCATAGAATATCAGGGTTGGAAGGGACCTCAGGAGGTCATCTAGTACAACCCCCTACTCATAGCAGCACCAATCCCCAACTAAATCATCCCAGCCAGGGCTTTGTCAAGCACTTGCCCTTGTTGAACCTCATCAGATTTCTTTTGGCCCAATCCTCTAATTTGTCTAGGTCAATCCCTACCCTCCAGTGTATCTACCACTCCTCCCAGTTTAGTGTCGTCTGCAAACTTGCTGAGGGTGCAATCCAGGCCATCCTCCAGATCATTAATGAAGATACTGAACAAAACCGGCCCCAGGACCAATCCTTGGGGCACTCCGTTTGATACCGGCTGCCAACTAGACATGGAGCCATTGATCACTACCCATTGAGCCCGATGATCTAGCCAGCTTTCTATCCACCTTGTAGTCCATGCATCCAGCCCATACTTCTTTAACTTGCTGGCAAGAATACTGTGGGAGACCATATCAAAAGCTTTGCTAAAGTCAAGGAATAACATGTCCACTGCTTTCTCCTCATCCACAGAGCCAGTTATCTCATCATAGAGTCAATTAGGTTAGTCAGACATGACTTGCCCTTGGTGAATCCTGCTGACTGCTCCTGATCACTTTCCTCTCCTAGAAGTGCTTCAAAATTGATTCCTTGAGGACCTGCTCCACATTTTTTCCAGGGACTGAGGTGAGGCTGACTGGCCTGTAGTTCCCCAGATCCTCCTCCTTCTCTTTTTTAAAGATAGGCACTACATTAGCCTTTTCCAGTCATCTGGGACCTCCCCCGATCACCATGTGTTTTCAAAGATAATGGCCAATGGCTCTGCAATCACATCTGCCAACTCCTTTAGCACCGTTGTATGTGGTGCATCCAGCCTCATGGACTTGTGCTAGTCCAGCTTTTCTAAATAGTCCTGAACATCTTCTTTCTCCACAGATGGCTAGTCATCTCCTCCCCATACTGTGCTGCCCAGTGCTGGGAGCTGACCTTGTTTGTGAAGACTGAGGCAAAAAAAAACATTGAGTAACTTAGCTTTTTCCACATCCTCTGTCATTAGGTTGCCTCCCCTATTCAGTAAGGTGCCCATACTTTCCCTAACCTTCTTCTTGTTGCTAACACACCTGTAAAAACCCTTCTTGTTACTCTTAACATCCCTTGTTAGTTGCAACTCCAATTGTGGTTTGGCCTTCCTGATTTCAGTCCTGCATGCCTGAGCAATAGTTTTATACTCCTCCCTGGTCATTTGTCCAAGCTTCCACTTCTTTTAACCTTCTTTTCTGGGTTTAAGATCAGCAAGGATTTCACTGTTAAGCCAAGCTGGTCACCTGTCATGTTTACTATTCTTTCTGCACATCTGGATGGTGTGTTCCTGCAACCTCAATAAGGATTCTTTAAAATACAGCCAGCTCTCCTGGCTCATTTTTGAAGAGCGAAGAATAGCTCCAACACTAGAGATACCAGACAAGTGAACACAATATATATACTGCTGATGAGTCAAAATGGCTAATGATAGATTATGCACATACAAAGCAACACTACGTACATAGGACACCATACTAGAGAAAAATTGCCATAGAAAGTTGCAAGGGTGATTCTTTATTTCACAAGGCAAACATTGCAGTTAGAAATACTGGTTAGTGACCAGGTGCATCCATTTATCAAAATTCTAAGCTCCTGTGTTTTCTGAGCTATTAAGAAATATACACTTGTCTGCTGAAAGACCTGCTCCTGGCAGACAGAGATTGAAACATTCCTTGAGAGAGAAGATATTTGTGCTGCTCAAAAGTATATCTGATGCATCATTGTTTGCTTGTACTCTGTGATGCATCAGCTTATGGATGAATGTATCCCACATTCTGTTGGAAGCATACTCTAATCATATTGACTCATGCTCAGTTATATTAATGATTATGTTTGTTAATGAAGTGTTGAGATTTTCCAGGTAGAAAATATACTCAGTTGTGTGGAAGAATAAAAAATTAAGAATGCTTAAAAATGTCTACTATGTTGAGGTAGGAAATGTAGCTTGGCCTTTAAGAGTCTTTAGGACACTGATTTAGAATCGGATTTGAAGAACTAGCGAGGAGGTGAACAAATGCCTAATCAGAGCCATTGTCCAGTATTTAATTGTCAACTTCACACTTCTGTATTTTATCAGTTATCAACTAGTAGAAGATTGAATCACCTTTAATCTGTATTTATATATTAATAAGTAAGACTTCCTTGTCATATAAATTGAATTTTAAGTAAAGCCCATATTCTCTCATCTGTCTCTCTTACAACAACACATGGAAACCCACACAGATTTCTCTGTAAAAGGGAACATCATCTATGTGCTGCTAATCCATCTGTTGGTGATTTTTCTTTGCTTATCAAAGAGCTGTATGTTACATAGAATCTAACAGAATGTAGGTACAGTATGAAAGTATCTTTTCCCTAAAAGTTGATTTGATTCTTTTCACATACCATGATACAATTCAGTTTCTGATATCTTGAAGCTGTGCTTCAGAATAAGCCATGAGTATGCTGGGTTTAATTAAGTGCAGTATATTCTTCATGTGTTTTCTCTTTTCTTCTTAAAGAGTAACTAGGAGTTCCTTGTCTGTCCCTATTGGTTGAAGTTCTGTATCCACTAATGTAACATACATAAGCTCAAAGGACAAAAAAGACACACAAAGCTAGGGAAAGCACAGACTACAAAGATACGCAGTACAAACAACAAAACAAACAGCAGTCAGACATAGCTTCAGACTGTGAGTCATTGTCAAGGCTCCTGGAGATGCCTGAATGAGTACATCTCAATCTCAGGCAAAAGGAGGAGAGATGGAACAAATTGCTACCTTTCTCAGAAACACAAGTTTTTAAAGCCCTCAAGAGGTACATTTCTACAATATTACTAAGGATTTCTAGAGAAACAATCCAAAAACAAACAAAAAACATTTTTGCAAAATGTATTTAAAGAAGTATTAGGGCTACATGTGTGATTTATAGTCCAGCCTGCTTTTGGGCTACTGTAGAGATGTCCCTTCCCAGGTAGAGCCCTGCAGGGCATGTGACTGAAACAGCCAAGCCCCAGATCCTCAAAGATATTTAGCCATTTGATTTCAAAAGGAGTTAGGTGCCTAAATATCTTTGAGGATCTGGGCCCAGGTCCCTCCCCAAACTCCTCTCTGCGCAGGGGGGAGTGCACATGCTACACTTTCTTTGTGGATGGTGCAGCGTGAAGAGGATATGTGTGTTGTTTATTTAAAAGCGTAGCAGGAAGGAAGCCAAAAGGGGTGTGTGGGAAAGTCCTAGGCAGAAGCCCTAATGTGAAACTTTAGGGACAGTTCTATTTTTCTTGTTCAAATACAGCTCCTTCAGTGTTAAAAAGAAGCAACTGTAATTTTTTAAAAATAATATTCACATGAGAGTATTCCCTACTTCAGAGCTGGCCAGTATACAGGTGTGATGTAGAAGGGAGATTAGGCCATGGCCTTGCTCCTTCTCTCCCCCCCTTCTTATCCTTTTTGGGATGATTTCTCCCTTGAACAGAGGAAATGCTTCCGTATCCAGCCCTGGCATGGATGGTGAAAACTGGAGAACGATAGCTTTGCCTTCATCTTCTCCTGAGCGCTAGCCATAGGGTCAAGCAAAAATCTGGCTCATAGTACAATAACGATATAAATCAACAAAAATACAGATTCATCTACTTAATTCCAAGCAAAACAAATGTAAAATCATCGTAAATAATTACTGAGGATACAAGAATATCAAGGAGCACGAATGTGTGAATTTAAAAAATAATTACAAATGAAAATAGTTAAATATTTAACTGATAATTGTGAAATAAATGAGGATGATGGCAAACACAAAAAGAACAATTAATTCATTAATTTTACATGCAAATTGCTAATTATTTTAATGTTTAAAAATAGTAAATAATTAACTTAGAAAGCCTTTTCTAGAATAATTAGTTGTATACTTAAACTAGCTCAAATACAAAACCAAACATATTGGATCAACACAAAGACATAATTATTAGACAGTAATTTAACACATTATTCTCTAATGTGCTATAGTAAGAAATCAAGTTAAATAGTTGAAGGATAGCAAAGAAAATATCAATGACATTGCAAGAGAGAGTGTGTGTAATGTGTGGAATAAAAATGTAAAACAAGATTGTGCCGAGAAAGGATAGCTACCCATCTGAAAATTTACTCCAGTGGTGAAGTTTTCCTAGCTCCACAAAAAGCTCAGATACTGCTTCAAATGAGGGCAAAGGGAATTCATAGATTAGATAATGATTTTTCCAGTTTAATCATTTGAATGTTTCCAGTTTAATCATTTGATTGGCAACCTTTGGCATGTGGCCCATCAAAGAAATCCGCTGGCGGGCCGGGATGGTTTGTTTACCTGCAGCGTCCACAGGTTTGGTCGATCACAGCTCCCACTGGCTGCAGTTCACCGTTCCAGGCCAATGGGGGCAGCGGTAAGTGGCGCCAGCCGAGGGATGTGCTCACTTCAATTCTCGGCAAAATCATGGAGCAGGTCCTCAAGGAATCCATTTTGAAGCACTTGGAGGAGAGGAAGGTGATCAGGAACAGTCAACATGGATTCACCAAGGGCAAGTTATGCCTGACCAACCTGATTGCCTTCTATGATGACATAAATGGCTCTGCGGATATGGGGAAAGTGGTGGATGTGATATACCTTGACTTTAGCAAAGCTTTTGATATGGTCTCCCACAGTATTCTTGCCAACAAATAAAAAAAATATGGATTGGATGAATGGACTACAAGGTGCGTAGAAAGCTGGCTAGATTGTCGGGCTCAACCGGTAGTGATCAACTGCTCAGTATCTAGTTGGCAGCCAGTATTAAGCAGAGTGCCCCAGGTGTCAGTCCTGGGGCCGATTTTGTTCAACATCTTTATTAATGATCTGGATGATGGGATGAATTGCACCCTCAGCAAGTTCACAGATGACACTAAGCTGGAGGGTAGGGATAGGGTCCATAGTGACCTAGACAAATTGGAGGATTGGGCCAAAAGAAATCTGATGAAGTTCAACAAGGACAAGTGCAGAGTCCTGCACGTAGGACAGAAGAATCCCATGCACTCCTACAGGCTGGGGACCAACTAGCTAAGCGGCAGTTCTGCAGAAAAGGGCGTGGGGATTACAGAGGACGAGAAGCTGGATATGAGTCAACAGTGTGCCCTTGTTGCCAAGAAGGCTAAAGGCATATTGGGTAGTATTAGTAGGAGTGTTGCCAGCAGATCGAACGAAGTGATTATTCCCCTCTATTCGGCACTGGTGAGGCCACATCTGGAGTACTGCGTCCAGAAAGGATGTGGACAAATTGGAAAGAGTCTGGGGGAGGGCAACGGAAATGATTAGCAGGCTGGGGCACATGACTTAGGAGGAGAGGCTGAGGGAACTGGGCTTCTTTAGTCTGCAGAAGAGAAGAGTGAGGGAGGATTTGATAGCAGCCTTCAACTACCTGAAGGGGGGTGGTTCCAAAGAGGATGGAGCTAGGATGTTCTCAGTGGTGGCAGATGACAGAACAAGGAGTAATGGTCTCAAGTTGCAGTGGGGGAGGTCTAGGTTGGATATTAGGAAACACTATTTCACTAGGAGGCTGGTGAAGCACTGGAATGGGTTACTTAGGGAGGTGGTGGAATCTCCGTCCTTAGAGGTTTTTAAGGCCCGGGTTGACAAAGCCTTGGCTGGGATGATTTAGTTGGTGTTGGTCCTGCTTTGAGCAGGGATTGGACTACATGACCTCCTGAGGTCTCTTCCAGCCCTAATATTCTATGATTTTATAAACAAGCTAAGGAAATGTGGTCTGGATTAAATTATTATAAGGTAGCTGCACAACTAGTGGAAAAACAGTACTCAAAGAGTAATTATCAGTAGTTTGCTGTCAAACTGGAAGCATATATTTAGTTGGATCCCATAATGGTCTCTCCTGGGTCTGGGACTATTAAATATTTTGTTAATGACTTGGATAATGGAATGGAGAGTATGCTTGTAAAATTTGTAGATGACAAAGCTGAGAGGAGTTGCAACCACTTTGCAGTGAGAATTAGAATTCAAAATGAAACATATATTGGAGAATTTGTCTGAAATCAATAAAGACAAGTGCAAAGTGTCACAGATCCTATGGAGTACACTCTCCAGACCACTCACCAAGACTGCTGTGAGGGGAATCCAACTTCAAGCATCTGTGCTCTGTGTTAGGATATAGATATTCAGGCCTGTCTGCAAAGGCCTGTACTTTAAGAATTTAGGTGTATTCTTATCACTTGGCTAGTTCCAGAGGTATAAAAGAAAGAATCAAAATCACTATCTGCTGGTGTAAGGGCCTTCTCTTACTGTGACAGTTTGTGGCCCTGTGCTTAGGCTCAGGCCTTTGGCTAAGCAGCAGAGGCAGCCATAAGCTGGGAAGCGAACGGTCACATCCTCACATTCCAAACTAGTCACATTGAAATAAGGTGCTATTGGGCTGTTAGGCACTATCAGGACAGGATTGTATTCCTATCACCTCCAGAGAAAGGGAAGTGCCTAGAAAATGTAAAAGGAAACTTAGTTTGATACCATCCTGTCTGGCAAGAACTCACTTATCAATAGCTGGGATGTGAAATCCTCACTTCTGTGTTGTCTTGTCATTGTAGTTCCCACTTTGCCATTGTTTGTCTGTATAATCTCTGTCTGGTTCTGTGATTGTTCCTGTCTGCTGTATAATTAATTTTGCTGGGTGTAAACTAATTAAGGTGGTGGGATATAATTGGTTACATAATCATGTTACAATATGTTAGGATTGGTTAGTTAAATTTCAGGAAAATGATTGGTTAAGGTATAGCTAAGCAGAACTCAAGTTTTACTGTATAATCTGTAGTCAATGAGGAAGTGACTGGGTGTGGGTGGGGGTGGGCATGGGCATGTGGGTGTGGGAAATGGGAGCAGGGAATGGGAGTAAGAAAATTGGAATCATGTTTTGCTAAAGGGGGAAATGGGAACAAGGAATGGGAGTAAGGAAGTTGGAATCATGTTTGGCTAAGGGTAGGAATGGGAACAGGGACACAGGTGTAAATAGGTGTAAGGCTCTGTGGTGTCAGAGCTGGGAAGTAGGATACTAAGGAAGGAAACTGGAATCATGCTTGCTGGAAGTTCACCCCAATAAACATTGAATTGTTTGCACCTTTGGACTTCGGGTATTGTTGCTCTCTGTTCATGCGAGAAGGACCAGGGAAGTAAGTGGGTGAAGGAATAAGCCCCCTAACACTCTGGATCCCCTGGAGTGTATTAAACTTCTGAAGCCTCAGCAGGCTGCAGCCCTGGTTCCTCCCTTGGCCTCTCTCGCACATGTCTCAGGCACTAACTCTGTCTGCTTTCACTTCTCAGAGGTGGTGCTCTCCAGCCCACTTGTCCAAGGCTGCTGGCACTCAAGATACTCTAGTTACTTAAACATACCACTTTCTCAGACCTCTACCCCAAAGGTGTGAAGCTTCTGGTTTACAATTTAACCTTCTCAGGGGCACATAGTGGTTATCAAATACAGACACTTTTCTCAGAGTCTGACATATTAAGGCTCTTCTAATCATGTAAAGCACAGGAGAATACAGATCGTACAAAACTAAAAACATCTGAAATTGTGATGTCCCTCAGTTTCTAACTCATCCTTCCCTTGGGTGTCCTTGGGGAACTATCTGGGTCCAGGCTGGAAGGCAGGGTGGTCTCAGTCTTATGCAGACAGTTATATGATGGATGGACTGTCTCCCTTCTGAAGACCCTTACCCAGGTTCTATGACCTTTCTCGCCCTGCCCCACATTTTCCATCTCACCCATTGCTGTGTATTTCTTTATTTAAACTTCTCCTAGTCACCTGGTCTTTTTTCTTCTATTATTGGTAAATTTCCACTGCTCCTACTTTCCCCCTCCCTTCAGAGAAACCAGATAACTAAGATTTCTAAGGATGCAGCTGGATTGGGGGTGGGGTTGGGGTTAGAATAAACTTTATGAGCTCTAAGTACCATTGTTAACATTAAGTATTTCTTATTATCCCTGTCTGGTCTGTATCTGCTACAGGGCGTCAGCAATGGTGGATCCAAATACATATAGGCACAGAGGGTACCCCAGTTATTTGTAATAAAACTGCACAATAGTAATCAAAATTCATATTTTGCACAATAGTAATCAGAACTATATTTAGGAAGGCAAAATGCACTAATAGAAAATGAGGAATAACTGGGTCGGCAGTAATACTAAGGAGAAGGATACAGAAATTATAGCACATTAGAAATTGAATATGAGCCAACCTTATGATTCAGCTGTGAAAAAGGCAAATATTCTGGGGTAGTGTCAAAAAGTAGTGTCATATGCAAGACTTGGGAGGTAACTGTTCTGCTCTACTCAGCACTCACTCAGATTTGTGGTTGCAATTCATTGTGAGTAAAGATATTTTGTGTCTGCAAATTAAGCTCACAAACAGGGAGGATAAGGCCCAGCCTGAATACAAATATCACTCTTCTGAGCAAAAATTGATAAACTGTGTTCCAGTGAGAAGGTGTTTTTTGAATAAAACAACCTTCTGGAACAAATGACCACAAAACAAATTATTTTAATCTTGTCACATCTTCAAACTATATTGGCACAGTTCCCAGCTCTTTAACATTAGAATTGTCAAAATATGCTTCTGATCCACTGTGTCCAATCCTGCTCCATTTGAAGTCAATGGGAATTTATCCATTGACTTCTGCTGGAGCAGGATGAGGCCCAATCTGCCATTTTGGACTTAGACCAGGATCTAGAACTAGTAGACCAGTACATTTGCTTACAGAAATCAAGCTCCTGGCTTTAATTGATTTCTGGGCACTAAAAATCCAGACTCATACTGTCAATGACATTTAAGCAGAGAGGAAGCATTTTTCAAAATGATTTTCATATCATCGATGGAATTTTGATGTACAAATAAAAGTTTACCAAGAGTGGAGGAATAAGCAATAACACTTTTATGAATGAAGAGCCAATTTTTCAGAAGCATTTAGGCACCTAAAAATATAGATAGGTATCTAGTTTTCAAAAGCATTTATGTGCCTAATGCCCACTGAAATTAATTGTGGGGAGGACACACTTCACTCATAGAGCTGCACCTCTGGCATGCCCTCTCTGAAAACCCGAAGAGGAATTCTGATTGAGTCAGACAATCATTCCCAGGGGATCCTGTTGCAGTCTTGTCTTTCCTTCTAGCCTTCTGACTCTAGCCCAAGAATTGTGTGTTATGATATTATTTACACATACTCCAAAGCTGCTTTATTTTAGAGTATGGCCTAGACCTCTGATTCAGTTGAGGAACTATAGTTCTGCCAATTCCCTTGCTGTAGCAAACAGGCAGTAGAACAAGGCACAGAGAAGAAGAAAAAAGCACAAACTCTGATGATTTAACAATTAAAATATAACTTCCTCAGATAATAAACCACTGCGAATATATTTATATTAAGGGCCAAAGTTTGGTTGCTTCTGTGTAAGTGCACTCAAGCAAAACATGACACAAGGAACCATTTCCACTGCCCACACCCCACACTGATGTAGGTCAAAATACAGAGCTTACATTCCTTTCAGCACTAACTTGGGTGTCCAGCTAGTATGACTGATGGTGCTGGCAAGTCTGCAAGGATGCACTGCAAGTCAGTGGTGGAGATAAGTTTTGTAACCAGCGGGTTGATGGGTCACTGGTGATTGGCTGGAGAGAGAGTCTGCTCCAAAATCACCTTGCAGTAGCAGCTCCTGTTCTGCAGGGCTGGGTCCATCTCCCTACTCCATGCATTGCAACCTAGCATACAGGGTTGCATGCCATTCAGGGTTGGCCCGACTGCCCCTCCATCATGACTGAAGGGCAGACAGGCCAAATTTGAGTCAGTGGTGTTGCAATCAGGCATACAGAGTGACAGCACTATGTAACCTTGTGAAGCATGTCACAGTGCCTGGAATGGGGAACCAAACTCAGCCTGTCAAGTGAGTGTGGGGTGGGCTTGCTCTCCATACCAGTGTGAAAATTCATGTCACACACCTTCTTTGGTCAAATTGCATAATATGCTTGAAAAGGTACCACACATACACCTACTGGCTGCCAAGGGAGGAGGCGGGATATTAGCTCTGCCACTGCTTCCAGTGACCCTAGGGACATAACCAAAGCCTTCTCCCCTCTATCTGAATGGTGACTGCTAGCATTTTTAAATGACAAAACTAAAAAAATGTGCACTCACAGACTTTAAGGCCAGAAGAGCCATTATGATCACCTAGTCTGATCTCCTCCTGTGTAACACAGACCAGAGAAGTTCAACAAATAACTCCTGCATCAAGCCCAAGATTTCTGGCTGAGCTAGAGCATCTTTTTTTAGAAAGATATCCAATCCTGATTTAAAGACTTCAACAGATCGAGAATCCACCATAACCCTAGGTAATTTTTTCCAATGGTTAACTACCCTCAGTGTTTAAAAATGTGCCTTATACAATAGAGAAAGAGTAAGTAAGTAAGCCAGAAAGATGCAGATAATACACAGTTCTACCTATGCTTCACCATGTATGACCAAGTTGGCCAAGTGCTTCGACAAGATCTGCTAATGGATGAAGAAGTGATGGTTCAGGCTAACCCTGAGCAAGACACAGGTGATGCTTGTGGGCAGAGGAAAGCACTTTGAAGAGTTCACAGCCAAAGGTGCATTCCCCTTTGTTTCAAGTTACACATCCACAATTGGTCAGTTCAGTCTGTTTACCTCTGTCATTTGTGAACACGATATTCATTCCTACCATTTGTATCCTATATTTTAATCAGTTACTCATCTATGAGAGGACCTTCCCTCTTATTCCATGACCGCTTACTTTGCTTAAGGGCATTTGGTGAGGGACTTGTCAAAGGCCTTCTGAAAGTCCAAGTACACTATTTCCACTGGGATCACTCTTGTCCACATGTTTGTTGACTCTCTCAAAAATTCTAGTAGATTGGTGAGGCATGTTTTCCGTTTACGAAAGCTGTGTTGACTCTTCTCCAACATATTGTGTTCATCTGTGTGACTGATAATTCTGTTCTTTATGATAGTTTCAACCAATTTGGCTGGAACTGAAGTTAGACTTACCGACCTATAATTGCCAGGAATGCCTCTGGAGCCTTTTTAAAAAATAAGCATTACATTAGCTATCCTCCAATCATCTTGTACAAAGTCTGATTTAAATGATAGGTTACATTACAATAGTTCTGCAATTTCATATTTGGGTGAACACCATCTGGTCCTGGTGCCTTATACTGTCTGATTACCAATTTGTCCAAAACCTCCTCTATTAACCCCTCTATCTGGGGCAGTTACTCAGATTTGTCACCTAAAAGGAATAGCTTGGATGTGGGAATCTCCCTCACATCCTCTGAAGTGAAGACGATGCAAATTAGGTTCTCTGAGATTCACTTCTCTGCAATGGCCTTGTTTTCCTTGAGTGCTGCTTTTATACCTCGATCATCCAGGGCCCCACAGATGGCAGGCTTCCTGCTTCTGGCATAGTTATAAAAAAATTTGCTCTTAGTTTTTGTGTCATTTGCCAGTTGCTCTTCAAATTCTTTTTTGGCCTGCCTAAGTATAGTTTTACACTTGCTGTGCCAAACTTTATGCTCCTTTCTATTTTCCTCAGTAGGATCAGACTTCCAATTTTTAAAGGCTGCCTTTTTTGCCTCTAACCACCTCTTTTACTCTGTTGTTTAGCCATGGTGGCATTTTTTGCTCCTCTTACTGCCTTTTTTTAATTTGGGGTATACATTTATTTTGAACCTTGACATGTTATTACATAGTCTCCATGCAGTCTGCAGGCATTTCACTCTTGAGACTATTCCTTTTAATGTTTGTTCACTTAGCTTTCTCATTTTTGTGTAGGTCCCCATTTTGAAGTTAAATGCTACTGTGGTGAGTTTCTTTGGTATTCCCCGCCCCCCCCCCACACAAAGATGTTAAATTTGATTTGATTATGGTCATTATTATGAAGTGATTCAGCTACATTCACCTCTTGAACAAGATCCTGTGCTTCATTTAGGACTAATTCAAAAATTGCCTCTCCCCTTGTGGGTTCCAGGATTAGCTAGTCCAAGAAGCGGTCATTAATGGTCCCTAGAAATTTCATCTCAGCATCCCATCCTAAAGTGATGTATACTCAGTCCCTATGAGGATAATCATAATGGGGCATTTCAACTGGGTTTTCTGTCTCCCTGAGCATTTCCAAATCACCATCACCATCCTAGTCAGTAGTACAATTCTACTGCTATATTTTTATTATTCAAGCATGGAATTTCTAGCCATACAGATTGTATGTTGTAGTTTGATTCATTTAAGATTTTTATTATGTTTGACTCTACTTTCTTTCACATATATTGCCACTCCCTCATCCCAATGACCTGCTCAGTCATTCCTATATAATTTGTATTCCGGTACTATTTATTATCACTGTTCCACCAAGGTTTTATGATGCTTTTTATATCAATAGTCTCATTTAATACCAGACACTCAAGTTCACTCATGTTAGTATTTAGTCTTCTAGCGCTTGTATACAAGCACTTATATAATTTGTCAATATTAAGTTGTCTGCCTTCATGTGATGTAATTGAATGGGACTCTTTTTTCTTTGACTGTTTCTCTTCAGTTCCGACTGGTACTTTATCAACTTCCATCCTCGCCTCTCCTTGGATATAGAGTATCTTCTTTAATAAATCGTCCCCTAAGGGATGTCTCTGTCTGAACCATGTGCTTCTCCACACCTGTCGGCTTTTCCCCCATTTTTTTTTTAAACTCTACAACCTTTTTAATTTTACATGCGGGCAATCAGGTTCCATTTTGTTTAGATGGAACCCATCCTTCCTGTATAGGATCCTTCTTTCCCAAGCAGTTCCCCAGTTCCTAATAAGCTTAAAATCCATCCTCCCAACACCATCATCTTATCCATGCATTGAGACCCTGCAGTTCTGCCTGTGTAATTGGTCTTGCGCATGGAACTGGAAGGATTTCAGAGAATGTCCAGGAGGTCTGGAGGCCAAATTTAGGCTGCTAGATAAGAAATTAAAGGCCAGCTAATGTAATTTTGTCTCCAGTTAAATGCAAGATTGTCACTTCTTTAAAATCACCATCAACCCTGAATGTAAGACCTTTGGAACCATCTTCACTTCATTTCTAAAATTCCCTGACTTCACACCAATGCTTTCAATAGGATGTTGGATTTTGCCCTTTCAGAATAAGACTCCAAATAATTGTCTTAATTTCAGACTCCAATTTATAAGTGATTTGGCATATTCTCTTCTATATAGGTTCTTCTACCACATCTGAGCTCTTTCCAATAATGTGTTAAGAAACATATCTAACATGTGTTACATTTGTTCTCTCATTCTCTCCTCCTCCTCCTCCTCAGAAGAAATGTGTGCAGTGGAGTGTCTTCTTTTAGTTGGTTATTTTTAATATACATGTTGTTATGTAATGGATTTATTTTAATGAGGGGGAGGTAAAAAAAAATGTATGTTGCACTTGCAGTGGAAGATGCCAGATCCTCAGCTCATGTAAAGCAGCATAGCTCCATTACAGTCAATGGAGCTACACCACTTTACACCAGGGAAAGATCCCAGGTTATCTTTCAGATTAGGAGCAGGATATTGAATATCAAGTCAGACTTGGTTCCTTGAATACCTTGAATCTGACTGGTATGTTAAAAAAAGGGTGTCAATGAAAACCATGGTGACACATTTCTGCGCAAGTTGCATGATTAATTCATGCAGAATTCTGTCCAGATGTTGAAAGATTAGGGTGCTGTAACAATGAAACGTATAGGTCACCGGGGTATAAATTACCACTTTTAAGCATGAGAGAGAGAGAGACAATAAAACAAAATATGCTATTTATTAGAATGTAAAATGATCATATGATCATGGATCATGTATGGCATTTGAATAACAAAGCTAGGTCACAATGTGACAGCCACATTTCTATTTGTCTCACATTTATGACAGCAATATTAGCAGAGCAGATAAGGTCATCTCTGATGTTGGATGTTACAATGGAGGATGGAATAGCACCTCTGGACCTTTATGCCTCAATTATCACAATTTCATTCTTTTGAAGTGTTGAGTTTAAGAAATTATTTGACATTAAGTGCTGAACTTCTGCCAGAGAGGATGACAGCATGAGAAATCCCAGTCTGAGCCATAAAGTCATCAGTATAACAGGAATTTAGCCCACATTTCCAAATGACTGAGGCAAAAAAAAAACCAGTCATATAAAGCCTAATATTTCTGGGCCCAAAACAGAACCATAAAATAATCAGATAATGGCGGAAAGAGAGCACTAATTGAGGGCAGGTTCATAGCTATGCATATGAGTGAAATTATCGCAGTGCAAACAAAACCCTCATTGCTGAATGCAATCGGGTAACAGATAGCTCAGCGAGAAATGAAAGGCAATAGCAATCTTTGTCCCCCAGGTATATATGGTAAACAATTGGTGGAATTGTTCATTAGAAATAGTTGATATAAAAAAAAATGAACAGAAAACTTCCTAAAGTTCTGGATACCTAGTTAAGATGAGTACTAAGACATTAAAACCTAAAAAAAAAAAAAAAAAAGAAAGAAAGAAAAAAAAAAGAAATGCAAATCAAGGTGAACTGTAGGATTCATGCAGGGTTCATGCACTTGGCAACATTCAGGGCACACCCGGAGTGTTGTGTAGGAGCAGTGCACACACGGCTCCTCTCAAGGGCATGAACCTTGGAAACTTGCCCAGATGACATGAACCGTGGGAAGCCTCCCAGGACTGGGCTCAAGGCCCGAGAGCAAGGAATGCGGTAGATAGATATTGGTAAATAAGAATATTAAACAAAGCCAGTGTATTCCTTTTATCTGTTGGAGTATGTAATGCGCAGGAGGAGGGAGAGAAATAAAAAAGAGGGTGGAAAGCTGACAGGCAGACCAGCCCGTCGGCAGACCAGCCTGCTTGCTTGCTTAAAGCCTTGTTCTGTCTTGTATTTGGACCACAACAGTGAACTGTACTGATAATTATTATAAAGTAAATTTAGGGAAAAAAAACATTTATGATATTCCTAACCCACATGAACATCATTAGTTGAAAATTTTGCCATGGAAGCAAACCTTTTCAAATTTGTGTTCTATTATATGTGACCGGAAAGTTTTTTGCTCATCCTATACTTACGTTCTTAAATTTTGCCGAAACCAAACCAGATCCTTAATTCTGGTTGAGATGTGCACAGTGCAAGGCGGGGAGCTGGGATTTAGAAATGGTTTAAAGCTGTCCTTTGCACGACTCCAGTCCTGAGGGTGCAGCACTTCCCCAATGTAAGTTGAAGCAGCCTGAAGGCTACTAAGTTATACTATGTTCAAACAGTATCAAGGGCCCAAAACAGTGGTTAGGGATCTGTGCAGTTTAGGGAAGCTCCAGTCCCACCCCTTACTCTGGCATCAGGGATGAAGGTTGCTGAAAGACCTGCTACAGAATGTCACCACTGTGCCATCAGAAGGTCCTTCTGCACCAGAGAGTTCCTCCCAGAGCAACTTACAACTAATTCTGTGGCTATTTTTTGCTCATTCCAAGAGCCTGGTCTGGACTCTTAGGGCTTGTCTACACTGAGAACACTACAGTGGCACAGCTGCACTGGTGCAGTCACGCTGCTGTAGCACTTCAGTGAAGACATACGTACACTGATGGGAAGGCTTCTCCTGTCAGTATAGGTATTGCACCTTCCTGAGCCCTGTCTACACTGGGGTTAGGTTGGTTTAACTGTATCACTCAGGCATGTAGATTTTTAACACCTCTGACCAATGTAGGTATGCTAACCGGATTTCCCACTGTAGACCTGGCCTTAATCTTTTGGCATATCCACATTTCTTACTTTTAACAGACCAAAACTCCTTGTATCTGTGATATTAATTTTTTAATTTCTATAAAATTGTTTACATTGGTCTTTCAAAATCTTCTCTTCGGCACTACAGTTGTTTCAGAGCCATGCAGCATTTGATTTATATTCTTTTCAAAATTCACACCAATAGCTTTATATCCTTCTAAGGTGTAGCCTTAAAATTTCCACACTTACATTTCATGCAATTGCCAGAATTTCTCTCATTTATTCTGTTTTATTACTGCAATTCATTATTCTATCGTCATTTCCATCATGCTTTTTTTTTTTTTTGGTCTAGACCCAACACTTTCAAACTTCCTACCTCTCAAGTTTTTCTTTCAGACTATCATTTTAGATTTCAAGATGGTAGGAGAACTAGCAGAAGAACAAATCCTAATGATCTGCTGCCTGTATTCTTCTTTTAAGTCCAAGATCTTGTTTTTACTTGTTTTATTGCTGTATTCTTCTCCTACTCTGACCCAGCACTTTGGATCAAATGTGCTATGTAAATAAAAGGTAATAAGTTCTTAAGTTGCTACAGAGTGTCAGCAAACAGGGAGGCAGTCATCACAACAGTGTTATAGATATACTTGTGCATTTCTTATTAGGTACTAAAATTATAATTGTGAAATGTATGCAGACATTTATAAAAAATGCATACATACTCTGGCTGAATGATGGGATCCATAACGATAGAGGAGTTGGAAATACAGAGCTTTCTTACAATATACTGATGGAGAGAGTGTCAGTTTACTCTCTCCTTGAGTCTACCATACTATTTAACTGAGATGAACACTTAAATTAATCACTACTGTCCCTATCCAGCAGAATATTTTCATCTCGGTGAGGGACAATTTATGTGTATAATTTCAATTAATATTTTGGGGAGTACATACATAAATCTCCATGTATTGAGTTGAGAGCATACCTCTAAATGAGTATCCCATGGTATGATTCATAACCTTATCACCAGAGAGCAGATGGGCAGTGCACTAAAGCACAAAGTATCTGTGCATTGGGCAATTTCAACAGATCTAAATAAAAGTTTTCACTTTATTGTAACATTAGAAATAAATGTGAAGAAATTAACTTCTCCCTTTCAATAATGTCATATTTATGTCACCATTCTTGATTGTGACTTAATACTGTCAATAAAAATGTTGCTATAACTGAAAGGCAATCTCTAACATTTCTCTTGCAATAGACATTTAAGTATCTAATATGATTATGTAAGGCAAACAGAGAGGCAAATATGTCATTTATGTCAAACAGTATTAATTTATCATAGCCAATAACTGCTGCGTGTGTTGCAATTCTAGAACTGTAAGTACTTGGATTTGTAAAACTATTACAAATGTTGCTATTTAGGACTGGGTTATGGGGGCAACCTGGCATAAGAAAGAACTGATATCAGAAGATGGTTTTGTCTCAGATATCAGCACTATTATGCAGGTTAGGAGGAAATAGTTTTATAGGGGCAGGAATAAAGGTATCCTTATATTTCTCTGCTAAACTACTGTGAGCGATGTACATGATTAAAAAAAAAAAACCCACACACTACAGTACCTTGCCAAGAGATTTTACAACATGCCTATTAGATAAAATGAAAGAAGATAATTTGGCTTGCAGCTAGAAGAGAAATCTAATATTGCTGAGCAACGAGGATCTAAGATGCAACTGCAGTAACATTACTCTACCACTGAGCCTCTTTTCTGAATAAATAAATGGCAATACATTCAGAATAATGTTTTGTATTTAAGTTTGTTCTCTGCTAAAGATGATGGTATCATTTGGCATCATTTGAAAATGGAAGACTAGAAATACCTATGCCTGCTTTAGGTTCATTTATTTTCCTCCCCTTACACTGTGGAAGGAATGCTAATTGACATGCTACTTGGGCAGGTGGTACAGAGGTGTTGCTCTCCCCCATCTAGTATCCCGTAAAAGCCCATCTTTATTAACTCTGCAGTCAAAGCTCTATAGATTTAGAGGTGGAGGGGGACAAGGGACTATAGTGGATGGAGCTGTGGAGCAGCCATTCTATGCAACATGCTATCCTTGGTGCTAGTAAATTTCCAACTCAAAATATGCCCAGGAGCTAATGCTAATAGCATCAGCTTGTGGCTTCTGCCCAGCCTGTGCATGGCTACAGGAGAGTAATCAACAGAAGCAGGGTCTTAAGGATGTGTGGGTTTTCCTAACGATAACAAATGGGCTTTGTTGTTACTCTTATTCCTAGACAAAGTGCTGTGACCAGAAACATAAATCAGAAACCTACAGAACAACACAACCTAGGTTAGTGGGTTCTCTTTATATAAAATTAAGTGAGATAATTTATTTAAACTTTATAAGAAATGTACATGTTTTATTTTTTTTTAAATTGGGTCCTTTAAGCTGTAGTATAAAGAAGAAAAAGCATCTTGGGACAGGACTCTTGTACCTCAGTGCCATGGCAACACAACAGAAACCCGATGGACTGCATTTACTGGATTACAGCAATATGGAGAGGGAGGGACACTGAATGAAAGAGGTGACAGGAGATTATTGCAGCTGTAGATCTGATTCAGGAGATAACAATTTGAATGAAGGTAACTTGATACACATCCATATCACAAGTGTTAACCAGAGAGCAATGAATTAGCTTCAACCGATAGTGAGTTACATAAATATTGAAGAGAAATTCTGATTTGACTTTAAAGAAAGGTTTCAGAGTAGCAGCCGTGTTAGTCTGTATTCGCAAAAAGAAAAGGAGTACTTGTGGCACCTTAGATTGGTTAGTCTCTAAGGTGCCACAAGTACTCCTTTACTTTAAAGAAAGTTAGTTGTAACAATAGATGTGATCTCAGCATAAAGTTTTAGTTGGGAGATACAAGAAATGTACTCATTAAGCTTCATCTATTTGCTAAGGCTGGCTCCAGACCTTTCATTCTGGGCTGCGGGGAGTAGAACACATTGTGCAGACGGGGTGAAATTCACCTCTGTGCAGCAAAGGCTTCAGTGGTACATAGGCCCTGAGCACATGAAGAACATTTTGGGCAAATTCTGAAGTCCTTCGTCCTTTTAAATTAAACATTTAGAACTACCCATAAAATAGGCCCTGGGATGAACCCCCTACAATAAGTGTGGTGTTGCGGGGGAAGGGGGAGGATGCAGTTTGTCTGATTAAGCTAAGCCACTTGGAGCAGGGACCATCTTTTTCTTCTTTGTACTGAACCTGTGGGACCAATGGTCCATGACGAGGGTTCTTAGTCACTATAGTAATATAAATAGTAATAAGAAAAGTTTACTGTTATTGCTTAATTTAGTTCAAAATGTGAGGGAGTTAGCATGTAAAATACATAGGATTTCTGTTACTACATGTCAGTATGTGCAATGTTACTGGAATCGGCTGAGTGCTGAGACTCTCACCAATCAGGACCATGAGAGGGATGGCTAAAGACCAACCCCAAATGTTAGAACATCCTGAGTCTGCCCCGCACCTCTCATGAGATATTTTAAAATATAAATAATAAACACTGAATTATTTGTGTTTGCCTTCTGGTTTTCCAATTTGTAGGGTCTGCACCTGGGTTCCATTTTTATGCTTTTATTTGTAACCATATGGGCTAGAAACTGACTTTTTAAAAAAATGGAAGCTGATAGCCACAAGACTCCAGGAGCTGGGACAGTAATACTGCAAATATCATGAGAACTGGCAACAACATTAAATGTAGGAGGATGCTGCAACTAGCTCAGAGATATCCATATTGTCAGGTGGGGAGGATGTGTTGCAATACTAATACTTTTGATTACTTTTAATGTAATGTAATGGATTCATTAACTCAGTTCAGATTTATAGAGTGTATGTGAGATTCATAATATTGCCAATTCAGTTATCCTTTTAAAAAAACTGCTCAAATTTCTAATACAACTACCCAAACAGGTTAGAACTACAATTTCAAAGCTACTCTGATCCTCTAAGTTTTTACTCTGTCTTTTCTGAAGGAAACTTCAAGGACTGAATTAAAACTGAGTAAGGACTTTAGGACTTGACCCTACCTGAAGTATGCCCTCTATACACTTAAATTTTGAGCTACTGTAAAAGAGAAAGTGTACGTGACCATGGGCAGATTTCCTTGATGGTGTTTCTTTAGATAAAACTCTAGTGTCCAGCAGCTATTTCCTTAAAAGTTTCCCCTGAAATTTTAAGAGATATTGAAGGTTTAGAATCATAGGACTGGAAGGGACCTCAAGAGGTCATCCAGTCCCCTGCACTCATGGCAGGACTAAGTATTATCTAGACCATTCCTGACAGGTGTTTGTCTAACTTGCTCTTAAAAATCTCTGAAGATTCTACAAAACTCCCTAGACAATTTATTCCAGTGCTTAACTACCCTGACAGTTAGGAAGTTTTTCCTAATGTCCAACCTAAACCTCCCTTGTTGCAATTTAAGCCCATTGCTTCTTTTCCTATCTTCAGAGGCTGAGGAGAACAATTTTTCTCCTTCTTCCTTGTAACAACCATTTATAAACTTGAAAAATATTATCATGTCCACTCTCAGTCTTCTATTGTCCAGACTAAACAAACCCAAAGTTTTCAATCTTTCATCATAGGTCATGTTTTTGAATAGTTTTTATTGCTCCTTTCTGGACTTTCTCCAATTTGTCCACATCTTTTCTGAAATGTGGGCGCCCAGAACTGGACACAATACTCCAGCTGAGGCCTAATCAGCAGAGTACAGCAGAAGAATTACTTCTCGTGTCTTGCTTACACATCTCAGAATGATGTCTGATTTTTTTGCAACAGTGTTATACTGTTGAGTCATATTTAGTTTGTGAACTACAAGGGCTCCCAGATCCCTTTCTGCAGTGCTCCTTCCGATGCAGTCTTTACCATTTTCTATGTGTACAACTGATTGTTCTTTCCTAAGTGGAGTACTTTGCGTTTGTCATTATTGAATTTCATCTGATTTACTTCTGACCATTTCTCCAGTTTGTTCCTGACAAATCCATGCTGACTGTGACTTATCACCTTATTATCTTCAAGGTGTTTGCAAATTGATTGCTTAATTATTTGCTCCATTATCTTTCTGGGTACTGAAGTTAAGCTGACTGATCTGTAATTTCTGAGGTTCCCTTTTTAATGCCCCTTTTATAGATGGGCACTATATTTGCCCCTTTCCAGTCTTTTTTTTTCCCTTTTCCAGTCTTTTTTGATGCCCCTTTTAATGTTTTATAGGTATGTTTCCTAACTCAGTTATGTTTGCCTTTGTCAGTGAAAACTTACTGTGACTAGAAAGAGTTTGGCTCCTCTGATTTGCAATGGGACTGAGTCACCTGTTTCTGTTTAATTAAAATTTACAGAACTGAGTTTCTGACCTTGCCCTTCCCATGCAAATAAGAGTTCTTCCAAACTGAGATCTGAAAAAAGTTAAAATCTAGGTAACAATACACAAAACAGAAATTTTAAAACATCAAACAGTAATTTTTGTTCCAAATTCTTTGTTCATTGATGTGTCAATCTAGCACAGAGAAGCTAGTGTGTTTTAGTCCAAAAGGAAAATATAGCTGAAATGGAAAAGTTCTCAGGAAATATACCTTTTGTTTTAGGCTTTTGCCTTTAAACACCTGCCACTTTATAACAACAGAGTGCACACTATTATACATACATGATGCATAATAAGAAGACTCTGTAGGGGTGCCAAGTACTCAGATTTTGAAAGATCTTCCCAATTTGAAAAATACTACCATGCCCACTCTTACGTACCATTTTGGTAGGAGAAGCAGCCAAGAGTGCAGAAGCTAAAACAGAAATTTCATTACTTTAAGGCTTTTGTATAATATATTTTCTGTAAAATTGCTACCATTGTTATTGCCCCCAATGCTGGTATACAAGTAGCAGTCACAGTGAGAGTGTAGATGGCTACTTTTCAATCCATGTTGCATTGTTTCAAAGGGTCAGCAGCACAAAAGTTGCAGAGGTGGATGACTGAAAAACAAAAGCAGTAGCTCCTTTCATCCATGAAATATGAGATACAGTGATGTCTGGAAAATGTCTGTCAGCTTATTAGATAGGTTAATAGGAGGGCTGTCTATTATGTGCATGCTTGATCTCTTCTAGTTTAAACACTGAACAGGGTTAAGCCTGGTTATATGAATGAGCAGGATTGGCTATAATCAATACATAGGACCTGTCAACACCACAATACAACATGTCAGAGGACATGGTCAACACATCTAATGTAGGCAGAACCATAACTGTTTTCCAGAAACAAGATCAACTTTGGTCATGATCTAGGCTTTAGCCAGTGACCTGAACCACATGGTTAAATCACATCCACATTACATATTTTCATTGTATTGTAATTAGGTCTCCTGAGTCAACTGCTTTTTAATGTTGACAGGCTGATAGATGGGAGTTTTCAAAGGAAAACATTCTGTGGAACATGTTCAATTTGGGGGCACTGGCCTGTTGCTTATTAGAATCAAATAGGACTTAGGAAAGGGCATTTAACTTGTTAGGTAGCCCCACTGCCTTTAGAAACAAAGATCTCCAGTTCAGTTTCTTGCTAGAACTGATTCCTCAGAAACTGGAATATCATCTTTCTGTGTTGCATGATCAATAAGTGTTCATTCAGACAATGTGTTTGTTTGTGTTTGTTTGATGACTGCTTCCCCCAACTAGCAGCATTTCAGGTTTGTCTGGAATAAGATAGCTTTTACCTATGCCCCAATCTCACCCAGACACTCATTGACCACTGGCTGGATCAGTGAAATGGAGATGAAAAGCTGTGTGTCCTCAGTATATTAAAAACATCATGGCTCACGGCTACTTACTTACCCTCCCAATGACTCCATACAAACAGTGAACAAGACAAACACCAAGATGAAACCCTTTGGAATACAAGCAAGAGATCTCTCAAAGAGGAGCAGTTTCCCGCCATTTCCCATTTCACACCTAGTCACAATGCTCTGAAAAGAAGAAATGGGGCCTCTCTCTTAAGCAGTCCTATTTGATCAAAAGCATCAATGGCAGCTGACAGATCTAATAAAGTTAGCCTAGACACCTGATTTTTCATCTACCACCGGTAAGAAGTCATCTACCTATGCAATCAATGCAGTATCCACAATACACAATCCCTCCAGGAGCTCCCCTCAAGAGGCATAACTAGCACTCCCACTTTTGTACCCCTCAGGAGAGTGAAGCTATCAGGGCTGGCCAGCCCTTCTGGAAAAGAGGGGGGGGGGTAAGTTTATGACTCTGCTCCTCAATGCCTCTCCTAGCCTGCTTTTGAGTGATGAGCCCCCACAGACACTACCAAGGTGAGGTCTCAGGACAGCACAGACACCCTGATTGTGGCCAACATCTTCATGAGAGATTGCAAGGAAGAAGAGGTTCTTTGTGCCTTATCCAGCTCTTGTGCATCAGTACAAGGCCCATCCACAATCTCAGCCATACTATTTTGCATTGAATAAAAACATGTCAAGCACTAAGGATTTCAAGTACTAAAGAATAACTTGAAATTTTGTTGAGACATCAAGTATTAACAAATTCTTCACATGACTGTTTCTGTCATGAATCTCTCACACTCTTGCATTCGGTCTGCTTTCTTTTGGATTACTTTACGCTATAGGCCTGATCCTGCAGTCTTTGGTCACCCAGAACTCCCACTAATTTTAATGGGAGGATGGGGCTGCAATGTGATATGTTGTGTTGTTTATGGTTCCTCCATTTTTAATCACACTTCAAATAGATAGACTTTTCACTTACACAACGAGAAAGGGTGATCTAAATGTCATTAAGAGATGCAATTAACAGGAAACGCTATGAATAGCCAGATCTAAAGCCCACTGAAGTAAATTGAGGAAAATCAGATCAATGACATCTTTATGTTTACTTTTTCTGCAGGCCTGCACCTTAAACTCTGTTGGGCAAAAATCACTGCTCTATAATTAGGTGCAACACAAAAAGAAGTCAATGGTGTTCTGCCCAATTATGCAACTTGGATTTTGACCCTCAGTGCCCTTTTTTTCCCCTTCTGTAGAACTGGGATAATAGTGGCTTATCCACCTGCTACAAGGCTCAGAGAATTAGTAATGTTTTTACAGTGGTTTGAAAATGTGAAGCACTATATAAACATAGCTGGGTGAGTAACAAAGAAAGAATTACTCACTTATTTCATTTGAAAATATCTAAAATTAATCAAATAAATGATTTCACTAACCCATTTATGAATTATGTGTACACTGTTACATTGTGTGAATAATGATAGAATTCATTATAATTAATAAATATTTAATTGAAAATGTGAAATTTGTTGGACAGTTTAGTTAACCAATATTATCCATCTACTTCTGTATATGACTGCTATGTGGAAGCTGCTTTGCATGGAGAAAGAAACATTCTTCCTTGTATCCTAGTTTTACTGCCTTCCTACCAAACTAGAAAGGGATTTTCAGAATACATAAACTGGGACAGAATGGAAAGAATTGAGGGGGGGAGGAGAAATATTGGGGAAAAAGCATTTTCTCCGTAGAGGAGGTGTTTTAAAGAGAAAACTTTTAAGGCCTTTCATGAAGTACTCCTATCCTACCTGTCAACACTTGTACACACACAAGACATCAACTCCTGCCTCCACTCCACCAATGATGCCAGACTCCATTGCCCATTTGACAAATTTTCCAACAAGGACCATTGCTTTTTTTGTCATGTCAGCTCTTATGCATGGCAGGAGTGCATATGAACATCTGTAATGCTACCTCAGTGTCCTTATTCAAATCCCTCCTTAAAACTCTCTTCTACCATAATGCCTACAAAAAATTCCACAATGGGTAGGCAGCTGGCGTGCTGTGACTGCTCTTTCCCATGCTGTTCATAGTCGTCTTACTGTTACTTTGTGTTTCCTAGGTCTGTCTATATCCACCAGGTGCTTCTCATCTTATACTTACATTGTAATCTCTCTGGGGCAGGGACCATCCTTTTGTTGTTTGTGTTTGCCACTATGCCTAGCACAATGGGGCCCTGATTCTAGATTGGGGCCCACAAACACCCTAAATAATGTCCTTGGAGCCAAATATTCAAATCTAGGCAGAACTGATTTAGTTCATATCCTCAAGACGGATACATTGAGTTCCATGCACTTTGTCTGGATTTTTCAGGTAAGACCTTAAAAAACTGAAGGTCTGTCTGGTTCATGTGGATGTTAAAGAGCCCATGATACATTTTGCAGGAGTGGGAGTTTTGGTTTGGGGTCATATTCCACTCCCCCTCTGCTGTGCAGTGGCCTGTGCAGCGCATGGCTGCTGCTGGTACTCCAGAGGCCACTGCAAGTCAGTGGCACTGGGTGTACAGTAAATACATTGTAAAGTACTTTGCGATGAAAGGTGCTATAGAAATGCAGAGTACTATAGAGACTTAGAGCTACAACACTGCCTAGAAACAGACTGCTTTTTCCTCTTGTCAATGTGGCAGGTGTCATTTGAACAGTAGCTTGTGGGCTGGGTGTTAACTTTTTTGGGGGGTGAGGGAGTTGCTGTATTGCTGGGAGCTGTAATTCAGTATTTTTTAGAGATTACTTTTGCTGTAAATTGTCTTTTAATTATGACTGCAAAGTAGCTGCAAAAATTTCAATGGACAACAGGAGCAATGGAAACATTTCCCCTCAAATTCATCATTTCTACATGGGTCTGGAAGCATTCAAATGAGAAGCTCAACTCCCCAAATATTCTCTTTTTAAGGAAAGGATAACATTCAAGGATCTTTTAAATATGTTTGTGGCCTATCCCTCCCCTGATTATCTCATAGGTATCTGAAGAGATCTATAAAACTCCAGAGCTTCAACTGGGTCTTTAATTAAAGAAATTTGGCCAAGAAAGATGGAAACACTTGGAAATATTTCTAATGTGTAATTTGATACTTTGACTTGCCAAGGAAGCTAAAGGGTTAACCCTCTAGAGAGACTTTCCCCCTTTCCTTTTGGAATACATATTGGATTAAAAACCACTTGCCTCCTATACAAGTTAAGGCATTTTGCATCCCTCTGAAGTTCATGGACATTTAAATTACTCAGGGGTATTGTAACAACACATTTTTTCACACCGTAATTGTAACACTTGTATGGGTAGAGGATACAAATAACATCATAGCTATTGTATGGGAAATAAAGAATTTTTAATTGGCAAAGAAATGTCCATGTCTTTAATGATGTCTTGGATTATGCAAATGTGCTTCGAAATTCTTTCTGGGGTCTGATTCACCATTGTACTGCTCTGGTTTTACACACTGATTTCACTGGAATTAGATTAGCAGGAAACACAATGGTAAATCAGGCCCCCAATCTTTTAAAACAGAATTAAGAGATTTAGGTAAAGATATTGCAGACCTGAAAAACTATCCTTAATTTGTAAGGTTCAAAAAATGTATTTTCCAAGACTAAGAAAAGAAAAAAAAAACAAACTTCTGGCATCTGAGATATGAATCTCAAAGATAATGGTCAGGGCAAACCTATCGAGGATTTGCCCGGTTCATTGCAATATGTAATAATTTGATTGTAGCAGTTGTTAAATAGGAGAGAAATTCTAACCTCTGACAGCTGGTTTCTGATGGCTTTTGGTAAGAATGGCAACCCGCAGAAAGCATCATGCCAAATAACAGCAGATTAAGGCATTTACAATTTTCATTCATATCGTCTTAAGGCCGAGTTATCCAGCACTCAAAATTCAGAAAACGTAATATCAATACTGAAACCTCAAAACACATGAAAGGTAGGGAATAAAGATGAAAAAAGCCATAAAACCACTAAGTGTAATTTTTATTATTTTAATTGTTATTCTTGCCATTATAAACCCAATCTTGAACCCACCCCCAACTTCCTTAAAACAGCTCCTTGCCACCTAATGTGTGTTTGTAGTCTATAGAAAAGGAAGCACTTGGGAAAATATTTCAGGATAATAAGACAAGGGAGATATCAAATTTGAAACAACAAGGTGTTTACACTTTATGAAACATACTCTAATGCTTTTCACAAAGTTTTATCTTAAGAATGGCTAAGTCTATAAAATTCACATTAATTTTATTCACTAGTTCCAGATGAAATCTATTCCACTAATTTATTGTACTGCACATATTTATAATAAGGTTTACAGTTGTCCTCCAAAAGCCAAGTTCTAGGTCTTTATTTGGTCTTGAACAGGAGATGTAGTATAGATGTACTATGCAGGTAACTTAGCTGGGCACACCAGAGGAGCACAGTCTTCCTTCCTTCCTTGGTAGTTTGCTGTTAAAATATTGGACTGCTTATTCACAAAGGCTGAAATTCACTCCTGTGCACAGAGGCAGAATAAGGTCTATGCATAATTGAAGTCCCACTGGACCCCAAGGCTGTAACATTCTGCAATACAAAGGTCAGATCAGTCAACTAAACCTACATATTATTTCCTCTGCAAGAAATGGGCTAAATTTCCCCTTTACTCTATTTTTGTTTGTTAACTGTTTCCCACTAACTCTTCCTTTTTTCCTAGGCCACATCCCACTGACCACAGTATGTTGCTAAACCCAAATCCTCAAGTTTGAATTTTGCAGCTGGGACTTTACATATACTTGAATGCGGAAAACAAAAATTGCTCTCGTTTTCTGCTTTATTATGCCTTTAAATCAGCTAGTACACACAAGCAAAAGCTAGAGATAGTGTCAAGATGAATTTAGTACATTATTTTTGTCACAGTTCCTCCCCCACTCTGAACTCTAGGGTACAGATGTGGGGACCTGCATGAAAAACCTCCTAAGCTTATCTTTACCAGCTTAGGTCAAAACTTCCCCAAGGTACAAAATATTACCCCCGTTATCCTTGGACTGGCCGCTACCACCACCAAACTAATACTGGTTACTGGGGAAGAGCTGTTTGGACGCGTCCTTCCCCCCAAAATACTTCCCAAAACCTTGCACCCCACTTCCTGGACAAGGTTTGGTAAAAAGCCTCACCAATTTGCCTAGGTGACTACAGACCCAGACCCTTGGATCTTAAGAACAATGAACAATCCTCCCAACACTTGCACCCCCCCTTTCCTGGGAAATGTTGGATAAAAAGCCTCACCAATTTGCATAGGTGACCACAGACCCAAACCCTTGGATCTGAGAACAATGAAAAAGCATTCAGTGTTTTACAAGAAGACTTTTAATAAAAAATAGAAGTAAATAGAAATAAAGAAATCCCCCCTGTAAAATCAGGATGGTAGATATCTTACAGGGTAATTAGATTCAAAAACATAGAGAACCCCTCTAGGCAAAACCTTAAGTTACAAAGAAGATACACAGACAGAAATAGTTATTCTATTCAGCACAATTCTTTTCTCAGCCATTTAAAGAAATCATAATCTAACACATACCTAGCTAGATTACTTACTAAAAGTTCTAAGACTCCATTCCTGTTCTGTCCCTGGCCAAGACAACTACAGACAGACACAGACCCTTTGTTTCTCTCCCTCCTCCCAGCTTTTGAAAGTATCTTGTCTCCTCATTGGTCATTTTGGTCAGGTGCCAGCGAGGTTACCTTTAGCTTCTTAACCCTTTACAGGTGAGAGGAGCTTTCCCCTGGCCAGGAGGGATTTCAAAGGGGTTTACCCTTCCCTTTATATTTATGACAATTTTAAAATTCTAAAGTTGCAGTTCTTACTCCAAGAAAACTTTGAATTGGGTGTGGTTTTGCTTGAGTAAGAAATGTTGGATTTTACAATATGACATTGCTCAGGTTTAAGTTTTTTAGCATGATTGTTCCCCTCTTCCTTCCTACTGAACTTTAATAAGTATCCAGTCCATGTATGGGGTGACCTGTGGGAGGGAGTTTTACCCAAATACACACTGTGATACAAACAATAACATAATTAAAAAGATACATAATATTTCTTATTCCTAGGAGTTCTTCATTCCTTTCCCAGTGTTTAGCAGTTGCTTTGGCTGCATATCTCTTCCTTTTTAACTCAGTCAAGTCACTGTGTCAATTCGGAGACACAAAGTGAGATGAACAACTAAATAGATGGATGCCAAGGGAGTAATTTACTTAGCAACAGTAACTATGTGAAAGTTTTTCAGAAATGTCTCTCTGTGCATATGGTAGTACTTAAATGGTTTAGATTTTAGGGGATTGTGGAAATGGCTGCTAGGATTCTTGCCAAATAAAACATCAGATGATAAGCCCCTCTCCCCCCTCCATGCACATTGATATCTATATTGGCATCAACCTATAGGGGATTTCATGCACATAACCTCCATAAATGCTAGCAGGACTTTTATATGTAAATCTGTTTTAAAAGTACATTATTTTTCCCTTCCATTTACTGTATTAATTATAACAAATATTTGTTCATGGGAAACATTTAAGGATAATCAATACTGAGCTGTATCCTTCTTGAATATTCTTTGGCTGAGTGCTGCATGCATACATAATACTGTAAAATGTGTATTACAATAATCCTAACGCTGGAAGAAAGGATAAAGAGACAGCAGAGATTGCATTGTGCTATTTAACAATGTCATATTCCTGTTGTATCAGGAATGGATACTGCTGACAGATGGGCACAGGAGATCAAACCCCAAACAGTGTTTAACCCAGTCCTGGGCAGACTGTAACTACTTTTGAAAGGTACTATTGAATGGAATTGAAATTGACTTCAGGTTAACATATAATGGCCCAAATTCTGCTTTTAGTTACACCAGCATAAATCCAGAATAACCCAATTTATTTGTCAACTGAGAGCAGAATCCAGACCACTATGTTTAAATCCATAACAATTAAATGTAATATACACTAAAGCAGGATCTCCCTCTAACTGGTGGAGTCATAATTCTCCAGACATCTTCTTCCCTCCAATTCCCCATCCCTATTTCCTCTCCCAAACCTACTTTCTCCTCCTTCATTCCCCAGAAACATCCAGCAACCCCCTTCCAGATCACACAGATATTTGCTCTGTTCCTCTCTGCCTCTCTGAATATCCCACTCCCCCTAAGTTCCCCCCATGAATTTACACTCATTAACAGTCCCCCCTCCTGGCACCCTGCAAGTTACCTCTTCTCTTACACAGGAGCCCTCTTTTCCCCTGAAGGTCCCACATCCTCCCTGCCTCTCCTCATTCTCACTTCATCAAGTCCTCCTGTCATAAATATAAAGGGAAGGGTAAACCCCTTTAAAATCCCTCCTGGCCAGAGGAAAAATCCTCTCACCTGTAAAGGGTTAAAAAGCTAAAGGTAACCTCGCTGGCACCTGACCAAAATGACCAATGAGGAGACAAGATACTTTCAAAAGCTGGGAGGAGGGAAAGAAACAAAGGGTCTGTGTCTGTCTGTATGCTGCTTTTGCTGGGGATAGACCAGGAATGGAGTCTTAGAACTTTTAGTAAGTAATCTAGCTAGGTATGTGTTAAATTATGATTTCTTTAAATGGCTGAGAAAAGAGTTGTGCTGAATAGAATGACTATTCCTGTCTGTGTGTCTTTTGTAACTTAAGGTTTTGCCTAGAGGGGTTCTCTATGTTTTAAATCTAATTACCCTGTAAGGTATCTACCCTCCTGATTTTATAGAGGTGATTCCTTTACTTCTATTAAAAGTCTTCTTGTAAGAAAACTGAATGCTTTTTCATTGGTCTCAGATACAAGGGTTTGGGTCTGTGGTTACCTATGCAAATTGGTGAGGATTTTTTACCAAACCTTCCCCAGGAAGTGGAGTGCAAGGGTTGGGAGGATTTTGGGGGGAAAGACGTGTCCAAACTACATTTCCCAGTAAACCCAGTTAGGGTTTGGTGGTGGCAGTGGAAATTCCAAGGGCAAAGGGCAAAATTAATTTGTACCTTGGGAAGTTTTAACCTAAACTGGTAAAAGAAAGCTTAGGAGGTTTTCATGCAGATCCTCACATCTGTAGCCTAGAGTTCAGAGTGGGGGAGGAACCTTGACATGGTGGCAAAGTGGTGGGATTAACCTGAAATCATTTTGAGATCAATTTGAGATTTTTGAACCAGAAATAGATTTTTAAAAGGATTTTTTTTCCTTTGGGGCTGCTGGAAAGGAGGTCCAACTGAAAGCAGCTAGTTTTTTCTCTGCTTTGGGGCCAGAGCAGAGACAAAAGGGGATTATCTTTGTGAATTGCAGGTTTTCTTTGCCTGGAGGCAGGGTATTTAACCTCCTGCAGGGAAATTCACAGTCTTTGCAAACCAGAAGTTTTCCCCCCCTAAAAATAAATAGGGGGGTGTTCTACCCATTTGCCTGGAGACAAAAGTGGCAGGAGGTTTTTTTTTTGAGAATTTTGATTTTTTTTTTTTTTTACAAGGAGCACAGGTTTGAAAAGGATTTTTTTTTCCTTTGGGCTGCTGGTAAGCAGGTTTCCAAGTAGCTGGAGGTTTTTTGCTTTGATTTGGGGCCAGAGCAGAGACAAAGGGAATTGTCTTTTTCTGTAGGTTGACAATCACTATCAGAGAATAGGTATCCTATTCCAGCACAGCAAAATTTTACAGCCAAGTTTTGTTTGTTTATTTATAAACCTCGGGTGTAAAGTTAGTTAAAAACAGAGAGGTTAGGATGACAAAATTCACGGCTCAACAAATGCTGGAATTAGCCAGATTTCAGGCTGAGGAAAAACAGAAGGAACATGAAAGACAGATAGAACTCATGCGGCTGGAGAAGGAGGTACAGGAGGCTGCCCACAGGAGGGAAATGGAGGCAAGGGCCAAAGAACTGGAGGAGAAGGAAAAAGAGGAAGCATGTGGAGGAGATGGAGAAGATAAAGGCTCAGCAGAATATACCAACAAACCCTAGCAATCCTTCTCCAGGTACCACTTCCCATCCCAGAAAATTCCCCACTACATGGCAGGCGATGATACGGAGGCCTTCTTAGAAAACTTCGAAAGGGCCTGCCTTGGATACAGCATCTCTACCGACCAATACATGGTAGAGCTGAGGCCGCAGCTCAGTGGACCCTTAGCTGAGGTGGCAGCTGAAATGCCTAAAGAACACATGAACAAGTATGAACTGTTTAAATCCAAGGTGAGAGTCAGAATGGGGATAACACCCGAGCATTCTCGTCGGAGGTTCAGAGCCCTAAGGTGGAAACCAGACGTGTCATTTACCCGACATGCCTACCACATTGTGAAACATTCGGATGCCTGGATATCAGGAGCAAGTGTTGAATCTCCAGTAAATTTGCCCTTCCTAATGCAAATGGAACAATTCTTAGAGGGGGTTCCTGAGGAAATAGACAGATACATCCTAGATGGGAAGCCCAAAACTGTAATTGAGGCAGGAGAGATTGGAGCCAGATGGGTGGAGGTGGCAGAAAAGAAGAAAACTGGTCGCAGTTGGAGCGGAGACCAGAAGGGACCACCCCAGACCACACCCTATTACCGGGGGCTGCCCAAGGTCCCACCTACCTCCCAAAGAACCCTCCAGACACCTTATCATCCCACCACCCCGTTCTCCAGCAACCCACCTCGCCCTAATGACCCGTCAGCTGGAGGATGTTTTAAATGTAACGAGCTGGGGCATGTAAAGGCCAACTGCCCCAAGAACCCCAACAGATTACAGTTCATTGCACCGGAATCACACCAAAGATTCGCAGGCCCAGATACTTCCCAGATACCCTTGGAGTGGAGGGAAACTGTGAGTGTGGGCAGGAAGAAGGTCACCGCGTGGAGAGACACCGGAGCACAAGTGTCAGCTATCCATGCTTCCTTAGGGGACCCCAATTTAATCAATCCAGAGATCCAAGTGACCATTCAACCTTTCAAGTCCAACTCTTTCGATTTGCCTACAGCCAAGTTGCCTGTCCAGTAACAGGGCTGGTCAGGAACGTGGACTTTTGCAGTCTATGATGATTATCCCATTCCCATGCTGTTGGGGAAAAACTTGGCCAATCATGTGAAGCGGGCCAAGAGGGTGGGAATGGTCACCGGCAGCCACGCTGAACAAGCCATGAGGCCTAGCTCTGTTCCAGAAACTTCTATCAGGACCCGGTCAGAGGTGATGGACCTGGACCCCAGGCCAATGTCTGCAACAGCAGTAGTGGATCCAGTCCCAGAGACCCAGACGGAACCAGTACCAGAACCAGAGGAACAACCAGCACCAGACCCATTGCCAGCACTGAATCCAGTACTTGCAACCTCAACACCAGAGGGCCCCACCGAACCTGAACTGGCAGCAGCCCATAACCCTACACAAGAGGCTCAGCCAGAGCCTGAACCCCAACATAGTGTCCCAGCGGAGAGCGGTTCACAGTCAACGGAAACAGCCCCATCCCCTACATCGCTTCCAGAGGGACGAAGCATAGGTCCACAATCCAATGAGGAACTGATGTCTCCAGCATCAAGGGAACAGTTTCAGATCGAATAGGAAGCAGATGAAAGCCTCCAGAGAGCTTGGACGGCAGCAAGGAGCAACCCACCGCCTCTCAGCTCTTCTAATCGATCCAGGTTTGTTGTAGAAAGAGGACTTTTATACAAGGAAACTCTTTCTGGTGGACACCAGGAAGACTGGCATCCTCAGAGACAGTTGGTAGTTCCAACTAAATACCGGGCCAAGCTCTTGAGCTTAGCCCATGATCATCCCAGTGGCCATGCTGGGGTGAACAGGACCAAAGACGGTTGGGGGGGTCATTCCACTGGGAGGGAATGGGCAAGGATGTTTCTACCTATGTCCAGTCTTGTGAAGTATGCCAAAGAGTGGGAAAACCCCAAGATCAGGTTGAAGCCCCTCTCCAGCCACTCCCCATCATTGAAGTTCCATTTCAGCGAGTAGCTGCGAATATTCTGGGTCCTTTTCTGAAAAAGACACCCAGAGGAAAGCAGTACAGACTGACTTTCATGGATTTTGCCACCCGATGGCCAGAAGCAGTAGCTCTAAGCAACACCAGGGCTAAAAGTGTGTGCCAGGCACTAGCAGACATTTTTGCCAGGGTAGGTTGGCCCTCCGACATCCTCACAGATGCAGGGACTAATTTCCTGGCAGAAACTATGGAAAACCTCTGGGAAGCTCATGGGGTAAATCACTTGGTTGCCACTCCTTACCACCATCAAACCAATGGCATGGTGGAGAAGTTTAATGGAACTTTGGGGGCTATGATACGTAAATTCGTAAATGAGCACTCCAATGATTGGGACCTAGTGTTGCAGCAGTTGTTCTTTGCCTACAGAGCTGTACCACATCCCAGTTTAGGGTTTTTCCCATTTGAACTTGTATATGGCCGTGGGGTTAAGGGGCCATTACAGTTGGGGAAGCAGCAATGGGGAAACATCTTCTCCAGGAATTAACATTCTGGACTTTGTAACCAATGTACAAAACACCCTCTGAACCTCTTTAGCCCTTGCTAAAGAAAACTTACAGGATGCTCAAAAAGAGCAAAAAGCCTGGTATGATAAACATGCCAGAGAGCGTTCCTTCAAAGTAGGGGACCAGGTCATGGTCTTAAAGGCACTCCAGGCCCATAAAATGGAAGCGTTGTGGGAAGGGCCATTCACAGTCCAGGAGCGCCTGGGAGCTGTTAATTATCTCATAGCATTCCCCACCTCCAACCGGAAGCCTAAGGTGTACCATATTAATTCTCTAAAGCCCTTTCATTCCAGAGAATTAAAGGTTTGTCAGTTTACAGCCCAGGGAGGAGACGACGCTGAGTGGCCTGAAGGTGTCTACTACGAAGGGAAAAGTGCTGGTGGTGTGGAAGAGGTGAACCTCTCCATGACCCCTGGGCGTATGCAGCGACAGCAGATCAAGGAGCTGTGCACTAGCTACGCGCCAACATTCTCAGCCACCCCAGGGATGACTGAACGGGCATACCACTCCATTGACACAGGTTTTGCTCACCCAATTAAAGTCCAACCTTACTGGGTGTCTCCTCAAGCTAAAACTGCTATAGAATGGGAGATCCAGGATATGTTACAGATGGGTGTAATCCACCCCTCTGGAAGTGCAGGGCATCTCCAGTGGTTCTAGTTCCCAAACCAGATGGGGAGCTACGTTTTTGCATGGACTACCGTAAGCTAAATGCTGTAACTCGCCCAGACAACTATCCAAAGCCACGCACAGATGAACTATTAGAGAAACTGGGATGGGCCCAGTTCATCTCTACCTTGGACTTAACCAAGGGGTACTGGCAAGTACCGCTAGATGAATCCGCCAAGGAAAGATCAGTCTTCACCACACATCTTGGGCTGTATGAATTTAATGTACTTCCTTTCGGGCTGCGAAATGCATCCGCCACCTTCCAAAGACTTGTAGATGGTCTCCTAGGGGGATTAGGAGAATATGCAGTCGCCTACCTTGACGATGTGGCCATATTTTCGGATTCCTGGGCAGACCACCTGGAACATCTACAAAAAGTCCTGGAGTGCATGAGGGAGGCAGGACTAACTGTTAAGGCTAAGAAGTGTCAAATAGGCCTAAACAGAGTGACTTATCTTGGACACCAGGTGGGTCAAGGAACTATCAGCCCCCTACAGGCCAAAGTGGATGCTAAAAGTGGCCTGTCCCAAAGTCAGAGAAACAGGTTCAATCCTTCTTAGGCTTGGCCAGTTATTACAGATGATTTGTACCGCAATACAGGGTTTTTTAATTTTACCATTTGCACTTGGAATTTCCACTGCCACCACCAAACTTTAACTGGGTTTACTGGGAAACGTAGTTTGGACACATCTTTCCCCCCAATATCCTCCCAACCCTTGCACCCCACTTCCTGGGGAAGGTTTGGTAAAAATCCTTGACACCTCCCTACAGCTCTGCGTCTCCCTCTCCTGCTCTCTCCCAACTCAAGTCTCTGGCTCCTTTTCCCCACAGTGTACGAATGCATAGGGTCCCATCTTGTGTTTGTTCCCAGCTCCCACTTCTTCCACCCCAAGGAGCCCCCCTATTAGTCCCTCTACCCTGTGCTCCTCTGGATCTGTACACAAGGTGGTCCCTCTCCCACCCTCCACAGTTCCTTGTTTCCTTTCCTGGCTGTACCTGTTTTCCTTCCCCAATGACCCCCATGCAATCCACCTCAACTCATCATAAATTTTCCTCTCCTCAAGCTGCCTGCTGAACCCCCCCCCCAATCTAGATTCCACACCCCCTTCCCCAAGTTCCTATCTGTACTTGCTTCCTAGAGGTCAGGGGTGTTGTTGATACCAAAAAAAATGGGGGAGGAGGTGAGTGTGCTGTGAGTTAATAATTTTGCAAGACACGTGAGAGAGCTGCTCCCTTTTACCTTCAAGCACATCATCAGAGAGGAAGGAAATCAGAAGCAAAAAGAATGCTTCCCTATCTACAGTATAAAACTATATTTGCCCCCTCCATTAAAGACAGCAGAAATAGTCACTAAACTTTTTCAATTCATTTCATCCATACTCAAGCAGTTTTTTAATTGTAAATCACCATACTCAAATCGCCAGCAAAATCCCACTGCCAGATCCAGATTTTTGCACCAGGGTGGGTTGAGATCTTGGTGGGTCTTGGGATCTTTGGTGAAATTAATTACAGTAGCTGGTTGTGTACTCCATTTATGCAATGGAACTTGAGGGCTAGGGCCAAAAACTGGATCTGGCATGACTCAGCTTTCATACAACTTCTTGTACCCTAACTCATTGTCAGGGAAATAAAGCATTTCTTGCCAAAAAAGCACCGAACCAACCCCCCACCCCTAAAAGCTCACCTTTCAGACAACACATTATAGTAAGCTTACGTGTTGATTGATAAACATGCCATTGGGATTGCTCGGCATGTGCACACAGTACTTTGTGTTGTAGCTCGATAGAGCGACTGAAAAAAAGTAAATTCACAATGAAATATATATTGGAAAGCATCCATTGAGCACATGGAGGTGTTGATGCACCCCTTCAACTAAATATGACCCTTCAGCTATCTGTGGACACACCGACCATATCTAACTCTACTCACAGTTGTGATATTCCACTGCAAGGCAGACAAATCCCTCTATAAAGTAGAGCAGCTCCCTGGTTTGCTCAAACCCTGAATTTCTGGTGCAAAGAAGGCCTGAACAGGTAAGGCTGGTGGTCTGGCCTCCTGCCCTGGATAGTGGAATCTGGAGGCTCCTTCTCCCTTGGTTCAGACTTGATGCCAGAGGTAGCTAAGGTTTTTACAGAGCTGCTAGCTGAGGAGGGACACTTAATAACCTGAGTACCCCAGGGCGACTGCTCTTGTGACTCCCCCCAGACCAGGGAGCAGTTACACTGGAACACATCATTAACATTTTTTCCCCAAGAATCAAACAAGCAACACCTTGGTCACAACAGCACACAGCTCAAGGGCTTTCCAGGTGCTCCCCAACTCTGCTGCAACCATACCCTCCTCCCCAAAGCTCTCGTCTTCTTGCCCTTTGTCAGAGCACCAAACCTTACAGAGACAGGACACTGGAAACCGTAGCCCTGCCATTCTATCCAGTTCTGTGTAAAACAGACACCACCAAGGGAGGGAGGGGGAAGGCCTCATTTGCACAAGCACGGACATTGTCTTTTAAGTGCTACTGGCTCCTCCATGCTGAGAAGCAAGACGGAGGGATGTGTGTGGGTGTGTTTTGTTACAGGAGTGATGCAGCAAGAAGACAGTGTTGTAGAAAAGAAGTATTCATTGAGCATGCAAACAGGACAGCACTACACGGGGAGAGGCCTGTGTTTGATTAGCAGAACCCTCACCTGGCTTGCACTTCTAAGCCTCCCAAGTAGGTCCCTGCTGAAACTCCCACCCTCTTTCTTCAGTTCCACTTATCATAGCATTGGTTGCTTCTCCAGGCATGTCAGTCAGGCTCCTGGCCCACCCACAGCTCCTTCTCTTCTCTGTCCTGCTCCTCACTAGCATCTCCTAGGGCTCAGACACAGAGTTTAGGCTGGTGGTTTCAATTTCATTTTCCCAACTGCTACCTCTGTAGTACTGTCTGATATGGGAATTGCTTGTCACAAGCCCCCCAAATTGGCATAATGATTTATATTACAGTATTGCCCCATTGTACTGTAAGTGCTGTACACACCTAATTTAAAAAAGACAGTCTCTGTCCCAAAGAGCTTACATCTTAGCGTATGGTGCAAGACAACAAAGACAACAGCCAACAAATAGGGAGAGGAGGACAAGCTAACAGTCAAATGATGATATTTATTCAAACGTGCCTAAGCTGGGGCTTGGTTGGGTGGAACATATGGAGGGAGAGAGGCTCATAAGAGTTAAGGGAGGTGGAGAGGCGAGCATCAATGACTGAAAGAATGGAGGAGAGAGACGGACTCAGAGTCGGTAGGAAAAGGGACAGGTGAGCAGTGTTGAAGGAAATAAGGTGATGGTTAGCCAAGGAACCCAGCAGTGTACAGAGAGTGGGACAGCTGGTCCCAGTTTAAATGAGAGAAGGATGAGGAGATGGGGGTGGGGGCAGATGGAAAATTTAACTGTACAAATTCTCAATTACAATATTTTTCTTCTGCTAGAAGACCGTGGATAACACAGAAAATCTTCATTTTTGCTCCCTTGACTGGAAAGTGTGTATGTGTTAATGGGATGGCCAGTTTGTCAACAGGGGCCTGCTATGTGTAGAAGAGGAGGGCACAAACAAAGAAGGACCTGATTCTGGGTTTCAATACAGTGATCCTACAAAGCACAACAAATCTAGATCTATGTAAAATGTCGATATGTACAAAACTGTTAAATTTTGTTATTGTTGTTTTCCCCTGTGACTGGAGGATTTCTCTGTGTGTCAGCACTGACACTGATCTGTCAGACTTATCATTGGGAAGATAACAACTTCCTATATCCTGCCCCTGATAATGAGGATGGGAGGAAAAGCAACAGTAAATGTTGGTTGGGAGGCTACTGGCTGTGACTCCTTCCCAGCCAGCTCAGCTCCCTCTATGCTTGGCCAGACCCCTGGCCAGGGACAAAAAATAGCAGAACTGACTGCAGAAAGTGTCACTGCATACTCCTGCCAGCCCAGCAAGGAGTACAGTGCAGCCTCTGCTGGCAGAAAGCTGTGGTGAGGTAGCAAGGAGAGGGAAAAGGGAACTGGCTCAAAACAGCAGGCTCAGATACTCTATGTCCCTTTCTGCTACCTTCCTGCCCCTCTTCAGCCAGGCAAAAATATGATGGGAGAAAGACATTTTTGCACCCTAAAAGCTGAAAGTTGTGGGGGAAGATGACCCTTCATTTCTCCCTAGGATTATGCATTTACCCTCCTCCAGAGCAGGATGACCAGTGGGATATGTCTGCTGAGGCAAAATGCTCCTAAAAAATCCCACATTTTGAAACCCAATGAAACATTACCTGGGTGGAAATTTTGTTTAAGCCTTATATGTCAGCCAGGCTTACTGATGTTTATGAACATTTTTGGCGAACTTAAGATAGAATTTTGGTTAGAGTAGAAACCATGTGAAACTCACTGGTTATGCATAGCTTTGACCCAAAATAGATAAAAAAGCTTCTGTCAGCTGCCTGTCACTGAGTTTCAAGTCTGAACCCAAAACTCAAAGTCAAATTCAGAAAGTCTAATCATCAAGAACTAGAGATGGACTCAAGTGGCAAAATTCACATTTGGATTGAGATTTGGATCCAAAATTTTCCATGATCTGAAGGTAAACAAAATACAGTCAATGTGCTGGATGACTTTTGCTTTAAGGGTTGACAAGAGATCAACTCATATAAAACTATTGCCTCAGATGTCGGTATTGTATATTCTTGGTTGATAAACTTACAATGGTCTGAATATGTTAGTGTTCAAAACATTGCAAAAGATGTTACTTAAAAAACAACTAGAGAGTATATTAATTCTTCAAGGGTTTTTTCCCACCCTAGAGCATCTCATTTCCTTTTAGTTTAGTTAGACATTGAAAGGAACTATAGACTGGTATATATGCACTTTCATGTACCCATCAGTCAGCTCATAATAAAGCTCCCAATGCATATCTAAAAATACAACCTGTTATAGAAATTTGTTGTGACAGTTTCAAACTACATGAAATTCTACTGTGTTTGTAAAACTCTTTAAGTCATGTATTTCACTTACAGTATAATGACTTTTTGCAAAGTATAGTAAGCATTCCATACATCTTGTCAGTGCTGTACAGGGTATATTACTAGAGATACCCATAAAACATGCACTCTGACACTTACCACACTCAAATAACTGGGATAGCAAGTAGGACATTTGGTGAAATGCCCATTAATGATTCTGAACAGGGAGAAATTTTCAAAACTCAACTGTGTACACAAATTTCATCTTTGGGCAATTGCCAATTTTATATGTGCAGAGGTGTGATGTGACTATATGGTTTAAACAGCTATGTTGACTGTTTGGTAAAAAACATACAAATTTTGGCTCAGTGACTATGGCACTCTGTACCTCAGAGAGGCACCTTGGAACCCCCATATTCACCATTGTCATGTCATTATGATATATTTCATACAAAGTATAACATGTAAGATAACCTATGAAAGGTCATGATCTACTGAAACCCATTGTTCTGTCAAAATATGTATATTGTTAGTGTGTATGAAGTTATGAGATTTTGCTGTATGGGTTGTTACTGAAATATGTTGTGAGTTTGAGTGTCTACTGCTAGGTGATGAACAACTCCCAGGAGGGTGTCAAGTGACCATTAATCAGCAGGGGAGTTGTAATCGAGGGATTTACAATTCAATGACAGTTCCACAAGACCACATCAGGGAGATTGCTCAATTCTGTGACTCAGCAAAAACCACCAGGACATGTCTAAGCTAGTATTTTCCAGGCACACGGACTGAGGGTATAAAAGCAGGGACAGTGGCACCATGTCTTGGCCTTTCTCCTACCCCACCTGCTCTGCCAGCAACAAGAATACTGGGAAGACAAAGACTTCAACCGAGGAGTCTGGTCCCAGGCTTAAGGGAGAAGCCTGTGTATTAAGAACTGTAACATCCAGTGGGGTGAGAAAGCTGCTTGATCCAAATACTGCCTAGTCTAATAAAGTCTAAGATTTAGACGGTTCACTTGCCTTTTATTTTCTTTGGTAACTATCTCTGACCTTTTATGCCTATCACTTATAATCACTTACAATCTATCTTTCTGTAGTTAATAGATCTGTTTTATACTGTACCTAAAAGAGTGTGTTTTGGTCGAAGTGCTTGGGAAATCTCAGCTTGGTTTACAAAGCTTGTGTATGTCCTCTCCACACTGAGGGAGGGGCAGACTGGGTAATAAACTAACACTAGTCAGGCTTCTGACCAGGGCAAGACGGTACAGCTCTGGGATACAAGTCTGGAGGCTTAGGCACCAGAAAATCTCCCCTCTCTGGGAGAGAGGGTTTGTGAGTCACTCTGGGAGCATTCATGCAGTCTAGCTGGATGTGGGGCTCCACATGTTGCTGTGCTGAGCGATAACAGCACCTGGAGGGGTATGCTCCTTGTCACTAGCAAAGCATTATGAGAGACAGCCCAGGCTGGAGAGTTTAGGGGGCACAGCAGTACCCTAGTTCCAGGTTGCACCCGAGGGATCCCATCACAGTGGCTAAAATGAACAAGAGTCTGATTCTCATTTACACCAATGCCCCTTTTTGCTGCTTTCATGTTTAATTAGATGTACACCCACATTGTGTACCAAAGTAATATAAAGGAACCTCCTTGTATGTGAGAATCAGGCTCTCTTTCTATGGAAATGGCACAGCTGATGTCTGCCAAATCTAAGCTCAGCAGAGGGTGAATTGGTCTTTACTACTATAAATATTCCTCCATGTGGCCTTTTATTGTCTCCAAGCTGCTCTTCTCTTCTGTTATAGCTGCTAAAGAAGTCAAACTTACCTTAACATAGTATCATTATTTTAATGTTCTGCTTTGTATAATACTTAATGGTATTTTTCTAAAAAATCATGTAATAAAAATGAGCACCAGCACAATTTCTCTGTCTTTTTTGCCTCATCCCATTATGTGGGATCACTGTGCAAGCATATGCCATCTTCCTCTGTCCAAGTGGCACTAGTGTCCACCTGCTTACCATCTTCTTCAATGCAATCCATGCATCACTTCCTCGGCTTTCCTCTGAGTCATTTTCCTACCAACCTCTCCTGCCAGATCTTCTTCATTGACCCTTTGTATGTGTTCAAACCAGCAAAGTCACACTGCCTGGATTTAAGTCAGCCACATCGCAGATTTTGACTTCCATCCTAATGCTTTCATTTCTAAGTCTGTCCCTTCAGGTAACTCTTTTTATTGTGTGAAGATATCTCATCTCAAACATCTGTAGGTGTTGATCTTGCTGTTTCTTTACTGCCCGTACTTCTGTACCATAGAGTGTTGTGGGATGTACCATTGTTCTGTACAGTTGGGCTTTCAGTCTCCATGGCATAAACTTGTCACACACAACCCCTGAAATATTATTCACCACTCTTCCAGAACTCCCCAAGTCTGGGCTGCATTTCATGTTCAAGCTCACCATCTTCTGTAATCCAACCACCAAGGTACTTGAACTAGTCAGTCCGGTTTATTCTTACTCCATTAATCTCTGTGTCCAATTTCTCTGTGGCACCTCTACAGACCCACCCAACCTCAGCCTTAATCATGTTCATTTTCATCTCATGTCTGTTTAGCACATGTGCCAGCACAATGTGCCCTGAGGACCACTGATAATTGTTTAATTGGAATATTTCTTTTTCCATCATGGTGTGCCATTTTGAAGATTTTGCAGTATTAAACTGAATTTCTGTGAACCAACAAAAGTGAACCAAAACAAAAATAAACACCCTTCGTAACACCATTATTTTAGTTTTCAAATGAAAAATAGTAACTTTCAGAGCATCATGAAATCTCTCACACAGTATGTGAAACTGGCAGATATTTTTTTCTATCTTTACTAACAAATTGTGAAATATATGACTTTTTGCTGGAATATTTTCTCATTACTTGTCCAAGTCAAAAACCTTGCTGTCCCGGCAATATGTCTGCATGACTGCAGAGCTTGGTACAGACAGAAGTCACTGGCAAAACTAAATATTTGTGGCAGTGAGGCTATCGCTCTGCAAATTCTACTCCAAAATTACAGGCCTCTTCCATTTGAACTTAAGGAGAAGCAGGGGCAAATGTAGCCTCCCAATTCAATGGGTGCACTGTATTAAACTGCCAAGGGGGCACTGATCATCCACACCAGCACCCTCTGCCCTAACACCATAACCCTAATCCTAGCCCAGTGGGTGTGTGTGTATAGGGAGAAGGGTCTGAAGAGCAAGCCCACCCCACTTTCAGCCTGCAGTTGAGGGTCCTGTCCCACACAGCTGGTCCTGGATACCTGCTCCAGACCATGTGATCTGTCTCACGGGGTTGGAACCCCACTAAAGGCTCATCCACCACCTCCCCATCAAAATAGAGCACCAACTGGGCCATACCTGACTGGTGCTATGACCCCGTGAGCCAGGCTGCAACACCTAGATTGGGAAGCTGGGACCTGCCCCACAGGACAGGAACTGCCCATACATGGTGAGTGAGGGGAGGCTTGCTCTCCACCCTCACCCCTGTCTCCCCCAAATGGCATCCCCTTCACACTGTCCTGAGAGAAGAGATGTTTGCCTAGTTTCGCATCCTTGATTTTATTATTAATGTTGCTGCAATTAAACCCAATAATTCCCCCTAAAAGCCACATTTCCTAGGCTAATATAAGTATATATTGTCTATAGTTCAACCTCTAGATGGCCACTTCAGTGCACGAACTTGAGCAGCCCTGACAGTCAACTCAGTAGATGGCAGCATTATCTTTACTCTCCGTCAATCCCCAGCTGCCAAATTGACCCGATTGCAGTTGGCAAAATTTAGAACAACTCTAGTTGGCAGTCCAGGAATCTGGGAGCAGCTGCTGAGGTGATTTACATCCACCTTTGTGTCCCATCTCCACCCTCAAAATGTGCTGTGCACCAAATTGCTAATCCAAAGACTGGGGTGTAATATTTTTATGTGATTTGGAAAGGTGGTGAGACTGGGTTGTCTTGAAAGAGAAGAGTACAATTGGACCTGCAGGTAAAAATCCTGCTGCAAAAACCACTAAAATGTTCAGTCTTGTTGTAGCACAGCAAAAAAAGAAACAGATTCCTCTTTGAATTTGACAGACAGTACAGAGCTAGACAGACTAACTAGTGTTCAAAGCACAATGAACAAACTGAGGGCTCGATCACTGCTTAAAGTGGTGTGAAAGAAGAGGGGTGTCTATCAGGAATATGAAAGCAGCAGCTTTGGTAAGCCAGTGCTTAACGTGCACCCCTCAGTGACCTGGCTTGTGTTTTATTTTATTTTTTGTCATTTCTGCAACACCTTGCAGACTTGCCCCCTCTTGCCCCAAGCACTGGGCTCAATCCCATTGGGTGGCAAACACGTCCAAGGAGGTAAGAGTATCCTCACCTCCCATTGAAGTGATTGCAAGTAGAGAGTGCCTAGACCTCCCAGGAGATGCTTAGCACCTTGCAGGGCTAAGCTCTGATTTTTTTAATAACATTTTATTCAGTGAGTCCAAGAGTTCATCAAAATTAAGTTAATGATAGTTATAAATGAACCACATATCCCAATTTTACCAGGAGCGTTTCTGTTTCATCTAAGATCGCCCGATGTGTCTGAAATGTCTTTCAAGATGCCTGGAATGTTCATCAATAAAAACATTTATATAAAATGAAAATAAGTGCAAAGTGCTTGTTCAAGGCAGATCCCTATCCCAATCTAAAATGCTTTGTATACACCTGTTTCATTCTCATCATGTAGTGAGCATGTGTTTTAAGCCAACAATTTGTCAAGGCCAAACCTAGTCATCATGTGCCAGGCAACTGTATTCCAATGTGAGTCTGAAATGTCTATGACCAAGTCTAGCCAGTAATAAATCCCTACTCTGGTCCCTCGGGGATGAGGTGTATGGGAAAAAAAATCTTTCACTCTGAGAAACATGGACATATTGCTATTGAGTGGCAGAATCAATACATATACATATTTTAAAAACATAACAAAGGAAGTATACTTGTTTCTTTTATATGAGTAGTTCATGACCCTAAATAAATCTGCCACATAATTGGCCAGTCTTGAATTTGAAAACATGGCCATTTAATGTAATTAGTACTTATATATTTATAAAATCAAGGAATCTAGCAGAAATTGAGAGTCCAAAGATCTGCATATGAACCCTGTCTCTGTCAGTTATTCAACATGTGGCCTTAGGCGAGTTATTTATAATACCTCAGCCTTGTCTTTTTCCTCTGTACAATGTGGATAATAACACTTAACTACCTCACAGGGGTAGTGCAAGGATTGATTAGTTACTGTTGATAAAGTACTTTTGAACATTTGTATTGAGTGAGTATAAGTGTTAACTTTTAAATTGAGAAATTTTGTTTAAAGTGGAAATCTGCAAGAAAAGGAAAGGTTGAAGTACCTGATTTTAGCTCGAAAACTGGAGGCAGCAGATTAGATTTCTCTTATCACCTGAAAGTATTCCAGCTTTAGTCATCTTTACAGGGATCTGAGAAGACATCATATGTCCCAGTGCACAAAAGTAACTAATGAGACTGATTCAGGAGCTGAAGATCTTCAGAAGTAGGATATGTACTTAACCGCTGTCAACCAAAAGATGCTTTTAAGGGGACATTGGGGACTTTAAATTAAATGTTATGAGCACCAGTAATAATTATAATGTACTTTCCCGACAAATAGAAAGCAAATGGAAAGAAATGGTTATAACAGACATGTGCAGATCTCACAGTAGTGGAAATGTGAATCCTGGTGGGAATTGTTCCAATGCACTCTATATTGTTGTAACTTCATGTCGAATTGGATTTGTAAATTTAATTGCAAGAAAAGTATATTTAATCTTTTCCTTTTTTCTCTATCCAAACATTTGTATTTGCTCTGTATTTCAAGTGAAAAGAAAAGGGGTTGGTGACAGGACATTCTCTGTAATGACCCTTCAGCTTTGGAATCTGATCCCCTTGAAACTCTTCAGTTCTCAGATTTGATAACATTCTGGACATGGTGAAAAGCCTATAGTCCTGGGCTTTTGGAAAGAAGGTGGATTGAGGGCTGGAGGGTTCATATTAATGTTTATTATGTCTTCTCTGGAATGGGTATTCTTTTATTATTATGTTTTCTGGTGGCTGTGAATATATATCTCTAGAGTGGGAAGAGCAGTTAATTATATATGTTTATTGTGAAAGCAGATTTTTTGTAATGTCACGCTATGCCTAGGATAGATTCGTATCAATGACATTTATCAACTAAAATAATAAAATAATAATAATTCCACAACACTTGAGGACCTCAGAGCAGTTAAGACTAATTACTGAACTAAGCATTATACCATCCATTTGATGTAGGGGATTATCATTATCTCTATTATAGAGATGCAAAAATTGAATACAGGGTGAAAATCCTGGCCCCGTTAAACTCAATGGGAGTGTGACTTCAGCAGAGCCAAGTTTTTACCCAGAGAAGTCAATAGACTTACCCAAGATTGCAAATAAGAGGTCAAATTCTCCACTTTGTTGCAACTCCACTGAAGTCCACGTTGCAGACGGAAGAATTTGGTCCAGAGACAGTAGTAGAATTAGCACTCAGACCTGTTCTTCAACCTGAAGAACATCTTTCCTTCTTCCTTACAAGAGATGCATTCGACAACACACTATGGACAAGTCTACTGATGCAGCTATGCCTCTGTAGTGCATCTGGTGAAGACGCGCTATGCCGATGGGAGAGCTCTCTCCTGTCAGCATAATCACTCCAATGGGAGAGTGGCTCCTGCCGACATAGTACTGGTTTGGACAGCACTTTGGTCAATGTATCTTATGTTGCTCAAGGAGTGTCTTTTTCACACTCCTGAGTGACATAAGTTACATCAACTTAAACGATAGTGTAGACCAGCCCTATATGTGTGGACTTCTCCAGAATGTCCTAGATTCTCAGACCACTGGGGTGTGTAACAGATTAATCTTTTTTTCTATAAATACATGCTGATTATTGCCAGATTTGTATATTGCCAACATTTGTAACTGTCTACATGGTCAAAGCTGATGGAGTTGTATTCAGTGATTTCCTACTACATTATATTTTATGTTTTTAGGACCCTCAGCTAGATGTACAGCATAATGAACTAATGTGCAACTAGGCTACAACTAGGCTACAAGTTATGAACAAACATATTTCTCTGCTTCTCATTACTTAGCTCATATCTGTGAAATAAATATTTCTCAATTTGTCACATTCTCTGAATATGACTTTAATAAACAAATTATTACTTCTATCAGAGATATGTGAAACGTCTTGAATCTGCCAGGAGGAGTAGTTTATAGAGTGTATGGTTCCTGAAGTAAAAATGCTTTGTGATATGGAATTCGATTTTAATAATCCTATGCATGTGAGACTTCCTTGCTATTTCTTCATTTAGTGTTTGCCCTTCTGCTATGCTTTTGGGGCCTTGTTTGTATGTGTGTAATGGATGTAATGTTATTTTTTTTGCACAGGGAATCACTCTATCTTGACTCCAGTTTGTTATATGAAAAGAAAACAAATAATACTGTGAATATCCTTTACTGCTGGGGGTAGTATTTTTTTAGGTCATATATAACAGAGTCAAATTAAGGGTCTTCCTCTACCACAGACTCCTATTTTAGGGGGGTTTACCCTCAGGCATTAGCATTTGCTTCAGGCTGAACCCTGTCAGACAAGATCTCAGCATCAGAACACTTTTTAAAAAAGCAATTTTGCAAAACAATTCTCTACCCTGGCAAGCAATGACTCTGAAAGGGTCCTGGGGGTCATGGTGGATAATCCTCTGAACATGAGCTCTCAGTGTGACATTATGGCCAAAAGGGCTAATGGATGAATAAATAGAAGAATCTCGAGTATGATTAAGGAGGTGATATGACCTCTGTATTCAGCACTGGTGCAAATGGTATGGTAATACTGTTTCCAGTTCTGGTATCTACAGTTCAGAAGAAGGATGTTGATAAATTGGAGAAGATTCATTGAAGACCCACAATAATAATTAAAGAACTAGAAAACATACCTTCTAATAAAAGACTCAAGGAGCTCAATCTGTTTAATTTAACCAAGAGAGGGTAAAGGGGTAACTTGATTACAATCTATAAGTATCTGCATAAGGAAGAGAATTTGATAACATAGGAGTTCTCAGGCTGGCAGATAAAGGAGTAACAAAATTCAGTTGGATTAAGTTGGAAGCTGAACTTAAACTAATTCAGAATAGAAATGACGCATGCTTTTCTTAAATAGTGAGAGTAATTAACCACAGAAACATTTTTTTTCAGGGGTTGCAGTGGATTTTCTAGCACTGGCAATTTATAAATCAAGATTGGCTGTTTTTCTGAGATATGCTCTGGTTCATACAGGAATTAATTCATGAAAGTCCTGTGACCTGTGTTATACAGGAGGTGAGCCCAGATGATCACATTGGCCCCTTATAGTCTATGAATCTGTGATTTACATTCCATGTTTCAGATGCTCCTTCTCCATGATTTTTCTACACAGCTGTACTCATCATCTTTCCATATTCCCTTTCATTCAATATTTTCTTTAAATATTTATCTACATTTCCCCCTCACATACACCATTCCTCTTCTTTTTGCTGTGCCCTGTCACTATGAATTGAGGCAAAACTGCATCACTACACACCGCTGAGAACTGTGAAGACAGCCACCAAGATTAGTGAGCTTCTTCCTCCACCTAATTCTGATTCACTTTAAATATTACCTCCTTTCCTTGTGCAAACACATGCTGGGGGCTTCCCAGGATGTGGCCCAGTGCGTTACAATGAAGATAGGGTAATGCTCTTTGGCTTTCTGGCTTTGAGTTGCATAACTCTTACACTTTTTGCATTATAAACGTCTTTTCCTATTTTCCTGCTATCTGTTGTTCTCTCTGTTTTCGTCTGAGGCTAACAAGGAAAAATGCCACTAGGCATGGAACACAGGTGGACTGATGGAAAAAACAAAATATCCAATAAAATGTACTTGGCTAAGACATGGCAGAAATTACAATTGAACTGGAGGAGGGACAGCCTGAGATCACATAATGTTAGCATGGCTGTAGAAGGGGATAGAAAATAATATTGTAATGTCATTATATGAACCAGTGGTACACTTTTACCTGGAGTAATGTATTTAGTTCTGGTCACGCTACCTCAAAAAGATAAGTCCCTTATGTTAGTAGATTGGGGAAGATTAATGGGAAGAAAAGATAACAGAAGACCATCACCCTGCACTACAAATTGGAATCACAATGTAACAGCTCAGGACACATTAATGTTGTAACCAGGTTCTATAACAATTGCATTGGTAGGTCCTAAATATAATGAAATGTGCTAGCTGATGACAAATGCTGTCATTTTATGGGAACCATGGCTGCAGCTGATTCAGGTCTGACAAGTTTCTTAGGTAAAATTAAATGTTTAAACATCAGGGGCAAGGAAAGGGAGGATGTGAGAGTGAATGGGAGTAGACAGAGAGGAAGACGCAAATGAAGGGAGTAGAGTGGGATGGCTCAAAGGAAAGAATGACAATGTTTACATTGCTGCCCCCACACTAGCAGCATAGATGCCAATTCAGCAGTAGGTTGTGTTCCAATGGTCACTTTTAACATGATTATACCAACACACTTCAAAAATGCCATGTCACTAATCCCCCATTATCTCCTAGAGAAGGGATGGGCAAACTTTTTGGCCCGAGGGCCACATCAGGGTGAGAAACTGTATGGAGGACCAGGTAGGGAAGGCTGTGCCCCACAAACAGCGTGGCCCCTGCCCCCTATCTGCCCCCTCCCACTTCCTGCCCCCTGACTGCCCCCGTCAGAACCTCTGACCCTCCAACCCCCCATTCTCCTTGTCCCCTGACAGCCCCCTCCCAGGACCCCCTGTCCCAAACCACCCCCCCTGGGACCCGACCCCATATTCAACCCCCCCTGCTCGCTGTCCCCTGACTGCCCCCCCGACGCCTATCCACACCCCTGCCCCTGACAGGTCCCCCGGGACTCCCACGCCCCATGCAACCCCCCGTTCCCCATCCCCTGACCGCCCACCCAGAACCTCCGCCCCATCCAACCGCCCCCTGCTCCCTGTCCCCTGACTGCCCCCAGGGACCCCTACCCCTTATCCAACACTCCCTGTGCAGCCGCTGCTGCCCCCCCTTCCCATGCCACTCAGAGCAGCAGGAGCTCACAGCCCTGCTGCCCGGCCGGAGCCAGCCACGCTTCCTGTGCGGCGGCATGGCTGCAGGGGAGGGGGGACAGCGGGGGAGGGGCCGGGGGCTAGCCTCCCCGGCAAGGAGCTCAAGGGCCGGGAAGGACGGTCCTGCAGGCTGGATGTGGTCCGTGGGCCATAGTTTGCCCACCTCTGTCCTAGAGACTCCTGACCACTAATATTCCCACTGTTCTCATAAAGTACACACTAGAACCTTGTTTTGTGTCCCTACAAGTGACATCTTGTCAATTTCTTTAACAGGACACAGGATACAATTTGACACTAATGTGAACTTTGCCTCTGTGGGTTTAGGCTATAATTTAAATGGCCTTTATTGTTGGTCATCACTGTGGTGCTCCAGCAACTCCAGAAAAACTTTAGACAGCAAATGTTATTCAGCACATCCATAACCTTTTAAAGCAGGCTAGATGTAAAAAATAAAGAAAGAAATAAAAGCCAAAACAGTTTTGTTAAGGTAATGGCAGAAATAGAATGAAATCCGTACCTAATGGACCTTTACTCATATCTTTTTGCCATGCACACCGTCTGAATATTGCAGCGTGTGATTCTCTAGAGAACTATTCTCTTTTTCCAATTTCACGTATTCTCTAGAGGACCATCCCTCTGTTTGTCGTAGTGGTGCTGCTTTAGAGGTTATGCTTCACGGATTGTTAAAACCCTGTATTTGTGACAGCTCGAGATAATAATTTTCCTCCATACACTAGCAGTTTCTTGATGTTCAGAATTTAGCAATTTATATGCTAGGCCTTCATATGGGGCAGAAGGCAAATCCTGTAGGGAGGCAGTGGGATCTGGAGGCTAAAGCACCAAACTATCATAAAACCTGGGGTCTAGCCTTTGTTGTCTCACTGACTCACTGTGGACTTGAGAAAGTTACTGTGGGTCGGAGTTGCAAGGGGGATTTAGAAGCCTAAATCCAAAATTGAGATCTTCTAAAACCTGACTCAGTTGCTGCCTAACTTTGTAGGCACCTTAATTCCTTAGGTACCTATGTTTCCAAAGGTAAAGTCCCCATGATGCCTACATTTCTGCTGCCAGGCAAGCACACAGCTGCTTCCATCTGGACATCACTAAGTAGCTTTGTGCCTAATTCACATCTAAGCCTCCATGGGATTCACAAACTAGGCATTCCCTGCACATTTTGCCTATACGAACCAATCTGGTAAAGGTGCTCAGAGGCCACCTTAGAATAGATCTATCAGATCAGGCCCTGCACAGAATACAGTAACTCCTCACGTAACGTTGTCCTGGTTAAGGTTGTCACGTCACTGATCTATTAGAGAACATGCTCTTTTAAAGTTGTGCAATGCTCCCCTATAACGTCGTTTGGCAGCTGCCTGCTTTGTCCACTGCTTGCCGGATTCTCTGGAAAAGGCAGCCCCTCCTCAGGGGAGGCTGGTAGCCCACCCCAATCAGCTCCCCTAAATTCCCTATATGTGGCTCTGCAGCTGAGCAGCAGCAGTTCAGATGGCCCTCCCCCCACTGCCGTGCTGCTCCTGCTCTGCTCTCTGGCTTGGAGCTGCTTCCAGGAGCTTCCTGCTTGCTGGGGAAGTGGAAGAGAGGGGGGCTGGTATCAGGCTTTTCCCCTGTTCCTGTCCCGCCCCCACTCCATACCCCCTCTCCACAAAGTGGAGGAGGAGACAGTCACAGGGCTCTGGGACAGAAAGTGGGTGGGGGGAGCTTGCAGGAAGCTGTTGCTTCTTGTCTGAACTGGCTAATCTACTTAAAAGGGCAATGTACTTGAAGTGAGTTCAGCGTACTTAAAGGGGCAATGCACGTCTCTCTCTCTCTCTCTCTCTCTCTCTCTCATGCACACACCCCGCAGCACTTTGGAAAGTCAGCACCTGTGCAGCCATGCATTGCTGTCAGGAGGAGGGAGTGGTGCACTCTAGCTGGATAGCGTGGGTTCATCATCATGTTCAGTTTTTGCAGGGAAGTGTTTGCAGCTACTGCCCTGCGTCTATTGTGTTTCCTCCCTCCTGCTTCATTCCATGCTGCCCTGTAGAGTGTGAGACTACATTAACAACAGTGTATTAACCCTTGAGGGCTCAGCCATGTGCTAGTTAATCATTTAGCAGAAAGGCATTCCCTGGGAAATATCCCACCCTCCTACTCCACCACCTCAACCAAGCTTCACAATCATTCATTTCTGTGGACAATATTAAACTGTTTGTTTAAAATTGTTTAAAACTTATACTGTATATGTATATAATGTCTTTTGTCTGGTGAAAAAAATGTCCCTTGAACCTAACCCCCCCATTTACATTCATTGTTATGGGGAAATTGGATTCGCTTAACATTGTTATGCACAAAGTCGCATTTTTCAGGAACATAACTACAACGTTAAGTGAGGAATTACTGTACCAGCAGTGATGGTGGTGGTCTTCTACCAAAGCCCAGTAGTTACAGCACTCAACCAGGTTCAAATCCTGCCCTCAGCTTAATGTGGACAAGGGACACTCCATACCCAGGTCTCCCACTCCTAGATGAGTCCCCTAATTACTGGGTTATGGGGTGTTCTGGGGCTCTCTCCTGTTGAAGTGGTTCCACTTTGTATAAAACATGTAAATATTCATTGCAGCAGTGAGAGAGATTGACTTTGGACCCTAATGGTACAGTCTCTCATTTGTAATTTTGGAAACCCGAGTTCAAGTCCCTGCTCTAATTTACATGGGAACAATCCAGGCAGGCCCATACTGGGTCCCCAAATATAGGGAGCAAAAATGTGTCTTTAAGCCTTTTTTTATCCCATCCTCGTTACAAGTGTCAGAAAGGAGTATCCAATAATCAGTTCCTTTATTTGCACAGCTGTCTGCTACTTTCCTCCACCTTTGCTTGTCTTATTGCTGGCAAGAAAGAGGGAAAGAAAAGAGAAGAACCTACTGCTGACATTTCTCACTGTTCTGCTTCACCCTTTCCCAATGCATTTCTATTTTGGTTTTTTGAATCCAGGAAATGTGTGATGGCTCAACACTTCTAGAATTAGTCACCTATTCCTTGTCCACAGGAAGTCATTATGCTCTTCCATTTGCTCTGTCTGAAATAGCAGATGTAGAGGCTTTGTGGGAAGTAACTAGACACCACTTGTGAATCAGTGCCCAGCACTTCACTGATGAATGAGTGTCATGAATGAGCAGGGAGTTATCAGTGCACTCCTGATCATATTTCACAGATCCATGTCTCAGCAACTTACTTTAAAGCCCAGTGAAAATATAAGAATGAAACTACAGAAGTTTGTCATGGGACAATGATAAGTTAACACAGAAACAAATGCTTTCTTCCAACACTGAACAAGGAACTTTATTAGAATAAGGAAACAGTATTATCCCTAAAGAGACTCACTCATTCTCTCTCTTTTACTCCACTTCACTTTAAAACGTCTAGCTAGACCCAGAGGTGAAAGTAAGCAGGTCCGGTATGGTACAATGTACCGGCAAGAGCCGGTACGGCTCTGCCAGACCAGACTGGCTTCCCCAGGCTGGCAATTTAAAGTGCCCAGGGCTCTCTGCAGTGGCCAGAGCCCCAGGCCCTTTAAAGTGCCACCCGAGCCCCACTGCTGGAGCCCCGGGGTAGCGGCAGCAGGGCACCAGCGATGATTTAAAGGGCCCGGGCCTCCCAACTGCTGCTGCTGCAGTGGAGCCCCAGGCCCTTTAAATCTCCACCCGAGCCCTGAGGTAGCAGTGGCAGCCAGGAGCCCCTGGGACTCCGTTGGTGATTTAAAGGGCCTGGAGTTCTGCTGCGGTAGTGGCTGCCGGCGCTCAGGGTTCTTTAAATCGCCCCTGAGCCCCAGGGCTCCCAGCCACCTCTGCAGCTGGTAGCTCCGGGGGTGATTTAAAGGGACCAGGTATTAAAGGCTCCGCCTCTTCTGGTTGAGGCCATGCCCCCTGCTCAGGACTCCGGTGTACAGATAAGTCCACAGTTTAAAAAAAATTCTCACAAGGATAAACAGCAAAACAATAAAGACAGAGAGTCAATACATTAAACAAACAAAGATAAAGAAAGAAAGAATTGGAGGAAAAAAATAAGCAGACTAAAAAATTCAGAGAATAGGCCCAATAGTGCTCTGACATCTTTGGGTACAAATGTCAATGAAGTCAACAGAGGTTACATTCATATATCTGAAGGCAGAATTAGCGTCAGTGTCGTCTAACAAAGAACACAGAAGAGAGGAAAAATCAATATAGTGCAAACAAAGCACCAAAAGACAAAAAGCAAAACACACAAAGAAGCCAGGAAATACAAAATAAATTAAAAATAGAATATAAACACAATCAAAGACCTACAAGGAGATATAAAACTGTACTAAGGAAAGATATGAAGGATATGAAGCAGGAAAGAAAAAATACGCGACATGAACTCATTGAAAAGTAAGGAAGAATGGCAAAAGCAAGGACAAAACAACAAGCAGAAAAGTCAACAGTATAGACAAAGACAAGCAACAAAAAGAAAAAGAATAGTCTGAAGGAAAACAAAAACAAAAAGGAAGAAAAATTCCCATATTGGGGTTGTACATTGTGTGGAGGCAAAAGGGAGAGTAGCTTTAATTCCTAACACTATAGGTATTTTTAGATGTTGCAAATACTACTATTAAAATTCAAAGTATCCCCCCAGTATTAGAATACAGGCCACAAACTCACTGCTACTGTTTCTTGATAGTATTAACGTCTTTCCCACATCTTTGGCGGCACAGACATGTTTTCAGATGTGAATCCCAGAAGTAGTACCTCTAACAGATTATACTTATAACCAGAAAGAAATCACAACCCTGGGAATATTGATTTGCCAGCACTGCAACATCAATCCGAGGTATACTGCCTTTTAGAGTTGGTGCAGTGAGGAATGATATCCCAACACAGCAATCACTTAGACTGTCTTTTAAAGAAAGATTACGGTCTGGACAATGGGCCAATTTCTGCTTATTTCTGTAAATCCAGATTAACATCACTGACTTCAGAACAGTTAAAATGAATTTACACCAGTGTAATAGAAAGCAAAACTGGTCTTTTATATTTTTTCAATTGCTTTGGCTAAAATATATGTTTACATATGAAAAGTTTTAAATGAACTTACCGTATAATCATTGCTGAAGTTAGAAATTCATGACATATATATAGCTGGTTCCCCTCTCCCTTCCCCTTCTGTCTCTGTGGAAACATAATATGAATTTTAAAATAACATTGCTTTTGCGCCTTAAAACCAAGAACATAAGCAAATATAGCCAAGCAGAAAAGGGTAGTACTGAATGACAGCGACTTTATTTGCAAAGAGGATATTAAAGAAACCTGAGTTTTTATATGCCTCTCAGTACAGGGTCATAAACAATTACTCAGTTGGAAACACTTTTGTGACATGTAAAATGTCCTTTGTGCTGTGAAGTTACACAATGTTACTTATGACATTTTTTAAACAACAAGGCAGCCATTATGAAAGTGGTTTAACAGCTGTAATTAAAAACTATAAAGTGCTCAAGAGTCTCAGCTGTGTTGGCAATGGGACTGAAAGTGTGTACATGGAGAACACATACATACATATATGAGGATTAGCTTGTGATTTAGACTGCGCACTTGCACAAGTGAGCAAGTGGGAGTAAGAGCTCCCTGCCTGGAGTCTGCGTTCAATGCCTGCTTACAGTTCCCCATACCTCACCCCCCTGTTCCTGGGAATAGGTGGTATGGAAGAGAGGAGTGGTTCAATACTTTCACTAATGATCTGGAGGATGGCGTGGATTGCACCCTCAGCAAGTTTGCAGATGACACTAAACTGGGACGAGATGTAGATAAGCATGAGGGTAGGGACAGGGTCCAGAGTGATGTAGACATATTGGAGGATTGGGCCAAAAGAAATCAGATGAGGTTCAGCGAGGACAAGAGCAGAGTTCTGCACTTAGGATGGAAGAATCCCATGCACCACTACAGGCTGGGACAGACTGGCTAAGCGGCAGTTCTGCAGAAAAGGACCTTGGGGTTACAGTGGACAAGAAGCTGGATATGAGTCAACAGTGTGCCCTTGTTGCCAAGAAGGCTAACGGCATATAGCATTAGTAGGTGCATTGCCAGCAGATCGAGGGAAGTGATTATTCCCCTCTATTCGGCACTGGTGAGGCCACATCTGGAGTACTGCGTCCAGTTTTGGGCCCTCCACTACAGAAAGGATGTGGACAAATTGGAGAGAGTCTGGGGGAGGGCAACGGAAATGATTAGCAGGCTGGGGCACATAACTTAGGAGGAGAAGCTGAGGGAACTGGGCTTCTTTAGTCTGCAGAAGAGAAGAGTGAGGGGGGATTTGATAGCAGCCTTCAACTACCTGAAGGGGGTTCCAAAAAGGACGGAGCTAGGCTGTTCTCAGTGGTGGCAGATGACAGAACAAGGGGCAATGTTCTCAAGTTTCAGTGGAGGAGGTCTAGGTTGGATATCAGGAAAAACTATTTCTCCAGGAAGGTGGTGAAGCAGTGGAATGGGTTACCTAGGGAGGTGGTGGAATCCCCAACATTAGATGTTTTTAGGCCCTGGCTTGACAGAGCCCTTGCTGGGATGATTTAGTTGGGGGTTGGTACTGCTTTGAGCAAGGGTTTGGACTAGATGACCTCCTGAGGTCTCTTAGAATCATAGAATCATAGAATATCAGGGTTGGAAGGGATCTCAGGAGGTCATCTAGTCCAACTCCCAACTAAATCATCCCAGCAAGGCCCTGTCAAGCCAAGGCCTAAAAATATCAGTGCCAAATAGAGGGGAATAATCACTTCCCTCGATCTGCTGGCAATGCTCCTACTAATGCTATATGCCGTTAGCCTTCTTGGCAACAAGGGCACACGGTTGACTCATATTCAGCTTCTTGTCCACTGTAACCCCAAGGTCCTTTTCTGCAGAACTGCTGCCGAGCCATTCGGTCCCTAGTCTGTAGCTGTGTATGGGATTCTTCCGTTCTAAGTGCAGGACTCTGCACTTGTCCTTGTTGAACCTCATCAGATTTCTTTTGGCCCAATCCTCTAATTTGTCTAGGTCCCTCTGTATCCTATCCCTACCCTCCAGCATATCTACCTCTCCTCCCAGGTTAGTGATCTGCAAACTTGCTGAGGGTGCAATCCACTCCATCCTCCAGATCATTAATGAAAGTATTGAACAAAACCAGCCCCAGGACCGACCCTTGGGGCACTCTGCTTGATACTGGCTGCCAACTAGACATGGAGCCATTGATCACTACCTGTTGAGCCCGACAATCTAGCCAGCTTTCTTTCCACCGTATAGTCCATTCATCCAACCCATACTTCTTTAGCTTGCTGGCAAGTATACTGTGGGAGACCGTGTTGAAAGCTTTGCTAAAGTCAAGGATTAACATGTCCACTGCTTTCCACACATCCACAGAACCAGTTATCCTGTCATAGAAGTCAGTTAGATTAGTCAGGCATGACTTGCCCTTGCTGAATCCATACTGACTGTTCCTGCTCACTTTCCTCCCCTCTAAGTGCTTCCAACCCTAATCTTCTATGATTCTACAATTCTATGATTTTTGCACTATCTGGGACTAGCCTTTATATATGAATGGCACAGCTATTCTTTACTTTGCTTCTCAGAGGGCATACTTCCTAGGAAGAATTCAATGGAAAGATATCACCATAGGAGAAAAAAAAATAAGTCTGATTGAAATTTGTTTTCACCAGTCTATGTGGTCAGCTGACCACAGCATAGTGGGCTGTGACAGATACAGAGAGAGTTCCCTCTTCAATGCATTGTAATTATGTGGAGATTGAGAGTTGGCCATTATCTTCTTCCAGCAGCTTTACACATTTGCTCTATCAACTCTGGCTTTCTTTAAAAGGTTGCTGAATAATTATTTCTCTTCTCCGCCTTGTTTCTGTGCTCTCCTGTTCTGCCTCTTCTGTGTATGTTTTCTTCAATCAGCTCCAGGACAGCAGTTCTTGAAGCAGCATGGAATGAATTTGAAGCAAATGGATATAATTTAAATTTGGATCCAATACAGCAGCTGTCAATACTCTTGTTCTATCCTGCTGTGGTTGAGCTGGTCTGAACTAAGTTCTAAGGGCCAGACTGTGACTTTGGGCAAAGCTCTGAGTAAAGGGTGGTGGAAAAGCAGCGCTATCCCAGGGGTATGCCTGAGAGGCCTTGTGATTCAGAGACGCCCCCTAAGTCACAATTCCTACTCTGCTTCATCCTTGCTCCAGCAGGTAGACACTTCTAATCACCTATATGACTTCTGTTCAGCTATTCTAGGCAGCAAGTAGATGGGGGAGCCAAAGTTCCACCTATTCCCTGCCCTCTCTGCTCATCTGCTTCAGGGAGGGAGTAAAAGGACAAGTAACCCACTTACTCCTGGGTACCTGGAGCCAAGGTCCAGGTTGTCACCCCCTTTTGGAAATGTAAGGAGATGATCTAACTGCCTTGCATGGTCAAGTGGTCTGGAATCACAATAACCCTAAAAGCTATACATTGATCTGTCATTTCATTGTATAATTGGGTGTTATTTCTACAAATAAGGAGATCACCACAGAATTGCAATCTTGAATATAGGCTTGACTGCAATCTACTCCTTCAGCAACATCAGGAGCTGAAACCAAGAATCCAGTGAGATAGCACAACTATCTTTTAAGAAAAAGACAATGATAATCTGCTTTTTATAATCATTATTATTATTAGAAGGCTTCTAAACATGATGAAAGTAGAGTACTATCTGGACAAGATATTTTCAAACAGCTGTGTATCAGCAATGGTCTTAAAATGTTCATCTTCTGGCTCTGAAGATGGTAGGCAAAAATTTATCCTTGAACCAGAGTGAGTACAAAGTATCCTATGTTATATACACTAGTCATTTAAATATTTTCTTATGTTGGGTCAATTGTTTTAGAGCACCATGGTGATGCTTTTTTTGGTGAGCAGTCAGTTTGCAAGCAGACCCAGAAATCCCTTTAGAATAGGGGTTCCCCTGTATGTACCCTTGGAAACATCACATCTCCACATCTGGAATGGGCAGGCTATCAACACACATCAGCTCACCACTACAATAGCATGTGTGTGTGTCAAAATCCTGAGAGGTATCTTTGCCTTTGCAGAATTGATTTTCCAAGATTTCCTCTGGGGTTGCTCATTTTTCTCTAGGACTCTGAGCAGAGCTGTAGCGTCTTAAGGCACAATGCTCCCTTTGCATAGAATCTTGCCTTAGGTTGTGTGACTCCTTCATACTTAAACATGGGTCACTGAATGAAGACATAAGATACCTGCTTTTTGTGTTATACAGCTCCTGAGGTTTAGAAACGTTCATAAAACAGAACAGCAAAATGTGAGCATTTTAAAATATTTCAGTTCCATCTTTGTCACTCTTGTGGGAGGTTTCAGAGTAGCAGCCGTGTTAGTCTGTATTCGCAAAAAGAAAAGGAGGACTTGTGGCACCTTAGAGACTAACCAATTTATTAGAGCATAAGCTTTCGTGAGCTACAGCTCACTTCCTCAGATGCATATCGTGGAAACTGCAGCAGGCTTTATATATACACAGAGAATATGAAACAATACCTATTCCCACCCCACTGTCCTGCTGGTAATAGCTTATCTAAAGTGATTTCCAGCACAAATCCAGGTTTTCTCACCCTCCACCCCCCCACACAAATTCACTCTCCTGCTGGTGATAGCCCATCCAAAGTGACAACTCTTTACACAATGTGCATGACAATCAAGCTGGGCTATTTCCTGCATAAATCCAGGTTCTCACATCCCCCCCACCCCCATACACACACAAACTCACTCTCCTGCTGGTAATAGCTCATCCAAACTGACCACTCTTCAAGTTAAAATCCAAGTTAAACCAGAACATCTGGGGGGGGGGTAGGAAAAAACAAGAGGAAACAGGCTACCTTGCATAATGACTTAGCCACTCCAAGTCTCTATTTAAGCCTAAATTAATAGTATCCAATTTGCAAATGAATTCCAATTCAGCAGTTTCTCGCTGGAGTCTGGATTTGAAGTTTTTTTGTTTTAAGATAGCGACCTTCATGTCTGTGATCACGTGACCAGAGAGATTGAAGTGTTCTCCGACTGGTTTATGAATGTTACAATTCTTGACATCTGATTTGTGTCCATTTATTCTTTTACGTAGAGACTGTCCAGTTTGACCAATGTACATGGCAGAGGGGCATTGCTGGCACATGATGGCATATATCACATTGGTGGATGTGCAGGTGAATGAGCCTCTGATAGCGTGGCTGATGTTATTAGGCCCTGTGATGGTGTCCCCTGAATAGATATGTGGGCACAGTTGGCAACGGGCTTTGTTGCAAGGATAAGTTCCTGGGTTAGTGGTTCTGTTGTGTGGTATGTGGTTGTTGGTGAGTATTTGCTTCAGGTTGCGGGGCTGTCTGTAGGCAAGGACTGGCCTGTCTCCCAAGATTTGTGAGAGTGTTGGGTCATCCTTTAGGATAGGTTGTAGATCCTTAATAATGCATTGGAGGGGTTTTAGTTGGGGGCTGAAGGTGACGGCTAGTGGCGTTCTGTTATTTTCTTTGTTAGGCCTGTCCTGTAGTAGGTAACTTCTGGGAACTCTTCTGGCTCTATCAATCTGTTTCTTTACTTCTGCAGGTGGGTATTGTAGTTGTAAGAAAGCTTGACAGAGATCTTGTAGGTGTTTGTCTCTGTCTGAGGGGTTGGAGCAAATGCGGTTGTATCGCAGAGCTTGGCTGTAGACGATGGATCGTGTGGTGTGGTCAGGGTGAAAGCTGGAGGCATGCAGGTAGGAATAGCGGTCAGTAGGTTTCCGGTATAGGGTGGTGTTTATGTGACCATTGTTTATTAGCACTGTAGTGTCCAGGAAGTGGATCTCTTGTGTGGACTGGACCAGGCTGAGGTTGGTGGTGGGATGGAAATTGTTGAAATCATGGTGGAATTCCTCAAGGGCTTCTTTTCCATGGGTCCAGATGATGAAGATGTCATCAATATAGCGCAAGTAGAGTAGGGGCTTTAGGGGACGAGAGCTGAGGAAGCGTTGTTCTAAATCAGCCATAAAAATGTTGGCATACTGTGGGGCCATGCGGGTACCCATAGCAGTGCCGCTGATCTGAAGGTAACAACCCACCTAGCAATATTGTTAACCTATCCAACTATACTCTCAGCCCAGCAGAAGCAGCTGTTCTATCTCGGGGCCTCTCCTTCTGCCCCTCCACCCCCACGAACATGATACAGTTCTGTGGTGACCTAGAATCCTATTTTCGACGTCTCCGACTCAAGGAATATTTCCAAAATACCTCTGAACAGCATACTAATCCACAGAGGTCTCCCTACCAACACTACAGAAAGAGGGATTCTAGGTGGACTCCTCCTGAAGGTCGAAACAGCAGACTGGACTTCTACATAGAGTGCTTCCGCCGACGTGCACGGGCTGAAATTGTGGAAAAGCAGCATCACTTGCCCCATAACCTCAGCCATGCGGAACGCAATGCCATCCACAGCCTCAGAAACAACTCTGACATCATAATCAAAAAGGCTGACAAAGGAGGTGCTGTTGTCGTCATGAATAGGTCGGAATATGAACAAGAGGCTGCTCGGCAGCTCTCCAACACGAGTTTCTACAAGCCATTACCCTCTGATCCCACTGAGAGTTACCAAAAGCAACTACAGCATTTGCTCAAGAAACTTCCTGAAAAAGCACAAGATCAAATCCGCACAGACACACCCCTGGAACCCCGACCTGGGATATTCTATCTACTACCCAAGATCCATAAACCTGGAAATCCTGGGCGCCCCATCATCTCAGGCATTGGCACCCTGACAGCAGGATTGTCTGGCTATGTAGACTCCCTCCTCAGGCCCTATGCTACCAGCACTCCCAGCTACCTTCGAGACACCACTGACTTCCTGAGGAAACTACAATCCATCGGTGATCTTCCTGATAACACCATCCTGGCCACTATGGATGTAGAAGCCCTCTACACCAACATTCCACACAAAGATGGACTACAAGCCGTCAAGAACACTATCCCCGATAATGTCACGGCTAACCTGGTGGCTGAACTTTGTGACTTTGTCCTTACCCATAACTACTTCACATTTGGGGACAATGTATACCTTCAGATCAGCGGCACTGCTATGGGTACCCGCATGGCCCCACAGTATGCCAACATTTTTATGGCTGATTTAGAACAACGCTTCCTCAGCTCTCGTCCCCTAAAGCCCCTACTCTACTTGCGCTATATTGATGACATCTTCATCATCTGGACCCATGGAAAAGAAGCCCTTGAGGAATTCCACCATGATTTCAACAATTTCCATCCCACCACCAACCTCAGCCTGGTCCAGTCCACACAAGAGATCCACTTCCTGGACACTACAGTGCTAATAAACAATGGTCACATAAACACCACCCTATACCGGAAACCTACTGACCGCTATTCCTACCTGCATGCCTCCAGCTTTCACCCTGACCACACCACACGATCCATCGTCTACAGCCAAGCTCTGCGATACAACCGCATTTGCTCCAACCCCTCAGACAGAGACAAACACCTACAAGATCTCTGTCAAGCTTTCTTACAACTACAATACCCACCTGCAGAAGTAAAGAAACAGATTGATAGAGCCAGAAGAGTTCCCAGAAGTTACCTACTACAGGACAGGCCTAACAAAGAAAATAACAGAACGCCACTAGCCGTCACCTTCAGCCCCCAACTAAAACCCCTCCAACGCATTATTAAGGATCTACAACCTATCCTAAAGGATGACCCAACACTCTCACAAATCTTGGGAGACAGGCCAGTCCTTGCCTACAGACAGCCCCGCAACCTGAAGCAAATACTCACCAACAACCACATACCACACAACAGAACCACTAACCCAGGAACTTATCCTTGCAACAAAGCCCGTTGCCAACTGTGCCCACATATCTATTCAGGGGACACCATCACAGGGCCTAATAACATCAGCCACGCTATCAGAGGCTCATTCACCTGCACATCCACCAATGTGATATATGCCATCATGTGCCAGCAATGCCCCTCTGCCATGTACATTGGTCAAACTGGACAGTCTCTACGTAAAAGAATAAATGGACACAAATCAGATGTCAAGAATTGTAACATTCATAAACCAGTCGGAGAACACTTCAATCTCTCTGGTCACGCGATCACAGACATGAAGGTCGCTATCTTAAAACAAAAAAACTTCAAATCCAGACTCCAGCGAGAAACTGCTGAATTGGAATTCATTTGCAAATTGGATACTATTAATTTAGGCTTAAATAGAGACTTGGAGTGGCTAAGTCATTATGCAAGGTAGCCTGTTTCCTCTTGTTTTTTCCTACCCCCCCCCAGATGTTCTGGTTTAACTTGGATTTTAACTTGAAGAGTGGTCAGTTTGGATGAGCTATTACCAGCAGGAGAGTGAGTTTGTGTGTGTATGGGGGTGGGGGGGATGTGAGAACCTGGATTTATGCAGGAAATAGCCCAGCTTGATTGTCATGCACATTGTGTAAAGAGTTGTCACTTTGGATGGGCTATCACCAGCAGGAGAGTGAATTTGTGTGGGGGGGTGGAGGGTGAGAAAACCTGGATTTGTGCTGGAAATCACTTTAGATAAGCTATTACCAGCAGGACAGTGGGGTGGGAATAGGTATTGTTTCATATTCTCTGTGTATATATAAAGCCTGCTGCAGTTTCCACGATATGCATCTGAGGAAGTGAGCTGTAGCTCACGAAAGCTTATGCTCTAATAAATTGGTTAGTCTCTAAGGTGCCACAAGTCCTCCTTTACTCTTGTGGGAGTTATCTAAAAATTAAAAAGAAGTTGCACATTCATTGTCCTATTAAAACCTATAGTTGTCTTTCAAAATAAGACAGAAGCCAAGGCCAAGAATATAGCTATAAACTGTACAGTGAAGCCAGGGAGTGTATGCTATCATTCTTTTTGCAAGGAGAAAATAGGCCTTTAGAATGAAAGTGATGCTGTCAGGTAAATGTATCTTTGTCATACAAATAAAAAGTATGTCCCACATTTTCCCTTTTCATCTTCTCATGGATGACACAGTCTATCACCATGACATATAGGGGAAAGTAGGTATAATTACATTGTTGGTTCCTGGACAGTGTTCAGTTGCTGAACATACTTTCATAATGTTTCTTATCAATCCAGATGGATTTTAGTGTTGGTAGTAATGGATTGCTTGAGAGAGACTGACAAAAGTACTGCATAAAGCTGATATAACCATGTGAACATGGTGTCCTTGACTGAAGGTGGTATAATCCACAAAGCAGACTCCTTTAAACAACTCATCTGCTCTAAGAAATGGAAAAACAAGTTTGTGTATTTCCCTTTTTTCATAAACAACAGCATTGTGTAGATATCTTAGGTCATTTCAAAACATGAATTTCACAACAGACTGTAAAAAGAAAAGGAGTACTTGTGGCACCTTAGAGACTAACCAATTTATTTTCTTTTTGCGAATACAAACTAACACGGCTGTTACTCTGTAACAACAGACTGTGGCTCCCACATGGACTTCACAGAGGGAAGCATATCATTTTCACAGCAGTTTGTGAACAGGAATAAGGAAACTTATTTACATTCAGGAATTAAATTCTGGCGTGGGAAAACAATGCTTTTTGTCAGTTGCAAGAGCCACTGGAAAACTATATAGATCCTTACATATTAAGGACTCTTGTTCCTTTAGATTAGAATCCAGGCCCAAGCTGATGTGTGGAGTTGTGTCTCAAGAAAAATATGCTTCCACAGCTTGAGGATGTACCTGGGGAGTGCAGCTGCTGCACCACCCTTGAACAGCATCTGCTTCCCTCTGTTCTTGGCCATCTGTGCTTCCCCATGTGAGGGGGCGCATCCCCATTCTCACCACTCCTCCCTGTCTCCTTTAGAGGCTAGTGCCAGCAGCAGTGTTTGCCTGGAATAGTCCTTTTAATTTACAGGATCACATGGACCATGTTAGTTGAACTGTCTCCCCCGGGTTGACCTGCACTACACTGGGTGTAATCTTTCCCTATGGAATTTTAAAAATTGTTCAAAGGGTGTCAGGGGAGCAGCAGAAGGGAGACAGATTGATTCTTGGACAGGCCTTCAAATAGATATTCAGGCCTGTCTGTAAAGGCCTATACTCTAAGAATTTAGGTGTATTCTTATCACTTGGCTAGTGATAGAGGTATAAAAGAAAGAATCAAAATCACTGTCTGCTGGTGTAAGGGCCTTCTCTTACTGTGACAGTCTGAGGCCCTGTTCTTAGGCTAAGGCCTTTGGCTAAGCAGCAGAGGCAGCCATAAGCTGGGAAGCGACCGGTCACATCCTCACATTCCAAACTAGTCACATTGAAATAAGGTGCTATTGGGCTGTTAGGCACTATCAGGACAGGATTGTATTCCTATCACCTCCAGAGAAAGGGAAGTGCCTAGAAAATGTAAAAGGAAACTTAGTTTGATAGCATCCTGTCTGGCAAGAACTCACTTATCAATAGCTGGGATGTGAAATCCTCACTTCTGTATTGTTTTGTCATTATAGTTCCCACTTTGCTGTTGTTTGTCTGTATAATCTCTGTCTGGTTCTGTGATTGTTCCTGTCTGCTGTATAATTAATTTTGCTGGGTGTAAACTAATTGAGGTGGTGGGATATAATTGGTTACATAATCATGTTACAATATGTTAGGATTGGTTAGTTAAATTTCAGGAGAATGACTGGTTAAGGTATAGCTAAGCAGAACTCAAGTTTTACTATATAATCTGTAGTCAATGAGGAAGTGACTGGGTGTGGGTGTGGGTGGGGGTGGGCATGGGCATGGGCATGGGCATGGGCATGTGGGTGTGTGAGATGGGAACAGGGAATGGGGATAAGAAAATTGGAATCATGTTTTGCTAAAGGGGGAAATGGGAACAGGGAATGGGAGTAAGGAAGTTGGAATCATGTTTGGCTAAGGGTAGGAATGGGAACAGGGACACAGGTGTAAGGCTTTGTGGTGTCAGAGCTGGGAAGGAGGATACTAAGGAAGGAAACTGGAATCATGCTTGCTGGAAGTTCACCCCAATAAACATCGAATTGTTTGCACCTTTGGACTTCGGGTATTGTTGCTCTCTGTTCATGCGAGAAGGACCAGGGAAGTAAGTGGGTGAAGGAATAAGCCCCCTAACAGTCCTTCTACGTCTTTACCAATGATCCTGTTTGCCTCAGTCCTCTTCTTTTTCCTATGCTAAGATAAGATTCTATAACAGCAGCAACAATTTCCTCACTGTAACTGGAGGGCAGGACTCTGCTGTTCATCCAACCTGTTAGCAGTAGGAGATGCTGATTGATTCATATTGACTCACTGGAGCAAGTGTGACTCACTGATGGAAACTTGACTCAAATGGCGGTGGGGGGAAATGGACCTCAAGGAAGAGAGAACTTGGGCAGTATAAGTCCTGCAGGTAAATACTAGGAACATCAAAACTTACTGAATATAAAAAGAACATAAGAATGGCCATACTGGGCCAGACCAATGATTCCTAGTAATCTGTTAGCTTTTTTGGTCACCGCCTCACATAGAACAGATGTTTTCAGAAAACTATCCACAATGACACCAAGATCTCTTGAATGATAACAGCCAGTTTAGACCCCATCATTTTGTATGTACAGTTGGGATTATGTTTTCCAATATGCATTACTTTGCATTTATCAATGTTGAATTTCATCTGCGATTTTATTGCCCCGTCGCCCAGTTTTGTGAGATCTTTTTGTAACTGTTTGCAGTCTTTCTTGAATAATTTTGCATCATCTGAAAACTTTGCCACCTCATCATTTATTTCTTTTTCTGGATCATTTGTGAAGATGTTGAACAGCGCAAGTCCCAGGACAGATCCTTGGGAGACCCCACTATTTACTTGGCTCCATTGTGAACACTGACCATTTATTCTTTGTTTCCTGTCTTTTAACCAGTTATGGATCCATGACAGAACCTTTCCTCTTATCCCAAGACTGCTTAATTTGTACAGGATCTTGTCAAAGGCTTTCTGAAAGTTCAAGTACACTGTATCAACTGGATCATCTTTGTCCACATGCTTGTTGGCCCCCTCAAAGAATTCTTGATGTGTAAGGCATGATTTCCCTTTAAAAAAGCCATGTTGACTCTTACCCAACAAATCGTGTTCATCTATGTGTCTGATAATTCTGTTCTTTACTGTAGTTTCAACCAATTTGCTTGGTACTAAAGTTAGGCTTACTGGCCTGAAATTGCCAGAATTGCCTCTGGAGCCTTTTTTTTTTTTAAAATGAGCATTAGCTGCCCTCTAGTCATCTGGTGCAGAGGCTGACTGAACTGATACATTACATACCACTGTCAGTAGGTTCTGCATTTTCATATCTGAGTTCCTTCAGAATTCCTGGGTGAATACCATCTGGTCCTTGTGACTTATTACTGTTTAATTCATCCTAAACATCCTAAATCAATACCTATCAATATCTCAATCTGGGACATTTCCTCAGATTTGTCACTTGAAAAGATTGGTGCAGGTGTGGGAAATCGTTACAACCTCTGCAGTGAAGAGCAGTGCAAAGAATTCATTTAGCCTCTCTGCAACAGTCTTGTCTTTCTTCAGTGCTCCTTTAGTGCCTCAATCATCCAGTGGCCCCTCTCAGGCATCCTGCTTCTGATGTACTTTAAAATGTTTTTGCTGTTAGTTTTTTTGTCTTTTGCTAGTTGCGTCTCAAATTCTTTTTTGACCTGCCTAATTACACTTTTACACGTGGTTTGTCAGAGTTTATGCTCCTTTCTATTTTCCTCAGTAGGATTTGATCTCTAATTTTTAAAGGATGTCTTTTTGCTTCTAACTATCTCTCTTACACTGTTGTTTAGCCCTGGTGGCATTTTTTTTTTAGCTATTTTAGACTGTTACAAATAATGTCAGTCCCCAAGGGATAGGGGGTTAGTTTGGACGCTGACTCAGGATCTGGGTGTTTTCTGGGGACAGGAAAACAGTTTCTGGGAGACTCAGCATGTCTGCATGTCCCACTCCAGGGAGCAGAGGCAAATCTAACAAATAGAATTACTAGTAATTAATTTTTCATTTTTGCAAAACTGATGTGATATATGTACTCTTGTCCTATTCCTCCCATGACCACAGTTGTTCAGATTAGCAGTGTGTCATCTTAACTGTCTTAAATGGCAGCCTGGATAACTCTGCGATCATAATCACCTTCAGTAGGTGAGGATCAATCCCTCTGGAAATGACTAATGAAGGAAGAGGTAGATAATAACTTTCAGTTTTCATCAAGTACTTTTCATCTAAGAATCTGTAGTAAGTATCTTCTCAATTTTACAGGTGGGGAAACTGAGGAGTGGAGATATTAAATGCTTTGTTGAAGGCCACACAGAGACAGTGGCAGAAATAGGAAGTGAAAACAAATATCCTGACTGCCAGTCCATGTGTTTTATTCATAGACCACACTGCCTCTCCCTGCTGAAGACCAGAGAGCAGTTTTAAATGTATCCCATCTCATCAATTCTAAATATATCCAATCTCTTATCAGATCCAGACTTCAACTTGCCTTGGGACTAGGACTTTGAATGAAGTCCAGGAGTTGACGTGGCCACACTGCCAGAGCCTGACAAAGACTTTTCATCAGAAAGGTTCACATCTCTAACTGGCAGTAGGGGGTGAAAACATCAAAGTCTGTGATCTCCCTGGCAAATGCCCCTCACCCAGGCACTTAAGGCACTGGGTATGCAGGTCAGCTAATGATTTTTTGATTTTGCAAGATGGGCACTGTTTGAATATTCCATCCTAGAATAAATACAACCGTGGCTGATGGAACAAAAGAACAGATCAAAATGGAGGCCAATAAAACTGATGAACAGGCCTCTGCAATAGCACAGACTTAATTAACAACTAGCTTTGCACTGTAAACATTAAACATGTTAGTTAGTACATAACCATTTATAAGCTATTTTAAAGTACCTTAAATGATGCTGATTAAGCAAAACACAGGAAGTTCTGACTATGTTGCTTGCTGTGATTAGAAGGAAATTGGGACCCTGACTCCTTATTTAAGCTCACACTTCAATATGGTACCTTAAGGGAATATACACACAGCCAAAAATATGACTGCTTTCCAGAGGGTTCCGACTTTCCTGCTGAGGGCACATGAATCCCAGGAGGGGGCTCTATAATATATGTAATATTTCTGCCATGGGGGCAATAGCAGCAAAAAGGGCTGGATTCAGTATGTCTAGAGTCCCTCTTTACAAATAAATAATGTGGCTCAAGGTGCCACCCAGAAGCTAGAGAAAGTTCAGTGGGTGCCCCCGCAGAGTGTACACACACAGAAAATGTTTCTGGGGAAAGGGAACATAGTGACAAACTTGGGAAAACCCAGCAACAGAATATATATGCAAAGAATACCCCCCTAGACACACACACAGTATCTTTTGTAATAGTCAGTATAGCCTGTGAGATTGTCCCACAGGGATTGTTCCATTGATGGCACCACTTCCCCCACTCACCAAGCCCGACTCATATTTGGGATCAGCGAGTAGCAGTAGCCCAGGTATCTCTCCACAGGTCTGTTCCCTGTTTGAAAGGAACTGCTTGACTGGACTTACTGGAAGTGCCAATATACAAGCTGATTTAGTGATTCAACTTTATTAAGGTTTTAGCTCCGTGCTGTTCTCCATGTTGTCTCTATCTACAAAGTTGATGGTCATCACTTGCCATAAAAATCCTCAATCTATGTCATCTTTCACAGCAAAATCCCCACTGGTGAAGAGCCACAGGCACTTAGGACACATGACCAGAATCCTGGTTGCTTAGAATTCCTTTGTCACAAAGTCAGAGCTCTTTCTCTTGCTGAGAGCCCACAACTGCCCAGAATCCAACTTCATGTCTAGTTATGATAATCACCTACATGTCACAAGAGGAATGGTGGGTAGGTAGCCTATGCAAATAAAGCTCTCTAGGACCACTCATTCCACTCTGGAGAGTCTAGCCATAAATCTTACACATGCAAAAAAAATAAAGAACAGAAAGCATTTTGGCTCAGATCTTCAAAGGCATGATTGGAATTTCATTGGGAGTTAGGCATCTAAATACCTTTGAGCATCTGAGTCTCTCTGACTTGAGAGTCATCTTGTGTGAGCTGCCCCAGGTGTGAGGAGCTCTCAGGACAAACTGTTGTGCTTGGCCACTTTGGACTGTGTTGCCATGGCACCAAGGAGAGGCAGATAGCAGACTGATCCTCCCAATCATGTGCTAAGATTTCTCTGAAAGGCAGGTCTCCTAAGATCACCTTATACTTTTTCACCGCTTTTCAAAAACTATGATGTCTGAACTCAGGGAAACACTATGTGGAGGTCCAGTAGCCCCACTCAATATAAGGGGCTGCATTCATTTCTGTGGGATCCTGTTAATAGACACCATGGTTCACTCAGCACCCATTCCCCAGAGTCTTGGGACCTGACTCCCAATTATGTAGATTAGCTGCAAGGACCCATGTTTTAGACTCTGCTTGCCCCTTTGGTTTCTGCATTAGGCAATTTTATCAGAATTAGCCCATATGTGACATAGTCAGCATTTCTTCTGTTTGACCTATGGAGTGGAAGACTGGAGACAGTGAAATCTGTGGCCACACTGCCATTTTATTATATTTGTGCCGGCCTGTGCCCTGATAAGCCAGCATTCAGCTTCCTCCATCCTTTCAAATTCCTCAGGGTCTCATTGACAGCTCAGAGACTTATTGCTGGGATTTACACATAGGTCTTTGCTGCACCCTCTTGGATAGTTCTAAGTGTTATACTTTCCCCATGGTCTCACCCTGCACGCACTCCAGTTGTTTCCCTGATTATTCACCATTTGTTCCCCCACTTCAGAGGAACTTTCACCAGCCCCGTTTGGAGACAGCCCTTGAAAGGATAAATGACATCTCAGCTCTGGTTGAGAAGTCTTGATTGTGGAAACTGAAAATGTGTTTTTAACACAGGCAGAGCCCAACTATAGACACAAACACCCATCATTATATATTCTTTCCAGATTAATTTTACTGAAATAAATCCACACCAGGAAGTCAATCAGGAGCCAGTTATATCATTAAAGTTGGAGTCTTGAGGAGACTAAATTATTACACATTTCACAGATGAAAAATAGGCAGGACACAGGTGCCACCAACGTCTGAGGCCCCTGAAATGGCAGGGGATAATTTTTGTGAGATGGGTCCAGGAGATTCCATCAGATATTTCCTGCTCGATGCTGCAGAGGAAGGAAAAAACCTCCAGGGTCTCAAACTATTCAATCAAGAGGAAAATTCCTTTGACATCCCAAATCTGGTGGTTGATTTAACACTGAGCACAAGAGAAGAGTGACATAGCTAAGCATCAGAAGCATAGGATTTATGGAATTGAATTAGATCATGGATCCCATTTACACCTGGCACCTGCTTCCAGCTGTGGCTAGTATCTGATGCTTTAGAGGAAGATGAAAAAAAAACCAAAACAAAACAGTGATTCAGCTAGCCAATTCTCAGTTTGAGGACAAAAAGTTTCTTCCTGGTCCCTGTGTAAGTGATTGGCTGAAATCCTGAGGCATGTGATTTGATTGTTGTTAGTATCTCAGCTACAAAGAGACAAGTGTTAATGTTTTCTTTCTATGACATGGAAGTGAGGAATTGTGTCACCCTTCCTCACTTTGAGTAGTACTTTATTCAACATGAAGTGCCATTCATATCAATAGCACCTGTTTTAGCATAAGGCACTACTCAGGCAGAGTAAGAATGGCACATGGTGACCTTTATAGAACAGAGGAAACATGCACAAACATGTAGGCAAACCATATCTATTTTGGGAGGGACAAAGGGCCAGACTGTGAAGAAGTTACTCACTGTGGTGAGATGTATCTAGCATAAGTAGTCCCACTGGAGTCAGGGGTACTACTTGAGTGAGTAACTGTGCAGCAGTGAGAGTTAAGGATTCCCAACCTGGCCCTAAAAGAGAAGTGAACCCCAATCTCTGCAAGGTGTGGATGTGAGGTAGACTCTGAACTGCTTCATGGTGTCTCCCAGGTTTCCCTGATGGTCTGCGGTGTCTGGTTGTCATTTTCTGTCTTTTATCCTGTTGATTTCTCGCTCTTCCTCATCTTTTCACACTATGTACGGATTGTGGATGCTTTATGCACCCTGGAACCTGGCAAAGAAATGTCAGTATTAGAGCTAAACTATTCATCTGTAGTTTGATGCTGATTGTGCAAGAACCCCTCCCAGCCTGAGCCCCATGGTCAGGGGCTTGAAAAACAATAATGGAAAGATGCCACTATCCCCAGTGTTACACCCCCATGATACCTTCCATTTTGAACAGCTACAAACCAGCTAAATTGATGCATTTCCACTGAATACTGTTAACATTAATATATGCTAGGCCTATACATCACATTATCAATAATTACTAGTCACACTAAATATATTAATTTTCACTAAGCATACAGTAGCAATATAACATTACATTATGCACACACACACACAGACACACACAATGTAATGTTATATTGATATTTATTTATACTTCTAGCAGTTACATGACCTGAATTGGCCAATGTCGGTCTATAATCCTGTTCACTTATGTTCAATATGCCATAACACTTTGCAAAGCTGATTTTAGCTTTGGCATTACAAAAGAGAAAACTTGTCAAAGGCAAAATGTTAATTTCTGCCCCACTACAAGCTAGGGAAGTACCTTCACAGACCAGTACCAGGAATTGTAGTATCCAAAACAGAGATAAGGAAGATACAGAACACCAAGTTAAGGCACTAGGATTAACTGGTGGATTGGATTTTAGTAACATGTGAAGAGTTTTGTAACTTGTAACTCATCCTGTAAACACTCCTAGCTGATATGTGTAACTTTGGGAGCACAACTTCTGCATAAGATGAATTTAACAATGCTGCATAAGACAGCTTTCCAGAAACTGTTATCAAATTGAACGTTTTCCCCTGCACTATACTATTATAGCCTTTTAGAAATAAACCTGACTGATACTGGTCTTTTGAGTATATTGCATAACAAACCAAAGTGTGGTCAAGTAATTGACTACAAAATTTATCAACAGTACATTTCCCAGTACATGACCAGATACCATCTGAATTATTATTTGTATTAAGAAAGTGTCACAGGGTAGACCCCAGAGGATCTCTTCCAGCCTCAGCAATTTATCACAGTTCCAGGTCTCCTTCCCCCCACCATGTTTTATTGTTGTCTTCTAGCAGGCCACAGCTTGCAGTATTATTTACATACATTTACAGCTATTAGCTAGCTTCCCTACTCATTTCTACCAAAAGGACCAGTATTAGCATCATCTAGCCCTGTAAGCGTCAGACTCCCCTGCCCTCCAGCCCTTCCTTCCTGTCAGTTTATACAATCCCACTTGCTAGAGATTCAAATCTAAATAGTCAAAACAGACACGGCAAAAGACGGAGAGAAACAGAGGCAAAGTGACTTGCCTGTGGTGACAGCAGGTCAGTGGCAGAGGGGCAAATACAATCTGAGTCACCTGAATGCAAGTCCAGTGCCCTATCCACTGGCCATTGCTCTCTCTCAGTTCTCTCTCCCTATTCTGTCTTTCACATGTAATGTCTTCTGGTTTCTATAAGGGGAATTCATTACATACACTTGTACTCAGCAGAGTGAGAAAAGAGCATTTGGGCCATTATGACATTATTTACATCATCATTTACAAAAACCTTTAGCCAGGTCATTTGCAGGTGTGAAAAAAGCAGTTCCCATTCAAACAGCAGCATTGCTCCTCAGCAGCAGAATAGGAGAAAACACCATCCTTTTGTTAAGGCTAATGTGAACCCTTGAGTTCTATTGGTAAGGGAAGTGGCTGTCTAGCAATTGTAAGGTGGAGGGCTCTTGAGAATGTTTCTAAGGGTATGGCTACACTAGAGAGCTTACAGTGGCGTAGTTGCAGTTCATTGACACACTCTGGCACCTACCTGTCTTTCAGTTAGGTGCCAATTAATATACACCAGTGCTTAGGTTGGTGTAACTTTCATCACTCAGGGGGTGACTTATTCACATCCCCGAGTGACATAAGTTAGACAGACATAAGTGGTACTGTCAGCATAGCCACTGAAGCTTAGCAGTTCTGTGTGGGTAGGATTGACAACAAAGCAGGAGGGCCTTGCCTGGCTGATTCTTGAAGGCAAAACTCTCTCGCCCCCCCTGTCCTTACACACATACAGTCTCTATTATGGACAAAATCCATCCTCTTTTACAGTGTTTAAGGAAAAGTCTCTCACCCTGTGTGTGTCCCCATCTATATCCACTCCAGGGAAGAGGTATTTCTGACCTTTTCTGAATGACATTTTAGTTTTTTCTCTATTTCAAGTGCAACCAATCAAAAAGAGTTTTCAGTGTTTGCATTCCGACGTTGTGTGGTGGCTGGTAGTCAACCACATCAAAGAGTGGATGAATAAAGCAAGGAGAATCATTCCATAGGGTAAATAGTATAACCGTCTATTAGGGCTTTTTCATCGTGTTTGAACTGCAGGAGCAGTCCATCATCCTCATTGTGGAGTCTGTAAGTTGGACATCTGGGCATAGCACACACCCTGCATGAGGGGTGTCTCTTTCGAGAAGGCTGCACTCCTTCCACATGTAAACCTTCCACAGTAAAAAAGGCCTTGATTCAAAACATGGAGGGTCCCTCTTGACAAATCACAAAAGCCCATTCCAGAGCCTCCTCCCCTCCCCGCAAGAAACCTGGGAAAAGTAAAAGCACCCTCCCTAGGTGCCTTTACCAGGCAGAGCATCCCCACTTGCAAGCACTCAGGGAGAATGTACAAACAAGTAACTCTTTACTGGGGGAGAAGGAACAAGTTTCAAATATGGGAAAACACAACAATAGAACATGTATGCAAAGAAAGAGTAATTCCCCCCTCCTAGCCCCCCTACAAGAATGTTAGCCAAAGTAACTCCATTTCCATCCACTGATGATAATGTCCCACAAGGAACAGTCCTTGACCGCACCTCCATAAAACAACGTGCGGCCTGGGTCAACTGACTCAGGATCATGGGACTCACACAACAGGACTCTGAAACCTGACAAGAGGTGAGGGTCCCAGGACCCGGGCTCCAGCCTGAGCCCAAACATCTAACACTGTTATTTTTAGCCCCACTGTGAAAACCCTACGAGCCCAAATCAGTTAACATGGGCTCTGAGACTTGCTACTCTGGGATTTTTGTTGTTGTTGTGTAGATGTACCCTCTATAGTCCACTTAGTACTGTTGCTGTCCTCTCCACTGTCTCTTGTGTGAAGTCCTCCATGCTATCTATTGCAGCAAAAGTCCTCAGTCAATGTCATGTTTCGCAGAGGAGTCCTCTGTGTCATCCTCTCACAGCAATGTCTTCATGGGAGAGGAACAAAGAGCATGTGGAATGCTTGGGCAGCGTTTTGGCTGTTTAAAAATGAATTCTTTACCACAAAGTATGAGCTCATTCCCTCCCTGAGCCTCTTTGGAGCTCACTACCACCAAACGTATAAATTAATGTATAGCTATTAGATCTGGTCAGAATTTTTCAAACGGAATGTTTTTCCATTGGAAAAATGCTTATTTTTGAGAGCAAAACATTTTGCAGAAATAGATTGATTTTGATTAAGTTTTGTTTAGAAAAAAATCAGACTGGAGTATTCAGATATGATCGGAAGAAATGTTCAGATTTTCCATTTCAAAATGTCTTTTTGTTTCAATGTTAAATGTTATGTTTCCTAAAATTGTATATATATATAAGCATTTAAAAAATCAAAACCAGGACAAACCATTACAATTTTTTTTTTAAACTGATCAACCCAAAACAATTTTTTTAAACTTCATTTTGCCTGAAATTCTATTTTTTTTGTTTTTGTTTTCATTCTGTTTGAGAAAGTAAAATAATTGAAATCACCATGCAATGAAAATCTGATTCCTGAATAGCTCTACCATTTATGGTGTTTCCCCTACTGTGATGAGAGGAATTTTGGGTAGGTAACTTATGCAAATGATGTGCTGTACAGCAGCCTTTTTATTTCTAACCAATAAAAGAAGTAGAGAGCTCTTTGTCTTCTGGAGTTTCTGGCCATAGGGCTTACATATACCTGGCAGTACTTGAAAAAGTGCATGTTTTTTCTCGTACAAGTTCAGTTGCTGGTTCTATATAATGTGGTGTTGGCAGCTAACGTTTAAAAATTGAGTTATTTACACAATAAAACAGCAATATTTTATACTGTTGGATAAGAAAGTTAATTGTTAGTACCCTCATGTCTGATCTCTTCAAATGCTATCATAGTGGTTCTCCTCTTTTGCATGCCTATATGTCATTGCAATCAGTGTAACAGTCAGGTTGGGAATATGTATACTTCAGGCTACTCTGTGGATGAGGTTGTGTTGGTGTGAAGGAGGAAAAGGGGGGTAAGGAACCTCTCTCTCCACACCCATCCATACATCCCCGTACAGACACCAGCAGACAGAGGCCAGATTTTCAGAAATGTTTAAGATCAGATTTACCAGTGATCAACATCCCTGCTAGCATCATCAGTGGTGCTAGCTTCCTTAAAGAGGCAGAAGGCAGTAGTGTGAGGATGGGGTGATGGCCTCAGACCCCCCTGCAGTGGCTAATAGAATTGGCTGGATGTGGAGGGCAGTACAAAATGCACCCTGCCTAAGGGTGGTGGAACAGCAGCTCCAGTGGGTCCCACTTGGCTGAGCCAGCCAGAATTCATCCAAGCATCACTGTTGCTGTGCTACCCCGTTGTGCCTTCAAGACACAATCCAGGCCTTAAGGTACACTCCTCGTCTAAAGTCAAATTGACAGTGTGATCACACCAGTGTGATCGTAACTGTGTCCTTGCTATCACTTTTGTTGTTTGTGTATTCACAAATATAGGCTAGATATTAGAAGGAATGGCCAATGATACTGTGGTGCAGAAGATGTGGGGATGGGAGATTTTAGTTGAAATCTGAATTAAAAAACCCAAACTTCAAATTATACTACTCTTTAAACACCATTAGCTTTCTTATCTTTATTTCGAGTGTAAAGAGTTATATTTTAGAGCTGGCACTAGGGCAAAGAATCAGAGATAGCAGAGAAGAAGGTATTAAACTCTTTGCATTGTGGGAGCCAAGTGATCAATGAAGCAATGACAAGATTAAATAATGGAGCCAGGGGGAAAAGCTGAAAGTTTAAGGCAGGGCAAAGGTACAGAAATAAAATGGAAGATGCATTTAGAAAAGAAATTACCCTCTAGATTACAGTGGGAACTCGTCTTCATTCCGTACAGAGTGGCTGCACATTTATGGCCAGCTTTATTGGTTTCCATCCCTGTAAATTCTTCCCCTTTTTTCTTCTTGACCTTCTGTACCATCTTACAGCATCAGAAGCGTGAACCTCCAGTGTTAAAGGGTCTCCTGAGGGGGGTAGGGAGAAGATGAGAAAAAAAATGACAATAGGTCTCCTAGATTAACCGACTAATATATTAACAGATTGCTGAGGTAGAGGTGTGAAGGTCATTTTAATATCACTGGTACGTTATGTTAGCTATGTTAGCAGAGGAGATAACCTGGCTAGACACAGCACTCAAGAACAAAAATAAGAAAAGCTTGTTGCATTGAAGGAAGACAAAGATTGCCCTTTTCACTCCTGTGTCCAGAGGGGATGCAGGTATGAGGTCAGGATGGGTGTGGAATGGTGGAATAGTGGCTCCGTGGCATTGTATCCCACTTCCCTAGCACCACAGAAATAGCACGGGGTGGAAAAAGCTCCACGCCCACCCTTTAGGCAATTTGTAGGAGGGCGGGGAGAGAGTGGACTGGCTGGGCGCACTAACAGAGAATGCCATTAGGGAGGAATGCTTAATTAGTCATTAAGGATCCTAACCAAGTTACAATGCATGTACAGATCCCTGCACCCATGTGGAACCCCACTGCAGTAAATGTGTCTTGGTGCAAGTGCAAGGGCTGTCCATGCATTGTAATTTGCAGGACTAGGGCTCAAATCAAAACATTTGCTCTTCTGTGATATTTGGATCTGAACAGCAGAGTGGGTCTCTAGAGTGGAACATCCTCAAAGTTCAGGGTTGTTTGGATCTGTAATTTGGTTTAGGTCAAACTCTAGTACGGACAATCTTCACTCATTGTTATATTTGCTTTCCACAACCAGCTGTCTGTATAACTTTTCATGAGTGATGTACCCGATTATTTTGATACTAATATCTAAACTGTATCATTAGATTTATTAATCTAAATGTGGGTTATTGCTGATTATGTACTATATGTATTGTTTGACTTTTAAACCAACCTTTGTTCTTTTGGATAATTTAAGCACTATACCCAGATGTACAGACACGCTTTGCTTAACCTGTATTTATATAATTTTTTACATTAGCTTTAATAAAATGTATCTGCGTGTAACTGTTTACAGTTAAAAGTAAAGCCTCTTTATGATTAATATGTTATTTATATAATAATATTATGATATTTACTTTTTTTTATTTTGAGGGACTACTTTTTGGTGGGAGATGGTCCATTTTAGTACTGTTATATAAAGAAATAACTATGAGCCAGAGTAGTGAGTCCTCACACTGAGTAATACTTTGCTATGCAAGCAGTCCTGCTGAAATGAAAGGGCTGCTCACGGTATAAGGTGCTACTTAGCATGAGTAAAGATTTCAATATCTGGCCCAGTGAGACTGATCCAGCTCCCAGTAAGATCTATGGAAAGTAGAGCTGCTCAAAACATGGAATTTCCATTTTGTGTGACATTTCAACATTTCAAAATTTGTTTTCATTCTGAATTGAAATGAAAACAAGTATGTTCAAAATTTTCCATGAAATGTCAATTTTAGAAAATGTTTTTATTTTTATATTATTTTACATTATTTCAATAACTGTAATAATATGTGCTACTACTGACATGTCATAATATAATTGTTGCAATATTCTATTATTTTCATTTTATTTTATTTTCAAAATCATTAAGGACAGCTGCTTCTCAGTACTATTTGAAACATTTTATCTTCTTTTCTATATCCAAGCTCTGTTTGTGTTGTAATGAAAGAGTTTCACACCCATTTAGTCTCTGTGTAACCTACTTTCCCAACCAACTTGTTGCCTCGCTCCTTTTTATTGCTTAAAGTTATTGACATCTGTAAGCAGGGGAATGGTCCTGCAATTGTGGGGAACTTTCCTGGCTTCTGCACTACCCTGGTGGAACTGGATAGTGAAAGGATCCGAGTTCTTACCCGATGGCTGGAGGAGTCCCACACCTCCCCATCCCAGCTGGAAGAGCTGGGTTGACTCCTGCATGGCCAGAGGAGCCCCAGCCAGCTCACCGAAGCCGCACCTGCCGGCCCCAGCCACACAAGCCGTTCTGGCTGGCCCAAGCCCTGGGCTGACCTGAGGTGCCCTGGACCGCTCCACCCCGGCCATCAGCCCAAGCCTTGGGGGGGAATGTGGGCATGGCCATGGCCTGGGTTAGGGAAGGCTTAGCCTCCGCTGGCGTTCGATACCTGCCACCCATGGGTTAAAGGAACAAGGGGCCCACCCTATGGGCATGGGCAACACCATAAACAGCTGTCTCTGGAACATAAGAAAAGTTCACAGTCTGTTCCTCACACGCCGCAGGTCTCCCTCCCATGCCTTGCCTGTGCTCCAGTGACACCATGGGTAAAACATCTGCTCTGATGATGGCCAAACACCCTCAGGCTCTAGGTGGCAGGGACCCTTCTCCCCAGCACTGGCCCTCCCATCAGGGTTGTGTTCCCTCCTTCCTCCCCCCTCACAAGTCCAGTCTTCCTGGCCCTCTTATCTGGAGACATCTCCCTGCATTGAAACCTCTGTCCAGGGTCCCCATCTCGCTTTCCTCTGCTGCTCACCACAAGCGGCTGTAGAGTTACTTGTGGCACAGCCAGCGTCTGCTATCCTGGCTTTGGTCTCATGGCTCCCCACTGTAGCTCAGCCCTGACTCACCGTCAGTGCAGCTGGTCTGTGCTGCTCCCACTCCTGGCTCTGGGCTGCTCCAGCTTTAGTTCTCCAACTCTGGCTCCTCTCGCTCGATGCTGCTGCTGTGGCTCCAACCCAGCTCTGGCTCCTCTGGGATGCTTCTGTGGCCCCTCTGGGCTGGCTGCTGCTGCTCTCTCCTTAGCTCTGCCCTACTCTGGCTCCCTTATCGGCCTGCCTGCCCTGTCAGTTGGGCTGAGCTGGAGGGTTGGCCTCTCTCCATTGTCCATGGGGACGGTCAGTCTCAGGATCCTGATTTCTCTTTGGCCCTTACCCTTTCTTTTAGTACTGGGAGAGGGCCAATCAAAACCCCCCACTAATTTTCAGTAAGGAGCCAAGAACCCCCTCACACATCACGAGGGAGGGGGGGAGGGGAGTTATTTGTGCTAAAGCAATGGATTTTCATCACAACATTTTATGTTTCCAGCATGGTTAATTTGTATGTACTCATCATTCACTGTATCCCACATTTGTTTCTTGGCAGGTGCAGAAATATGGACCTCAGTGTTGGATCAGACCTGGTATGAACCAAATTCTGTGTTTACATATTCCTTATTCACTAACTTGTCAATGACAGTTTTGCTGGAGTAAGGACTGAATACGGACTACAGAAAATAATAGACAACTAAGAGCATTAGAGCAGGGGGTTGGGACCCCTCAGGGGGTCGCGAGGTTATTACATGGTGGGGTCACGAGCAGTCAGCCTCCACCCTAAACCCTGCCTTGCCTCCAGCATTTATAATGGTGTTAAATATATAAAAACTTTTTTAAAATTTATTGGGGGGGTCACACTCAGAGACTTGCTATGTGAAAGGGGTCACCAGTACAAAAGTTTGAGAACCATTGCATTAGAGAGACACTGTTGCACAGACAAAGCTAATAAAAAAGCTACACGGGAGACCTTACACGGGAGACAAAGCTACACGGGAGACCTTACAATGGCACAGCTGCAGTGGTACAGCTGTTGCCACTGTGAGATCCACAGTGTAGACATAGCCTAAGATTAGTTTTGAAATTAGAGATGGAGGCTTCACCCAATTGCCAGAGCTATATACTTCCCAGTCTTTGAGGAAGATCTAAGTCAAGATCTAAATTTTGTGGCTGTGCCCCATATCTCTGAAATATTTCTCCAGATTATAATACATTATAGAATAAATGATTTTTTTTTTTTTGCTTGTACAGTGGTAATAGGAAAAATAAAGCCCTGGATGATCATGATTGTACTTGAAGGGGCTAATTTACATTACATTACAGCCTTTTCCAAGAAGATGATCTATCTATCTATCTTCTGTCTCTTTAGTTCCCACTATACCTGTCACAGTAAGGACTGTTTCTGTCAGAACAAATGAGCACATCTTCTTGGTTGGCTTTTTTTTTTTTTTTTTTGCCACACTTGAAATAACAAAAATAAAATCATTTTGACTGGTTGTCAATATGTCCAGGTAAGTGCATAGTTTATTTTATGTGTTGTGTTGTATACACTTTTTTCCCATGCTGGGATTAATTTATATCTGATTACAAGCAAACAATATCTGAGGAATGTACATGCATGCTGTATAGATTTAACTATGGTAACTGTGCGTTATATGCTTGATCGCTGCCACAGAAACTGATGTACAACTGACCACTTGCCACTTTGCAGGTTTGAGTTTGCAATTAATTTGCATTAAAAACTCCAACCAACTTCAGGGGGAGTTCCAAATGTTTCTCTATCTGGTTCTTTCTTTCCCCAGTGTCCACTCTGATGTACAGAGTACAGCTTCTTCCAAGGCAAATTGTGTAGGATCAGTTTACCATCAAATTGTATGTATCTTTTGGAACTTCATGTAAGATCTTTATTAATGATCTGGATGATGGGATAGATTGCACCCTCAGCAAGTTCGCAGATGACACTAAGCTGTGGGGAGAGGTAGATACGCTGGAGGGTAGGGATAGGGTCCAGAGTGACCTAGACAAATTGGGACAAAAGAAATCTGACGTGTGTACTTCTGATGTGAGTCCTGCACTTAGGACAGAAGAATCCCATGCACTGCTACAGGCTGGGGACCGAGTGGCTAAGCAGCAGTTCTGCAGAAAAGGACCTGGGAATTACAGTGGATGAGAAGCTGGATATGAGTCAGCAGTGTGCCCTTGTTGCCAAGAAGGTTAATAGCATAGTGGGCTGCATTAGTAGGAGCATTGCCAGCAGATTGGGGAAGTGATTATTCCCCTCTTATTCGGCACTGGTGAGGCCAAATCTGGAGTACTGAGTCCAGTTTTGGGCCCCCCGCTACAGAAAGGATGTTGACAAATTGGAGAGAGACCAGCGGAGGGAAACAGAAATGATTAGGGGGTTGGGGTGCATGATTTAGGAGGAGAGGCTGAGGGAACTGGGCTTGTTTAACCTGCAGAAGAGAAGAGTGAGGGGGGATTTGATAGCAGCCTTCAACTACCTGAAGGGGGGTTCCAAAGAGGATGGAGCTCTGTTGTTCTCGGTGATGGCAGATGACAGAACAAAGAGCTATGAACTCTAGTTGCAGTGGGGGAGGTCTAGATTGGTTATTAGGAAACACTATTTCACTAGTGGTGAAGCACTGGAATGGGAGATGGTGGAATCCCATCCTTAGAAGTTTTTAAGGCCTGGCTTGACAAAGCCCTGGCTGGGATGATTTAGTTGGGGTTGGTCCTGCTTTGACCAGGGGTTTGGACTAGATGACCTCCTGAGTTCTCCTCCAACCCTAATCTTCTATGATTCTATGACTTTGATACTTTCCTGCTTCAGTGTCTTCTCAGAAGCATCAGCCAACTGTATTGCTGGTGGGAGCACATACCTTTGAACCTCAATTTCTCTCCCACGTCCTCCTTGCTCTGACTGTGTGATAATTTCTGGTTGGCCTACAGCAAGAGATTGTGATATTCCTCGTGTTGACTCAACTGCATTGGCAACTAGTGTTTAAATGGAAGTGAGAGTAGAGCCATGACTTTACCCATTCTCACTATCTCCCCACCTACATGCTCAAGGGAATTAGGTTTTCTCACGTGCACCTAGACCACAAGGTCTGGGTAATGCACATAAGATTATAAAGAGGGCTTCCTTCTTACTCACTTGAATGAGTGTCCAACCCATGTCACAGTCTTGTCCTAAACCGCTAGCCCTTTGGCATTTCCAGGTGACCCATGTAGAATAGCCCCAAACATGATTTTGCTGTCAGCTACATTTTATTTGAAGTTGTCACTCAAATTACAAATTCCTATTCTTTGCTTGTCTGCTGTATGTGAGTGGTTCATTCTACTTGGACTACAAATACATGTTCATTTTTCAAATTCAAAATGACATTTTGTGGCTTCCTGTCATATATATGAATCTATGTAATTGACATAGTGGTCTATTCTCAAGTGTTTTAACTGGGTGAATCCCAAAGGGATATACAAAAAGAAGAGTGTTTCTTTCAGCTAAAAAGAACAAGCTCAGTTTTGTTCTAGTCTGCCAAATCATGGTTGTTTGTTGTAAACATGAAAGAAAGAGAGGCTCCTTGTCAGAAAATGTGGACTACAATTTACTGACATTTTCTCAGGTTTATAGTTAATGTTATCTTGAGAAAGCCAGATGAAATCTATAAACATTGCAGGAAGACTACATTATAAATACAGGAATCAACAATAGGCTAGCAAAAATCTAATTATCATGATGGCAAACATACTGTATGGAGGTGAAAGGATAGCTGTCAGAGTCATTAAAGCTGAAAGGTCTCTTTACAATTTCAATAGCTTCACTTATCTCCCTTTCCTCCAAAGCTGTCAACTGGAGATAAATGCCCACATCCATCGTAATCAGCAACAGGATTTTTATCAGGTGATGACGTATTTCCCCAAAACAACCACTTAGTTATTTCACTTACTAGGTATATTGGAAAATGCAAGAGTAGATGTCCTGCCTCATCCTGCTCCCAGGGTGCTGAATGGCAAAAGGCCCACTGGCCGAAGTAGGATGAGGCCCACATTAGTACCCTAATGTTTCCTCTTTGGAAACCAAACTTCAAATCTTGCCAGGGTCATGCAAGAAAATGAGATAGTTCATTTCACTGTAGAAGGGTATACATAACACAAAACAATATAAGGAATAGTCCAAGCATTTCCATTACAAAAATCTCACAAACCAAGATTGAGACATATTGGCAGAGGCATATGGGCAGCTTTCACAATTCTTGATCACACTATGCCTAGCTCTAGCCAGTACTATTTGTTTCCTCAGTTCCACTGGGATTCAGTTCACCTGTAAGAAAAGTGTTTGAATGTATCACCCTGGAACTGTATTCTGTTCTTGCTTATGACATCATTTCCTTTCTTTAGGCCAGATTGTAACTGGACCTTATGACACTGTTCATCGAGATGAGGAGGCGTAAACAGCCTTCTACCCACTCCCCCCAACTGCCTAACCAAATCAGTGCTCTTTACACAGGAGGAACAGTAGCCTTTGTGGGGCCACTACATTCCCTCCAACACACAAGTGAGAAATTAGTGAAGCGGGATGAGGAGTGGTCACATCCTTAGCTCAACTGAGCCAGCACAAGGGGTGGTGATGGGGAGTGTACTGCACTTTTTAGGTGGGTGTTGAATATTATTTTCTGTTAGAGGGCTTTCCCTTCACCCTCTCCCCTGGTTCTTCTCACATAGACAGAAAGCAGCAGAAGACCAGAAGTCCAAAGTGCAAACAATGCAAGGTTTATTGGAGTTAGTTTCCAAGCACGCATATTCCAAAGCCATTCACACCAGCTGGGCTTATCTCTATACGCCAATAGAGTCTGTTCCCCAGTGTTCCATTCCCAGCTCTGATGCCACAGAGCATTTACCCCGTGTCCCCGTCCCCAGCTCTGACGCTGCAGAGCCTTGCCTGTGTCCCTGTTTCCCATTTCCTATTCCCTGTTCCCATTCCCCCCCTTAGCAAACATGATTTCAACCCCCCCACTTCCTGTTTGACCCCAGTTTATATAGTAATATTCTCAGTGATAACTGAACCAATCATTTTACTGAAATTTAGCTAACCAATCCTTACATGTTGTAACATAATTCTCTAACCAATTATGTCCCACTACCCTAATTAATTTACACCTAGCAAAATTAATTATACAGAAGACAGAAACAATTAGAGAACCAGACAGATTAACAATAGAAAAAGTGGGGGCCATAAAGATAACATAATACAGAAATGAGGGTTTCACAACCACAACCATTGATAAGTGATCTCTTGACAGACAGGATGCTATCAAACTAAGTTTTCTTTAACTATCTTAAGATCTGTTTCTTTATCTGGTGGTGATGGGCACTATTAGGGCAGGATCATCTTCCTAACAGCCCAATACCACCTTATTTCAATGTGACTGGTTTGGGATGTGAGGATGTGACTGTACGCTTCCCAGATTATGGCTGTCCCTGCTGTTTAGCCAAAGGCCTTAGCCTAAGAACAAGGCCTCAGACTATCCTAATGAGAGAAGGCCCATACACAGGTGGACTTGTGATTTTGATTCTTTGTTTTATACCTCTATAACTAACTAAGTGATAAAAATACACCCAAGTTCTTAAAGTCTAGGCATTTACAGGCAGGCCTGAATATCTATATTCTAACACTCCACCCTTTTCTTTTTCTTTTGGGATCCTCCTGCCCAGGTATCCCTGGAAAAGCATAAGACATAGGGTGACACATCTCCTGATAGGGCCAGGCATCTGTCCCACTGCCCCTTATGCAGTACAATGTCCTGCACCTTCTCTCCTATGGGCATGCTACACCTATTCCAATTAGTGTTCCCGATTTCCCATTATAGTGGGCCCGAGAAGGTTGGGTCCAGGTTGTCTACTACATTAGGGGTGGGAGGGATTACTACATTACTTATGGGTTATCATTAGTGGACAAATTCTTTAGAGGGTTGTGCCCTTCCTGACTGTTTCCATATGCAACATAACACAAGTATAATTAACAATACACCAGCCTCCATGATAATCCACAGCAACACTGAGAGTCTTGATCACTGCAGTGTAGTCCAAAATCCTGGCCACCACCAAAAACATTGCTTCTCCTCCTTTGACAGGGTTACAAATTTTAACACCATTTTGAAGAATATATTTTAAATGTGTCCAGTTGTTGGCAGTTGCAGTGAGCTTTTGTCCATATCATGAGTCCACTGGATAGTCACAGAAAAATGGGGTATTGTCCAGACCAGCTCCACCACTTGGTATGGAATTGGGTAGTACGCACTGGTTCAATTGTGCACAGCAATGAGTTCCACAGATCCATGTGTGCACCATAGTCCTGATGGTAGTGTGTAGATGTGTGTAACTGTGCCAGATGCTGGTGCAATGGTGTCCTCAAGTGTTGTGTTCATTCCCAGAAAACATATCACCCCAAATGGCCCCCATTTGCAACAGGCCATTCATTCTGCCTCTGCTTGGCCATTGAGGAGGGACAAACAATTACTTAACTGAATTATTGTCCATTTTATACCATTCCATCCTCCCCATCTATCTCCCAGTGGTTCCCAGCGAGCTCCTCCCTTTCTCATTATTCCCAAAGGACTTATGAGGACCACTTTAGTTGCATTCCCTTCCCACCGTATCATGGTAACTATTACACAGGTGCTAGTTGAGCATTTTGAGCCCAGGGTTGAGCATTTTGTTAGCCACAGATTCACTTTTGCTGTCCTTTCCCAGCCCATTGCAATTGCAGACAGTTGCTGTGCCAGTAGCTTATTGATTTGCTGATGCAATTTTATATTCTGGTTTATCAGTTACTTAGTTACCAATGGTCCCCCAGATTTCATACACCTGCTGTCCACAAATCCCTTTTCCAGCGATGACTCCATGTATGTCCCCTCACCCACCAATTAAATTGTTGCTTCAACCCTTCTGTGTAGGTACTGCAGTTGGGGTGTACCCGGTCCACCCACCATTTCTAAGGGTGTACCACCCATGTTATGGACTGGAAAGACACACTGAAAAGCTCTGGTTCCACCCCCTCCCACAGTGGCTCCCATGCATTTGCCCGTCTGGACGTATTTATGGCTCCAGGCTGTGGTCAGCTTAGATCAGGATTTGTTCAGCTTGGTATCCATATTACATGTAGGGTTACATTCTGCAAAATGGCTAACTCATTATACACCCAATCTCCCAAAGGGGATTTTACGCCCAGTGCAATATGTACATAACCATCACCCCTTCAGGGATCATCCTCCATGGAAGTACCATTACACATGGTTACACATGGTAATGTCACACCCTAACTGTGGGGCCATATTTTCCCAAGAGGGTTCATACACCCCAGGAGACTAGAGGGTTATATTCTTTGGACCCTCTGTGACAAAGCGCATGACTGGGTAACTGTGCCTCCCACTATCATTAATCATGGCAGTGCCCAGGGAGTACCATGGAATATTTCCTGATAAATTTGATATTTTCCACCAGGTTGGGATTCCCCCATCAAATCCATAAACCATACACTGGCACTGCCAAATTCCTGTTGGAGGGTTAGTGGTACATCTTTCTAAGGGGAAATTCTTATAGTCCTCATTTGCTTCATTACCACAAGTTGTGGATGTAGCAGTCCATGTGTTTCCTCCTTTTGACACTTCACATTGTGGGATTTGAGTAGATTTTATAACTGTAACAATTGTGATTAGCAGCAACGATCGTTCCATCCAGGGCCAAGGAAATTTCCTTCCTTTCGCCTTTGTGGGTTAAACTGTAATACACGCATGACAGAATTTATGTGTCCCCTTTCCCAATTCCCTCTTTGTACCTTTTTATTTGTGTGCAATGAACCTACTCTTGCCCTCCATCCTTTGTACACGATAGCAGCAGGCTGGGCCCCAATTGGTCAAAGACTAGGTAAGCGCCCCCCATTTAGGAGCTGGGAATAGATAACATTCCTCTGGAATCCAGTACATCACTTGATTTGCCCCCCTTGGGTAGATCATGCTCTCCAGGCAGGTCATACCATGTGATGACCTTTGCAGCTATATGCGTTAACCCTCCTTGTATAATATCCACCAAAACAACAGTACAACAAGACAAGCAAGACAAACACACAACACAATCTTTGTTGTGACAGTAGACCCACAGTTCTCTGGGTTATTCCACTGGCACCAGTTTGCTTGTAGAGTCTATGAAAAACAAAAGAAACATTTCCTATCCCCCGGGTGGGGATAGATTATTGCTTAAAATACCCCTTCCTTTTACAAATCTCCTTCCTGATTGCAGGAAAGACAGAAGAATTACCTCCATACTTTCCTTGTTTTGTTCTATAGGCAGGCTAGTGAATTATTCCACTGTTCATTTATGAGGTGGGGTACCTCAGTTTCCCTCTTGTACAACAGACCAGGTTTGTAATGATTTTTTCTGCTGTGCCAAACTTTGTTTATTCACAGGTAATATCTGAGAAGCATCATTACAACATCACCTTCCAAAAATCATACACACCATACATTGTTACAGGGGTACTCATAAACATTACATTTATCCCGGTGTTTACCCCAGGAGCATCAAGGGAATTAGGAAAGGGATAGAGACTCAAAGAGACCTTAAAATAGTGTGATTCGCAGGCAGGTCTACACTACAGAGTTAGGTTGACATAAGGGAGATTACGTCAATTTAACTCTGTATGTGTCTACGCTACAGGGTTGCTCCCACCGATTTAAGTCCCCCACTACACTGACCTAATAACTCCATCTCCACAAGAGGCACAGCACTTAGGTCAATGTAGATAGTGTCTGTGTAGACCCTGTGTTACATCGCCTGTCAGTACCTCGCAGAAATCACAGCGGTGTGCCGCGCTGCTGGGTGTGGACAGCCGGGGCTGTTGGCTCTGCATGGAGCTCTCAGCTGTAATCCCTGTGCAGTGCTGACAGGCAATGTGAGCTCCATGCGCAGTGGACAGCCTGGGCTGTCAGCGCCCAGCAGCAAGGCTCCAACTATAACCCCACAAAGGGCTGACAGCTCGGGCTGTCAGCCCCCTCCCCCGCATTGCCCCACTTAAGTCAGTGCAAGTGGCCCTGTTGAGGATGCGCACCACTGGCAGAAGGAGGGTATTGTGGACATGATAAACCACAGTAATTACTGCTGCCAGAAACTGACTGGTCTGGTGATGGATCTAGGGACCTTAGCATGAAGAAAAAGAGACTTTTTTCAGCTATGCCATACTGCAAGCTATATCGAATTTACTGTTAACTATCACCACTGCAGTAGACCATTAACACTCGCTTTTTCCCTTCCGCTATGTGTGTGTGGCATGGATTATATTTCCTCCAATGCACAGTACTAGCTGGGCATTTTCCAGGTTGAATCTCATCCTTTAATTCCTGCTGAAATATCGAGTTTCTTCAATTCTCTTTGTAAAATTTATCTTTTCTCACTGACATTATCAATTACTGCCAGTTTAGTAGCATCTACTAGGAGTAACAAAAATGCCAAAAGGTTTAGGAAACCTGACCCTATGAAACGAGGTTGAAAATACTGGGCCTGTTTAGGTTTGAGAAAAGAAGTCTGGGGGGGGGGGGGACCCTGATAACAGTCTTCAAATATATTAAGGGCCGTTATAAAAAGGACGGTGATCAATTGTTCTCCATGTCTAGTGGAGGTAGACAAGAAGTAATGGGCTTAATCTGTAGTAAGGGAGAATTATGTTCGATACTAGGACAAACGTTCCAACTGCAAGGGTGGTTAAATTCTGGAATAGGCTTCGATGGAGTCCCTGGAGGCTTTTAAGAACAGGTTAGACAAATACCTATCAAGGATGGTCTAGGTCTCCATGATCCTACCTCTGCGCAGGTGGCTGGATTTGATGACTTTTTGAGGTCCCTTCCAGCCCTACATTTCTGATTCTATAATTAAGGTGTGGTTTGTGTCCTCTTTTAGCCCATTAATGGGAATGCTAAATATTATTAATGTTGACTTCAGAGTTAACAGCAACTCCTAAAGCACTAAATAAAAGTAATGTTAGAGTTCATTTATGCACATTGGCTTTCTATGATATATGTTTTAACACAGCAATTGTGTGCTGTAAGGTTCATTAAGTACCTCTCCCTAACCCAGTGGTTTTTCAAACTGTGGTCCATGGACCCCTGAGGATCCACAGACTATGTCTAAAATTCACAAAGGGGTTCATACCTCCATTAAAATTTTTAGGGGTCCACAAATGAAAAAAGGTGGAAAACCACTGCCTTAACCAATTGTCATATGCAGATCATCTACCAAAACCTCAGCTGCGAACGTCCTCAAACTCTGAAATCTTGTAGGTCAGGTCTATCTTTACAAAATACTAACATTTAGATTGTGACTTGAACTACAGACCAGTATGGGGAAATAAGAACAACACCCCTGTTCCCACAAGCTACCCAGACATTAGGTATGGTTGTACAGGAAAAAGCAGGCACACTGCATTTTTCCTCCACTGCTTCGAGCAGCTGAATGGGAAAGACTGTGCAGAGCTGAGGCTCATTCCCCACACCACATCTTGCCAACTGGGGCAAGAGGAAAGCAGAGAAGAAATTGTGCACAATGTCTTCCAGGTTTACTCTTGAGGTGATGCAGCTTTTATGTACCATTGCTTTGTTCAGTGCTAGGCCTAAAGATACACTCTGCCCAGAGGCAGATTAAGGTTTCCTGGGGCCACAGGCCAGAGCAAGTGTGGGGCCCCTCCCCGCACCCCTTCCACCTGTGGTCCCACCTCCATTCCTCCCCTTCCGCCTGCAGCCCTGCCCACATCCCCACCCCTTTCTTCCCCTTCCCTGGGCTCTGCCCCTGTTCCACCCAGGGTACCCCTCATTCTGCCCCCCACTGCGGCCCGGCAACCTGTTTGCTCCCTTTTGCCCCCTCCCCATTGTGGCCCCAAGACTGGAGAAGCTCTGTCCCTGCCATGAGCCCCCATAAGAGCTCCCACAGTCCCGGGGCCACAGCAGTGGGACCCCTAGAAATCTCTATGATTCTGGAATAAGTGAGAGGAAAGGCAGGCAGCGACCACTTCTCCAAGAATCAATAAACATGAAACTGTCCAGCTGTAAGACATGCTGAATTTAGAACAAGGTGTTTGTTTTTTGTTTTTTTTTTTTAAATCTGGCTGTGTGGTACAGCAGTTTTTGTTGAGAATAAGTATTACATTACTCACACTCTTTCCATCAAAGGCAGAATGTAATTTCACTTCTATCAACAATTCCCCCCCAATTCCCCTCCACAGAGAAATTTAGAATCTTATTTTTTGCTGGGAGACTGTCTAATGCTATACATGAATGTCTGACCAACTAATTAATATTTTCATCTGACTCATGAAGAACTTTGAACCTTAAAGACAAAAAAAGAAAAAAGAAACAACAACTGCCACTTTTGTTGATAAATGTGCATGCGGAGGGAATAAAGATTGATTGTCGCAAAGCAGAGAATTCATTGGATTTTGGATTTTCTTGATTGCTTGGTATACTGGAGGCAATATCCAAACATTCCTGATGTTCCTCAGACTGGGTTCAGACCTGTGAAGAATACAAAGCAGTGGGAACTGTGCTGAAATGTCTCTTAGGCTCTTATGCAAAGCAGAGAAAGCAAGTTAATGTACTACTATACTCTATCTTATATAAAAAGAATAGAAATAAGCTTTACAAATGAAGTTTGTTACAAAAAAAGCATTGTGCATTCCTTTTGTGATGTCTAAAATAACCTTTGTGGCTTTGTATGATTCATTAGTGGAGATGTCAAGAACCTGAAAATAACTTGCAGTTTGCTTCTTTTTTCATTGTTAGTTTAATTAAGAGACAGTCTTATCTCTTATGTCAGCCTGAATATTTGAAGCTTATTTTATCTCATTTGGATGTTTTAAATTTAACCATAATCGTGAATTAAACCTCCCAGAATAGCTCGTTTGAATGTAAGTTACTAGATTTTCTTTTTTAAATACAACTCAATCGTTCACTCTACACCCAAACCCAAGGAGCAGGTCTTGCTAAGTTTTTTATAGTATGGACAACTTCTTAGAGAATTGTCTACATGGGGGCAGTCCATGGCAAGCTCAAGTGTAAAACTACAGTGCTCTAGCCTGCTATGCATTAAGTGGCTGTGTAGACCCTGCTACCGCACACTAAATGTTCCATTAGTTGCACTCACATCAATAGGTCAAAGTAGGCCTAAGCAGTAGGTTCTTCTGATCAGAGGTGTCATTTGCTGAAACATCAATTATGGATTAGGTATAAGGCCCTGTGATGGGGCAGAGTGGCCCCTCACTGGTACCGCAGGGGTTAACCCTTCCTTCCTGGCAGAGGAAGCCCCGCCCCGGAAGCCCTGCTGGGCATGCTCCAACTGGAGGCTAGGTATAAAAGCCTGCAAAGGTGCTCAGTCTTGGCTGACCACTGGAGAAGAAGGAGGCAGACTGCCAGCTCCTGAGGAGGGACAGCCAACGCTCTGAGATCCAGGGGCCAACCAAGCCAGGATGCACCCGGCCTCCCAGACAGAGGTCTCAACAGGAGGGGATGGACCAGAGGATACCCTGCCCCTGGAGTGGAGACCACGACGTTGAGGGTAGGAAGTGTCCCAGAGGAACTTTAGAGACAAGCAGCATTAAAGCTGCACTGATGCTTGGTGTGTTGCTGGTGGATCCCTGCTGAGCTAAGTGCAAGGGGGAACCCTGCTAATAGGCGAGCCCTGGGTTAGGACCTGGTGGAGAGGGTGGGCCTGGGTCCCCCTACCACTCTGACCATTGGGATACACTTTTCTGCCTGAGAGGGGGAAGGCTATGGACTCTGGCCGCTGGGCCACACTGCCCTGATATGCGGGGCGAGTCATATGGACTCTGGCTGCTGGGCCTGCTACCCTGACCCAGGGGCAAGCACGGGGAAACCGGCCATTGGGCCACATTGGAATGCCCTTAAAGGGATGGGCATGGGAATTTAAGAGTGGTGAGGCCCCAACACCCCATCCACCCCTGCCACAAATGGGTGCTGCGGTGCCAGACCCGTCACAGGCCCACATCCAGAATGTGGACCTATTTTGACTTTTCCAAAAAATGTTTGTATGCCATATCCAAAGAATTTAGATACAATCACTTTGGCACCTCCAAGACAAATGTCAGACTAAACCACCCATTTTCTGTGGCGTCCACTATCGTTAATGTAAAAAATTCAGATATTGTAATTTTAATTGTATATCCCTTACTCTTACATCTTTAAGAAAAGTGTGTTGACTCTACAAATCCTTCATCATGAGTCATTTTCTATTCACATGGGTGATCCTAAAGGGAGTAGTTCCAACTCACATAATTATTACTTTTTAGGCTTGAGGCCCCCAGAGCTTTTTCCATCAATTCTTGTCTACTCTCATCTCCCATGTGAGTCCCAAGTGTTTCAATACTCCATTACTGAACTGTGTAAGTAATATATGCTTAAAGGTTGGGCTTTGTAAAGGATTATAGAGGAGTGAGGATCCCAACACCCTTAGTAATAACAAGGAAATTTGGGTGACTTTTTGGTTCATTTGAAAATCCCAGCCTAGGTGTGTAGGGCCTGATCCAAAACCCATTTGGCTCAATAGAAAGACTCCAGCTGACTTTGGTAGGCTTTGGAGAGCTCTAAATTTGATTTTTTTTCATTGCAGTACTCAGTTATGGTTATGCCACAAACCACAGGCAAGGGGTAATGCATATGTAATGCCAACAGACCCTGGTCGTCAGCAGGCAGGATCGAACCTGGGACCTCTGGAGCTTAGTGCATGAGCCTCTACCTCATACACTAAAAGCCACCTGGCTGTTAGCTAAGGCTGTAGAGCAGACTCATTTTATCTCTCTAAGTGGTCTCAGTGCCACTAGATGGGAGAGAACACCACACCCAGGAGGTGTGTGGGTTACATACTTCCCCTAGCTGAGGAAGCACATCCTGAGTTTTAGAGACTTCCCAGTTGAAATCCTGAACAAGCTCCCACTTGTAACACTGACAGACCCCGGTTATCAGTGGGCAAGATTGAACCTGGGGCGTCGTGCATGAGCCTCTACCACATGAGCTAAAAGCCAACTGGCTGTTAGCTAAGGCTGTAGAGCAGACTCGTATTATCTCTTTCTCTAAGTGGTCTTAGTGCCACTAGATGGGACAGAACACCTGTCATAATTATAAAGGAAAGGGAACCACCTTTCTGTATACAGTGCTATAAAATCCCTCCTGGCCAAAGGCAAAATTCTTTCACCTGTAAAGGGTTAAGAAGCTAAGGTAACCCCACTGGCACCTGACCCAAAATGGCCAATGAGGGGACAAGATTATTTCAAATCTGGAGGCGGGGGAACAAAGGGTTTGGGCTGTCTTTGCAATACTTTTGCCGGGAACAGATCAAGGATGCAAGTTCTCCAACTCCTGTAAAGTTAGGAAGTAATCTAGCTAGAAAATGCATGAGGTTTTCTTTGTTTAATGGCTTGTAAAATTTGCTGTGCTGGAGGGAACGTGTATTCCTGTTTTTGTCTTTTTGTAACTTAAGGTTTTCCCTAGAGGGATTCTCTGTTTTGAATCTGATTACCCTGTAAAGTATTTACCATCCTGATTTTACAGAGGTGATTCTTTTACCTTTTCTTTAAATAAAATTCTTCTTTTAAGAACCTGATTGATTTTTCATTGTTCTTAAGATCCAAGGGTTTGGGTCTGTGTTCACCTGTACCAATTGATGAGGCTATTATTATGAAGCCTTCCCCAGGAAAGGGGGTGTAGGGCTTGAGGGAATAGGACTCCAAGTGGTCCTTTCCCTGTTCTTTGTCTAAAACACTTGGTGATGGCATCGTTTTACCTAATCCAAAGGCAGGGCCGGCTTCAGGCACCAGCTTTCCAAGCAGGTGCTTGGGGCGGCATTTCGAATGGGGCGGCAGTCCATGTCCTGTGGCAGCAATTCAGCGACAAGACCGCCGCGGCGGCTTTTGGTTGGCAGCTCCACCCCCCTCCAGGTGCGGCAGCAATTCAGTGGCGACTGCTTGGGGCAGCAAAATTGGTAGGACCACCCCTGTCCAAGGGTAAAGACTTTGTGCCTTGGGGAAGTTTTAACTTAAGCTGGTAGAAACAAGCTTAGGGGGTCTTTCATGCAGGTCCCCACATCTGTACCCTAGAGTTCAGAGTGGGGAAGGAACCTTGACATGTGGTAGAGCAGTGGGATCATTTTGAACCAGAGATCATTTTGAACCAGAAGCACAGCAGGATTTTAAAACCTTTTTTAAAAGGTGATAGAGCTGCAGATTCTGTCTTTGCCTGGGGACAGAGCAGACATAACAAAAGGATTTTTCTGTAGGCTGAGAACAGCTATCAGAGACAAAAGGTATCAGGTTACAGCACAGCAAAGTTTTACAAGCCAGGTTTTTTTCCTAACTCTCGGGTATAGCTAGGTTAAAAACAGAGGCAAAGATGACAAAAAGCAATGCCCAACAACAACTGGAGATAACCAGACTGGAAGCAGAAGAGAGAGTGGTCAAATTAAAATGACTTGATAAGGAGGCAATGAAAGAGGCAGAGAAAGCCCAGGAGGCTGCCCACAGGAGAGCTATGGAGGCAAAGGAAAAAGAAATGTAGGAGAGGGGAAAAAGAGAGGAAGCATGAACTGGAGATAGAGAAGGTAAAGGCTGAGTGGAATCTACTGGATAACCATAACAATCCACAAATGGGAGTGACTGAGTCCACAGTATATGAATCCAGTGATATTGCTGAATATTTTCTCACCTTTGAGAGACTGTGCACACTCCATAAAATTCCTGAAGTTCACAAGATGACCACTTTGGTCACAAAATTGACAGAAGAGCTCTGACATATTCAATAAGATGCCTATTGATGAGGTTCTGACTATAATAAATTCAAGGATTTGGTATTAAAGCAATTTCAAGTTGCACCTGAAACTTACAGAGTAAAATTTAGAGCCCTTAAGAGAGGGCCTGGACTGAGTAATGTTGCTTATGTAAACCAGATGACAGATCTGTTTGATAAATTGCTCAAAGGACAGGATGTAACTAGCTTTGGAGGAATGAGGGATTTGATGATACAGGAGCAATTCTTGAATATGTCCAAGGATGATATAAAACAGTGTTTATGGGATAAGAAAATGGACTCAGTAGGAAGTCTTGCTCCTTATGCTGATCAATACGAGCAGTCTCAGACCTCCAGAGAGGCAGGACAAACCAGAACAAAATGGGTGGAGGGAGGAGAGAGGAACAAACCTGGTTGCAGTTGGAGCAGATACCGGAAGAGACACCCTCAGACCACACCCTACTACCGGGAGCAGCCCAAGGCCCCAACTACACCCCAAGTAACACTCCAGACACCTTATTGTCCCACCACACCATTCTCCAACAACTCCCCTTGCCCAAGTGACCTGTCAGCTGGGAGATGTTTTAAATGTAACGAGCCAGGGCATGTAAAGGCCAACTCCCCCAAGAACCCCAACAGACTACAGTTCATTGCACCGGGGTCCCACCAAGAGTCCTCAGGCCCAGATGCCTCCCAGATACCCTCAGAGCGGAGGGAAACGGAGCATGGGCAGGAAGAAGGTTACAGCATGGAGCGACACCGGAGCACAAGTGTCAGCTATTCATGCTTCCTTAGTGGACCCCAATTTAATCGACCCAGAGGTCCAAGTGACAACTCAACCCTTCAAGTTCAGCTCTTTCAATCTGCCTACAGCTAAGTTGCCAGTCCAATACAAGGGCTGGTCAGGAACATAGACTTTTGCAGTCTATGATGATTATCCCATCCCTATGCTGTTGGGGGAAGACTTGGCCAATCATGTGAAGCTAGCCAAGAGGGTGGGAATGGTCACCCACAGCCAGGCTAAGTAAGCTGTCACACCTACCTCTGATCCAGAGACTTCTACAAGGACCCGATCAGAGGTGATGGAACTGGACCCCATGCCAATGTCTGCAACAGCAGTAGTGGATCCAGTCACAGAGACCCAGATAGAGCCAGTCCCAGGACCGGAACCGGTGGAACAATCAGCACCAGAACCATTGTCAGCACTGAATCCAGTACTTGCAATTCCAACACCAGAGGGCCTCTCCGAACCTGTAGCAGCAGGTAACACTACACAAGGCTCAGCCAGACCCTGAACCCCAACGTAGTGCACCAGCAGAGAGTGGTTCACAGTCAACGGAAACAGCCCCATCACCTGCATCGCTTCCAGAGGGACCAAGCCCAGGTCTACACTCCAATGAGGAACTGATGTCTCCAGCATCAAGGGAACAGTTCCAGACCAAACAGGAAGCAGATGAAAGCCTCCAGAGAGCTTGGATGGCAGCACAGAGCAACCCACCTCCTCTCAGCTCTTCTAATCGATCCAGGTTTGTTGTAGAAAGAGGAAGTTTATACAATGAAATTCTTTCTGGTGGGCACCAGGAAGGCTGGCATCCTCAGAGACAGTTGGTAGTTCCAACTAAGTACTGGGTAAAACTTTTAAGCTTATCCCATGATCATCCTAGTGGCTATGCTGGGGTGAACAGAACCAAAGACCATTTGGGAAAGTCGTTCCACTGGGAGAGAATGGGCAAGGATGTTTCTACCTATGTTCGCTCTTGTGAGGTGTGCCAAAGAGTGGGGAAACCCCAAGACCAGGTCAAAGCCCCTCTCCAGCCACTCCCCATCATTGAGGTTCCATTTAAGCAAGTAGCTGTGGATATTCTGGGTCCTTTTCCGAAAAAGACACCAGGAGCAAAGCAGTACAGACTGACTTTCATGGATTTTGCCACCCAATGGCTAGAAGCAGTAGCTCTAAGCAACACCAGGGCTAAAAGTATGTGTCAGGCACTAACAGACATGTTTGCCAGGGTAGGTTGGCCCTCCGACATCCTTACAGATGAAGGAACTAATTTCCTGGCAGGAACTATGGAAAGCCTTTGGGAAGCTCATGGGGTGAATCACTTAGTTTCCACCCCTTTCCACCCTCAAACAAATAGCCTGGTGAAGAAGTTTAATGGAACTTTGGGGGCCATGATAAGTAAATTTGTAAATGAGCACTCCAATGATTGGGACCTAGAGTTGCAGCAGTTGCTCTGTGCCTACAGAGCTGTACCACATCCCAGTTTAGGGTTTTCCCCATTTGAACTTGTATATGGCGTGAGGTTAAGGGGTCATTACAGTTGATGAAGCAGCAAGGGGAGGGGTTTACACCTTCTCCAGGAACTAACATTCTGGACCAACCTGCAAAACACCATCCGAACCTCTTTAGCCCTTCCTAAAGAAAATGTAAAGATGCTCAAAAAGAGCAAAAAGTCTGGGATGATAAACATGCCAGAGAGCGTTCCTTCAAAGTAGGGGACCAGGTCATGGTCTTAAAGGCGCTCCAGGCCCATAAAATGGAAGCATCATGGGAACGGCCATTCACAGTCCAAGAGCGCCTGGGAGCTGTTAATTATCTCCTAGCATTCCCCACCTCCAACCGAAAGCCTAAGGTGTACCATATTAATTCTCTAAAGCCCTTTTATTCCAGAGAATTAAAGGTTTGTCAGTTTACAGCCCAGGGAGGAGATGACACTGAGTGGCCTGAAGGTGTCATTTATGAAGGGAAAAGTGATTGTGGCATGGAAGAGGTCAACCTCTCCATGACCTTTGGGCGTATGCAGCGACAGCAGATCAAGGAGGTGTGCACTAGCTATGCGCCGACATTCTCAGACACCCCAGGACTGACTGAACGGGCATACCACTCCATTCACACAGGTAATGCTCACCCAATTAGAGCCCAACCTTGCCGGGTGTCTCCTCAAGCTAAAACTGCTATAGAACAGGAGATCAAAGGTCTGCTACAGATGGGTGTAATCTGCTCCTCCTGCAGTGCATGGGCATCTTCAGTGGTTCTAGTTCCCAAACCAAATGGGGAGATACGTTTTTGCATGGACTACCATAAGCTAAATGTTACTTCCCCAGACAACTATCCAATGTCAAGCACAGATGAACTATTGGAGAAACTGGGACGGGCCCAGTTCATCTCTACCTTGGACTTAACCAAGGGGTACTGGCAGGTACCACTAGATGAATTTGCCAAGGAAACGTCAGCCTTCACCACACATGTCGGGCTGTATGAATTTAATGCGCTCCCTTTCTGGCTGCAGAATGCACCCGCCACCTTCCAAAAACTTCTTTTAGATGGTCTCCTAGCAGGATTGGGAGAATAGGCAGTTACCTACCTTGATGATGTGGCCATATTGTCGGATTCCTGGGCAGAACACCTGGAACATCTACAAAAAGTCTTCGAGCTCATAAGGGAGGCAGGACTAACTGTTAAGGCTAAGAAGTGTCAAATAGGCCTCAACAGAGTGACTTACCTTGGACGCCAGGTGGGTCAAGGAACTATCAACCTCCTAGAGGCCAAAGTTGATTCTATCCAAAAGTGGCCTGTCCCAAAGTCAAAGAAACAGGTCCAATCCTTCTTAGGCTTGGCCAGATAGTGCAGGTGATTTGTACCACAATACAGCCAAATCGCTGTCCCACTGACAGACCTAACCAAAAAGAAACAGCCAAATGCAGTTAGTGGACTGAAAAGTGTCAGAAGGCCTTTAACCAGCTTAATGCGACACTCATATTTGACCCCGCGCTAAGGGCCCGAGACTTTGACAAACCATTCCTAGTAACCACAGATGTGTCTGAGCATGGTGTGGGAGCAGTCTTAATGCAGGAAGGACTGGATCAAGAATTCCACTCTGTAGTATTTCTCAGCAAGAAGCTGTCTGAGAGGGAAAGCCACTGGTCAATCAGTGAAAAGGAACGTTACGCCATTGTCTACTCTCTGGAAAAGCTACGCCCATACGTTTGGGGACAGCGTTTCCACCTGAAAACCGACCATGCTGCGCTACAGTGGCTTCATACTGCCAAGGGAAATAACAAAAAACTTATTTGGTGGAGTTTAGCTCTCCAAGATTTTGATTTTGACATTGTCAAGGTTCCTTCCCCACTCTGAACGCTAGGGTACAGATGTGGGACCTGCATGAAAGACCCCCTAAGCTTCCCAGCAAAAACATCACAGACGGACAGACCCTTTGTCCCCCCCCCCCCACCGCAGCTTTGAAAGTAACTGTCTTCTCATTGGTCATTTTGGTCAGGTGCCAGCAAGGTTATCCTAGCTTCTTAACCCTTTACAGGTGAAAGGGTTTTGCCTCTGGCCAGGAGGGATTTTATAGTTCTGTATATAGAAAGGTCGTTACCCCTCCCTTTATATTTATGACAGACATACAACACATTTCTAAGTGGCTGATGCACTCTCCCATGAAAGTTTCCCAGAATCAACTGGTTAAAATCGTCCTTAAGATGTGGAAAATATTGTTAGTCTTTATACAATTAGTAGTATATTTAGAGGTGCATGTGTCTTATTAACTCTGTTTTCTCCTAGAGCTCCAAGAAGTAATCACAGCCAGTGTTTCACCCTATCTGTGATTTGGGGGGCATGTCATAAATATAAAGGGAAGGGTAACTATCTTTCTGTATACAGTGCTATAAAATGCCTTCTGGCCAGAAGCAAAATCCTTTCACCTGTAAAGGGTTAAGAAGCTAAGGTAACCCCACTGGCACCTGACCCAAAATGGCCAATGAGGGGTCAAGATTCTTTCAAATCTGGAGGTGGGGAAACAAAGGGTTTGGGCTGTCTTTTCGATACTTTTGTCGGGAACAGATTAAGGATGCAAATTCTCCAACTCCTGTAAAGATAGGAAGTAATCTAGCTAGAAATTGCATTTGATTTTCTTTGTTTAATGGCTTGTAAAATTCGCTGTGCTGGAGGGAATGTATATTCCTGTGTTTGTCTTTTTGTAACTTAAGGTTTTGCCTAGAGGGATTCTCTAGGTTTTAATCTAATTACCCTGTAAAGTATTTACCATCCTGATTTTACAGAGGTGATTCTTTTAACTTTTCTTTAAATAAAATTCTTCTTTTAAGAACCTGATTGATTTTTCATTGTTATTAAGATCCAAGGGTTTGGGTCTGTGTTCACCTCTACCAATTGATGAGGCTATTATTATGAAGCCTTCCCCAGGAAAGGGGCTGTAGGGCTTGGGGGAATATTTTGCAGAAATAGGACTCCAAGTGGACTTTTCCCTGTTCTTTGTCTAAAACACTTGGTGGTAGCAGTATTTTACTTAATTCAAAGAAAAAGACTTTGTGCCTTGCTGACATTTTAACCTAAACTGGTAGAAATAAGCTTAGTGGGTCTTTCTTGTGGGTCCCCACATCTGTAGCCTAGAGTTCAGAGTGGGGAAGGAACCTTGACAACACCACACCCAGGAGGTGTATGGGTTACACATACTCGCTTGGTCTCAGAAGCAGGTCAATTGCCCATGTTCTGCAGTCCCTCTTCCATTTGAAGAGGGACAGGATAAGTTCTGGTAGAGCCAGGTTCATTCAGTGCCTATGTACCATGGTGATGGAGGAGTTGATCATTAATCAAATTGTCTTGAATTGCAATCTGCTCTTTAGCTCATTATTTGCTCTGGGGTGGACAGCAGGGGGAGAAAAGTAAAGTAATCTACACTGTCCATGCACTTGGCCCAGATTACTTTTCCCTAGTGCACTTAGCTCCGCTGCTCAAGCTGCAAAGGAAGAGGGTGGGAGACAGAGCAAGGCACTGCTCACCTGAATAGTACGGGGAATGGTGGCCCTGCAGATGCTACTCTTTTCCCTTCCCTACAGGTGCAGGACAGCAAGGAGGCTCCACAGATCACATTACTTTACTCCTCTGCACTGGAATGCAGCAAAGGCTACAATCTGGTCCATTGTGGCCAGACTGCAGTTGTCAGATCATTTTGGTAAAGAATCATTTAGTGCCTGTTTTTTCTTGGACTGGCCCACATAACAGTGTGCAGTGGACAAGGAAGGTGTAAAAAGCCTTTCTTACCCCCCTTTGCATGTTCCACATAATTCCCAGGCAGCCCTCTGTGCTCAACATTCCCATTGATTTAAACAGGCAGGAACAGGTCCTTTTTGTTTCTAACACTTCCTGGCATTTGTAAGAAAAATTCTAATAATTTTAACCTACCTGTCACATCAATGCTTTGTTCCACTTGTGTTATCTCAGCCTTTCAATTTGGCTGGGAAAGTCAATAAAACAAAAGAAAACTGTTTCACAATATTTAGTTTGAATTCTGGAAAAGTATTTTCATTTTCACCTGGAGATGTGTTGCAACAATAATGACAAATGTATACAAAGGCTCAGGACAGCAACATGATGTCAGTGCACAAAAAGGAACACTGCTCCCTAATGTATTTTAAAAACTACAACATATATGATCTGAATTATCAAAGTCTGCATGGAGTTATTTTAAAGATGGGCAGCTACTGCATTCTAGCAGGCCATGAGTCAGAATGAACTCTGTTAGCCTCATAAGAGGAAAAAAATGCCATTATCACAGAAATTCGAACCATATAACATTTGTATGGTGAGAAAATAATGGCATGCTGCAAAAACAGCCATGCTTTGTATCTAGGGGGTGTTTCAAAACACCTGCAGAGATCCCTAAATCAGCTCACCAGGTACCTAGGTAATTAAGACATATATTCTGCATCTACTCAGGGAGAACTCCAGTGCCAATAACCAGATGAACAATGAACTGTACAGATACAATGTTAGACCAAAATGCTTCCCTCTGCTATGCAGCACATTGTAGGGGAAAGATGCACAAAATTAGGTGCTAAGAGCTTGAGAGATGCTGAAGTGGGAATTGTGGGCCTGCAGGTGAGCACCACATGACTGGGGCTCTGTAAGTTTTATAGAGGGGTGATGGGTGGGAGACAGAGCCATGGAGCTATCACTCTGTCTCATATGAATCCTGCAGGAATACAAGCAGCAGTTAACCTGGGTCTGAACTTCCATTCCTTTTCAAGTAGTGACAGTATGCAACTAGGCATCAAGAGACAGAAATTCTAGTCCTGGCTCTGCTATGGGTTGGATCCATTAGGTCAAATCACCTAACATCTGTGTCTCAGTTTCTCCCTTTGTAAAGTGGAGATAAAGACACCTATCCAGTTTTGTAAAGACCTTTAACATCTTTAAATGAAAAGCACTATATATATTCCACACACTATTATACCCTTTGCCCTTCCCCTGTGGCAGTGGGTAAACAGGAGAACAAATCCTAAAGTCTCATTTGCCTAAATATATGAGACATAACTGAGTTTCTTTAAGGTTGTGACAAAGACCACTGCATCTCATGATGACCAATTTTGTTTCACTGTTTATTTGTAATCCCCCTTCTGTCTGTAATCTATCTGTTTTATTTCCCTTGTACTTAGCCTGTAAGATCCGGGGGGACGACGACATCTTTCTGTTCTATTTGCACAGCACCTAGCACAATGTGGTCCTGGTCTGTGAGTAGGGCTCCTAGGTGCTATGATAATATGAATAACAACAACAAAACACAAACCCAAGGAAGTGAAAAGTTAACATTAACAGACATGTAGCAAGGGTGAGAAATCATATGTTTTTCCTCAGTTTTGGTAGAAACTACAAATGTTTGTTTATAGTCCACAAAAACTAATTGAAAAATAATTTTCCCTGGCCAAAAAAAAAAAATCTTTCTGCTTTCTATAGTGTGCAGTGGCTGGGCCAAAAGGCAAAAGCTGAAATTCACATTGTTTCAGTATGTGTGTTACGTGACGTCGTGAATTCATTGTCACCATAGGAGGGAAGGGCTCTGCATACACGGAAGTGTGCAAGGGCATCAGTAGAAATGTTAAGTAAAATTTGCTTTAAAAATTAAAGCTGACGCTTAGTCATCTTGTGTCATCATTTTTATTTCTTAGCTTTCAGCTATTTAAGTGAAGTCTAAAACATTCATATGGACTGTTTACCATCTGGCCTTGTGTCTCTCTAATGTCCCATCATTAAAACCATTGACTTTTTTCCATTTTAATACTATCCCATAGTGAGTATCAGAGACAGTCAGAAAAATAGCAAATAAAGGTACATGACTATCTTTCTTTCTATCTCTATAGAGAATGATAGATGCACATGCATCTGTCTCACATAGAGAGGAGATATGCCGTATTCCCTGCAGACATTAGCCTTCTTGTGATAGCTGTTAAACAGTGGTGGGTTTTTGGAGAAGCAGCGAAACCTTGGTTGCTTCTGAAACTCTGTTTTTACACACAGTAAACAATTATTCATCCTCTGCTGATGAGACTGACCCCCTGCCTGATATAGATGAACACAGTGGTTTATTCGGGAAATGTTTAGGCTTCTCTTTCACACTCAGCTACTGCCTCGTGCTGTTTCTCACTGTTTTTGACAAGTTTCAGAGTAGCAGCCATGTTAGTCTGTATTCGCAAAAAGAAAAGGAGTACTTGTGGCACTTTAGAGACTAACCAATTTATTTGAGCATAAGCTTTCGTGAGCTACAGCTCACTTCATCGGATGCATAAAGTGGAAAATGCAGTGAGGATGTTTTATACACACAGACCATGAAAAAAATGGGTGTTTATCACTTCAAAAGGTTTTCTCTCTCCCTCACCCCACTCTCCTGCTGGTAATAGCTTATCTAAAGTGATCACTCTCCTTACACTTTCACTGTTTTTGGTTGATCTTGAGCCTTGGATAATTGGTAGAGAGGTCATCGAGTTGTGCAGGAAAACAAAACTCATATCTCTATGGTGCTACATGAGCATTATTTGATTGTAGAGGAGTTACTAAGGTGATACATTATAGACTGTAGCTAAATTGATATTACCATGACTCATTTTAATACAGGCAGACTATATGACAGAGCAGACAAAAAGAACAAGCTATACAAAAATTTAAAAATCTTTCTTGATGAAAGTGAGTGTTAACTGGCAATGACTATACTTCATCTCTAGATACCTACATCTATCAAGGACAGAGAAGTTATAGGACAAGGATGCAACAAAAAGTGAATCAAGTGAGGGAAACCTAATTAACATTAATAGGATATTAAATCTGTGTTATATTACTGACTCCTTGTATCCATCTGAAGATGGTAACGGGATTGTTCCAGTCATATCATGTAATGTCAGGCTTGTAGAGCCTCTCTGAATCTGCAGTGCAATCAAGTACTGCTTATTAATGTTAATTAGTTATTTAATGTATTACCTGATTTAGCAAGATGGTGTGCAGTAACTTGAAAAAAAGGTTAAACACAGGCAAGTATAGGTACATTCTGCTTCAAAATTCCAACAAATGTGTACTATTCACATTTCTTTAAATGACAAAGGTCTTAAGAGCTATCCTCTGTGGTTTACCCACTGGAATCTTCTAGCATCAATGTGATCCAACTTGGAAACTTTAATTACCTTTGCAAAATGCTCTAAATAATTCATACAAATCACATTTTTGATTAGAAGGACACTATTCATCGACATTTCTGTGAACTCTCATTACTAGCATTCCAACTGGCCACATGAATAAACTGTTGTACCTTTATCATTTTCAAGTGGGAACAAATATGTAAACAGAAGATCATAAAATTTAGAGAGGAACTTGAAATACACTGTTTGCAATTCTCTACTCTGATCTTTTCCTCTTCATACTTTAAAAATCAAAATAATGGCTGCTAATCTTATTGTAGGAACAAAACTAGAGTGAGCCCAAATGATCAGTTAGTATCATAGAATGCTGAACCATTATGATACCAATAGAGAAAAACATCTGGAATACAACAGGGAAAATCCTCAAACCCTTAGACAACAAACTCTAGGCAATAGACTTATTATTTCACAAGATACTAAAATGCAATGAAATGCCTAAGAGCTTGTAGAAAATATGGTTAATATTTACAGAATATTTTTTCACAAATGTAGTAGCTACTTTTGTTTAAAAATATCAAAGAAACAGAAAAAATAGAAAAGAGCAATGACATGATCTAAAAAGCATCTTATTTTGTTCTTGGGAAAAATCAAGTATTTTTACTTAGCTCACTCAAAAGCCAGAGTAAAGGACTTAGCTTACAGAAACTAAGTGGTGGTGGGAGTCTGCTATAGACCACCGGACCAGGGGGATGAGATGGACGAGGCTTTCTTCCGGCAAATAACGGAAGTTACTAGCTCACAGGCCCTGGTTCGCATGGGAGACTTCAGTCACCCTGATATCTGCTGGGAGAGCAATACAGCGGTGCACAGACAATCCAGGATGTTTTTAGAAAGTGTAGGGGACAATTTCCTGGTGCAAGTGCTGGAGGAACCAACTAGGGGCAGAGCTCTTCTTGACCTGCTGCTCACAAACCAGGAAGAATTAGTAGGGGAAGCAAAAGTGGATGGGAACCTGGGAGGCAGTGACCATGAGATGGTCGAGTTCAGGATCCTGACACAAGGAAGAAAGGAGAGCAGCAGAATACAGACCCTGGACTTCAGAAAAGCAGACTTTGACAACCTCAGGGAACTGATGGGCAGGATCCCCTGGGAGAATAACATGAGGGAGAAAGGAGTCCAGGAGAGCTGGCTGTATTTTAAAGAATCCTTATTGAGGTTACAGGGACAAACCATCCCAACGTGTAGAAAGAATAGTAAAGATGGCAGGCAACCAGCTTGGCTTAACAGTGAAATCCTTGCTGATCTTCAACACGAAAAAGAAGCTTACAGGAAGTGGAAGATTGGACAAATGACCAGGGAAGATTATAAAAGTATTGTTCAGGCATGCAGGAGTGAAATCAGGAAGGCCAAATCACACTTGGAGTTTCAGCTAGCAACAGATGTTAAGACTAACAAGAAGGGTTTCTTCAGGTATGTTAGCAACAAGAAGAAAGTCAAGAAAAGTGTGGGCCCCTTACTGAATGAGGGAGGAAACCTAGTGACAGAGGATGTGGAAAAAACTAATGTACTCAATGCTTTTTTTGCTTCTGTCTTCACGAACAAGGTCAGCTCCCAGACTACTGCACTGGGCAGCACAGCATGGGGAGGAGGTGACCAGCCCTCTGTGGAGAAAGAAGTGGTTCAGGACTATTTAGAAAAGCTGGATGAGCACAAATCCATGGGGCCAGATTCTCTGCATCCAAGAGTGCTAAAGGAGTTGGCGGATGTGATTGCAGAGCCATTGGCCATTATCTTTGAAAACTCATGGTGATCGGGGGAAGTCCTGGACCACTGGAAAAAGGCTAATGTAGTGCCCATCTTTAAAAAAGGGAAGAAGGAGGATCCTGGGAACTACAGGCCAGTCAGCCTCACCTCAGTCCCTGGAAAAATCATGGAGCAGGTCCTCAAGGAATCAATTCTGAAGCACTTAGAGGAGAGGAAAGTGATCAGGAACAGTCAGCATGGATTCACCAAAGGCAAGTCATGCCTGACTAATCTAATTGCCTTCTATGATGAGATAACTGGCTCTGTGGATGAGGTGAAAGCAGTGGACGTGTTGTTCCTTGACTTTAGCAAAGCTTTTGACACGGTCTCCCACAGTATTCTTACCAGCAAGTTAAAGAAGTATGGGCTGGATGAATGGACTATAAGGTGGACAGAAAGCCGGCTAGATTGTCGGGCTCAACGGATGGTGATCAATGTCTAGTTGGCAGCCAGTATCAAGTGGAGTGCCCCAAGGGTTGGTCCTGGGGCCGGATTTGTTCAATATCTTCATTAATGATCTGGAGGATGGTGTGGATTGCACCCTCAGCAAGTTTACAGATGACACTAAACTGGGAGGAGAGGTAGATACGCTGGAGGGTAGGGATAGGATACAGAGGGATCTAGACAAATTAGAGGATTGGGCCAAAAGAAATCTGATGAGGTTTAACAAAGACAAGTGCAGAGTCCTGCACTTAGGACGGAAGAATCCCATGCACCGCTACAGACTAGGGACCGAATGGCTCGGCAGCAGTTCTGCAGAAAAGGACCTAGGGATTCCAGTGGACAAGAAGCTGGATATGAGTCAACAGTGTGCTGTTGTTGCCAAGAAGGCCAATGGCATTTTGGGCTGTATAAGTAGGGGCATTGCCAGCAGATTGAGGGATGTGATCGTTCCCCTCTATTCGACATTGGCGAGGCCTCATCTGGAGTACTGTGTCCAGTTTTGGGCCCCACACTACAAGAAGGATGTGGAATAATTGGAAAACGTCCAGCAGAGGGCAACACAAATGATTAGGGGACTGGAACACATGACTTATGAGGAGATGCTGAGGGAACTGGGATTGTTTAGTCTGCAGAAGAGAAGAATGAGGGGGGATTTGATAGCTGCTTTCAACTACCTGAAAGGGGGTTCCAAAGAGAATGGATCTAGACTGTTCTCAGTGGTAGCAGATGACAGAACGAGGAGCAATGGTCTCAAGTTGTAGTGGGAAAGGTTTAGGTTGGATATTCGGAAAAACTTTTTCACCAGAAGGGTGGTGAAACACTGGAATGCGTTACCTAGGGAGGTGGTGGAATCTCCTTCCTTAGAAGTTTTTAAGGTCAGGCTTGACAAAGTCCTGGCTGGGATGATTTATTTGGGGATTGGTCCTGCTTTGAGCAGGAGGTTGGACTAGATGACTTCCTGACGTCCCTTCCAACCCTGATATTCTATGACTCTATTAAACTAAAAGGGAGTAGAGAGAATGGAATCTTGTGTCAAAACTGGAAATAATGCCCCAGACACTCACACATCTTGAATGAAATAGAGGAGTATATTGTATGTGGTCTGCTGTATCCTCTCAATGCATGTTTGTTTATATGTGGAGTTGTATGTAGACCATGCTCTTGGCATGATGACAGCCCCTCTTACTCTGACCTGACACCTGCTGCAAAGATCTCCACTGTGGCACACATTAGGATACAGATGTCAATGTGAGGTGCTTTTGTGCCTCTACCTACTTGGCTACAGTAATAGCAATTTGTACCCTTGTTTGCTGTATAAGGGACTTTAGAAGAGGACACATTGGCTCCAATTCTTATGTCCAGACAAACTGTGCTTGGTGCAGGACCCAAGAGGATGGGAGAACAAACATAGCTTTATGCTATATGTGTGGTCTTATGATCCCAAAGGCTAGAATTTAGCCCCTGCTATAAATTAGATCAGACTACAGGGCTATAAATTATAAAAAGACTTAGTACTCCTTTAAATCATGGCTGCATGATGGTTCTAAGGTGCTGTTGCAGCAGTTGGGAACAAAGTGCACTCCAGCTATGGCCCCTCCTGTTCTGTCCCCTATATGCCATTCCCCTAAGATGGGGGCTGAAAGGGGGAGATGTAGTACTTGTTACACTTCCTCTGCATCACCCTGGGATTTCACTACCATAGGGAAATCCCCAGATGGCTACTAAGACCAGCTGTAAAGATTTTTAGTGCCACCAAAGCAGAGCCAAAGCTGCCTCACCTAGGTGACAGATCTGTACACAATTTGCAGTTTTGTTAAATAGTGTTTTTGTACATTGATTCATATGGACATGTAACATTTTGAGTAAATTTAACTCAATTTTAACTGTATGTGTCTGCACAGACCTATAAAGTAATCTATGACTTTCTAAATTTGAAGACTATGTGATCCTATGATTGCTTTGTACTCATACTCTCATTGACTAAATAGAAAAATCGATAGTACGAAACAATTGCAGGACCAACTCTAAGCATCACGGTCTACTGTGCAGTCACCTCTGTCTTTAATCTTGGTTCAACAGTTTAACGGAATTATTTTGGGGGGAGGAATGTGTAACCCATAAGATTACCTCATACTCAAGACAGTAATTTTATATCACCACTATACTTTTTTGTGCTTAGCTAACAAAATGGATCTTTTGTTAAGCTTCGAACTTGTCATGGATAGGGCTGAGTGGAATTTTTCACACAAAATAGTTTTGTGGAAATTTGGCTTTTTTAACAAATGTTAATTTTTACCATTATGATTTTGTATATATTGACTTTTTAAAAAAAATGTAAATGGAATAAAACTGTGTTATTGGGGTTGCTAAATTTTGTTAGTTTGACACGAGACATCACTCTAAGATTTCATGGGCTTTTGAAGTGAAAGGGCAAGGATCCATTGGTGGATATCAGCACTTATGACATTGCATCATAGGGTATTTCACAGATTATATATGACTTCAGGGAACTTGGAAGGATGCTGAAGAAGAATGGACAAGTGATCTTGTCAAAGAAACTTCCTGTCCTGTGAATGGAGGGTATTGTTGTAGGATGTACGGTATTGGCAGAGGTGAAAGTAAGCTGGTACGGTACAGTACAATGTACTTGTAAGAAAGCCGGTACACAGCAGACTGTACCGGCAGGGCCACTGATGGGGGGTGTGTGCAAAAGGGGCAGCTGCCCTGGGGCCTGGCGATTTAAAAGGGCCCGGGGCTCCCGGCAGAGGCCAGAGCCCCTGGCCCTTTAAATCGCCTCTGGAGCTACAGGGCTCCCAGCCGCTGCTACCCCAGGGTCCTGGCGGCAATTTAAAGGGTCCAGGGCTCCCATCCGCCACTGCTGCTACTACTACTGTGCTAGCAGCTGGAGCACTGGGCCCCTTAAATCACCACTTGGAGCCCTGGGCAACACAGTGCCAGCCCGCCACTTCTGCTCAAGACCCTGCCCCTTCTGGGGGCCCAGAGTCACATCCCCCTCACACCTTGCCCAGGATCCCAGCCACCCTGCATACCGGTAAGTCTGTTAAGTTACTTTCACCCCTGGCTGTTGGTTTTGCATAACATTGATCCACCTTCTGCGGGAAGAAGGGGCTACATAGTTTGGACTGCCTTCATCTCAGTAGAAGGGGACCTAATCTTGTAGGGGACAGGCTGGCTAACGTAGTTAGGAGGGTGTTAAACTATTGATAAAAGGGGAGGGTGAAAAGAATGAGCAAATGAGCATCTGAGCACAAAATAAAGTTACTGAGAACAAAATTAATAAAAATATTACAGATGTGAAGTGAAGAAATTCTTGAATTGCCTGTACACCAATGTTCAGAGCCTGTGTAATACACAAGATGAGTTGAAATTGCTCATTTCTGGACAAAAAATTGACCAAGGTGATATTGCTGAAACCTGGTGGGAAGAGTCACATTATTGGAATGTTAAAATCAATGCTTATAACCTATTTAGGAAGGAATGAGAAGGAAAAAAGAGACTGAGAATGACACTCTATGTCAAAAATGGCATTACCTGTTTCCGAGTCACTGACAACTCAGAAGAAAATGATCTTGAATGTGTATGGATCAATGTTCTAGGAGTAGAGAGGTTATTTTACCTCTATATTTAGTACTGGTGCAACTGCTGCTGGAATACTGTTTCTAGTTCTGGTATCCACAATTCAAAAAGGGTGTTGATATATTGGAGAGAGTTCAGAAAGAGAAACAAGAATGATTTAAGTATTAGAATACATGACTTATAGACCCAAAGAGCTCAATCTGTTTATCTTAACAAACAGAAGGTTAAGGGATGATTTGATTACAACCTATAAATATCTACATGGGGACCAAATATTTAATAATGGGCTCTTCAGTCTAGCAGAGAAAGGTATAACATGACCAGATGGCTGGAAGTTGAAGCTAGACAAATTCAGGCTGGAAACGAGATATAAATCTTTCACTGTAAAAGTAATTAACCATTGGAATAATTTACCAAGGGTCATGGTGGATTCTCCATCACTGATAATTTTTTAAATGAAGACTGGATATTTTTCTAAAAGCTATGCTCTAGGAATTATTTTGAGGAAGTTCTATGGCCTGTGTTAGACAAGAGTTGAGGCTGGATGATCACAATGGTCCCTTCTGGCCATAAAAACTGTGAATATTCATAATTATTTTTGTTCTGAATGGATGGAATATTTCTGATTAGTATCTGGGAACCTATGGCTAATAAGGCACTTGGACTGGAGTGGATGCAAACTGTTTTTAATTTCACTACTAGACAGCATACCTCCCACGTGTCATCTTGTCTAAACTCTATCTCCTCTCAAGGAGTAAAGCTATTATGTCAATGTCAACAGTATAATCGTGGGATAGGAGGATGTTTATCTCCTAATAATAGTTGCTGTACTGATCTTTATAACTGATTAATAATAGTCACATTCTTACTGCTGTATGTTGCCATTTTGTAACTTGCTTCTTTCTCTTACTATAAATGTCAGTAATAAAGACATTTTTTAAAAAAAATACCAGCTCTAGTTGCAGCATTTTATGGAATGCCACCCACTCATTTTTCGATATTTCTATTCTACCCAGCTCGTGTCATGCCAAAATCTGAGTAGTGGCATGAAACTGTCATAAAGTAGATTTAACTTCAGAGACATGAATACCACAGCATATCCTGCAGTCAGTAACAGGAACTGCACAATTCAGGAACTTCAGAGCATTGCAGTCCGCTCAGATTATCCAGTTGCAGCTCAGAACATCAACTCCACTATGTCTTTACTTCCTATTGGCTCAGGAAGACAATGAGGATGCAAAGACCGGTCCCCCCGAATGCACTATTATTTACTCTCACCAGAATGCCACACTGACCGATTAGACATTTTAAACTACAGAGATGAAAGAGAGGACGTTCTGTAGACAGAGAGAACACATGGGACAAATTACCAATGCAGCAAAATTGTTCCAGAACACACACGAGAGGTCCATAGGGGAATGAACCATCATGTGAGGGAGCAGACAGTTCTGTTTTGTGCACATTGGGCCTGATCTTGAATCCTAATCGATGGCAAAGTTCCCACTGCCTTCAGTGGTACAGGATCAGGGCTATACTGCTCCAGCTAAAAATTTTATAATGATAATGACTAAGCAAGGAGTGTTATAGAGAAGGTATATCTGAATCTCTTACTCACCATGTCTCATAATACAAGAACAAGGGGACATTAAATGAAATTGAAGAGTGACAGTTTCAAAATAGATAATGAAGTAGTTTTTCACACAATGTACAATTAGCCTGTGGAAACTGTTGCCAGGGGATATTATTTAGGCCACAAGCTTGGTATGATTAAAAAAAAGGATTAGATATGTACATGGACAACCAGATTATCCAGACTAATAACTGTAAATACAAAAAACAGACTAAAACTAAACCAAACCAACCCACCCACCCCTCCCAAAAAATCAAACAGGAATTAGACTTCAGGTTTTAAGGCAGCTTCTAACTATGGAAGGTTAGGAGGAAATTTTCCCTGAGGGAAGGTTATTCCATTACTACCTACTGTTGGGTTTCTTGTACCTTCCTCTGAATCCTCTAATATTGGCCATGGTCAGTGATAAGACTGAATGCTTGTTTAATCCAGTTTGGCAATCCCCATGCTTTTATGTTCCTATAACTGGATGAATACTAAAAAAAAAATCCATGAATATTCATTTGCTTTTTAAAAAAATCTGTTTTCAGTGCATTCACATTCCTCTTGTATTTGTTTCCTAAGAATATTCCAGCAAATTAATTTGCTGACAGAAATGATCACATAAATGACAAATTTTAGGAAGTGTTGCAAAGTATTACTTTGTTGTTTTAGTGATGTTCGGTGGCACCTTAAACACAACAGATTTATTTGGGCATAAGCTTTAGTGGGTAAAAAACTTGCATCTGGCTTGCATCTGAAGAAGTGGGGTTTTTACCCATGAAAGCGTATGCCCAAATAAATCTGTTAGTCTTTAAGGTGCCACTGGACTCCTCGTTGTTTTTGTGGATACAGACTAACACGATACTGATACTTTAGAGATGTTGACATCCATCCTTTGTGAGCCTGACTGATATTAACATGTCATTTTGCATGGGCCATCAAACAGCTTTCAGGTGGTAAAGACTTTCAGGCCTAGAATCAAAAGGTGCCTGGGTGTAGGCAGCCGAGTCCCAGTTTGGGGATTACTGAAATGCACAAAACTCCCGTTGAACCCTGAAGGCATAGGCACTGACTTTTAGTTTTCCCTAGGGGTGCTCCACCCCTGCTCCACCCCAAGGCCCCACCCCCACTCTTCCCCCAAGGCCCTGCCTTCACTTGGCCTCTTCCTGCCCCCGCTCCAACCCCTCCCTTAAGGCCTCCCCGCCATGCCCACCACTTGCTGCTGTCTGCTCTCCCCCAACCCCGTCCTCCAGCTGCCAAACAGTTGATCAGTGGCACCGCCTAATAGCTGATTGGTGGCACCCCCTAACAACTGTAGTTGATGAGTGCTGAGCACCCACTATTTTTTCCATGCATGCTTGAGCCCAGGAGTTCCCACGGAGTCAGCAGCTATGCCTGTAAGCACCTAATCTCACTTGGCACCTAAGTTTTTGGAGTAGAAGTTCCCACAGTGCCTATGTTTCTGCCTCTGGGCATTCATATTGCTTCCTCCCTCTAGGCACCTGGATGCCTATCTCCCACCTAGGTCCCAGAGCAATTCACAAACCATGGGAAGATAGGCATTCAGCCACCAAACTCATGGGTGGTGCTTGATCTGGTAGGCAGCCTCTGAGCACAACTACTGGATTGGGTCCCTCAGGCAAGTTCATACGAAACACCTTGGAGCTGCCAGGAGGAGGAACATCAGCTCCTTCAAAACTTAACCCAGTGATTAGGGTACTGTCGGGGATGTGGGAGACCCCAGTTCAAAATCACTCCCCTTCTGATGAACAGAAGGGATTTGAACAGAGGTCACCCCTTCTCAGGTGTCTGCGCTAACCACTAGCGTATACAGGAGGGGGACAGAATCCATAGTCTCCCACATGCCGGGTGAGTGCTGTAACCTCCAGGTTAAAGAGTCATTCTCATGCTTGTGCTCTTTCTCACTCACTCTCTCTAGCCCAAATGACCCTACCTAGTGGCACAGCTTCATCAGGAGAGGCTGAGGAAGCCCACCTATCAGAGTATCCCATAGACCAGTGGTTAGCTAACTTACGTGAAAGGGGGCAGAGCCCTGTTCAAATCCCTTTCCCAATCAGGTGTAGGGGAGGGGTTGAACTGGGGGCCTCCCACATCCCAGGTGAGTACCCTAACCCCTGGGCTAAAAATTATGAGGGAATGCTTCCACCCCAGCTTTCTTCAAAAAATAAACCCCTTAGGTGCCAAACTCCAAAGAGGGCTCCTGGCTGTGAGTCACTAGTAGGGATAGGCACCTCCCTGCAGCTTGGACAGACACCAAACTCCAAGAGACGACTTCTCATTGACATCTCCATCTGGGTAGTTTAGGTGGCTTCCTGCCTACCCTTCTGGCTTTGCGAACTGCATTGTGTTCCTGTGGTTTTCTCGGCACATTTGTGGATCTAAGCCTCAGTGCCTAGCAACTTGGGATGTCAGCTGGTGCTTTAGAAGCAAAAGGCTTGGTCATCCAATTTTAGTTCCCCTCTGATTTCTTTTCTTAAAGTAAGTGAATCAACATTGTTACAAACTAAGCTGAAAAACAAAGTAAAACATACCTATGGCTACAAATAGCTTTTAGAAAATATTTTGCAGAACTCTAAGAGCAATCATTCACAAAGAAAATTATCTCCACAGTGTGTATTTTGGTTAGGCATATTGATAACCTAGACTATATGTTCTACTTTGGGAAAAAGGCTCACATCAGGGTGAAATAGGGAAAAATAAAAAATCCAACCAACACATTCTAACAAAATAACTTAGCAGCTACCATTTAGTGTGTTATTTATGTACAAAATGATATAATAGTATAAGTTTTAAATGTCCAATGTTAACCAACAAAAATGGAAATTTCAGAGTCCAGCCTGAAGCTTCATCTTTCATCTGTTCCAGTGATTCCATGTATCAAATGGGTATGTGAGAAATTATGTATGAAATTCATAACATAGGGCAAATTGAGTGGATTAATTTTGAACTCAAAACAGGATTATCTGATCTTGATATGAAATTACCCACAGTTCATGAACAGAGGATTATAAGGAATAGCCAGCATGGATTTGCCAAGAATAAATCATGCCAAAACAGCCTAATGTCCTTCTTTCATAGGGTTATTGGCCTATTGGATGAGTAGATATGATTTATCTTGATTTTAGTAAGGCTTTTGACACAGTCCCACATGGTATTCTCATAAGCAAACTAGGGAAATGTGGTCTAGATAAAATTACTATAAAGAGGGTGTGATATACCAGGGTACAATCCATACTAGTGAGTAGCTCTGTCACCCCTCCCCTTTAATCTGTGGTGTGCCCCTTTCAATCCTTGTTGCTGTATCCTCCAGCCTGGACTGCTCATGAACAGCCTCCAGCATGCAAGTCACTCCCAGTTGTGTCTGTGTGTAGTGCAGCCGGACAGCCAGCCACACCTTGGCTCTCACCAGCCTAGGTTATACTGGAGGGTGACCCCAACACACTGATGGTCTTAGATTTTCCCCCAAAAATGTATGTCCTGCACTGCCCAGCCCTCTCCTGGATAACATTTTTATAAGAAGTCAGATATTTTTTAATAGAAATAATATGCACATAACTTGGCATCTCAAATGGAGTTTCCCAGATACTTCCACTTCAAAACACTGGATTAAATAAGACAATAAAACAAGTTTATTAAGCACAAAGAGATAGGTTTTAAGTAAGTACAAGTAATGAGGCATGAGAGTCAGGAATGGTTACAAGAAAAAGAAAAGATAAAATACAACTGGTGTCTAACTTAACAAACTAAGTTAAACCCAAAGCAAAGTTTTCTCACCACGTGCTTTCAGCGATCTTACAGACCAAACTTTTAGGTTAGGACCCCTATTCCAGTTCAATGGCTGCTTCCTTTGTCCCTTTTTGGTGCAGTGAATCATCAGGGAGGGACAGGGAGGGAAGAAGGGTGCCTTGGGGTGTTTGTCCCTCCTTTTTATAGTTCAATGCCCCTCTTGGAAAATATTTCCAGCTGAGATTTAAGGTACAACAAGGATATAGGGAATCCTGCTGCTTTTCCCTAATCTTTTGGAACTTCTTTTGTTTGCCTTCCTGCTGGATGCTCTGTTACTGCTTAAATGCAAATTAAGCAGAGCACACATTCCTTTGTTTAGTCTAGAGAAAAGAAGACTGAGGGAGGACCTGATAAATATGTTAATGTCTGTTATAAAGAGGACTGTGATCATTTTCCATATCCACTGACGGTAGGACAAGAAGTGATGAGCTTAATTATAACAACGAAAATTTAGGTTAGATATTAGGAAAAACTTTCTAACAGTAAAGGTAGTTAAGCTCTGGAATGGGCTTCCAAGAGAAGTTGTGGAGTCTTTCTCACTGGAGGTTTTTAAAGAACAGGTTGGACAAACACCTGTATCGGATGGTCTAAGTTTACTTCATCCTGCTCTGGACTTGACTTCTCAAGGTCATTTCAGTACTACATTCAGTACTACATTTCTAGGATTAACATACAGGTTCCTGGCTGGGCTCTACTTCCACTATAATTTATAGTCAGTTTTAAAAAAAATCTGAAAATTGTGGCATTTTATATAACATGATAAAACACAATTTTCCCTTTCTATGGTGTTTTATAGTGCCTTTATTATTGAATATCTCAGGTACTGTGAAATTAATGTGAAAGTAAAATGACCACTGAAAGAGACAGAATAAAAGATTTTATTCCTTAGAGGTTATTTAAAAATACATACTTACTTATCATTTTGGTTATATTATATAAACAAGCAAGCACAATGGGCTTGATTCTCCTTTCATATAGTGTAAGCAATCCAGTGATGTGGAGTCAGATGACCCAGCCCCTTTTTCATGTTAGGAGCCAGGATCTCAAGCAACTGAGGGCAGCATTAGACCAGTAGATTCAAGATTTTCTAAAATAGGAACACCAAAGGTACCTCCTAAATGCTTTAGGCACTTAAACAAATGGCCTGGCATTCAGAGATGCTTAGTACCATGATGCTCACAAGAACAGCCATACTCCATCAGGCCTTGGCCCAGTATCCTGTCTTCCAGCAGGGGCCAATGCCAGGTGCTTCAGAGGGAATAAACATAACAGGTAATCATCAAGTGATCCATCCCCGTCACTCATTCCCAGCTTCTGGCAAACAGAGGCTAGGGACACCATGACCATCCTGGCTAGAAGCCATTTCTGAACCTATCTTCCATGAGCTTATCTAGTTCTTTTTTGAACCCTGTTATAGTTTTGGCCTTCACAACATTCTCTGGCAAAGAGTTCCACAGGTGTGGTGTTTACATGTTGCTTGTAATTATTAGAATTGGGAGCACTGGCTGTTGGGAGTCTGAAAGGACAGGAAACAGGAAGGAGGGGGGAGGAGTTGAAAAGGCTGTGGAAGAGCTACTGAGGGTGCAACAGCAGCTTGGAAAAGACTTTAAAAAATAAAGTCCTGTTGAAGTTTGTTAGTACCTTGCCTGGCTACTACAACAACAGGTTGACTGTATGTTGTTTGTTTTAAACCTGAAGCCTATTAATTGCATTGAGTGACCCCTATTTCTTGTGTTTTGTGAAGGAGTAAATTCCATTTCCTTACTCACTTTCTCAATACCAGTCAAGATTTTATACACCTCTATCACATCCCCCCTTAGTCATCTCTTTTCCAAGATGAAAAATCCCAGTCTGTTTAGTCTTTCCTCATACAGAAGCTGTTACATACACCTAATAATTTTTGTTTCCTTTCTCTGTGCCTTTTCCAATTCCAATGTATCTTTTTTGAGATGGGGTAATCAGATCTGCAGGCAGTATTCAAGTTGTGATCATACCATGCATTTATATAGAGGCAATATGACATTTTCTTTTTTATTATCCTGTTTTTTCATTATTCTATTTTATTATCCCTTTTGCTGATGGTTCCTAATATTCTGTTAGCTTTCTTGACTGCGGCTACACATTGAGCACGGGATTTTCAGAGAAGTATCTGCAATGACTCCAAGAACTCTGTAGAATTCTAACATATTAATTAGAGCAGCCAATAAATTTTTAAACATTAAATTGAGATTGCTACAGTGTACACATAAAAAAACATTTCTGTTCAAAAACCTTCTTCTTTAAAATTATGGAAATGAATTGAGAGAATGTAGATACATGCTCAGTTCATACATTGAATTACATGAGCTCATGTAAAATATCACATCTATCACACTGCATAGTCCAGAACCTGTCTTACCTTTCCCCTATATCTTCTCACTCTTTCAACCTATAGATCAAGAAACCTTTTATCCTCACATACTCTACTACATATACATTTCCAATATTGACTGAAAATTCTCTCAAAACACAACCTATCCACCAAAAATAGTGCAAAGACCAACCACAGGCTGCCTTCTACTATACCCACCCATTACTATCATGAAAAACCAAAGTATTGCCTTTTGCTCTATAGTTCAGAGATATTACCCTCCCCATCCCAACTACCCAGAGACTACAATATAGTCACATCTTACACTCCATATATAACCACTTTCTCCTCCCATACTCATTCACTATTCTGTAATGAAACAGAAAAGGCATCCTACTCCATCCACTCTCTCCATATTAGCTGGAAATCCAGTAATACCCTTTCTAGCCACCTTCCAGGTGCAAGTGAGAAAGCCCTACCCACAAGTTACAGGCCAGAAACACATATATACACACATGCACACCCCATCCAATCCACTCTAGACGTATAATATATGACCACTGACTTCATGGTGCTTCATTTATCAGTTTAGGCTATTATATTTAATGCTGGTCAAACAAAAAATTATTCACTGGGAGGAGAAAGGCCCACACAGAGTGAGAGAAATGTTGACAGAGGGAAAGCAGGGGAGTTTGGGCTGGGTGGATATTGTAGTGAGTATCTTTCCTTTCATTTGAACCTTTTAAGGTTAAATTGTATCTTTTAGACCTAATTTGTTGAGTTCACTTTAGTATTTAATCTATGATCTTTAAAATAGAAATTTTAAAAACGTATTAACTAATTGGTAGGTGTGTAACTGCTGTCAGTGCAGTGAGTAAAACTGAACTTCAGAACTAGTCTCACTTTTAGAGTAAATAAATTATATGAACTAGTATATTTAGACTTGTCCACAGTAGAAAAAAATGTTTTTCTGATAGCTCATTGAAGCCCCTAGAATGTTTATGAGATACTTTATGAAGTCACTGGTATAATAAAGCTCCTTTCCACTATTCCAGTGCGGCAAAGCAGCCTTATACTTGGCTTATGGCTTCTTTCCATTACTGGAATGGCATACAGCAGTAAGAGGGTTCTTAATGTCCAAACAAAATCCCTCTCTTCTGTTATAGTTACAATATACTAGGCTTTCAGCAAGCCCAGGTTGGAGTGACCTGTATAATTCACTTGTGAGTAATGCAGCCATCCCATACTCATGCTGATAACATTTTATGCCCTGCCACAGCAGCATGTATTTTTCTCTCTCTCTCTTTCTCTATCTCTCTCACACACACGTACATACCACATTTTAAAAATTTGTCAGAATATATATTTTGAACACTTCATAGACTATATCTATCTTATATTAACTCTACTACATTTCCATGTATACTTTCTTAAAACTACAACAAAAATCTTACATTTCTGAAAAATAAAAGATTCTAAATACCAAATCTCCATCAAAATAACTCCCAGTGTCAAATTCCAAAAAGAAACCTTTGCATTTTACATCTGCAATTTTGCACACGCAACCATTTACACCCACAAATTAGATAGTTACTACTGGATGTTGAAATTATACCATTTATTTTTACAAACAATTGTTCACACAAATATATGGATGCAAAATTTGTGTCCAGGTTATGGCCTTTCTGAAACTTTGTCTCTGAGACTATTATCTGAAATTAGTGAAAAAGGAGGTAGTAGCCTCTATAGAAATGACAGTTAATTGGTCACTGGAATAACACAGCATAACAACATAATAATCAGTGCTAGTTTCTGTTAGGATTATTTAAATATGTTTGGATTTCGTTAATAATGATCCAAGTCCTGTAGACCTTTTTCAGGCCAAAAAGGACAATTGACTTTAGTAAGAAGTTTTGCCTGAGGAAGAAATGCAGTGTTTGATACTTTATTAATGTTTTGTTAGGATTATGTATATTATGCAGTTTTGATATAAATTGGGTTATATTTATATAGTTGTATCTTTTTTGCTGTTGTAGTTAGCTGTGCTTTGGTAGCATGCTCAGTAACTAGATTAAACAAGTACCAATGTTATATTTAAAATGTTAAGTAGTAGCAAAAGTATTGTAGACAAATCACTTAATAAACTTCATTCTTTGAGACTAAATTCCCTTTTGAGTTAGATACGGACATTTATGCATAGGAAAGAAGGCTAGCTTTCTCGTATATACCTCCATAACTTAAACAAATTAGAACTGATTTTATAGAAGAAAGACATGGTAAATATTTCCCTGCAAAGCTGAGGCGTTATAAGAGTAGTTTCAGGGCGAAATCAATTTTTGCAGTCAAATTATACACCCTTGAAAAACCAGGATTTATAATGGAAATACTGACATAACATTCATTATAGTGGCACTACTTGGTGCTGCTCTAATATTAACGCTGGGATTGTTGTCGTAAAATAATGCTGTTTTTCTTGCTTTCAGTTGGAAGTCTTCAGCTGTAGCAATACAGTCATTAGAAGCTTCAACAGTTTTAAAAAGAACTTTGATTACTATTTCATTAACCAAAAGACCAATTGGCCTTTCATTAGTTTTAATTGGGACAATTTGCTTTAGACTCTCTAAAACCTTGTTGTGTGTGACTTGGCAGTTCAGACATACTCTAGAATTTAATATCAATTCTTTTATATTAGGTCACTTTAATTTACTATGCAGTGGTGAAGTTTCAAATGTGGAAGGAGGAAGGAACGCCTCAAATGTACACAAATATACTGATGAACATGCAATTGTTCACATCTAATTAGAGACTGATATTGAAAAAAATAATGAAGCATTTATATAAGTGCCCCTGGAAAATGATCCTGGTGTGACATGTGCAATTGTATGAGTAACTTCCTTAGCATATGTTGCTGTGCACAAAACTGTTCATTGGAACTTATGTCCAGAAATTAGATGCCTAACTACGTATTTGGTACTGTATAGGGCATACTCTCTTGCTGCTCTGGTACCTCTAAGTGGCCCATCTGGGGATTAGCTCACCACATGGTCTGACATCCTTTTCTGCAGTTACCCAGCCCAGCACCCCACTCACTCGTTTTATGGCCTCTCTCATCTTTCCAGAGTTGCAATGCTTTTCTCTGGATTGAAAGTCTCCTTGCAAACAATCCCTGGGAGTTCCCAAATTGCTTACAATGCTACTCCCTACAATGCTACTCCCACAGTCACTTGTAGGGGAACCCACACCTACCCTCTGCACCAGGTTCCAATCCAGGGACCCTTGACCCAGCAGTTGAGGTCTTTACCCTCCCAGGCCTTACTACTCCTTCCCTTGACTACCTCCTACACTGCCTGCTACAGGCTTCTACTCTCCCTCTTGCATCAGGGAGCGTTACTGCAGGCTTCCTCCCTGCAGGCCGTCCTTCTGTATTGCCAACTCCCTAGCTTTATAGAAGACCCACCTGTTTCTGCCCAGGTGAGCTTAATCCCCAATTAAGCCTTATTGCTTCCTTGCTCCCCTCCAGCTGCCACCTATGGCTAATTGGTCTCACTTGCCTATGCAGTAACTCCTCACTTAACATCGTCCTGGTTAACGTTGTTTTGTTGTTACGTCACTGATCTATTAGGGAACATGCTTATTTAAAATTGCACAATGCTCCCTTATAACATTGTTTGGGAGCTGCCTGCTTTGTCCACTGCTTGCAGGAAGAGCAGCCTGTTGGAGCCAGCTGGTAGCGGCTTGGAACCAGGGTGGACCAGCAGCCCCCCTATCAGGTCCCCACTCCCCTAAGTTCCCTGTGTGGCAGCCGCCCAGCAGGCTACCAATTGCCAGGCAGTTCAGGTGTCCCTCCCCACACTGCCATGTGCTGCTCCTGCCCTCTGCCTTGGAGCTGCTCCCGGAAGCCTCCTGCTTGCTGTGCAGGGGGGAAGAGGTGCTGATGTTAGGGTGTGCTGCTCCCCCCACTCCTATACCCCATCTCCACAGAGCGGGGGGACACTACAGGGCTCAGGGAGCTTGCTGGCCGCAGCTGCTGTCTCAACTTGCTGATCTACTTAAAATTCAGTGTACTTAGAGTGGGGGTCAGCATATTTAAAGGGACAATGCATGTTTCTCTTTCTACAAACACACACACGGTGTGTGTCTCTGTATCTCTCTCTCTCTCATACACACACATACACACACGGTGTGTGTCTCTGTCTCACACAGATATGCATCCCCCAGCACTTTGGAAAGTGGAGGGAGTGGTGCGCTCCAGTGGGATAGCGTGGGTTCATCATCACATTCATTTTCCACAGCGAACGTTCGCAGCCACTGCCATGAGTCTATTGTGTCTCCTCCCTCTGTCTGTGCTGACTTGTGGAGTGTGAGGCTACATTAATAACAACATGTTAACCCTTGGGGGCTCAGCCAAGTTCTAGTTCATCATCTAGCAGTAAGGCATCCCCTGGGAAATATCCCACCCTCTGACTCCACCATCTCAACCAAGCTTCACAATCATCATTGCTGTGCACAGTATTAACTTGTTTAAAACTTATACTGTGTGTGTATATATATATATATATATGTATTTCCCTGGAACCTAACCCCCCATATTTACATTAATTCTTATGGGGAAATTGGATTCATTTAGCATCATTTTGCTTAGCGTAGCATTTTTCAGGAACTTAACTACAATGTTAAGCAAGGAGTTACTGTATTAACCCCTCCTGGGCTAGAGTAGGGGTGAACACCCCATCACAGTTACTTTGTATTTACAGTGTGAGCTGTTCTCAAGTAAAGAATAGACTATGCTACTGCTACCAAGCAAAAACTGTAGCTCTCCAGTGAGACCCTAATTTCTCTGTGTTAATGATCAGAAAACTCACCTTGAACATATATAGTATTGAGACACGGATCATATAAAGACAGAGGGCCAGAGTCTGTGGGGTTCTAAATGCTTAAATTTGAATAGATGCTCATCTCTTTGCAGGATCAGATCTGAAAAAAAAATAATGGTTTTAATAAAAGAGGATGGGACACAGACAAAGCAAAGAGAGAACATATCTAACTCATAGTTTTTGACTGATCTAATAGCAAGACATTTAGAACTATGAAAATGACCACTAACACTTTATGTTGCAAAAAGCAAAACATTTATCTTATCAGCTTTGGTCAAGAAGCAGTTTCTTTTCCCGTTTGTGTGAGTGTAACTTTGTGTCAGACTCTTTCCGCCACCTCACGTAACTCTAAGAATAAGCAACTGTCAGTTTAATGTGGATGAAGAACAAATGATAATGTTTGGTTGCTGTTGTAATTTCCAAAGCCACATTGCTAACTATTTTAATTTTGTTTAACAATTTCCCCCCTCTGAAAGGACATAAAAGCTAATTTATCGATCAGTCTTGTCCTTTTATGTAAAGTGGGTTTTGATTTTATCTAAAAGCCAGCTGTGCCCTTGCACATGTGGCATTAAAGTCATTTTTTTTTTAAAAAAAGGAACCAAGTGAATCATTTTTAATTTCTTTATTGGCAAATGCTTTCTACAGAAAATTCACTTCATCAGAACATAGAACCTCATGTATTACCTCGTGATGTAGTGATGGGAAAAATCTCAAATATCTTGCAGTAATCTCTCAAATCTCAGTTTGGAAAAAAACACCAAGTCTGAGGCAAAATGTTCCAACTTGGGAGCCTAAAGTTAGACACTGATAACTGACCTGATTTTCAGAGGGACTGTGCATATGCAGTTCTCATCAAGCTAGTTATTTAGTTACCCTATTTGTTCTAAGAAAAGAAACAGGAAAAAAAGTTATCCAGTATCCCTCTTGCATTGATATACATTGTTGAACTGCATCCTATTAAAAATAACCTAACTTCAAAGGACAATATTTGTTGGCTATTTCCTTGGTTTCCTTTCACATGAAGGGAAAAAATATATTTTTCCTTTCACTGAAAATTTCACAACAGATTAATCTGTCTTTTTACTACCTTTTATCATAAGGATTTATTCAATCATTCTTAGGGAGCATTGAATCTACAAGTGCTGTTATTTTACTACAAATCATCTCAGCTTTATAGCAGCAACAAGAGTGATGTTTAAATGTGTTTACCTTTCTTCATCTTGAGGCTTCTTGACACTAACATTAATGCCTCTCTAGTCATTGACAGATTTCTCTCAAAGTGGATGTGCCAGGTTCAAAAATGGATAGCTCAGATTCAGCAGCTGCCATAATGGGCTTAGTTCACCATGTATTTGCTGTCTGAAAGTTCTATTAGACACCTTTCACCTGGTAATACATGCTACATATTTGATTGAACATTCATAAGATTTAGTAGGAAACAAAGTTTGTGCTGGCTTCCATCCAATATATGGAGAATCATATTGGGTAGGATGGCTCCAATTCACAAAACAGTTTATTTGCTTGGTTTAAGAGGCTATTATTTCAAATCAGTAGCGTAGGATGAATTTAAGCAGGTGATATATCAGTTTTATTCAAACTAATAAAATTGATTAGGCTATATATTGTAGTATCAGAGGCAAGATGTTAGTTGATGCTGAAAAGGCATTATACACTTGATACGCCTCTGTTTTCATAAACCTTTTTCATGCTGGAAAATAAAATTACCCTTTAAGATAAGATTTTTCAACAAATGATCAGACCAAAGGTAAATTATCCCAGAATTTTTTTAAAAATCACTTTGGCTTTTATTGAGCAAGAAAAAGTTACCCTACCCACTAGTTATATTTGTTCAAATGCTCTTTAATACTTGAATACATCTGTCCCTGCCCCCTCAAAACCCATATTTAAAAAAACCTTTGAACTTGCTGTGGATTTTGCAAAGATATCGCTTAAATGATGGGTGCAGTGGTATTTTCCCCACTATCTGCTCTTCTTATATGTACATATAGAACTCCCATTAGTACAACTGCATAGACATGTAGCAAGCTGAGACTACTACTTATTATGCATCATATGTTTGATTTGCTGTTATCTCCTCCTCCTCCCTCTTCCTGCTTTTATCTGTTTCCTTAACTTGCTGAAACTTGTCATAGTATTAGATTGTGAGCTCTCTGGGGCAGGGATTGTTAGACATAGTGTCAAAACTGTGATTACAGAGACATCATTTTTACTGAACACAGCTGCAAAACATCCCTATCAAGAGTCACAATGAAATCTAAGGAGTTGCAACCTTCTATAACTTACCCTTATGACACATCTGGAAGATCTATATGGGTTATCCTAATTCTGGCACTATGACTAGCTCAGGGGATTGCAGTTATCACTCATATGTTTGATACTCAAACAATCCTCTAGGAACATAACCAGCAGCCAGATGATTTCCTTGTGCCAATCTTGGCAACAGCTGTCACTATAGCAATATAACAAAGGAGGATATTGAACAGTGACTGCTAAAGTTAGACATTTTAAAATCAGGAGGTCTAGATAACTGGCATCCAAGAGTTTTTAAAAGCTGGCCAAGGAGCTCTCTGAACCATTAATGTTGATTTTCAATAAATCTTGGAACTGTGGGAAAGTTCCAGAGGACTGGAAGAAAATTAATGTTGTGCAAATATTTAAAAAGGGTAATTAGGGTGAGCCTGACATCAGTCCCATGCAAAATAATGGAACAACTGATCTAGGAATTAGATTAATAAAAAATTAAAGGAGGGAAATATAATTAATGCCAATCAACATGGGTATATGGATCTTGTCAAACTAACTTGATTTTTTCATGAGATCGGGGTGCTGGAATAATTTTATAGTGGGGGGGTTTTGATGATGGAAACCATGGATTTGGTGTCTGTTACTACTACTTCAAGCCACGGGGTGTGGCAGCACCTCCAGCAACCCTAGTTCCAGCATCACTATATGAGATTACAACTTTCTACGATAGAGAAAATAGCATTGATGTAAAATACTTAGACTTCTGTAAAGTCCACGTATGGTACTGCACAATATTTTGATTAAGAAACCAGAAAAAAATCTGTAATGGTACAAAATCTAACTAATTAACAGGTCTCAAAAAGTACTTGTAAATGAGGAATCATCACTGAGCTGGTGTGTTTCCAGTGGAGTCCTGAAGGGATCTATTCTTGGCACTACTGTCAGGAATTGGGGCTTGCAACAGAGCTAGTCTCCAGGCAGCCTCATCGGTGCAAATGGCCTGCAGCAGGCTGCCTGATTGGCTGCAGAGGCCAGCAGGCTGGCTCTTAAGCCAGCAGCAGCAGGCTTTTCAGGGTTCATCCTCATCACTATGCCTGTGTCAAGGTTCCTTCCCCACTCTGAACTCTAGGGTACAGATGTGGGGACCTGCATGAAAGACCCCCTAAGCTTATTCTTACCAGCTTAGGTTAAAAACTTCCACAAGGTACAAACTTTGCCTTGTCCTTGAACCCTATGCTGCCACCACCAAGCGTATTAAACAAAGAACAGGGAAAGAGCCCACTTGGAGATGTCTTCCCCCCAAAATATCCCCCCAAGCCCTACACCCCCTTTCCTGGGGAAGGCTTGATAAAAATCCTCACCAATTTGTACAGGTGAACACAGACCCAAACCCTTGGATCTTAAGAACAATGAAAAATCAATCAGGTTCTTAAAAGAAGAATTTTAATTAAAGAAAAAGTAAAAGAATCACCTCTGTAAAATCAGGATGGTAAATACCTTACAGGGTAATCAGATTCAAAACATAGAGAATCCCTCTAGGCTAAACCTTAAGTTACAAAAAGACACAAAAACAGGAATACACATTCCATCCAGCACAGCTTATTTTACCAGCCATTAAACAAAAGGAAATGTAACGCATTTCTAGCAAGATTACTTACTAACTTTTTACAGGAGTTCTGAGCTGCACTCCTGATCTGTTTCCGGCAAAAGCATCACACAGACAGACAGACCCTTTGTACCCCTACCCCCCCCCCCCAGCTTTGAAAGTATCTTGTCTCCTCATTGGTAATTTTGGTCAGGTGCCAGCAAGGTTATCTTAGCTTCTTAACCCTTTACAGTTGAAAGGGTTTTGCCTCTGGCCAGGAGGGATTTAAAGGTGGTTACCCTTCCCTTTATATTTATGACAGCCTGCTTCTGTGTTACTTTGTTCCTGCTGCTTCTGCCTTGCACCCAGCCTTGCCTCTGTTCTGCTCATGCCTTGAACCCCTCCCAGTCTGATACCCTGTTCTCTCTGGTTGCTGTCCTCCAGTTCCTTTGACCTGTGGTTCTAGCTCCTGGCTATGGACTCCAGGTTGACCCTTGGCTCTGGTACCCAGTTTCAGTACTCCAGTTTTCCCCTTGACTTTGACTCCTGATGACTGAGTACAGCTCTGACCCCAGCCACTAGGCCTGCTGCCCACTCTGGTCACCAGGCTAGACCACCTTCATCACAGTGGACTGATACCTACACTATTTAACATTTTTACCAATAACATGGAAGAAAACAAAATAATTACTGATAAAGTTTGCAGATAACACAAAGATTTGGGGAATAATAAATAATGAAGATGGGACAGGTCACTGACACAGAATGATCTGTATCATTTTGTACAGTGGGTGCAAACAGGCAATGTGTGTTGTAACACAGCCAAATGGATAGTTATACATCTAAGAAGAAAGGGCCATACATTCAGGATGGGGGAGGATGTCCTGAGAAGCAGTGACTCTGAAAATGATTTGCGTTTTATGGTAGATAATTAACTGAACATGGGCTCCCAGTACAATTATATGGCTGAAAGGACTAATATGATCCTTGATTGTATAAAACAGGGGAATATTGGGAAGGAGTAGAGAGATTATATTACCTCTTTATTTGGCACTGATGCAACCCTACTGGAATATTATATCCAGTTCTGGTGTTCACAATTGAAGAAGGATTTTGATAAATTGGAGAAAGGTGAGAGAAGAACTATGAGAATAATTAAAGAATAGGAAAACATTCCTTATAGTGAAAGATGATAGGAGATCAACCTATTTAGTAGGGCTTTCAAGCAATTAAAAATTAATCATGATTAATCGCACAACTAACAAAAATTAATCATGATTAATCACTGCTGCTAAACAATAATAAAATAACATTTATTTAAATATTTTGGGTGCTTTCTACATTTTCATTTCTACATTGATTTCAATTACAACATAGAATACAAAATGTACAGTGCTCACTTTATTTTATTATTTTTCATTACAAATATTTGCACTGTAATAAGAAATAATATTGTTCAATTCACCTAATATAAATACTGTAGTGCAATATCTTTATCATGAAAGCTGAACTTACAAATGTAGAATTATGTACAAAAATAATTTCATTCAAAAATAAAACAAGCCTATGTGTCCACTCAGTCCTACTTCTTGTTCAGCCAGTCGCTCAGACAAACAAGTTGGTTTACATTTGCCCTTCATTTGCCACTTCTTGTTTACAATGTCACCTGAAAGTGAGAACAGGTGTTAGGGAAAAAGGGTTTCCTTCCCGTCTAGGGTTGGGAGGGTAGCCTTCCCTGGACTTCTGTATTAGCCAAACAAACACAGAGTCAGGACTCTTAGGTAAAACGAGGCACTTTAATGCTAGCATGTATGACAGCTGAAGAGCTCACCAATTACTACACAGAGGAATATGGCGAAGCCCAGAACAAAGAACAAGGTAGAGCTTTTATAGCTTGGTTCAACATACTTTGTGATATCTCTTCCAGTTCAAACTGGTCAACCCCTGTTGGTCTGAGTCCTGAGGTATGAACATAGAGGCCCATCTGTATAAGGAATTCCTTCCCCAAACGGGGAGTACAGGTTACACATAGTTCAAATTCTTTCTACCCATAAACATAGGGAAAGGACAGATAAGCATAGAAAAAAGACAGAAGCCTAGCTGTACATGATTATAGGGTTGTTTTCTGGTTCTTTTCTTTATCACAGGCATTCGCATGGCATTGTTGTACGTGGCATTGCAAGATATTTATGTGCCAGATGCACTCAGGATTCATATGACCCTTCATGCTTCAACCACCATTCCAGAGGACATGCATCCATGCTGATGATGGGTTCTGCTCGATAACAATCCAAAGCAGTGAGGACCGATGCATGTTCATTTTCATCATCTAAATCAGATGTCACCAGCAGAACGCTGATTTTCTCTTTTGGTGGTCCAGGTTTCATAGTTTCTGCACCGGAGTGTTGCTCTTTTAAGACTTCTGAAAGCATGTTCCACACCACATGCCTCTCAGAGTTTGGAAGGCACTTCAGATTCTTAAACCTTGGGTCGAGTGCTGTAGCTATCTTCAGAAATCTCACATTGGTACCTTCTTTGTGTTTGGTCAAATCTGCAGTGGAAGTGTTCTCAAAATGAACAACATGCTGGGTCATCACCTGAGACTGCTATAATTTGAAATATATGGCAGAATGCAGGTAAAACAGAGCAGAAGACATTCAATTCTCCCCCCAAGAAGTTCAGTCACAAATTTAATTAGCATATTATTTTTAATGAGTATCATTAACATGGAAGCATGTCCTCTGGAATGATGGCAGAAGCATGAAGGGGCATACACATATTTAGCATATCTGGCACGTAAATACCTTGCAAGGCCTGCTACAAAAGTGCCATGTGAACACCTCTTCTGACTTTCAGGTGACATTGTAACTAAGAAGTGGCAGCCTTATCTCCCATGAATGTAAACAAATTTGTTTGTCTTAGAGATTGGCTGAACAAGAAGTAGGACTGGGTGGACTTGTAGGCTCTAAAGTTTTACATTGTTTTGTTTTTGGGTGAAGTTATATAACAAAAAAATCTACATTTGTAAGTTGCACTTTCACGATAAAGAGATTGCACTACAGTACTTGTATGAAGTGAATTGAAAAATACTATTTCTTTTGTTTACCTTTTTTACTGTGAATTTTTGTAATAAAAATAATAATATTAAGTGAGCACTGTACACTTTGTATTCTGTATTGTTATTGAAATCATAGAATCATAGAATATCAGGGTTGGAAGGGACCCCAGAAGGTCATCTAGTCCAACCCCCTGCTCAAAGCAGGACCAATTCCCAGTTAAATCATCCCAGCCAGGGCTTTGTCAAGCCTGACCTTAAAAACCTCTAAGGAAGGAGATTCTATTCTATTCTATTCTATTCTATTCTATTCAAATCAATATATTTGAAAATGTAGACAAAACATCCAAAAAATTTAATACATTTCAATTGGTATTCTATTGTTTAGCCTTGCAATTAAAACTGCAATTAATCGCGATTAATTTTTTAATTGCAATTCATTTTTTTTAGTTAATCGCTTGAGTTAACTGTGATTAATTGACAGCCCTACTCTTTAGCTTGTAAAAAAAAGCAGATAAGGAATGAGTCTATAAATACCTACATGGGGAACAGAAACTTGATAATAGAGGACTCTTTAACCTAGCAGATACATGCATAACAAGATCCAATAGCTAAAAGTTGAAGCTAGACAAATTCAGATGAGAAACAAGGTGACAATTTTTAAAGTGACATTAATTTACCATTGGAACAACTTATCAAAGGCTGTGGTGGATTCTCCATCACTGGACATTTTAAGATCAAGATAGCAAGTCTTTCTAAAAGATATGCTCTAATTCAAATAAGAACTAAGGGAAGTTTTGTAACCTATGTTATACAGCAGGTCAGACTAGATCATCACAACGGTCCCTGTAGAAGGTGGAATGTTGTTATTGCTGCCAGGTTATGGCTGCTTAGTGTTTCTGTGCTTGGAGCTCCAATGTTATCAGTACTAGCAGATAGTACAGCCTGCTAATTTAGCAGACCTTGGTGTTCCTCATAAAAAAAGACCACAGGCATGGTTTGGTGACAAAAACACTCATCCGGGTTTACTGCCGTCAAGGCACAGTCCTCACATCTCATTGGAGCTACAGGTACACTGACACGTGAGTGCCCAGTGGCAAGGAGGGGCTCATTCAGCAGTGGGGATTTCTGCTCTCCCTTCGGCCGCACAAACGGTTATGATGAGGTACCCCTACATCTATAGACTGAGACAAACAACTGGTATAAACAACTTGCATACCAACTTGTGTGTTTCATGATGTTTGTATGTTACCTACCCTTGTTCCTGATATCTCAGACAAAATATCCCTATTCGTTGATCTGTCAAACCATTTTATCTTGTACTAGATTGGGGTATATCTGTACTAGCCTTCTGGAATGTATTTACATAAATATATTGTGCCTAATACACTTAGCAATAACTTTCCCAAGTTCATGTACTGGACAGTGAACTTGTAAGCATCTCCTTTAATATATGGCCTGGCTTTGGTTCACAGTGTCTGGTTCAGGCCTCAGGTCTTGCACCAGGCCCAGAACTCCAGGCTCTCTCTACTGCATTCCCTTCTGGATTTATAATTTATGAGTAACTTTACTCATGTTCATAATGTTTGCTGAGGAATATTTTTCCAAATAGTTATAATTGCTCTATAAATGCAGCTAGCAAAGTGCATTTCCACAATGGTTATTAGATAACAATATTGCCCCAATGTGGGTGAGACCCAGTCCCATTGTGCATGGGAATCACAGACGGGATTGGGACCTCGGGAGGTCATCTAGTCCAGTCCCCTGGACTCATGGCAGGACTAAGTATTATCTAGACCATCCCTGAAAGGTGTTTGTGTAACCTGCTCTTAAAAATCTCCAATGATGGAGATTCCACAACCTCCCTAGGCAATTTATTCCTGTGCTTAACTACCCTGACAGTTAGGAAGTTTTTCTCCATGTCCAACCAAAACCGCCCTTGCTGCAATTAAAGCCCATTGATTCTTGTCCTATCCTCAGAGGTTAAGGAGAACATTTTTTTTCTCCCTCCTGCTTGTAACAACCTTTTATGTACTTGAAAACTGTTATCATGTCCCCACTCAGTCTTCTCCTGACGAAGTAAAACCTATTTTTTTCAATCTTCCCTCATAGGTCTTTTTTTTAAATATTTTTTGTTGCTCTTCTCTGGACTTTCTCCAATTTGTCTACATCTTTCCTGAAATGTGGCACCCAGAACTGGACACAATACTCTAGCTGAGGCCTAATCAGTGTGGAGTAGAGTGGAAGACTTACTTCTCATGTCTTGCTTACAACACTTCTGCTAATACATCCCAGAATGTTTGGGGTTTTTTTTGCATTGACTCATATTTAGCTTGTGATCCACTATGACCCCCAGATCACCTTCTGCAGTACTCATTCTTAGGTAGTCATTTCCCATTTTGTATGTGTGCAACTGATTGTTCCTTCCTATGTGGAATACTTTGCATCTGTCCTTATGGAATTTAATCTTCTTTCCTTCAGACCATTTCGCCAGTTTGTCCAGATCATTTTGAATTTTAATCCTATCCTCCAAAGCACTTGCAACCCATCCCAGCTTTGTGTTGTCCACAAACTTTATAAGTGTATTCTCTATGCCAGCGTTTTCCAAACTGTGTTCCGCGGAACACTGATGTTCCGCACGATGTGAATAGGTGTTCCATGAAATAATCTAGAATTTAATTTTGACTCTTGCACTTGATTTTTGTACTACTTTATACATGCTTTCCAGTTAGAAATTGTTAGTTCAAGTTATTTTAAATTTGTATTTTGCTTTGTTTTATAAAATAAATTATATTTGAGCATAAATAACACAATTTTTATTTGAAAACCAAACAACTACAAAATAATATTGGAAGTGTTCCGTATTAGGCTAAAAAGTGTTCCATGGCCAAAAAAATTTGGGAAATGCTGCTCTATGTCATTATTTAAATCATTGATGAAGATATTGAACAGAACCAGACCCAGAAATGATCCCTGCTGGACCCCACTTGATATGCCCTTCCAGCTTGATTGTGAACCACTGACAACTACTCTCTGAAAATAAGAAAAGGAGTACTTGTGGCCCCTTAGAGACTAACAAATTTATTTGAGCATAAGCTTTTGTGAGCTCAAATAAATTTGTTAGTCTCTAAGGGGCCACGAGTACTCCTTTTCTTTTTGCAGATACAGACTAACACGGCTGCTACTCTGATCTCTGGGAATAGTTTTCCAACCAGTTATGCAGCCACCTTATAGTAGCTCCATCTAGGTTGTATTTCCCTAGTTTATGTATTAGAAGGTCATGCAAGACAGTATCAAACGCTTTACTGAAGTCAAGATATACCACATCTACCACTCTCCCCTTAGCCACAAGGCTTGTTTCCCTGTCAAAGAAAACTATTAGGTTGGTTTGACACAAAATGTTCTTGACAAATCCATGCTTACTATTACTTATCACCTTATTATCTTCTAGGTGTTTACAAATTGATTGCTTAATTATTTGCTTCATCATCTTTCCGGCTACTGACATTAAGCTGACTGGTCTGTAATTCATTGTGTTGTCTGTATTTCCCTCTTTTTGTTTGGAACTATATTTTCCCTTTTCCAGTCCTCTGGAATCTCTTTGGTATTCCATGACTTTTTGAAGATAATCACTAATGGCTCAGATATCTCCTCAGTCAGCTCCTTCAGTGTTCTATGATGTATTTCATCAGGCCCTGGTGACTTGAAGTCATCTAACCTGTGTAAGTAATTTTTAACGTGCTCTTTCCCTATTTTAGCCTCTAATCCTACCTCATTTGCACCTCATTCGCTATGTTAGAAGTCCAATTGCTATGAACCTTTTCGGAGAAAACAAAAAAAAAGTCATTTAGCACTTTTGCCATTTTTTCACGTTCTATTATTGTTTTCCTCCCTCGTTAAGTAACAGGTCTATCATGTCCTTGGTTTTCCACTTGCTTCTAAGGTATTTGTAGAATTTTTTCTTGTTATTATTTATTTCTCTAGCTAGTTTAATCTCTTTTGTGCTGTGGCCCTTCTAATTTTATCCCTACATACTTGTGTTATTTGTTTATAGTCATGCTTTGTAATTGGACCTGTTTTTTTGTAGGACTGGTTTTTTTGAGTTTCATATCATTGAAGATCTCCTGGTTAAGCCAGGGTGGTCTCTTGCCATACTTCCTATCTTTCTTATACAGTAGGATTGTTTGCTCTTGGGCCCTCAATAATATCTCTTTGAAAAACTGCCAACTCTCTTGAACTTTTTTCCCCTTAGATTTGCTTCTCACGGGAAGCAATATCACAGTCAAGCCCCAATCACAAATCAAAAGATGAGGGTAGCAAAATATCATCCTGAAAACACTTACACACCTGAGTCACTATGCATGAGTAATTTCATTGAACCCAGTGGGATTACTGACTTGAATAAAGTTACTCAAGCGCATCATCATAATTAATAATATCTAGTTCTTATAGAGCATTTTTCATCTTTAGCTATTAAAGCACTTTCCACAGGACATTAGTATCACTATCCTCATTGCACAATTGGGGAAACTCAAGCCCAGGGAGCAAAGTGACTCAGCCAAGGTCTCACCCAATAAGCCAGTGGCACAGCTGGGAATTGAACCATATGTGTTTGCAAGAGCAGAGCCCATATTGATTGAGACTGTAGAGATATTTCAGTGATTATGTGCAGTGGGAGATAATAAAACACTAATTTGAAGTCACCTTCTGCCACTGCAGTTTATACCCGCTTTAACTATTAACTCACCAGGAAGGGTGAACACAGTGGTTCAAAAGATTACTTTCCTTCTCTGCAGTTATAATATAGTCTACACATTCTTCACTTGTACAAAACATGTTACTGCATGTTTGAATTAAAAAAAAAAGGTTGCGATATATTTGCTGTTATACAAAAAATGACTTACAAATAATTTGTGATGGATTTTCCCAAGCTGTAGCAATGCTGCACTAGTCAACTGTATTGCCAGCCTGGCAAGAAGTCCATGAATAGATGGTCATAGATTTTAAAGCTCCAAAACTCTTAACATGTTTATACCAAAACAATGGGGCTGGCACACCTTGAAGTTATGTGATGATCATAAATAATATACAAAATCAATAATAATAATACCACCCCAATACTCGAATTGCATTAACCCAGTTTCCCAGGATGATCTAAGCTTGAGTCAAGCTGGGACCCAGGGTACAAGCCCTATTGCTTTGCAGTGTAGCTGCAGCCCTGCATGACTCAGGTCCCAGGAGTCACCTGGAAACATTCCACAATTCCATGGGACAACTTCCTTAATCTTCTCTGTCCCAACAGTCTGCAATCCATTCTATTGAAAACAGAAGGCCCCCCTCCACACACACGTCCACAAACGGCAGTTGCTCAGGTCTTCATTAACCCATTCTGTTCTGATCACCAAACTGCAAGCAACACTATTGGACAGTCTCCCGGATTTGCAATGGAGAGCAATCCAATCAAGACTTTTGGAAAACAAGCTGCTTCCTGGTAATGTGCAGAAAGGGCAGTAAACTCTTCCCACAATGCACCACATTCCTAGGATACAGTGACCACATTTTGAGGTGGGCGGGGGGAACACTAGGGAATCTGTGATACTTTGTCTAATGTCTGCACACCCATGGGCTGCTTTAGGGAGGCTAGCATGCCAGCCCCACCCCTTCTGCCCAAGGTCCAGCCCCCGCATGCCGGAGCTCCTAAACTGCCCCCCCTTAAAAGGAGGAGTCCTGAGGGGCCTCCTGCAACCGGAGAAGCCCTGTCCCACCTGCCCCAGCCACACTGGGCTGAGCTACCAGCCCAGCCCCAGTGCTAGGCTAAGCCTGCCCCACCCTGAGCGCAGGCCAAGGTGCCACCCCCACCACCATGAAGGCCCCCCATAGCCAAGCCAGGCTGGTTCCAGCACCAGGCCAAGCTACCAGTCCCCTGAGCACCAGCGCCTAGCTGAGCCGCCTATCCCGCAAGCTGGCCCCAGCGCCGGGCTGAGCCGCTGGCCCCCCTGCCCCTGAAGACCCCCCTGGCCAAGCCGGGCCAGCTCCAGTGCCAAGCCAAGTTTTGCACTAGCCCCCCAAGCACCAGCACCAGGCCAAGCCACCAGCCTCCCGAGTGCCACCGCTGGGCCAAGCCACCAGTCCCCTGATCACCGGGCTGGCCCCAGCACTGGGCTAAGCCTATGGCCCCGCCTTGCCCCTAAAGGTCATCCTGGCTGAGCAGGACTAACTCCAGTGATGGGCCAAGCCAGCTGTCCCCCAAGCACTGAGCTGAGCTGCCAACAGCACCCCCCTCCCACCGAGCCAGAACCAGCACCTGGCCAATCTGGCTCACACCCCTGCCAGACGCCTCCACCCGCCTGCTGCTGGCTTGCCACGTCCCTCCTCACACCCCCTCACATTATAACTGGCGCCCATGTACACACTGCAGTGTGAACACCAGAGCCCTAGGATAGAGCACAGGTCAGAAAATTCTTAACCTAGAGTTAAAATACAGTGTAGACACTCAAGCCCAAGGTTTCCTAACATGGAAGCTGGACTTACACTGCATAGAGAGTGCTTTACAAAGAAAGTACGTTTTAGAGCTGGCTGGAAAATTTTAACCAAAAGTTTTCTGTTGGAAAAAAAAGCCCTTTTACAAAAAACTGTTTTTTTTTCTGTGAAACCATATCAGTCTCAATGGAATTTCCCACTATTTTAAAAAATAAACAATGTTTCATTTCCAATCATTTCATTTTGGAAACTTTTCAAAATTCTATTTAAAAACAAAACATTTCATTTAGAAATGTAATTTATTTCTCCCTTTTTATATTACTTCGTGACATGATAGTAATAGTAATGCATAATATGACATCTTGTGTTAACCTGGAATAACTTTTCTAGGATATTGAAAACAGCTACTCCTCTAATTAGTACACTGATTTCTTATCTTAGTTCTTTGTTCCAAGTGTCATATTGTTCCACTAGAACACAAATAAGAGATACTTGGAATGAGGAACAAAAATATGATGTTTCCACCTGTAGTAAGTAGGAATTGCCCTTTGATTTAAAAAAAAATAAAATAAAATTGAATATTTTGAATATTATGTCCTTATTACATGTCATGAAATAATGTAAAAATAATAAACATGAAAAAAATCGAAGCAATTTTGTTTGATAACAAATTTTCATTTTTTTCCAATACAAAATATTCTAATTGGATTCTGGGAATTTCTGTTTCATGGAAAATTTCAAAACTATTTGTCTTTGTACTGATTCAAAACAAAACAAATTTCAAAATTTCAGAATTTCCTACAAAACAGAAATTTAAAGTTTCAGTTTGCTTTTGGTATCATTTTACAGATAGGCAAACTGAGGCACAGAGATGACATGACTTACACCAAGAGTCATCCAGGAGGCCAATAGCAGAACAAAGAATAGAATTCAGGGCTTCTCAGTTCCTGTCCACTGCTCTGTCAATTAGAGAACACTGCCTCCACTGCAATAAGTGTAGTCACTGGGAAAAAATCACAATGCCATGCAAAATAGTATCATCATATCTTAATTGGACCAATTCTAAATACCCAGGACATTCCCCTGGTGTTCTCTGGACCAGGGCTCCACTAGGTCACTCCAATCCTCGACTCTGTTAGCCAGACTTACCCTGCTCTGCTGTGAGAACCCCCACTCATGGGCTGTTCACGCACAGCCGCTGGCATGTAAGCTGCTCCCAGCTATCTGAATGAGCACTTTTGGCCAGCCGCTGCTTGGACTGTGCAACCAAATGACAATATCTCCAGTCCGAGACACAATCTAGGAATCTCGGTCTTGCAGTGTCCAGATATGCCCACTGGACACTGCAAGCTTATATGCGTTTGTCAATTTAACAAAGAAGTTGATATGTACCAGGCTTCAACCCAAACACACTGCTTCAGGTAGAATAAACAAAGAAAATTATTAACTACAAAAGATAGATTTCAAATTGATTATGAGTCAGATTTGGTCAAATGAAATAAAAGCAAATGCATGCTCAGCTGATCTTAACACTTTCAGTGCCCTTACAAATTTAGATGCTTCTCACCACAGGCTGTCTGGTTGCCCTTCAGCCAGGCTCTCCCCTTTGATCATCACTTCAGTTGTTTGGTGGTGGTGTCTGTAGACGGAGGTGGAAGAGAGAGAGAGCATGGCAAATGTCTCTCCCTTTTATCATGTCCTTTCTTCCCTCTTGGCTTTGTCCTCCCCCCTTTCAGATTTAGGTGAGCATTACCTCATCGTATTCCCAAACTGACCAAGAAAAGTGGGGTGACTCACTCGAGAGTCCAACAGATCCTTTGTTGCTGCCTAGGCCAGTGCCCCTTGTTCCTGTGAGGCTGGGCTGGGCTGGGTTTGTCCCATACATGCCCTGATGAGGTGTGATCTTCCCCTCTGCTTCTGGAGAGTTTTGCCTGGGCTCATTTTAAAATACGAGGACAGTTTTTCAGCCTCATAACTATATACATGAAATTATAACCTATAACATTACTATAACAACAATGCTTAGTGCATCATGAGCCTTCTGAAGATACCCAACATGACAAACTTTGCATTGGATACCACACAATCATACTATAAGGATGAACATGGGGGTGCAGGGTGTTCCTCTGAGGTAGAAAGCATCACAGTGGTATGCTAGTCTACACACAAATTTGCACAGAAATAGCTAAATTGATTTCAGTTCACACCTTTTATTATTTCAATCCAAATCTGTGTGTGGGCATTCTTATTTCAGAATAACAATTTGTGTATATACAAGCCCCATGTCTCCTTAAGTCAGCAGTGAAACTCTGCTAAACAAGAAGTAAGGCTGAGAGGACTTGTAGGCTCTAAAGTTTTACATTGTTTTGTTTTTGGGTGCAGTTATGTAAAAAATAATTCTACATTTATAAATTTCACTTTCACGATAAAGAGATTGCATGACAGTACTTGTATGAGGTGAATTGAAAATGCTATTTCTTTTGTTTACCTTTTTTACTGTGTGAATTTTTGTAATCAATAATAATAAAGTGAGCACTGTACACTTTGTATTCTGTGTTTTAATTGAAATCAATATATTTGAAAATGTAGAAAAACATCTAAAATATTTATAATAAATTTAAATTGGTATTCTATTATTGTTTAACAATGTGATTAAAACTGAGATTAATTGTGATTAATTTTTTAATTGAATTAATTATTTTTGAGTTAATCACTTGACTTAACTGTGATTGACAGTCCTAGTTTTATTGTTATTAAGTTGTTTAATATCATAGAATCATAGTATCATAGAATATCAGGGTTGGAAGGGACGTCAGGAGGTCATCTAGTCCAACCCCATGCTCAAAACAGGACCAATCCCCAACTAAATCATCCCAGCTAGGGCTTTGTCAAGCCTGACCTTAAAAACCTCAAAGGAAGAAGATTCCACCACTTCCTAGGTAACGCATTCCAGTGCTTCACCACCCTCCTAGTGAAAATGTTTTCCTAATATCCAACCTAAACCTCCCCCACTGCAACTTGAGACCATTACTCCTTGTTTTGTCATCTGCTACCAGTCTAGGTCCATCCTCTTTGGAACCCCCTTTCAAATAATTGAAAGCAGCTATCAAATCCCCCTCATTTTTCTCTTCTGCAGACTCAACAATCCCGGTTCCCTCAGCCTCTCCTCATAAGTCATGTGTTCCAGTCCCCTAATAATTTTTGTTGTCCTTCGCTGGATGCTTTCCAATTTTTCCACATCCTTCTTGTACTGCGGGGCCCAAAATATCCCTAAATTATTCTCTCCTATAAGTAACATAATAGAAGTTGTGATTTGGGGGGATATTCTTTCTCTTACAAAGGTTCATCCTTGTTTAATATTATAATGAGAAACTCTGATCTATCTTATCAAATTCAAAATACTTAGTAATAGTCATGCTATGAATGTTTGTAATGTACTTTCAATGGAAATTAAAGTATGGTGGTAGAGATTGCATTTTGTTACAGCTGTTCAGCATATTAAAGAGTGTGTAACAATGTTGCAAATTATGTTTGTATCAAAATATTTAGAGAGGTCATTCACAGTCTTGTTGTGTAATTGGGGAAAAATTGTGACACTGTAACCTTTTCAGAGTAAAGCCCACTTATTTTCACATTATTAGGGCCAGCAATATGGTATAGTCAGTAGGAAATTATGGTAAATTTCTGAAACAGACTATGTAGATGGTATGATTTATTTTGTAGGGGATTTGATCTTGTCATTATTAATAAATAGAATCAACATTTCTTTCTGACTGTTGAGGAAAATTGTTGCCCTGTATTTATTACAATGCTGCTGAGATACTTATAGAACAAAATCTAGTTTATACTGCCTATTTAGTCCCAATACAGTTTCTCATTACTCATTTTAATTATTGTGCAATATCCATAGCTCTATAATCAGCACAGTTCTAGAGTGGTGGAATTGTTATAACCTCACATCTATGAGGCAGAACTTCCAGCTGGTAGTAGGAATTGGCAATGATGAGATATACATGTGTGTATACTTTTTTTGTCTGCAATTTATAATGAATTTTCATAAATCTAGAGTTCTATCACACAGGGTATCCACTCAACAAGGTCAAAATGTTCACATCATTAAGGTGCTTTTAGGTACCTAAGTCCTATTGACTTTCAGGGAGACTTGGATATCTTTTAAAATTTTATTCCAACACACCACTGATTGCTGGTTTTCATTTTCACCCAGCTGTTACAGTTTGCTTGGTGTTCTGTTTTTAATTCCTGCTTGGGTGTGCACAGAACAGCACAGTGCTGGAGAAAATAGCTGTATAATCTCAAGTCCCCAATTTCATAGTACCTCACTCTACATTAATATAGAACCATATTATAATAAATTACGTATTACTATTCAAGGTATAGTAACAGTATAACATTATGAATGTCAGAAGGCTACAGGCAGTAGAGAGAGAGTTGTTTGAAAGATAGCATGTACATAATGTGGAATGTTTCAGAGTAACAGCCGTGTTAGTCTGTATTCGCAAAAAGAAAAGGAGTACTTGTGGCACCTTAGATACTAACCAATTTATTTGAGCATAAGCTTTCGTGAGCTACAGCTCACTTCATCCGATGTGAGCTCTAGCTCACGAAAGCTTATGCTCAAATAAATTGGTTAGTCTCTAAGGTGCCACAAGTACTCCTTTTCATAATGTGGAATAATTTTCAGACAAATTAAATAGTTAGAAGGAGAGTATAATGTGAAATCAGGATACGGGATTGGCTACAGTTGAAAAGATAATGATAGTGGGGACTCTGCAGAAGACAAATGGATGACAAAGGAAATAACTTTAGCACAACCAAGGTCAGTCTGACCTGGAGGCCGACCACTGACTACATAGCAGGACATCATACACAGGGACATGGGGATGCTAGCCTTAATGAAGAAACAAGCCATAAACAAGAATGAATGGTGATGCTATACTTCTCCCCATGTCTGCAAAGATGGTCTGGGATGAAAAGAAGAATTCAAGGCCTCTCACATGCCAAAGAGTGAATATAATATGCATATGGCATGCTAACATTAAAACTTATTTTTGCATAGGTCCTACTTGCACTCACAAGATATTATAATGAAACACGGGTTCCATTATTGCTATACTTGAAAGTAGATTGAATGTTTCCAGATGCAAACAGTTTTGTTACATCTGTAAGGACAACAAAACATTTTTTTTTATAATTGGTCAAATAAAAACACAGTATTATAACAGTGAACAGCAGTGGCATTTTACTGTTACATAACTATTAACTCTACATAAGTCAGATAGCAATGAGATTATAATTTCCACAACAGCATTGTTTGCAAAATAAGTTTACAACCCTCCATCCCAAATCATCATTCATGTCCTGTCATACATGAGTCATGCATAATTATAATTCACAAATAACTGAAGCAACATAATGTCAGAGAATTAGCAGTTAAGACTAGTAGTGTTTTAGCTACAAAATGATAAATGTTATCATGAGCATTGCAATAACATTCTGGTGTGATTGAATTATGTGGGTTATTTTTATCTGTCAAATATCTAAGGGATATTACTAATTTAGATTTAGTTACAAGTTTGGTGTCTCCTCACTTTTATTACTGCAAATTGTATATATGAAAATAAAATGTATGAAACTAAATAGCTATGTATACTAAAGATTGAATACCACTGGTTTATATCCCATTACAGTTACATCGAAAATGATGGGTTTATATCCCCTTACAGTTACATTGAAAATTATGTTTTGATGACTCCCTTTTCTTTGTGTCCACAACTCTTTGCTTCTTGTCCCACTACCCAATTCATATATCTATATGAATTAGGAGATAGATATAGATATTTGGTGGCCATTCCAGGCCAATGGGGGCTTCGGAAAGCGGTGTGGGCCTTGAGATGTGCTGGCTGCTGCTTCCCACAGCCCCATTGGCCGGGAATGGTGAACCATGGCCAGTGGGAGCTGCGATCGGCCGAACCTGCAGATGCTGCAGGTAAACAAACCATCGTGGCCTGCCAGTGGACTTCCCTGGTGGGCCGCATGCCAAAGGTTGCTGATCCCTGATCTAAGTATTAGAATATCCGCCAGCTTTGGGGATTGCCTGCCCCATTCATTGCAGTTCACCCTAATTGAGTAACTCCAGTGTGGATCCCCTGGGATTCCGGTCACATCTAGATTTTTTGTTTCTACTGGTGTCACACATCCACTCATTACCTTAATATTGGTGCACATAACAACATTTATTCTGCACATGAATGCAAAAATTTAGAGGGAACATTGGAACCCACCTTCTGGAATCAGGCCACTTAGGCGTCTAAACTGCTTCCTGAGGAAATGAGTTAGGTGTCTACCTCACTCCACACAAAATGGCCTGAAGAGGAATTGGTGGATCACAGAATCACTCTCTTTCTCTCTCTGGTCCAATGGCTGTTCCACTAAACTAAATTATGAAATAAACCTTGGGCCAGAGCGAAAGAGAGTGGAAATGATTTGGTAGCAATGGGAGGTGGGAGAACCCAGGTCCAGTCCCCTTGCTCCAGTCACTCTTTCATTTTTTTTATCCACAATGGAACAGCTTCAATAGAAGAGACTGAGGGAGTCCCTCATTAGAATATCCCATAGCATGGCGATTAGAGCACTCTCCTGAAAGGTGGAAGGTCTCCAGTTCAAATCCTTTGCCCCCCACACCCCAGGCAAATGCTGTAACCACAGGTCTAAACGTTCTTCGTGGGCACCACCACCTCCCTCCTCGACTGGATTTTGAGTAGGACCCAATCCAGCAGGCATGCTCAGAGTGTGCTTACCAGATTGGGCCCTGCACATGACTTAGGCAGCAAATGCTGGTTTGTGAATTGCTCTGGGGCTTAGATAGAAGATAGGAATATGGCTGTCTAGAGTGAGGCAACAGTGCATGTGCCAGGGTCTAAAACTTAGCTGCCTAGGGAAATTTTACAGGGGAAAGTGAGGCACCAAGAAAGTTTAGGCACCTAAAAGGTTAAATGGTAGCTAAACAGGAGTTTTGTGGATCAAAATGGTGCCACGCAAGGGGACTTAGGTGCCTAACTCTGCAGTTTAGGTGCCTGTATTGATTCATGTATCACACCCTGATCCTGTGAATGCACATTTGTCAGAGCATTGGAACATTTAAATAAACACAAAACAACTTTATACTCTTAAAGATAAATTGAATATAAAACCCTATATTCATGCATGCATCTTTCTGTTAAAAATACTATCACACCAGGACATTCCAATTCACATTTTCCACTGCAATTGCAACTCAGCCACTTCGAACATATATATTAAGGCATGCATGTAACAGCCTGAAAAGCAGTACAACAGATCTCAGTGCATATGTACAAGGAACCCACTTACAGTACCTGTGAGAGCTATAATTGAGTGTTTTGTCATTTGTGTATTTGAGTGCTCTGGTGTGATAGTCTACGACTGTATTTTTTGTATTGAAATAATTATAGTAGTTTACTTTATCCATTTACTCATTACTTTGCATTTTATGTTCTACAGTGAAGTGTACCTTGCTGCAGATACAACAGTCATGGAAGTCTGTGTTGTGTTTTGCTTTTTTAAAAGGAGAGCTCCATTTATGTGAGATAAGGAGAGAATAAATTGGCAGACAAGAGAAGCATTGTGTGTAGCATATTGTGAGAGCAATTTGCACCTTGAATCTACTAAACTATAAAACTTAACAAGGTTCAAGAAAGATAATGGCAAAATATTTATTCTCTTCATTATGAAACATATATTTTGCGGTAGTAACAAGAGCCATTCTAAGTAAGCATTGTACGAACATATAGAAAAATGTTAGTCCTTGCCTCAAAGAGTTTACAAATCTGAAATGTTTACTTTTGTTAAGTAGCATTTCCCTAGTTAAACAGCCCTGCTGCTATTCATGTAAGCGCTAATCAGTGTAAGTAAGGGTTGCAGACTCTGCCCCCCATATGATTTACTTGGATTAAGTGTCCGGTATTCAAAGACATCATTATCATCTAATTAATGCTTTAATTGAAATTACAGAGAAATAATTTCATTGAGCACCTGGTTTTAGTATTTACAAACATTTACTCTGAGGTACAAAATCAAATATACTGTAATTTCTCTTTCATTCTATTCAATATTAAGTGTGCACATCATCACATTCTATTACATGCTAAAGTCTCTCTTGAACACTGTCAATATATTTCTTGCAAATGGGGGGATGGTTAATTCTAGGTGTATATAATATACTGTTTCAATTGTTCTGTGTTGCAGGTTTTCTTCGCTATTGGTTTCTTTAATTTACTCCAGATTCCCTGTATTGGATTCAAAGTAGGCTACTTTGACAGCCAATAATTCTGATGTATGTTACTGCCTGAAGGAAAAACATACTACATGTCAATGAGGTGACCAGTGCTTTTTAACACTCCCCTCCCCTGCACACTGTTTATACCTATGAAGACAATTATACTTAGTCCAATGATGATGTTCTGAATAGACAACTGGAGAAAAATGTGGCCTCGATTAATTTTCCAGTTGATGAGTTTCCATATCTTAAAGAGAAGTGCAGAGTTGAGTGAAGAGTGTATAGTTTTGAAAGTATGCATGGAGACAAATATTTATAATTTAACAGTCATTACTTCTTTATTTTTAAATAATGTTTATTAATACTTGCCATTTTGAACCTCTTTGGGCATGAAACTTGTGACAAAGTGGGCAACATTTTCAAACATAAGGAAGAAAAAGAAAGAAAGAAAGAAACTTGGTGACTTATAAGTTCCCTTTGCATGCACACTTTTTAAGCCTACTGCTGCATAAAATGAGCAGTCGTGCACTTATTTATTTTGCAAGCACAGTTTAGCACCTGTCAATGAAAACTTGGTTCGCCCCATAGGACTCTGACAGTACAGAAGCCCAATGTTAAAACTGCAAGTAGGTTCATATCTTCCTATTTAAAATGGTTTAGCAATTCAGTCATACATGGCCATTTGATGCAGTAAAAATGATTTGAACAGCAAGATTTATTTTCTCTTCTGTTTCTTAAATCAGTAGTAAAGTGGGATGGAAGATTGTTTATATTCTCTGACATTGATCTCCCACAATACCAGAGTCAAAAATGATATGTTTCAGCAAGTTCTTGGCCAAGTAGGAGGAGGTTGATTAAAGCAGTCATCCACAGAGCTTTCTAAATTCCTCATTGAAATTAACAGGTCTCATACTCAGTGAACGTTTTATTCTATTTTTCTTCATCCTGTTCACCCTCAACATCTACAGTCTAGTGGTCCAAAGCCACAGACTAAAGCATATCTGTTCAAATCAATCTTAGCTCTGTTTTTTATTGGTTAATGTTCTCCAGTCATATAAAACAAAACGAAAAAGGTTAACCATTACCTTGACAAGTTTCGCCTCTTTGATCACTCAAGAAAGAGCCCATCACACAAGAAAAGGCCTAAAGCACAATGATACCTTTGATCATATGTCATATCAGCTGAAAAATTATATTTTATATTTATATATCCCCCCGCCATAAATCACCTTATATACATACATACACAGGAAATAAATTTATGCACAAATGAAAAAAGTCTGCATTCATATATTTTAAAAGTAAATATTGAATCATTGTAAACAAATGTGCTGGCTAGCTTTTTTCATTCTGATATTTTCTATTTAATAATTTAAAAATCTTGATCAAAGGCATTACAAGATTAATCATGTACACTGACAGTTACTGATGAAAATATAGAACCTGGACTCAAACATAGTATTCCTTAAGAGAATGATCAGGGAAAATCTAAAAAATGCAAGTTGTTGTTGTTGACTGGACTATGGGCAGTCAGGACTACTGATGAAGGTCAGAGGTTGGCCTACCGGTTACAGCGGGGTCCAGGATTAGCAGAGTTCAGGAATGAGCCGAGGGTCAGTACCGGAGGGGGAGGAGCCAAGTGCTACAATCGGAGGGGTAAATCAGAGTCGTAAGCCAGAGGTGGACCCACCGATCAGTACCAAAGAGACAGAAGCTGAATGCCGGAACTGGAAGGTCAACCAGAAACATAAGCCAGAGGAAGAGCTGGGGTTCGAAGCCAGAAGTCTGAAGCCAGAGAGGAGCAGGGGCTGGAGCAGGGACTGGAAACAGACTGGAGCAGGACGGGAACAAGAGCTGGAACAAGAAGAAGCAGGGACTGGAACAGGCTGGAGCAAAGGCTCGAGCAAGGGCAAGTACAACAGTGGGTGTAGTAGCATAGAGCAGCTGCTGAACTGCTTTGGGGGCCAGGCTTATGTGCAGGACTGCTAAAGCAGGAGCCAGTCAGGGGCTGTAGCCACTCAGAATTCTAAGCCAGTGGAGCTGGGCTCATTGGTTGCCGAAGAGCATGGTTAGTCAGGCAACAGGCCAGCAGCTGCTGTTCCTTGATGCTCTGATCCATGACAGCACAACCCTACCTTTGGGATCATCTCCCAGGAGAGCTGGGACCAGGTTTCTTGGGGTGGGTTTGGTGGAAGGTATGCAGGATGTCCAGGGCAGGAATATGTTCCACAGGTTCCCGTATATGCAATTCTGGGACATATCCCTCCCTTTCAAATCAGATATTGGAGCCCTCAGACTCAGCAGAGTCCAGAATCTGCTGGACCATGTATTCCTCTTGGCCCTGTATTGTTATTGGTGGAGAGGGAGCAGTAGAGAGATGTGGGAAGGGATTATCAGTGTAAGGTTTCAGGAGGGACATACGGAACACAGGGTGGATCTTAACGGATTTTGGCAGCGTCAGTTGAAAGAATATTGGGTTAAGTTGTTCCATGATTGCAGATGACCTCAAGTATTTTTGTTCCAGTTTCATGGATGGCCGGGTGGAGCACAGGTTTTGGATGGACAGCCAAACCTTTTCCCCAACCTTAAGGTTAGGGGTTGTCTGACTGTGTCGGTGGTTGTGGTGCTTGTATGCTGTTTTAGCCTCTTCAAACCAGTGTCTGAGTTCTTGATGTACTTGGTGGATGTGTCTGGTTTGGTCAACAATGGTGGACATTGGTGAGTCAAGGGGGATTTTGAGGTTGTCAGGGTTCCTTCCCCACTCTGAACTCTAGGGTACAGATGTGGGGACCCACATGAAAGACCCCCTAAGATTATTCTTATCAGCTTAGGTTAAAAGCTTCCCCAAGGTACAAACTTTGCCTTGTCCTTGAACAGTATACTGACACAACCAAGCATTTTAAACAAAGAACAGGGAAAGAGACCACTTGGAGATGTCTTCCCCCCAAATATCCCCCCAAGACTTACACACCCCCTTTCCTGGGGAGGCGTGAGAATAATATCCTAACCAATTTGTTACAAAATCATCAAAGACAGGATAAGTGCAGGGTCCTGCACTTAGGACGGAAGAACCCAATGCACAGCTACAGACTAGGGACCGAATGGCTAGGCAGCAGTTCTGCAGAAAAGGACCTAGGGGTGACAGTGGACGAGAAGCTGGATATGAGTCAGCAGTGTGCCCTTGTTGCCAAGAAGGCCAATGGCATTTTGGGATGTATAAGTAGGGGCATAGCGAGCAGATCGAGGGACGTGATCGTTCCCCTCTATTCGACATTGGTGAGGCCTCATCTGGAGTACTGTGTCCAGTTTTGGGCCCCACACTTCAAGAAGGATGTGGATAAATTGGAGAGAGTCCAGCGAAGGGCAACAAAAATGATTAGGGGACTGGAACACATGAGTTATGAGGAGAGGCTGAGGGAGCTGGGATTGTTTAGCCTGCAGAAGAGAAGAATGAGGGGGGATTTGATAGCTGCTTTCAACTACCTGAAAGGGGGTTCCAAAGAGGATGGCTCTAGACTGTTCTCAATGGTAGCAGATGACAGAACGAGGAGTAATGGTCTCAAATTGCAGTGGGGGAGGTTTAGATTGGATATTAGGAAAAACTTTTTCACTAAGAGGGTGGTGAAACACTGGAATGCGTTACCTAGGGAGGTGGTAGAATCTCCTTCCTTAGAGGTTTTTAAGGTCAGGCTTGAGAAAGCCCTGGCTGGGATGATTTAACTGGGAATTGGTCCTGCTTTGAGCAGGGGGTTGGACTAGATGACCTTCTGGGGTCCCTTCCAACCCTGATATTCTATGATTCTATGAAGACCCAAACCCCTGGATCTTGGAACAATGGAAAAATCAGTCAGGTTCTTAAAAGAAGGATTTCATTAAAAAAAAAAAAAAGAAAGGTAAAAATCATCTGTGTAAAATCAGGATGGAAAATACTTTACAGGGTATTCAGATTCAAAACACAGAGGATCCCCCTTTGGGCAAAATCTTAAAGTTACAGAAAACAGGAATAAACCTCCCTCTTAACACAGGGAAAATTCACATAAAACAAAAGATAAACTAATCCCCCTTGCCTGGTTTACCTATACTGGTTGCAATATTGGAGACTTGGATTAGGATGGGTTGGAGAAGATGGATTTCTGTCTGGCATCTCTCAGTCCAAAGAGAGAATAACCATGTAAACAAAGAGCACAACAAAAGCCTCCCCCCCCCATCAAGATTTGAAAGTATCTTGTCCCCTTATTGGTCCTTTGGGTCAGGTGCCAGCCAGGTTAGCTAAACTTCTTAACCCTTTACAGGTAACAGGATGTTGCCTCTGGCCAGGAGGGATTTTATAGCACTGTATACAGAAAGGTGGTTACCCTTCCCTTTATATTTATGACACACACCCCAAATCACAGATAGGGTGAAACAGATAGGGTGATTTCTTCCTGAAGCTCTAGGAGAAACCAGAGTTAATAAGATACATGTACCTCTAAATATACTACCAAATACATAAAGACTAACAATATTTCCCACATCTTAAGGACAATTTGGATCAGTTGATTCTGGGAAACTTTCACGGGAGAGTGCATCAGCCACTTTGTTAGAAGCTCCAGAAATGTGTAGTATGTCGAAATCAAAATCTTGGAGAGCTAAACTCCACCGAATAAGTTTTTTGTTATTTCCCTTGGTGGTATGAAGCCACTGTAGCGCAGCATGGTCAGTTTGCAGGCGTCCCCAAACGTATGGGCGTAGCTTTTCCAGAGCATACACGATGGCGTAACGTTCCTTTTCACTGATTGACCAGTGGCTTTCCCTCTCAGACAGCTTCTTGCTGAGAAACATGACAGGATGGAACTCTTGATTCAGTCTCTCCTGCATTAAGACTGCTCCCACACCATGCCCGAATGCATCTGTGGTTACTAGGAACGGTTTGTCAAAGTCTGGGGCCCTTAGCAGAGGGTCAGACATCAGTGTCGCTTTAAGCTGGTTAAAGGTCTTCTGACACTCTTCAGTCCACTGAACTGCATTTGGCTGTTTCTTTTTGGTTAGGTCTGTCAGTGGGGCGGCGATTTGGCTGTATTGCAGTACAAATCGCATGTAATATCTGGCCAAGCCTAAGATGGATTGGACCTGTTTCTTTGACTTTGGGACAGACCACTTTTGGATAGCATCCACTTTGGCCTCTAGGGGGTTGAGAGTTCCTTGACCCACCTGGTGTCCAAGGTAAATCACTCTGTTGAGGCCTATTTGACAATTCTTAGCCTTAACAGTTAGTCCTGCCTCCCTCGAAGACTTTTTGTAGATGTTCCAGGTGTTCTGCCCAGGAATCTGACAATATGGCCACATCATCAAGGTAGGTGACTGCCTATTCTCCCAAACCTGCTAGGAGACCATTTACAAGTTTTTGGAAGGTGGCAGGTGCATTCTGCAGTCTGAAAGAGAGCACATTAAATTCATACAGCCCGACATGTGTGGTGAAGGCTGACCTTTCCTTGGCAGATTCATCTAGTGGTACCTCCCAGTACCCCTTGGTTAAGTCCAAAGTAGAGATGAACTGGGCCCGTCCCAGTTTCTCCAATAGTTCATCTGTGCTTGACATTGGATAGTTGTCTGGGCAAGTTACATTTAGCTTATGGTAGTCCATGCAAAAACGTATCTCCCCATTTGGTTTGGGAACTAGAACCACTGAAGATGCCTATGCACTGCAGGAGGAGCAGATTACACCCATCTGTAGCAGACCTTTGATCTCCTGTTCTATAGCAGTTTTAGCTTGATGAGACACCTGGTAAGGTTGGGCTCTAATTGGGTGAGCATTACCTGTGTCAATGGCATTGTATGCCCATTCAGTCAGTCCTGGGGTGTCTGAGAACATCGGCACGTAGCTAGTGCACAGCTCCTTGATCTGCTGTCACTGCATACGCCCAAGGGTCATGGAGAGGTTCACCTCTTCCACGCCACCATCACTTTTCCCTTCGTAAATGACACCTTCAGGCCACTCAGTGTCACCTCCTCCTTGGGCTGTAAACTGACAAACCTTTAATTCTCTGGAATAAAAGGGCTTTAGAGAATTAATATGGTACACCGTAGGCTTTTGGTTGGAGGTGGAGAATGCTATGAGATAATTAACAGCTCCCAGGCACTTCTGGACCGTGAATGGCCGTTCCCACGACACTTCCATTTTATGGGCCTGGAGTGCCTTTAAGACCATGACCTGGTCCCCTACTTTGAAGGAACGCTCTCTGGCATGTTTATCATCCCAGGCTTTTTGCTCTTTTTGAGCATCTTTTACGTTTTCTTTAGGAAGGGCTAAAGAGATTCGGATGGTGTTTTGTAGGTTGGTTACAAAGTCCAGAATGTTAGTTCCTGGAGAAGGTATAAACCCCTTCCATTGCCACTTCACCAATTGTAATGGCCCCTTAACCTCATGGCTATATACAAGTTCATATGGTGAAAACCTTAAACTGGGATGTGGTACAGCTCTGTAGCCAAAGAGCAACTGCTGCAACTCTAGGTCCCAATCATTGGAGTGCTCATTTATGAATTTATGTATCATGGCCCCCAAAGTTCCATTAAACTTCTCCACCGTGCCATTTGTTTGATGGTGGTAAGGGGTGGCAACCAAGTGATTTACACCATGAGCTTCCCAACGGCTTTCCATAGTTCCTGCCAGAAAATTAGTTCCTTCATCTGTAAGGATGTCGGAGGGCCAACCTACTGTGGCAAACATGTCTGTTAGTGCCTGGCACACACTTTTAGCCCTGGTGTTGCTTAGAGCTACTGCTTCTGGCCATCGGATGGCAAAAATCCATGAAAGTCAGTGTGTACTGCTTTCCTCTGGGTGTCTTTTTCGGAAAAGGACCCAGGATATCCACAGCTACTCGTTGAAATGGAACCTGAATGATGGGGAGTGGCTGAAGAGAGGCTTTGACCTGGTCTTGGGGTTTTCCCACTCTGTGGTACACCTCACAAGACAGGACATAGGTAGAAACATCCTTGCCCATTCCCTCCCAGTGGAATAACCTCCCCAAAAGGTCTTTGGTCCTGTTCACCCCAGCATGGCTGCTAGGATGATCGTGGGCTAAGCTCAAGAGCTTTTTCTGGTACTTAGTTGGAAGTAGCAACTGTCTCTGAGGATGCCAGTCTTCCTGGTGCCCACCAGAAAGAGTTTCCTTGTATAAAAGTCCTCTTTCTACAACAAACCGGGATTGATTCGAAGAGTTGAGAGATGGTGTGTTGCTCCATACCTCAGTCCAAGCTCTCTGGAGGCTTTCATCTGCTTCCTGTTCGGCCTGGAATTGTTCCCTTGATGCCGGAGACATCAATACGTCACTAGATTGTGGACCTGGGCTTGGTCCCTCTGGAAGCGATGCAGGTGATGGGGCTGTTTCCGTTGATGGTGAACCGCTCTCCGCTGTTGCACTATGGGTATTTCAGGCTCTGGCTGAGCCTCTTGTGTAGGGTCATCTGCTGCTGCTGCCAGTGCAGGCTCGGTGGTGCCCTCTGGTGTTGGAGCTGGAGATGGGGTTGCAAGCACTGGACTCAGTGCTGGCAATGGTTCTAGTGCTGGTTGCTTTACCAATTTCAGTTCGGGGACTGGTTTTGGCTGTGTCTCTGGGACTGGATCTACTACGGCCGTTGCAGTCGTTGGCAGGGGATCCGGTTCCACCACCTCCATCTGGGTCTCTGATAACACAGATGGGGCCCTGGTGGAAGCCTCAGGAACAGGGATAGGTGTGGAAGCTTGCTTAGTCTGGCTGCGGGTGACCATTCCCACCCTCTTGGCCAGCTTTACCTAGTTGGCCAAGTCTTCCCCCAGCAGCATGGGAATTGGATAATCATCATAGACTGCAAAAGTGCACGTTCCTGACTAGCCCTTGTACTGGACAGGCAACTTGGCTGTAGGCAAATCAAAAGAGTTGGACTTGAAGGGTTGAATCATCACTTGGGCCTCTGGGTTGATTAAGTTGGGGTCCACTAAGGATTGATGGATAGCTGACACCTGCGCTCCAGTGTCCCTCCACGTGGTAACCTTCTTCCCACCCACACTCAGAGTTTTCCTTTGCTTTAAGGGTATCTGGGAGGCATCTGGGCCTGAGGACCTTTGGTGTGACCCCAGTCCAATGAACTGCAATCTGTTGGGGTTCTTGGGGAAGTTGGCCTTCACATGCCCCATCTCATTACATTTAAAACATTGCCCAGTTGACTGGTCACGGGGGTGAGGTGGGTTGCTGGAGAAGGGTGTGGTGGAATGATAAGGTGTCTGGGGTTTTCCTTGGGATGTAGGTGGGGTCTTGGGTTGCCCCGGTGATAGGGTTTTGTTTCGGGTTGCCCCTTCTGATATTCGCCCCAACTGCTACTTGTTTTTTTTTTCTTTTCTGCCACCCTCACCCATTTGGCTCCAATCTGCCCTCCTCGATTACAGTTTTGGGCTTCCCATTTAGAATGTACCTTTCTATTCCTCAGGAACACCCTCTAAGAACTGCTCCATTTGCATTTGGAAGGGCAACTCTTCTGGACATTTAACACTGATATCCAGGCATCCCAATTTTTCACAATGTGGTAGGCATGTTGGGTAAATGACACGTCTGGTTTCCACCTTAGGGCTCTGAACCGCCGACAGGAATGCTCGCATGTTAGCTCCATTCTGACTCTCGCCTTGGTTTTAAACAGTTCATACTGGTTCATGTGTTCCTTAGGCATTTCAGCCTCCACGTCTGTTAAAGGTCCACTGAGCTGCGGCCTCAGCTCTAACATGTACTGGTCTGGAGAGATGCTGTACCCAAGGCAGGCCCTTTTGAAGTTTTCTAAGAAGGCCTCGTATCATTGCCTGCCTTGTAGGTGGGGAACTTTCTGGGATGGGAAGCGGTACGTGGAGAAGGATTGCTAGGGTTGGTTGGTATATTCTGCTGAGCCCTTGCCTTCTCCATCTCCAGTGCATGTTTCCTCTCTTTTTCTTTCTCCACCATAGCTCTGTTGTGGGCAGCTTCTTCTGCCTCCACCCTGGCTTTTTCTGCCTCCATAGCTCTCTAGTGGGCAGCTTCCTCTGCCTCCACAACTCTCTTGTGGGCAGCTTCCTCTGCCTCCACCCTCTCCAAGATTTGAAAGTATCTTGTCCCCTTATTGGTCCTTTGGGTTAGGTGCCAACCACGTTAGCTGAGCTTCTTAACTCTGCAACAGGATGTTGCCTCTGGCCAGGAGGGATTTTATAGCACTGTATACAGAAAGGTGGTTACCCTTCCCTTTATATTTATGACAGGGGTGATACTGAGGGTGGAACCCATAATTCAGGAAGAAAGATGTCTTCTGAGTTGTGGCATGTGTGGAGGTGTAAACAAATTCTCCATGGGGAATGAGTCAATCGTCCATGTGGCAATTTAGGAAGCAATGTAGGTACTGCTCCAGGACCTGATTGATTCTCTTTGCCTGATTGTTGGTACTAGGGTGGTAAACAGTCAATGTGCAAGTTTCAATATCCCGGAGGCACAGAAATTCCTGCCAAATATGGGAAACAAACCGGGATCCTCAGTCAGATACTACACTTGTGTTTAATCCATGAAGGTGAAAGGCATTGTTTTGAGCAGATGGGCTGTTTCCTGGGTGGTGGGGGGATTGCAACCCAGTCTAAAATGTGCCATCTTTGTCAGGTGATCGACTACCACTAGGATTGTGATATAGCCTTGGGTAGGTGGTAGCTCCATGATAAAGTCCATCAACATGGTGTCACAAGAGTAAGGTGTAGCAGGCAAAGGCTGAAGGAGACTGAAAGGATTTTGGTCTGGGAGCAGAGGTCACAGGACTGGACATAAGTAGCCACTGGAGTGCAGAGGGCCAGCCACTAGAAATTCCTTGACATCAGGGCCTGGCTCTTGAATCAACCAAAGTGATTCACAAGAGGAGCATTGTTGCAGATTCAGAGGATGTGCAGTCTGGGTTGGCCATCAGGTATGTAGATACACCCTTAACTGATGCAGAATTTCTTCACAGAATTCTGGGTGTTGGCAATGTCTAGACCTAGGCAGATCTGATCTGCAAATGGATCTTTGGGCAGCAAGGCACATATGGAAGGTAGCATGTCACGGACAGTGGCTCCCGAGATCAAATTTGATGGTTTGAGGAATATGTGGAGTATGGTGTCTCTTGGTTAGCTTTGCAATATTCACCCTGTTACCGGGGGTTTTCAGAACCCCCAACAGTGGCAACTTAACTGTTTCACCCTCGGCGGGGTCAGGAAGAAATCAATAGAAACACAACAATTTTGTCTGATAAAAGATTCATGCAAGTAAGCATGCTCTATCTAAAATGGCGGTTTATTAGATTTAAGCACACACAGACATAATAAGTTTAGGACATCTCAGATATTTATCTAACATCTGGAATGGTACTGATTAATTAAGAGCAGGTTCTCAGTGGCCAGTTGCTCACCCCTTGGGGAGAAAAGGTGTCAGGAGAAAGGTCTCTCAAGATGGCTTCAGAAGACTGCTCCAAAGTACACTCTATTAGGTAATCTTTTATAACTAACTTCTACAAAACACATGGGTCATAATGACCTCTACTGGATCATCTCTTTTCCTAACTTTCAATAAACGTCTTATATCAGAGGTGCCCAGAGTCAAGGTCTTCCAACCACCAAGGTTTTCAGTCTCACTTGTTTACTTTTCTTCCCCTCCTCCTATTCTGATTAGCAGAAACTGCCAACTAGTTTTAATATTGCTTTTGAAAGCCTGTTTTTCAAATTAACCCTTAACTATGTGGTGTTCTATTTCATTAATTCATAGAGGCTCAATGCACATAATATGGTTGCAATTGGCTAGATCACATTCTGGAGTACACCACCCCTCGAATCCAGAGTAACAACATTTCCAGGATAATGCATTTGCCTTCCCATTCCTGGTTCCAGGGCAGTCAGTCATCACAAAGTCAAATTGTGTGAAGAGAAGGGATCAGTGGGCTATTGTTGATTCACGTGCTGAGCTGTATTTAGGAATTCCAGGTTCTTGTGGTCGGTGAGGATTTGGATTGAGAATCTGGCACCCTCCAGGACATGCTGCTATTCCTTGAAGGCTGCTTTGATGGCCAGTAGCTCTTTATCGAGGATGTCATTGTTTTGCTTTGCTGATGTGAGCTTGCACAAGTGAAAAGTGAAATCTGATCATTATTTTGGAAAGGACTGATTCCAACGCAAAGTTTGAGGCATCCACTTTTACCATAAATGGAAAGCCCGAATTAGGATGCACTAAAATGGGGGCTCTGATGAATTTCTGCTTTAGGCACTCAAATGCTATTTGTGCCTCTGGGGACCAAGAACAATTGTAGCATTCATGCAGGGTTCATGCACTTGGCAACATTCAGGGCACACCCGGAGTGTTGTGTAGGAGCAGTGCACACACGGCTCCTCTCAAGGGCATGAACGTTGGAATCTTGACCAGAGGACATGAACCATGGGAAGCCTCCCAGGACTGGGCTCAAGGCCCGAGAGCAAGGAATGCGGTAGATAGAAATTGGTAAATAAGAATATTATACAAAGCCAGTGTATTCCTTTTATCTGTTGGAGTATGTAATGCGCGGGGGGAGAGAGAGAAATAAAAGAGAGGGTGGAAAGCTGACAGGAGCAGCCCATCGGCAGACCAGCCTGCTTGCTTGCTTAAAGCTTGTCCTGTCTTGTATTTGAACCGCAACAACTGGCGCCCAACGTGGGGCCCTCAGCACTCACCTTGCCCGGCAAGGGTTTCAGACGTGTCACTCATCCGCTTCGCGGATCCCGGTGAGTATTTTTCATTGTGGTAAGTATGGGAAGCTCCCTCTCTGCTTTGCAAGTGCAACACCGCAATGAGCTACAGTATTTGCTGCGTAAGGCTCAGCATGATTGCCCCACTCGAGAACTCACTCTCCTGCTACAGGAGGTGAGTGCCCAAGGCCCATGGTACCCTGAGGCCGAAACCCTTAAGCTAGAGGACTGGGAGCGGTTGGGACAGACATTGCACAAAGAGCCTCGGGCGCCCATGCAGACTTTATATGCCTGGCACCTCTGCCGCGATGCGATACAGTGTATCTCCTCAGAAAGGCCCTCCCTCGCGCCAATAGAGAGGCTGGTGATCTCGCCACTCCTGTCCGCTCCTGCAGCCATCCCCCCTCCTGGCGATGTGACACAGCGTGTAGCCTCAGAAAGACCCTCTCCCGCGCCAATAGAGGGGCTGCCAATCTCGCCACCCCCGTCCGCTCCTGCAGCCATCCCTCCCCCTGCTTCGCCCCCAGTGCCTCAATTACCACCGCCTCCCTTGCCTTCCCCACCGGAGCCAGTGTGTGATCTCCATTCCCCCCGTGGGGCCCCATGCTCCGGGGCCCCCCAGGGGATCGTCCGCGTCTGCTCAGGGGCTTTCACTGGTGCAACAAATGGTTCACGCAGGGAAGACTCGCCCAGATCTTTCAGCAGAGGAATTAGCTGATCCGGTCTCAGTTTGCCCTGTGACTTGGCAGGATGATGGCCAGGGCAACCAGCTTGCAAACTGGGTCAGTTTGCCTTACTCGGTGATCAGAGAGGTAAAGAAAGCGATTTGTGAGTTCAGCCTCACTAGTACGTATGTACGTGGTCTCCTTGAAGAGCTAGGTACTGGGTACACCCTGGTCCCTGAAGATTGGAAGGCGATGTTGTGCATGATGCTGACGCCCAGTCAGTATGTTATTTGGCTTAGTGAGTATCGGCAGATGGCGGAACGCCAAGCCCAGGTATATATAGCGCAAGGTGTCACTTATGAGCAGTTAGCAGGGGAGGGCCCGTTTGCTACCGTTCAGATGAAGTCTCAACTCCCTCAGGCCGTCTTCCCCATTATTTCTGCCTGCACCCAGCATGCTTTCCGGAAGGTCCTGGATTCAGGCAAGCCTACCAAAAGCTTTGCCAGTATCCGTCAGGGTGCATCAGAGTCCTTTATGGATTGTCATAAATATAAAGGGAAGGGTAAACCCCTTTGAAATCCCTCCTGGCCAGGGGAAAGCTCCTCTCACCTGTAAAGGGTTAAGAAGCTAAAGGTAACCTCGCTGGCACCTGACCAAAATGACCAATGAGGAGACAAGATACTTTCAAAAGCTGGGAGGAGGGAGAGAAACAAAGGGTTTGTGTGTCTGTCTGTAGTCGTCTTGGCCGGGGACAGAACAGGAATGGAGTCTTAGAACTTTTAGTAAGTAATCTAGCTAGGTATGTGTTAGATTATGATTTCTTTAAATGGCTGAGAAAAGAATTGTGCTGAATAGAATAACTATTTCTGTCTGTGTATCTTTTTTGTAACTTAAGGTTTTGCCTAGAGGGGTTCTCTATGTTTTTGAATCTAATTACCCTGTAAGATATATACCATCCTGATTTTACAGGGGGGATTTCTTTATTTCTATTTACTTCTATTTTTTATTAAAAGTCTTCTTGTAAAACACTGAATGCTTTTTCATTGTTCTCAAATCCAAGGGTTTGGGTTTGTGGTCACCTATGCAAATTGGTGAGGCTTTTTACCAAACCTTGTCCAGGAAGTGGGGTGCAAGGTTTTGGGAAGTATTTTGGGGGGAAGGACGCGTCCAAACAGCTCTTCCCCAGTAACCAGTATTAGTTTGGTGGTGGTAGCGGCCATTCCAAGGATAACGGGGGTAATATTTGTTACCTTGGGGAAGTTTTGACCTAAGCTGGTAAAGATAAGCTTAGGAGGTTTTTCATGCAGGTCCCCACATCTGTACCCTAGAGTTCAGAGTGGGGGAGGAACCTTGACATGGTGGCACAGTGGTGGGATTAACCTGAAATCATTTTGAGATCCAGTTGAGATTTTTTGAACTAGAAATACAGATTTTAAAAAGGAATTTTTAGGAAGTCCAGAAGGCAGCTTTGAAACTGAAAGCAGCTTGGTTTCTCTCTGCTTTGTGGCCAAGCAGAGACAAAAGGGGATTATCTTGTGAATTGCAGGTTTTCTTGCCTGGAGGCAGGGTACTTAACTCCTGCAGGGAAATTCACAGTCTTCCAACCCAGAGGTTTTTTTTTTTTTCTTTTCTTCCTAAAAGTAAATAGGGGGTGTGTGCTCTACCCATTTGCCTGGAGACAAAAGTGGCAGGGTTTTTTTTTAGGATTTTGATTTTTTTTTTTTGTTTTACAAGGAGCACAGGTTTGAAAAGAAATTTTTTTTTTCTTTGGGCTGGGTAAGCAGTTTTCCAAGTAGTTGGAGGTTTTTTGCTTTAATTTGGGCCCAGAGCAGAGACAAGGGAATTGTCTTTTTCTGTAGGCTGACAATCACTATCAGAGAATAGGTATTCTATTCCAGCACAGCAAAATTTTACAGCCAAGTTTTGTTTGTTTATTTCTAAACCTCGGGTGTAAAGTTAGTTAAAAACAGAGAGGTTAGAATGGCCAAATCCTCAGCTCGACTACAGCTGGAATTAGCCAAATTTCAGGCTGAGGAAAAACAAAGGGAACATGAAAGACAGATAGAACTCATGCAGCTGAAGAAGGAACAAGAAAGGGAGGCAGAACAACACCAAGAGGCTGCCCACAAGAGGGAAATGGAGGCAAGGAAGCATGTGGAGGAGGAGAGGGAAAAAGAGAGGAAGCATGTGGAGGAGGAGAAGGAAAAAGAGAGGAAGCATGTGGAGGAGGAGAGGGAAAAAGAGAGGAAGCATGTGGAGGAGATGGAGAGGATAAAGGCCCAGCAGAATATACCAACAAACCCTAGCAATCCTTCTCCAGGTACCACTTCCCATCCCAGAAAGTTCCCCACCTACAAGGCAGGTGATGATACTGAGGCCTTCTTAGAAAACTTCGAAAGGGCCTGCCTTGGGTACAACATCTCTACTGACCAATACATGGTAGAGCTGAGGCCGCAGCTCAGTGGACCCTTAGCTGAGGTGGCAGCTGAAATGCCTAAAGAACACATGAACAAGTATGAACTGTTTAAATCCAAGGCGAGAGTCAGAATGGGGATAACACCCGAGCAGTCTCGTCGGAGGTTCAGAGCCCTAAGGTGGAAACCAGACATGTCATTTACCCGACATGCCTACCACATTGTAAAACATTGGGATGCCTGGATATCAGGAGCAAGTGTTGAATCTCCAGTAAATTTGCCCTTCCTAATGCAAATGGAACAATTCTTAGAGGGTGTTCCTGAGGAAATAGAAAGATACATCCTAGATGGGAAACCCAAAACTGTAATTGAGGCAGGAGAGATTGGAGCCAGATGGGTGGAGGTGGCAGAGAAGAAGAAAACTGGCCGCAGTTGGAGCGGAGACCAGAAGGGACCACCCCAGACCACACCCTATTACCGGGGGCCGCCCAAAGCCCCACCTACCTCCCAAAGAACCCTCCAGACCCCTTATCGTCCCACCACCCCGTTCTCCAGCAACCCTCCTCGCCCCAGTGACCCGTCAGCTGGACGATGTTTTAAGTGTAACGAGCTGGGGCATGTAAAGGCCAACTGCCCCAAGAACCCCAACAGATTACAGTTCATTGCACCGGAATCACACCAGAGGTCCACAGGCCCAGATACCTCCCAGATACCCTTGGAGCGGAGGGAAACTGTGAGTGTGGGTGGGAAGAAGGTCACCGCGTGGAGGGACACCGGAGCACAAGTGTCAGCTATCCATGCTTCCTTAGTGGACCCCAATTTAATCAACCCAGAGATCCAAGTGACAATTCAACCCTTCAAGTCCAACTCTTTCAATTTGCCTACAGCCAAGTTGCCTGTCCAGTACAAGGGCTGGTCAGGAATGTGGACTTTTGCAGTCTATGATGATTATCCCATCCCCATGCTGTTGGGGGAAGACTTGGCCAATCATGTGAAGCAGGCCAAGAGGGTGGGAATGGTCACCCGCAACCAGGCTAAACAAGCCGTGAGGCCTAGCTCTGTTCCGGAAACTTCTATCAGGACCCAGTCAGAGGTGATGGACCTGGACCCCAGGCCAATGTCTGCAACAGCAGTAGTGGATCCAGTCCCAGAGACCCAGACGGAACCAGTCCCAGAACCGGAACCAGCCAAACAACCAACACCAGACCCCGTGTCAGCACTGAATCCAGTACTTGCAACCTCAACACCAGAGGGCCCCACCGAACCTGAACTGGCAGCAGCCGATAACCCTACACAAGAGGCTCAGCCGGAGCCTGAATCCCAACATAGTGCACCAGCGGAGAGCGGTTCACAGTCAACAGAAACAGCTCCATCCCCTATATCGCTTCCAGAGGGACCAAGCCTAGGTCCACAATCCCATGAGGAACTGATGTCTCCAGCATCAAGGGAACAGTTCCAGACCGAACAGGAAGCAGATGAAAGCCTCCAGAGAGCTTGGACGGCGGCACGGAGCAACCCACCGCCTCTCAGCTCTTCTAATAGATCCAGGTTTGTTGTAGAAAGAGGACTTTTATACAAGGAAACTCTTTCTGGGGGACACCAGGAAGACTGGCATCCTCAGAGACAGTTGGTAGTTCCAACTAAATACCGGGCCAAGCTCTTGAGCTTAGCCCATGATCACCCTAGTGGCCATGCTGGGGTGAACAGGACCAAAGACCGTTTGGGGGGGTCATTCCACTGGGAGGGAATGGGCAAGGATGTTTCTACCTATGTCCAGTCTTGTGAGGTGTGCCAAAGAGTGGGAAAACCCCAAGACCAGGTCAAAGCTCCTCTCCAGCCACTCCCCATCATTGAAGTTCCATTTCAGCGAGTAGCTGTGGATATTCTGGGTCCTTTTCCGAAAAAGACACCCAGAGGAAGGCAGTACATACTGACTTTCATGGATTTTGCCACCCGATGGCCGGAAGCAGTAGCTCTAAGCAACACCAGGGCTAAAAGTGTGTGCCAGGCACTAGCAGACATTTTTGCCAGGGTAGGTTGGCCCTCCGACATCCTCACAGATGCAGGGACTAATTTCCTGGCAGGAACTATGAAAAACCTTTGGGAAGCTCATGGGGTAAATCACTTGGTTGCCACTCCTTACCATCATCAAACAAATGGCATGGTGGAGAAGTTTAATGGAACTTTGGGGGCCATGATACGTAAATTCGTAAATGAGCACTCCAATGATTGGGACCTAGTATTGCAGCAGTTGCTCTTTGCCTACAGAGCTGTACCACATCCCAGTTTAGGGTTTTCCCCATTTGAACTTGTATATGGCCGTGAGGTTAAGGGGCCATTGCAGTTGGTGAAGCAGCAATGGGAGGGATTTACACCTTCTCCAGGAACTAACATTCTGGACTTTGTAACCAACCTACAAAACACCCTCCGAACCTCTTTAGCCCTTGCTAGAGAAAACTTACAGGATGCTCAAAAAGAGCAAAAAGCCTGGTATGATAAACATGCCAGAGAGCGTTCCTTCAAAGTAGGAGACCAGGTCATGGTCTTAAAGGCGCTCCAGGCCCATAAAATGGAAGCATCGTGGGAAGGGCCATTCGTGGTCCAGGAGCGCCTGGGAGCTGTTAATTATCTCATAGCATTCCCCACCTCCAACCGAAAGCCTAAGGTGTATCATATTAATTCTCTAAAGCCCTTTTATTCCAGAGAATTAAAGGTTTGTCAGTTTACAGCCCAGGGAGGAGACGACGCTGAGTGGCCTGAAGGTGTCTATTATGAAGGGAAATGTGCTGGTGGTGTGGAAGAGGTGAACCTCTCCATGACCCTTGGGCGTATGCAGCGACAGCAGATCCAGGAGCTGTGCACTAGCTACGCGCCAACGTTCTCAGCCACCCCAGGACTGACTGAACGGGCATACCACTCCATTGACACAGGTAATGCTCACCCAATTAGGGTCCACCCTTACCGGGTGTCTCCTCAAGCTAAAACTGCTATAGAACGGGAGATCCAGGATATGTTACAGATGGGTGTAATCCGCCCCTCTGAAAGTGCATGGGCATCTCCAGTGGTTCTAGTTCCCAAACCAGATGGGGAAATACGTTTTTGCGTGGACTACCGTAAGCTAAATGCTGTAACTCGCCCAGACAACTATCCCATGCCACGCACAGATGAACTATTAGAGAAACTGGGAAGGGCCCAGTTCATCTCTACCTTGGACTTAACCAAGGGGTACTGGCAGGTACCGCTAGATGAATCTGCCAAGGAAAGGTCAGCCTTCATCACACATCTCGGGCTGTATGAGTTTAATGTACTCCCTTTCGGGCTGCGAAATGCACCCGCCACTTTCCAAAGACTTGTAGATGGTCTCCTAGCGGGATTAGGAGAATATGCAGTCGCCCACCTTGACGATGTGGCCATATTTTCGGATTCCTGGGCAGACCACCTGGAACATCTACAAAAAGTCCTTGAGCGCATAAGGGAGGCAGGACTAACTGTTAAGGCTAAGAAGTGTCAAATAGGCCTAAACAGAGTGACTTACCTTGGACACCAGGTGGGTCAAGGAACTATCAGCCCCCTACAGGCCAAAGTGGATGCTATCCAAAAGTGGCCTGTCCCAAAGTCAAAGAAACAGGTTCAATCCTTCTTAGGCTTGGCCGGTTATTACAGACGATTTGTACCGCACTACAGCCAAATCGCTGCCCCACTGACAGACCTAACCAAAAGGAAACAGCCAAATGCTGTTCAGTGGACCGGAAAGTGTCAGAAGGCCTTTAACAAGCTTAAAGCGACACTCATGTCTGACCCGGTACTAAGGGCCCCAGACTTTGACAAACCGTTCCTAGTAACCACAGATGCATCCGAGCGTGGTGTGGGAGCAGTTTTAATGCAGAAAGGACCTGATCAAGAATTCCATCCTGTAGTGTTTCTCAGCAAAAAACTGTCTGAGAGGGAAAGCAACTGGTCAGTCACTGAAAAAGAATGTTATGCCATTGTCTACGCTCTGGAAAAGCTACGCCCATATGTTTGGGGACGGCGTTTCCACCTGCAAACCGACCATGCTGCACTAAAGTGGCTTCACACCGTCAAAGAAACTAACAGAAAACTTCTTCGGTGGAGTTTAGCTCTCCAAGATTTTGATTTCGACATCCAACACATCTCAGGAGCTTCTAACAAAGTGGCTGATGCACTCTCCCGTGAAAGTTTCCCAGAATCAACTGGTTAAAATCGTCCTTGAGATGTGGAAAATATTGTTAGTCTTTATGTACTTGGTAGTATATTTAGAGATGCATGTGTCTTATTAACTCTGTTTTCCTAGAGCTCCAGGAAGAAATCCCAGCCAGTGTTTCACCCTAGCTGAGATTTGGGGGGCGTGTCATAAATATAAAGGGAAGGGTAAACCCCTTTGAAATCCCTCCTGGCCAGGGGAAAGCTCCTCTCACCTGTAAAGGGTTAAGAAGCTAAAGGTAACCTCGCTGGCACCTGACCAAAATGACCAATGAGGAGACAAGATACTTTCAAAAGCTGGGAGGAGGGAGAGAAACAAAGGGTTTGTGTGTCTGTCTGTAGTCGTCTTGGCCGGGGACAGAACAGGAATGGAGTCTTAGAACTTTTAGTAAGTAATCTAGCTAGGTATGTGTTAGATTATGATTTCTTTAAATGGCTGAGAAAAGAATTGTGCTGAATAGAATAACTATTTCTGTCTGTGTATCTTTTTTGTAACTTAAGGTTTTGCCTAGAGGGGTTCTCTATGTTTTTGAATCTAATTACCCTGTAAGATATATACCATCCTGATTTTACAGGGGGGATTTCTTTATTTCTATTTACTTCTATTTTTTATTAAAAGTCTTCTTGTAAAACACTGAATGCTTTTTCATTGTTCTCAAATCCAAGGGTTTGGGTTTGTGGTCACCTATGCAAATTGGTGAGGCTTTTTACCAAACCTTGTCCAGGAAGTGGGGTGCAAGGTTTTGGGAAGTATTTTGGGGGGAAGGACGCGTCCAAACAGCTCTTCCCCAGTAACCAGTATTAGTTTGGTGGTGGTAGCGGCCATTCCAAGGATAACGGGGGTAATATTTGTTACCTTGGGGAAGTTTTGACCTAAGCTGGTAAAGATAAGCTTAGGAGGTTTTTCATGCAGGTCCCCACATCTGTACCCTAGAGTTCAGAGTGGGGGAGGAACCTTGACAGGCCGTCTTCCCCATTATTTCTGCCTGCACCCAGCATGCTTTCCGGAAGGTCCTGGATTCAGGCAAGCCTACCAAAAGCTTTGCCAGTATCCGTCAGGGTGCATCAGAGTCCTTTATGGATTTTACCAACAGATTGCAGGAGGCTATCCTCCGACAGGTGGATAACCCTGTGGCAGCTCAGCAGATTCTGTTAAAAATGGTGGTTGAAAATGCGAACGAGGATTGCCACCGTGCTCTCCAGGCGGCACAAGCCGCTGGCATTCTAGAGCTGTCGGACATGCTGCGGGCGTGCCAAAACATCGGCACACAAGCACATAAAGCTGGGGTTCTGGCCGCCGCCCTATGGAAAAGCAGGAAGGAGGGGAAGCGTTGTTATCGCTGTGGTAAGGAGGGTCACTTTCAGCGGGAGTGCCGCTCATCGACGGTGCCCGCCCGCCCCTCAAAGAAGTGCCCCAAGTGTCGGAAGGGCTATCACTGGGCTAATCAGTGTCGTAGCGGATCGGGAAACCGTGCGATGGGTCCCCCCCGAACCCAGGACCAAACGGGGGTGTTTCCCACTCAGACAACTGTTCCTCTGCCTTAAAATCCATAGACTCCATGAGGGCAGCGACTGCCGGAAGTGCAGGGCTTGATTTGATTATGCAGGAGGACGCTGATTTTCAGTTGCCGGGGGAGGTTTGCGCCATACCTACACAGGTGATGGGACCTCTCCCTTCCGGATTTGTGGGTCTGGTTCTCCCTCGCTCACACGCTGGGAAACAGGGTTTTTTTGTCATCCCAGGGGTCATTGACGCCGATTACACCGGCGTTATTAAGGTTCAGGTGTGGACCCATCTTCCGCAGTCACTCCCGCGTGGATGGTCAATTGCACAATTGATTTTAGTCCCCTATCAGGTGCCATCCGCAGAGGATCGAGCCCGGGGCGGAGGCGGCTTTGGATCGACGCTGTCTCAGTCGCTGCCTAACGACACGTCCTCTCAACTTGTTGCTCTAACAATGTCACTCCGCCCCTCGAAACGTCAGTTAACACTTCTTTTAAATAATTTTCCTTTTACAGGGCTGGTGGACACTGGAGCTGACATTATGGTGGTTCGTGATCCAGAGTGGCCGGTCAGTTGGCCGACAGTTCCTTCTAAAGAGTTGTGGGGGATTGGGGGTAGCAAACTCAGGAGCCAAAGTTTGTCTTGGGTCATGGTCTCTAAACCAGGAGGCCGTGCCCTTGCTACAATCTGCCCTTTTGTGCTCCCTGTCCACCTCAATATTTGGGGTTGTGACTTACTTGTAAAGCTGGACACCACCCTCGATATTAATGTATAATGGCCCGAAACCCTCCCCCACCCACCTTGCCCTCTGCATTACCATTGGTATGGCAATCCTTAGAGACCGTATGGATTGACCAGTGGCCCCTCCCCCTAGAAAAGCTGAAAGCGCTTCATTCACTTGTGCAACAACATTTGCATGCACAGCGCTTGGAGAGCTCTACTAGTCCTTGGAACACCCCGGTGTTCGTTATTAAGAAAAAATCTGGTGCATGGCAGCTGTTACACGATTTAAAGGAAATAAATAAACGCATCCAACCCATGGCCCCTTGCAGTTTGGGTTGCCAAACCCGAATTTAATTCCTCAAACAGATCAGCTTTGTGTGTTAGATTTAAAAGATTGTTCTTTTACAATCCCCCTTTGCCCACAAGATCATGAAAAATTCGCGTTTACAGTGCCAGAATATAATAATCAGCGACCCTCTCAAAGGTATCAGTGGAAGGTCTTGCCCCAGGGAATGCAAAATAGTCCAACCTTGTGTCATTTTTTTGTGGATCGGGCCCTTGCCCCTTTTCGTGCCCGATACCCCACACTAAAGGTCTACCATTATATGGATGACATTTTGCTTAGCGGTCCCCAGGTCACGGCACAACAGCTTGAATATTTGTCCCAGATTCTCGGCCAAAATGGCCTGTTAGTGGCACCAGAAAAAATCCAACACTCTTATCCCTACCAATATCTCGGGCATAAGGTTTTACAAACCTATGCTGCCCCTGTTCGCCCGGAAGTGGTCCTACCCTAACCCTAACCCTCGTTAAATTACAGCAAATTTTGGGTCATTTAAATTGGATTCGACCCTACTTCCGTCTCCCCACATCAATGCTGCAGCCGTTGTTCGAGCTCCTACGTGGAGCTCGGGCACCGGGCGCAGTTATTGTCATCACCGAGGAGCACATTGCCTGCATTCGACAGATCAATGCAGTGTTGAGTCAGCAGTTTGTGGGTAGCCTCACTGAGGTTCATCCCCTGCGGTTGGTTCTCCTTGCCACCCCTCATACGCCTACTGCTGCTCTGTTTGTACCTCATACAGACACAGCCGTCTCTATCATAGAGTGGATATATTTGTCTTCCACTCCTCCTCGGAACATTTATCCTTATTTAGACACCCTGTCCGACCTTGTTCGTAAAGCCCACCACCGTGCAGTGCAACTCACGGGCACTGATTTAGTTGCCATTGTTTTCCCCTTATCACGTAGTGAATTTGATTCCTTGTACCACCTCCTTGGCTTGGCAGGTTGCTCTTTGTGATTATGTGGGAGAGATCTTTTATAATCCCCCAAAAGATCCTCGGTTGGTGATTACTCAAAAGTTGCCACAAATCGTACATCGCCTTAGCCGCTCTCGACCTATTGTTTCAGCTATCACTTTTTTTACTGATGGCTCTCCACATCAATTAGGTGACCCCCCCCTTTGGCATTCTCGTTTTACCCTGCCTCAGCGTTCCGCGCAGCGCTCAGAACTGGCTGCTGTTATTTTGGCCTTTCAATTTTTTGCTAATTGTCCCTTTAATTTGATTGTGGACACGCATTATGTTTATCAGGTAATTGATCATTTACCCCTTGCCCTCATTACTCCTCAGGTCGAGTGGACCTTCTTCGCCTGTTTTTGTCCTTACAGTATCTCATCACCACTCATAATTTTCCTTTATGTCATTGAGATAAATCATTAATGAGCTGATCCAGCATGTCCTGGAAAATGTCTTTGATTAAGTGCTGGAAGATTATGGGAGAATTACATAGATCGAATAGCATGACTAGGTATTCAAAATGTCCATACTGGGTGTAGAGGGTAGTTTTCCATTCATCTCCTTCTCAAAGCTGCACCAGATTATAGGCCAATGGAAGTCTAACTTTGTAAAAATTCAGGCAGAGTGTGATCAGTAGGAGTTCTCAAATGAGGGCTTAGTAATCAATGCAGGGCCTCAGGGAGGCATCCTTCTTTTCAGCTCCCCTGTTGAGAAGTGGACAGCCAGATAAACCCTTTCTGCAGATTCTCATGCAGATAGATGTGAAGGGTGTGGAGCTCTTGTTCAGAAAGGGCATAAATGCAGCCGAAGGGAATTTTGATGCCTGGCTGGAGGTTGATTGGGCAGTTGTATTTGCGGTGCAGGGGCAGTGTGTCTGCATTTCCTTTGTCAAATACATCTGCAAGATTATGATACTTGTGAGGTATTTTGGTGGTGGCAGGCAGGACGGTTGGAGGCATGTCCAACTACCAAGGGCGTGTCCAACTACCCATTCCCTCACAGCAGGCATTTCCTGAATGATGAAACTTGTTGCAGAGGCTACCAGTTCTCATTTTGGCCCCAGGAAGGCTGAATTGTTGGCAGTACAGGGTGCAAAAGTATACTGTCCCTTTTCACCAACAGATACAGGAGTCAAGGATAGTGAGCCAGGGCATTCCCAGGATGACCAGAGAGTGAGATGCCTGAATCAACCCAAACTGAAGAGTTTTCCAGTGCCCCTGAAGGGTAATGATCCCCAAGGATGTGGTCTGGTGGGTGACTGGCCCAGAGTCCAGGAATGACTCATTAATGATTTCCACCAGATCTGGGGAATTCTTACACACTCCAGGGATCCCGTGGACTTTAGCCACATCCTCATCCATAAAATTACTTGAGGCCCCCAAATTGACAACAGCCTCCAGGATAACTGCTGGACTCATCAGAAGTAGGAACTACAAAGGTAGTTGAAGATGCATTAAGGGTGGATTAGCAGTTGCTGCCATCCTGACAGAGACCACAAGACTGAGAGTCTATGGAGAGGGGAAAGGATTAGCCCAGCCCAGATCCTCTTATCAGGGCTGGGGCTTGGCATTTCCCGACCTTAAATCTGATCTGATCTTTGCAAGGCATCTCAAGGCAAAGAGTCTGCTGCCCCCACAATACAGACATAGCCTGAAGTTTGGTGTCAGTTCTTCTCAGTCTCAGACAAGTGTGGATGGGCCTGATAGACATGCATAGGTTCTGGATCTTGGAGTTGGGGGTGCAGTAGAGGGGTGGGAAGCCAGGGCATTGTCAGGGCTCAAGGGGCTATGCTACATTCATGGCACTACTTGGCAAGGCAGTCGTTAGTTGTGATACATAGGTTGATTAGGCCGTTGAGATGGGGCAATTTGTCCTTTACATCATCATTCAGCCCAGTCTGAAACTGATGACACTGCACAGCCTCATTCCACTAAGTGTCCACGGAGAAGATCAAATTCAGCTGCGTATTGGGCAGCTGATTGATGCCCTCGTTGTAGCATTTGCAGCTTGGGTTCAGTGGTTTGGTGCGGGTCACTGAAGATAACTGACATGGCCCGAGTGAACTGTTCCCACTGGCCAAGAAAGGGGCTAGACTGATCTAGTAGTGGGGAGGCCCAGGCCAAGGCTTCCCCAGTGAGCAGATTAACAATGACCTCTACTTGGGCCTTGTCTGTGGGAAACTATTGGGAGTAAAGCAAGAAGAGGAGCCTGCATTAGTTGAGGAAACCTCGGTTCTGACCATAATTGCCACTAAAGTTGTCTGGAAATGGCACCTTTGGCTCCTGTGGGACAAGAGCTAGGGTTGCTGTCAAAGCCACCCAGGTAGGACCACATTCTGTACCTGCAGGGAAGACACCTGTGCCTGCATATTCTGTATGGCCCCTACCAGCTCTGCTAGGGGAGCATTGGCCTGAGAGGGGTCCATGCCAAAAAGGTGGGCCCCTAGACTTTGTATTTGGGATGCTCAAACTGTTGCTGACTGGGCATTAGATGGTCAGGCCTATTGGTTAAAGCAAGAGGTCAGCCTACCGGTTAAAGCTGGGTCTAGGATGAGCGGAGTCCAGGAAATGAGCCAAAATTCAATAGTGGAGGGGCAGAAGCCAAATGCCAGAGCTGGACAGGGTAAACCGGAATCATAAGCCAGAGGCAGGGCCAAGGATCAATACCAGAGAGAAAGAAGCTGAATGCCAGAACTGGAGGGCCAACTGGAATCATAAGCCAGGTGTTGAAGCCAGAGGGGAGCAGGGGCTGGAACAAGCAGGAGCAGGCTCTGGACTGGAAGCAGGGACTGAAAGAAGGTCAAGAACTGCTGTGGGCATGGTATGCATTGCACAGAACTGCTGTGGGCCCAGGCTTATGAGCAGGACTGCTAAACCAGCAGCCATTCAGGGGCTGTGGCCACTCCGCGTTCTAAAGCAGTACAGCTGGGCTCATTGGTTACCTAACAGTGCCGTTAGTCAGGGAGCAGGCAGCAGCTGCTGTTCCGGTCTGGTCCCTGACAGTTTTTGATCCAAAAAGTATATTATCTGTATATTACTGATGACTCACATAGAAGTAATACACCAGTGCTCCTTTTCAGATGATGTTTACATCATGCTTGTGAGCTGTACATGACTGTAGCTGTTTGGATACAATGCCTGCATTATTTATGATTGAGACAGGAATGAAAGGATTGCCAAGTATCTGAAATTCCCATCAGCCAGAAGAGTAATCAGAACACTCTTCAGGGTTACAAAAAGGTGATGTGTTATTGTAATCAGTTACTTTAAAAAAACAAACCAAAGCCCCCAAACACTGACCATATGTTAATGGTAACTACATTCAGTTACTGTAAGTTACAGTGATGGTATTTAGTTAAAATACAAGAGAAAATTTTTGAAAATGTTTTTTCTCATTTCCTCCAAATCAACACAAAACTCATTCATTAAAGAATGCTTCAAATAAAAGCAAAAAAGAGAGATTTTATCCAATGAAATGTCTTCTTTTATTCAGTCTAAGCTCTGACATTTGGTTGCAATGTCAGAGCTCTGGTAACAAAGTGGGCATTAATAAGTAATGAAAGCTTGGAATCAGATCAGCTCATATGCCAAGTCCATAGTATAGATGGATTTAATCCTCTTTTGCTTAAACTGACAAAATAGCAATCATTTTCTTCCTGTTATATTAGTGCACTGGGACCCATATTTCAATTGTGTGGAAAGTAAAATTTTGCTTGGTCTTCAACTTGCTTAGATTTGAAACATGACCATATTGACCCTGGGATTATTTTCTCTGGATTTTGTATACATATCTAGGTACCTAACAACAAATGTGCCAATTCCATTCCTTTATTAACATTCCTTTTCTGAAGTCTATTGTCAGAATAAGCACAGTGATACACAATTATTCAGACTGATCCATGCAACCAGGTCTTTACACCCTCACAGTTTCATTCCAGTTAACAGTGTGCTGCATGGATGCAGGGATTTATTTGAATGGATGAGGGCTTGTGATGGCAAGAATATTATTTTGCATTTTATAGGGTTTTCTGTCCAAGGATAGCAATGCATTTTACAAACATGATGGTTTCTCTTTCACATACACCTCCATTTTCCCCATTCCATGAGATAAGTAAGTATCATTATCCCTCGTTTTAGAGATGGGCTGAGCACTGCAGAGCTTCACAGGGGCAAGGGGGAAATGAATCCTTCCCAAGGATACAGAATGGCAGTAGACCTTCACAGCTATTTTAACCCAAGTTAAAAACACAACTGTTTTTCCAGTGAAGACATAACCATACAGAACTCTCCTAGACTGCAATTTCAATGTGAAGCAAGCAGGACTGGGTCCATCATTGGTGTTCAGTGGTAACCCATAGTCTGCCCATACCATTTGCATTTCTAGAAGTTGAAAAAGTATAAATTATTATTTGTGGGCTGGTTTCTTTCCTCAAAGGGAATATTTTAAAGCTCTTTAAAAATAATAATATCAGCAGCTGAACTGTCAAGAGAGACACTGCAATAACATACCAATGTGCAGAGGTGATGCATGGGGGGTGGTCACATGGGGGTCACATCCCCCTCCCCCATTTAACTTCTTGGCTTCTACTGAGTAGGCTCAGATGTACTGAGTATGCTCAGTAACATCTGCTGAAGTCGCTGCCCACACTCTGCCCTTACTTGTGCCTCCCCACTATCGGCAGGTCTCTGACAATGTGTGTGCCTCATGGGCAAGGAAATTTTCTGTTAGGGAAACAGATGCCATTTCTAGTTTCCACAGGGATGTTATTAACAATGGATATCTAATTATATATATTATGTATTTTTACAGTCTCCCATTCTCAAGGTTATCGTCAAAGTATCTAACAAAAGGGAGGTTTTCTTTTCTTTTTCTGGTTGTGCTTCAGAGATTTCAAATAGATGGAATAGCAAAAATGACAAGCAATATTTGTTTCATTTTTTAACTGTAGCTCATTTCTTTAAAATATTTATTACAGTTAAGTTTGATCCGGTTTGTTATCTTTTTGCCCTCTTCATCTTAGGGCAACGATTTGCCATAGACATACGTACTGGACAATATATATTTACATATACTGCAAAATTCTTTATAAAACAACAACTCAGGGGACAGAAATTGCCATAGAGGTGAGCTGTTTGGAATAAAATATATAGCTTTCCAAACCATCCAGGCCAATTCCCATATATTTCAGCCAGAGGTTTAGGAATGGCTAACCCTTAAACATGACCAGAGAGGGAACTTAATGTTAGGTTAGTTTCTTGCTTGGCTGACTACCAGATTTCTGGGAAGTGGACTACAAAGACTGAATTCCAGATACATGGCATTGATCTCCGATCATCAAGTCCACTATGGAAGCTGTCATATAGAACAAGCAAAGTGTTAGGTATTGCCGGAGGTATAGTCATTACAGCGTTGTCTACACTAAGAAGGTTACACAGTAAAATTGCAGCTGTTGCTGATGCTGGTTAACAACTGCTCATTTTCTTAATGTACACAAGACTTTGGATAAGATACATAGCCTAGGTCCTGACCATATGTATCCATAAGATCACACGATATCTCTAATAAAAGTGTAGTTATTAATGCCCATGTCCTTGCCAAATTATAAATTTAGGTAATTTTACATTCTGCCTATCTCAATTCTCCCTTTGTTTTCTATTGATCTATAGTGTGCATCCCATCCCATCTTAAACTATGGTGTAATGTTGCTGTGGCCTGTTAAGTAGCCTCACTGAGTAGCATTTCAATGGTGGATGAAGAGATTGCATGTGCTGAGAATACTCTTATAAGGCACTTTGCAATCTTTTGGATAAAAGGCACTAGTTATAGAAATCTAAGATATTACATACAATTTGTTATATTCCAAGTGTAGGTTTGTAAGTACCACTCAAAGCTTCCTTGATAAAGGATGACAACACAACCAGACTTAGGCCGAGAGAGTCCAGATGTTTAATTAACCACTTTCAAAATTGTTACTGTTTCAGTACATTTAAATTGGATCTTTTAAGATTTCCATATGCTCCTTAAAATGACGTTTCCATATCTCGGAAATGAAGAAATTGTCATCTCGATAATTCTGTTTAACCAATTTTTAATTCATTGTACTTATTTCTCTGACGTAATGTTTTTATTATGACAAAATAAAAGGTGAATAAAATATCTTATTTCACTTTATTTCTTATTAAACTAACAAGAAAAAATACAATGTTGGTTAATTATCTTTTGATAGATGTTCAGACTATGAGGCTTTCCCAGGATGTTATATATATATATATTATTTTCTCCCTATTACTAACAGGGGGTTATTACAAATCAGGGATTAAGGATTTATGCAGAAATTGAGGAAGCCCAGAGCATTTTGAAATGCTGTATTTGCCTATACTATCAGCCATATTCCACTAAGTGCATGGAGGTTTGAAAACCTCTGTGTACCAATCTGGCCTCTTGCAGCCCAAGTGGGATCCAGCCTGGTAGAGTTCTCCCTCTGAATATTCTTCCCATGGGGGGAGGCAGTGTTAGGCCGTGATCTGGCAAAGGACCTTCACCTAATTTCATTGGGACTATGCCTGAGTATAAGGGCCTTTCCACATGAGTATTAGCCTTTCCCTTTACAGGACTGGGCCCCTAGTTTTCATCTGGGACTACCTAGAAGCCCTATCACAAAAGCTGCTCAGGGAGTCCACTGAACTGACAAATGCCCATTGTTCCCTGGAGATCAGACTGAGTTACTTGGCAGCTTAACATAAGTATAGATTCTCCTGCCCCAAATACACCCCTCTTCCCACCAATTCCTATCATAGAATAATAGAATCACAGAAGATTAGGGTTGGAAGAGACCTCAGGAGGTCATCTAGTCCAATCCCCTGCTCAAAACAGGACCAACACCAACTAATCATCCCAGCCAAGGCTTTGTCAAGCCGGGCCTCAAAAAACTCTAAGGTTCCACCACCTCCCTAGGTAACCCATTACAGTCCTTCACCACCCTCCTAGCGAAATAGTGTTTCCTAATATCCAACCTCGACCTCCCCCACTGCAACTTGAGACCACTACTCCTTGTTCTGTCATCTGACACCACTGAGAACAGCTTCCCTCTATCCTCTTTGGAAACCCCCTTCAGGTAATTGAAGGCTGCTATCAAATCCCCCCTCACTCTTCTTCTGCAGATTAAATAACCCCATTTCCCTCAGCCTCTCCTTGTAAGTCATGTGCCTCTATCCCCTTGCTATACCAGACACTTTGATAAGCCGATTTACAGCTTGGGTTGAAGCCCATTTAAATATCTGATCTTAAGAAAGACTTTTTTTCACTGAAAAGTTGTTTTAAGGCATTTACTGGAAGTGTAAAAGGATGTTAGTTACTCTCAAAATGATTATATAAATTACAGTGGAATAATTTTGCCTACAGAGCTGGGAAGTGAGGAGAGAAATGCTATCCCTCACAGTATCATGAGATCCTTGCCTTCATGAGGTTTTCAGGGATACAGTTTCCTTCCCCATGAATTCTACTTGTTCCCCTCCAAGCCCTTCCCCACTTTCTCCACTCCCTCTCTCCAGGCAACCCACATTTTCTCACACTCAGTCCCCTCAAACGTCTATCCTTCCCCCAAGACCCAGACATCTATCTGTGAAAATATCACCTTACCCTCTCTTGCTACTTGGTGCTCCATGCCTCAGTTTCCCATCTTCTGGCTCCAGGCATTGCAGTCTTCCACTGCTGGATAGGCAGATCCCAGTCTTTCTGAATGATGCAGCCCTTCAGCCAAAAGGTAGAGTCCAACCTCATTCTGAGGGGTAAACACAGTCCAACAAAACAAATGCAGCAACCTTGTGCTGGGTCTTCAGCATGACTCCAGGCTCAATAGTCCTTCCTTCTCTTCCAGATGAAGTTTTACAGCACCTTCCTGAGTTGCCCTGGAGAGGAACCCAGGCCCTTCTTCTCTTCTGGGTTCTAGTTCAGGGAAGTTGTACAAACTACCAAGGTTCATATACTCAGACCTTTTGCTGTAGCCCCTGGATCACTTCTTTCTGAGCCCTGTTACTAGGTCTTTCCCAGAGCCTCTTCCCGTGCTTTCTGTCTTTCTGAGGCTTCTTTCCCAGGCTGGCTAGACATGGTGTAATCCTTCTCAGGTTCTCTTGCAAGCCCTAATTATTGCAGGGCTTTTTCAGGGGATCAGCTTCCAGCAGGTCTTTCTTTCCTTCTTGGCTCTGGAGAACTCTAGCATACTCCTGCCTCCACTCAGGACTCTCTCCTTACTGGATCCCAAGCATCTTCTTATACTAATTTGCCCAGTCTCCTGACCCAGTAAGCACATGACCTTCCCAATTCCTAGACTAGTGACACTTTCTTTTAAAGAAGCCACCCAATTCTGTAACACCCTCGTTTCCTCCTGCATTGATCTGAGCTGGGCATTCTCCTCTTTGGATCCTTCTGTTCACTACATCAAACACAACCTCTAGGTTATAAGAGCTGGTGTCATTGGTAGAGTGCAGGGAGCCCAAATGAGTGCTTTGACAGTTTGATGTTTGAAATCTTGTGCAGGAAAATGTTGTGCAGTAAGACTTAAACATGGCCAGGTTTGATGGATCTAGCAAGAAGATGAGTGAAAAATGACTCCCAACAACTGTTTAGGATTTTTTTTTTTTAGCAAATAACTCATTTCATTATTACTGAAACCATCCATTCAATATAAAAAATAAGTTATGCATGAATGACAAAGTTGTAATGAAATAACCCAAAATTATAAAGTGGTTGCTGTTAAAAATTGTACGTTTAAAAAAAGTACTGAAATATGATTCTTTTTGTGCAAATCATTTCTTTCCAGACGTTTGCATTCATGTAATACACAGTCTTAAGACAGGTTTCAGAGTAGCAGCTGTGTTAGTCTGTATTCGCAAAAAGAAAAGGAGTACTAGTGGCACCTTAGAGACTAACCAGTTTATTTGAGCATAAGCTTTTGTGGGCTACACCTTACTTCATCCGATGAAGTGAGCTGTAGCTCACGAAAGCTTATGCTCAAATAAAATGGTTAGTCTCTAAGGAGCCACTAGTACTCCTTTTCTTTTTACAGTCTTAAGAGTCATCATAGTATTTGAATCTTGCAAGCGAACAGCTGAAGCAAATGTTACATCAATAATCTTCCATGTGCATTAAACTAGCAATATGATGAATACAGACACTTTCATGAGACACAGGAGCTTTAGAAGTGAAACCCAAAAAATATTCAGACTCATGCACTTATTCAGTTCAGTGGGTTTTAACTACTCTAAAACTTTCTAATACAAATGGAAACAGTGTGCTTCATTTATTTGTTTTGAGATTTATTCTGTAGGTGCTCAGAATTACAAATAACACTTCAATGAAAAGCATTTGTTATTTGTAAGACATGTCTATTATTTTAGAAATTTCCCCCATTTTCTTAGAACAAGTAAATATCATTTGGGCATACAGATCTGAAATTCTCCGCCAAAAGCCAAATAACTAAAAATGGGTCTCCTTCTGTTAATGTCACAGAGAGGCTCACACAATGTTTATAAGGCAGTGAGAATTTATGAGAATTATTTTATTTCTTAGAACCTCTGATTTCTGGATTTTGAGTTAAAAATTCCCCCCAAATTGCCCATTGCTTGTATTTGATTTGCAGTAGTGAGAGTTGTTTCATTTTTTCAGGATAATCATGTAACTTAAAGTAGAAGTACAATATTTTCATGTCATCACCAAAAGGCTTTGAGTGCTTTTGGTTAATCAGCATCATTGAAAAATGGGAATTACCAATAGGGTCAGGCTTTGAGGGAGGGAAGGATTTGATGGGACTGAGGTCTGTGTGGTAGGCAGAGGGCTTTATTGAGTTGCTAGAGATTGAGTTTTACTGAGAACTATTGATGAGGCAAACTGCTGGTTAGATTTAGTCCAATTACTTGTTTCTTCAGCTTATGTTCAAAGGTGTGTAAGGTGCCTAAAGTGCCAGAGGGATGCTTTTTGTTTTGCATACAATTCTTAAAAACCAAGGCAAACAAATTGCATACTATGTAAACTCAACAGTAAATTCCTTAAGGGGCAGGAGTTCCGAGCTTTCAGTGGTTAAATTGTAACATCTGAAAATACCCTCATTTAATTATTTGCAAAAGTATTGCAAAGTAATGATCTTTTCTTCCTGAATAACACAAATTAAAGTGCTACTGACAAAGCTTAAATACATAAGCCTTGAATGTTTCCCTGAAGGTCAAAAGACAAGGCTGTTTTAGAGCAAGAGTGAGGAGTATGTTCCAAAGTTGAGGGTGTCTCAAGGAAAACACTCTAATCCAAGCCTTCTTGCTTTAAAAGTTGATCTGCTACCAGAGTACAAAGGGTTTCCATGCATTTTCCTGGGGCCAGGTTGTTGAATTTCTAAGTCTCCCATTGGGATAGTCTTGATACATAAATCTTGCACCAACAAGCAACATATCAGAGTTAATTTTTGTGTTAAAATTAAGAGAATTCAATGCCAGTGCCTGCTATGTAAAAGCAGATCTCATCACGTTTGAAGCTTGTGAGGGTTCATGGATTATTTAGAAATACGTAGTGATTTAGCAATGTGTTAGTGATTATACATCCAAAAACAGTTTTAGAAGAATAAGAAAACCACCAACTCTAGCTCAATACTTACCTCAGCTCCTGTAGGATGGTGAGGTAAAAATCTACAGCAGGGCTAGGGGGGAAATTCCCAGGACCCCTTTCACCATCTCCAAGGGGGATAAGAGGGAATTGAGGACCCCATCTTCTTGGAGGAGAGGGAGAGATATTTTTCTCCAGTCTTTAAATCCCATGGTAATCACCCTAAATACCCTCATAAATATTCCCTTGTACAGTAGAACCTCTGAGTTATGAACACCTTCGGGAATGGATGTTGTTTATAACTCAGAAATGTTTTGTAACTCTGAACAAATGTTATGGTTGATCTTTCCAAAGTTTACAGCTGAGTTGACTTAAGACAGCATTGACACTTTATTATTTAGAAAAAAAGGCTGCTTTCCCCCCCCTTTTTCAGTAGTTTACGTTTAACATAGTACTGCATGGTATTTACTTTTTTTTTCTTTTTTTTTTTTTTTGTCTTTTGCCTGATTGTGTACTTCCAGTTCCAGATGACATATATGGTTGACTGGTCAGTTCATAACTCTGAGGTCTGCTGTGTTTCCCTGTATTTTTTGTGGGGGTGGAGTGGAGGTGAAATGGAAGACTGTGGCCTTTGACCTTCCTTTTGAATACTTTCTAGAAGTCACCATATAGTCTTCATCCCATTTTCTTTCTTTACATGTTCACCAGACAAGGACACCATATTCAACATAACACAGGGCTCTTGATGACTAGCCATCTACAAGGCATATAGGAGTCAAATATGCCTTGAAAATATATTAACAGCTATAGTTCTTACTCTTCCCTTCTATCTGTTTGCAGCAACTAAGATTTCCACCAATCATCCCTATGCATATTCCAAACCTTTTAGCACAGGCTGAGAATTAAATACAACAAGAATCAATATACACACCCTAACAGCTTGGATATCTTGTCTGGGGAGCATCAATTAAGCTAAAGTTGAAGTAGATACATTCCAGGAAATGAAATCTTTGATGTTTGATAAAGAGTCTTCCAACTATTATTAGTCCCTCAAATCAAAGATTTCCATAATTTATGTGTGGATAAAAGTTCCATCTCTCTTGCGGATGCTTAAGAGAACCCCTTCTGGGGACATACAAGAATGACTTCTCTTTTTCCTGTGCTAAGTGCTCTAATGTCGGCTATATGCTAACCAATGATCAGTGATGAACATCCCAAATGTAATTTTAAACCAGTTTGGAATAGTTTCTGGTGACCCAAAAAAGGTTAAAGTTCCAGACATCAAACTTCAGTAAGTTTTCCAAAAAATCCAAAAAAGATATTCCAAAAAAATCCAATAGATATTTTTCACCCCAAAGTAGAAACTGTACATTTATCTGCCTTATGAATCAGATACATATCTCTCTATATGTGAATACTTGGTCTTGTTCCTCCAATGCACTCTCTCTCCTATCCTATGATAAGACCTGCAAAATATGAAATGAAAAGTATCTGTTATAATAAAAAATGTGTAGACTATGCCCACTAAATTTAGAAGAACTATAAGGTATTTTTTTTATTTGTAAATGATTGTCGCAATCTTGAAGTGATAGGAATTGTATAGCCCAAAAAACAAAAGGGAATGATAAAAGATATAATCACTTAACCAGAGTATAACTTTGGAATATTAAAAGAAATTGCCTTAAAATGTGGGGTGATTTCAGTTAATAGTCTGGGCTAATACTGAAATCCGGAAATATAAAACCTCCAATGAGAAAAGGATTGAAGACATTTGTTATATATGGTTGCCATCGACTGGATACCAATGGAAGCAGATAAGAAATGCAGGGCTTGTCTACATTATCCGCAGGATTGACAGGCAGCGATTGTTCCAGCAGACTGTTCTAGACATGATAAATTGACTGCCGAGCGCTCTCCCATCGACTCCGGAACTCCACCACAGTGAGAGGCACAGGCAGAGTCGACGGGGGAGCTGCAGCAGTCGACTCAGTGCAGTGAAGACACCGTGGTGAGTAGATCTAAGTATGTCGACTTCGGCTATGTTATTCATGTAGCTGAAGCTGCATAACTTAGATTGATCCCCCCTCCTCCCCAGTGTAGACCAGGCCTAAGAGAACTGAAACCTAAGTACCCAGGATTTACAGTTTGGTTAAATGGCTCTCCACATCCCCACTGTACAAATTGTTCCAGCACCCCTGAATCCCAAAGTTACTCTATCTGAGGCCTCAGCAGTGCCACATAGAGAAGAACAATTACATCTAATGTCTTACATGTAACTGTCCAGTTACTTTCCAGAATTACATTTGATTTTTTTTTGAAACAGCATCATAGTATTGACTCATATTCAACTTGAAATCCACAATATCACCCAGATCTGTTTTGTGGTACTGTTACCTAGCCAATTATTCCCCATTTTGTAGTTGTTCCTTTGAGTTTTCCTTCCTATGTTGTAGTATTTTGCATTTGTATTTATTGAAATTCATCTTACTAATATCAGACCGATTTTCCAATTCATCAAGATAATTTTTAATTCTAATCTTGCCCTCCAAAGTGCTTGTAACCCTCCCATTTTGACATAATCTGAAAATTTTTAATATACTCATCACTCCATTATCCAAGTTTTTAATGAAAATAATGAAAAGTACCAGACCCAGGACAAACCCCTGTGGGACTCCACTAGTTACATCTGCCCAATTTGACAGTGAACCATTGATAACTGCTCTTTGAGAATGGTCTTCCAACCAGTTTTGCACTCACTTTATAGTAATTTAATCTAGTTTCTATTTCCCTAGTGTGCTTAAGAAAATATCTCACGGGACTGTGTCAAAAGCCTTACTAAAGTCCAGTAAAATTAGTCTTCCATTAAGCTGTTATGATGATTGTTATGTAAATTCAGATTTATCTTGTCAGACCATCAGTCCATATAGTCCAAAAACAACAATTTCCGACTGAGTTTCTATTTGTTGTAAATTATGAAACAGCTGCTTGTTGTTCACAAGATTAGATATTTGCTTTAACTCCTATAATGATAGAAAGCACCAATCTCTTTACTGAATGACACCTCTATCTAGCTAAAACACTGCTTTATTAAGGGGCACAGAGGTCATCTTCGTAACGTTTTGGTACTGATTTACCACTCCTATTCCAATTTTATGCTGCTGTAATGCCACTGATTTCCACCTTTCCCTGTTTATACCTAACTTTAGCTTTATGCAGTGCCTTTTATCCTAAAGCATTTGGCTTGCAACACGAATGTGATACAGGCACCTGACACACTGCTCAGCAATGGGAGGAGAGGCAATTACGGGCAAGGATACTATGGCAATGCCCTGCTCTTATTAAAAGAACAATGGGATCTGTAATGTCCACAGGCAGTATCTCTGATTTTAAGGTCTCATCTGAAAGACTCACATGCAGTACATGGTAGGGAACTCAATTTATCTGCCAGGGCAGCATTAAGTGCTGAGCAGACCCTGTGCTGCAGGAAGTGAAAGTATATCAAAACCGGGGCATATAGGCCATTCATTCATCTTTTCTGTTCTAGAAGTTAGCTTCTTTATTAAATAAGCCTGCCGAGAAGCTCTTGCTGTTATTTGTGTGGCCTCTTGTCTGTTATTGATGTTCTGGATGCACTAATACACTACATTTAATTTAGTAGGAGATTTATATATTCAGTATTAATAAACAAAGATTTCAATGTGATTGGTCTAACAGTAGTTAATTTGTTGTTATTTGGACACTTGTTTCTAGCATAAGATAAATTATCCTGTTTATTAGTGAATTTATTTAGGTGAACAACTAGAATGTTTTTTTTTTCCCTAAGGATATATTGGTCTTTAAAAACAGTATAGTCTATAGTCTATAAAAACAGCATCACATTATTTTAGCAGATGTAAAATTACCAAGGTTCCACTTTATTTTCTTTTATTTAATGTTAAGCACAGAAAATGTAATTTTCTTAAAGCTTGAAAATTCTAGAGTAATCCATAAAGTTATAGAACTGGAAGGGACCTCGAGAGGTCATCTAGTCCAGACCCCTGCACTCAAGGCAGGACTAAATATTATCTAGACCATCCCTGACTGGTGTTTGTCCAATCTGCTCTTAAAAATCCCCAATGATGGAGATTCCACAACCTCCCTACGCAATTTATTTCAGTGCTTAACCACTCTGACATTTAGGAAGTTTTTCCTAATGTCCATCCTAAACCGCCCTTGCTGCAATTTAAGCCCACTGCTTCTTGTCCTATCCTCAGAAGTTAAGAAGAACAATTTTTCTCCTTCCTCCTTGTAACAACCTTTTATGTACTTGAAAACTGTGATCACTTTCCCTCTCAGTCTTCTCTTTTCCAGACTAAACAAACCCATTTTTTTCAATCTTCCCTCATAGGTCATGTTTTCTAGACCTTTAATCATTTTTGTTGCTCTTCTCTGGACTTTCTCCAATTTGTCCACATCTTTCCTGAAATGTGGCACCCAGAACTGGACACAATACTCCAGTTGAGGTCTAATCAGTGTGGAGTAGAGCAGAAGAATTACTTCTTGTGTCTTGCTTACAATACTGCTAATACATCCCAGAATGATGTTTGCTTTTTTTTGCAACAGTGTTACACTGTTGACTCATATTTAGCTTGTGATCCACTATGACCCCCAGATCCCTTTCTGCAGTGCTCCTTCCTAGGCAGTCATTTCCCATTTTGTGTATGTGCAACTGATTGTTCCTTCCTAAGTGGAGTACTTTGCATTTGTCCTTATTGAATTTCATCCTATTTACTTCAGACCATTTCTCCAGTTTGTCCAGATCATTTTGAATTTTAATCCTATCCTTCAAATCACCCTCCCAGCTTGGTACCATCCACAAACTTTATAAGTGTATTCTCTATGCCATTATCTAAATCATTGATAAAGATATTGGGCAGAAACAGACCCAGAATCGATCCCTGCGGGACCCTGCTCAATATGCCCTCACAAAGCATGACTTTGAACCACTGATAATTACTCTCTGCAAACAGCTTATAGTAGCTCCATCTAGGTTGTATTTCCCTAGTTTGTTTATAATTGTGCCTTTTCTGATATGAATAGGCTTCCAGGAATTTATTTCTGTGATCAAACTTTTCTGACTCATGTCTATGAATGCTATTTTTATTTTTTCCATTGATTTGGTGTCAAGGCAGTTGTATTAGTGGCACAGATTTTTTCGTATGTGCCAGGCACCATAGGTGTCAAACCCACCAGACCCATAGGGCTGGCAAGCAAGAACCTTACCCTCCACACCACTGGGGCAGATTAGTAAACTGAAAACAGTGGTCTTGGCATGGCTTCTGGCTCTGGTTCTAACTGTTGGCGTGGCTTCTGGACCTGCTCTGCCCCTTGGTGTGGCTTCCGGCTCTGGCTCTGACTCCTGTTCTGAGCCTTGGTTTAGCTTCTGGTTCCCATCTCTGACTCTTGGCATGGATCCCTACTCTGGCTCTGAACCTTGGTGTGGGTCCTAGCTCCTGGCTTTGGCCATGGGTGTGATTCCTGACCCTTGGTGCACCTTATGGCTCCCAGCTCTGGCTCTCACCCTTGGCACGGCTTCCAGCTCCAGGCTTCCAGTTCCGACCCTTGGAATGGCTTCGGGGCTCTGGCTCTAACTCCGACCCTTGGAGTGGCTTCCAGCCCCACTCTGACCCTTGGTGTGGTTACCAGTTCCCAGCTCTGACCCTTAGTGCGGCTCCTGGCTCCCAGCTTTCGCTCCAACCCTTTGCAGGGCTTCCAGTTCCAGGCTTCCACCTGCAACCTTTGGCATGGCTTCTGACCCTTGGTGTGACTTCTGGCTCCCAGCTCGGACTTTGACCCTTGGCACAGCTTCCAGCTTCAGCTCCAGCTCCTGCTAGTCTCAAATCAGGGGCAAGCCTCTGGGATATCATGAGCCCAGCAAATCTACCTGTTGGTCTGATGTCAAAGGAAAGGCCTCTGTGACATTATTGGCTCAGTTCTTCATCAGCTGGGCCTCATGTGAAGGCAGAGGCTCCCCTGAGGCTGGGAGGTCAAAGGAGCATCATATCTACCTTCCTGAGCTTATGTGAAAGTCCAAACCTTTCATGAGATCTCTGGCTCAGCAGCTGTAGGTACGTGGGACAATGCTAAGACACAGGACCTTGTGAACTCACTGACTCAAGGTGGATTTGCTGTGCTAATCACAGGTTTCAGAGTAACAGCCATGTTAGTCTGTATTCGCAAAACGAAAAGGAGTACTTGTGGCACCTTAGAGACTAACCAATTTATTTGAGCATAAGCTTTCATGAGCTACAGCTCACTTCATCGGATGCATACTGTGGAAAGTGTAGAAGATCTTTTTATATACACACAAAGCATGAAAAAATGCCTTCTCCTACCCCCTCTCCTGCTGCTAATAGCTTATCTAAAGTGATCATTCTCCTTACAATGTGTATGATAATCAAGTTGGGCCATTTCCAGCACAAATCCAGGTTCTCACCCCCCCCCCCCACACACACACAAACCCATTCTCCTGCTGGTAATAGCTTATCTAAACTGACCACTCTCCTTACAATGTGTATGATAATCAAGGTGGGCCATTTCCAGCACAAATCCAGGGTTTAACAAGAACGTCTGAGGAGTGGGGGGGTAGGAAAAAACAAGGGGAAATAGGTTACCTTGCATAATGACTTAGTGGCTTCTATATCCATCCTGGTCACTATGGATGTAGAAGCCCTCTACACCAACATTCCACACAAAGATGGACTTCAAGCCATCAAGAACACTATCCCCGATAATGTCACAGCAAACCTGGTGGCTGAACTTTGTGACTTTGTCCTCACCCATAATTATTTCACATTTAGGGACAATGTATACCTTCAAATCAGTGGCACTGCTATGGGTACCCGCATGGCCCCACAGTAGGCCAACATTTTTATGGCTGACTTAGAACAACGCTTCCTCAGCTCTCGTCCCCTAACGCCCCTACTCTACTTGCGCTACATTGATGACATCTTCATCATCTGGACCCATGGAAAAGAAGCCCTTGAGGAATTCCACCATGATTTCAACAATTTCCATCCCACCATCAACCTCAGACTGGTCCAGTCCACACAAGAGATCCACTTTCCGGACACTACGGTGCTAATAAGCAATGGTCACATAAACACCACCCTATACCGGAAACCTACTGACCGCTATCCCTATCTACATGCCTCCAGCTTTTACCCAAACCACACCACACAATCTGATCCATCGTCTACAGCGAAGCTCTATGATACAAACGCATTTGCTCCAACCCCTCAGACAGAGACAAACACCTACAAGATCTCTATCAAGTGGTTCTTACAACTACAATACCCACCTGCTGAAGTGAAGAAATAGACTGACAGAGCCAGAAGAGTACCCATAAATCACCTACTACAGGACAGGCCAGGCCCAACAAAGAAAAGAACAGAAAAGAACAGAAAAGAACAGAATGCCACTAGCCATCACCTTCAGCCCCAACTAAAACCTCTCCAATGCATCATCAAGGATCTATAACTTATCCTGAAGGACGACCCATCACTCTCACAGATCTTGGGAGACAGGCCAGTCCTTGCTTACAGACAGCCCCCCAACCTGAAGCAAATACTCACCAGCAACCACATACCACACAACAAAACCACTAACCCAGGAACCTATCCATGCAACATAGCCCGTTGCCAACTGTGTCCACATATCTATTCAGGGGACACCATCATAGGGCCTAATCACATCAGCCACACTATTAGAGGCTCGTTCACTGCACATCTACCAATGTGATATATGCCATCATGTGCCAGCAATGCCCCTCTGCCATGTACACTGGTCAAACTGGACAGTCTCTAGGTAAAAGACTAAATGGACACAAATCAGATGTCAAGAATTATAACATTCATAAACCAGTCGGAGAACACTTCAATCTCTCTGGTTACTCGATTACAGACCTAAAGGTCGCAATATTACAACATAAAGACTTCAGAAACAGACTCCAACGAGAGACTGCTGAATTGGAATTAATTTGCAAACTGGATACAATTAACTTAGGCTTGAATAGAGACTGGGAGTAGATGGGTCATTACACAAAGTAAAACTATTTCCCCATGTTTATTCCCCCCACACACACACTGCTCCTCAGATGTTCCTGTTAACTCCTGGCAATGGCCCACCTTGATTATCACTACAAAAGGTTTTCTCCCTCCACCCCCCCTGTTCTCCTGCTGGTAATAGCTCATCTTAAGTGATCACTCTCCTTAGCCCTAGTCTACACTAGGACTTTAGGTCAAATTTAGCAGCGTTAAATCGATGTAAACCTGCACCCGTCCACACGATGAAGCCCTTTATTTCGACTTAAAGGGCTCTTAAAATCGATTTCCTTACTCCACCCCTGACAAGTGGATTAGCGCTTAAATCGGCCTTGCCGGCTCGGATTTGGGGTACTGTGGACACAATTCGATGGTATTGGTGTCCACAATACCACAGTGCTCCATTGTGTCCACAGTGCTCCATTGTGACCGCTCTGGACAGCACTCTCAACTCAGATGCACTGGCCAGGTAGACAGGAAAAGAACCGCGAACTTTTGAATCTCATTTCCTGTTTCGCCAGCGTGGAAAGCTTCAGGTGACCACGCAGAGCTCATCAGCAGAGGTGACCATGATGGAGTCCCAGAATCGCAAAAGAGCTCCAGCATGGACCGAACGGGAGGTAGGGGATCTGATCGCTGTTTGGGGAGAGGAATCCGTGCTATCAGAACTCCGTTCCAGTTTTCGAAATGCCAAAACCTTTGTCAAAATCTCCCAGGGCATGAAGGACAGAGGCCATAACAGGGATCCGAAACAGTGCCGCGTGAAACGTAAGGAGCTGAGGCAAGCCTACCAGAAAACCAGAGGGGCGAACGGCCGCTCCGGGTCAGAGCCCCAAACATGCCGCTTCTATGATGAGCTGCATGCCATTTTAGAGGGTTCAGCCACCACTACCCCAGCCGTGTTGTTTGACTCCTTCAATGGAGATGGAGGCAACACGGAAGCAGGTTTTGGGGACGAAGAAGATGATGATGATGATGAGGTTGTAGATAGCTCACAGCAAGCAAGCGGAGAAACCGGTTTTCCCGACAGCCAGGAACTGTTTCTCACACTGGACCTGGAGCCAGTACCCCCTGAACCCACCCAAAGCTGCCTCCTGGACCCGGCAGGCGGAGAAGGGACCTCCGGTGAGCGTACCTTTTAAAATACTATACATGGTTTAAAAGCAAGCATGTGAAAGGATTACTTTGCCCTGGCATTCGCGGCTCTCCTGGATGTACTCCCAAAGCCTTTGCAAAAGGTTTCTGGGGAGGGCAGCCTTATTGCGTCCTTCATGGTAGGACACTTACCACTCCAGGCCAGCAACATGTACTCGGGAATCATTGTATAACAAAGCATTGCAGTGTATGTTTGCTGGCGTTCAAACAACATCCGTTCTTTATCTCTCTGTGTTATCCTCAGGAGAGTGAGATATAATTCATGGTCACCTGGTTGAAATAGAGTGCTTTTCTTCAGGGGACACTCAGAGGAGCCCATTCCTGCTGGGCTGTTTGCCTGTGGCTAAACAGAAATGTTCCCCGCTGTTAGCCACGGGGAGGTGGGAGGGTTGAGGGGGTAGCCACGCGGTGGGGGGAGGCAAAATGCGACCTTGTAACGAAAGCGCATGTGCTATGTATGTAATGTTAACAGCAAGGTTTACCCTGAAAGAGTGTAGCCACTGTTTTATAAAATGTGTCTTTTTAAATACCGCTGTCCCTTTTTTTTTCTCCACCAGCTGCATGTGTTTCAATGATCACAGGATCTTCTCCTTCCCAGAGGCTAGTGAAGATTAGAAAGAAAAAAAAACGCAGTCGCGATGAAATGTTCTCTGAGCTCATGCTGTCCTCCCACACTGACAGAGCACAGACGAATGCGTGGAGGCAAATAATGTCAGAGTGCAGGAAAGCACAAAATGACCGGGAGGAGAGGTGGCAGGCTGAAGAGAGTAAGTGGCGGGCTGAAGAGAGTAAGTGGCGGGCTGAAGACAGGGCTGAAGCTCAAATGTGGTGGCAGCATGATGAGAGGAGGCAGGATTCAATGCTGAGGCTGCTGGAGGACCAAACCAGTATGCTCCAGTGTATGGTTGATCTGCAGCAAAGGCAGCTGGAGCACAGACTGCCACGGCAGTCCCTCTGTAACCAACCGCCCTCCTCCCCAAGTTCCATAGCCTCCACATCCAGACGCCCAAGAACACGGTGGGGGGGCTACCGGCCAACCAGCCACTCCACCACAGAGGATTGCCCAAAAAAAAGAAGGCTAGCATTCAATACATTTTAAAGTTGTAAACTTTTAAAGTGGTGTGTGGCATTTTCCTTCCCTCCTCCACCACCCCTTCTGGGCTACCTTGGTAGTCGTTCCCCTATTTGTGGGATGAATGAATAAAGAATGCATGAATGTGAAGCAACAATGACTTTATTGCCTCTGCAAGTGGTGATCGAAGGGAGGAGTGGAGGGTGGTTAGCTTACAGGGAAGTAGAGTGAACCAAGGGGCGGGGGGTTTCATCAAGGAGAAACAAAGAGAACTTTCACACCGTAGCCTGTCCAGTCATGAAACTGGTTTTCAAAGCTTCTCTGATGTGTACCGCACTCTCCTGTGCTCTTCTAACCGCCCTGGTGTCTGGCTGAGCGTAACCAGCAGCCAGGCGATTTGCCTCAACCTCCCACCTCGCCATAAACATCTCCCCCTTACTCTCACAGATATTGTGGAGCACACAGTAAGCAGTAATAACAGTGGGAATATTGGTTTCGCTGAGGTCTAAGCGAGTCAGTAAACTGCGCCAACAGGCCTTTAAACATCCAAAGGCACATTCTACCACCATTCTGTGCTTGCTCAACCTGTAGTTGAACAGCTCCTGACTACTGTCCAGGCTGCCTGCGTATGGCTTCATGAGCCATGGCGTTAAGGGGTAGGCTGGGTCCCCAAAGATACATATAGGCATTTCAACATCCCCAACAGTTATTTTCTGGTCTGGGAATAAAGTCCGTTCCTGCAGCTTTTGAAACAGACCAGGGTTCCTGAAGATGCGAGTGTCATGTACCTTTCCCGGCCATCCCACGTTGATGTTGGTGAAATGTCCCTTGTGATCCACCAGAGCTTGCAGCACTATTGAAAAGTACCCCTTGCGGTTTATGTACTCGGCAGCTTGGTACTCCGGTGCTAAGATAGGGATATGGGTTCCGTCTATTGCCCCACCACAGTTAGGGAATCCCATTGCAGCAAAGCCATCCACTATGACCTGCACATTTCCCAGGGTCACTACCCTTGATATCAGCAGATCTTTGATTGTGTGGGCTACTTGCATCACAGCAGCCCCAACAGTAGATTTGCCCACTCCAAATTGATTTCCAACTGACCGGTAGCTGTCTGGCGTTGCAAGCTTCCACAGGGCTATCACCACTCGCTTCTCAACTGTGAGGGCTGCTCTCATCTTGGTATTCATGCGCTTCAGGGCAGGGGAAAGCAAGTCACAAAGTTCCATGAAAGTGCCCTTACGCATGCAAAAGTTTCACAGCCACTGGGAATCGTCCCAGACCTGCAACACTATGGGGTCCCACCAGTCTGTGCTTGTTTCCCAGGTCCAGAATCGGCATTCCACAGCATGACCCTGCCCCATTAGCACTGTCCTGTGCTAATCTGTGTCCATGTTCTGATCACTCACGTGACCGCACTGACGTCGCCTCCTCGCCCGGTATCGCTTTGCCAGGTTCTGGTGCTGCATATGCTGCTGGATAATGCGTGTGGTGTTTAATGTGCTCCTAATTGCCAAAGTGAGCTGAGCGGCCTCCATGCTTGCCTTGGTATGGCGTCTGCACAGAAAAAAGGCGCGGAACGATTATCTGCCGTTACTCTGATGGAGGGAGGGGCGACTGATGACACGGCTTATAGGGTTGGCTTCAGGGAGCTAAAATCAACAAAGTGGGTGGCTTTGCATCAAGGAGTATTTCAGGCAGGACTTCATGGAGGGTTCCAATAAGAAATGGTGCACCTAAGTAATTGTTCTTATTGGAACAAGGAGGTTAGTCTGGCCTCTGATTGATACATGGCTAGATTTACCTCGCTGCACCTTCTCTGTGAGTGACTACAGTGTGACCTAGAGGAATGAGTCCCCTAGACATGGGAGGGGGGGAAGAAAATGAGTACAAAACAAATCTGGTCTATTTCTTGTTTTGATCCACTCCATCTATCTTTTACATCTTTGGCTGGCAGCAGACGGTGCAGAAGGACTGCATGCCATCCTCATCTCTTGCCTGCCCGCAGAAGATGGTACAGTACGACTGCTAGCAATCCGTATCGCCTGCCCGCTCACCATAAGACGGTTCCATAGGACTGACTGCAGGACTAAAGAGAATGACCTGGTCAAGTCACTCCAAATTTAGTCCCTGCGCCCATGTCTGCCCAGGCATTCCCAGCCGACGTGGCCAGGAGCACCTCAGACACAACGATGACGGCTACCAGTCGTATTGTACCGTCTGCTGCCAGAAGGCAATGGGTTGCTGCTACTGTGTAGCAATGCCATACTGCGTCTGCCAGCACCCAGGAGACATACGGTGACGGTTACCTGAGCAGGCTCCAGGCTTGCCGTGGTATGGCGTCTGCACAGGTAACTCAGGAAAAAAGGCATGAAACGATTGTCTGCCCTTGCTTTCACGGAGGGAGGGAGGGAAGGGGGGTCTGACGATATGTACCCAGAACCACCCACGACAATGTTTTAGCCCCATCAGGCATTTGGATCTCAACCCAGAATTCCAATGGGCAGCGGAGACTGCGGGAACTGTGGGATAGCCACCCTATCTAACCATCTTGTTCCAATAAGAACAATTACTTAGGTGCACCATTTCTTATTGGAACCCTCCGTGAAGTACTGCCTGAAATACTCCTTGATGCAAAGCCACCCACTTTGTTGATTTTAGCTCCCTGAAGCCAACCCTATAAGCCGTGTCATCAGTCGCCCCTCCCTCCATCAGAGTAACGGCAGACAATCGTTCCGCGCCTTTTTTCTGTGCAGACGCCATACCAAGGCAAGCATGGAGGCCGCTCAGCTCACTTTGGCAATATATGCAACGCTCCGGAAGTCGACTCTAGCCTCGGTACTGTGGAAGCGCTCCGCCGAGTTAATGCACTTAATGCACTTAGAGCATTTTCTGTGGGGACACACACACTCGAATATATAAAACCGATTTCTAAAAAAACGACTTCTATAAATTCGACCTTATTCCGTAGTGTAGACATACCCTTACAGTGTGTATGATAACACCCATTTTTTCATGTTCTGTGTGTATATAAATCTCCTCTCTGTATTTTCCACTGAATGCATCCGATGAAGTGAGCTCTAGCTCACGAAAGCTTATGCTCAAATAAATTTGTTAGTCTCTAAGGTGCCAATAGTACTCCTTTTCTTCATGTAAGAAAAAGGCAGCAGGGAGTGACTAGTGATACCCCTCACAGTTATGTACTCTAGCAAATAGTTGCTACTCACCTATAAAGCAAGCTGTGTCTAAAAGCCACAGGCTCAGCCTTGCTCAAGAACCATCTTTGTGAAGATGGACTTCAAGTGACAACTCTCTGTTTCATTCAGAGTATCTTGTTGAAGACTCATCTTAAACTTGCGTGAATGCTAGTCAATTATCACTAAACAGTCTTGGCCTTAAGAGTAAAATAAGTCAGTCAATACTTAGGCATGATCTTGCTGAGGATGTACTGGTTCTTTAGGTTGTTGTGATCAATATATTTGACACACTGAACATTTCAAAAATGAATCAGCAGTCTGTGTGTAGTTCTAGGCCAATAAAGGAGTTCTCTGGCTATCCTTTTGTGTAATTCCACATTTCAGTCATCCTTCACAAATGCAATATAGCCGTTCTTTCCTCCTTTTGCTTGAAAACACTTATTTTCTTTCTTTTAAGAATTGCATCAGCTGTTAATGCATCACAAACAGAGTGGTAATTATGCGGAATTGATAAGATTTTTCTCTTTGCCTCCGGCCATCCCTCAAATATTATCCTTTTGAGGCTTGTATTTCTGTATCCTTCCAAGTTTCTTGTATTGGCTGTTGTGTTTTATTAGTAACATTGTAGGTTTCTCGGAGAGCTATCAAATACTTCACAGTATTTTCCATGAACATTTGCGCAAATACACAGTTTAATTAGCACCCTTGAGTTTGTGCCCCTTTTCTGTTTCCTTTCTAAAAATACTCTAGCAAATGAGTTCACTGGAAGGAATAATCATAGAAATAGCAAATTTGAAGTGAAATTTAAATACAATTAGAGTAATAGTCATAGAGTTTAAGAGCAGAAGGGACCACCCAGTCATCTCGTCTGACCTCCTATATATCACAGGCCACCAACCCCACCCAACACACACACTAAACCCCAAAACTGAAATTAGACTAAAATATTACAGCCCTCAGGAGACTAGACTATTATGGGCCACAGGCAGAGACTGGGAGGGACCGAGGTTCACCAGTGCCGGATGCCCCCACAATAGCAGAGAAATTATTAAGTTGGATATATCCAGATAACCCTGGCAAGTGACATTCACCCATGTGCTGCACAGGAAGGCAAAAAAATCACCAAGGTCACTGCCAATCTAACCTGGGGGGAAATTCCTTCCAACCCCACAAATGGCAATCAGTTAGATGTTGAGCTTGTGAGCAAGAACCAGCCAGCCAAGCATCTGAGAGAGAGAATGGTCAGTGCCACCTCAGAGCCCTGGCCGGCCTAGTCCAGTGTACCGCCTTAGCCATGGCCATCCCTGATGCTTCCAAGGAAGGAAATAAAAAAAACCCTCCACAAATACAGTGTTTGTGTGGGAAACATCCCTTCCTGACCCCTGCAGGTGGCCAGATGAAACCCTGAAGCATGAGGTTTCAGGAACATAAGACATAAACAGGAAGTGATCCCCAGGGCTGCTGAACCCTGTCCTCTACCATCACAATCAACCCCATCATACAATTGAACTCATAAATTTGTCCAGCTCTCTAAACAAATTCAATTGTTTGCCCCCGCAACTCCTTTTGTGAGGCTGTTCCAGAACTTCACCCCTCTGATGGTTAGAAATCATCTTTTAAATTCCAGCCTGAGTTTGATCATGGCCAGTTTATATCCATTTGTCCTTGTGTCAACATTGTCCTCTGACTGAAATAGCTCTTCACCATTGCTGGTATTTACCTCCCCACTCCCAATGTACTTATAGAGCACACTCATATCCCCTTTCTGTCTTCTTTTTGCCAGACTAAACAAGCTAATGTCTTCCAGTCTCCTCTTATAAGATAGGCCCTTCATTCCCTTGATCATCCTAGGAGCTCTTCTCTGCACTTGTTCCAGTTTAAATTCATCTTTCTTCAATGTGGTTGATCAGTATTCCAAATGAGGTCTTATCAGTGCCTTGTACAATGGCATTGACACTTCTCTATCTCTACTAAAACCACATCCTAAAAACACATTTGCCTTTTTTACAGCCATTCTGTGATTGACCCAGATACCCAGGTCTTGCTCTCTTCCTCTGTTGCTTCCAACTGATGAGTCTCCAGCTTGTAGCAGAAGTTCTTATTATTAGAACCTAAGATCATGGCCTTTCATTTTGTTGTATTGAATTTCATCCCATTTCTGTCAGGCCAGTTTTCAAGGTCATTCAGATCTTTCAAGGTTATCCAGATTTTAATTAATGTAAATCAGTTACTGAACACCTAAACTACAGTATTCCCACAGAAAACCTTATTCTAAGAGTTACACTCATCCACTCAGGGAATAGAACCAATACCATGTGATCTATATGTCCAATAACAACTAGTCAACACAGTTTGAATATTTAAAATTTGCAATGAATTGTTTCTGAATGTTCTACAGACTCAAACATTGATCACACACAATATTTTGCGAACGTCAAGTGTCAAATATGAGAAAACAAAACTAATTTCAGTCTTTCCTGAAAAAAGGGGTTAAATTGATTGTCCAAATCACAGATTTTCAATCAGGGGGTCATGATTCCCTAGGGAGGGGAAGTTCTAGCAAGGAATATCTTGATACTGAAAATATTGAAAACCGCTGGTTGTAGTAGCCTTTATGGAACTTGGAGAGAGAGACTCAAAGTTTGCAGGAGGGAAGAATTTGAAGAGGGCACCAGGAAGCAACTCTGTGTGGACATGGCTGGAATGCTAGCTGCCGTTGCAGCATTTCTGTAAATAGTTCTTTTAATACAGAACGAATTTCGTTTTAGAAACATGGAATCCTTGTGTTATTACTCAGCACGCTGTACATGAAACAAGGGGGCAGTGGTCAGCCAGTGAGATCTATAGCACAGAAAAGACAGTGTGAGTGAAAGGCAAACCTAGAAACAACGAAAACCTGCACCATGGATGCCTGGGAATGCTGGATTTCTGGACAAAAACCTTGCATAACCATGGAAGCAAGAACTGAGTCTGTATACAGAGTTTACCATGGGGGACAAAGATGAGAAATTGAAGCTAACGCTTTTCTACTGTCCCATTCATGGAAAACAGAAGAGAAGTAAGTGAGACACTGTTGCCACGAAAAATGCCTGAAAAATTGGAACAGCTGATAAAAATATTTGATGAGTTCTGTGACCCCCAAACAGAATGAAACTGTATAGGGATACTGTTTTTTTTTTAAAACCCGAAACCAAGAAGCAGAAGAAAGAATAGATGAGAACTCTGGTATCCACATGGGACTTTGGAGGCATTAAAGATTCCCTGATTAGAGCCAGCATTATTTGTGGGAGACATGGTTCCAGTTTACCAGAGAAATTGTTGAGAGAAACAGATCTAACCCTAGAAAAATGCATCCTAACAGCAAGGGCAACTGTACCGGAAAAGGATTAAAACAATGGCAGCCACCGGTTCAGAACAAAATGCACCGGCTCAAGCTAATGGAACCCAGGAAGCAGGACAAAGACAGGCTGACCAAGAATGTTGGCATCATGGTCAGTGTATATACTGTGGAAAGAAACATAAAAAATAAGAGAGAAACATACTCAGTGCAAGGGGTGTGGGAAACAGAACCACTATATGTCCCAATTCCACAGCTACCCCAGGAATAAAAAAGCAGCTGTGCATGCTGAGGACATAGAGACTTCCAGTGAAGTGGAAGGTGTCTGCAGTATGACTTTAGCAAATCCAAAGACTCTCAGTGTGCACATGCTGCAGAAGAATGCTGCCAGCCATTCAACTGCCATTTTTGCAATTATGCTGTTTTATCAATGACCGATTTGATTCCAGCTGGATTGTGGAGTGCTGCAATGTAATCCCAGCAACACTGGTAAGCAGCAGTATTAGACTGGCGGCATGTAACCTAGTGCTGGATACATACAGTACAACCATTCTGAGGCCAGTGGGCAAATGCAGGCTGTTGAGAGATACCAATGAAAAAGAGACATTATCTCTTGGAGTTTAGAGTGGTTGACACACAACCCGTACCACCCACTGCTGAGCAGCATGGCAGTGCAAATCAGCGATTTGGTTGCAGTACAACACTGCAATATCCTCAACATGAGAAAGGAGGGAGAACAGCCACTGCAGGCCCCGTCCAGCATTGCAACAGAAAAGAAGGATGTATTTCAAGGAGATGGTCACCGGGAGGACATGCTGAAGTGTTTTACGTTTTTTTATCAGGTCAATTAATCCTTCTCAGAGTTTAAGGCTACAGTTTACTCTGTCAGTAAAGCTGTTGGCCGCTGCACTGCTGCTGAAAAATGAATAAAGAAATTTCCTACTGTGGACAATGCCACATTCTACAGCAAATCTCTTTTTCTGTTAAGTTTTAATTTTTTTCTCACTTTGAGTCATTACACTAGCAGCAAAAGCAATCAGCACTGTCATGTAATTAAACTGATCCCAGTCCACTTTGTCAGGCGTAAACAGCTAATTTAACTGGTTTGTTTTCACTAAATAAAGCCAACAGGCAATCTCATGAGCATACGCAGTGTGAACTGTTTCCAGAAGCTTGAGCAGACTCATTGAAAGCTGACTACTTGTACAGTGAGTGCTGTGTCTTCTCTTCTGACAAACAAACTTTGAGTATTTTCTAAATGTTACAGGGGATTTTGAGTCATGCATGTCTGTTCAAGTGTGAACAATAGGGATCAGAAGAGAGTAGAATTAAAAACACAGTGAGGAGAGGAGCTGAAATACAGAATTATTTTATCAAGTGCGCATGCTTCTGGATACTGGCATTACAGTTCAATTGCTTGTGAAATATATCATTCAAGGACCTACACAAAACTTACCAGCTGTCTACAAGGGAATTAGAAACCCAAACACAGCACTAATTCCTCTATGCTCAGGACATTCTGAGCATAGGAGAAGAATGGATATACATACTTTTCCATACACACATTGGGAATTATTGTATTATGGTTCTTCCCTTCTGGAAATTACTCCTTTCGGGGTGGGGGGAGGCTTCTGGGATGGCACTTTTAGGTGGGGTGCTTTGTGGCTTTTAATAAGGAGTGAGAGTGGATTCCGCTTTTCTTAGAAAACACGGGAAAGTATCTGGACTCTCCACAAGTTTAGTAAGGGCTTATGTCTTGTCTTGTGCCTCAGGTGCTGTGGTTCTTCTATCTAAACTGTTTAATACTGTCCCTGACTTTGGAGTGTCTGCGTGTGTAGATCCCTGACTCTCCTGCTGGTGCCATAACACACACAATGATGCCCTGTGTCATGTGACTGGGTATTAAACCAGGAAACATACAGGTTATAATTTCATCAAGGGAACCAATCAGGGGCAGGGGCTGTAGAATCACAACACGGAATGTTTAGCTTTAAGTTTTAAAGCAAACAGTCTGGCAAATTCTGTTTAAACCTCAGGGAAGGCAGGAATAGCACAGAGCTCCTTTGCAGCAGACAGCAAAGGCTTGTGGGGATTTTAATTGTTCAGTTGCTGGTTCTTTCACTGAGTCACCAGACGAAGAGCCCTGTACAGCTAAGGAAGTTGGTTTATCTCTTTAATTTCCACCCTTTAATCCGTAAGCTTCCTAACCTTTTAGTTTATAATTTACTGACATGTTATATTATTAGGTCAGATCCTCAACTGATGTAAATTAAAACTATGCCAATTTACATCACCTAAGAATCTGGGCCTGTGTTTTATTTTTAGTAAGTGTCTTGCTGCACATATGCCTGTAAACAAAGAAGCAGCGATAAATCTCTGTATATTTAGTTGAAACTTTAGTGGGATTGTTATGGTTTCTATAATCTAATATATCAGCTCCTTAACATTCTGTAATCCCTGGTAAATTTGAAGTTACTTCTAAGGGTAGAAGAGATACTGCATTATAACTGTTGGAAGCAAAATAACTTGATTTTAGTATCTTGGGGAAAGAGAAGCAAGAACTTCACAGAAGACAGCAAAACATACGTCCCATTAGAATATTTAATTTCTCATAGTCTCTGTGATTATTTTCCACATGTGTTTGGAGTAAACATCTCTCTCCTCAATCCCCAGAAAAGAAAATCAGGGGACTTTCTTTTTCAAAGAGCATTTGACAAAACTATGATGGATTGTGATATTGCACTTTTTCCTTCCCACAAGCAGGCTGTTTAATTCTCCAAATTGAAGAGATATCATCAATGGAGGAAGGGGAGGAACTGTCTGTCCTGTATTTACAAGACCCAGTGGAAAGGGAATTGCTGAGGGGTGACCACACAGGTAAGGAATACATTAAAACAAATCAGAAACCTTTCGTGACTGAAGTAAATAGCTAGAATTCCAAGAAAGTTGTAATCACGTATAGTTTTGCCTTCTCTCATCTACATGGCTCTACTGGACAATGGCAGAGAGAGAACCTTTTCTTGGCTTTCATTTGAAGTAATTTATACATTGTGATACTGAGCATTATGTTCATTTTCTTCCACCTATATAAAAAAAACCCCACCTGATATAAAACAAAACAACATGGCAATTGTAAATATATCCTTTGAGAATTGGAAATGGAGAAAAATCTCTTATTATTATGCACACAGACTACCGATTATTCATAAACACATTATAATTCAGAAGTGGTTCAGCATCCCACTTTGAGAAACAGAGAAGAAAAACCCACAGGAACTCTGCCAGATGAGGAAGAGCGTATCTCTCAAATGAATGGAAGAAATTAAGTGTTGTTAGGGGGTGGTTCTGTTTGGGATTTTGAGGGAAGGGAAACGCCATGTCAGTACATTTCATGTTCTCTCAGAACATACACACACATACTGATGTATTGAAGGGACCTCTTAATGATTGCTTCAACCGCTTGTTAAGTTTCTGCTGCCCAGCTGAAGAAAAGCTTGGGATGACTTCCCTACCTCTATTGGAATTCACCATTCTATTGATACTACCTAACATGCATGCCAGACATCATTTACAAAAATGTCTTCAGTACAATTTTCCCTCCTTAAGTATGCACCAGTTTGTACCAGATGAAGAGTATTCTCAAAAACAGTTTCTTAGGTCAGGATACATTGTTCTCCTTGCAAGGCCTTCATCTCAACTCTCCTCCTCTGAGTCTAGGAAGACTGTACTATCAATATACTCAGTGTATTTAAAAATACAGAAACATTTCTATCAAACTGCCCCCTCCCTTGGTTATGGTTCTGAGAAAGCATTTTTTGTTTAAATGGAAAAAACAAATAAATAGACTCCCGCCGCTCTCTCTCCTACTCTCTCACTCTCGCACACACGCATGCTCCCACATACACACCCTTCTGTGAACACCACACCTGTGGCATGTAGGGTATGTTTCAAGTGGTGTGGAAATTTCTGGTTAGTGACTCTTGATAAAGTCCAACAAATCACTGTCCCCAAGCAAAATTTGACTCCACCACCAATAAACCTGTCAAAGCCTTCAAAAGATAGAAGGAAAATAGTGAAATGTCCACACCAGCATCCCTAAATCCCCATCTTCTCACCAGTCATGTACCCTGGGTAAGTTTTCTCCTATAACCAATTTGTGGTTTCAAGGTTACAGACAGTGGCTGATTTATGACACAGTATTCACAACTCTATTTTTTTTCCTCAAAAGTGCAGGGTATTAATTATGGCTGGATTCTCTCTTTGTTCCAGCTGATGATAGGATTCCGAGAGAAAAAAAGGAGAAGGATCCTCATCAGGAGTATCCTGAGGAATTGGAACCACATGGGAAGCTGCCAGGGATCGCCAAAGACAATATTTTCCACTATTCTGATCAAGCGAAAGCCTGTGAGAATCAGCATAGACCAGAGAGCAAGCAGGAAGGATTTCTAGCGAAGAAATGGTATAAATCAACTCAATCTGAAAGAGATTTCAGCAAACCCCAAAATGTTATCATCCACCACAAAATCAACACCGGAGGGAAACCAAACATATGTGCTGAATGTGGCAAAAGCTTCAGTCGGAGCTCTACACTCTTCCAGCATCAGAGAATCCACACGGGTGAAAAACCCTATAAGTGTCGGGACTGTGCAAAAAGCTTCTGTCAGAGCTCAACGCTCATTCAGCACCAGAGAATGCACAGAGGAGAGAAACCTTATCAGTGTCCTGACTGTGGTAAAGGTTTCCTTTGTAAATCAGGACTTACAATCCATCAGAGGATCCATACAGGCGAGAAGCCTTATGGATGCAGTGACTGTGGCAAAAGCTTCAGGACGAAGTCCCAACTAGTATCACATCAGAGAGTCCACACCAAATAGGGCGCAGTGACAGTGCTTCCTTTGGGGTACTGCCTACTCATGCAGTTCTCTTTAGAAACATTGTTTGGGGCAGGTGGGGGTAATAGGCAGTGTTGGAGGAAGTGAGTTATTGTAGGATTGATTATTTGGGGATCATAAACTGGAGATGGGTGATGGGAAGAAGAGTAGAGAAAAAGCCCCTGTATTACCATACTTGTAGAATTTAGTTTTTAAAGAAGTTTGAGCATAATTTGGCCAGAAAAAACCCACAGAGGCTGTAAAGGCAATTGAAAATAAGTTGAATTTGCTGGAGAAATAATGTATTTCTTTAAATATGGGCTGGCTTTCCAAATATCTGGATAAATGTGATTTACATGTGTGTTTTAAAACAGCATTTTTTTATTCAGAGAAGTGGTAGAAATTACAAATTCAGGTTTGGCTCCCAGTTATATATGAGCCTATACAACTTTTAAGCCAGCATCTCAGAAATTCCCTTTGTTTAGGTTTAGTATCCCTTTATTCACCTCTATTTGTCAGAAATCATTAACTTCTTCTATCTAACTTATTTGTTAATATGTGAACATATGTCTAGACAGGGAATCTGGACACTTCCAGATCTTTGCTGTCATGTATGTTACTGGATCTGGATGGCAAACTAAATTTCTTCTCTTTCCCCTCTCTTCGGGCTTTAATTTGTCCCAGCCCACAAAGGGAATTAATAGAATGTAAGAGTTATCTGATAACTGGAGTTGGTGCTGTCAGAAAGGCAACAGACAGTCTCAGATGAGGTGGGGCCTCTTTCCTTTCATTGGCATTTGTCTTCCTTCTCTGAAAAACATTCATTTTATTTTTTATTTTAGTGCTAGCTAAAACGGTCTTTTCTCATGTAAAAGCATAGGGTTATATAGGCTTTTGGACATTCAGGTCAGATTCCATCCTAGGCCTTCAAGCTCCGCAAGATGATCAGATTCTTCTCACAATTTACTGGTACTTTTTTGGTCATACCTTATTTTATGCTTTGTTAAAAATGTTTATCCATATGAAATATTTTTTCTCAATACCTGTTGTTATCGCATATTCTATCCTCAAATTCCAATTTTGGTCTAGTGTTCTGCAATGGCTCTAGTGTTCTGCAATAACAATTAAAGGAATAGAAAGATAATAGTGTTGATTTGGAATAGGAAATTTCTCCAGAATCTTTTGACAAGAGGTGAGCTTCCATTACTGAATATGTCCTGGAAGTAGCAAATTGCTTTCATATGCCTTTAGCTCAATCAGGGATGTGCCTACTGTAAGCGTGGGGGGCAGTGCCACTATAAATAACAGAAAATAAATAAATAATACACACACACAAAATTGACAAGTTCCACAGAAAAACATAAAAATAATTAAGACTGGGCATGTGTGTGGTTTAGCTGTGGAAACTGAAGTCCATCAGCAAATGAATCCTTGTAGGGGCTTCGCAGCTTACAGCAAAAAGAGTCTGATCCAAAGCCTATTAGAGTTAGTGGTAAAATTCTCTTGATTTTAATGGGAATATCTCAGAGTGCAGAATGTACAACTTCTTGCATTTTTGGCTAAGAGGTGCATGTGTGCATTCAGGGCAAGTAGCTTCTAGCCCTGAAAGGTACAGAAACTTGAACCAAGGACATTGTTCCCTAGTTTTGAACACCATTAGAAGCAGATTTTAGAGATTGCCAAATTTCAGTGCGTCACAGGTAGGTTATGGATGGAATTTTCAAAAAAGCCTGTGTGACTTAGGAACATAAGCCCAGCCCCATTGAGGGTCAAAATGACTTTTGTTCTTAACTCACCTAAGCACTTTTGAATATCTCACCCTGGATCATGACCGGCATTCATTTTGGGGACAATGGTGGCTCTTCTTAACCTATGGAGAAGACATCACCCAAGCTAGTTTTAATATTTTATGGCAAATGGGAGGATAAGGATCATAATATAGGGACTTTGGTCCAGATTTTTAAGGATGCTTATGCATTGCTCTGCTCATTTTGCCAAGTTGTGGTTTCAAATGTACTTAGGCACTTAAGATTTAAGGTAAACACAAAGGATGGGATTCACAAAGGTACTTAGGTGCCTAACTCCCTTGAAATTAATGGGAGTTAGGTGCCCAAGTACTTTTGTGAATCCCACTCTAAGGAGTCTAAGTTTTTTCTATGTGGAAATGAGACATAGGCTCCTAAATTAGTTAGATGTTGCAACACTCAGGGAGCAATGCCTAAATACCCTTAAAAATCTGGGCCTTTGGCACCCAGAAACAGTCACAATTCAGAATAATTTCTATATAATTTTTAATGTCTTTGCAGATTGTGAGAAAATGGCATCTTTTGATAACATTAGGAAAACATACCAAGCTGGAGAACACTTGTACATTTTGCCATTAACGCTTGAAATAATGAACCCAGCTGCTGCCACTGACACTGACAAGTGCTCTTCCATTACATTTTATTACTAATATTTGAACGAGACCAGTCCCGCTGGAGAGTTTAATCAACTCGTAAAATATATTCTGTATCTTGCAACTTTTTCAAGTTTTGTTGACTTGTGATTGAAATTGCATTCCTCTGATCTAATAAAAGTCCATTAAATCTTTTTTTTACCCAAGCTGGGAGGGAAAAAAATCCTCCTACAAGCTTATGATCAGCATTATGATGCTAGTTGCAACCCTAAACATGGTGAATATTGCAGCACAGGTTTCTGCAATCTTATCATTCATTTTCTAAATCAAGGATACTGGTTTCCAGTGTTATCATTTTCAATACCTTTTTGCATCACGGAAATGTGAATGGATACACAATGAATTGCAGAACTGACTGGCAGCTATTTCAGTGTAATTTTTATGGAGGTCTTTCTAAGGCAGAAAGATGGAGTATTTTTCCATGTGTTTCTATATGTCTGAAATGCATAGTGGCAAGAAGGGCTACTGAAATATTTTTGCTCCTGGTATTGCCACTTTGACTCACTTGGAAATTAATCTACAATACAAACACACCAGGAAATGTTTAAGCAACAAGACGTTGGAGGCAAATTTTCAAATCTTATAAAAGATGAGCAAGGTTTTCTCCATTTCTTTCTCAAAAACATTTGCATGGTCAGATTTATTTCAGTGGGTGTCAGTGAACTGTTTGTGATGCGCTGACTGCAAAATTCTCTCCGCAAGCACCCAGATGCTAAAGTGATGAGTGACCTTCTAATAACCTAAATAAACAGATGGATGGGTACATCCCCAATTTCAGAGTAAGAATGGTCAATCCTTTGCACACACATAAAACCAAACCAAAATAAAGTCATATGTGAAGCTTGGGAAAGTTTATCTGATGACTCTAGATGGAGGGAGATGAAGGTGCTAACACTGCCCCTGTGACAGCACACACACCTTTACCTGTCAATCTCATTGTGCTGAAGATAACCTGGTAGTTTCTCCCATTTGTTGCCAGATCTCTTGTATGTTTGGCTAATTCAGAGTCTTGCTTGTGGGGCGGCCCGGGAGCTCACTCCCTAATATCTGGGTTTTCCCTTTCAAGATAATTCAGGTAAACCTTGCGCAAATATTGAAACTTTTGGATGTCATCCTGGACATAAACTCTGAATCTTTGTCTCTGTACGCTTAATCAGAAATATCCAGAGCTCCAAAAAGCAGGCTCTAGGTCTATGGTTCAGTTTCCTGAATGGCTGGGACTGGGAGTGTGGAAGAAGTATAAAGGAATCACCCTTAATCCTTGGGGTTAGTCATATCACTCAATAACTATCTCACTAAGGCCCAGTTCCACAAAGGAGTTAGGCACTGCAACAGTCAGTTTTGCAACACCTAAGTTCTAGACACCTCTAAAATCACAGCAACAACGTTATCCACAAAGCCTTAGTTAGGAACCTTGGTTCCCTAGACAATGAATTGGGAGAAAGAGGCCCCTTAGAATGTAATCCAGAAAAGCCAGCACGCTAGGCAGGGAGCCGCCTAAGATAGTCAGTGGGAGATGCTGACAAGAAGGGGACATTCTAATCCCTACCCCTCTCATGGACTTTGGTACTTACCTCCAGGCTGCGCTTATCTCTGCATGTGAGCCACACCCAAGGGAAGATAGACATTTGTCCACCTATCTTGCCTGTGGAACCTAATCCAGTAGGCATGTTCAGAGGCCACCTAACTCCACACAAAACAGCCAGGCTTGGGGGAAGAGGAGCTCCCTTATAAAACTGAACAGATAGGGTCTTTATCTGGGAGACCTCTTGCTCAAGTTTCCCCTTAGTCTAATGAGGAGAAGGGATTTGAACAGGAATTCACCATGTCTCAGGCAAGTGTCCTAACCACTGAGGTAGAAAGTGATTCTCATTTTTCTCTGGCCCATTTAATTATTCAATAATATAATTAAAGTTGAACAAATTTAATAGGATAGATTTAGGGCACATCCCATTTAAATATCCCATAATCCAGGGGTTCAAACACTCAAATCCCTTCTTCTTAGCAGGCAGAGTGGAGACTGGAACTGGTGGTTTCCCATGTCCAGAGCAGATATTCTAACCAGTGGGCTAAAGATTATAAAGGAGGGCCTCCTCCTCAGCCTTTTTTTGTGTGGAGTTAGGAAGTCTCAAAGCATGCCTACCGGATTGGGCTGTGTAGACATAAGAACAGCCATACTGGGCCAGACCCTAGCTAGGTCCCTCTAGCCCACTATCCTGTCAGTGGCCAGTACCAGATACTTCAGAGGGAATGAACAGAAATGGGCAATTCATCGAGTGATCCAACCCCTGTCATGCAGTCCTAGCTGCTGGCAATCAGAGATTTAGGGACACCCAGACCATGGGGTTGCATCCGTGACCCTCTTGGCTAATAGACACTCATGGATCTATTCCCCATAAACATATCTAATTCTTTGTTGAACTCAGTTATGCTTTTGGCCTTCACAACATCCCCGGCAATGAGTTCCACAGATTGACTGTGTGTTGTGTAAAGATGTACTTCCTTGTGTTTGTTTAAAACCTGCTGCCTATTAATTTTACTGTTTTACTCCTGTTTCTTGTGTTATATGAAGGGATAAATAACACTTCCTTATTCACTTTCTACACACCATTCACGATTTTATAGACACCCATTAGATCCTACCTTAGTCATCTCTTTTCTAAGATGAACAATCACAGTTGTTTTAATTTCTCCTTATATGGAAGTTGTTCCATAATAATTTTTGTTGCATTCTCTGTACAATTTCCAATTGTAATACATCCTTTTTGAGATGGGGTGATCAGAAATGAACTCAGTGTTCAAGTTGTGGGTATTCCATGGATTGATAGAGTGTCATTATGATATTTTCTGTTTTATCTATCCCTTTCTTAATGCTTTCTAACATTTTGTTAGCTGTTTTGACTACTGCTGCATGTTGAGCAGACTTTTTCAGGGAACTATCCATAATAACTCCGGGATCAGTTTCTTGAGTGCTAACAGCTAATTTGGACCCCATGATTTTGTATGCATGGCTAGGATTATTTTTTTTCAATGTACTTTACTTTGAACATTGAATTACATCTACCATTTTGACAACCAGTCACCAAGTTTAGTGAGATCCCTTTGCAACTCTTCGTAGTCAGCTTTGGACTTAACTATCTTGAATAATTTTGTATAGTCTGCAAATTTTTCCACCTCACTCCTCACTCCCTTTTCCAGATCATTTATGAATATGCTGAACATCACAGGTCCTAGTACAGATCTCTGGGGTATCCTGACACTTATTTCTCTTTGGTGAAAACTGATCATTTATTCCTCCTACACATTTTTGTCTTTAACCAGTTACTGATCCATGAGAAGACCTATCTTTTCTCATGAATGCTTAGTTTGCTTAAGAGCTTTTGGTGAGGGACCTTTTCAAAGGCTTTCTGAAAGTCCAAGTACACCAACTCAACTGGGTCACCCTTATCCCCATGGTTGTTGACTTGCTCAAAGAATTCTAATAGCTTGGTGAGGCACGATTTCCTTTTCAAAAGCCACGTTGAGTCTTTCCACCATATTGTGTTCATCTATATATCTGATAATTCTGTTCTTTACTATAGTTTCATCCAATCTGTTGGTATTGAAATTAGGTTTACTGGCCTGTAATTGCTAGGATTGCTGCTGGAGCCTTTTTTAAAAAAAGGCATTATATTAGCTATCCTCCAGTCATCTGGTACAGAGGCTGATTTAAGTGATAGGTTACATACACACAGTAGTTCTGTAATTTGAGTTCCTTCAAGACTTTTGGATGAATACCATCTGGTCTTAGTGACTTATTACTGTTTAATTTACCATTTGTTCGCAAAGCTCATCTACTGAGACCTCCATCTCTGACAGTTGCTCAGACTGATTACCTAAAAGGAATGTCTCAAGTGTGGGGCTCTCCCCCACATCCTCTACAGTGAAGACTGATGCAAAGAATTCAGTTAGCTTTTCCACAAATGCCTTGTCTTCCTTGAGTGGTCCCTTAGCTTGTCGATCATCCAGTGGCTCTACAGACTATTTGACAGGCTTTCTGCTTCTGATGTGCTTCCAATTTTTTGCTGTTATTTTTTGTTTCCTTAGCGAGTTGCTTCAAATTCTTTCTTAGCTTGCCTTATTATATTTCCGTACCTTACTTGTCAGAGATTATTCTCCTTTCTATTTTCCTCAGTAGAGTTTGACTTCCAATTTTAAAGGATGACTCTAACCGCCTTCACTCTGCTTCTTAACAATGGTGGATTTTTTTTTGGTCTTATTGTTTTGTTTTGTTTTATTTTGGGGTATACATTTAGTTTGTGCCTCCATTATAGCATTTTTAAATAGTCTTCATGCAGATTTCAAATATTTCACCCTTATGACTGTTTCTTTTAATGTCCTTTTAACTAGCCTTCTCATTTTTGTGTAGTTCCCTTTTTGAAGTTAAATGCTATTGTGTGGGATTCTTTGGCATCTTCCCCTACAAGGATGTGAAATGTAATTCGCTGTTGTCACTATTACTGAGTGGTTCATCTGTATTAACCTGTTAGACCAGATCCTGTGCTCCATGTAGGACTACATCAAAAATTGCCTGTCCCCTTGGGGGTTCCAGGACTAGCTGCTCCAAGAAGCAGCCATTAATGGTGACATTTTATCTCTGTGTCTGTTCCTGAGGTGACATATACCCAGTCAATCTGAGGATAGTTGAAATCCCACATTATTATTGCATTTTCTTCCATTTGTAGTCTTTCTAATCTCCCAGAGTATTTTACAAATACTGTCACCAGCCTGGTCAGGTGGTCAGTAGTATATTTCTACTGCTATAATTTATTGTTCAAACACAGAATTTCTACCCAGGGAGATTTTATGATACAGTTTGATTTATTTCAGATTTTGACTTTGACTCTATGCTTTCTTTCACATATAGTGCCACTCCCACACCAACATGACTTACTCTATCATTCCTATGTATTTTTTATCCTGGTATTAGCCATGTACCACTGATATTCCTCATTTCACCAAGTTCTTGTGATACCTATTATATCAATATTCTCATTTAATACCAGGCCCTTTAGTTCACCCATCTTAGTATTTAGCCTTCAGCTGTTTGTATATAAGCACTTGTACATTTTGCCAATATTCAGTTGCTTGCTTTTATGTATTAGATTTAAATGGAAATCTTATGTTTTATGTTTAAGGCTTCTCCTTCCCAGAAGGCTGTCCAGTCCCTATGAAACCTAAAACCCTCCTCCCTATTCTATCATCTCTTCCATTCATTGAGCCCTGCAGTTCTGCCCATCTTTCTGGCTCAGCACATGGAACTATGTCACTGGTCCCTAAACGTACTATGACCACTAGCTCCTCCCCACATAAGTCCGTCTAGATGTCTCATGAGAGCTGCAACCTTCACACCCTGCAGACAGAAAAGGAGGACTTGTGGCACCTTAGAGACTAACCAATTTATTTGAGCATGAGCTTTCGTGAGCTACAGCTCACTTCATCGGATGCATGCCGTGGAAACTGCAGCAGACTTTATATATACACAGAGAATATGAAAAATTACCTCCTCCCACCCCATTGTCCAGCTGGTATGCAGTTCTCCCAGTCATCACAAACCCAGTTATATATATTTCTAATAATTGAATCCCCCATTACTATTATCTTGATCTTCCTAGAAACTGGGATTCCCTCCCCATGAGAAATATCCTCAGTGTGAGAGGCCTCCGTGACATCATCTGGAAGGAGGTTCCCAACTATGGGATGGTTTCCCTCTGCTGCAGCTTGATATTTTCCTGCCCCAAGACTTTCACCCTCCTTAACAGCACAGAGGCTGTTAGACTGGGGGTGGGACCTGCTCTACTGTGTCCCTGAAGGTCTCATCTGTGTACCTCTCTTTATCCTCCAGTTCAGCCATTCTGGCCTTATAGAGCCTGTACTGTGTCTGAGGGCCATGAGCTGTGCTGTTTGCAATATATGCACACATACACTACCTGTCCACGGGCCAGGCAATTGAATATGTTGCATGCAGTGCAATAAATTGAATAGATCCCACTCTGCTGCTGGACTTCTGCCTGCATTATTTTTACTCTTGCAGGATTTTGGAGGGGAGACAAAGGTTATTGCTTAATTTTAGAATAAGTTTGTTTGATGTATCTGCCCTCATAGTCCCTCACAAAACTTCTCTGTTCACTAGCTCCTCTGGTCGTATAGGAGCTGGCTTTTTAAACCCCTGTTCTCCCTGAGTCAGCCCTACCCTCTTAGAATCATAGAATAGAAGCATAGAATATCAGGGTTGGAAGAGACCTCAGGATGTCATCTAGTCCAATCCCCTGCTCAAAGCAGGACCAACAACAACTAAATCATCCCAGCCAAGTCTTTGTCAAGCTGGGCCTTAAAAACCTCTAAGGATGGAGATTCCACCACCTCCTTAGGTAACCCATTCCAGTGCTTCACCACCTTCCTAGTGAAATAGTGTTTCCTAATATCCAACCTAGACCTCCCCCACTGCAACTTGAGACCATTGCTTCTTTTTCTGTCAAGGGATCTCAAGGATCAAAGGACAGCACCTTCTTCTAGGCAACTGGGCAACCATCCTGTGCATGCCCAGAAGCAGAAACTTAGGTACCTAGGGAACTTTTTCTACAAAAATGTAGGCACTGAGTGAGTTTAGGCATCTACAAGATTAGGCAGCTGCCAAGTTGGGGGTTTGTGGATTGCAATGGTGCCTAAAAATGGGCCTAAGGTTCCTAAAACTGAGGGTTAGGTGCCGAAGGACCTTTATGGATCCAGGTCTAACAGAGTAAAGAACAGCACTGAAAGTCTTCTCCAGTCCTCCCTTGCCAAAAGAATGGTAGTCTGCCTCCAGGAGGTAGAGAGAAGACAAATGGGGTGTAGAGAGGTCCAAGAGGAATGTGCAGAATCCCCAGTAAAAGAGATGGGTCCAAATGCACAGCAATAGATAAATTCCTTTCCACCTCTATGAACATGAACAGTGATTAGTCAGTACAAGGGCAGACACATCACAGACAGGATGCTTCAACGTCAAATAGTGCAAAGCATTGCCTTTGTCCTACACCCCATATATTTCCCTTTTAGCTACCAATGCTTATTGGACAGTCCCCTCTTTCTTCCTATGCATGACTCCACCATAGGCTGAGGGTTTCAGATTAACAGATTAAAAAGCATGACCAGCTTTTCAAATGGTAACAGTGGGACACCTGTAGCAGGGATGGGGAGTATATAGGAGATTTATCTCTTCCCTAGCCACATACCCTACCCCTGAAAAAGGTGGGGTAGACAAAACACTATTTAATTCCCTCTCTGTGGTCTTTATCTTTCTATCTCAGTCTCCACTTGGAGCTAGTGAACAGGAGCGACTAACAGGGGAGTTTTGCGAGGGAGTTCTCCAGATGAAGGAGGAGTGATTACATGAACTCGGGGTAGTTTGTTGTCTGTAGCATGTGTTTGTGGTGTGCTTGCTGCTTGACTGAAACATACCGTGTGGTCTGTTTGTTTGGCAGATCCCGTGTGCTAACTGTGTGTGTGTGCTGAGCCCAGCAGCCTTCTAGGCAAGGCTGAAAGCTTCTTGATGAGACTTTGATCCCTAAACCCTTTAGCATCCATCAATGCTAAACCCATCAGGGGGCAGGGCTACTCAGGAAGACCAGGGTTTTAAAAGTCTGCTCCTAAGCAACCAGAGGAGCTAGTGAACAGGAGTGACCAGCAGCGGAGTTTTGTGAGGGAGTTCTGCAGGTGAAGGAGGAGCGATTACGTGACCCTTGGGGTAAGTTTGTTGTCTGTAGTGTGTGTTTGTGGTGTGCTTGCTGCTTAACTGAAACATACCATGTGGTCTGTTTGTTTGGGGGATCATGTGCTCACCCTGTGTGTGCTGAGCCTAGCAACCTACTAAGCAAGGCTGAGAGCTGAGAGCTCCTTACAAGGCTTTGATCCCTAAGCCTTTAGCACCCATCAACCCTTAACCAAGGGGTGGGACTACTGAGGAAGACCAGGGCTTTAAAAAGCCTGCTCCTAAGCAACCAGAGGAGTGGTTCACAGGGGAGTTTTGCGAGGGAGTTTGGGGTGGGAGTAGATAAACTTAACATTCTTTAAACTTAAAGCCATAACCACACCCTAATAAAAACAAAACCTCAGCAAAGGAACTAACTTCAGGAGTAAAAAAGGTAGTACAGGCAGAAGTCCAGCAGCAGAGTGGGGGCTATCCAGTTTATTGCACCCAATGCAGCATGTAGGATTACCTGCCCTATGGGCAGGTGGCGTATGTTTACATTCGGTGCAAGGAGCTCCTGGCCCTCAGAGACCATGTGTGTGGGATTTGGAGACCAGGATGGCTGAACTGGAAGAGCTAAGGGAGACAAAAATGTACATAGATGAGACTTTCTGGGACACAGTAGAATGGTCCCACCCCTGGACTGACAGCTTCTGTGCTGTTGGAGGAGGATGAAAATCTCAAGGAAGCAGATCATCCAACTGGAGCAGAGGGAAATGATCCCATAGTTGGGACCCTCCTTCCAGATGATGTTGTGATATCCTCTCACACTGAGGATACCACTGCGGGGGCAGGAACTCTAGTTATTCGGAAGAGACAGGTATTAGTAATGGGTAATTTGGTCATTAGAAACATAGATAGCTGGGTTTGCCATGCCCGGGAGAACTGCATGGTTGCCTGCCTGGTGCGAAGAATGCAGATTTCTCAAGACATCTACATAGACATATGTGTAGTGCTAGGGAGGAGCCTCAAAAAAGATATCTCAGAAAAGATATATGGGACTTGGAAAAGGTTCAGAAAAGGGCAAAAAAATATTAGGGGTATGGAATGACTTCCGTATGAGGAGAGATTATAATACTGGGACTTTTCAGCTTGAAAAAGAGATGACTAAGGGGTGTATGATTTGAGGTCTATAAAATCCTGGCTGGTGTAGAGAAAGTAAACAAGGAAGTGTTATTTACCCCTTCTCATAACACAAAAACTAGGAGTCAGCAAATGATATTAATAGGCACCATATTTAAAACAAACAAAAGGAAGTATTTTTTCATACAACGCACAGTCAACCTGTGGAACTCTTTGCCAGAGGATGTTGTGAAGACCAAGACTATAACAGGGTTTAAAAAAGAACCAGATAAGTTCATGGAGGATAAGTTCATCAATGGCTATTAGCCAGGATGGGCAGGGATGGTGTCCCTAGCCTCTGTTTGCCAGAAGCTGGGAATGAACGACAGCAGTGGACCACTTGATGATTACCTGTGTTAGGATATAGATATTCAGGTCTGTCTGTAAAGGCCTATACTCTAAGAATTTAGGTGTATTCTTATCACTTGGCTAGTTATAGAGGTATAAAAGAAAGAATCAAAATCACTGTCTGTCAGTGTAAGGGCCTTCTCTTACTGTGACAGTCTGAGCCTTGTTCTTAGGCTGAGGCCTTTGGCTAAGCAGCAGAGGCAGCCATAAGCTGGGAAGTGAATGGTCACATCCTCACATTCCAAACTAGTCACAGTGAAATAAGGTGCTATTGGCCTGTTAGGAATACAATCCTGTCCTGATAGTGCCTATCACCTCCAGAGAAAGGGAAGTGCCTAGAAAATGTAAAAGGAAACTTAGTTTGATAGCATCCTATCTGGCAAGAACTCACTTATCAATAGCTGGGATGTGAAATCCTCACTTCTGTATTGTTTTGTCATTATAGTTCCCACTTTGTTATTGTTTGTCTGTATAATCTCTGCCTGGTTCTGTGATTGTTCCTGTCTGCTGTATAATTAATTTTGCTGGGTGTAAACTAATTAAGGTGGTGGGACATAATTGGTTACATAATCATGTTACAATATGTTAGGATTGGTTAGTTAAATTTCAGGAAAATGATTAGTTAAGGTATAGCTAAGCCGAACTCAAGTTTTACTATACAGTCTGCAGTCAATCAGGAAGTGAGTGGGTGGGTGTGTGGGTGGGGGAGATGGGAACAGGGAATGGGGGTAAGGAAATTGGAATCATGTTTTGCTAAAGGGGGAAATGGGAACAGGGAATGGGGGGTAAGGAAATTGGAATCATGTTTGGCTAAGGGCAGGAATGGGAACAGGGACACAGGTGTAAGGCTCTGTAGTGTCAGAGCTGGGAAGGGGGACACTAAGGAAGGAAACTGGAATCATGCTTGCTGGAAGTTCACCCCAATAAACATCAAATTGTTTGCACCTTTGGACTTTGGGTATTGTTGCTCTCTATTCATGTGAGAAGGACCAGGGAAGTAAGTGGGTGAAGGAATAAGTCCCCTAAGAACCTGTTCATTCCCTCTGGGGCACCTGGCATTTGCCACTGTCGGAAGACAGAATACTGGGCTAGATGGACCTTTGGTCCAACCCAGTATGGCCATTCTGATGTTCTTATTTGTCTCTCACTGAATTTTTTTGTATCCTGTATATTTCTGTATGTGTCTGAAAGGGAATATGTGAAGATTTGTGAGGTCTTGTGGTTTTGCTGGGCAGATGGATACTTACTGGCATTTTTAGTAAACTATAATATGCCACATTCATAAATTATCTGAGGTACAGAATTCAGCACTTTTCTTTTTTGGTTATAAATGTTTGGTTATAAATTTTAAAAATCTTTGAAATTAGAGAAAATAACATCAGACATTTCATAATTTTAGTGTGGAAGATCCCTGCTCCCTTTTCTGTTTGGTCTCCTTGCAGCTCTCGACATCCTCACTATGTATGCTCAGTTTGCTAGAGGCCCAATTTCTAGTCATACATTCTTGAGTCACCTTGAACAATTAATCCTCCCATCCTTGATAGGTAAACCATTCAAATACTTGTAAGAGGTATTTAATTAAGGTGGATTTTATTCCTAGATACATATATAAATGTACAGTGTATATATAAATACAGTGCTGATGAAGATGAGGCTTCTGATAAACTCATAAAATGGAGGACCCCAAGGTTCTGCATGTAGGAAATGAAATAATATAAAGATTCAATAACTATCATAATCTGTGTCAGGAAATTTTTTCCTGTAGAGTTTTGTTTACCTCTATGACTGTGCATATTTTCTTACTTTAAGAGATCAGAAGTAGAAGTCTCTATATGACTCTCTTGACATACTTTCTAGTGTTTCACTTACTTTGTTGGTAGCTGGACTCACTAGCATAGAACAAGTTAATGGATAAAGATGTTTCTATAAAATCTGTGAAATAAACACGGTCCATTTCAATCTCTTTACAGGATAAAGCAATACAGGAGACTGGACTAGGTGACCTTTCGAGGTCCCTTCCAGTCCTATAATTCTATGATTCTATGATGCTTCCTGAATGAAAATTGTGAAAGAGTCAGGGAATCATATTGTTATTATAATTTCTATAGGATTACAGATTGGAATTTGTATGTTTCTTTTGCCTCCATTTGCAGGCAGTGACAATTGCCTTTTGACCAACTAAGATGGTGCCACAAAAGACTATTCTTTTAGGTTGGTGCTGTGATGTTTAATTCCCACTCTGCTATGCTTTAGGCAACCTACTCTTCCCTTAAAAGCTCCAGACCATCCCATCTTGTTAACAAGTTCTTTTAATATATGATTCCTGTATAACAGTGGTTCTCGAACTTTTGTACTGGTGACCCCTTTCACATAGCAAGCCTCGGAGTCACCCCCACTTGTCAATTAAAAACATTTTTCAATATATTTCACACCTTTATAAATGCTGGAGGCAAAGCGGGGTTTGGGGTGGAGGCTGACAGCTCGCAACCCCTCGTAACCCCCTGAGAGGTCCCAACCGCCAGTTTGAGAACCCCTGCTGTATAATTTATTCTCTCTCTTCCCAGAACTAAGATCCCCTCCCAGCTCCCAAGATTCTGAGCTGGCTAAAGTCAAGAAGAAGGAAACTAATATAAACTAAAAATCCTCCCTAATAAAACATCACCATTTGTGTTTATTATTTATAGAAGAATCCAACTCCAATACAGTACCTGTTTTCCATATAATGTACTGATTTTACTCATTATTCCCAAATTACTCTTTGGTTCTCCTGATAGAAGTCATTTGGTGGAAATTTGTTATATCACTACAATTTCTCCAACTCTGTTCTTGATTATTAGTCTTTATTTGTGCTGTGGTAGCACACATGAACCCCAAACATAGACCTGGACCCCAATGTGCTAGGCACTATACAAACACAGAACAAAAAGATAGCTCTTGCCCCCAAAAGTTTACAATCTAATTATAAGATAAGAGAAAACAGATAGATACTGACTGGCAAGGGCAGGGCTGGCCTTACCATGAGGCGAACTGAGGCAACCGCCTCAGGTACCAGACTATGGGGAAGCACCACTAGGACCCAGCGTGTAGAAAATTGTGTCTGCTGCTCATACATATGTATTCTCTCTGCTCTAAATGCACAGAGATGGTGCAGTGCTGTGCTGGAGGAAGGAGGGCACAAGAGACATAACAGGCAGGCAGGAGAAAAGGTGAGAGGGAATAACAGAAAGCAGCAGGAGCTGCAGAGAGAGAGAGGAGGAGGAGCCTCGTACGTACCTCTCTAGCACCCCCAGGAGCCTGGACTGATTAGCACCAGCTTCTCAGGGAGCTTCCTGTTTGCCTGTTCTTCTTATGTGGGTTCAGGGAAGCAGCAGGAATCAACTGAAGTAGTAGGAGCCAGTTAGGCCCTTAAGACGCTGATATTTTCCCTCACTCAGGCCCCTGCTACTAGTCTGCTTATTTGTCCCCTTCAATTGAGTGTTGAGAGCCACTATAGCTGGCACAGAACAGCAGTCATGAGTGAAAGAAGAAAACGCCCCTCTGGGGCAACATTCAGAAAAAGAAAGAAAGCAAAAGAAGCTTTTCTATCTAAGCAGGAAGGAGCTCTCCTGAGATACATAGACACAAATGTTCACAGTGAGCCTTCCAGCCCCAGTGAGGATGTGAGTGGTGAGGAGATGCCTGATCTTTCGGTTAGTCAGAGTGCAGGTGACCTGACAGCTACTGCAGCATCCATATCTCCACCTCAAATGGATGTAACTATGCATATTCCCAAAGAAAAGTGTAGATCAGAGAAGAGTGTGGTGGAAGCGCAAGAAACAGCTGCTGCTAAGTTTAGTTCCTTAAGTCTAGATGATCCAGGACTGTGGACCCACTTGAGCAGTAGTCTGAGGGACTTCCTTGTACTGCATGGACCACAGCAAGTGAAAAACGTCATGTTCCCCAAAGACAATGAAAATAGATGTTTCCATCCAGCACATGAAATCCGCAATGGTGACAAAGTGGAGCGGCCATGGCTTATGTACTCAAAAACCCAGAATGGTGCATACTGTTTTTGTTGCAAGCTCTTCCAGTGTAATGTTCCAGCCACATTGGCTTCTTCAGAAACAAAGGACTGAAAAATCTGGCTTGAAATCTGGCATGCCATGAGAAGACAGCAAATCACCAGAGAGCATTCCATAGGTGGAAAGAACTTGAGATGAAACTAAGGTTAAAGGTTATAGATGATAAGCATCAAGAGAAGATTGCCTCAGAGTCTCTTTACTGGCAAAATGTTCTGAAAAGGCTCATTGCCATTGTGCAAATGCTTGCTACCCAAAACCAAGCATTGCATGGCACTTCAGATCAGCTGTATGTGCCAAACAATGGAAACTTCCTTAAAATTGTGGAGCTGATGGCTGAGTTTGATGCTGTACTCCAGGAGCATCTAAGAAGAGTCACCACCCAAGAAATGTACACACACCACTGCCTTGTAAAAACAATTAAAAATGGGATCATACATTTACTGGCAACAAAAGTCAAACAGAAGATTGTGGCAGATCTGAAGTCAGCAAGATATTACTCTGTAATTCTGGACTGCACACCTGACATCAGCCATATGGAAAAAAATGACTTTAATGGTGTGTTTTGTAACAACAACAGAACCTAGTGAAAATGTCCCTGCAATGGTGACTGTCAGAGAGCATTTTCTAGAATGTATTGACATTGATGATACTACAGGAGCTGGTATGACAAATGTGCGTCTTAAAAAGCTGGAAGATATGGGAATTGCAATAGCTGACATGAGAGGTCAGGGTTAAGATAATGGTGCCAACATGAGAGGAAAGAACAGAGGAGTGCAGACACAAATCCAAGAGTTAAACTCTCGAGCTTTTTTTGTCCCATGCAGTTCTCATTCATTGAACTTGGTGGTCAGTGATGCAGCATCAGCTTTTAGTGAGGCTGCTGAATTTTTTAATGTAATTCAAAGCATCTATGTATTTTTCGCTGCATCAACTCATCAATGGCAAATTTTGAAGCAACATCTGGGAACATCCTCTCTGACACTGAAACCACTGAGTGCCACAAGATGGGAAAGTCGAGTGGAGGTGATAAAGCCTATCAAACACCAAATTGGGAAGATAGATGATGCCATAGTTGCCATTATGGAGGATAATGCTATGACAGGGACTGTTCATGGGAGACCAGTGGCAGAGGGAAATGGAATCACCAGAAACATACATAACTTCAAATTTCTGTGTGGCTTAGTGTTGTGACATGACATACTGTTGAAATAAATGTTGTAAGCAAGAGACTCCAAGGTGAAAAAGAGTACTAGTGGCACCTAAGAGACTAACCAATTTATTTGAGCTTAAGCTTTCGTGAGCTACAGCTCACTTCCCTTGATATATCTGGAGCAATGGAACAACTGGCCAAAGCAAAGTCATATCTACAGTCTTACCGGTCAGATGAGGGATTTCAAAACGTTCTGAAGAGTGCACAGAAGTTGGCAGAGGAACTTCACACTGAAGCTATTTTCCCACCCATTCAAGAATACAAGAGTTACCGAAGAAGAAGACATTTTGATTATGAGGCATGAGATAATCCCATAAGAGACCCCAAACAACAATTCAAAGTTGAATTCTTTAACCAGGTGCTAGATTGTGCAATACAGTCAGCTGAAGAATGTTTCATGCAGCTCAAGGAACACAGCAGTATATTTGGGATGTTATATGATATTCCAAAACTACTTACTATACTTGAAGAAGACCTACACCAGCAATGCAGGGCACTAGAGACAGTGTTGACACATGGTGACATGCGTGATATTGATACGAGTGATTTAGGTGATGAACTGAAAACCTTTTCGAGATTCATTTCAGCAGCATCAACTCCAAAGGCTGTTCTAGAATATATGTGCACAAATAAGATGACCATCCTCTTTCCAAATGCTTTTGTTGCTCTGTGCATACTTCTAACACTCCCTGTAACAGTTGCCAGTGGAGAATGCAGCTTCTTCAAGCTGAAGTTAATAAAAACACATCTACGCTCCACAATGACACAGGAGAGGCTGGTCGGCCTTGCAACCATCTCAATAGAGCATGAGCTGCCCCAGACTGTGAACCTTCAGGAAGCAGTTCAAATCTTTGCAACCAAGAAAACCCAGAAAGCACCACTTTTTTTATTCAAACAGATAAAAATGCCAGTGTTTACTATGCAGACAAGTTACATTTGCTGTTCAGGCGTTGGAAAGTTAAGTGTTACTTAACATTTTTGAAGAAGGCATTTTAAGTTGTTACTTCTCCTTTATTGGGGTAGGTAGCAGAGCAGGACCATGAGAGGAGTAGAACAGAAGGAAGGCAGAATTGAGACCTTTCAAAGTTTTGGCCCAAGCAAGGGGGCATGGGGACATCATTTGAGCTCCCAGCCTCAGGTGCCAAAATGTTGTGTGCCAGCCCTGAACAAGGGAGTACAAGGAAATAATGAGTCAATATTGATTGGCATAGTAGGCAGTTGTCTCAACACATGAACTTCTTAGCCATTTTGATTCCTTTCATTCTGGCTTCTGGTCTCAAAGTCATTAATGGGCATTTCATGGGCACCTCTTGACCCCAGGTCTCTCTACACAGACTCCTCTATTTCTCTACTGCCGTTAACATTAATTTTTGTGTTTCCATGATTCTTCCCTTTCCTGATTCTCCTCTTAACTATCTGACCATTCCCTCATGTTACCTTCAGTGAATCCTCTTGCTCTTGCTTCCCTCCTTAGTGTTCCACTGAGCTCTGTACTTGGTCCTTCTTTTTTTCATTTTACATTAATCTCTGGTGACCTTATCTGCTCCTATGATCTCCATAACATTATCACCACCTCTACACTGATCCCTTGCTTATCTACCTTTCCAAACCTACTTTTTTCTCTGACCTTCCCTACTCTGTCTAAACTCACTTCTTGTCTCAATTTTCCAGCATCTCTTCCTGGATGTCCTGCTGCTTCCTCAAATTAAACATGGCTAAAGATGAGAAATTCTTCTTTCCTCCAAAGCCTCTCCTCTTCCTCCCTCATCCCCTTTGCATTAATAATACCAACTTCCTCTCTTTCATGCAGAATTATGACCTTGGGAGTCATTTTCAAGTCCCCTATTTATTTTTTTCCCACAACAAACAAGTTATTGGCAACTCCTGTGACTTCTTTCCCTACAGCATATCAATACTCCATCCTTTCAGCTGAAATGTTTGTGTATGACTTACTTATTGCTTGACTTGACTTCTGCAACCTCTTCATCTCTTGCCTCCCTGTTTGTCATTTCACACCCTTTCAGTGAAATCCAGAATAAACCTTCCTCATATACTGTTCAGTCCACCTAATTACTTTATTCAAGTGCTTCCACGGGCACCTCTTGACCTACGGAATGAAATTTAGGATTCTGGCCCTTGATTTTGGACTCAGCACAACAGTATCCCTCACTATATCTTTGCTCTCATTTCTTATTTTAACCCATCTTGTCCCTTTCACACCTCCAAAGATATCAGTCTCCCTGCTCCATTTATTTCCTTCTCCCACTCTCACCTTTAATGTATTGAAAAATCTTCCTATTCCAGCACAGTAGGTCTCCCATGGTCTCTTCTTTTAAATCTTGTCTGAAAACTCACTTTTACTGTGACGTGTTCCACTGTAAACACATGCAGATACAGCGGAAACTTAAATTTAAAGGACCTGAATTTCAAAAAGAGAAGACAGTTGACATTTGATTTGGAGGGAAAGAGAAATCGTCTGTTCATACAGCTTTGCATTTGAAAGCCTTGCCATGGAAGTGAAGTCTCAGGAGGGATTTAAAGAACAGGGTGCACTAGAAATATTTTTTATTTAAGGTAACAAATGAAAGCATACAAAAACATTGTAATAGTCTCAAACTCTCTGACTCTCTACTACCACTACATTATTGTCTGTATATCATTCATGTGTTTTAAACAGAAAGATCCTCAGGGCAGACTTTCAACAGCTTCAAAGTATACATGGGAATTTCTAGTGAATTGGTATTAGGAAGGACATTCAGGGTAGAAGTCCTGTCTCATGATGTCTTGAAACAAAACAAATCCACTTCTAATGTGAGGATTTTACAAGCTGGCCCTACCCTTTTTTGCAGGCAAAGACACTGGACCAGATCTTCAACTAGTGGAAATCGGTGTAGCTTCACTGACTTTAATGCAACTATACTGATATATACCATCTGAGAATCTGAGCCATTAGTATAGGAGTCAAGAGTCAAAAAGCATGACTACGGAATTATACTTAGATGTTTGTATCCTTGTTAAAATAAAAGAGATAGGCAAGTAGCTCTGTACATGTTGCATTTTTTGACTGGGGAATAGGTTAGTATTCATATAAGTTGGTATTCACAATAAAGAAAGAAAACTTAATTACATTTTAATTGTTGAAAAAAAATAATTGGCCATTTCATAATAAGATGCTAAATTGCCCATACAACCAAATCCTTCTGCATGCATGAGCACTAGGCAATATCCTTTTGCCTGCATGAGAACAAGATAAAGTCACTCATAAAGAATATATTATTGGATTATTTATATGGCAAGTAATGCTAAGTAAAGATGGAATCACTTTAATATGATATAATATTTTCTAGCAGTTTGTATACATCAAATCTATATTCTATTCCAAAATAAAAAAATCTTGTTTAAAAAAACATAGTTTAGGTTGCTAAGCAATGATGTAGTTACCTACCACAGCACTTACAAAACTTAAGCTCTGAAAATCAAGGGAATGACTATATAAGGACATAAAAAAAATTCACGTTGTCCATATATTAAACCAACACACTTTCTTATATATATATATATATATATATATATATATTATCATGACACAATAAACTTAATTCTGACCCATGGATTTTTGGAGTTTTCTTTATGTATTAGTTTGGTTATTTTGATTTCATTATCTAAATATTTGCTTGTAATTAAAGAAGCCCCCACCCCTGAAGCCCTGCTCTGCTCCCTTCAGCCTCACCACCACCTATTAGTCAGGAGACCACTTTATAGTTGTAACTCAGATATGGCTAAAGCAGTGGTGGGCAGCCTGTGGCCTGTAGGCCGCACATGGCCCATCAGGGTAATCCTCTGGTGGGCCGCGAGACAGTTTGTTTACACTGACTGTGTGCAGGCCTAGTCTCCTGCATCTCCCAGTGGTCGTGGTTCTCTGTTCCCAGCCAATGGGAGCTGCGGGAAGTGGCGGCTAGCACGTCCCTGCGGCCTGCCACTTCCCACAGCTCCCATTGGCCAGAAACAGCGAATCGTGGCCACTGGGAGCTGCAGGGGCTGTGCCTACGGATGGTCAATGTCAGCAAAATGTCTCACAGCCCACAATCAGCTTTCCCTGATGGGCCGCACGCAGCCCGCAGGCCACAGATTGCCCACCACTGGGCTAAAGGGTAGGTGCTACCTCTTTCCCTCTTTCCTCTCCACCTCCCTCCCAAAACAGGTCTGAGCAACAAGGATGTCATGACAACACAGTTTATTTCAAGGAAATGAATGTTTGATGTCATTGAAGCTTTCACTTGCTGAGCTCAACCTTACTTAGTATCATCAGTGTCACTCTTTTTACTATTTCCATTGGTGCTATGCCACCACACTTCCAGCACATCCACAACAACTCCAGAAACACACTGCTCCAGTGCTACCCATTCTCAGGAGTCAACCAGATTACAGCTCCAAAAGGTATTCAGTGGACTTGCCTTACCCATGGCATCTGGCAAACCAGATATCCATTCCTCTACTCTGTCCATTCTATGGAACCATCAACTTCATCACCGACTGCAGTTCAAATTGGGAGGAATGGTTCAAGGCAACAGAAAATCAGACAGAAAAAAAACAGATCCCAGACATCTAACACCTATAATCTGTGCAGGATAACCAGGAAGGCACAGGCTGAAAGCAGAGAGCACGAAACAAGGCAAATTAAAGGTGATGTTGATCAATGCAAGATCTGCTGTTAACTGTTGTGTATTAAGAACTCTGCTGGAATTTCAAACTATCACTTTAAGAGTGTATGTGGGAGTTTCCTGCTTCTGCTTGCAGGCTAGATGGCTCTATAGGGAAGCATGTGAGCAGCAGTCAGTTTGCAGCCAGCCAGCCTAGAGTAAGGTGGGGTAAGTAGTGCCTCTCTATTTTAGGGAGCAGCCAGCTTTGTCCCTCTGTTTTTGGGTTCTTCCATGTAACAATTCTGAATCATAAGAAATAAAGTAGTGTTAGATTGCAACCTTCCAGCAAGCATATTTTATGTTTTTATCTAACTTCTCTGTTTGTACCCTGTGAAACACAACAGTAACAAACAATGAACAATTCACAACCTCATTGCAATGATGCATAGCTCGCATCATTGAGACTTGGATGGATGACACTGTGAGCTCTGTGCTAGCTCACCTCATCCCCATAGCATACTCAGTACATCACAGACCTTGACAGGGCAAGAAAGCAAGTGGCACTGCATTCATCTTCTCAGCAATCATCAATGCAAGACAGGCGCCTCAGGTAAGACAACTTCATTCAGATTCATTCTTTTCACAGTAAACTCCAGAGCCACAGTTAACAGATTTTATGCTGATTTACAGACCCCCATAGAATAAAGGATTAATGAAGGAGCTCACTGAAACATTGTCAGCGATAGTGGTAAAATGCCCCAGAGCTATCTTCCTGGTGTAAGTTACAGCAGTCTAGGATCTTCCCTAAGGGATCTTACACAATGGATTATTGATCATAGAATCATAGAATATCAGGGTTGGAAGGGACCCCAGAAGGTCATCTAGTCCAACCCCCTGCTCGAAGCAGGACCAATTCCCAGTTAAATCATCCCAGCCAGGGCTTTGTCAAGCCTGACCTTAAAAACCTCTAAGGAAGGAGATTCTACCACCTCCCTAGGTAACGCATTCCAGTGTTTCACCACCCTCTTAGTGAAAAAGTTTTTCCTAATATCCAATCTAAACCTCCCCCACTGCAACTTGAGACCATTACTCCTCGTTCTGTCATCTGCTACCATTGAGAACAGTCTAGAGCCATCCTCTTTGGAACCCCCTTTCAGGTAGTTGAAAGCAGCTATCAAATCCCCCCTCATTCTTCTCTTCTGCAGGCTAAACAATCCCAGCTCCCTCAGCCTCTCCTCATAAGTCATGTGTTCTAGACCCCTAATCATTTTTGTTGCCCTTCGCTGGACTCTCTCCAATTTATCCACATCCTTCTTGTAGTGTGGGGCCCAAAACTGGACACAGTACTCCAGATGAGGCCTCACCAATGTCGAATAGAGGGGAATGATCACGTCCCTCGATCTGCTCGCTATGCCCCTACTTATACATCCCAAAATGCCATTGGCCTTCTTGGCAACAAGGGCACACTGCTGACTCATATCCAGCTTCTCGTCCACTGTCACCCCTAGGTCCTTTTCCGCAGAACTGCTGCCTAGCCATTCGGCCCCTAGTCTGTAGCGGTGCATTGGATTCTTCCGTCCTAAGTGCAGGACCCTGCACTTATCCTTATTGAACCTCATCAGATTTCTTTTGGCCCAATCCTCCAAATTTGTCTAGGTCCTTCTGTATTCTATCCCTCCCCTCCAGCGTATCTACCACTCCTCCCAGTTTAGTATCATCGGCAAATTTGCTGAGAGTGCAATCCACACCATCCTCCAGATCATTTTTGAAGATATTGAACAAAACCGGCCCCAGGACCGACCCTTGGGGCACTCCACTTGATACCGGCTGCCAACTAGACATGGAGCTATTGATCACTACCCGTTGAGCCCGACAATCTAGCCAGCTTTCTACCCACCTTATAGTGCATTCATTCAGCCCATACTTCCTTAACTTGCTGACAAGAATACTGTGGGAGAGTGTCAAAAGCTTTGCTAAAGTCAAGAAACAATACATCCACTGCTTTCCCTTCATCCACAGAACCAGTAATCTCATCATAAAAGGCGATTAGATTAGTCAGGCATGACCTTCCCTTGGTGAATCCATGCTGGCTGTTCCTGATCACTTTCCTCTCATGCAAGTGCTTCAGGATTGATTCTTTGAGGACCTGCTCCATGATTTTTCCAGGGACTGAGGTGAGGCTGACTGGCCTGTAGTTCCCAGGATCCTCCTTCTTCCCTTTTTTAAAGATTGGCACTACATTAGCCTTTTTCCAGTCATCCGGGACTTCCCCGGTTCGCCACGAGTTTTCAAAGATAATGGCCAGCATGACAATGCTGCATGACAATGTGCCACCATACTCCTGTCCTCTTTTCCCTGAAATTCTTCTTACTCTGGTAGGGGAGGGGGGAAGGCAGCTGGCACAGGAGCCAGTTTGGCTCACTTAACACCCAGTGGGGAATTCATCTCCATCATAATGATTCTTGGCTGGTGAATTACAGCCAGAATCAGGAGCAATATAAGAGCATAATGCAGAATCTGGCCCAGAAGGTTCATTATGAAGTCAGTGAAAAAGTTATAATGTTCTTAACTATTCGTTGCTTTGCTTTTAAGTGCTTGTGTCTTGTAAATCACGTGGTAGGTAACTAGACTACTGTATCTTCACAACAGCATAAGCGTTTCTTTAATTTCCTAGGGGAGTATTTTGTTTTGTTTTCTGCTTTTTTTAACAACTTTCATTTCTTGTTAGTGTGAGTAACTGAGGACACCATTTTAACATGTTGATTAATAAGATGGGAAAGGTCACCAGTTTCTTAGACAAAATGTATGAGAGACACTGGCCAAGGTAATAGTGGTCCTTGCAGAGCTATGCTTCATTCAGTCAATGGGAGTTTTGTCACTCACTTGAAATGGGGAAGGATGGGGGTTTCAAGTTATACCTGACAAATATGTACATTCCCTAGGTAGCAAAGGTCTGAGTCTCACAGATACAGCAGTTCAGCACCTGAATCACAATACGGCCCAAAATGTTGATGGCTGGTCTGCCTCAATATAATGGGACTAAAATGTAAAGAAAAATCATGTAGAATGTATTTTAAGGGGAATTCAATTAATGAGTCCAATTAACATTTTTGAAGAAATGTTGTAGCTTTGTTGGTCCCAGAATATGAGACAGAGAATGTAGGTGAGGTAATATCTGTTATTAGACCCACTTCTGTTGGTGGAAGGGACAAGCTTCCAAGTATCACAGGGCTGTTCCTCAGGTCAGGCAGAAAACTTTGTCCCTTCCATCAAGAGAATTGGGTCCAATAAAAAATACCTCATCTCCCTTGTCTTGCTTACATATCACATGTGGCATACATCAAGGTGATTTCTGCATCATAAAAATATTTAAATACAGTAGGCCAGAGTCTAAGTTGACATACATGGGTGTGACTCCATTGACTTTAGTGCGGTTGTACTGATTTACACCAGCCAAGGATCCAGCCCAGTGACACTTTACTATAGAAACATGTGAATAAAATTAACACTATTGTCTGTGATTTCGTGGCACAAAACTATGAGAATCGTGTCCATGCTTATATATTCTCAGGGCAGCGTCCAAAAGCACTTGATCTGTTCAGGCTTGACAGCTTAGTTCCTCTTATTTAAAGCACAGTTAGCTGAGACACATACTTAAGACTATCAAGCATTTATAGCTTGGCTTTTATTTTAAAGGTTGATTGTTATGCCCTGAAATTTTATTTTCCAAAATCCTAAAAATACAGCAACTTTTAAATTGTTTTCATTATTAAAATAGAAAATGTACAAAATGGAACTACTTTGTTTCATCACCCACAAGATCACAACTACAAATTCCCCAGATATTTTTGTCCCTGAACTGGCATAGGATAATTTCAAAGACATTCTAAAAAACCAGGCTAGGCTTCTGGGTCACGCTTGTCAGGTATGTCTGCTCAAAACAAGATAAATCTTGGTATAATCACAGTAAAGACAGTTTTCTTCTGAGACACTCTGAAAATAGTTTTATAAGAATTTTTCCAGGTCTTTATTTAATATAACACATTGCTTCCTGAAGAAAAGATAATTATTACAAACAATTAAGGGTGCCCCCATTGCTATCCTTTGGTAACGGTGTATAGTACACCAAACTGAAATGGTGGACCTGATCGACAACTTATTGCAGTCAATAGAAAACACTTACTGATGTCTGTGGGCAGTGGCCTATACCAGCCAAAAAAATATGAATAATTAAAGTAATGTATTTTATGTTCAAAGATTTTTATAGATTTATTTTCATTCCATTAACACACTGTAGCCTCCATTCCCTAACTTTGAGCAAGTCTAATGCATACATTTCAGGATTTATTTTTATATGGCAAGGAAAGAGAATGAAGCTTGTTTGGGTCAAATGCTTTTGGGCTTCTTGAATAAGCTGACAGTTATGAAGTCATGACAGGATATTGGGAGCTGAGCTCAACCAACCCAGAGGAGAGTTCTTCAGATAATCAGTAACTACGAACATAAAAAACCAGGCACTTTAGACAGAAGTGAGACATATTTTTAAGATTTTTTTTTTAAGGAAAATGCATTGTAGCCTAGTGTTTCACTTACAGTACATTCTAAAAATATGATGATTTATTAATAATCTTAGAGATACAGAAAATAAAGTGACATATAGGGGCTGATTTTGAGGAGAGACCCTTTGGGAAGGTCCACAGTGGATGTCCGATTCTCGAAATCAGGCCTATGGTCTGGAAGAGGTAAATGGCTCATTTCTCTGTTTTTAAGATGCTTACCTTTTAGGGCCCAAATTTGCGAAATACTTAGTACCTCCTGAGAGATACAGAATGCCCTCTCCTCCCATGCAAATAAATGTGAGGTAATGGTGATAAACACCTCCTAGGACAGGGGTGGGCAAACTATGGCCTGGGGGCTGCATCCAACCTGCCTGACATTTTAATCCAGCCCTCAAACTCCTGCCAGGGAGTGGGGTCTGGGGCTTGCCTTGCTCCGGTACTCCAGCCAGGGAGTGGGATTGAGGGCTTGCCCCACTCCGCACGGCTCCCAGAAACAGTGGCATGTCCCCCTCCAGATCCTATGTGTAGGAGCATCCAAGGGGCTCCGCACACTGCCCCTGTCCCCGCAGCTCCCATTGTCCGGGAACTGTGGTCAATGGGAGCTGCAGGGGCGGTGCCTGCGGACAGGGCAGCACACAGAGCCACCTTCCCACGCCTCCGTGTAGGAGTCAGAGGGGGGACATGCCTCTACTTCTGGAAGCTGCTTGAGGTAAGCACCGCCCGGAGCCTGCACCCCGACTCTCTCCTGCACCCCAACCTCCTGCCCCAGTCCTGACCCCCCCTCCTGCCCTCAAACCACTTGGTCCCAGCCAGGAGCACCCTCCTGCACCCCCAATGCCTCATTCCCAGCCCTCAGGCCCTCCCGCAACCCAAGCCCCAATTTTGTGAGCATTCATGGCCCACCATACAATTTCCATATCCAGATGTGGCCCCCAAAATATTTGCCCACCCTTGTCCTAGGACCAGGCTTATAATTTGAAGCTCAGCTACATGGGAGATGCGTTGAGAAGTTATATATCCTGATCTTGTGGCATATTAAGAGCATGTTATGTAAAACCACATTTTGAGAATGATCAAGATGACACCTTATGAGAAGTTGTAGCTCTGACCTGTTACAGATCCCATTGGTGCTCAATTGCCATCCTCACAGCTTTCAAGTCCTAGCGTAGCAAACCCCAGCAGTGAAATGTTACAAGTTTCTTATTTTATTAAAGGTGTTTGAAATCACTGTTAAATGACAACAAAATTAAATAAATAAACCAACAAACAGGTGGAAAAAAACAGCTACAGTCAGATAAGAATATCAGACCTATTTACAATTGATTCTTCTTAAAATAGTCATACTTGGCAATTATAATAAAAAAGAGTTACTTTTATCCAAAAGCTTCAATGTTCTTTATGAACTTTAATTAATTGAGACTCACAACACCCCAAGAGACAGGTAAGTATTTAATCGTTACACAAATGAATAATTGGAGGCACAGACATTAAATAGCCAAGGTGACAATTAATGGCAATGTATGGAACAGAACTGAAGAGTTTTTTGCTGTTGACTCCTGCTCTAATTGCTAGACAACTCTCACTCATCACTTATTGTTCTCTGTTGGCAACTAAAATTGTACCTGAGTATTGGAGCCATGTTACAGGGCATCACTAAACTCTTCTAATTTTAGCTGTTGTTCGTTCCGTGTAGTACTAAGGGAAAGAGCACAAAACTAATAAATGTCAGAGGTGCATGAAAACGTAAAGAAACAAAATATTTGCCAAGCTTTTTCAAAGTTCAGAAGCAGTTTGATTTTGCTTAGGCTGGATTTTAGGCAGAGACTCTGGCTTACTATTATTTATCCAAAACCCTTCACAATTTCTAGTGCCAGGACACTACAGTTAAGGCTCCAGCTACTCCCTACCTTAAAGGAATGGAAGTAGCAGCCATTTTGAATAGCACATTGTGACCTGTGATGGGGGAGTTCATTAAAGGGAGTAAGGAGGTGCCTTGTACCCTCTTACCCCCCTGCATGTGCATGTGAGCTAGCTCCCCAGTCCCAGCTGAGTCCCATGTGGTATCATGTTAGTACAATATCAATACTATTCTTTATTATTTTAATTTTAATTAAATTTAGAATAACTAAAAAAGACCCCATGGATAGGCTCTGAGCACCATGACAACCACTGAAAATTACAAAAATATACTGCGATGCAATTAGCTCATACCTTCTACTACAGCCACCTATTACTAGCTTCATACATCATCCTATACCTTCATCTTCTTACCTCTCTTCCAAGGCCAGGTGAAGAAATGGGCCCTGTAGCATTCCCTGAAAGTTGTCACGTTTGGGATATTCTGGACCAGGGCAGAAGAGATTCTTGAGATCCAAGGACCCTGTGGAAACTGCCTCACCAGCCTCCCACCCCTTTATTATTTCAGGAGTACCTAGCATCCGTACCACCATAGACAGCAACTGTGGCAGTGCCTCATCAGAAGACAGCTGGTTTTTCAGTTCTAAATATGCAATATACGATATCTCTCTCTCCAAACATTGAATAAGTCCTATAAATTTAATATCCTAGTTAGAAACAACTGTCTAAACATCACAATGGTTTCAATAGAAATCAATCACATTTGTTATTTTGGATGCAATTTTAAATTACATTTTTTTAAGTGTTACAACAAATAGTTTAAATCAGTTTAGGCATTAAAGGTAACTTCTGGTGGTACATTTTGCATTTTTTAAACAAGAAATGGTGAAAGAAATGGTTGTTTTTAACTGTTTCAAACTTCCTAACTCTTACCTAGCCACCTGTGTTACTCTGGAGGCATGGAGAGTTCAGTCTCTGGGGAGAAGAGTGTAACTCCCTTAGGGCAGGGATTGTTTTTGTACTGTATCTGTACATTGGTAAGCACAATGGGCTATTGGTCCATGACTATGGCTCCTTGATGCTATGGTAGTATAAATAATCAATAAAAAGAATGATGATGATTGACAGATCGCATAACGACATGGGGCAAAATATGGAGTTGAGATAAGAGGATAAACCACAAAACTTTTGTAACTGCTCAAAAATCATCCCTTCTCAATATGTCTATTAATTAAATATTTTCAACAGCATCTCATCATTGTCTAACTGCTGATGCTATATTATAAATTTAACCTGGCCAGACAAATTACAGAATTGTGATTCAACTGAATTTTATTGTAATTGAAGGTTTCTTCTGAAGAATCAAAATCTCACTGAAAATACAAAACTGTCCTGAATAAATAAAAACACAATCAATGATGACTATGTAGTCAAGTTAATGGAATAAGAGGTTATGAAAAAATTGGGAAATTCAAATGGGTAAAAGAAAGCTTTGTAATACAGTCTGTAGAAAAGAATACCAATATTAACTGGTTTCAGAGTAGCAGCTGTGTTAGTCTGTATACGCAAAAAGAACAGGAGTACTTGTGGCACCTTAGAGACTAACAAATTTATTAGAGCATAAGCTATTGTGGGCTACAGCCCACTTCATCGGATGCATACAATGGAACATATAGTAAGATATATATATCTTATACACATACATACATACAGATAAGTTGGAAGTTACCATACAAACTGTGAGAGGCTAATTAGTTAAGATGAGCTACTATCAGCAGGAGAAAAAAAACTTTTGTAGTGATAATCAAGATGGCCCATTTAGACAGTTGACAAGAAGATGTGAGGACACTTAACTTAAGGAAATAGATTCAATATGTTTAATGATACAGCCACTCCCAGTCTCTATTCAAACCCAAGTTAATGGTATCTAGTTTGCATATTAATTCAAGCTCAGCAGTTTCTCGTTGGAGTCTGTTTTTGAAGCTTTTCTTTTGCAGAATTGCCACCCTTAAAACTTCTACTGAGTGGCCAGAGAGGTTGAAGTGTTCTCCGGCAGGTTTTTGAATGTTATGATTCCTGATGTCAGATTTGTGTCCATTTATTCTTTTGCATAGAGACTGTCCGGTTTGGCCAATTTGGACAGATTTCAGCCCAGAAAATACAAAGAGAAGGCTTGTGAACAGAATAAGGACCTGTACATGTTGTTTGTTGACCTGACCAATGCCTTTGACACAGTGAATCGTAAGGGCATATGGAAATTCCTTCATAACTTTGGTTGACTAGAGACAATGAAGTCTGTCACCTGCTCATTTCCTGATGGCATGATGGCCATGGTGATGGGGTATGATGACTCATCAGAAGGCTTCCCTGTCACAAATAGCACCAAAAAAGAATGTGTAATAGCTCCATTTCTCTGTGCCATTGTCTTTTCAGCCATGCTCTTCTTCATATTCCAGGACTTTGGTAGAGGAGTACGCATTTGGTTTTGATTGGATGGGGGTCTATTCAATCTACAGCAACTTAGGGCCCACACTAAGGTAACTGAACAGCTATTAAGAGAGCTCCTGTTTGCTGATGACTATGCCCTCATTGCGCACATGCTCAAGGACATTTACCTTATTGCACTGCTTTGCCTGTGTCTCAAAATGTGTCAGTTTCACAATCATCCAGAAACAGACACGTACCAGCCAGCACCAAACCACCAGCAGCACATGCACTATGATCCCATTGTCACAATTGACAACATGTCCCTCAACTTGATCAGGAAATTCTGCTACCTGGGTAGCATATTTTCCAACAATCCCCTGTTGGATGATTAGATTGTTCTGTGCCTGGTGAAGGCCAGCTTGGCATTTGGCAGGCTCACTCACAGGCTCTGGAAGAAGTGTGGAGTCTGTCTCAGAACCAAGATAAAAATCTATTGAGCTGTTGTATTCACCTCACTCCTTTATGGACTGTTAGATGTGGACACTTTACTAATGCCACATCAAACAGCTGCACAGCTTCCACCTTTATTGCCTAAGATCCATCTGCAACATCATGTAGAGGATACTATCCCCAACACTGAAGTCCTTGAGAGGTGAAAAATTCATGGCATCGAGAGTATGTTTAACAGGGCTTAACTTCACTGGGTTGGACTTACGGTCCTCATGGGGGTTTCTGGTATACCAAAAGCAGTGTTCTGTAGCTAGCTGAGCATGGTACCCACTTTAAGGGTTGACCCATCCTCAGATGGAAAGACATCTTGATGGCAAACCTCAAAGCATGCAAGATAAACATTAAAACCTGGGGGGAAAGTTGCACGGCACAGACTCAGATGGAGAGGTCTGTGCCATGAGGCTGTGTCCGTTTTTGAGGAGTGGTGTGTGAGGTCTTTGCAGGAGAAGAGAGCACATTGCAAGGTCAATGCAAGCCCTCCTCTCCACTGCAACTGCATTTGCAAATCTGTGATTGGACTTGCTTCCCATGTGAGAAGGAATAAAAACAAATAAACCCCAAATTAAGTCAGTACTCGCCAGACACTCATTCATTAAAGTGACAGGAGAATCACTCCACCGTGATGCTGATACACTAAGTGTTCAATAACTGATCCATCATGTTTGATGTAGTGGTCTTGTGCTAGTAGTAGAGATAGGTGAGAGTAAAGGCATTTTCAGTGCGTATATTCTTCCAAAAAGCATTCCCATTCCCTTTCAAGCTATTTACTGTATAGACAATTTTGCTTTTTCATGAAATTTCAGGGCAGCAGACATTTTTTTTTCAATCGAGAAAAGCACAAAATTCCACTCATGCATGAAATTTCATGCTCACAAAATTTCATTTAAAAGGAGAAGTGGGATAGTAGACCTCCTTGAAATGTGTCTTATGAAGGGTGAGAGATGGGAGAGGCAGAATGACAAAAATACTTATTTACCTGTCAGTCCAGTGACACAGAATCTTCTGTGTTAAGCAAGATGACAAGTGATCAGAAGATTGAGTGGGGAAAAGAGAGGAGAGGGAAGGGTAGAATGGGCTGAAGGCTGGATGACATGGGGCACGGTTGGAAGTCCGTTCCTGTTGATGGGGAATAGAGCCTGTGAAGTTATGCTAAATGCACAGAACTTGGGGATGTGTTTGGCTTTGGTCAAGGACAATGAATATTTTTAAAACAGCAGAAGAGTGTCCGCAAGGAGGTGTTATGAGCTCCACACCCACTATGCAATCCGAATAGGAGGAAAGCCACCAGAACAGACGCCAGTAAGTTGTGTGCAGCTGTGCCACAGAAGGGGCAGAGTAAGGCAGACCTTCTGGCTTGCTCCCTAACAGGATCCCTTCTTACAGATTGTAATGTGTAGCCATAGTGGCCTATGTAAGCTATTCTCTGAGCACAGTCGTAGGATTGTCATGGAGTGTTCACCTCTATTGCCAAATGCCCTCCAAGTGTCTATGTGGGAGAAAACTCCAATGCATTCTTAATTTGAATATAAAGGCACTGGTTGTGGGGTACAGCAGAGAGGTTGTCAGCTGTTTGGTCTCACAGCTTTATCCCTACAAGGTAGGGTGGCTGCACTATCCAGTCAAGGAGGAGATTGAATGTCAAAACATGGAATGTTAGCAGCCTGTGTGTTTGTGAGAGAATGAGAGAAAGAGAGAGGACTTACTGATTGTGTGTCAAAAGCAAAGCAGGGTGATCAGACCAAAGTATGCTGGATGCATGTGGTAGGAGGAGTCATTGGGCTCCTGTTGAGATAGATAAGAAGGTGGCTAGTAGAATACAAAGACCTTTGTGTGTGTGTACAGTATGTCTATGCATAAAGTGGGTGTATAGCATGTTCATGTGTATACTGTGGAGCTGGATGGAGGGAAAGGAAGAATGCTGTTAGCCTTTGTTGTGGGATGGGGAGGAGGAATGGGGTGGTGGAAGATGTTGGAGGAAGAACATGCCATGAGGGTTCTGTAGTTTGTCACAAGTGTCCATGAGGAGGGAGAACAACAGGAATCAGTACCCTGGTAGGAAGTTGTAAGAAGGAAAAAATAGCACTCTAAAATGTTGTTTGCAGTATTATGGTAGCTGTGTTGGTCCCAGGATATTAGATAGACAAGGTGAGTGAGGTAATATCTTTTGTTGGACCAACTTACGTTGGTGAGAGACTAGCTTTGAGCTACACAACGCTCTGCTGCAAGTGTAGCTCAAAAGCTTTTCTCTTTCACCAGAAGAAGTTGGTCCAATAAATGATACACTCACCTTGTCTTTCTAGCCCTGTAAAACTGTAGATAAGCATCTGGATTTTCAGTTCTTACAGGAGAAGATTTGTTGACACTTTCACATTCACTCAGCACGAGTCAATGGGCAGTCAACACTAATCAACTCTGTCTGAGGGAGGCAGCAATATAAACACTCCTCTTGAGACACACAAGCCAGTTTGTCGTATCTGTGTTAACATTTTTAAAAGAAAAGACATTAAGACAAGCTTTCTAGCCTATGAGAAAATAAAACAATCAATACCTGCTTCTTCACTGGGCTAATTAAGGTAGGCAGGAAGGTGAACCTCTCAACGTACTGTATATGGATGACAAACTGTTGAGAATTGTTTCAGTGTATTTCCAAGAAAATCTTTTAAAAACAAGCAGGTGCACATAAAAGGTTGTGTGTCATCACATGGCTCTCTGCCTTATTTGTGAACACACCAGATTCCGTTTCATTACAAATATCATTTGTAGAGAAATGCATTACTGTTACAGCTCCTACACAGTTACGTGGACTGCACTTACTATCCATATGCTGTGCGAAATATTAAGCAGCAAAGTTTTCATTACCCAGTACTGTTCCTCCCTAATTCAATTAGCAGTAAGACTAACACAATGCACACAAAAACTTTTATTTTTTATACTTTTTTGTTGGCAGCGTTTAACATTTACATATATGGAATATTAGCACAAGGGATACAAAGTAATTATACACTAATGTTTTGCAAAGTGGAAAGACGATATATTCGGCATCACTCTGCACTGCTTTTCAAATGACACATTTCAGGCGATTTATGCTAATTTCCATCATTTACACAACATAATGATACCAATCAGTTAGAATTCAGCATAACAGCCTCTAAGTGTTTGGGGCTATGGAGAACATGATAATGGTCTCATTAACTATGTGTTGAGAATTGAATTTCCACTTCCAGGCAAAGCTGTAATTGCTTTATTCATGATCCACAGCACTTCCCCTAGTTCACGGGTTATTATACCCATTGGCTGGCTTTGCTTCTCTCCCTCAGTGACCTCACTGAGACCATCCAAAGCAATAAAGAAAGATCTGCTGTACTGATCTTGTCTGACATGCCCTTATTGTCTGCCATCCAGCCAATGTTAGCTTGACAAACAGCATCAATATCCAGACTCACTTGATATGTTTGGGAGCCTACAGCTTACATAAAATTCTTTCCTAAGCCTTTGATATACTGAGATAGGATGGCTGTGGCACAGACAGTGTTTATCTTTCAATCTGACATTACAGTGGGAAGGGGAATAAACACTGGATTCACGTCATAAAGAATAAAAATAGTAAAAGTAATCAAAAAATCCTCATTTCTAACATACTTAAGTATTAGGTGGTATTTGGAGAGAAAGGTCAACCAACTGCCCAGGGTCCGATAAGGGCAGCTATTCCAAACAGTAGGCATATGCCTGGCTCAAGAGCATTTCCCCCCCCCACCCCCTCGCATTTTCTACTTCGTATTTCTTTTTCTCCTCAGAAAACAGTTCAGCAATAGTGATGTCTATGGAATTTAAAGAGATGCCGAGAAGGTTAACAGGCCCAAATTTGTTCCAAATTATACTGAGCTATATATAATCCAATGAAAATGAAAGGGTGCTGTACAGTTACTGATGCATAACTATACAGCTATGTCTCAATGATCTAAATCCCTGGGCTCCGATTTGCTAAGGGGAGTGATTTGCATAATGGCCGTACACTTAGTATTCTATAACCATAAAGCCATCCTTCAAACCACTACATTCTGATTAGCTAATATCTTAGGACCACAGGAATTGTAAGCTTTAAAATTACAACCATCACCTAGCATCAACATATTTTGGTGCTTAATAATTAATTACTTCACTACACATACACATATAAAGAAGAACAAAGGCATAACCCAACTGGATCACACAAATGCGTCTACTCCATTACCCTATAGATGATAGTGGCCAACATAGGCACATAATTAGAGCTCCCAAAGTATGGATGATCAGCAATAGAAGGTTATTTAAACAGGTAAATCCCAAAGCGATCCCTTTATATAGAGGCGAGGAGAAAATGCCCTATTTTAAATTAATCACAATTGTGTTGCCTTATAAACTGCTACTAATGGGTTATAGAACTTCAGTGGATTACAGTATAATGGAAGAGAAAATTCCTGAAGGCAACCTGGAACAGGTACTCCTCTCTAAATAATAGTCTGTAAAATGCCATCTAGCACAGGAGTTTAAAGTCTCCAACAAAACACTATTTTGTTATGGAGTATTAAAATATTTACAGGTAATTATAGAACAAGCTGTAATTAGGGCAACGCCACTGTGGAACAATGCTGGACTACCCAAATGCATTGATAGTAAAAATGCACAAATAATGGTCAGAGACAGGAATAAAGTGGTTACAACACTTATATGATGTAAATAAGAGCCTATCCAGTTATTAACAAAATATAATTTGGAGGGCAGTCTGTTATTTAAATACAAACAATATACTACTGGGCAATGAAGGTACTAGGTATATAGTGTCTCATCCTCCTCTTGCTAAAATCATTTTTACACTAGTAGAACTCCATGATATCAGTGAAGTTATTCTTGGTAAACTCTGGCATGAAAAGGGGATTACCGCTATGATTTCTGAACAGTACAAGCAGACATACACATCTAATGCTGAAAACACTTTGTTGATAAAAAACAAGTGGAAACATATCTGAAAACTGATATCCAAAATAAGTATAGCCAATTATAAGAATGCATGATAAAATATATCTATAAATGCTAGTAACTCTAGAGTTTAATCTATTCTAATAGGACTCCACTGAAATTAGCCAAACTGGCAATATTATACACCTGATGTGGAAGAGTAGACATAACGAGTTTACTGGCTGAAGAGTATAGGTGTATTAATCAGACACTGTTAAAAGAAATTGCAGCTCATTCAGGGCTAAATCTTCAACTGTGCTGGATTAGAGTTTAGTACAGTTGGAAGTGGGGTATGCAAAAATATCTTTAGTTTTTGGTGCAGAGGATTGTCATTTGCTCTATCTTTGTATAATGCCTAGCAGAATAGAGGCACACCTTGACCTTCGGCCTTGCATTTTTTTTCTATGAACATCTCAGACTGTGGCCCTGGAGTGTACTTAACCAAAGGGCTTGTCTTTTCAATGCTTTAGTCTGCACCTGAGGGGTGGAAATTCAAGTGTTCATTAATATATCACACATTAACTGTCCCATGTGGACCCTGCAGGTGCAAATTAAAAGTTCCCTAGTGCATGCTAACATAGTCCCATTAACATGCACTTGGGGACTTTTTAGTGTGTGCCAGTAGCAACCACATGGGACAGTTAGTGTGTGACAGGCTAGTGTTGACTAAAATATACACCCCTCTGGTGTGGATTAAAGCACTGTGTAGACAAGCCTTTAGGCAGATTTATCACCTCTAAAACAGCAAGACTCCTCAAGTTATCTTCTAAATAAGAAGGCATTGTTAAAGTGTGTGTGTGTGTGTTGAAGTATATTAGGAACAAAAAGAATCCTAACAATGATATTGGTCCATTTCTTGATGGAAATGGGAGAATTATCAATAATAATGCACAAAAGTGAGTTGTGTTCAATAAATATTTCTGGTCTATATTTGGGGGAAAGCGGATGGTGTAGTCATATCATATGATAACACTCTTTTTATTCCACTAGTGTCCCAGGGGGATGTTAAAAAGCAGCTACTAAAATTAGACATATTTAAATCAGTAGGTCTAAACAATTTTCATCTAAATAATTTCAAAAGAACTGGCTGAGGAGCTCTCTGGACTGTTAATGTTGTTTTTTTAATAAGGCTTGTAGCACAGGGAAAGTTCCAGAAGACTGGACAAAAGCTGACGTTGTGCAAATATTCAAAAGGGGTAAATGGGTAACTCTAGGCCTGTAAGTGTGACATTGATACACAGTAAGATAATTGAGAGGCTGCTGCGGAACACAATCCATAGAAATTAAAGAAGGGTAATATAATTAATGCCAATCAACATGAGTTTATGGAAAATATATCTTGTCAAACTAATTTGATATCTTTCTTGGATGAGATTATAAATTGGGTGGATAAAGGTAACAGTGCAGATATAATATACTTAGACTCCTGTAAGGCATGACATGTTGATTAAAAAACTAGAAGGATTAAAAGCTGTTGACGTGATAGGGCTCCAAATGTAATAGTTAAGGGGGAGTCACCATTGAATGGGTGTATATCTAGTGGAAACCTACTGGGATTTGTTCTTGGCCCTAAACTTTCTAACACTTTTATGAGTAACCTGGAAAAAAACATAAAATCATCAATGATAAAATTTGCATATGACACAAAAATTGGGGAAGTGATAAATAATGAAGAGGACAGATCATTGATTGAGAGCAATTGGGATTGCTTTGTAAGCTGCTGCAAGGCAACAATACATGTCATAAATATAAAGGGAAGGGTAACCACCTTTCTGTATACAGTGCTATAAAATCCCTCCTGTTACCTGTAAAGGATTAAGAATCTCAGCTAACCTGGCTGACACCTGACCCAAAGGACCAAAAAGGGAACAAGATACTTTCAAATCTTGGGGGGAGGGGGGAGAAGGCTTTTGTTTGTGCTCTTTATTTACGTGGTTGCTCTCTCTTGGGACTGAGAGAGGCCAGACAGAAATCCATCTTCTCCAACCCATCCTAGTCCAAGTCTCCAATATTGCAACCAGTATAGGTAAACCAGGCAAGGCGGATTAGTTTGTCTTTTGTTTTATGTGAATTTTCCCTGTGTTAAGAGGGAGGTTTATTCCTGTTTTCTGTAACTTTAAGGTTTTGTCCTATGTGTTTTGAATCTGAATACCCTGTAAAGTATTTTCCATCCTGATTTTACAGAGGTGATTCTTTTACCTTTTCTTTAATTAAAATTCTTCTTTTAAGAACCTGATTGATTTTTCATTGTTCTTAAGATCCAAGGGTTTGAGTCTGTGTTCACCTGTACAAATTGATGAAGATTGTTATCAAGCCTTTTCCAGGAAAGGTGGTGTAGGACTTGGGGTGATATTTTGGGGAAAGACGTCTCCAAGTGGTCTCTTTCCCTGTTCTTTGTTTAAAACGCTTGGTGGTAGCAGTATACTGTTCAAGGACAAGGCAAAGTTTGTGCCTTGAGGAAGTTTTAACCTAAGCTGGTAAGAATAAGCTTAGGGGGTCTTTCATGCAGGTCCCCACATCTGTACCCTAGAGTTCAGAGTGGGGAAGGAACCTTGACAATATGTATTTTAATATGTCTAGATGTAGATCTATACATCAAAGAACATAGTTCATTCTTACAGGATGGTGGACTCTATCCTGGGAAGCACTGGCTGTGAAAAAGATTTGGGGTCATGGTCGTATGACACCCTGCCACCCCGATATTCACCACTGTCATGTATTTAGGATATATTTTGTACAAAGTGTGCCTTGTGAGGTATCATTCTAAAAGTCTTGATCTGTTAGACATTAATATCTCATTGGATTGTATGTGCTATCATCGTAGGTGAAGTTATGAAGTTTGGCTATGTATGTGTTACTGAAACATGTTGTGAGGTTGAAAACACCCACAAGTAGCTTTTTATGTACAACAGTAAAAAGGACAGACTATGTTAATGGCTTATTGAGGAAATGCACACAGGCACAAGGATTACCCCAGGAACTGTGTACAGTAGGTTTCAGAGTAACAGCCGTGTTAGTCTGTATTTGCAAAAAGAAAAGGAGTACTTGTGGCACCTTAGAGACTAACCAATTCATTTGAGCATAAGCTTTTGTGAGCTACAGCTCACTTCATCGGATGCATACTGTGGAAAGTACAGAAGACGTTTTTATACACACAAACCATGAAAAAGGGTGATCATCACAACAAAAGGTTTTCTCTCCCCCCACCCCACTCTCCTGCTGGTAATAGCTTATGTCAAGTGATCACTCTCCTTACAATGTGTACAGTCGAAACCTCTTAGAGATAGCACTACACAGTGTTTCAGAGTAACAGCTGTGTTAGTCTGTCTTTGCAAAAAGAAAAGGAGTACCTGTGGCACCTTAGAGACTAACCAATTTATTTGAGCATGAGCTTTCGTGAGCTACAGCTCACTTCATCGGATGCATACCGTGGAAACTGCAGTAGACATTATATACACACAGAGACCATGAAACAATACCCCCTCCCACCCCACTGTCCTGCTGGTAATAGCTTATCTAAAGTGATCATCAAGTTGGGCCATTTCCAGCACAAATCCAGGTTTGACCCAGGTCACAGCAAAAGAGCTTTCCAGCAAGTGGGAAGAAGATATAAAAGCAGGTAAATGACATCATGCTGGGACCTCACTCTCCCTACAACATATCTGGAAACACCTGAGGACCAAAGACTGAACAGGGGTGAAGTGATGGTCCCAGGCTAAGGGTTTGCTAGCCTGTGTATGAAAACCTGGGAAAAACCCAAACTGTAAAGCCAAGGCAGCTTATGCCTTAGGAACCTGTCAGCCTGTTTATCACTCAGGGTGAGAATTTTCTAATTCATATGGTACCTATCTGGTATGTTAAACTCAGTTTCTGGGTTGGCTTATTTACAAGGTAATCTGCTTTGATATGTTTGCTATCACTTATAATCACTTAAAATCTATTCTTTTGTAGTTAATAAACTTATTTTATGTTTTAATCCAAACTAGTGTGCATTTGACTAAGGTGTGTGGGGAAAATCTCAGCTAGGTTACCACAAATGTGCATGGTTCTCTTCACATTGAGAGAGAGGCGGACTGATTGTTAAATCCATATACTGGCCAGATTTGACCAGGGCAGGACGGTACTGCTCCGTGGTCCTAGGCTGGGAGGCTGGTGGTTAGAGAGCCTGCATGTGACTGTAGCTGGGTGTGCCTCTACATGTGTAAATGCTGGTGAAAGTGCAAGCTTGGAGGGCTTTGCAACTTGTCACAGCAGTACAGTGGGAGAGGGAGCCCAGGCTGGTGGATGAGAGGGCTTAGTAGTACCCCAGTTCCAGGTGGCACCCCAGAGGGAACCCATCACAAGTTGATAATGAGCTGAACTTGAGCTTCCAGTCTGATGCTGTGGTCAAAAGGGCTAATGCAATTCTTGGATGCATAAACAGGGAATCTTGAGTAGGAGTAGCAAGGTTATTTTACCTCTCTATCTGGCACTGGTGCAACCATTGCTGGAATACCATGGTCAGTTTTGGTGCCCAAAATTCAAGAATGATTTTGATAAATTGGAGAAGCTTCAAAAAATATCCACAAGAATGATTAAATGCCTTACAGTGATAGACTCAAGGAGCGTAATCTATGTAGTTTAAGAAAGAGAAGGTTAAGGGGTAACTTGATTTGAATTTATAACAAACAAATATTTAATAATGAGTTCTTCAATATCACAGCGAAAGGTATAACATGATCCAATAGCTGGAAGTTGAACCTAGATACATTCAAACTGGAAATAGTGCATACATGTTTAACAGTGAAGGTAATTAATCCTTGGAACAATTTACCAAGGGTTGTGGTGGATTATCCATCACCGACAATTTTTAAATCATCATTGGATGTTGTTCTCAAAGATATTCTAAAATAATTATTTGGGGATGTTCTATCGGCAGTGTTGTATGGGAGGTCAGACTAGATGATCACAGCAGTTCCTTCTGGACTTGTAATCTATGAATCTAAACAATACCCTGATAATGAACAATATATCAGCTAGCTTCCAAAAAGTGTTGCAAGCAGTTTTAACAGCTCAACACTTAATCTGTATGAATCATCCAAAACAAACCCAGCATGTTGGTTATTCCTGTTACATGGACATGTATACAATGAGAATATATGATTGCATCCTGCCCAGTTCCTTCTGATCTCCCTGCCAGTTCCATTCTTCTGAGCCAGCAGGATATTAGCAAGAATGAAACTGGCAAGGGGAAAATGGACACCTGCTTTGTGAATGTTACAAACCTTTCCTCCTTTTATTTTGTATAATTGGCCCAACCTAACAGTTGGGACTTTCAAGACCCTTGCAAACCCCCTTCGTGAGTTTGATAGTAATTTGTTACAAGTTGGATATTTTAAAACACACAAATAAATGCAGGCATATCTGGTTCAGAGGGTGAGATCAAATTTGAGATTGTCAGCCAGAACTAACTTTCTTTAAAACTGCTGATGACAAATGGTAGCACTAATGTTGCCATTCACTTCCCATTTTTGTAAGGCAAATACATATTGTATAATTTTGTCCTGTTAGCTACAGCTAAGTGAAAATGGAAAATGTTGTGTCACAGAAATAAGCTGAGCAACAGGATGTCTCATGCTTTTGTTTTTTGGCTGATTACAACCTACTATTGTTTGAAGTGTCAAACCTTTCCATTAAATGGAATTAATATATTAATGACTCATTACAGGGGGCCTAATCTTGCAACCCTCTATTCACATGAATTCAGTGAGAATACTTGTGAAAGTAAGAGTTGCAGTGCCAGTCATTTTAATGATATACATTGATAAACTGATCATCCTTTCAAATATGAACCCATCCTGTAGTGCACTGAGGAATGACGAAGCACCTTCTTTTATTTTCTTATAGAAATGTTTAAATTTTGGCAAATATAAAAGGACATTCTAGAGAGTGAGAAATCTAAGCCATAACTGTCACAGTTACAGAGCTAACTGCACCTTTGTCCCCTTTCTGGTCTCTCTCCTCCCTCAGAAGGCCTCATGTCTTTATCACTTGTGGGCCAGAGTTTTGCAATTCTTTCACTCTTCGACCAGGCCTGGTCTACAGTATCCTTATCTCAACCATTTTTACTCTACAGGTTTGAGTGGGTTTGAGTACCTGCTGTTCTTCCCTTCAGGGACTGTGACCAGTGGTACCCAGTGATCAGACAGCCTTCATAAACCGGAGTCCTCTTTATTTTAGCAGTAGGAACAAAGCATTAGAGAAAAAAACATTTTAAAATAAATATCTACAAACATGGCTGTCTCACCTAAAGGCTTGCCATGACATGATGGTAACATAGGCAGGATTAACTTCTTTAGATACTCTTAACGGGTCTCTATATCTCAGTGTGATTCCCCCAGACAGCTACTGCCAGCCTCTTGAGAAAGGGTCCATTTCAATAGAGGGAACTATTGGAATACTCCCAGAGTTCTTTTGTTCTTCTGTGTTCTCAGGCCTTGTTATGTCCTGGTCCAAACCAGTTTTGTAAGTAGACAAGAGAGAAGGCAAAATAATCACAGCTAATAGGTCTGGTGTTGTCCCTTCATGACTCTAAAGTGTTTGCTGAGAGGTGGTTTATCATGAGCCATTCTCTTCCTTGCTGGCTGTTTTCCCAGACAGCCCTTTATTGAGTTAACCTAGTATATTCATAAACACCCCAATAATGAGGCCAACGTACAGTACTCATAAATGTTTACAGAGCAGAATCTGTCACAATAGGCACAGCCACACTCCTGCGGAAGGGGATGAGGTGATATGGCAAAGATAATGCTTGACAAACAGAGTACTCCAAGCATAAAAGGCAGCATGGAAGAAAGATTCAGAGACTCACACAAGAGAAAGAGATGAAAGGAGCATCAAGGATGGCCTAACTGGCACTGAAGAGAGGGTTGGTGGGTAGAAGTTGTAAGAAGAGAGCAAGTCAGAGACAAAGGACAGGGCTGTGCAATTTGAGGACTTGAAGGCAAAGGCAAGGAGTTTGCTTTCAGTGCACAGCTCTACGGGGAGACAAATAAGTGATTGTCATTATTAAACATAATCACAATGATAAATTAAGTCCCCACTGCTTCAGGCCTTCCAGCAGCTCTTCAACAAGCATCATTAGTCATGTGCTTGGTAGAGGTTGAAAAAGAAAGATTGATGATCCAGATTCTCATTTTTTGCAAAGAACTTCAAAGGTCTCAATTTTGCCTTGATGCGGAACAGAAATTTTTTTGAAATCTCAAAAAATTTATTTTGCTGGAAAAACAGTTTCCTGCCCGCCTGTACCTGGGAGACAGGCCAGTGAGCTGGCAGGACACCAGGCAGGTCTCTGCCTGAACTGAGATGTCCCTGCAGAACATTGTAATTTGGAAGAATCAGCATTTTCTAATAGAAACAAGTTCAGTTGGAAAATTTTCGACTAGCTCCAATGAGTATTCCTATTCCTATTCAGCAAAGTTTTTAAGCAGTCACTTAACTGTAAGCACTTGTTCAAGAGCCATTTAAGGCCTTAACATTAAACATGTGCTTAAGTGCTTTACTTAATCAGGGCCTCATTTCTGAGGTTCCAGTGGCTCAGTTGTTTGCTAGTGGAAAGCCCTTTTTAGAGTCCATTACATGATACAATACAGTGATTACATAAGCACAGTACCATGTAACTACTAACTAAATGCATGATTATTTTAATCATGGAACTATCGGTAATTACTGTGTACTCCGTAGAAACATAAAATTACTATGGAATCACATGTATTTACAAGATAGCACTTATGTAGATACCATTCTGGGGAAAAAATACTGTACTTATGTGATATGAGGGCTTTGCAGTTAAAAGTTTAACCTTAAGGTTTGAGGTAAAGATGAAAAGCAATAGCAAAATTTCGGAAAAGGAAAAGTACTGAACAAGAGGAAAAATAAGAAATGTATCAATTATTTTTAACTAAAAAGAATAAAGTGTTTAAAAGTTAAGAAAAGCAGTGTGATATAATTTAATATAATAGTATAAAATGTATGAAAATGGCAGAAATTCATAAAGAGTGGTAATGTGACTGACCCAATGTGTGGGAAAAAATGTGAAAGTTTAATCTAAACAAGAGTACCATAAAACACAGAACAAAAGAAACACAAATCTAATTATATAATAAAGCCTGAAATATACAATTTATCAGCAGTAAAATAAAAAGAAATAAAGATCTTGAGGTACAGTATATCACTGTAAGCATAAAGTATAAATCATTTTGGAAAAGAGAGTCTTTTATTAGAGATATAACGTACAGCCCTTGAGTTAGATCTCATTTGATATTTCATGTGGACTTCTGGTTTTCATTTCACAGACATTGTATAAATTAAGCTTCTAGCCCCCCTTCCAACAAAAAAAGTAAAATAGCTAGATATTTACACTCCACATTACAATGAAGATGCCTAATGAATGGTTTCCCTAAGTACCTGGTGGTGGACAAATGTGAAAAAGTTGGTCATAGAATAGAATATCAGGATTGGAAGGGACCTCAGGAGGTCATCTAGTCCAACCCCCAGCTCAAAGCAGGACCAATCCCCAATTTTTGCCCCAGATCCCTAAATGGCCCCCTCCAGAATTAAACTCACAACCCTGGGTTTAGCAGGCCAATGCTCAAACCACTGAGCTATCCCTCCGCTCCCATATTTTTTCTCCATCTATGAAGAGAATGACAATTCAAAATTCATGGCCAGATAAGAAGGTGTTTGTTTATTATTTGTTTATTTTGATTTATTTATTCTTTTAGTCTATCTTCTGTATTCATCAGGATCTTGAAAGCACCTATTACTTGTAGTACTGGGGCTCTAGGGATTCATCCATGGTATATACCCAGGAATAACCTGAGCTCATATTTCATTAACCATTCTGAAAGCACCTTAAAGAACCCTGCAGTTAAAAAAACTAAAATAAAAAAAACAACCTTGGAAATCTACATGTCCAAAGTTAATTTTCCATTTGGAAATAATCTTTATTTGTCCCTGCATCACCACACTGAGAACACAAGAAACTAAAATCCTTAAAGAACATGCAAGTTCCTTTTGTCAAAAATTGAGCATCTTACTATACCTCTCATTTGTACAGTGATTCTACATTAAGTATAATTTAAACCAAATTCCACTGTTTGTATCAGTAATGCACATGCCTTTCACTCCTTTATGGCCAGATGCAGTCTTCAAGGGGGAAAAATAGCACAATATTGTATTGCATTATTTAAAAATTAGTATGTCATCATATAATTAAAGACTGTATTATAATGAATATGCACAAAGGGTAGAGTAAAGGTTGCCTTAACTTTTGCTTTAATGAGTTTGACATTTTTAACTGTGCAAACTTACAGTGGCTTCAATGTAGAGTTTTTAAAAAAATTAAATACTCTATTATTTTAATTTGGGCTTTATCAGGAATACATTGACATGTCTGTATTTTGTACACTAAAAATTCAGTAACTGTTTCATCACATAACTATTGAAAATTAGGGTAGTTTTATATTGATTGAATGCATCCACAAGGGAATGAGCAAATTCCCCATACCCTGTTTCCACCCCTACATTTCTTCAGTTGCAGGACCAGAAATACTCCTTGTTTGGCAACATGGATGGTATTGGCTCTTTAACAAAGGTGTCTAGAGACACCCTGAATGCTCAAAACTCAAAGAGAACCTCAGGTCTGCTAAGTGCCATGCATGTCACATGACACATATTTGGCAATCCTACCTGTATTCCTTCATCTCAGTTGGTATCTCATGCATCTGGCTGAGTCGTAGGAAGGTAACAGGCATATGTCTGCAGTTCCACATTTTGGCCAATAAAGGCTGCTGTGGTATCTGATGAGCAGGCAGCCAGGCACCTCGGCACCTCCTCTCCCTGCTTCTCCTGAGGTGGCATCAGAGAGCAAAGTGAGGAGCCAAATACTGGCCCTAGGCTTCTCTCCTCTTCGCCCTGCAGCCAGGTGTACCAGGTTACCCCAAGCACAAACCTCCAAAACTCAGGGCAAAAATTCAAAAGTAGCAATTAAATCATTCCTAATGTTCTTTGGGGAAAAACAGTTAAAAAAACCAACCAAGAAAAAAACAAAAACAATTTCCCTAGAGTCAAAGTAGCAAAACTCTACTGAAACCACTTACCCTTTCTAACCCTCCTTTTCCATTAGCTAGCATGGTGACAGCCGTTAGGAGAGGAAGGCCAAGCAATGCACAACAAGGTAGAAGTGAGAACATTATTAGATTACAATTAATGTATTGTCACAGAGGATACGGCTGGATTCAAATGATTAGGTTAAGGGATGCTACGGAAAGACTTAGTAGGTTGAAAATAATAATTTTAAGCTCTGGAAAGCCGAAAGAAACCAAACTGGTTGAGTCAGTGGATGGAAGCGTGAAAGGACTATGCTACAGACTTGTCAGACAGGAAAGGCGTGGGAATGAAATAGTGAGTTATGAGTTAAAGATTAAATGTACTGATACCAAGCCTGTGATTTTGGGCAACTTCAGCCCAGTAGATCAAGCAGTGCACCTTGAAGATATCTACCACTAACACATACATAAATGATAAATGTAGTAAATAATTGTCCCTTGAACCACTCTGTCAGAGCTTGTCCTAAGAATAGTTCATCCTTAGATCTGAGTTTATAACCAGCACTCATAACACAACAAACAGATTAAAACTAATTGAGCCAGTAGTATTAAAAGATTTAAATATTATTAAATATACATAAATCTGAAATAATCTGAACATCAAAATAAATCATGTACAAACCAAAATGCATATATTTTTGATTAATGCTAAGTGAAAATTCAGTTTGTTTTTAGTCACCAGCAAAACAAAATGTCAGTGGAAGACAACCTAAAAAACATAGCAGCAGGAGGAAAAAGATATCTAAAGAAGACAGTAAGAATAGCCCAGAGACTGCGCTCAATGGCAATATGTTTGCAAGGTGCAGTAAAAATATAGACTAACCTTGCCTATGTGCCTTCTGTTGGCTGAATTTAGGACAAGTGATGCTGAGTGAGTAATCTTTGAACTGGTGGGGTTGGTACTTCCATGCTTAGCACAGATGCACTTTATATTAAAGGAGCATGTCTAGAATAGGTTAGCTGCTGACTTTCCTTGTGACCTTTAGAGCAAGTTACTTAGGTGCTCTGGGCCATATTTGTAAAGGTATTCAGGTGTCTAAACAGGCAGATAGACACCTAGTGGGATTTTTAAAAGCATCAAGGTGCCTAAGTCCCATAGGCATCATCTTTAGACATCTAAAACCTTTAAAAATCTGGCCTGCTGTGTTCCAATATTCCTTCCTACATACCAGTACATTGTCCTAAGGAACCTTTGCACATCCCTGAGTGCAAGACTGTCCAAGGCTAATACTAACATCTCCAAAGAGGGTCTGATTCACTGGTTCACTGTTGCTGCTCTGAAGCTTGTGTAGTCATTGACATGAATGTAAGGTAGGTATAAAATACCACCAAGTCAGAATGGTAGCAGTGTATATTCACTGTAAACTGATGTACATGGCAGTATAGTGTTCAGGGTAATGATGAATAAGGACTTGTCTACAAGGTGGGGTAATAAGAACAGGAGTACTTGTGGCACCTTAGAGACTAACAAATTTATTACAGCATAAACTTTCGTGGGCTATAGCCCACGACATCAGATGCATAGAATGGAACATATACTAAGAAGATATATATATATATATATATATATATATATATATATATATATATATATATATATAGTTCCTTCCCCATTCTGAACTCTAGGGTACAGATGTGGGGACCTGCATGAAAACCTCCTAAGCTTACTTTTACCAGCGTAGGTTAAAACTTCCCCAAGGTACAAACTATTTTACTGTTTGCCCTTGGACTTCCACTGCCAGCACCAAACTTTATCTGGGTTCCTGAGAAAACGTAGTTTGGAAACGTCTTTCCCCCCAAAATCCTCCCAACCCTTGCACCCCACTTCCTGGGGAAGGTTTGGTAAAAATCCTCACCAATTTGCATAGGTGACCACAGACCCAAACCCTTGGATCTTAGAACAATGAAAAAGCATTCAGTTTCCTTACAAGAAGACTTTTAATAGAAGAAAAAAAAAGTATCACCTCTGTAAAATCAGGATGGTAAAAACCTTACAGGGTAATTAGATTCAAAACATAGAGAATCCCTCTAGGCAAAACCTTAAGTTACAAAAAATATACAGATAAGTTGGAAGTTGCCATTCAAACTGTGAGAGGCTAATTAGTTAAGATACGCTATTATCAGCAGGAGAAAAAAAAATTTGTAGTGATAATCAAGATGGCCCATTTAGACAGCTGACAAGAAGGTGTGAGGATACTTAACTTAGGGAAATAGATTCAATATGTGTAATGACCCAGCCACTCCCTGTCTCTATTCAAACCCAAGTTAATGGTATCTAGTTTGCATATTAATTCAAGCTCAGCAGTTTCTGATTGGAGTCTGTTTTTGAAGCTTTTCTGTTGCAAAATTGCCACCCTTAAATCTTTTACTGAGTGGCCAGAGAGGTTGAAGTGTTCTCCTGCTGGTTTTTGAATGTTATGATTCCTGATGTCAGATTTGTAACATGTAGTTCAATGTAGTACTGTTTCAAACAGCCCTATGTTAAACGTCACAAGGAAACTTTTAGTGTTCATCAGCAGAGCCTGCACAGACCAGTTCATGTTAGTGTGCTTTGGAAATGACACCCCCGTAATGCACATTGCCCCATGTGTAGACAAGCCATTAGACCTGTGGTGGGAAAACTTTTTGGCCTGAGGGCCACATCTGGGAATGGAAATTGTATGGCGGGCCATGAATGCTCACAAAATTGTGGATTGGGGTGCAGGAGTGGGTGAGGGCTCCGACTGTGGGTGCGGGCTCTGGGGTGGGCCTGAGTATGAGGTGTTGTGAGTGCAGGAGGGTGCTCCGGGCTGGGACTGAGGGGATTGGAGGGTGGGAGGGGGATCAGGGCTGGGGCAGGGGTTGGGGTGCAGGAGAGGGTCAGGGATGCAGGCTCTGGGGGGCGCTTACCTCAAGCAGCTCCCAGAAGCAGTAGCATGTTCCCCTTCTGACTCCTAGATGGAGGCACAGCCAGGTGGCTCTGCTCACTGCCCCATCTGCAGGCACCATCCCTGCAGCTCCCATTGGCCAATGGGGTAGCACTTGGGGTGGGGACAGCATGCGGAGCCCTCTGGCTGCTCCTATGCATAGGTTGGGGGACATGCCGCTGCTTCCAGAAGATGCGTGGAGTGGGCCAAACCCCCGACCCTGCTCCCCAGCTGGAGCAGGGCAAACCCCGGATCTTGTGCCTGGCAGGAGCTCGAGGGCTGGATTAAATTGTCTGGAGAGCCAGATGCAGCCTCCAGGCTGTAGTTTTGCCACCCCTGGCTAAGACACAGAGTCCATGTCCTCACTGTGTAACCAGTTAGTTTATTTAATCATTTATTTGTGTTATCTATAATCATAGTTAACGTGTATTATTTCATAATGAAATTAATGTGTGATGACTAGATTTAAGTTGTAAGATTTTATGAGTATAAGATTGACAAGTATTTAGGAGTGATGAGTGTTGTCAGGTGCATGTGTGCTCTCTCTCTGTATGCTGTCCTTGCTCTCTGTATGCTGTAGGCAAGGCACCCTAATATTTATAGACTGAGACAAACAACTCTCATACATCATACGTGTTTATTGACATCTTCTTGTTACCTCCCCTTGTATCATGCTCTAGGTGTCTTGGGCATAACATCCTTATTCATTACTTCTAGCAGACCCTCTTATCTGGTGATAGGCCAGGATGTCCCTGGGATAATCTTTTGGAGTGTGTTCTCATACATACCCAGTATCTGTTGCTTCTCAGGAGTGCCTGTGTTTTAGCCACACTAGCAATACTTTTGCCAAAGTTATTTAGTTAATTTATAAACATCTACTTTAATACATGGCTTAACTTTGGTTCACAGCCTCTTGATTCAGACCTCAGATCTTGCACCAGGCCCAGTGCTCCAGGCTCTCTCTTTCTCCTACAGTGAGGGTGCATTAAGTATATAAGTAAAGTAAAGAAGCAATGCAAGGCCTATAGGTTAAGTCCTATAAGATTTCAGTTTAGCATCAATAGGTCTCAGGCTTATGAAGACTTGACCTGGGTGACGCAGGAATGACCCTGTGGCAGTAAGGTTAGAAGATTACTGTAAAGGATGGGCCAATAAGTGATGTTCCGGGGAAATATATTATAGAGTACCCGTCTAGACCGCAATGTACCAGCTAGACCACAAGATGCCTGATTGTAACTTCACAGGAAGTTCTGCTCTGTGACCACAGGTTACCATGGGAATGTGTTTACATAAATGTTAATGATATGTTAATCAGAATACGGGGAACTAAGAGACCAATCTATGAAAAGTGAAGCACCCCAAGATTTATGGCATGTGGAAGTACAGATAAGGAAGAGGAGGTTGAGATCTTCATGCATATGCATAAGGTGATAGGCATGGTCATAATAACAACATAAAAGGGTTCCATAGTATGGTTAGGGTGGGGAGACCCCCAAGGAAAGACCTCATTGGGAAGACCCCAGTAGGAACCACCCCTCTATCAATGACAACATGTTGAGAGATCCACCAGACTCTAATATCTCTGGGGATCTGTGTATGAATACGGCATTGCCTATTGCTTGCGCTTTCTCAGATTGTGCATATATGTATGGGAGTGTAAAATAAACACGGGTTTTTTTACTTGTAATTGTGTCTGTGGTCACTGTATTTGTTCTTTGTAAGCTCCTAAGAGTCTCCTAACCAAGAGAATTGTAAAGGGTAACTTTCAGCCTACTGATCTGAAAACTGTAGCACCTCAGGAGCCAGCTCACTCCCTGGGGACATTATAGTTCAACACAGAACTATCACGTCAATATAAAATAGAGGCTGCAACTGTAAAAGTCAGAAAACCAGGTTCGGTGCAGAGAAGAGCACATACTGCTCCCTTGTAAAAGATGTCATTGCAGCTGTGCTTCCCCTGGAGCTATGAATCCCTTCACAATGAGGGGCTGGGCTTTAAATGCATAATACAGCCCTCTGTTTTTGTAGCACTCTTTGAAAATATAACACGCTTTAGTACTGCGCATTATTAGTAGTACTGGTTATTTTTCTGATGTACTAACCCCTTTGAGAATGACCCTTTAGTAGTAATAAGAACAACAACTTGTGTGAGATTTATCATAGTGAGGTGGATTAAATACAGATAATTAGTGTTTGTTCCAAAATAACAACATAATTATTGTACTCAGGTTGACCCACATTGGGAGAAATCACTTCTGAAAAAAGAAAGTACCAGCCATGTGGAATTCAGAGAAATGAGATGAGCATGACTGACTTGGCTGCACGCATGAAAATAACCGCAACACAAGAGAAAGAAGTAAAGCATGAAAAACTACTGCCCGTACAGCCTTGGATTTAGTTATCATAATCAAATTTTACATCATGTTTTGCTATGTACTCACATATAATCAAACTGCAATTAGAAAGGGGCAGGGGGAAATCCAAGCACTATCTCCTTTCTTCTCCCTAAACCCCATCTATCCTCATTATGTTAAATATTTTGAGTATTGAAACCTATGTACCTAATGCTCTTTAATGTTAAGAAAAATGTCATTTTATGCCCTGTTTAATGCCTTCGGGCTCAGTTCCTCTTCCACCCAAAAATCTGTTAACTGAAAAGACAAAATACTGTACACCATTCCTTTCCCTTTTATTATGCCTTATTTACCCTGGGATTAATACAATTACTAGGATTAATATTTGATTGGATTTTCACAACCATGCATATGGATACAAAGCAAGCTATCAGTTTGGTGTAACTCCAATAATATACAGATTTCAATACCAAGAAGCTCTGCCCTCAAGTCCTTACATCATATATTTGTGATTTTATTATTAGGTATATCAGATGTTGTGATTGGGTGCCTGGATGGGCCACGCTGAGAATGCCACAGGCAGATTTCAAGGTATAGGGCAGACAAACCCCCAAACTGGTGGTTTATTCTATAATTAGATTCCCCAACCCAGTGACAAAACAGCTTCTGCAGTACCACACTGGTTAACATGAAGCCAAATACAGTCCCCTTTAAGAATTCCAGCCCCTGATTCCCATCTAGACAGCAAGTCTAATATAATTAGGGGTTATTGAAAATCTGATTCACCATATGTGAGGTTCACCAATCCCAAAGGACCAGAGACTTATCCCCAGGTCAATATGAATCTTAGATCTTACCCAATAATCACAATGACAACAATCCTTTAGTAATTAAAACTAACAGTTTTAATAATAAAAGGGAAAAGAAAGAAAAGAGTTGCAAATGGTTAAAAAATCAATATACATACAAATATGTGTATGGTCACGTCAGTTTCATAGGAGAGATGGTGAGGCTGATGATTTGCAAAAGTCTTTCAAGAATCAATTTAAAAGGTTATAATCTAAGTGTCTGGTCAATGAGAATTCCAGGGTAATACAGGGTAGACTTGGAGACCTCTGTTTTATGGCTTAGACTTTCCCTGCTAAAGTTTAAGCAGACCTGAGATTAAAAAGATCAGGCTCAGGGCTTCCTTTAAAGTTTTTTTAGCAGGCTGACAAGCCTCCTCACAAAAATTGTCACAGCAGAACCTTCCCCCGATGAAGAATAGGCAGTGCATATTATCTGTGGACCACTGATTTGAAGCTAATCTTCTATTTGCTATGCGTAAACTAGTTGTATTCATTCACATAAGGCAGTTAGCTGGTATGTCATGATAGCATAGATAGTTAAGCTTACATTTTTGATCTTAAGGTTAACTGAATCATGTGATGCACAATATAAGGCAATTAAGACATGAAAGGGAATTAGCATCTATAAGATAATCTGGTTACATTGTTAAACTTCTAACAATATATAGGTGAACACAGACAGATACACTTAACATCTACTCTTGATTTCTATTACTACAAATGAAAGGGTTAATGATTGCTGGTCTAGTACACCTCTTCCAAATTCACATACAAGTAAACTGTCTTGATTATGTTTCAGTGCCCTTGTTAAGTTGTTATGGGTCAGACCAAGGTCAGTGTCACAGACATATTCTGATCTCACTTTGAACAGTGTTTAAGAGCAAATGCAAAGAAAGAAAAAATAAGGTGGTTTTTCATCTCTAACATCTTGCAGTGTAATATGAATGTAATTACCACTTACATAAAGACAGGTTTCAGAGTAGCAGCTGTGTTAGTCTGTATTTGGAAAAAGAAAAGGGGTACTTGTGGCACCTTAGAGACTAACAAATTTATTTGAGCATAAGCTTTGGTGAGCTACAGCTCACTTCATCGGATGCATGCATACCCCAAGAACTCCTTTTCTTTTTGCACTTACATAAAGGCAACACTACATCACTATGGCAGTGTTCCAATTCAGATATGTTTTTTGGGGGGCAAATTCTGGTCCATAATCCTCATTCTCTCTGGCAGGGACCCCATTCATCCCCCCACTCCCACAGGGACCCTGGGTCTCCTTTGGTGAGGGAGTCTCCCCTTCGATACCCACACAGTGCATGAGCTGGTGCCACCAAAAGTCCAGCTCTCAGTGACCTGCCCTAAAATCTGCTGTGAAGGAACATACTCCCTGTACTCCAGGTCACAACACTCACAGAAATCTGGCCCAGTCACGTCTCCATCTGTATGGAGGGGCAGCTGAGTCAAATTTCAATGGCATTGCAACCATGCAGCCAGTTCTGGACTGCTATGATATCAGCTGTGATGATTTAGGATTACTGCATAAAAGTGGTTGGGCCATGGCCTCCTGGCTCCAAAACCTATGGAAATTTGATGAAGATGTAAAAACTTGGATGCGGGGGGCAAGGAAATTAACCTTCCCCCCTCAATTGGTGCCAGTGCACTTTGGCAGTGTAACTTGTCAGTAATGTGAATGAGAATTAGGCCCAATAATTCCAGAGGGGAGATGAAGTCCAGATGGGGAGCCCAACCCATAGAAAAGAAGGGGAATTTGAGGCAATTGAAGTGCAACTTCCATGGGACATTGCAGCAGCATATCTGAATTGAAATATTTCAGTTTTCATAACATAAGAACGGCCATACTGGGTCAGACCAAAGGTCCATCTAGCCCAGTATCCAGTCTTCCAACAGTGGCCAATGCCAGGTGCCCCAGAGGGAATGGACAGAACAGGTAATCATCAAGTGATCCATCCCCTGTCACCTATTCCCAGCTTCTGCCAAACAGAGGCTAGGAACACTTCAAAGCATGGTTTTGCATTCCTGCCTATCCTAGTTAATAGCCATTGATGGACCTATCCTCCAGGAACTTATCTAGTTCCTTTTTTGAAACCTCTTATAGTCTTGGCCTTTACAACATCCTCTGGCAAAGAGTTCCACAGGTTGACTGTGCGTTGTGTGAAGAAATACTTCCTTTTGTTTGTTTTAAACCTGCTGCCTATTAATTTCATTTGGTGATCCCTAGTTCTTGTGTTATGAGAAGGAGTAAATAACACTTCCAAGTTTACTTTCTCCACACCAGTCAGGATTTTATAGACCTCTATCATATCCCCCCTTAGTCCTCTCTTTTCCAAGCTGAAAAGTCTCAGTCTTATTAATCTCTTCTCATATGGAAGCTGTTCCATACCTCTAACTGTTTTTGTTGCCCTTTTCTGTACCTTTTCCAGTTCCAATATATCTTTTTGAGATGGGGTGACCAGATCTGCACATAGTTTTCAAGATGTGGGCATAGCATGGATTTATATAAAGGCAACATGATATTTTCTTTCTTTTTATCTATCCCTTTCATAATGATTCCCAACATTCTGTTACCTCTTTTGACTGCTGCAGCACATTGAGTGGATGTTTTCAGAGAACTATCTACAATGACTTCAAGATCTCTTTCTTCAGTGGCAACAGCTAATTTGGACCCCATCATTTTATATGTATAGTTGGGATTATGTTTTCCAGTGTGCATTACTTTGCATTTATCAACATTAAATTTCATCTGCCATTTGGTTGCTCAGTCACCCAGTTTTGTAAGATCCCTTTGTAACTTTTTGCAGTCTGCTTTGGACTTAACTATCTTGAGTAGTTTTGCATCATCTGCAAATTTTGCCACCTCACAGTTTACCCTTTTTCCAGATCATTTCAGTAATTGATAACCCAATTTTCTGAAAATAGTGTTGGTGGAAAAATCAATCAGTTCTACTTTTCACCCTTAGCCATATCCGGGAGGACATTAATCTATGTGAGTCTATGTGCTCTGTTTATTAGGATAAGGTTTTGCTACCAATACAATTTTCCAAATCCTGGGCTTTCACCTGTGGCTCAAAGAATACAAGGTGACAATATTCATGGAAAGGATAAAATGCCTCTTGTCCTAAACTGTATTATCAAGAATAAGACCCAATCTCCTAACAACTTTACTTAACAATGGAATTTATTAGAGAAAAACCTCAAATCATGCAATTTAGAACATCCTTGCTCAGATTACTCCTCTAGCATTTATCTTCTGACAAAATGCCCACAATGGAAGTGAGCCACCAGAAGAGGGAAGGGAGTCCAATAGGTTCTATAAATTGGTACGTATTAGATGGCTCTCATTTTCTGATAGAAGACCTGCGGCTGTACAAGCCACTTTGAGATATGATCATTCCTAAGTCTTTATGCCATGTATGACTGCTTGTGTCCTGCTACAGATTTTACAAATGTTTATATATTTAGACACAGAGTATGGTGTGCTTGAACAGTTACCAAGAAATTACCATTCCAAGAGTGTGTTTGGTGGTATCAATTTTTTCTTAAATATGACACCATGTTGTAACAATCCTTTAGGATCCACAAATGGAGTTAGGCACTTTAGTCCAAAACTTAGATCCTCTCAGCTGCAACTTATCTCTGCAGGTACCTACAGTCTTTAGACACCTAAAAATCTGCCCTGGGCATGCACAAAGCCACCTCAGTCCTGATACCAGTTGCCTACGTCCTGGTGGGATCATCAGAATAGTCATTCTCCCTTCCCATCTTGCCTGCAGGGTCCTGTCTTATAAGCATTCTCAGAGGCCACTTCACAGATCAAGCCATGCACAAAAAACAACAAGAGAAAAGGCTGGTTCCTTCCTCCTCTCCCCACCATAACCTATAGTCCAGTGGTTAGAGCATTCACCCAGGTTCAAGCTCCCCCTCTGCCTGATTTAGAGCAAAAATTTCAACCCATGTCTCCGACTTTCTCTGAGAGAAGTGCCCTAACTTGTGGCCTGTGGGATAGTCTATGGTAGAGCACTCTCCATTTCTCCTGTTGAAACTGTTCCACTTTGTATAAATAACCTTATAGCCCAATGGTTAGGGCACCTACCTGTGATGTGGGAGGTTCAAGTCCCTGTTTCAGTGGCTATTTAGATGCCTAATTCAAGAGAGAGTTTATGGCTCTGAATCCAAAGCAGAAATAAGTGCCTACCTCTGATCCAGATTTAGGTGCAGAAATGCCTTTGAGGGGCAAGGTTTAGGCCACACCGTACTATTTCCTATTGTCTGTTTTAGGAATCTCCCTAGTCAGGGTGCTGGCTTTTGTGGATCCCATTCTCAGGCACCTAACTCTCCCCATGCACTGTATAGGGAGCCTGTGAGCCTAACTCGGGGGTATGGATTCTGTTAGGCAGCAGAGCCCCTAAGGTTAGGCACTGCAATACTGAGCCTAAATTCCCTTTGTGGATTTAGCCAGAAGTTAATAATAGTAATACCTGACTCACATATAGCACTTTTAATTAGCAGATTTTAAAGCAAAATGTTATATCTGGGAGGCAAGATAGTGAAGTTAAACTCACACTACAGATGGTAAAGGAGTTAATTTCTTTGTTGTGCAGTATATCACTAATGGTCTGTAAACCAAATAAATACATAAACAATTGTGGTACTTACCAAGGCAATGAGTAGGATTTAGCCAAAGAAATCCTTGCGAATAACCCATTATGGATTGACTTCTAAATATCAGGATGCCTGTACAAACTCGTATATAAAGACCAGTGGTTTAAACACAAGTCTAATAGCATGTGCTCCTAAATTCTGATCCTGGTTGTGTAGCCAGCTCCCTTTGTAATCTTAAACAGAACACTTACCCTCTCTGCCTTCATCTGCCCCTCAGTATAATCAGCTTACCTACTTCATAATGGTGAAGTGAGGATTACATGCAATATGCACAGAAGATATGTAAGTAATGTTCTCTTAGACATACTAACACTCTACTGCTACTAAAGGAGAAAAGTTGGTATAATTAACACATCAAGATTGCTTGAAGTATCCCTCATCTGACTTTAATTTGCATCATCTTTCCACTCCTCAAAATTGCCTTCCTCTCTATTGTGCAGGATGTTTCCTCCCATATGGCAGAAAGACCATTTAAACAAAAATCATACTTGGACTAACCCCTCACTGAATTCCATGTTTTTGACTCTTGCTGTTCCTTTCAGCTGATACTTAAAAGTCAAGGATGTCATCATTTCCATGAATTATGAGGAATGAGTCACCTCATACATATGAATTTACAAGATTTTTTTTTTTATGTTGGCTTTCAGTGTGATCCAATTTGTTATATACTATACAGTTTACTTACATTCAGTGCATTTGAAAGGGAGTTTATTTTTGTGTTGGACAATTTCCATATTGTTGATTTATTGTGTTCAGTATTGTGTGTAATTCTCATTTCTTCTGACTATTTCAACTCCTGTCTTGAGTCGTCAGTGTGTTTACTGAATTTTATATATAGATATGTTACCATTACCCAGTCCATTTTGTAAGACAGTATTGAATGCTGCAGTCTTTTTTATGAAAGAAGGATACTTTGAAATATAATGCCAGATAATACCCTGTACACTACCCTGTTTGTACCTCATATTGCATGAAAAGGTTTTTTTTTACCATTCACAGATAATGACCCTTTTCTATTAGCTTCAAAAGGAAAAAAATGGTTTCTTTAAAATTAGGATGCAGCATGACCATCTTTCTAAAACATCTAGTTCACTCTCAACAACACTGATTCACCCTTGTGGTTCCACAAATTGACTTCACTGAGCCAGCAGTAAAATAAATTTACCACTGGGAAAGTCAAGTGGTGTTTGTATTACCATCTTGCCTGTATGGTGCCTAGGTAGGAGGTACCTCTGCAGCCAGCATACCCCGTTCCACAGCACAGTGGTATTTGGATTACAAGACCCTTGTACTCTTGTACCTTGACATCCCCAGATGTCGGAATGCTTCCCACCATCTGGAGCCCTGTTCCTTAGGTTACACTAGCCAGCATAAACCCAAGGCTGAATCAAGCTCATGACCTTAAAGTTATGACAATGCATTGTAGCCCAACTTTTCAAAGATGTGCATTTTTCTGTGCACCTGGGGTAGGCACACAAATGCCTGATGTGCACATAAAAGCTGGAGGCTGTAGACATCCATAGCTACATCCTTAAATGTGCATGTATAATATTAAGAGGAAATGAGTAAACAAAATTATCAAGAATGAATCAAATTCTACGTCTAAGTGTTCATTTGAGGCTCCCACTGGCTTCAATGGGAAACCCATCATATACACAATGTGACCACTACAACACATAATTTGGAATGATGATTAAAGCAGAAAGGTATTTATAATCCCTATGCATGTACTCAAGATGACCAAAGTATTTATAAAAGATATTTTAATGAAGAAGTTTAATCTTTTCTTACAAGTTTTTTGCAACTAGGTCAAGTTTGATTGTTTTTTCTGTCTAATTGCACTTGTTCAATGAATAGTTTGTGCAAACAGATTTTAACTATGGTTTATTCAAAAACTGATCACTATGCGTATTTACTATTTGTTATTTGAGTTGTCCCCTAAGTCATGAGGTTTGGGGGTTTTGTTTTTTGTATTCGCTGATCATATGACCAAAGCTTTAAAAAATATAGCTGTTTGCAGATAACCATGAATATTCATAATTATTTGATTAATCTAAAGTGTGAATAATAAACACTGCTTTACAAATATCCATAAAAGCATTCCAGTAAAAACAATCTCACAGTTCATTCGTGGCATTATTCTTATGGCTTCTGCTCTCCACACATTTTCCTGTGAATAAACTTGAATGTATGCAAATTAGCAAATTAAAAAGTTTATGGCTACTAGCAAAGCAAATGGCCTGGTTTGTTTCACAAGAATATTTGTGAGCACTACTTTTTTGCTGTATTTCTGCAGCGCTGATATTTATTCTGTTTTTTTGTATTGTGCAACTTATTTGTTGCCGATATAGGCACTGTAGCAAATTTGGTTGATGGACCATATTGAACATTAAACCTATTATTTCTGATCTCATACAGTTGAACTTTTACTGGAAAGAAACCTTTTTCTTGCATAAATAAAAATGTAATCATGTTTGTGTTTTTCTACATGTATGAAGTGAGCTGTAGCTCACGAAAGCTTATGCTCAAATAAATTGGTTAGACTCTAAGGTGCCACAAGTACTCCTTTTCTTTTTGTGAATACAGACTAACACGGCTGTTACTCTGAAACCAGTTATTCTTTGTAGTCATTACTTTTGAGTTTGTCCTGATGATTTTATTCTGTTGGTCTGGTTTCTAATGAAAATTCAATAAACAATACACAAGAAATTGCCTGAGACTCTCCAGTATCAGTATTGAAGAAAAGCATGACATGAAAAGTAGCTAGACTGAGAAGAATTTGGATAGATGATTCCAAGATGACAATACCTCCCTACAAATGAAATGCTCCACAGAATGCTGACACCACTCAGAACATAGGGGAAAGAGTATACGTTAAAACATCCATGCCATCCAGGAGTTGAGTCTAGCAGTGATTCTTCTATAAAGTCTTATATCACCTGTCCAGTGCTACTGAATCAGCTGATGGGTCAATAATTGGCATAAAAAAAAATCAGACCACTTACATTCAGTACAGGCAAAGCAAAAGTGGAAGAATTATGTGATAGAAACAACATTGGGATTTATATGGTGGGAGGCAGAGATATCAACTAGTGAGTAGGAGCTAGCATTCTTAGCAGTTAACAGATTATGGATTCATTTAGTATCAAACACAAGATTTAGAAACATAACTGCACTGAGGGGGAAATTCCCATATGGTTCATCAGACCCTTGTTTGCCTCTGACAATGATCCTGGCAGTGAATTGCATAAGGAGTTGCTGAAACATCCCACTGTTCTGGCTAAATGCCCGAGGCTATGTTTTTATAAAATGTAAAGTGAATTGTGATTAACAATTTTCTTGTTTAGGTGGAACAGCTTCAGAGGAGATATACAAAACTCAGATTACCTGCCAGTATCCACAGAACCCTTGACTTCCCCCAAAACTAACGAACTAACTGCAGTGTTATTATTCCCCAAAAGCAAAATCTCTGGCAACTAGTGAGCCAGCATTTCTAAAGCTGGATTGTCCTTTTCTGGATGTTCTGGCTGATGGGGGTGGAAACCTTTGGGATTACACTGAGCAATAGGATAATCTCCCTGTGAGTGTATGATCTCCCTAGTTTTGAGAATCTTTACTTGCAATGCCACCTATGGATTTTGGACTGGGTAACTGCAGGAGCAGGAGTGACAGTGGCAATCTGATCCTTCAAGTTGCAGGCAAAGGAGGTCATCTTGGACTGAAAATTCAGAGCACAGAGATTTATAGTTTTATCAGAACCCAAACTGTGCTCTTTCTCCTAGTTCAGAGAAAAATGATATTCTATCTATCGATGTATGTATCTCACTCATCATTCTGGTATCTTTTTCCTTAGGAGGAAAATAAGGTACTACGTATAGCAACAGTCTGAAAGGGCAACAAGGATGAATAGAAATAGTTCATCATTGTACTTAGACTACATCAGTGAGGGTTATTGAACACGCTATATCTAGGCAACAGGAAGAGTAGCTTCTCTGACATAGTATATACTACTGGAAAAATCTATTAGGCTGATTTTGTTTGATTAATACTTAATGCAGTTAATTGACCAATTAGTCAACATTGAGACTTGTGGTTTACAGATGTTTATGGTCATACAGAAAGTGTCATAGTAATTGTCTCTATTCTGTGATAGCAGTGGCAAAACTTTTGTTATTCTCTCAGCAAGAGGTTTAGAACAGCAATCTTATTTCCGCCTGTAGTTGTGTTGAGATCATGTTTTCACAAACCATTTTCATATAGAATAGAGTAGATACTACTAGTGCCAGAGAAATCCCAGTCTCAACACAGGAAATACCTGTAGGTGTCTTGGTGTGCACTGGAAAAAGACAGTCAACAGGCAAAGAAGTCTGAGTTCACTGTAGACAAAGTCACCAGGGGAAAAGGGGGCAATCAGTTATAGAAGTGATCAGCAAAAGACAAGCATAGCACCTTACTGTCTAAATACTGATGGGATGGCACATTTTCATAGGAAGCTCTGGGAAGCCATGCTATTTTCAAGGATTATTTTTCTAATTGGCCAATGGTCTGTGGGTCAGTGGCACGTTATAGGGATATTCAGGTATGTTTTGGGTGGGTTTTTTTCTGCTTTCCTCTTTTGTCTTCTAAGGTAAAAATACATTAGACAATTCTGTGAGCAATCTGATGTGTTATGTCAGCTGTGTGTGTATGGGGGGTGGGGTGGAACACAGAATGTTTGATTATTTGGAGAATTGTCCCTGGCAAAAAGTTTGTGTTAACTGGACATGAAGGGAGAGGAAACTGTGAGAAAAGGAAAGAGAAGGAAGGAGATAGAATGGAGAAGGATCTGAATGAGTGGGGAGAAGAGGAAATGTGGGGATCAGGGTAGAGAGAGAGAACTGGAGGAGAGCGAACAAAGGGAAAGAACTCAGAGGAAATCAGAACTGGGTGCTTCACAGAGAAGGAAAGAAAGAGGCAGAAAAAGGGTGGGGAAATTAGAAGAAAGTTAGTGAGGAGAAAAAAAATAGAGAGCAAAACTGTAAATATATTCAGCAAAAAGAAAAAAGAAAAGAAAACCAGACCAAAAAGGAGGGAGATGGAGAGAGAATGTGCACATGCACACAGGCACACTCTCACACATAAACAGGAGTAAGGTGCAGCAACAACACCTGGCAGTGAAGTGCCCAGGTGCAGAACTGCTAAATGTGGTGGGAGGGCTCCCACTCAGAAAGGTTGGGACCCCACTGCTCAACATCTCATGATATATTTCTCAGTACTGTGCAGCTGTGTCTGTGATGAGGTGTTTTGCACCAGGGAGACCTGTCAAAAAATTACAACCCTTGCTGGTGTCATTGCCACTCCTCTCCATGAGGGGGGTTGACAGGAGTGAGCCATCAGCACCAAAGACAGACTGGGCATTCTGCAGCATCATTCAGCTCTCCCACGATTTACTGCTGGTATATGTTGAGGAGTTATGGGGGAATTATCCTTGGGCCCGATTTTTAGGAGTGCTGATTACTCATAACGACCACTGAAGTCAATGAGATATATGGGTCAGCACCTTGGAAAATCAGGCCCCTAATAACTATTTTCCCTTGGGACTGGTGCTCCTAAATTCTTGGAAGAGGCAGAGCAGATTCCCATGCCTGTGCTGTTTCCCTAACAGACCATTGCTTTCTCCCCTCTCTCCATGTCTGATGGTGACTGTAACTGCCTTAGACGTAGCCTGGCACCTGAGTGTGTAATTCTCCACATCCCCTTCTGACCTCTCACAGACCTGCTGGATAGAATTGTCTCTTCCACTTTTACCTTTACCAGACTTTTTCCTGCAGCCACTGGGATCAATTAAGCCATACCCTGTGTAGGCTATCTGGTCAGATTGCTGGATCCAGGGGAACCATAGGGCTTCTCTGGCTCCCTTTCCCCATCTGATGTGAGCTTGAGCCTGGATCCATAGTGAAACATGAGTACATCCCTGCTGCACCGCAAAGCAGGTACAAACATCTGCCAAGTAATTGCCTGTTGTTTCTATAGATGTTTAGTGCAGTTGGGTCAATACAAGTCAGGAATTGTTACACAAGGGAGCCTCAAACTTTCTGCATTCCAGTTCCCCTGCATTTCAAGATGCATTCGTGCCTTGTCCAGTCTACACTTTCAGATGTTCTGAGGCTAAATTCCTTAACGTAGGCAAAGTGCTTTGAGTCCCTGGATCTGAGGCAGCACTGAGTGTAATTATTATTATATCCTATGCCAGGAGTGACCAAACGTGTTCACCCTCTGAGCCACACATGACAATCTTCAGAAGTTCAAGAGCCAGGGCATACCTGCTGGGGGTTGGGGCTTCAGCTCTGAAGGGAGGAGGGTTTGGAGCTTCAGCCCCATGGGAGATGCCTGCCTGGGCTCAGGGCTTCAGCTGCTTCTGCTGCTGCCTTTCCCCAAGGAGCTAAAGCACAGACCCCTCCCGCAGCACCCAGCTATTTGCCACTGCAGGGAGCTGAAGGGAGGGGCCGCTGAGGGAAAGAGGGGGGATGTTCCTGGGGGCATGTGACTCAAGCTGTTGGGAGGGCCAAACCTTTAAATTATGCCTCCCCCCAACTCTTACAGGCAGCAGTTGTCTCTGGGAGAAGTCCCTATCCCCCCATCCTGTCACATGGCAGAAGCCCTGAGCTTTGCCCCCAGTCTGGTAGGTGGACAATGGTGGGTTTGGAGAGCTAGGGGAGCTGTACTTTAACTGCAAAAGAGCTGCATACAGCTCAGGAGCCACAGTTTGGCCACCTGGCCCTATGCTGTGCAAACCTGAAGCTAGGTATAAAGGTGGATCTGTTTTAGAACTACCTATGGACTGATTTCTTCCTACCAGCTTCCAAAGTTCTGGTAAGATATTTTCTTGTAATAAGGCCTTGAATCAAGCTGCCCTCAGAAAAAAAATAAGTCATACTATACAGCATAGCACTCAGGAATGTGTTACTTTAACACCACTTGAGCCATTCTCATAAAGAAAATGCATCTTTTTATAGAACAAATATCATGGAGTGAAGAAAGGAGCTGACTCCATGTGTGAGTGTGTGCAAAAGAGAGCGTTACTTGATTGACAGTTCGCAAAAGGTGATGTGTTTGTCATCAAAATCCCTCCAACTCCATAGTGAAACGTTCCTGCCTTTCCTTTTAGTAGTACTAAACAGAGAAAGACAATGAGGAAAGAAGAAAGGTGAGTGTTTGAAATAAATGAACGGTACCTACAGTGTCCTTCCCTTTAAAAGTGTGAACTAAACTACAACATAGGGAGCTATATCTTTTTTTTTAAATGAGATGCAAGCTTATGAAAGGAATTCAGATCTTTTTTCCACATAAAATAAATGTTCCCATCTTTAAATATGAATGCTGCAAGGTGATTTCACTCCAATGCAAGCGTGTGTATGTGTAGACGGATGACTAGTGATGCTGACTGGCCTGCAGAAACGCTCTGCAGCATTGCTTTCGACTTTCCCAAGGAATGTGTAACAGCAGCAGTAGCAGCATAATATCAACAGGCTCCATAATTACATTCTGCCGAACAAATATAAACTCAAGCTGCTCAGCTCAGACTGGACTTAACACTGAATACTTTATGTAAGGTTAATAACTCTGATTCTCAATATTTTCAGAAAGTTTATACTCACGATCCTTTGGTTGAGTAAATAATTCAGTGCAGATAGAAAACAATAAAGTTTCTCTCTCTTGCATTGCTCTAGTATGGCTTCCAGATGCTTTGGCCAGGTTCAGAAGCACACTACTACAGCAGTGCTGGTATTCCAGGGAAATCTTTACTTTCAGTCACAAAGAATTGTGGCTAACTGAGCTGTTAATGAAGGCAGAAGTTTTTTGTGACGTCAGGAAAATGTTAGTGCATCTGACACCTCAATCCTTGCCAGATATGAAATGTGAACGCTGACAAGTCAAAACTATGATTGCTTCCCAAATTCCTGACCAACAAGCCTCATAATCCATAAAATGGTTTGATACATACAACCACAATAAGGACCAAATTCATCGCGTATACTCCAATTTTATGTGAGTTTAACTCCATTGCCTTCAATAGAAGACCAGTGGGAAATCAAGCCCCAAGATACCAAAAAACCCATCCCCCACCCCAAATATTATTCACTCCTGAACAAGAGCAGATACAGGAAACAGAAATTAAAGGGCTTTGAAAACTGATTTTGAAAGATTTTAACACTCCAGTGTACCGATAGTCATTATGTGGTTCACCGTTAATATGTACAAACAATGCAAACCGGGGGATCATTCAGAACAGGAGTGAAGTCTAGGCTGAGCGTGTATACAATAGAAATCCGGGGAAGGAAAGGTACAACAGAACCTTGGAGAGAGTTGCAAGTAGTGAAGTTTCATTAGCTACAGGAAGTAGGGAAAACAAAACAAAACAAAGAGTCAGCCATTACCACCTAATATAAGAGAATTGGCCAGCAATGAAGTATCATGATGTGCCACAAGGTATGTCTACACTGAAATGTAAATCTGGGCTCAGACTCAGGCTTGAACCCAAATCTCCTTCTGTCTGCACACAAATCTCTCAGACTCAGGCTTGGACCTACAGTCCTAGGACCTTATGGAAGGGGGAGAGTTTGAGCCTAAGGCCTGGGCTACACTAGGAAATTAGTTCAGTATAACTACGTTGCTCAGGAGTGTGAAAACTGGTTTTCCAGTACTCAGTGACACAGTTAAACTGACCTAACGCCGAGTGTAGATAGTGCTAGGTCAATGAGAGAATTCTCCCATCGACCAAGCCAGCACCTCTCGGGGAGTGATGTACCTATGCTGACAGGAGAAGTCATCCTGTCAGTGTAGGCGGTATCTTCACTGAAGCACAATAGCAATGCAGCTGCAGTTTTGTAAGAGTAGACAAACCCTAAATCAAGCCAGGATGCAGGGTTCAAGCCCTATTGCTTTGCAGTGTATGCTCAGCACCCCTGGGTGTCCGCCAAAAGTATCTCGCAATCCCATTGGTTCAACTTCCTTTGTCCTCTGTATCCCATGATCTCCATTTGACTCCAGGGAAATGGTAACAACCCTCCTTGGTGTATTGCAGCAGCTTGTTGAGTCAGTGATTAACCCTTCCATTGTGTTCTGAACACCAGCTGCATCAGAGAGCCTTCTGTGTTTGCAATGGAGAATGCAAATAAAAAGTGTTTTGCAAAGCGCACTCCTACATGGTCATAGGAACACAGCCAGATTTTGGTAAGTCTCTGGTGCAAGGCCAGCAAAACAGTGGACTTTTGTAAGAGTACCAGGAACAACAACACATATCAGCAAATAGCGAAGACGCTGGCATTTTACGGGACAGGGGATCAGTACAGGGAATGGATTAAGTGGCTCAAGACTGAGTACAGAAAAACCGGGAACTAGAACCACATTTTAGGCAACTCGCCAACATCATGCCCATTTTACAAGGAGTTTGACAAGGTGCAGGGCACTGCTCCAAGCATGGTGCCAATGCTGGTGCACAGTGACATAATCGGGCAGGATGGTGCCCTGCTCACCCCAGAATCCAGCATGGGGACTGATGGGAGTCAGTAGTGGGTGCTGAATGAGGACAGTGCAGTGACTTTTGCTAAAACTGGCCACAGAGGAGGCTTTGCAGCAGGAGCAGCAGCACATCTTGGGACCTACATGAAGGAGCTGTTTGATGGCACCGCTCCCGAGGAACAGCCCACCATGGAAACTGCAACAGACATGGAAGGGGCAGAAGCTGTCCTGGGAGCCTGGTAATTTTCTGGTTCCAATGTAATATTTGTTAATATAGAAGTGGGAGGGATTTCCATTCTATGAACCAAAGCAAAAAGTTACCGCAAGCCCTGGCTAGCGTGTCTCTTCTAATGGCGGACTGCATGACACCAGAGGCTTGGATCCCAACCCCACACCATGTGGAGTTCAAAATGGCAACTGGGAAATCCAAACACTTTAGAGTGAATTTTTACTGGAAAGGCACAGATTTGTGCTAGGTCACTCCTGTTTCTTAAAAACAATAACCTTACATTGCCATGACTGTAAGTACGCTGCTCTGTAATCACTCAATGGTGTAACAGGTCACCTGGAAACAGTGAGATGTGAGAGTATGTGTGTGTGCGGGGAGGAGGGAGATGTAAATAAGTTCCATTTAAAAACCTAGTCCATTTCAGTTCCATGTAGTCTATAGGTGACAAAGTCATTTGTGCCAAATTTGGCTAGGTTTGAAATTTTGTTCAGAAATGTGGCAGAGGGATGGGGGCAGGAAGGAGGATGGCTGTGAAGCTGTGTGTGTGTTTGCATGCAGCCATAACAGGCTAAGACATGTGGAAGTTAACACATGATCCTGTCGATTCCCTCATGAATACTAAACCAATCCTTGGTGCTGATAGCTGCAAACTTTTCCTGAAGCAGAAACTCAAAGTAGGTAGTCACATTTCAGAGAAGGGCATATTTTCCAAGGCCACCTCGGTAGCTGGCCAGTCCACTCCTCTCATACATGTGCTGTTCTGTCATTATATGTTCAAATACTTTGGCGGCATATACCACAGGTTTCCCAGCAACAGCTTTGAATAACATCTCCCTTTGCCAGTTGGGCTCCACAAGAACTGTTATGTCCTCCAAAATGTGGGAGGCCTGAGATGATAGAAAAAGCTTTTTAGCACAGCCACTGACATGCCCCTTCCCAAACCCAAGTAGTTCTGCAAATTGTTAGAAAACAGAACAGCTTTGAATTTTTAACTTGCCATTGTCTCTGCATTTCTTTTGCTGTGATTAACCCAGCTGCGTCCAGGGAGCTTCTCTAGTCTGAAACATCCTTCTCATAATATATTGAAGTCCAATTTGGAAAACTAACATTTAATGTTCTTGAAATTCCATAAGGATTTTTTCTGTGCTCCTGCACTTAGCTACTTGAGACAACAACCCTCTGTGTCTTGTCCTATTCGAGGTCCCTCAACCTCTACTGGCTGCAGTACCTCCACAGCTTGCCCACACTGCAGCAGAAGCCTGGGTCAATATACCTTCATGGATTTCAAGAGGCAGCCTTTCCGTAATGAAAGTTATAGCTGAAATTCTGGACAGGGCCAACAAGCAGGTCCAGTACCAAAAACAGAGGGACTTGCGGCTAGAGGGAAGGCATGCCACAAGGCGAGAGGAAAGGCTCAGGCTGGCCACCCAGCTTGAGGACAGGATTTCAGCTCGGGAGCAGGCATTTACTTCACAGTTCCTGGAACAGGAACAGCTGCTAAGGGAGGAGGACAGATCTCAGCAGAAAGAACTGTCTGTGTGGCTGATAACACTAATGGCTACAAGAGTACCAGTTCCTACTGCATCACGTTCACCATGGCCCGAGTCCCCTGTGATGTACTCCAGGCACAGCTTGGAAAACTCCATGGCTGGGTGACCCATGCAGTTAGGCCCCATGAGTGGCTGGACAGGGTAACTTTGCCCTGAGCAGTCTTCCATATTGACTCCCTCCCCTGTGGATGCCACCACTCCCATCCCCCAGCATGCAGCAAACGGGGAAAGGAGACTGTCAGGGAAGAGGGGACATACAATGATAGGGAGTTTCTATCTTGTACATGCTTTCAGTGTTTACATTTGTTCATGAACTTTTTTTAAGGTTCTGTTACTGATGTTTTGGTGTGGTAAATGCAGTGTTGTACTTTTCTAGTAAATTTATAAATAAATCTTTTTATTTTATCACAAAAGTTTCTTTCTATCACTGCATCTCATCATATAATGTATATTACAAACAAAGGTAAACACATGATCAGGGATAATAGGAGTTAGTAAGCAAACACTGTTCATCAATACAGTTATCTACATCAATCCATACTTTAATCACTTCCTTACATTAGTCCATATTGTGAATCATGCCCCCCTATACCCAATAAGTGGTCTTGCTATTCATAACAATAACCCCCCCCCACTGCTCTACAGGCACTGAACCCCCTACTCCCACAAGCAATCAGCACCTCCTCCCTGCACAAGAACATTCATAAAGGTAAAATCCCCATTCTTCCACTGGGCCATGCAAGTCCCTAATGTGGGAGCACAAAGCACCCCTGACTTCTATCTGCTGGATGCATTCAGCTCTAGCTATGGAAGGCGCATGTTCTGGCTGAGGGTACCGATTCAGTGGCCTCTCGCTGACATAGGTCCATTCAGGGGGAAATGGCTCATCTCTGGCTTCACAAAGATTGTGAAGAGCACAGCAGGCCACAGTAATGCAAACAGCATTGAAGACACTGGAATCCAAACTAGACTGCAGACATCTCCAACAGGATTTCAATATGCCAAAAGCACTTTCAGCAACCATTCTACACCTGCTGAGGGTGTAATTAAACTTTCTTTTGCCAAGGCCTCTGATATCAGGGTATGGTTTCATAAGCCAAGGCAAAACTGGGTGTGTGGGGTCCCCCAGGATAACAGTGGGGACTGTAACTCCATTTATGACTATGCCATGTGGTGGGAATAGTGTCCCACTCTGTCCAGGAACGTAAACTCACAACTAGAAAAAACCTGGAATCATGAATTTTTCCAGCACAGCCCACGCTGACATTCATAAATCAACCTCTGTGATTGACAAGGACCTGCATAACCATGGAGTAGTACCCCTTGTGGTTTATGCAGGGATGCTGGATTTTTTTTTTATAGTGAAGGTGCTGAGAGCCATTGAACCAAACTGTAAAGCCTGTATATGATGGAAACCACTTCAAACCAGGGGATGCAGCCGCATCTCCAGCACCCCTAGTTCCAGCACCTATGGGTTTATGTACTCATGTGCTCCTTGAGGAGGGCAAACTATGGTCACATGAGTCCCCTCAATGGCCCCAGCGCAGTTTGGAAACCCATTTTCCCAAAGCCAGCAGTTACATCTTTTATGCCCATCACTTTGGGGAAAACCCTACACCTGATCGCCTCATAAACTGCCACCACCACTTTCCCCACAGTTGATTTTCCAGCACCAAACTGGTTGGCAGCAGATTGGGGTAGCTAGCTTGAAGACAGTTATAGCAACCTACTTCTGGACAGGTAAGGCTGCCCTCATGTGTGTGCCTTTACACTGGAGGGTCCAGGCAAGCTGAATTGTAGCTTTCTTCATGCAAAAGTTATGGTCCCACTCCTGGTCATCCCAGGTGTACAAGACAATGTGGTTCTATCAGAATGTGCTTGTGGCCCTGATCCAGAAGTGCTGGTCTACATAGGGGGCATCAGTGGCTGTACAGTGTCATGGGCAGCATCAGTCAGCTTGAGTCTGCCATGTCGGCGTCCTCCTCCTCTTCTTCCTCTTTCTCCTTGAGGCGGTGCTAGTACCTTGTCAGCCCCTGAGGTCATGGGGCAGGAGGTAGCACAGCCTCTCTAAGCCCAAATCCATGTTCTAAACCCTTCTGTAGTTTGCACAGTGTGGCCCAATGGCTTGAGTCCATCTACTTGCCCTTGCCGATTGGGGTATCGTGGCCTAGTGGCCAGAGTCTATACAATGAGCTCCTAGGACAGTGCAGCCCAATGGCCAGCGTCCACCTAATTCCTCTCCCCTAGTGGGGTAATGCGGCCTAGCAGCTGAAGTCCATGTAACTCACTCTGTGGGACCAGCTCCTCTCAAAGGAGGGTGGCCCAGGTAGGGGAACCTGGGCCTGCCCACTCCACCAGGTCCCGATCCAGGGCCCTGTGAGTGGTGAGTTCTCCTCACCAGTGGTCTGGCGGGGATCCTCCCGAAACACGCCGGTCTGAACGGTCTCAGCACTTAAGAACTCCCTGGTTCACTTCCTACCATATTCTCAGATTCAGTCAGGTCCGCAGTGTCCTCAGCTTCCCTTCTGCAGCGCGGCTGGGTGTGTCTGGCCTCTGTGTCTCAGGGTGCAACAGGGCTGGCCTTACCATGAGGCAAACTGAGGCGGCCACCTCAGGTGCCAGACTGTGTGTGTGTGTGTGGGGGGGGGGCACGAGGACCAGAGTTCCAAAATTTTGGCCCAAGTGAGGAGGTATAGGGGTGTCATTTGACTCCCTGCCTCAGGTGACAAAATATTGTGGGCCAGCCCTGGGGTGCAAGACTCTCTTCTGCTGGAAAGAGCAATGAGCCTCCTTCCCCTCTGGCAGTCTGCCCTGACTGAGCAGCCCTGCAGGCTTTTATACCTGACTTCCAGGTGGAGTATGCCCGGCAGAGCCTCAGGGATGTGGCTTTCTCTGCTAGGAGGGAAGGATTAAACCCCTCCATACCATTGTGGGCCAATCTGCCCTGTCCCACTCCTCCTCCTGCTCCATCATACATTCTGTCAGGTGCCTTTGAGGGAACAGAAAATGCCACAGAAATGTCCACTAGTGTCTCATGGAAACTCTGCCCATTTCCTGAAACAGAAGTAAAAGTGCAAGCCTGTTGGTGGTTCCAGTAGCTGGCAGTGCACAGACCAAAATGACAGCTTGGCAGGATGCGTTGGTGGGCTGTTCAAACTCTCTGTAATGTGCAGGGTTGACAATCAAGTTCTCCCATGATGCACCATGGTCAAAGGGGGGAGCAGCTATGTTTCAAGAGGGCGCTAGGGAGTCTGTGAGTTGGTTTGACTTGGATTTTCATGCTGCAGTGTGGACACCAGAGCCCCAGGCTCAAGCCTGGGTTAGAAAATTCTTTATGTAGGGTTAACAATCAGTGTAGGTCAAGCCCTGGGTTCTCTAACCCAGGGTCAGCTGACTTTAGTCCCTGGGCTTACATTGCAGTGCAGACATACTCATTGTGCCTATGCCAGAGCTCCCATGGAGCCCCATGAATTCCATGCTATAACTGGGAAATATACAAATTTTGTCATTGAAATATGTGCCCATGAGACATGAGCATTAAAACAGCATCCAAAAAATATCTTTACAATTAGCAGAACAAAAGTGTTCATGATCATGATTCTCTTTGATAAAGACAAAGAATAAGCTACCTAAGGACTGAAAAATACTCCAAAAAATGACATTAAAAATGAAAATAATCTCTTCAAGGGTATATCAAACACACAGCAAAGAAATGTGACACCCCCACATCACACACACAGAACAATGGATGAATAAATGCATGAAAATCTTCAAGCAAATCCAGGATATATTATGAGAACGATTTATTTACAGGCCACTTTACATCAATAAGATATAGCCAGAAATCTCTTAATTTCTCTTTCAAAAACCTGATGGTAACAATGCAACAAAATGAAGTATGCACTTGATAGCCCAATTGTTTAGAAGTGCAAAATCTCTGAAAGCAATCCCTGAATTTAAAAGAGTAAGAAATAACAATATTACCAAGCATTAGGGTATTATTCTTTTTTATTTTTTGCACACAACTAATCACTCTAACCCAGGGGTTCTCAAACTTCATTGCTCTGCGACCCCCTTCTGACAACAAAAATTACGAAACTACCCCAGGATGGGGGACCAAAGCCTGAACCAAAGCCTGATCCCCGCCGCCCTGGGTTGGGGTGCATAGCCAAAGCCTGAGCCCCACTGCCCTGGGCGGGGAAGTCAAAGCCAAAGCCCAAGGGCTTCAGCCCCAGCGGGGAGCCTATAACCTGAGCCCCACAGCCCAGGGTTGAAGCCCTTGGGCTTTGGCCCAGAGTGGTGGGGATTGGGTTTTAGCTTCAGCCCCTGGCAGTGGGGCTTAGGATTTGGCTCTGGCCTTGAGCCCCAGCAAATCTAAGCCAGCCCAAATTTGGGGTCCTGACACACAGTTTGAGAACAGCTGCAAGAGTCTAACCTGACTCATGAAAATTTTAATAGATACCACATTCTTGGAGAAAATTTTTGTCAACTTCAAGGATAATTCTGCATTTTGTTGAAGAAACATTATATGTAGAAATGGAAGAATTATAATTTTATTGGTGAATGTCAGTAACTGTTGATTTCACCGTACACACGCAAACCGACGAAAAAACATTTCCATTGTTACTAATAGAAATTTATAGATGGGCACAGAAATAGAATTCTGCTTGAGAACTTATTAGAAACAAAATCTAATGATTTAGACTTCTGAATTAGGCTTTTTAGAAATGGACTAACAAAGTGATAGAAACAGGTAAGAATCATTGATTTAAGGGTACTTTTATAATGTGATATTGACAATTTGTGTTTTAATGGTTTATAAAATTTTAACTTTTTAAATTTCAAAATCTACTATCATTAAACAATTGTCTGAATCCCCAGAATTGCCCACAACTGTGAAAATCTAAATTGCTACAAACTTAAAAATGCTTAAAAATTAACATTGATATTATTGGTTGAAATTGGTTGAAACAAAAAAAAACCTAATTCTGCCAAGCCTAAATATACAGTAAACTAAAGTCTAATTTCAATGATATTTTGCATAAACATAGTTTGTGATTATGCATCCACATCACTTCCATATTCATAGATTATGTAAATTTTATAGCCTTTTCCTTTTTCATTATAATGGAGTAGAACTAGCCCCTCCTTATTTAGGGTTTCCATTGTGTTTCCATTATAAGCTTAATTCTGCTCCATGTGCAAAATCTACATAAATTGGCCTTGAAATCAGTAGCCTCAGTCTGAAGACAGTATTTCTTTCCCCTCTTCTAAATCTAAATTTAATTTGATGAATAATGAATTAGTTATGACATTCTCTAAAATTAGATGAATTCTCTGAAGTTCAATTTTTTTTGTCCATAATGAAGAAAAGAAAAAGAGGAAGAAAAGAAAAGATAAAAACTACTTTTATTGGAGTCCCATAGGTAAGATCTAATGCACAGGACCAAAAGACTGATTTTTTGCAATCAAATCTGAGAAAATATTTACTTGTTAAATAGGAATGACATCGTGGCTGTTCAGCTCTGACAAGCTTAATATGGAGTGCCAAATGATTGGTGGAGATTTAAGTGTGCATTTTTTTAAAAAGGGAGTAAATCTCTAGCCCCTTTTCTTGCAGAGACAGAGTTAAAAATGCAAGTCAAAGAAAAAAAGGAGACTTTTTCAGCAAAATTGAAGATAATCAGATGAGATGCTTGTAAATTGAGACATATTAACTGTAGTGGTGGTCACCTGTTACAAATGTCTTCTAACTTTCTCCCAGATACCTTAGCTGGAGAAGGAAGTGTGAGAGAAAATTAACATTAATTTAAATGCATTCATCTATTAGGTGGAGGAGTGCCTCCTTGCCCTGCTGCACCCTGCCAAAAGCCCTGTTCTCTAAAATCTCAATCTCATCCTCCATACACCAGCACAACTCCTAAGGTCTGTAGGAAGTGAACCTTGATCCTGTAGACACCAGATGGTCTTCAGGGGAAGGGCTAAAGATCAGGAGGCTTGGGAGATGAGGCCAGCATGCTCACATTTCCTGTGGGGTTCTTGAAGTCTGCAGGCAAGGACAATTGCCCAGGACAAAGGAAGGGCAAGGTTTATCAGGGATGACCTTTTATCCCCTTCTGCTCCTCCATCCCCTACCATGAACCTTATGAGGATTGTTAGTCTAGCATTCTGGCCATCAGGGGCCTGACAAGCTTAGTTATGTTCCCAAAATTGTGTTTCTAGAATGCAATAACATAAATATTAAGAAAGGTTGTCATAAATATAAAGGGAAGGGTAAACCCCTTTAAAATCCCTCCTGGCCAGAGGAAAAATCCTCTCACCTGTAAAGCGTTAAGAAGCTAAAGGTAACCTTGCTGGCACCTGACCAAAATAACCAATGAGGAGACAAGATACTTTCAAAAGCTAGGAGGAGGGAGAAAAACAAAGGGTCTGTGTCTGTCTGATGCTTTTGCCGGGGACAGAACAGGAATGGAGTCTTAGAACTTAGTAAGTAATCTAGCTAGGTATGTATTAGATTATGATTTCTTTAAATGGCTGAGAAAATAGCTGTGCTGAATAGAATGAATATTCCTGTCTGTGTGTCTTTTTTGTAACTTAAGGTTTTGCCTAGAGGGATTCTCTATGTTTTGAATCTAATTACCCTGTAAGGTATCTACCATCCTGATTTTACAGATTTTACAGATTTTACTACTATTAAAAGTCTTCTTGTAAGAAAACTGAATGCTTCTCCATTGTTCTAAGATCCAAGGGTTTGGATCTGTGGTCACCTATGCAAATTGGTGAGGATTTTTACCAAACCTTCCCCAGGAAGTGGGGTGCAAGGGTTGGGAGGATTTTGGGGGGAAAGATGTGTCCAAACTACGTTTTTTCAGGAACCCAGATAAAGTTTGGTGGTGGTAGTGGAAGTCCAAGGGTAAAATAGTTTGTACCTTGGGGAAGTTTTAACCTAAGCTGGTAAAAGTAAGCTTAGGAGGTTTTCATGCAGGTCCCCACATCTGTACCCTAGAGTTCAGAGTGGGGAAGGAAACTTGACAAAGGCCATTTTAAGACTAAGTCCTTACTTCAAGGCCACAGTAGTAAAAAAAGGTCACCCCACTTCTAATTATACTTATGTGAATAGGGAAGGAGCTGTAATGTACATAGCAGTTGGCTTTCTGCCCCACCTCCACCCCCAACCCTATCGCTACCCTTACCCCTACCCCCTAATGGCTAAATCCCTTTTCTACCACCCTGGTTTAATGGCCCTAATGCCTGACCTGTCTTCTTTCCATCTCAGATCAACTCCTATTTTCTCTCGTGTGTGAACTGAAGGTGCTGTAAGCCAGAGAAATGAAAACATCTCAGCTTAAAGCCGAAGAACCAATTTATAATTTGTGAAATATTACCAGGTAATACCTCAGATGCCTAAAAAGCAGGCATACATTTTGACAAGAAAATAAATACTTGGATTGTGATTAACCCTCAACAGTGAGAGGGCCTGTTTTCTGCACCTACATAAATCAAGGTGACAAAGCTGTGCCAGCAAGATCCATTATTTACTAAGAAAAATTACCTGGTCTTTACAAATTATGGAGACCATTCCGAAAGGATGTAAGTTTGTGAAAGGCTATTTCTCCGTGTCACTTTATGGAAAATTTGGGGAACATGGTTCTTCTAAGTCATTTACGTGAAATGAGAATTTTCAACAATTTTCAACATTGTAGAATTTCTTGCTGCTTGATGAGACAGACGTCTGGTGTGTACTGAGATAGCTACAAGAACACATGAGCACGAAGAATGATAGAGAATGAATAAACTAATAGAGGTAAATATCAGAAAATGAAAGAAGATAAACTTTTTTCTCAGTATATTACCCCAAACATAACTACTAATCTAACAGCAACTTCTGCTACAATAGCAATTAAGGAAATTATCTCTGATTTTACAGTCTTACATAAACAATATACCTTTACTCTTTAGCAAAAGCAACAATATTGCATTAAAATATAGATAATATGTTACATGTAATCACTTTTATCAAACCTCTTTTCTCCCCCTCTACACAATGCCCGAAGTTCATTTTTAAAGATAAATCAGTAATGTTAAAAGTGCACAGCTATGATACAAGCAAGTGGCAAGAAGAATACAGAGCTCACTGGACTGTTAATGTTTATTTTCTATAAGTCTTGGAACAATGGGGAAGTTCCAGAAGACTGGAACAAAATTAATGTTGTGCCAATATTTAAAAAGGGTAAATGAGAGGACCTGGGTAACTATAGGTCTGCAAACCTGCCATCAATCCTGGCCAAGACAATGGAGTGGTTGATACAGGACTCAATTTAAAAAGAATTAAAAGGAGAGTAATATAATTCATTCAAATAAACATGGGCTTATGGAAAATAGATCCTGTCAAACTATCTTGATGTATTTTTAGATTAAATTAAATGTTTGATTGATAAAGGTAATAGTGTTCATGTAACATACTTAGACTTCTGTAAGATATTTGACTTGTTTGTGCATGACATGTTGATTAAAAAAATAGAATGATATAAAATTACCACTGCATACAGTCAATGGATTAAAAACTGGCTAACTGATAGGTCTCCAAATGTAATTGTAAACTGGGAATCACCACTGAGTGTGTGTGTGTGTGTTCAGTGGGGTTCCACAAAGATTGGTTGTTGGCCCTATACCATTTAAAATGTTTATCAATGACCAAGAGGAAAACATAAAATCATCAGTGATCAAGTTTGTAGGTGACAAAAAAATTTGGGGAGTGGTAAATAATGAAGAGGACAAGTCACTGATTTAGAGTGATCTGGTTCACTTGATAAACTGGGCACAAGCAAACAATGTGTGTTTTAATATGGCCAAGCATAAATGTATACATTTAGGAACAAAGACTGTAGGTCATACCTACAGGATGGCAGACTTTACCCTGAAAAGCATGAGCTGCCAGTGTGACACTGCGTCCAAAAGAGCTAATGTGATTCTGGGATGCATAAACAGGGGAATCTTGAGTAGAAGTGGAGAAGTTATTTTACCTCTATATTTGGCACCGGTCTGACTGCTGCTGGAATACTGTGTCCAGTTCTTGTGTCCAAAATTTAAGAAGGAGGTTGATAAATTGAACAGGGTTCAGAGAAAAGCCACAAGAATGATCAGAGGATTAGAAAATTGGCCTTATAGTGATGGACTCAAGGAGCTCAATTTTTAGCATAACAAAGAGAAGGTTAAGGGGTGGCTTGATTACATTCTATAGATATCTATGGGGAACAAGATATTTAATAATGGATTCTTCAATCCAGCATAGAAAGGTATAACACATCCAATGGCTGGAAGTTGAAGCTAGACAAATTCAGACAGGAAATAAGGTGTAAATTTTTGATGCTGAGCGTAATTAACCATTGGAACAATTTACCAAGGGTCATGACAGTGAATGATGAAGAATCTATTTTTCAATCAAGACTGAATGTTTCTCTAAAAGCTATGCTCTAGGAATTAAGACAAAGTTTGATGGCCCGTGCTTTTCAGGATGGCAGACTAGATGAAAACAGTGGTTCCTTCTGGCCTTGGAATCTATTAATCCTTCAGCAGCATCTCATGTCACAGTTCAGGGCAACTGCACCTGTTTTCCCGCTCTGTGGTCTAGCAAAGGTACCACACTCTTTTAGGTTTCTGGCTCCCCACCTGTCACCTCTCTCTCCCTCCTGATTGGGGTTTTTCTAGGCTGCACAGTTCCCTGCCTACACTGTGCGCACCCTAGCAAGTCAGACTGCCTAATCAGGCCTGTGTCTATACTTATAGACTCTGGAGAGAAAGCAAATAGAATAATTGCCCACAGTTAGAAGCTACCACACAGCCCTTTCTAAGCAAGCACATCTATTCTTAAGGTGAAAGCATTACAGAGAAAATGTTAAAACAATAAAAGAGCCTACACACCTGCTAATAAGCTTACCAGAGATCACCCCCAACACCAACAAGAGCTTTGGCTTGTGAACAGCCCTTGAAACCCCATCAAAGGGTTTGCTCTATAGTTACAAGTTCATAACAGCTGTTAGCTCAGAACAAGCACACCCCTGAATCTCTGAGTTCCTCCTTTATGCACTTTGGTCCTTTCAGCTTAGGACCCTGGGGACAGGTAATTAGCAGACAATAGCCCTCTCTTCAGGGCATAGCTTCAAAGGTCTGTGTTTTTACATCACTAGAGGCTGGGGTGGAGAGGAATTTACATTCATCTTCCCCTAAATATTTCCCAAGAAATCCAGTTCATTCTTGTCTGCCGCATTGTTCAGTATAGTGCTCTGATCATCCAGGCCCACAAGAATACATAACCTTTGCATTTAATACAATGGACTCCAAAGATATATAAACTTAACTCAGTGATATCTCCCAAAGATATTGCAGGAAATTGCCATATCTGTCACACCTCCAATATGCTTTTACAATCTTTTCTGTTAGATTAGTGCTTATGAAAGGTGCTGGATTGGCAGCTCTGGAAACTCAAATCTTGTTTACTCACAACAGGCATAGTATGGACACTGGCATTCCTCAGAAATAAGTCAGGTACAAACCTAGTACTTCCAAGGATAAATTCTGCTCTCACTAAACCAGTTTAAATCCAGAGTTAAATCCACCTTGAGGAGACATACCCATGGTAGCTGTGATTGTAGTGCACTAAAAATGGTGTACCCATGGTGTGTGTGTGTCAATTTTTTCAAAGAAGTGTAGGTAAAAGTGGGTATTGGGGGATCTGAAGGGCTAATAAGAATCCACACCTTTGACTCTTTGGTTCTCTATGTCCAAGTTTGATAGATTTCACTGAAGTGATTTATTCTGAGAACATCAACTTAGGGCATGAAAGAACACCAGGAATGCTCATCTATTGTGTAGGCCACAATGCATCTCACCAAAATACTATCAGAGCAAATTGTGTTTGGCATATATGTACATGTGTACAGGGTCATATAAACACATAGGAAAACTAGCACATGCCAAGGATCCAGATTTGTGTGTGTATCAAGGGGCCCAAAATGTGCTTTTTTTCTTTTAAACCACATTGGCTTTACACATGATTTGAAAGAACTTCACCCATATGAGTGTGTGCTGTCATGACTTGGTGCACAGGGTCACAATGCCACTCACTCAAGTGAGTGAAGTTCTTTCAGTTCTTGTGCAAATCCACACCAGTGGATGAGTGGATAAGAGATACTCTTCTCACACAACTGAGACTCATTTTACCATTTCCAACAGAACCAAGAAGAGAGAGGAAGGCACAGGGCAAAGAAACTTCTTCCTTCTCCAGCAAGGTAGAGGCCCAGAAGTGTGCATTTGCCTAGAGCCCAGCGATGGGTTAATCCAGCCCTACATGAGTACACCTCTTTCATAATGCCACCTGAAACTGAATGAGGTCTTGTGTTTTGATACAAGCCTAAAACAGAGGCTGCTTTATTAACCCTTTTAGTAACCCTCGTGGGTTTTATCAGAAACCAAGCAAAATTTGGTGGTTTCAGTTTTTTGACTCATTCAAATCACAAAACTCAAACTACTATAGAGAAAATACTATTTACAGTTTAAAACAATTACCCCACTTTTCTAATGCCATGTTATCACTGCAAAAAGCTCCATGCTAATGTAAATTAGACTATGGAGTAGGAATAGTTTTAAACATTAATTGCTCTAACTTGTGTAGAACTTCTGGATAATACTGGATTGGAGCTGCTTTAGTCATGGCAATGTTACCAGTTCAGGCATAATGTAAAGTTAATAGTGGCCACGAGATTGCATCAGAGCTACCACTGCTGTATTGGGTCACCAAAAATATGGTGGTAGCCTTAGCTATTTTAACACAGGCTTATTAATTTTAATTAATTAACTAAATTAGCTTGTCCTCATCAGGATGTCTTTTCAACAAGCAATACTGATAAAGATATTTTTGTATAAATAAAATGATGTGTAGTGACACAAATATTGAAAATGTATCCATTTTGAATCCTGCAATATAACGTTTTAGGAACAAATATGATTTCAGCATTCCATATCAATTGACATACTGCTACATTCAAGAAGGACTCAGCGATAATTCAAATTAATTAAAAAGGGAAAACTCAAGTGCCAATAGGATGTTCAAGCGATTGAACTGCAAATCTGGATTACTGAAAATTGCAACCTTCCATAAGAATATAGGGGCATCCTGCCCCTAACTGGCTTTTGATGGATTTGATACGGAATTATTCATTTATGCTTTTTTTCCTGCTTTATTCTTCAGTTGTTGAACCAGTGGCACGACTGCCACTTTAGGAGCACTACATTTAAGTACATTTATGGTATATCCCAACCACCAGAATGAATAGCTTGCAATAAATAATCATACATAGAACAATGTAAACAGAATTTTAGCACTTGTGAAAAGTGCCACATCGACATAGTCAGAAACCAAAGTCCAGAAGAGGTGCTGTAATAGCAGTGGCTGCATGTGAGCTCCTCTACACTGCTGCCTGCCCATGCACTTTAAACCTATTCTGGAGAGACTATCTGTAATGCTGAAAGTTGTTTATTCTCCATGTCTAGACAGTCTGATTTAGATAATGTTTCGTGACCTAAACTGTCATCCAGTAGGAAGTGAACTGAAACTCCCAACCCATTTCACTTCAGTAACCCAACAGCCCTCAGATGGTATATCCCATAACTGTTTTACCAGGAGTGTTCGGTCTTGGAGGAAGTTGGTACTGAACACTATCTGAGGCAAGATACTGGACTAGATGAACCACTGGTCTAACTTACTATGGCAATTCCAATGTTCCTAATTTTTGTTTACTAATGTTCTGTGCTGAATTTAAATGGACTTCTACAGGTAAAAGACTCCATATTGTATCACATATCCCTGATCCATCCAGGCCCCTATACACGGTGTTTCATATGCTGTCTTTTAGTAAACTGGCAGGTTATACTCCCACATAATAGTGTCTGAGACACTGATTATACAAATACATTTTCAGTAACAGAGAAGAAAACTGAAGATGTGATCTGATTTCCAGGATCAGTTTCTCACTTCATTACAGTACTTGGGAACTGAAGGCAACACTGAGCTCTTAGGAGAAAGAGGCAGGATGGTACAGTGGTTAGGATGCTAGGCTAGAACATGGGAGACCCAGGTTTAATTCCTTGCTCAGCCATGGACTAGGACCTTCCTTCTGATCTGTAAACTGGGAAGGATAGCACTTCCCTATCCCACAGGGGTGTTGTTAAAAAAAATCCATTAAAAACTGTGAAATACTTAGATACTATCATGATGGAGGCCTTACTGGTACCATATACAGCTAAGATCCAGTTCTGCAATTCTTAATTGTGAAGGGACTTCTTGAAACAATAAGGAGTACTCTGCATGAGAAAGGTTTGGAGAATTATGTATACAGTATGGATAAAATAGTTAAGAGATACTAAATTTCCTCTTGTTTTTTCCTACCCCCCCCCCCCAGATGTTCTGGTTTAACTTGGATTTTAACTTGAAGAGTGGTCAGTTTGGATGAGCTATTACCAGCAGGAGAGTGAGTTTCTGTGTGTATGGGGGTGGGGGGATGTGAGAACCTGGATTTATGCAGGAAATAGCCCAGCTTGATTGTCATGCACATTGTGTAAAGAGTTGTCACTTTGGATGGGCTATCACCAGCAGGAGAGTGAATTTGTGTGGGGGGGTGGAGGGTGAGAAAACCTGGATTTGTGCTGGAAATCACTTTAGATAAGCTATTACCAGCAGGACAGTGGGGTGGGAATAGGTATTGTTTCATATTCTCTGTGTATATATAAAGCCTGCTGCAGTTTCCACGATATGCATCTGAGGAAGTGAGCTGTAGCTCACGAAAGCTTATGCTCTAATAAATTGGTTAGTCTCTAAGGTGCCACAAGTCCTCCTTTTCTTTTTGCGAATACAGACTAACACGGCTGATACTCTGAAATCTAAATTCATCATGTGTCCCTTTGGTATTTTAAGCAGATTTGATCTCTGCTGGGCCCACTCTCTCCTTTCCAGATAAAACATTCCATATTGTTATTATATTGGTTGCAAAATAATTTTTCTAGTTTGAGTTAAAAAATGTTCAAAAGTTTTACCTCCATTTCAGAGTACATTTTTCTCTTTAACTACCTTCTTTCACCAACACAGATTAATTTTATCACTTAAATTCTTTCCAAGCAGCATAAATCATTTCAGTTCTTAGTGTTCTCTCTCAGAAGTCATAACGTTCCACATCTTTACTTTGCTTCCTGATAATAAACCACATAGTCCATTTGACTAATCCAAATCACATTATATATAAATTTAATCAATTTCCTTAAGTGCTGACACACAGTGCAGATCTTAATATCTCACAACTTACTGTGAGAATATAAAAAATATATAAAAAAAGGTTATATTTAAGGGAACTCTGAATGTGTGTGTGCATGTGTATAGAACACGCTGATTACAGCGGATATACTATAGTGCTTGTAATGAGTCTAAATTAACAATGTTAGCTTTATGACGGGGTAAGGCCAGATGGCTATAGAAAAGTAGTGGGAGATAGATATATTAGCTCCAGGCTAAACAAATCCCTGGTACCAGGATAAGTGAAATGGCAGCTGCTCCAGGTCAATTAAGAACTTTCCAGAAGGCAGGGAGAACGCTAGATTGATTGGGACACCTGAAGCCAATCAGGGGCTGGCTGAAACTAGTTAAAAACCTCCCAGTTAGTCAGGTGGGTGTGTATGTCAGGAGCTGTGGGAGGAAGTTGTGCTGTTGGAGAGACTGAGTAGTACACAGCACATCAGGCACAAGGAAGGAAGCCCTGAGGTAAGGGTGAAGTGGAGCTTGAGGAAGTGAGGGCTGCTGTGGGGGAAGGAGCCCAGGGAATTGTACATGTCCTGTTTCTAAAAGGTCAGCTACCATAGCTGATACTATTAGGGTCCCTGGGCTTGAGCCCAGAGTAGAGGGTGGGCCTGGGCGCTCCCCCCCCCCACTTTGCCCCCTGATTAATCACTGAGACTGGGAGACAACAGAGACTTTGTAAGGAAGGATAACTTCTCCTCACCTCCCTCGCTGGCTTATGATGAAAATGGCTCTGTAGACTATGACCCTTGACTCTAGAGAGAGAAGTGAGGCACAGTGAGCCTCTGAGACTAGCGAAATCTGCCAGGAAATGTGGGACCCACGGAGGCAAGGACAGAGCTTTGTCACACTTTAAGGAAAAAAATACAGTTTGGGTATCAAATTGTTTGACACCTTTAAAAGCAGGTTATTTTTCATGTCATTTTCTTTTTTTTTTTTAAACAAACTATACATTGAATTAATCTGCTGTCCATTAGACAGCAAGGATTTAATTACACATACTTTATCCTACTGAGCTACTCAAGTGAAATGGAATCTTCTACCTTTGTGCAGTTCTTAAATACCAGCCAGTGACAGTAAAGTTATACAGTACCCAGGTTAATCTGATTGATACTCCTTACACAGTGTTACTACATAGTGTTACCACCTCCAGGGCACCCCTTCGTGGTCTGAGGTAGCATTGCAGGCATCCTGCATTAGTTTCCCTTTTCAGCCTTTTTAGTCTGTGGCTCTCTGGGGTTAGTGTGAGGGTTCAGGTAGACTCCCCTGCTGTAGTCCTTGCATCAGACTTTCCCCTTGCATCAAGAATCCACAGCACCATCTCAGAGCAGGATTAGAATAAAAGCATTTTACCCCCTTGGATCAAGAGTTGCAGCCTTCCCCCCAGGGCAGGTTAGAGTATACACAGTCTCCTTTCCTCTCCTTGGATCAGGAGTTTGCAACCCTCCTCTTGAGGCTGGGTTTGAGTAGAAGCAGTGTCGCTCCTGTGATCAGGAGTCCCCCAGTCCTCCTGGAGCTGGGTTGCAATTTCTCTCCAGCTGACCCCTATTTCATACTCAGCCCCTCCACCTTGGAGAGTCAACAGGCAGGGCTCCTCACCTCATGCTAGCATCATCCCTTTATGAGAGAGAAGGCAGCATATATGTGGCCCTCTTTCCCTGGGCTCATCCCCGTTGAGGGGCGAGAGGAGAGCCTTATCCCATCTTATACTACAGGGCTGCTGATCCTGGATCCGTAAATACACAGTGGCCCAGACTTTTCCCCATCAGTTAGCTCCCTGGAACCACCTCCTCTGTTCCTGCCCCAGGTTCAGTCACTTCCTAGGCTCTCTTTTGTTCCAACTGTCTTGTAACGGGGTCTTCTCGTCTCTGGACTTAAAGCGCCAGCATACCTCATTACAGGTAGATATGTTATTGCAAAGGAGTTAACATCAGTATTTCAAGTACATCTAAGGATTTATCTTCTGTAACACAGTGATGGATTTGGAGTTGTTGTTTTTTTACAGTGATACAACTAACATGATAGTTATAACTGTAAAATGCTAAGTGGACCTAACGCACTGGTAGCGTTCACCAAGAGGTAGTGAAGTGAGATCAGCACTACGTTCCCACCCACGGTTGACCTTGCCTAGTTTACCTTGTAGAAAATCTAAAGTGCCTTTAATCCCCTGTGTTTTTACAAGAGGATAGTGAATGTAAAAAACACACCTTTTTGTCATATCTTAAAAGCATGGCTCAAGTATTTGTAGCCTAGTTTATCAAACTTTGAAACCAAGGACCTGTCTTCTTACTCTTGGATAGTATGGTTTATGGTGGCCACATACATACTGGTAAATACTAGTCTCTCACTTGCCCTGACTGTTCTATAAGGTAAAATTAAAAATGGAGCACAGCATCTCTGACACTTGCACAGCTATGCAGACATGGCAAAAATGTGAGTAAATGAACACAACCAAATCTTAAAGTAATTAGTCATGCTGAAAGATAATCATGGTGATCCTCTCTGACATGGCAAGTACTTGCTTAGAAAGAGCCAGAAAATATATAGATAATATGTCATCTTACATTTTATCACATTGCAAATGATAAGGTTCTGTAGTTTGAATACTGCATCTAGCAATGTTCCCAAAGAAGTATCTAAGTACTATAATAAGGTAGAGTGTAATAACAAATATTTGCTAGACACATCAGGAGAAAGATAGCAAGGAGGCAATTTGTCATTTAATAAGATTTCTCTGGGCTGAAGAAGGAACAGTATTGTGGTATCAGAAGTGGTCATTCAGAGTCCTTGAGCAATTTATTGCCATCTCCTGTGAACTGATATTTACCAACGTAAAGGAGCAGTGTAAAGGGGTTCACTCACCACTGTGGCGCCTCCTGCTGGCTGTCTTGGGAATTAGCTCAGTGCCCTCTTCAGGTGGTGTCTCACCACCACCACTTCTGCTCTAGGATCCACATCTCTCCAAGGACTGTGGCATCCTCTTCAGCGACACAGCCCTCCGGCTGTGCCACACACTGTGCTCCCCGCTTCCACGGGACCTGCAGTCCACTGTTCAGCCACTTCCACATGGTCCCAGCATCCTCTTTGCCCTTGCCTCAGGGCCATAGCCTGCAAACCCCAGAAGCAAGCCAGGAGCTGTCTCTCGCTCCCCCTGTCTCTGCTAGCAGCACTTTTCTATCCAGGGTACTGGCAGTTCTCTCAGCCCTCTAGAGACACATTAATTCCTCCTTGGGCTCCCAGCAGAGAATTGTCCTTTTCTTCCCTGCAGCTCCCTTTTTATATGGGCATGCTTGTTCCTGATTGGCTGCTCCCTTCAGCCCTTCTCTGATTGGTTGCCTCATGCACAGCCTCCCTATGGCTCTATTAACCTGTTAGAGACCAGTGTGGGCAGGCACCCCATCACAAGCATCAATGTGATTTATTGCATGAGAAATTACATTCTTTTATACTAAATTTACTGAAAATTTTAGAGTTTTAAGGGCTTCCTTTAAAATGAGTGACTGCTGAAATCAGAATCCTCTTAATAGACTTTTCTGTATTAAGTATGGATGACAGTTGCCTTGTATCCAATTTAAGCTCTCTTGTTCAAATTCTTAATCCATAATTCTTGTGCCTGTCCACTCCAATTCACTGGAACTGCTCTCATTAGGTTCACTAATAATAGGGTGCTGGCCAGGCCTACAGATGTCCTCTCCATTCCCTCCTCCCTGATCTTTATGTTGCCTTCAACTGACTAAGTGATTATCCATCTCCTCCCTGGGCTTTTATGGTTTTCTGCACCATTTTGTTTCCCTCTCACCACACAGGTCACTCCTTCAGTGCCACCTAGGTGGATCATCCCACTCAGTCTCCTTTGGGATCCATTCATGTTTTCCCCTCTCCCTCCTCTTCCTCTACATCCTATTCCTGGGCAACTTCATTTGCTCTCATGGCTTCAGTACTCTCTTCACTGACATCTTCCAAATCAATCTGTTCACCACTGATTTCTCCACTTCCATTCAGTGTTACATCTGTAACTGTGTTTCTAACATTTCTTCCTGGATATCCTGACACCAACTAAAACTAAGCATGGTCAAAATTCAGCTCCACTAAATCCTCCTCTTCTTGCCCTCTCTACCATTATTGATCATTACACTATTCTTCCAGTCAACCCATGAGACTCCTGTCTTCTTACCATGTCCATATCCAGGCTGTAACTAAATCCTGGTGGTTCTTCATCTGTAATATCTCCAAAATCTGTCCCTTCCTCTTTATCCCAACTAGTAAAAGTTTGGGCTATATCTCACCTTGACTTCTACAGCCTGGAGTTCTCTGGACTCCCTGTTCTCTACAGTGTATATCAAATATCTTTAGATTCAGTTGTGACCCCATGCACATATCACACTCCTCCCATCTCTGAACTGATTCCTGATATTTGTTTTTATCAGATGCAAACTCCTCACCATGATAACTATACTGCTACCTCCGTTCAGGTCAAATATTCAGAGTTAGGTGTGCAATACTCTGTGTGTGTGGAGATATATATACACATGCCCAGCTTGAGCATGAAAATATCTACTGTCTGAAAACAAATCCGTAATTTTTGCATACATATAACCAGCTATGTATCTAAGTGGCAGTGTGTACACATTTGGCACCTAATTACTTTTTCCCACAAGAAGCTCATCACCTTTTCTCATGTCACCTTCTATGCCTGGAACTTCTTCCCTGACCTTGTATGCAGTGTAACCTCAATTCCCCTTCAGTTCCCTCCTCAAAACTCACTCCTTTGTATTTGCCATATCTCACTGACTCTGCTCTCTCTCCCAACATTTGCCCCAAAATTATAATATATATTAACTAAAACATAAAAAAGAGCTAAAATAAGGTGTAACTAAGAATAAGCATATCTCATGACATAACCCTTCTCCTAAGCTATAATTATTGCTATGCCTTGCATTGTGTCTAATTTGGGTTGCAACTTCCTAGGGACTGGGATGCCATTTTTAAAAAAAATCTGTCAAGTTCCATGCATGTCTGTAGAGCCATATTAACAATAATGGAAGTAGGACAACTTTACCCTCTCTATAGTTCTGATCCTTCTACCACTGAAGAAAGTGGGAGTTTTGCCATTGCTTCAGTTGGAGGAGGATCAGGCCCTAAATCAGTTAAACACAATGGCAGTCATTAAGAGAGCTGCTATGCAGTCTGCCAGGTGACTTTTCCTTTGTAAAGAAGGCAAGCAGCATTATATGGTTTTTGGTGAAGGGTATTACTTGGAAGCTGGTGCAAAGGTGATAATTTAAATAGTGAGGTCGTGGGCGATAAGAAAATTTACACGCTTCCTATTGACACTTCTCTTTAGGAAATCCTTGTGCTCACTGTTTTTGTCAGGCGAGGTAATGTGTCTGTGTATTTCATCTGACACAAACAGCAGCGGTATCCTCATTTTGAACTTTTGACCTTCACTCCGATCCCTGTTTTTCATTAGTTGTCCCCCACAATCAGTTGGTTCCTGGGTCCATTGGTCCCTCCCGCTAGGCTGGGGGAGAGGCCTTTAGCAGTTGGTGGGCTTGCGCCCACCCAGTTCCCGGGTTTTTGCAATAAGACAAACAGCAGCGCTGAATAAGCAGCCCCAGAAAACAATCAAACTGTGAAAGAGGGACAGCCAAACACCTTTAAAAGAGCTTACAAAATAAAACCAGACTGTCAGTCAGGGAGCATGAAGACTCATTGCGGAGGCAGTCTGTGCCAGGCTCAGCCACTGCCACGGTGTTCAGACTTATCAGGAGATGAAGGGGATAAAAGGTTCACTCTGGATCTCCTGGATAAGGCCACTGAGCATCAATGAAAGTTCCCCCAACAGAAACATCCAAAAGCTACTTAGAGCCCAATCCTGCAGCTATTGAAAACAAAGGGGAAAGAGCTCTCAGACTGATGTCGTCTTACACATTCTATGGGAAAATGAGTTTACCAGCTTCCACTTCAGTGCAAATGTAAGATCTACTGTGGTGTGAAAATTCTTCAAAGAAAAAATGTGTCTTGGCTCGCAACTGTTGCTTTCTAGGGGAGATGACAAGCTGAAAGAGCCAGTTCTACAGCACTGCCAATGCCCAGCTCTTAGGGACTGCTATGATAGTCGAACAAAATAAGGCTTACGAGGCATGAAGTGCAAATATGGTTGAGGAATTTTTTTTCAAAAAGCTTCAAAATAACACAATTAAAATATTGTTTTGAAAAGCAGATTTTTCCTGTCAGCAATGACACTATTATAATAATATTCGGGGAACTGCATTGCCATAGACAGTATTACCAGTACCCCTGAAAATACTGCGAAAGGTTTTTAGAGACAGTTTATTTGAAAGTGATACTTTTGACCAAAGATGTGCTCTAGCTTCAGGATAGGCAAAGGCTGCAGCTATTGGTAAAGTAATGAATGTTTTACCTTAAAAGAAAAAAGCAACAACTTGCAACTTGAGTGCTCTTTTATACCTGTTATTATTAGGTGGCATTGCATCTGTAGTGGTGGCCTTTTGCGTACCTGATACAGAATTATTTACTGGACAGATAAAATGCAGGTGTAACATATGAGGAGGATATAGCTAGGTGTGGTTTAATCCTCATGTTAAACAAGTTCAGCACTGATTTCTAATTTACTAACTTGGGAGGAAGAATAAAGAGCATTTTTTTGTGCTTCTTGGTCAGAGTCAAGCAAGATAATGGCCAATACATGTTTTGGGCCCTAGGAATAGTCCACCTTAAGAATTTAGGTGCAAGTACTAAAATTTTAATTTTAATTTTTTCCTGGGTATACCAGGTGCACTGGTGATACCTGAGAACTAAGTTACAATAATTTCTTGACAGAAAGCTGTGACACTCTCCTCTTGGAACCCAGAACTGTAAGCCACTGTGTTACCCCACAGCCTTAGCAAGAGAGAGTTTTTCTGGAGGTTGGACTATGAGACAACTTCCTGCCATACCAGGCTGTCTGCCTCACCAGCAAATTCCTCAAAACTATTAACCTTGCATTGTTACCTGCAGTCACTGAACCCCAGTTCCCACATTCCCCCAGGGACATCTCTTTGCAGTGTCCAGTCCCTCTCACTAGGCATTCACAGACATTATTAAGTTCACTGCCTCCAAAGAGACGGAGCACACAACAGTCTGTTAGCTTTGCTGAGGTCCCACTCTTTAATACACAGCACTGAGATGGTTTATAGTAAAACTAAACAAGTTTATTAATAAAGAACAGAGATTTAAGTGATACTAAGCAAGAGTAACAGAGACAGGTATGGTTATAAATAAACCAAAAAAAACACTCTTTCTAGTGCCTAAAACTTAATTTTAGCAAGCTATATCTTTGCCTAAAACAGTTGCGGTCTTACGTCAAGCTAGCAGCTACTCTAGCTCTTCAAGTAGGGGGATTCATCTTTCACAAAATCAGAGGGTGCCATTCTTTGCATCACCTAAGTGATGGATAACTAAGTGTTCTCTCCCCTTCTTTTTATAGTCCAGTAAACTTCTGAGATGTATTCTTGTGAAGTGTATCCCCAGATAAAGTTATTCTGCCCTGATGTTGGTCTCTTCCTGCTGCTTCCCATCCCTTTGCTGACTCATATATAAATATAACTTCCATCATTTCTGGCATTACCTTGCTCAATTTACATTGGAGATACAGGAAAAACAACATTTTTTGTCTAGGAGAAACTTGTTTATCAAGTCTGTCGCCAAAAACATATGCTAGGAACATATTTCCAGTACGCACACAGAACTCTATACGCCCCCATCCGTTCATACATCGCACAATGGTATTTATGACTAGTGTGTCACCAGGTTTTATGATACCTTAGTCAGTACACTTTTATAGTGCAATAACATTGTGTACAGTCACTTGGTTCAATTGCTAATTCTTTGGGGTTTAAACCTCCTGTTCTTCCTCTGCGGTGTCTTGAACCGGATTGTCACCAATAGTCTGATCTAGTTGTGATGAATTTTATGTTTCCCTGTCAATACTGTAGAAAATACTGATGCAGATTTCAACCCACTTTTCCTTTCCCAGGAAGGGAGTTTAGTTGCCTTCAGGAATGGGATAAAGGGGTCCATCCCCCTCCTATTATATACCATCTTCTGTTTCTCATCTAACAATGAGACACGGAAAACTTCAAGAGAAAATCCTGCAGTGAGAGCAGCACTGCTAAATGCTCCTGGAAATAGCATGAACAGGATTGCCTGTGAGTGACCTTTATTTTCCTTGAGCTTCTGACTTGTAGAACTGTTTACCATGACTTTTACTTATTTCTAGACTATCATGAGAGATCTGTATTGGTTGCCCTAGGTGAAAGGGGGAAACAGCATTTGATCTTAGCACTGTCTTGCTAATCCTCACTAATGAGTGGATCCTTTGTGAATTATATGATGAATAATTAAATGAGATTAAATGTAATGATGAAAAGCAATTTGATTAAATCCCAGGAAAGACCAACTCAGGAGAAATATTGGATTTGTTTTAAGTTTGATCTATTAGAATAACCATATAGAAATCTTAAATCACTGCAAAATTTAGGTTTGCAAATGACTAAAGGGCCAGCTAATGAGGTCACACTGTACTCTTCTTTCTGATTATTATCTAAAGTTTTTAAGCAACTGTAGCAAAGTTTCAAATTCTTTCAGGAAGAGCCATTGTTACTCATTAGGATTATACTTATTAGCACGACTAACTGCAAAATTAAATAAAAAGTTTGCTTTTCACACAATATATGGTATAAAGTATATAGGAGAACATTTTCACACTTGAGTCCTAAAATTAGGCACCTCAGTAAGTGCTGTGCTTTTCGGAGGTGCTTAGTACCTCATCAGGCCACTCATTTAGGTGTCTTAAGTATGGTTTTAGACACCCACATTTGCAAATTTTGGGCACAGAATTGTAAATATATGAAGATAATTACTGAGAGAGGCATGTCAATTTGTAGAATTTGTTGATTGAGGGAAGTTGTTTTATTTCGTATTTCTAAGCAATTATGCACAAGGCTCCCCACACTGCTTTTTTAGTCCTCTTGAGACCTGACCTGCAATACCACTGCTTTATTAATCCTCATCCTCTCTCGAGCAGAGCTAGGTAGTTGTCTCCAATTGGGATCATGGTTTTGAAATATGAAACAAATACCTAAATGGAAGTGGATTGAAATTAACCAGGTGAAGCATCAGCAGAACACAGGTAACCTAGACATACAAATACCAACTAAATATATTCTATGATTTAATCCAGGGTTTGAATTTACATTATGTCCCTAGAAATATAAAGCTAGTGATTAGCTCACTATACTCCCTAGTTCCCTACTCTTTCCTTCTTTCATTTTATTTCAGTCCATTTGAAAACTCATGTTCATCCATCATCACGCAGAGTATATCCCAATGCCATTTATCCTTCCTTTGTATCTTCACAGGGTGCCTTCCCCCCCCCCACTTTTCCAGCAAAGGTGGCCCCTTTATGAAAAATGTACTAAAACGGGTCTATTGACATTTTTTTCCCCCCGGCTACTCTGTCTCCTTGCTTGCAAGCGGAGTTTTAAAGACCAATTAACCTTCATTGACCTTTCTTTCTTTCCTTTTCCCCACTTTGCCTGTTATGGCTCATTTCCATAGAGAGCCATTGACACTCTACCACTCTTCTATATCTATATTTAAGACTAGGAGAGATTTGAGAGAGAAAAATTAAACGCCCATTCTCCCTGCACAATCCCACATTCTGGTTGTAGCCTGAGTGTGGCTGAATGTTTTTGCAAAAATTATTCAGATTTAACATTGTTGACAATCAATGTGAGATGAACAGTAATGATCCAGACCTCCTTTATAGCTATTAATTTAGGCTACCAGGAGACTCAGTAAGACAGCACCTTCAGAAGTGTTAAATCTTCTCTTTTGTAATTGTTTAAAGTTAATTTGGTTCAAAATGAAAGCTTACATTCTGCAGAACTCTTGGTACTACTAGGGAAATGTTTGTCCAATGTATTGGCTCAAGCCTACCTTCATTTGCCTCCCTCTGACCTTACTTTTACTGACCTATCCTTCGCTTACAAATTTGGAGGGAAAACCTTGCAAATATTACTTACATTATTTAATATGAATAAATTATTGGGGACAAAATTCTGTAAAATGTTAGAGAAGTAAAAATTTTGCAAAATGATCTTTTTTTTTAAAAAAAAAGGACTAATCTGGACAACATTTCACCCTGTTCTTTCATTTGGTGAAGCTTATAAAGAAGTTTGTTGCAGTCTGGGAAGATTTGGACAATTTTGTCCTAATAGTTGAAAAGATAAGGATAATACTGTAAGTGATGATACTGCACATGATTATGTGCTTGACCATGTTCTATAAAGTTACCACACAACAGAATAAGTGGCATTGTGTTCACTAGATTGGATGAACATTATTATTAATTACTAAACAGAGGAGTATAATTTTGTTTTAAATTTATGAACAGTTGAAAACCTATTGAACTCTTTAATATATTACACTCCAAAAGGGTTGCTTACACAGTATGTTCCATAGAGGCTTTGAAACTATTATGCACAATAATCAATACAGGTCATGGAATAAAAGCCTTGAGTTATTAGGCTCTACAAACATAATCATATATAATTAGACTTCAAAAATAATCACTGTAGGAGCAGCTTTGCCCTTGATAATGGAACTGAAATAATACCTCCTAGAGAGAAACAATTGGGATTGTTTTAATTGAATTAATTGTTGCATTTTGCCTCTCCCTGTTTGTTCATAACCTGACTCTTGCTTTAAAAATGTCTTTTAGTGCAAATATTTATCTGGCTAAGCAAACAAACAAAAGCATATAAATCTACACCAAATCCAGTTAATGATGCAGGAGAAAGTGGATGGGAAGGCCTGTTGTAAAAGACTGTAACTTCCAACCTTTAGGAAAGACTCTGTGCTGTGGTTACAGTGTTCCCTCTCCCTGCATTACCAGTGACTACTGATCATTTAGCAGGAGTTGTTTTCTAGTGAAGTTGAAGGCCACTAACTTTAAGCATCGGAAGCAGGATTAGGAGCACAAATACTATTGACTTGAGCCAGATAATTTTTAATGAAAATTTAGATCCCCTGCTTGAAATACAGATTTGGCAATACACTGTTTAATGCTGCCTGAAGTATGTATTAAAAGGGTTAGCAGACATTGGCTTAAAAGGAACTTAAATTAGCATCCTGGTTCAGGGATTGACATTCAAGTGATAACACTTTACATATCACATTCCATGATCCAAATATGAATTTTGTCATTCAGATAATTCAGACAGTCCTGTCCACACCTGTAGCTTATCATATTACCTGTAATAATTTAGTTGACTTATAAAATGTTCTTATTGCATTCTCCAAGTATATACATAACAATCAAAAACATCCCCATGAAATAAGAAAAAGTAACAATTACCAAATTATTATTACAGTACACTAAAGAAACACAGTCAGGATTGGATTCCCCATTGTTTTGGCTATTCCACAGACAAGAATACAATCACATCCTGTCCGTTTTCTCTTTGAAAAAGTTGGCAAGTTATGATGCAGAGGGGGAAGTGCATGGAGGGTTTTAAGAGTGAGTCAAAGGCGTTGTATTGGTGGATGGGATGGGGGGATGAGCCAACAAGAGAGAAGTAGTAGTACTGCTTGACCAAGACAATGGCAGAAGACCATTGCCGACTTTATGTCAAATGAAGGACAATAAAATCCTCACTCTGCAAAACAAATATAAACAGACAGATAGAAAGAGTGTCAGAATATTCCTTTGGGCAAAAGCTTCTGTAAATAGATGGGCCTTTCTGTATGCTCTGAAAGACAACTCCTCACTTTGAACAAGCTAAGGAAGTGAGTTCCAGGTTTGAGGGCCCTTCTCTGAAAATAGCCTACCATCGCTCACAAGACATTTCAATATAGAAGCCTCACACACCTTCTCTCTCTCAGCATCTGATACAGTACCAGGCAACAGCTGACATCTAGCACACATTGGACCTAAACCATATAGGGTTCTGTAGATCAAAAGCAAAAGCTTGAATTGCAGTGAAGACTACAGAACAACAGCTTTATCTGCTCTGGAGGCATTGACCACTAGGTGAAGTTTGAGAGCAAACTTTAGGTTTGTCTAGATCCCAGCAGAGTGCATTGCAGTGATGTCATGTGGAGGTCAACATTGCATGGATATTCATGCCAATGTATTTAACCAAGAGAAAAGCCCACAGTTTCCAACAAATAATCACATTTTCTCAGCAGGCGATCTATGGTTAGGGCTTTTATTTAGGGACTATTTAAAGTGTTCATTTTTGTTATTAAATGGGGATCAAGCATAGCACAGCACCATTGTGCATCTGTTATGACCCAGGGAACCAGAAATAAGCAGTTTATTTTATTAATGTATAAAGTAACTATTGCTGGAATAGCAAGATGCTGATTAATTACAAGCCAAAATAATAAATTCCATAAAACTATATGTCACAGTTCCTGAGATACCCACACCTTTGACTTCTTCATGGCCTCCTTGAGGACTCCCCAAACCGGACTTGGACTTCTAACCAACAGCTCTCTCAGAGTGGGAAGCCACATACCTCTCCTACAAGACCAGACATTTAGGCTGCAATTCCTCATGGCAAAGTACTGTGATCATCTCGGCAAGTCTGAATTTAGCAGAGTCCTGTAGTCCTGCTGCCTAAAGGCTATCATAGGGTTAATCAGCGACCAGCCAGCCTTCATAAAGCAAGGTATTTTATCTGAACAAATGAATTACAGAGAAAACATATCACAAAGCAATACACAGCTTACACACAAGCTTACCACATAGAGACCTACCAGGGTCCTAAGTCATTCAAACCTTTCTACAGGATCTGTCCTTGTTAGTTGCAATGTCATATTAGTTCTTGGATTGAATGAGAGTGAACTTTCCTCTGTGTTAGGCTGGTCACTTTATACATCTCTCATCTTCTTTGTTTGGGTTGCCTTCTTTAAATAGTTCCAATTGGTATATATATATATATATATATATATATATGTAAAATTTTCCCCAGCATGGTAATGTTTCTCCAGAGTTGTTTACCTCTCTAGAGTTTTGCATTAATTTCCCCCCGGTGATTTTAGTTCCTGTTTTTTTATTCAGGGTGAAGTGACTTTCCCCCCAGTCACTGTGTTGCTTGTCATGTTTCAAGAAAAAACAAAACAAAAAACCTTCACACCTGGCAGGTAACAATACAAGAAGAAAGGGGAACCTCAGTTACATTATATATATAATGCGGAGAACTGAGAAACTTTTCTTTCTGTATAAAATCAAAATTAAACTAAAATAAATAAATCCATCTTGCATAGTACTCTGGAATTGGTATAGTTGGACTCCTTTGCACTGCCAAAAGAAAAAGAATTGCAAAGGTGAAAACTCTCAACTGAAAATGTTCTATTGCTCGCTTCAGAGAGACTTACCTTAAAACAGCAAGAGCATGTGCCTTTTTATAGAATAAGAGGTATACTCTTATATCCATGTTCTAGATAATTCCGGACTTTTAAAGATTACTGTCATGAGCTTGAAATGAATATCAAATAATTACAGGTAACTATTTATTAAGACAATCAGTATGCACTAGAGATTTAAGATACCTATTAGACAGAGGTTAAACCTGTTCCAAACCTTGTAAGTCATCAATATTTAATTTTGATAAACCTTACAGGCACAATTGTTCCCCAGTTCCAATGCCATGCAGCAGAGCATAAGTACATTCAATATGTCAGTATAACTTGGAAAATATCTACCTGAATATCAAGCAGATCTTGTGCAAGTTGATCCTAGGTGCAGTGCAACATGCTTTGGTCCAAACACTGTGATTGCATTGAAGAAGTGCATTGTTATAAATGGGTACATGACACATTCGGGGCATTCAGAAAGCATTCAGGGCAGAGCTGAATAAACCTCATGGCTATATGTGTGTTGCAGGCCCAGCTGAAACATTAAGCCAACTCAGAGAAGCTCTAAAATGTACTCCAGTGTTGAAGAACGCTGGAACATGTATTGTTAACTCTGTTACAGTTCACATATGGCCACCATTAACACCATTAGTTCTTCCTGCATTTATTTCAGACTGTGTCATGATAGCCTCTAAGTGTAAGTTAATAGGTGATACTAACAATAATCGTGATTATTAGGGCTGTCAATTAATCGCAGTTAACTCATGTGATTAACGCAAAAAATTCATTGCAATTAAAAATTAATTGTGATTAATCACACTTATAACAATAGAATACCAATTGAAATTTATTAAATATTCATATAAAATATTAAATATGCACATACAAGTACTGTAGTGCAATCTCTTTATCATGAAAGTGTAACTTACAAATGCAGATTTTTTTGGTTACATAACTGCAGTCAAAAACAAAACAGTGTAAAACTTTAGAGCCTACAAGTCCACTCAGTCCTACTTCTTATTCTGCCAATCACTAAGACAAACAAGTTTGTTTACATTGACAGAAGACACTGCTGCCTGCTTCTTATTTCCAGTGTCAGCTGAAAGTTAGAACAGGTGTTTGCATGGCACTATTGTAGCTGGCGTTGCAAGGTATTTACATGCCAGATATGCTAAACATTCATATACCCCTTTCATGCTTCAGCCATCATTCCAGAGGACATGCTTCCATGTTGACGATGCTCGTTTAAAAAATAAAGCATCAATTACATTTGTGACTGTCCTCCTTGGTGGAGAACTATATGTCTCCTGCTCTGTTTTACCCGCATTCTGCATGTATTTCATGTTATAGCAGTCTCGGCTGATGACCCAGCACATGTTTGTTTTAAAAACACTTTCACAGCAGATTTGACAAAACACAAAGAAGTTACCAATGTGAGATTTCTAAAAATAGCTACAGCACGCGACCCAAAGTTTGAGAATCTGAAGTGCTGTCCAAAATCTGAGAGAGATGAGATATGGAGCATGCTTTTAGAAGTCTTAAAAGAGCAACACTCTGATGCGGAAACTACAGAACCCAAACCACCAAAAAAGAAAATGAACCTTCTGCTACTGGCATCTGACTCAGAGGATGAAAATGAACATACGTCAGTCTGCACTGCTTTGGATCATTATCAAGCAGAACCCATCATCAGCATGAAAGCATGTCCTCTGGAATGGTGGTTGAAGCATGAAGGGACATAGGAATCTTTAGCGCATCTGGCACGTAAATATCTTGCAATGCCAGCTACAACAGTGCCATGCAAATGCCTGTTCTCACTTTCAGGTGACATTGTAAACAAGAAGCAGGCAGCATTATCGCTTGCAAGTTGTAACCAACCTTGTTTGTCTGAGTGATTGGCTGACCAAGAAGTAGGACTGAGTGGACTTGTAGGCTCTAAACTTTTACATTGTTTTATTTTTGAATGCATTTTTTTTACATAATGCTACATTTGTAAGTTCAACTTTCATGATAAAGAGATTGCACTACAGTACTCATATGAGGTGAATTGAAAATTATTTGTTTTGTTTTTTACAGTGCAAATATTTGTAACCAAAAATAAATATAAACTGAGCACTGTACACCTTGTATTCTGTGTGGTAATTGAAATTAATATATTTTAAAATGTAGAAAACATCCAAAATATTTAAAATAAATGGTATTTTATTGTTCTTTAACAGCACGATTAATAGTGCAATTAATTGTGATTAAATTTTAATCATGCGATTAATCACAATTAATGTTGTAATCGCTTGACAGCCCTAGTGATTATAGTTACATCCACAGTTTTCTAGTTGTTCTCTAGCCATCTTCTCTATGGAGCTCATGTTGGAGTATGCTAGTTACTGACATCTGTAAGTATGGAGTGTATACAAAGTAAACTCTTTTCAGCTTATTCCCCTCATTTCATTTGCGTGCATGATTTTATATGCACTGGGGGAATGTTGGGCCCCAGATGTATTTAAGTAGTACTTTAGGAAGACTGCAGCTTTGGGAGGATATTCATTTGCATTTTCCCTGAAATTTCAGGGCATCAAGTCTTTGGACAATATTAATACTTGTAAACTGGTACCACCACATTACAGCACCAGTTTACAATAGGATTGAATTTGTCTCTAAGAAAATTATTGAAATTGATTAGAGTTTATTTTGTTATATATAGAATGCAGGTGGTTGGAATTGTTTAACAACCTCTCTATAATGGAAATTAGAGAGTTGCTTACAAGAGCCTACAAAGAATCTTCCCACTTAAAATACATGACAGAGAGAGAGAGAATTTGGCATTTTGAAATCCTTTTTAATGCCATTTTCCCCATGCCCTTCTCTCCTCATTCCATTGCATTATTCCATATTTATCATCAGATATACTCTTTGGTCACTTTAATCCTTCCTAAGTCTTGATAAGCCTTTCACCTTAGACTCATGTTCTTCAGGTAAAGTGTCACCACAAATGTTCTGACTGTGAGAAACTCTCATCCAGAAATCCAATTTCTTCCTTCTAGCTTTGAGATAACATGACTCAGTGTAGCACTCAAATGCCCAAATGTTAGCAAGAAAACAGCAACCTAAATGAAGTAAATCCTTGCTTGTGTAATTCCCCTGAAAGGTAGTAATCACAGCTTTGATGTTTCTGTTAACCTTCTCAACAGGATGTGACAGAAGTTCAATGAAAATAAAATATTGCTGCTTTGGGAATTTCTCTGTGAGTCTGGAGACTTAATAGTCCCCAAAGTTCTTGAAGAAAGGCAAATGCAAGTGTTTAGATATGAACATTTAAAAAAGCCCAAGAGGAAAAGCAACAGAAGTCAACCATTGTAGTGCTGCTATTGTTCTTTAATAAACTTCTGAGAATTCTTTTATGTTATGGATAATGAATAAATTATTAACATGTTCCTATATTATGTGTTGTTACTTTATTTGGATCCATCTACTACTTTATATTGTAACTCCCCTAGAATTCCTGCAGAAATCTGGCAGAGAGGAAACTTCATTAAAACTATTTGAGTCGATTTAAAAATTAAAAAACAACCCACAAAATAAACCAACAATGAGCCATTTAAAACACTTAGTGAATTCAATGGTGTGAGCATTTATACAACTGATGGTGAAAATGCATGAAAATGAATGTTAACGAAATAAATTCAGGATTCCCACAGCAGAATATTATTCATTATGTGCAGTTAGATATTTTTGTGTTTTAAATGTTTCAGTCATCCAGTCATGGAGCAGAAAAAATACCACTTAATTGACCAAGCAAAAACCAGAAATAATGAATAGCCAATAATTAAAGCCAATATTTTGCAAGCAGCCCAGAGTCTGCAAGTTATTGGCCCATACTATTCACATAAACATATTCTTAACAAATATATTATAAGAATGACATAAATGGTTTGTGAACAAATTGCTATCTAAGCAGCAAACTGGGGTCCCAGTGCTGCCATGCCGCGTTAATAGCAGCACAAGGGACTAAATTTGTAAGGATAATTATTTGTAACAAATAGTTTGACCTGCTCTAGAAACTGTTCACCCCCTTACTGCTTCTCTGTTTGGAAAAACACTGGAATTTTGAATCTCAAGAAGGTATTGTGTTTGATAAATAATTCTGAGTCCACCAAGTTATTACAAGTTCACAACAAATCAAGTCACTAAGGCACCAATCAATTTTTTATCATTACTTTTGTCAAATAGTCTTGTAATTTTCACCAACTGATAACTCTCTGGAAAGCCACCTACATTTCTGTGCTCACCAAAAGATATTTGGTGAGGCTGTAGCCTGGACATTGTACCATTATTAAGAGAAAGTCAAAGAATTTGTTAGCTGAGTTGCAAAAGTGTAATGTGGAACATGAGCAAATGGAGGAGAGATACCTATTGTGGTCTTTCCAGTCTTATTGCACCATTTTGGCTCACATATGCTCCTTTATTTTCACCTTGAAGTCCTACAGCAACCCATGTTCTTAACATTTCACTATACCTATTTCACAGATATAATTCAGTATGAATGAAAATGACTTGTTTGTTATCAACATTGTAAAGAAAGCAGTGGGTGGCATGAGACAAGTGATTATGTACTTTAATAAGGGAACAGTGCTATTGCTTTTGAACTCCTACTCCATTTTGTATCTCTTGCCCACGCTCCATTTTGAGTTTGACTAGTCTGGTTTACCCTGGCATAAGCCCACCAATGCAAGTCACTTTTTACAATAGTGCAGCATATCTACACTTGGAATTTGCACTAGTGCAGCTATATCAATGCGAAACAAAAAAAAAAAAAAAAGAAACACAACTCACAGCACACAAGATCTTGGTTAAGTAGACAGCTACCTCACAGTGGCCAGATTTTAGCTAGGATGTTATAACTTGCCTTAGTCCTTCACTCACCTTCCACTGCTCTTTGGCAGCTGCCAGGGCTTTCCAGTGAAGTCCTCCGAATGCTGCTTTGTGATCCCCTTCTGGAATGTGCACATCTGCACTAGGTACCTGGTACAAGACAGAAAGAAAAATCATTTTATTTAGTTTTCTTTCTAATTCCTTTGGGTGAGGTGATGCTCTTGTCATATGTTGGACTCTACTCTTTGGCTGAAAATGGATAGAAATAATTATCAAATTATTTATTCATTATTTATTATTAATTATTGTCGGCTAAATAGATCAGATTGTTCCTTTTTGGCACAATAGGGTCTCTGGACACTGCTCATATTTAAATAGTAAATAACAATAATTTTAAAGCAGCAGACTGACTCTAAGAAGACCTTTTACGACCTTGCCCTTCTGTGTTTTAATGCCATTGGCCAACATCACACTGGGTATCATTCACTCCCACGAGGAGCAGCATCTTGTGACATTGAGGATGTGTTTGATGAATGTTGTGAAGTAGGACTCACCCCTCCTGCAAATTTGTTACGTCTCCTATTGCCTATCTTGGGGGGTGGGGGTTCAGTCTGTTGGGAACCTAGGCTTCCTTATTGCATACACCTTGTATCTCTATTTTTAAAATTATCCTTCAATCTGGTCACCGAGGGCTGCATTTAATGTGCACTGTACATTTAGGGAATGAAAACTTTCTTTCCTTTTTTGATGAGGGAGGACAGAAACAGAAAGAAAAAGACTGAAAAACTCATTCCTTGAGAATGCTGTAAGCTAACCTCTAATTTCAAGTGCATTTTTTGTCTTGCTCTTTTTCAAATGTAATTTCTCTTGGATGGATAGCATGTGCTTGAGACCCATGCTGAACTAGTGCTTATAGTATTTGCTTCTGACCACAGCTGGGAACACCCCCAGAAATTTTTGACATGGTATGCACTGTCATTTCCTGTGGAGCTACCCGTGCTCCAGCCACTGGCCCCACTGCCTCCTCACTGAGTCAGTGCCATGCTAAGCCCCTGCCTTCAAGCCCAGTCTAAGAGGGGACATGGATTGCTGGAAACAGGGCGAGATCAGGCAAGTGGGTTAGACAAACACATCTCAAGGATGGTCTAGATAATCCTTAGTCTTGGCATGAGTGTAGGGGATTGGACTACATGACCTCTTGAGGTCCCTTCCAGTCCTATGATTCTATGATTATTACCCTACCCCTAAGTTATGGTCATTTTCTGAGTATGTTTATTCATGACAGATTGCTTCTGCAAACTGCTGCATCAATCAATAAAGTGGGAGTAGGTGTGTTTCTCAAGATATTCTTCATGTGTTGTTCATTGCAAATCAATAGCAAAAAACCATCAGGACTGTCCATCTGACTCAGGGTTTTGAGAGCCTGTATCAGATAATAAACTTCAAAAAATTTAAATGTCTATTTCTCAAATCCATTGCAACTCATTCAGAGGATCTGGAATCTCTCTCCTGCATACTGCCATGGGTCTTGGCTCCATGAGGTGACCTTTTGTCTTCACTAATCTTAAATTTCTCATTACTGAACTTTTTCATTGCATTTTTTATCATATTTTATTTTTTATCCTCGTATTTTGTACAATAATGTGACTTTTTACCTCCATCCAGAACAGCAGCAGTACTATGCCCTGTGCCAAACAACACATAGGTTGAAATCCACTCCTAACACTATACAAGAAACAAATACTAGCAGTACTTTACTTTTCACTCCTTAGATTCGGCTGCTCATTCATTTGTGTATTTTCAGTACCCTTAAAAGATAGAACTTCCATGATTGACATACCTTAGTGTTTGATTATATAGATGCTGTTTCGTCTTATATATTTTAGCTGGGATACATTTCCTCCTTTCATGCTGGGTTCCGTCCACAGACATTCTTGTGTTTTTCCACTTTCTGCTAATGCTGGTGCTGTCTCTGAAGTTATCATTAGTCCTTATCAGGTTCTTAAGATTTCTTGGCAGTAAACTTTTCTCATGCATACTGTATGCTGACAAACCTTTAGTTGATTAGTGATCACATCAACCTGAATACTCAAGTAGGTATTTAATTTATCCTTATATCTGTTTAATGAGGCATTTTGCATGCTCCCATTAAACTGGCTTCAAGCTTCTTCTTGAGTGATTTCATTTTTTCACCGTAGTTTTCCACTTTTACTTGTTAGCATATTCTACCATGGAATTCCAATCCATTGTTAAAATTTTCTAGATGGCTTGCCAAGACTTCTTGATAAGTCTATGGTTGCATTACCCTAATGTACTTGTTGGTTATTGCCCAATTGTTTTTACATCCTTCTGCTGACATGGTCTATTTTTTTAAAGCTAGTGTATTCTTTCTTGGCTTTCTACGCATCTCTACATAGATCATTTGTTTAAGTCTATCAAAGACAGTGTAGCTTTCCAATAACTTTTTCAGCACTTGCAAAGGAACATCATTCATCACACATAATAGCAGCCTTTCAGCCACTCAAAAGCAACATATTTAATCAACAAAAAATGTGAATGCAAACAGAGTGATTTTACAGTGTAGAATTTTGGTACAAGGATAACACTAATCTATTCATAAACCAATTTTTATTACATTTTAGTGGAAAAAAGACAATTTCAGTTAGCTTATATATTACATAGCACAAGCTTTTACCTACAAATGGTTTTATCAGGAAGGTTAAATAGATATTACAATAAATGCAGAGCCTATATACTGTACATTTACACCACATATAAGTTACATGCATATATAATTTAAGTAGAATGGCATTTTGTTTCAAATAGTGTTATTTGTATTGAAGTTCTCCCAAACTGCTAACAAGAATGAGTTGAAGAGGTAGCATAGTGCCTCTGCAGGCGCAGAAATCAACTATTATACACAACTATCAACTTTTGTGAACAATCCCTAAAAGCATTATAACATGTTTTACTGCGAGACAGAAAGGACACATGAGAACAAAACTAAGATTACATCCTATTCTTTTTAAAGAGTGTCATGGGATCTTTGAGTTTCACTCCATATCAACAAATGCAAGGTTCACACATGGATGATGCAACACTCAAGTATTCAAGTTTAAAACAAAGAATATGCAAGGATTGTACCTAGTGAAGTGCAGTTCCTTGCACATTCCAATGACCTTTGGATACATGCTCCATTAAGACTGCATGTGTCAGCTGATGGATCACACCCAACTTAATACTTTTGTATAGTGCCACTTCTGAGCACAAGCCCAGGTTTTGGAGTGGAATGTAAATGTGCCAGATGTACTTTGATAACCATAATCCTGTATATTCTCTCTCTCTCTCTCTCTCTCTCTCTCACACACACACACACACACACACACACACACACACACACACACACACACACACACAGTATGTGTACACCTCAGTTAGACATCCGTGGCTGGCTTGTGCCTGCTGACTCAGGCTGTCAGGGCTCCAGCTAAGGGGCTGTTTAATTGTGGTGTAGACATTTGGGCTTGGGCTGGAGCCCAGGTTCTCGGACCCTCCTGTCTCGCAGGGTCCTAGAGCCTGGGCTCCAGCCCAAGCCCGGCATCTACACCGTAATTAAACAGCCTCTTAGCCCAAGTCAGCTGGCATGGGCCAGCTGTGGGTGTCTAATTGCAGTGTCGACATATGTATAGAGTACTCTCTGTGCATGGATACAAATTTCATAAATGAAATAAAATACAAATCAAAGTCTTATTAGTTGTTTTTAGCCTTTTGTTGTATCAATAACTCATGACTGGGGGTTTACATGAGCTACACAAATGTTCATTTGAAAAAAAAAGATAGTTAAATCTCACCAACCCAGAGAAATGCTAGACATTCCAATTGTACTGTTAATTTAACTGAGACTCTTATGTTAAATGACTTTCATTACTCAAGTCACACAACAAGTCAGTGGACAGAACTAAGGTTGACTTGCTCCTACTCCCCTTCTTTAACTACAAAAGATATTCGCTAGAAGTTGCAACATGGGATGGCAGCAGAATTGTACTTTCTAATCTAACTTTAATTATATTTAGAATTTATTTTATATGTTAATCTGTTAATTATGATAGGTATATGTTTTCTCTTGTGCCAACTTCTTTATTCTGACCATTATTTTCAGCACCTCAGCTCATTTTGGGTTTTGTACTGATAGATCAGACATCATCATTTAGGGTTATGCATTTAAAACGATAACTATCTAAGCAAGTACATGCAGTGAACACTGTCTTACATATGGAATGCATTTAAAGTCACTGGAGACATTAATGACAGTGTAAATGAAGTGTCAAGCCTAACACTGGTAAAAAGATATAATTTGCACTTATTTGGCATTTAGGGTGAAAGGGGAATTAGCCAGAAATGTGGCTAATACAAGAGTGTAAAGTGAAATGTGTGGAGAGCGCTGCTTTCTCTGAGACCTCCCCCCAGTTAGTTTCTTGTCCTGCTAACATACCAAGCAGATGAAATTGTAGAAGGGGGAGAGAGTAAGGTATACTTGTTTATCCTCACAAATGAATTCCAAATAACTGCAGGTTACATTTTTCTACCACTGTCTGTGGTCATCATTAAAGCGTCAGCATTTGTCAATAGGTTCCATGTACTGGTATTTAAAATGACAATAGATTTTTCTTCTCCACTTAGAATTTACTGGCCACATCTGTGTAACTGTGTGGTAACAGCTGACATATATTGAATTTTTCATGGCTTAACTGTGCACCAGTTTAAGCTTGTGGTATAATTTATACGACTGTTTGAGTTCCAGCTGAATTCGGCCCAGAGACTTCCACAGGAACTATATTGTTTACATAAGGTTTAAACTTGTCTCAATGCATCTGCATTAAAAATGAAACTTTTTTCCATGACACATGGCTAAAAGGAATAAAATTAAATAAACTTCTCAATGAAAAAGTAGCTATTAAATAAATCACCAGTGCCATTACTTAGTTCAGGCCCTGGGTTTTACACACACATCTTCTATATCATTTTGAAAACATATAGTGGTATTTCTAGTTACTATCAGATAAAGATGTCACATAATAAAAATCTATTTATTTTTAAATCAATTCACTGACTTTAATCATAGGAAATGATGACTGTGTTAAATGGCCACATAAAAACTGTAGTAGGACATCATTTGCTCTTATGGCACTTGTGCAAGGGGAAAAATAATCAAAAAGCAGAATCGGGTGTCATTTATACAGTATCAGTTGAAACTATTAATGTTCATAGTAAACATGAAACAGATCATTTTTACAGAGTCAAAGCAAGTTCAGAGATGCACCGTGCTCTGTTTTGCCTCTTCAGTCCACCTTAACAGATGAAGCATAAGTTGTCTAAATTAGATGACTTTTGATGAGGTTTTTTTTGTTTTGTTTTGCTCATTTTCATAGAGTAAGATTACATTATTGCTGTAGTCAAACTTCCTTTGAGTTATTTACTATTTGGAGGAAAGAACAGTCAGTAAGGCTCAAGTATTCTGTTAGCAGGCTGACAAATATATTGTATGGAAACTAATGTGATTAGACTTTTAATGGCGAATTAGATTCTTGTCTACAAAAATGAAATCTGCAAAGTTAGCATTCACTTTTACAGGATTACCCCAGCAAACAATTTTTGGTCATTAATTCAGATCCCTCTCTGTCCCTTTCAGGCACACTGGCTATCTTGGCACTGGCACTGGAAATGCATCAGAATGTGTTAACTAAAACATTTTAACTAATATGATATTAAACATGAATTAGCACTTAGTGTGGACAAGGACAAATCATGTTTAAAAACATATTACCTGGCTGTGGTTCACATTTTCTATCAGGATCCATTTTCCCCAGTGTGAACAAGCAATGGTGTTGGAACAATTTTTATAAAGGGAGTGCTGAAAGTCACTGAACAAAATTGTAAACTCTGTCTATAATGGAAACCACGTCAAGCCAAGGGGTGCTGCCATAAATCCAACACTCCTAGCTCCAGCATCCCTGTGAACAAAGATAATAGGTTTTCCCTTGTGATCTTTTGAAGCTTTTTTACCTCCCAGATGATATGTATAAACTTCAAGCTAGGGATGTGATTATCAGCTTGAGAAAGCACACACAATTTAGTGCTCACGGAGCTGGCATGCTAAAAACAGAATGCAGCCACAGCAGTGTAAGCCATGGGATGGGCTGGCAGCCTCAAGTACATGCTTAGGGTCTCAAATAGGTAGGCAGTCATGGAACCTAACCCATTCTACAGCTGGCATTGCCACAGCTACATTCTATGTTTAGCACGCTCATTCAGTGAGAGCTAGTGCAACTATATCTACTCGAGCTGGGAGTCCGTTCTTATAGGAGGAAGGATAGACCTCTAGTTGAAACACTGTACCACAAAATCTGGTTCAGCTACAGACATTCCTTAATAAGTTTGCCAAGTAATTTTAACTCTCTGGACTTCAATTTACCCATCTGTAAAAGGGAACTATGTTTGGCTGAAACAACATCTTTTCAGCTTCATGAGCATCCGGTATCTAATGCAATTACTTTAAAGAGATGAACATCATTGGGGGGCCACACAGTCTGCAATTCAGTGGATCCAGAATTAGCAGTAGGATCTGCCCTTTTTGCAAAACCGTACTCCAAAATTTAAGCTTTCTTTTTTTAAAAAAATCTTCAGCCTTTATGGTTGAAATACCTTCCAAAAGTAAACCAAATGCAGACTGATGCAGTAATGTCTGTCTGACTCTATAAACAGACATCCTGAATCAAAGACACTAAACTGCTCAGTTTATTAAACTGGATGCTAACACAGGACAATTACTTTCCACTGTACCAATGGAACTATCAATTTCATGCATGCGACTTGTTTGTATGGGTGACTCAGCAACTGGCCAACAATTACAAAGCTTGCTCCTGGTAGAGATAAGATGTATCAGATGTTTGTGTTTAGAATCATAGAATATTAGGGTTGGAAGGGACCTCAGGAGGTCATCTAGTCCAAACCCCTGCTCAAAGCAGGACCAATCCCCAACCAAATCATCCCAGCCAGGGCTTCGTCAAGCCTGACCTTAAAAACTTCTAAGGAAGGAGACCTCCCTAGGTAACACATTCCAGTGTTTCACCACCCTCCTAGTGAAAAAGTTTTTCTGAATATCCAACCTAAACCTCCCCCACTGCAACTTGAGACCATTACTCCTTGTTCTGTCATCTGCTACCACTGAGAACATTCTTAATCCATCCTCTTTGGAACCCCCTTTCAGGTAGTTGAAAGCAGCTATCAAATCCCTGCTCATTCTTCTCTTCTGCAGATTAAACAATCCCAGTTCCCCCAACCTCTCCTCGTAAGTCATGTGTTCCAGTCCCCTAACCATTTTTGTTGCCCTTCGCTGGACACTTTCCAATTTTTCCACATCCTTCTTGTAGTGTGGGGCCCAAAACTGGACACAGCACTCCAGATGAGGCCTCACCAATGTGGAATAGAGGGGAACGATCACATCCCTCGATCTGCTGGCAATGCCTCTACTTATACAGCCCAAAATGCTGTTAGCCTTCTTGGCAACAAAGGCACACTGTTGATTCATATCCAGCTTCTTGTCCACTGTAACCCTTAGGTCCTTTTCTGCAGAACTGCTGCCTAGCCGCTCAGTCCCTAGTCTGTAGCGGTGCATGGGATTCTTCTGTCCTAAGTGCAGGACTCTGCACTTGTCCTTGTTGAACCTCATCAGATTTCTTTTGGACCAATCCTCTAATTTGTCAAGGTCCCTCTGTATCCTATCCCTACCCTCCAGCGTATCTACCACTCCTCCCTGTTTAGTGTCATCTGCAAACTTGCTGAGGGTGCAATCCACACCATCCTCCAGATCATTAATAAAGATATTGAACAAAACCAGCCCCAGGACCAAACCTTGGGTCACTCCGCTTAATACCAGCAGCCAACTAGACATGGAGCCATTGATCGCTACCCAATGATCGCTACCCAATGTTGAGCCCAATGATCTAGCCAGCTTTCTATCAACCTTATAGTCCATTCACCCAGCCCATACTTCTTTAACTTGCTGGAAAGAATACTGTGGGAGACAGTGTCAAACGCTTTGCTAAAGTTAAGGAACAACACGTCCACTGCTTTCCCCTCATCCAAAGAACCAGTTATCTCATCATAGAAGGCAATTAGATTAGTGAGACATGACTTGCCCTTGGTGAATCCTGCTGACTGTTCCTGATCACTTTCCTCTCCTCTAAGTGCTTCAGAATTGATCCCTTGAGGAACTGCTCCATGATTTTTCCAGGGATTGAGGTGAGGCTGATTGGCCTGTAGTTCCCCAGATCCTCCTCCTTCCCTTTTTTAAAGATGGGCACTACATTAGCCTTTCTCCAGTCGTCCGGGACCTCCCCCGATCGTCATGAGTTTTCAAAGATAGGCCAATGGGCTCTACGATCACATCCGCCAACTCCTTTAGCACTCTCGGATGCAGCGCATCTGGCCCCATGGACTTGTGCACATCCAGCTTTTCTAAATAGTCTCGAACCACTTCTTTCTCCAATAGAGGGCTGGTTGCCTCCTCCCCATGCTGTGCTGTCCAGTGCAGTAGTCTGGAAGCTGACTTTGTTCATGAAGACAGAGGCAAAAAAAGCATTGAGTACATTAGCTTTTTCCACATCCTCTGTCACTAGGTTGCCTCCATCATTCAGTAAGGGGCCCACACTTTCCTTGACTTTCTTCTTGTTGCTAACATACCTGAAGAAACCCTTCTTGTTACTCTTAACATCTCTTGCTAGCTGCAAACATCTCTTGCTAGTTCCAGGTTAAAACCACTTATTTGAACTAGTTCCAGTCATGAAACCAAAAGCTAGGTGCTGATTGTTTTGTGCATGAAAATAAAGGTACAGAGGTTCTTTGCCATGTTTACTTTTCTAATTTTAGAGGAACTCACATACCATGGCAAAGGGGACAGCATAAGTGCTGAGAGATACGCAAATGAGAGAGACAAGGTGGATAAGATAATGTATTTTTATTGGACCAACTTCTCTTGGCAGAAAAGACAAAGCTTTTGAGCTTCACAGACCTATTCTTTAGGTCTGGAAAAGGTAACCAGAGTGTCACAGCTAAATACATGGCACACAGCTTTACTAGCTTGGTATCCTTATATCTTACTTTACAATGCACACAGGTACATTATGTGATTACAAAACATTTCCCCTGAATGTTAAGATTCTGTTCAAGCTAAGAACAATGTAAATTATTTAATGTTTTATATTAGCTAACTCTTCTGATGTCAGGACATGCGTACTTTTAAAAAAAATAGAGTTGTCTGCTTCTGATCTCCATAAATCCTCTAAAAATGTTATGGCTTCTCAAATATGGAATTAATTCTACAGAGGAAAACAAAACCCCCAAAAGATCAGGAACTTTGTGCTATTTGCCAGATTGACTTAATCAGTCTTTATCATCAGCTTGAATGTGCAATGAAGACTTAGACTTTAAGCAAATGCTCCAAACAGATGGGAAACACATAACACACCAGGCTTGAATTCATAGGTTTTGAAATAAAAAGGTAATAATCAGTAGCCAACCCCCAAAATATAATTGTGATTCTCCTAGACTGTTTTCAGTTATGCTGCTGGACAATTCAATAGACTTGGCCAACTGATAATATTATTTCTAGGGCTGTCAAGCGATTAAAAGAAGTAATTGTGATTCATCACATAACTAAAAAAATTGTGATTAATCATGCTGTTAACCAATAATAGAATACCGTTTGTTTAAATATTTTGGATGTTTTCTTCATTTTGAAATATATTGAGTTCAATACAACACAGAATAAAAAGTGCACAGTGCTCAGTTTACATTTATTTTTATTATAAATATTTGTACTGTAAAAAACCCAAAGAAATAATATTTTTCAATTTCCCCATTGCAAGTACTGTAGTACAATCTCTTTATCATGAAAGTTGAATTTACAAATGTAGAATTATGTAAAATACAACAACCCTGCATTCAAAAATAAACCAATGTAAAACTTTAGAGCCTAAAAGTCCACTCAGTCCTACTTCTCGTTCAGCCAATTGCTCAGAAAAACAAGTCTGTTTACATTTGCAGGAGGTAATGCTGCCCACTTCTTGTTTATAATGTCAACCAAAAGTGAGAACAGGCATTCGCATGGCACTGTTGTAGCCGGTGTCACAAGATACTTATGTGCCAAATGCCCTAAAGATTCATATGTCCCTTCATGCTTCAACCACCATTCCAGAGGACATGCGTCCATGCTGATGAAGGGTTCTGCTCAATAACAATCTAAAGCAGTGCGGTCCGACACATATTTATTTTCATCATCTGAGTCAGATGCCACCAGCAGAAAGTAGGTGGTTTTTGGTGGTTCGGGGTCTGTAGTTTCCGCATCAGAGTGTTGCTCTTTTAAGACTTCTGAATGCATGTTCCACACCTACTCCCTCTCAGATTTTGGAAGGTACTTCAGACTCTTAAACCTTGGGTCGATTGCTGTAGCTATCTTTAGAAATCTCACATTAGTACCTTCTTTGCATTTTGTCAAATCTGCAATGAAAGTGTTCTTAAAACAAGCACCATGTGCTGGATCATCATCTTAGACTACTATAACATGAAATATATGGCAGAATGCGGGTAAAACAGAGCAGAAGACATACAATTCTCCCCCAAGGAGTTCAGACATAAATGTAATTAACACATTTTCTTTACAAGCATCATCAGCTCAAAAGCATGTCTTCTGGAACGGCAGCTGGAGCATGAAGGTTCATATGAATGTTTAGCATATCTGGCATGTAAATATCTTGCAACGCTGGCAACAAAAGTGCCATGTGAACACCTGTTCTCACTTTCAGGTGACACTGTCAATAAGAAGAGGGTAGCATTGTGTCCCGTAAATCTGAACAAAGTTGTTTGACTTCACGATTGGCTGAACAAGAAGGTGGACTGAGCAGACTTGTGGGCTCTAAAATTTTACCTTGTTTTGTTTTTAAGTGCAGTTATGTAACAAAAAAATCTACATTTGTAAGCTTCACTTTCACGATAAAAAGATTGCACTACAGTACTTGTATGAGGTGACTTGAAAAATACTATTTCTTTTCTTTATCATTTTTAGAGTGCAAATATTTGTAATAAAAATATAAAGTAAGCACTGTACACTTTGTATTCTGTGTTCAATTCAAAATGTAGAAAAACATCAAAAATATTTAATAAATTTCAATTGGTATTCTATTGCTTAACAGTGTGATTAAACACGATTAATTTTTTTAATCAAGATTCATTTTTTTGTGTTAATCGCATGAGTTAACTGGGATTAATCAACAGCCCTAATTAGTTCACAACTGGTTTTAGGTTAAGTTCTTGGTCCTGACAAACTTATATCACTAACATTAGACCTGGGTGAAAAACATTTTCCATTCTGTGAGAAATTCTGACATTATGAAGTCAGTTTTCATTCTGAATTGGAACTTCCCTACGGAATGAAAAAAATCCAGCACATTTTTATTTGGAACCATTAAAATATTTCGTTTCATAAAGCAAAAATATAGTGTTTCAATAATGTTGAAAAGAATATAATACAATACAATATTAAAATATTTAATATAATATAAAAGCCTAAAGAAACATTTTACCTTATCAAAATGAAATGTTTCAAAAATATCAAAATGAGAAAGTTTAAGCTATTCATATTTACTTTTTCTTGTCAAAATGGACACATTCCTGGGAAATGCTGTCAGTTTCGAAGAAACTGCAATTTTTATGGGAAAACTGTTCAACCTCAAATATTTCAACCAGCTCCAAATAATATATTTTCATAGACAATGAACAAACTTTTATTTTCAGTTTCAAGGTGTTATTTAAAAGAAGGAAAAGATCAAATATAATGTATGAGAGGGTGGTGTGCAAGACTCACTAGAAACAACAGCCATCTTGAAATATCTCACAGGGAGTGCTCTGCAGTCCGGCTAGGGGCCAATGCTGCTCTAGAAGGTGCAGTACAAAGAGAACAGCCTTAAAATTACACAGCTACATAGTTCACACTACTGTATGGGCTAATGGCCAAAGTTGTGTTTATTTGTAAATCAAAGAGTTTGTGTATACATGGCAATGTTTCCATGGAGGTCCAAATTTTGCCCTCAGCTATGCGCTGATATCTAAGAGAACTATGCACGTGATCAGTGGCCAAGATTTGGCCCGGTGTATTTATGATGTTCTAGGGATCACTTAGACTAGTAAGGGGTTCTGTTTAGGGTGGCCACTGATGCATCCCCAGAATACCGGACATCTCTGCCCACACCTGCATGGCCCAACTCTGACATGTGTCAGCCAGCCTGCATGGGCCTGCACCTGCATGTGTCCCTCCTCTCCCCCCCGTCCCCCAAAATAGGACTTTAAATCAGACAAATGGCCTCCCTAGTTCTGTCACTCCCTGCCTCGTAATCTTTGGTGCCTTAATGCTGTGCTGCTATGGCTCAGAGTCCTGATACAGGTAGCCTGCCCACAAGGCACAGCTCTCACCTTTGCTTCTACCTACCCTAGTTACTCCTTGCAGGGTGACACCAATAGCCCTTCCCATCCCTAGTTTCCAGAAATAGTCTATCCTGAGTTCTTAACTTCCAGACACTCAGACTTTTCCCCTCTGGTTTTTCACCCCTGGAGGAATGAAGCCTGCTTTCAATTATCAGTTCACTTTGGCATACACACTCAACACAGTTTGCACAATAGAGACTTGCTTGGCTAAAAATAAACAAGTTTATTTAATAGAAAAATCACAGATTCAATGATGAAATAGTAAGGAAAAGCAAACATGCAAATTACACAGAAATTAAACATAAAGCTGCAACTTCAGGCTTTACAGTTCTATATTATATCATTTCCCCTTTCTAATACCAGCTACCTATTGCCTTTGAATAGTTTCCCTGCATGCCCCCTGTCTCAGAGGGGATCCAGCATTCACAGTCAGCCCCCTGCCTTCAAAACCATCACTCAGTTCTGATAAAAAGAAAAGGAGTACTTGTGGCACCTTAGAGACTAACCAATTTATTTGAGCATGAGCTTTCATGAGCTACAGCTCACTTCATCGGATGCATACCGTGGAAACTGCAGCAGACTTTATATATACACAGAGAATATGAAACAATACCTCCTCCCACCCCACTGTCCTGCTGGTAATAGTGGGGTGGGAGGAGGTATTGTTTCATATTCTCTGTGTATATATAAAGTCTGCTGCAGTTTCCACGGTATGCATCCGATGAAGTGAGCTGTAGCTCATGAAAGCTCATGCTCAAATAAATTGGTTAGTCTCTAAGGTGCCACAAGTACTCCTTTTCTTTTTACGAATACAGACTAACACGGCTGTTACTCTGAAACCTGTCAGTTCTGATAAAAAACCTAAAACAGAAGCCTGCTTTTAAAAGGCTTTCTACATTTTTTTTCTTTCTTTCCTGACATGGTGAGTCATGGTTATTCAGTGTGGAGGGAATTTCCAGTTGTCTCTATGCCCTTCCATTAAGTCTAAAGGTCCACCACTGTATTTTCCTGGCTAGAGAATGGATGGGTACTTGAAGCTGATGTCATATAAACAACTGGGTTGGGACGTACCCCTACCTGTCTGATTGCTTCACATCTTGTTGTGAGGTGATGCTGACATTGCACCACCATTCCAATTACAATTTTCTACGTCTATATACACATACATACATTCATAACCATAACCTGTGTACATATCTCCTGATGACCATCAAGTTCAGAACATTACAAGCTTTCATCAAAGACCTTACTTGACATATTTTCATACACAATAACATTCTATACAACCAGTTGATTCAACTACTTATTCTTTCGGGTTCCGTCCCCCTATTCTCTCTTTGGAGAAGATTGCTTGTTGACAGTCAATAACCGTATGGATGTTAAAGCTGGAAAACTTTCCAAAATTACTTATAAAGCCTTGTCAATAAGTAACATTCAGAACACATAGCTAACTATTTACATATATGGCCATCAGTGACATACAAGCCTTATACTTTTTTACCCAAACGTCTGTTGATTTTTAACTAGAATCTGATGAAATATTTTCAGTTGAATACTAAATTGGTTGGGGTAATTGAAGCTATTCATTAACTAGGATGCAATTTGGTGAGTTTTGGCCAAATAGAAAATGAGAAAAAATATGTTTGAAAAAGTATAAATGAACAATCTTGAAATATCATTTCAAATTGACCTTTTGCTTAGAAACTAACCATTTCATTTCTAAATGTCATTTTGAAACAAGGTTTGAAATGTTTCATTTGACTCAAATCATTTTGTGCATGTGTGTGTGTGAGAGAGAGTGAGTGAGAGAGAGAGCAAGAAAAAACAAAAAAATTCCAGTTTAGTGCCCAATAAAGGTCTACTATTAAAATTTCCCCATTGCGAAAGCAAGAACATTACTTTCTTGACTTTTTAGTACTTACTAAACTGAACCTTTTAATATTTGTCTTGATTCACTGGATTCGTTTAAAAGTGGACAAATCTTTTTTTTAAATGTCAGACTCTGTTCTTAAAGTATTTTATAGATGTCAGCCTGGTATTTATTTTTCCCACTCCACATTCAAAAATTTGATTTTGCAAAAGCATTTCATAAAGTGAGCTGTGAGTCACCAAACTGAAGTAAATATTTCTAATTTACACCAAGATGTACTGAAAGACCATAAGTACAAAACCAATGAGTCATATGTCAGCACCACAAACAGGAAACAGAAATCAATAGAGTATTAGAACTGCTAATGCTGTTGCAGGATGATTTATTTATATGAACAGAAACTGGTAGATAACCTGGGCAGAAAATTTTCCACACAAAGCATACTTTTTGGTAAACTAGAGTGAAATGCTCCCCCTATGCAGAGGGCCAACACAAGGCCATGAAACCCTTAAGCCCTATTTTCAAGATTTATGTGGAGTAAAGGTTTTGTGTTGGCTCTCCAGTTGTGGGTGAATGTCATCCATTGTGAGTATGAAAATATTTTTACTTTATACAAGAAAACAATTGTGTGGCACCAGAATGACAATTCCGTTCCAGGTGAAAATTACCTTGAAGTGTGGTTGTGCTCTGAGAGGTGACTGGATAAATACTGCAAGAGTTCCATTTCCATTCATCCTCTCAATGACTCTATATGTAACATGCTTACCTTACAATTAAAAACACAGGGGACTTTTCCTCCCTGACTGCCAACGCTGCAAAGTCAGCATTGCTTGCAAGGATCAATCTGGGTCATTATATACATCACCACAAGGGCAGAAAGAAAGTTTGGAAGGCCAAATGAGGCTCACATTGACACCTATGCAACACATGCAGACCAAACAAGGCCACGATTGGCACCTTTGCTTTACTGGTATTAATGAGGTTGCACAGACATAGCTGATGGGCACTTAGCAACAATTCTGCTGCCAATGCAGAAGCAGCAATAGAAGCCGTTGCCCTCTCTCTTAGCAATGCTGTGATTACACTGCAGTGCTAACAGAAGTAAAGGGTTTGTGGCAACAGATAGGACTCTCAATACACAGAGGTATGTATACGCAGTCTGTAGCAGCAAGCCTCCCAACCCAGGCTGACAGATTCAGGCTAGTGGGGCTCATGCTTGTGTAATGTTGACAGACCCCAGTCGTCGGTGGGATCGAACCTGAGACCTCTGGAGCTTAGTGCATGAGCCTCTACTGCATGACTGAAAGCCAACTGCCTGTTAACTAAGGCTGTAGAGCAGACTAATTTTATCTTTCTCTCTAAGTTGTCTCAGTGCCACTAGATGGGACAGAACACCACACCCAGGAAGTGTGTGGGTTACACTTGTGCTCTAAAAATAGCTGTGTAGCCACCACTTTGAAGTCATGGCTCAGGCTGGAGCTCATGCTCTGAATCTTAGGAAGGGGGTTGCGTAGACCTATGCAAAAGGACCATAGCTGCTATTTTTACAGCATCACTCTCCAGGATGGAACCTTGATGGTTGGGACTTTGTAGAATTAATCCTGTTAAAAAGAGAGAGAAATGTTCAGGGGTGAAGAGTCTTGTATGAATTCTTATACGCCATCTCCTAGGACTGTACTATGCTGGCCCATTGCTATGAATGTGCAAGTTGTGTGTACAGTCCAACTCTTAGGGAGGAGCAAAAGAAGAGCAGACATGATAAAGCAATAGAATCCTAGACATGTAGGGCTGGAAGGAACCTCGAGAGGTCATCAAGTCCACCCCCCTCCACTGAGGTTAGATCAAGTATATCTAGACCATACCTGGCAGGTGTGTGTCTAACTTGTTCTTAAAAACCCCCAGAAATGTCGATTCCACAACTTCTCCTGGAAGCCTATTCCACAGTTTAATTACCCTTACCATTAGAAAGCTTTTCATAATATCTAACCAAAATCTCTCTTGCTGTAGGTTAAGCCCATTATGTCTTGTTTTATCTTCACTGGACATGGGGAACAATTGATCACCATCCTCTTTATAACAAGTCTTAACATATTTGAAGATGGTTATCAGGTCCTCTCACAGTCATCTTTTCTCAACACTAAACATGCCCACTTTTTTAAACTTTTCCTCATATGTCATGTTTTTCAAACTTTCTGTCATTTTTGGTGCTTTCCTCTGGAGTCTCTCAAATTTGTCCATATCTTTCCTAAAGTATGGCACCCAGAACTGAACACGATACCCCATGTGAGGCTTTACCAGTGCCAAGCAAAGCATAACAATTACCCCCCCCATCTCTTACATACAATACTCCTGTTAATACATCCTATAATTATATTCATCTTTTTTCACAACTGCATAACATTATTGGGTCATAAAATTTGTGATTCACGATAAACCTTCCATCCTTTCCAGTTATTCTTTACTGTGTATCTGTCCGTTTGATATTTCCTTCCTAAGTGTAGTACTTTATGCTTGTCTTTACTGAATTTCATCTTGCTGATTTTAGACCAACTCTCCAATTTATCAAGGTCATTTTGAAGTCCTACCCCATCCTCCAAAGTGCTTGCAACCCCTCCCAGTTAGGTATCATCTGCAAATTTTTTAAAGTATATTCTCCATTCCATTACTCAAGTCATTAATGAAAATACGGAATAGTACCAGATGCAGGACAGACATCTGCGGCATCCCATTAGAAGCATCCTTCCAGTTTGACAGTGAACCATTCTTAACTAGTTTTGCAGCTACTTTATAATAATTTAATCTAGACTATATTTCCCTACTTTGCTTATGACACTATCGTGTGGAACTTTGTCAAAAGTCTTACTAAAATCAAGATATACCACATCTACTGCTTCCCTCTATCCACTTAGCCAGTAACCCTGTAAAAGAAAGATATACTAAATTATGAATGATATAGGAAAGATATATGGATTGGGCACTGCTGTTCATCCTCTTTCATAATTCAAGAATAAGGGGAATTCAAAGAAATTCAAAGGAAGCAAAACTTAAAACTGTTAAAAGGAAATACTTTTTTACACAATGCACAATTTGCCTGTTGAACTCATTGCCACAATATTTCATTGAAGGCAAGAGCACAAGTCAAAATTCAAAAATACATTGTAATTGGCATGGATAACAAGATAATCTACAATTATAATAGTAAGGAATTAAAAAAATAGGAAGGGATATATATCCTCAAGGGCCCAAGCCAACCTTCAATTACTAGGAGTTAGCAAAAAACTTTCCCTGTGGACAGGTTAGTCCAGATTTTTCTTATGTCAGGTTTCCTGCATCTCCCTCTCAAGCAGCCAGTGCTTGAGACAAGCTCCTGCAGTAGATGAGTATTCACCTGATTTAACCTGGCAAGTCCTATGTTTCTCAACAGAGATGTGAAGGGAGCATGAGGAGGGGGAGATATTTTAGCAATTCTGTAGTGTATAGAAACAGAGTAGTATCCCTATAAAGAGTTTGTGAGCCCTCCTGATGGCACTCACACGGTTCTGTTTTACAAGCCTCACTGTATTATTTTTGATAGTTACTATACTACCCAACAGATACCTCTCCTTACAATCCAGCCACAAATGGATTAGTGGAAAGCTTTATCCAGACATTCAAACAAGCGATTCATACTAGGCCTCCACATAAACTTAGCCAATGACACAATTTTGTCCCATTTGACATTTTCAAAATGAAATGTTTTGATTTTTTGGTTTGAAATGATTTCTCGTTTTCATTTTTATTTTTGTATGATATTAGATATAATATAAAACGTTAAAAAGTCAAAATGGAACATTTTGATCAATCAATATCTTCTCCAGAATTTTCTTTGAGAATTTACATATTTTTGGATTTTGTTTAGAATCAGAGCAAAACCAAATTTCAAAATCTTTAAGTTCTTTGCAAAACAGAATTTCTGTCTTCTGTCTACAGCTATAGCTAGAATCAAGTTTGCTCAGCTCCAGTCCCATAGCAAAGAGCACTCGGAACATGGACCAGAATGCTGCAATAGTTTTAATGGGACTATTCATAACTTTGAAGTTAAGCACATTCATTTATGTCTTGATAGGATTGGGGTCTTAATGCTGTAAGAGCTAACATTGCTATATAGATGAATAATTTGCTATGAGTGTGTCATAAATATAAAGGGAAGGGTAAACCCCTTAAAAATCCCTCCTGGCCAGAGGAAAAATCCTCTCACCTGTAAAGGGTTAAGAAGCTAAAGGTAACCTCGCTGGCACTGACCAAAATGACCAATGAGGAGACAAGATACTTTCAAAAGCTGGGAGGAGGGAGAGAAACAAAGGGTCTGTGTCTGTCGGTATGCTGTTTTTGCCGGGGATAGAACAGGAATGGAGTCTTAGAACTTTTAGTAAGTAATCTAGCTAGGTATGTGTTAGATTATGATTTCTTTAAATGGCTGAGAAAAGAATTGTGCTGAATAGAATGACTATTCCTGTCTGTGTGTCTTTTTTGTAACTTAAGGTTTTGCATAGAGGGATTCTCTATGTTTTGAATCTAATTACCCTGTAAGGTATCTACCATCCTGATTTTACAGAGGTGATTCCTTTACTTCTATTTACTTCTATTTCTATTAAAAGTCTTCTTGTAAGAAAACTGAATGCTTTTTCATTGTTCTCAGATCCAAGGGTTTGGGTCTGTGGTCACCTATGCAAATTGGTGAGGATTTTTACCAAACCTTTCCCAGGAAGTGGGGTGCAAGGGTTGGGAGGATTTGGGGGGAAAAGATGTGTTCAAACTACATTTCCCAGTAAACCCAGTTAGAGTTTGGTGGTGGCAGTGGATATTCTAAGGGCAAAAGATAAAATTAATTTGTACCTTGGGGAAGTTTTAACCTAAGCTGGTAAAAGTAAGCTTAGGAGGTTTTCATGCAGGTCCCCACATCTAGAGTTCAGAGTGGGGGAGGAACCTTGACAGAGTGACACTCATAAAACACATTAATGGACTTCCAAAGGGTTGCAGCAGTGCCAGACTTCTTGGGAATTTTTAGACCCATAAGTTTTGTGGGTTTTTTTAACATAAATAGAACTCAAATGGTTTTAATTATGGCTGATTTTATCTTAGTGCATAATTCAATCTGGCATTTCCTTTTCACTATAAGGAAGCTGAAACAAGAAACTTAAATAGCAGCACAACTATTCTAGGTGGTCCTTTTGGGTGAGAGTTGTTTTTGTGGCTTTGTTCTTAGGCCATTCAGAGATCTCTCTGGAATTTTTGCTATTTCTTAATTTTCTTTCTTCAATGTCATGAACATATTATATGGGCTACACTTTCACTGTATAACAATTTAGTCACATACTTATTATGGCTCTTCATGAGGCCCATGCAGCTAAATTACCATGAACAGCTCTGAAAATGTCCCCTTTGGGTCTGTATCATGATTAGTTTTCCCAGAGGTTAACTCTTGACTACAGAAAATAGTTGTACTGAAACTCTAAAGCTCTCCTGTCTAGCAGTTACTTCAGACTTTAATGTGACCAGGAACTTGGATGCCATTCTGAATTCTGTTCTGTGTATGCACTTTTGATTATTACTCTTATTTCCCTGAGGACTCGTAATGCAAACTCTCAAGTCTTTTGTCTTTTTACTAGCTGTGAACATCATCTTCCTTGCATTTTTTCTCCAGTTTACAATGCTTCTAAAAACAATTTCTTGAGGTCTACATAACCATCTTAAAATTTGTTGTTCCTCTGGGAGCTTTTCTTATGAGAGTTTTCTCAGCATATTAGTTTATACAATACCATATACGGTGGGGGTTTGTTTGTTCTCAATATTCCTCATGCCATCCTTCGAGAACTGGCATGGGAATTTTAACCATTAGGGAAATGTACAATTATAGAGGCCTCTCACCTCTAATAACATCGTGATATAGTTAGCCCTGCGTTTATGGGTGAATTTCATATTCCTAACTTTGCCTTTTCATTCAGCTGGATATATTCATTGGCTCCATCTGTTCATGGGGAGGAGTTCATGGGTATTTTTACTGTCCTGCAAGTAAGTTTCAATCCCACTTTAAAAAAAGGGCCACCTCTAAGGACCAAAAGATTCTTAGTTTTCATTTTATTCATAGTTCATATTCATTGAAATACTTGGCCTCTCTGCTTACAAGGTGCCAACTGGTGGCAAACAAGGGGGCCAAGTGTTAAGGTAGATTCTGTGATATTCTGGCCACTAGAAATTGGACTGAGGCCACCACATCACTTCACATCCAGCACTTTGTAGCTAGCAGACCAACAGTTTTGGTCACTACTGATCTGGGACAGATTTAAAACTCTGACCTATATGTGAAGAGCTTCATACATTTAGTCCACTGGGCCACTAGTATCCCTACAGTGCTGCTTATGTTTGGGTCCCCAACACCCTCTTCCAATAACTGATGGCAGTGTCAAAGTGCAGGAGATAGCTGGAGTCAGCTCATTTTAATTGGATACTCCTTTTGTCTCATTTTTATAATGAACAGAATGAGTTAGAACTTGGTCCTTCTTAAATGGTACTTAGATGGCTACCATGGGATTCCAGCATAATCCCCAGTTTAAGGAAGGGGTCTGGCTGGGGGACATAGGCATACAGGTAAAAACTTAGAGCATCCCTGAGGCCACTCTTGGATGCACAAGGGCTGAACAAGACCCCAGCCAGCCCCAGGCTTCAAAGGTAGCATAAAGCCACCTTTCCCTTGACTCCAGTCCTTCACTAAGCCCAGCTCTGCTTAGAAGATCCTGCTCCATTGTCCCATACTGGTATGAGCTTGGCTATACCATGATATCTTTAATGGTAACACAGATGTTAGAAAGAAAGTAGTAGTTCTGGGGCTGCAACAAAGTTCAGCCATGACTAGCAGAGTGCAGAAGATTACTGAAGTATAATAAAGTTAGTGAGAACACTTTGGAACTGATCCCAGTGAACTCCTATGAAGGTAACTAAGTCTTACTTGTTCCCCTACTGCTGAGATTCACATGGAACCTGAGATACATTCACATACATAATATTTTGATGACTGGAATCCTTAATTCCAGATTTTGTATAACTTTTTGGTACAATAGGCTTCTTTAAACATGCAGATAAGTTTCTAACTGAGCATCAAATAAATTAAAATTGGTAAGGTGATAGCAGGGACTTGCCAGAGCTCAGATGTTAGAATCTCTAGGTAGATAATCCTTTGACGAGGACAATATTGGAAGAATTTCAAGACAAACACAGAAAGTAGAGAAGAGTCTCTGAGGTTTTAGTAGGATTGTAAATAGTATGATAGGGCTAAGACATTATTTTAATCCAATCCATAATTAGGGTGCATAGTTACAACTAAGGATCAGCCTGAATTATCTACATGGGGAACTGACTACAAGAAATTTGGGGAACTGTAAGGTACTCAAAGAAAAAAACATTTGTACACCCGCTTTACAAACACATAAAGCAACTTCATTAATAGCACTGGACTCTCCTGTCCCCCATCTCATCACTAAGTGACCATAGTTTTTACAATAAGAAGCAAAGTTGAAGTTCAAGAGTAGGATGCTAACTATTAATAAGTGGCTTCCACGAAAACCATTCAGAATAGAGCAAGCCACAAAGCTTCCACACACGGCCTGGGCTTTCTCTCCTCTGGAAGTAGCTGTCTTGCTAACCACTACTGCATTGCAGAGTTACTACTCTTTAGTATTCACGGGAACAACTTATGTAGCCAAAAAAGGATCATCAGTGAGATGCAGTTGCTGGTCTCATCTGTCTGTTTTTGCTTCAGGTTGCTGGGCAATTTCTTTCTTACTGCTGTTGGGTTTTTCTCTAAGGTTTATTTACTTTCCTGTTGCTCTCCGGCTTGCCCTACTGTGCTGCAGGGCCACTTTTGCTTACCATGCATTAGACTGTACATAGCCCCATCCCACAAAGGTACTGAACTGAGTTTGTATTGAATGGCAGGACTCAAACTCCCTTCAGAGATCTTTTTTTATTCTCTTCTTGCATTTTATAGGCATGAATTACACTCCTATGGTCAATTTCCTAGGGCTTAACTATTAAGCCTTGTCATCATTAAAAGAATAAGAAGCCATTAAAGAAACTTTAGCACACCTGATAGAAAGCACTGGATAAGAAAGCTGGTAGCCACTCATTAGGGCAATAAATGACAGGAAGAGTAACTGATAGTGTGGATTCAAACGATCTAATTGAGATTCAAGTGAGAAACTCAGAAGACTGTAAAACACCTAATAATTAAAATTGCAATGCACATAGTTTCCTTTCATTTTAGGGACTTACCTCGGAAGTAACATTTTAATTTAATATTAATTTATGTCATGGTAACTAGCAATAGACCAGCCATGGAGTGAGCTGGACTGCTTATGACATAAGGATCTTTGGATTAACCCGAGGAAGTCAATGTTATGATTTTGCTGTTGACCATAAAGTTTGGCAAAAGGTTCATCTTTCAAAAACAGATATTTTTAAAAAGTTGTGACAGAAAAGTTTAAAGACTGAACATTCTTTGCAAAATGAGAAAAAAACCCTACAACATTTGATTGTCTCTCACAGGCACAGTTTTACGAATTTATAGGTAGAACCCTGCCCTGCTGTTCCTTTCACCTTTGTAAGGTGAAGCTCAAATCAATTGCTTTCTTACAGTAAAACCACCCACATAAATCACTAGAAGATTTAAGAAAAAGATAGTCCCAGTCTGGCACTTACCTATTCCCCTCATTGTCCTCCCACCAGTATGAGGACTCTCACTCTAGATTTTCTTAAGCTGTAATCACTTCAAAAATATTCTGCTGCCAAATATGTCAGCGTCTTTCACATGATTTACTTATACTTCCTGTGACCACACAGCTCAGACCGACACATTTGTCTGATTTAAATTTCCAGCTATGCTCCAATGTTAATTAAGATATTTGGCCCAAACAGAGACATAACGTATGCAAATACAACTCCCATGAAAGTGTCATATTAAAGCATACATTATGGGATAAGTTACATGTTGAGAATAAATTGGACACAAAATAAATTATAAAGTAATGTAACTTGCACCAATTTGGACTTAATGGGTGTACAACATGAGTATCAGTTAAATGTTGAAGGGGTAGAGAAAGAAAAGCATCTCAGAGAAAAATTCAAGATAAAGAAGACAATCCCAGCTTGCTGTCCCATTAGTCACGTCTCCTTCTACATACACCCACACTACTTTATATTCACACTAGGGTCGCCAATTTTGGTTGGATGTATTCCTGGAGATTTCATCACATGACATAATCTTTAATTAAAGATTGATCTTTAATTCCTGGACATTCCAGGACAATCCTGGAGGGTTGACAAACCTAACTCACGCTCAATGTGTAACTTATGCCACTTTATATGTCACTGAGTGTTCCCATAGCATCCATCCCAGAGAAGGGCTTTTGCACAACTCAGTAGCTGCAACTGAGTCAAACTTTTAGCTTTTAAATGAAAAGCAAGGCATCAAAAATCTGAGGCCTGTGATGTACAAGTGAAGTGGATAATACCCAGGAACCTGGAGGTAAAATAGTGTAGAATAGGTTTAGCAGAAGACTCTGATATCAGTAAAGGCAAAGGTTTGGGAGTAGAGAAGGAGTTTCCATTCCAATCGTCTTGACATTTTGGAGAAATGCTTTGGTTCTGATATGGACTGTGGCTGTACTACATACAGCTTCAAAGGCACTGTACATTGTATGAATACATGTATAGCAGTGTTTACAAGATTTACAGATGTATTTTTCCTCTATGTATTTAAGCATTGTGGGTAAAGACACATGATAACTTATCAAAAATACTGAAAATGAAGACTCCTTTCTGACCATCGTTTACATTACACTGGTCTGTTTGAATATATTTTGTTTGTACAAAACAGAATTGTTCAGCACTCTCTTCTGAGATTTCTTTAATAGGCATTCTTTTCATATGGACTATGAACTTAACATCTTTTACAGTAACCAGCTTGTGTCCTCATCAGGAATTTTTTTATGCTGGTAGAGATTGGGATCAGTGGCAAAAAAAAACAAACAAAAAACAAACAAAAAAACCAAAGGATTACTGTGAAAAATAGGACAATATGTTACACTTTATATTTCAATTATGGAAAAAAATTAGTCTCCCAATATAAATTATTGTCTTATTAGCAATATTACTTATAATACAATATGAAACTTTGCATTTTCAAAATACTGTATAAACATTATTTAATTGACCTTACAACTAGAGCTGGGTAAAGTTTGCCAGATGAATAGTTTATTTGCTGACAAATGCAGTTTTGATCAACCTGCATGGATTTGACACAAATTTGCCAACCAGTTTTGGCCAAAAATAATATTTTTTGGAGGGGTGGAGCTGAAATCACCAGGGGATTGAGGCACCATTCACACTGTGGCTGGAGGAGGAGACTTTTAACCCAGGGTTAGGACAGTCACCTTGGAGTGGAAGACCTGTATTCAGTCTCTATCCCCCTGATGTAGAAGAAGGATTTGAACTTAGCTCTCTCTCGTAACAGGAGCATACCCTAGCCACTGGGGTATCCCGGAGCAGTGCACTCTCTATTTCTTCTGCTAAAGTTGTTCCACTTTGCATAAATAATTAAATAGCCATTGGAGCAAGCATTTGAGTTTGAATCTCCCATCTCTCAGGGGAGTGCCCTCATCACCAGGCTACAGAGTCATTCTCACTTATGCTGACACGATAAATATTAAATTTTGACATCAAATTTTTGTTGACTTTTTGATCTGCTGAAATGCTCCATTTTCAGTTTGACACAAACCAAACTATTGCTTAAATTTGTAAGCAGGGTCTGAATGAGCTCGCCCCTGACAGCTAGTGATGAGCTGGTGGAAAAAGACTTCAGGACCAGATTATATTTGCAGAAATGCACCTACTCTGCCTAGGTATTCGGCAGACAGAGCTGTGTTGCCAAATAGGATCAATTTTGGCTTGTGTTGGGTCACAAATCACTTTAGTGTTGAATGCAGGGGTGGTGAAATATTGTTATCCTTATTATATGAGTAAAGGGCAGCAGAACTGTGCTTAGCATTCCCTGATTGAGGGGGTCACCCTAGGGTTACCATATTTCAGGTTGCCAAAAAGGGGACACTTCCAAGGCGGGTAGGTGGAGAGGGGAGGGAGAGCTGAGGGGGGTATAGCTGGGGGTCCTGGAGTGGGTATTTGGGGATGGTGGAGGGGTGGCTGTCTGCTGGGAGGGGCATTTGGGGGGTGCTGGATGGGATACCTGGGGGGGTGCAGGAGGGATGTGTGCACTGGGAGGGGTATTTGGGGGAGACTTGGGGGTACACACTGCAGTGGGGGGCAGTGTCGCTCCCTGTCACGGTGGCAGGGCAGCTGGTGCAAGCCCAGGATTCAGTGCCAGCCATCAGTCAGTGCCTCCCTATGGGACCCCCTCCTCCGGGCTAGGCTTCAGGGCAATAGACCAATCAGCTGCAGATGCAGGGAGGGACAAATCAGGAAGCAGGCCAATCAGGGCTCTTTCTGACCTGCAACAACTGCTCTGCAAAAATCTGGGTCATTGCCTGTTATTTCAAAAATCAATCAGGACAGAAGGCAGGGGATCAAAAAAGATGCAATGTTGTGGAAAACCCGGATGTATGAGAGGGTTAGCCGTGTTGGTCTGTATCCACAAAAATAACGAGGAGTCTGGTGGCATCTTAAAGACTAACAGATTTATTTGGGCATAAGCTGCCGTGGGTAAAAAAACCCACTTCTTCAGATGCATGCATTCCATGTAGTCAAGTTGGCTTATGATACCATATTTTTTTGGTGTTTTCCCAAACTAATCCTTGGTTCCCTTTCCCTTTTAATAAAAGTTCTTGTTTGTTTTACACAGACTCAGTAGTTGTGAGTGGGGAAGTATTGCCTCTTAGAGGTACCCAGAGGTGGTGTTAAGTTTTCCCAGATTACTGGGTGGGGGCTTGAGCTGGTTCTGTTTTGTATTGTTAAGAGGAACCCCCAGACACTAAACTCAGCCCTTGTTGCTCCTGACTTCCCCTGGGAGAAGGGTTATAGATTATTCACATCTGCCAGCAAACCAAAAAATCAGTTTCTCCTCCAACCCTTCTTGACCTAACCCTGTGAGTGAGGTGTGCAAAGGTTATTTTCCCTATTTTACATTTAGCAATAGAGACAGAGAGGTTAAAGTTATTTCCCAGTTGCCACAGATTCTCCTTGTAAGTACAAGATCTAGAACTAGGGGTTACTGGCTAACTGCCTTATGTTCATTCCACTCGACCACGCACACTGTGCCTGAAGGAAGTTTAAAAAAATATATTTTGGCTGCATGAAATAGCATGTATAACTTCTTCAGTGCCACTGTTCCTTTTCTGTTTTCTCCTGCTCTGCTGCTTCCTAAAATAGAAAGTTAAACAAATTTTGTTCAAGCTTTGATGCAAACGTGATATGAGTCAGTGGCAGAGGTGCCCTTCCCTGAATAGAGTTACATTTCTGTCTGCAATATTCTGCGTGTGGGGTGGGGGAAACAATAGCTGGGACTTGGTAGATGTTCTAGGGCCAGCCACCTAACAACCTATAAGTATTTAAATTGGATTCAGCCTAGGTCCTGGACTTGGAGCACCTGACCTCATCAAGAAAAAAAAAATCCTTCTCAACTGTAATATTAAGGATTTAGTAAAAAGTAATCCCTTCCCCAAACGGCTTGGTTGCAGATATACAGTGTTATTAGCTAGATCCTAGAAAGAATGCTTCCCTGGACATAGCATTTTTTCAAAGGGTGAATATCCAGCTATTTGAAGATTACACTAAGCTTGTAGCTGTGTCTCTTTTCACAGCTAAGAAATCCATCCTGATTAAATGAATTTCTGATTCAGTACCTACTGTGTCTCTCTGGGCATCAACTTTGTTAAATATTCTAACCATGGAGAGACAGTCTTCTTTTATGGATAATATATTAGAGGAATTTTTTATACTGGACCCATTTTTCAACTTTTGCCTGTTTCAAATGCTATTCTAATAAAAACAGACCAGTGATTTTCATTTAGGACATATATAATACTACCAGCACATAAACTTGTTTGTTTCAGAAATTCCTGTGTGAAATTTGATGTTTATAAGTCATTTGTAATGTTTTATTTATGGACATAGTTAAACTTGTTATATTAGACACCCCTTAGGGTTTATGCAAGTCCTTTCTTTTTTTAAAAAGAAAAGGAGTACTTGTGGCACCTTAGAGACTAACCAATTTATTTGAGCATGAGCTTTCGTGAGCTACAGCTCACTTCATCGGATGCATACCGTGGAAACTGCAGCAGACTTTATATATACACAGAGAATATGAAACAATACCAGGAGAGTGAATTTGTGTGGGGGGGTGGAGGGTGAGAAAACCTGGATTTGTGCTGGAAATGGCCCACCTGATGATCACTTTAGATAAGCTATTACCAGCAGGACAGTGGGGTGAGAGGAGGTATTGTTTCGTATTGTTTCATATTCTTTGTGTATATATAATGTCTGCTGCAGTTTCCACGGTATGCATCCGATGAAGTGAGCTGTAGCTCACGAAAGCTCATGCTCAAATAAATTGGTTAGTCTCTAAGGTGCCACAAGTACTCCTTTTCTTTTTGCGAATACAGACTAACACGGCTGTTACTCTGAAACCTTTCTTTTTTTAGTATATTATTTTTACTTATAGTGTGTACTAAAAAGTAAATACAATTTAAAAAGTATCAAAAAGTATTTTATTTAACCCTTTCACTATTGTGAGGGGTTTTATGTGTGGATGTTTCATTGGCATGATACATTCAGAGTGTCCAGTCATTGCAACAGAATAAATTTAAGACTGCAAGACATTCAGCAGAAATCTAGTTCCTGTTTAAGGTGCCTGGACAGGCTGATCTTCGCTTTGGAAAATATTTACTATCTATAGCTGTTTATAGAGGACTGACCTAGTATTTATAGTAGTAAAAATATGGAAGAGCCATACAATATATACCAGAACTAAGTCATACCATACCAGGGTTCAATCTTGACAGGTGCTGAGTGTTCTTGACTCCTATTAACATCAATAGGAGTTGAAGGCACTCAGAATCACCAGCAGTTGTCTTTCTGGATCAAGGCCAAAAGTGTCTATTACCAGATTTCAGAGTAGCAGCCGTGTTAGTCTGTATTCGCAAAAAGAAAAGGAGGACTTGTGGCACCGTAGAGACTAACCAATTTATTAGAGCATAAGCTTTCGTGAGCTAGCTGTAGCTCACGAAAGCTTATGCTCTAATAAATTGGTTAGTCTCTAAGGTGCCACAAGTCCTCCTTTTCTATTACCAGAGTATCTAAACATCTTAAAAAAAATATGGACAACTTCCAGGCAGTGAACCAATTCTACTGTCATAGCTCTGTCATAGCGTAACACTTCATTGGTCTTTAAAGGACAAATCTCCCTCTTCCATCTAATCTAGCCTTCTCTATCTACCACTGAGGTTATGCATGTAAAGCAAGTATGATTATTCATGCTACAATACACTGCTTCAAGAATCAAACTTACATCATCTCCTATGGAATGTCTAACCTGACTTCAACTTCAGACTCATATCCCATGGCTAGCGTGAGTCCCCCAGGCAGTAGGCCTAAGCTGGACTACCTAGAAGCTAGGTATGTGCCCGTAGGTATGTCCTGGATACACTCTGCATTTCTAGTGCCTCCCTTTTTCTGAATTTGCATGTGGAAACAGCCAAAGCAGAAAAGGTACCCTTGCTGACTGCTGCTCCAGCCCACTGCTCCTTCCTTCATTGCAGGGACTGCCAATGGAACCCTCAAGAGGAGGAGGAGGAGGAGGAGGGGCGGCTAAAAAGTGACTTTAATGGGGGCCGGGCTTTTCTGTGGATCACCCTTTAGGCAGGTGTCAAAATCCTGCATAACACTGCTCACAGGGGCCAATGAAGTCTCTTTCTCACTGCTCACTCCAGGCCACAGCAGCAGTGCTGCAATGGAGAAAGTGGCTAAATAAGGTTCAGGGCTCTCTTCACAAACCAGCAGTTCTGATGGACCCTCCATCTGAAGCAGCCAAACCAGCAGTGCCAACCTCTTCAGGAGAGATGAACCCTGATGACCTAGGAAAAAAGATGTTTGGTGAGCAGTAACTAGTGAACAATTGTCTGGGTTTTGGTAGCTGGGAGGAAGTGGGGTTCAGGAGACAGTGAGAGAGTTTGGTGCTAAGGGAAGGATCCCAGGTTTGCGATGGTGGGTAGGAGGGATTAAGGGGAATGAGTGAGTTCAGAAAGGTGTGAGAGAAAGTAATGAGAGTATACTGGGAATGAGAGGTGAGGGAGGAGTGAATAAATGTTGATGGAACAGAAGGAAAGAGAAGGCACCTCAATGACAAAAAGAGGAAGAGGAACAAGGAGTTGGAAGGAAAGAGAAGCAAAGAAGGAACAATTGATACTGGAAGAGATTGGAGAGCTAACCCAATATACAGAAGAGGAAAAAGGGAATGAAGAAAGGGAGAGAAGTTATACGAATAGATATGTAATAGAATATTGAATACCAATATATAGTCAATAGAGAGACAAGGTGGGTGGGGTAATATCTTTTATTGGACCAACTTCTGTCCATTAATCCAATATCCAAAAGAGATTACCTCACTTACCTTGTCTCCCTAATATCCTGGGACTGACATGGCTACAACAAACACTGCATACAATATGTAGCAATAACATAAGAGTGTGGCTTCTGCAGTGTGCCTACATGTTGACAGACAGATATACTTACAGTTGAAGGGACGGCATGAAGAGGCTTTACCTGCCCCTAGCAGGCTTCAGTTCATTCTCCTTTCTGGAGCGCCTGTGACCCACCCCTCTGAAGTTGACCCTGCAAGCATTAAGATATATGAGAAGAGCAGGGTTTGTTCATCTTGGGTTGTATGTTTGTTTGGGTTTTGCTTTCTGAATGTAAGGGGACTGTTGCCCCCTTACTCACGTTCAGTGGGGGTGTTTTAGTTGCTAGCTCCCGGTACAAAAAGGGGGAAGGGTCGATGGGGAATCAGGACCCTGAGACTGACAGTCTCTAGGAACAATGGGAAGAGGCCAATGCTGCAGGTCAGCCTGATTGACAGGGCAGGCAGGCTAATTAGGGAGTCAGGAGGCCAGGGAGGTCCCGTCCTCCCAGTGAGCTGGAATTGCCTGGGTCAGACAGAGTGGGGCCGAGCTAAGGAGGAAGCAGGGGCCCAAGCTGAATTGGGGAGCAGAGCTGGGCCAGATCCAGAGGGACCAGAAAAGCAGCCCAGAGAGAGCAGACCCTGTCCTGGGAGCAGAGCTGCAGACCCAAGGCCAGAGGCACAGCCCAGAGAGAGCAGACTTGCCCTGGGAGCAGAGCTGCAGCAACCAGAGCCAGAGGGGCCAAAGAAGCAGCCCAGAGAGCCAGAGGCAGAGCAGCAGCAGTGCTGAGGTAGAGTGAAGGTGGAGGTGGAGATGGAGATGGAGCTGGGGCTGGAGCAGTCCGGAGCTGGGTGCGGTGAGCAGCTGGGGAGAGTGAGGGGGAACCTGGGCAGCAGGCCCAGCACAGGGAGACGCCTCAGCCAAGAGGCTCTGCAGGCCAGGCTTGGATCATAACCCCGACAGGGCAGGGGTGACACTGGGATGAAGGGTCCTACCACTTAGAGCCTAAGAGTGTGTGGCCACCACCAGAGCAAGTGTCCAACCCACTGCATCCCTGCAGCACAGCCAGAGCCTGAGAAGAAGGCCTGGGACTTACAAGGAACAGACTGTGAACTGCCCTGACATTCCAGAGACACTGTTTGTGATGTTCCCTGCCACAGAGTGGGGTGGATGTGTTTCCTTTCACCTTTCCCATTTTTCCTTATTCTTTTTAAAATTAATTGTTGCTTAAATAACTTGCATTTGCTTTAACTTGAATGTAATGGTCAGTGGGTCAGAGAAGTGCCCAGTGCAGAGAGAGTACCCCGGAGTGGGGACACCCTAGCCCCTGTCCTAGGTGGCCACAGCAGGGTTGGGGGTCGAGCCCCCCAGGAATCCTGGCCCCAGCCTTGTTGCGGTTACGAGGATTCTGCCAGACAGGAGAATGGAAGGGGAGTCCTCAAGGGCAGGGAGGCCACTGGGTAAAGGAAGTGGGAGCAAGGACTCAGATCCTTTTGCTAGCCCACTTCACCGGGGTAGTGCAGAAGCCAGGAAAGTTCCCCCGCTTACACAAATATACCAGAGTGCACCAAAAGGCACAATGGCCTTCCCACTGGTCTGGAAATATACCTGAGTCTTGCACATGAGCTTTATTTTCTCTTCCCCACATATACACATTCATCAGTCTCATGGACTGATGCACTGTGACTGTATAATCCTCTTATGCAATATATGGCAGGAAAATGGTATCACTTCCTTCCCTTATAGTATGTAGCTGAATGGGTGGGACAGCCAGCACCATATCACTGTCCCCTACCTCATCAGTTGCATTTAGAGCCTTGGTTTTCCCTTGGAATGGCTTCGTGCTTTGTGATCTGTCCCTTTTATCCTTGAAAAACTGAGGTTTCTGTACTACCTCATCTAAGGAAAGTGTTGAGAAACAGCTTTTCTGTAGGGTTTTTAAACAACAGCAAGAAAAAAAAACCCCTACATGATACTTGTGAATAAGCTTACTTCCTCCATAGCCCAAAATAATGTTGTTGTTTTTTAAAAATCATTATTGTAATGACTGTCTGCCTGGATCCTCTACCTCCACCAAGGAATGTGAATTAATATATCCCTTGCCTTCTAGTTCTCTCATTACGTGCCTCTGAATAGTCAATTTTATCTTTAGTAGGTTCAATGAAGAAAACAGTCTTTGTTCTACCTTCTCACTGTCTTAGACAGTAGATCTCCAGTGCTGTTAAAATATATATTCTGAATATTAATTCTTACATGACGACATCTCAAAAAGAACAGAGGCAGACTACAAGGTGATAATAAAATTATCTTATCTGTCAGTAGCCGTCATCAATCACACCTTATGAAATGGAGTCAGAAGTTCAGTGCTTGAGAAAAAAATGTCTTCTTTCAATCACTACAATGACTCTTCCTAAAATATTACTATGATTCTTTCCTGACTATTCACCTTTTCATTTTGGTAAAAACGTGGAGCTAATATTTTCTAACCTAATGTTCATCACCTAATTTTTTATTTAAGCACTTAATAAATCATCCGATTTCATGAGATGTTGAGAACATACAGGTATTTGAGTCAATGGGATCTGGGGATGCTCTGCACCACTGAAAAAGCAGGTGTTTCATTTTAGCTGCCTAAATATGAATTTAGGTGCCTAACTTTGCTCAAGCTAGCTTGAAAGTATTGGCCTAGATTCTCTTTGGAGAAGGTGCATGCATCATGGAAAGCTACTGTTTAACGGTGAGTATGATCATATTTTGGTTAAGGAAAGGAGTTTTAATTGGCAGAGAAAGGAAAGGGCCTGAGCCTCAAATCTTAAATTAAAATTCAGTAGAAAAGGATACACTGCTTATTGACATATGGACATATGTTCCACCACTTCCTCTTCGCACTGCCATCTTTGTTGTAAGAACAAAACATCAGCATTTGGAAGCCCCATGTGATCTGTGAAAGACCCCATTGCTGTGGTATATTAAGCTATTAACTATCTACTATTTTAATTGGCTGATCATTAGTAATGTTGTCTGAATGGATCTTTTTTCCCCTCTGCAGCATTCTATGTGACCATTTAATCCTTAGACTTATTTTAATCCTTAGATTTATGTTGGATGTCAAATTGATGAATAAGGTGTGTGTAGGCAGGGGAGCATTGACTAGTGATTTGGCTGCATCTAAGGGCTTGTCTACATTGGGACACTTACCAGAAAAATTATATCACTATAGTTATATTGATAAAACTCCTTGTGTAGCTACTAGGGCTGTTGATTAATCACAGTTAACTCACGCGATTAACTAAAAAGAATCGTGATTAATCACTCTGTTATACAATAGAATACCAATTGAAAATCAAATATTTTTGGATGTTTTTCTACATTTTCAAGTATATTGATTTCTATTACAGCACAGAATACAAAGTGTACAATGCTCACTTTATATTATTATTTTTATTACAAATATTTGCACTGTAAAAATGATAAAAGAGAGTATTTTTCAAGTCACCTCATACAAGTACTGTAGTGCAATCTCTTTATCATGAAAGTGTAATTTACAAATGTAGATTATTTTTATTACATAACAATGTAAAACTTTAGAGCCTACAAGTCCACACAGTCCTACTTCTCGTTCAGCCAATTGCTAAGACAAATACATTTGTTTACATTTACGAGAGATACTGCTGCCTGCTTCTTATTTACAATGTCACCTGAAAGTGAGAACAGGCGTTTGCATAGCACTTTTGCAGCCAGTGTTGCAAAGTATTTACGTGCCAGATATGCTAAACATTCATATGCCCCTTCATGCTTCGGCCACCATTCTAGAGGACATGCGTCCATGCTGATGATGCTCGTTTAAAAAAATAATGGATTAATTAAATTTGTGACTGAACTCCTTGGGGGACAATTGTATGTGTCCTGTTCTGTTTTACCCGCATTCTGCCATATATTTCATGTTATAGCAATCTTGGATGATGACCCAGCACATGGTGTTTGTTTTAAGAACACTTTCACAGAAGATTTGACAAAACGCAAAGAAGGTACTAATGTGTGATTTCTAAAAATAGCTACCGCACTCAATCTAAGGTTTAGGAATCTGAAGTGCCGTCCAAAATCTGAGAGGGATAAGGTGTGGAGCATGCTTTCAGAAGTCTTAAAAGAGCAACACTCAGATATGGAAACTACAGAACCCGAACCATCAAAAAAGAAAATCAACATTCTGCTGGTGGCATCAGACTCAGACAATGAAAATGAACATGCGTCGGTCTGTTCTGCTTTGGATTGTTATCGAGCAGAACCCGTCATCAGCATGGACACGTCCTCTGGAATGGTGGTTGAAGCATGAAGGGACATATGAATCTTTAGCACATCTGGCACATAAATGTCTTGCGATGACAGTGCCATGTGAACGCCTGTTCTCACTTTCAGGTGACATTGTGAACAAGAAGTGGGCAGCATTGTCTCCTGCAAATTGTAACCAAACTTGTTTGTCTGAGCAATTGGCTGAAGTAGGACTGAGTGGACTTGTAGGATCTAAAGTTTTACATTGTTTTATTTTTGAATGCAGTTTTTGGCACATAATTCTAGATTTGTAAGTTCAACTATCAAAATAAAGAGATTGCACTACAGTACTTGTATTAGGTGAATTGAAAAAATATTTTTATTTAGTTTTTTACAATGCAAATGTTTGTAATAAAAAATAAATATTAACTGAGCACTGTGCACTTTTTATCTGTGCAGTAACTGAAAGCAATATATTTGAAAATGTAGAAAATATCCAAAAATATTTAAATAAATGTTATTCTATTTTTTTTTAACTGCAATCAATCACGGTTAATCTTTTTAATTGTGCGATTAATCGCACTTAATATTTTAATCGTGTGATTAATCATGATTAATATTTTGAATCGCTTGACAGCCCTAGTAGCTACTTTTATTCCAGAATAAATTATCCATAGTTCCTAAAGATAGATTTTTGTTTTAGCAATTGGAATAATTTTGCAATATCGCTTTGTCCTATGATACTAGAGGAAGTCTATACTTGAAATTGCAATGTAGCTGTAATTTATTTCTAATGTTGACTGAGATATGTGATTTGATATGTCCTTTCAGAATACATGTGATCTTATCAGAAAGTCATTGTATGTAACATGACTTCTAATTAATTATCTTGAGCTTTTTAAGAACATGCAACATATGGTCATTACAATTGGTTTTGCTCTGATACCATAATTAGTTCTTTGTAGCCACTCCCGTGTGTTTCTCACAGCGCTAATAAGCTACTTCCCCTTCTTACACAGGTGTTTATCTGGGCAGAAAATTCAACTGTTTGCCCTAAAACAATAACCTGGGAATATAGGGGGAGTACTGCTTCATGATGAAGGCTATTTTACCCAAAAAAAGTCCCTAGACCAGATGCTCTACTGCCTTGCATGTTGTATGGTCATTAGCACCTATGCAAAAATTCATGTAAAACACAACAGTCCCAAATCTCTTTTTCAGTCTGGCTGCTCTAGCAGCAAGGAGAGGTGGTTAAGCTGGTGGAACTGGCTCCGCGGAATACCCTCCAATGTAGGTGGTTTTCCTAGGTGGTATGAAGCCTGCAGTACAGGTCTATCACATCCTCCCCACTACTTTCTGTGTAAGGGGCATAGACTGGAGGAAGGGAGGCATAATCGAAACACGGCTGCGCTTCAGCTCTTCTCTGCTGGCTGAACAGCCTATCGGGGGTGATTTAGCTGATCACAAATTAGAACAGACCTGAGGCTGTTGTAACTTATGCCAGGAGCTGGACTGAGAAGACAAAGAGGTGCCCAGTAGGCTTCAAGCTAACTTTACTCCCCTCTCCCTCTATTTCTGTGCCAAATGGAAAGGTTAGGTGGAATGAAAAAACAGGTTCTATCATTCTGATTGGGTTTTACATCCATTCTGCATTCAGTTTATATCGGAGCTAATGACTACACACACTGCAGATGAGGGGAGAAACCGGCTCTCTGCTCCTAAATGTGTAGGTTTTACTACCTCTTTATATCTAGATTCCTAGAATTAGTTTAGACTGTTGTGATAGTCCTGAATTGGTCAACCAATTTGAACTATCAGTAATTCAAAACTAATGCATTCTAGAAATGAGTCAACCTGGAGGTTTACAGGTCTGGAGATACTGATTATTAGTATTATAGTAGAACTCATAATATGCTCAGCCATGTCCAGACACACACAGGAAGACAACTACTGTCCAGAACAAAGACAATTAACATACAAAGGGTGGGGATAAGAATACAATCAAAATAGTTTTATATAAATGTAAAATATATACACATACAACTATTCCTTAAAACTTTCAATTGCTAGTTGGCCTTTTTGTACGAATCACTAAAGTAGTGCTTCTTGAGGAGGAATTTGAAGGAAAGGGAAGCAGTCTATAAGTCAGTTCAGGGAAGGTGTTTTACACATAAGAGCATGTGTAAAAGAGATCTCAGAGCTGTTTGTGTTGAAGATGACAAACTTTTCAAAGTGACCATGAGAACCTGTTTGGTATGACATCTCTTGCCAATATTGGTTTGGGCTACTATTTGCAATGTTTCTACTTACCACAAATATTCTTGCAAATAAAACCTCACTCCTCAAATGTTCATCTATAAGCAAAATGAAAAGGACCATGAATATAAGTGGGTTCTACTCATCACGATATTCACCAACCAGCTCTAGTTCCAATATACTCAGTAACTAAATTGGTGTTTACATCTACAATGTATAATCAGACAACTGACTCTGGAAAGAAATACAGACAATTAATGTCTGGACTCTGATACCTTGCTGATGACAATTCCAAAGGGGCTACTCCTCAACATCAGTAAAGTTGTCAGAAATAGGACCTTACGAAATAAAAGTTCAATAATTCTTACAGCAAATTCCTTTCACAGAGTGACTTCACACGGAAAGAGCTATGACAAGATTAAACTGCTGCACATTGTTTAATAGCAAAGCAGAGAAAAACTTACACAAGCTCAGTTGATCAACAGTTTCTAAATTCCTCACAAAGAGAGAGCTGGCCATTTAAGCATTGTACACAAGTATTTTGACTAGCTTAATATGCCTACCCTGATCACAGTTAGATAAAATCCCACTAAACATCCACTGCAGTTGGTGAAGGGAGAGAAGTTTGTTCCCACCTTACAGCTGAGAAGGTTCGAAGGTTCTCTGCAAATATTTCCATGAAGAACTTTTTTGACACTAGGAGAAATACTAGACTTTTTTCGGAAAAGAGAAGAGAAATGTGAGAAATATATTGAGAGACACTAGTTCTGATTGTCTAAACTCAGCTGTTGCTGCTTAGTTATTTATTAAACTCTCTCAACATGCTGCCTGTCAGAATGCCAAGAGCACAGATCAGCTGGGCTAATCAATTTTCCTTTCCAATAGTAAGATGCACGTTGTCTCTGTGGGGGAGATATAGATATATATATATATTTTTTTTTAGAAGAAAACAAAAAATGTGTTCCATCCCATTTTAACATATTATAAAAAACCCGCCCCAATTGCATCTGATAAACAAAAACATATTTACTCAGCTTTCAAGGCATTTATTTACTATCTATTCCATCATATTCTTTGTCTCATCTTTTAAAATCATGGCCACAGGTTATGGCTGCACTGTCTGCTGACAGTTTTTTCCACCATTGGGCTATGCTGGCCCATTCACTTTCACCAGCTGAGTGACAGCCAAGGATAATCTGTCCTCTGTAGTGTGTCTAGTGGGCACTAGGTATATATTCATTACCTCTACAAACCCATTGGCACAGTACCTGAGAGCAGTCTGATACTCTGTTTTGGGGCTGGCCACACACACCAAACCTGAGCTGTTGTCGTGCTTTAGGCAGACATCCAAAGCCAACGTGGAGCCCCACTGGGCCACCCCACACTGCAGAGGCCCCATAGCCAAAGATCCAGGCTTTTTATGAAATCCAGGCTTTTTATGAAACAAACACGCTTATGTTCTGTTCTACAGCTGGTCATCATATAGCTGGTCCTTTCCTCAATAATTATTCAAATAGGTGGGAAGATTCCTCTTCTCTATGGTTGCAGGTTCACAAATATATATATACATATATGTATGTATATACATATACATGGGATATATGTATAAGCACAATAGCTATTAAAATGTTGTATAACAGTGCTTCTGAATGATGTTGGACTACTTTCATCATCCAGTTTTCATCAGTATAAAAATAAATAGAGGTAACCTTATTCAAAATTGATTCTGAAGCAACAAAGCATTCTGAGTATAAAACCAAGTTTTCTTAAATATATGGAGCCGAGGGAAGTTGTTAGGGTTACATATCCATGATTACTTAAAATTTATAATTAATTATTTGTAAAAATTAATAGGTACATATTCAGCAGAACTGGGATTCTCAAAGAAGCCTGTGAGAGTTGGGCACTCAAGTCCCATTCAAATTCAACTTTAGGCACCTGTTAAGTATGGTAGACTCTTGATAATTCATATCAGTGACTATGAGACACATTGAAGATTGCAAATTCACAAAAAATAGCTAGGAGGTAAACAAACAAGCAAGGGATAATGCATCACAAAATACACCATATAGTGTGAACTTCAATTTTGTTTTAGTTACTTAAAATATTTCATAGCTTACTATACAAAATTATGTAAGCAATAATGTTTGGTAACCAAATCTCTTTAGAGGATTGTGCTTTAAGGATTAGATTTCCAAATATAGGTGCCCAAAATCATATTTAAGCACCTCAACTGAGTGGTTCTCAAAAGTGCTAAGCATCCCACAGCCCTCTGGGTGCCTAGCACTTTTTGAACTCATACTAAATATTTAGGCACCTAAGTATAGATTTAGGAAACTAACTTTCGGCTCCTATTTTTGCAAAAATAGAACTAAATATTTGAGAAGAGGAGTGAGATCACTATTTTTTGGTTGTGTGAATTGTGGTTTACCAAGGTTCTTTTTTACCAAGTGCATTATGGACTGTCTGCAACTCTATAAGTTTGGAAATAATGTTTTTGTGAAAGCCTTTCACATTGGTCAGTTTAATTGCATTTAGTAATTTTTTGCAGATTAGGGTTTTTTAAAGAAAACTTCTTGTAAAGTTGTTGAAGCACATCAACTAGCTCAGAAACAACAAAATGTCTTTGAGTCAGCAAGTTTTCACCAACATTTTTTTAATGCAGTGGTTACAAGTAATATATATTTTACATAAACTGAAAACAAATAGATAAACCTATAGTACTACTTAGCCTTATAAAATATGGTTGATCAGTTATGCCTTCATCCATCAGGGTTACTAAATGTTTGTACTCAGTACTTGTTTTTACATAATTGTCTCCTTCTGACCATCTGAGTGGGCTTCAATTCCCTACTCAGCCCTGTTTCATTACTTCACAATGAATGCCTGTTTGAGACCAGAACAGGAAATTAACTCCCTGCCTGCTGGTAATAACACAGAGCCTTTGTACATTTTCAGATTAGCAAAGAAGTTCTGCATTCAGGAGTAAACTTACTGCCAGATTCATATGGAAGCTTTTTCTACAGCTGAGTTTCATAGATCATTCATGATAAGAAGTAACTTCCTATCCTGTGAACTTCCATATCATTGGACCCTGTGAAATGAGGTTTTCTTTTATTAATTAATTTTAAGAGAGTCTCTATTTTGATACTGCCATAAATATGTCTATTACATTATCATCTTTAAACGTTCTTGTCAACTGCTGGAAATGGCCCACCTTGATTATCACTATAAAAGGTTTCCCCCGCTCCTCAACCCCCAGCCCCACCCCCCACCCCCGCTCTCCTGCTGGTAATAGCTCACCTTACTTGATCACTCTCCTTGTGTGTGTGGTAACACCCATTGTTCCATGTTCTCTGTGTATATAAATCTCCCCACTGTATTTTCCACGGTATGCATCCGATGAAGTGAGCTGTAGCTCACGAAAGCTTATGCTCAAATAAATGTGTTAGTCTCTAAGGTGCCACAAGTACTCCTGTTCTTTTTGCGGATACAGACTAACCCGGCTGCTACTCTGAAACCTATAATAATTAGTGGCAAATAATTAGGACTTTGCAAACAGAATTCTACCTTCTCACAACCCTCAGAGTTTTATATGATTTTAAAATGACCATCTCAAATTGTTTTGGCCTCATCTTTTCTGAGGCCTAATTTCTGCTTAAATTTCTGCACTGACATAAACATCTTGACACGTCATGTCAGAATGTGTCAGCCACACACCACAATACACTATTTGAGGTGACATAATACAAGATGCTGAACACAACATAAACTGACACATCACAGAAAGACATATAACCTGAAAATCCAAATTGTTTCTTTTCTTCAAACAAATAAGATTCTTAGAAGAAAAGAAACAGTCTACTTTTAAAAATAAAAGAATTAAACTTTGTACAGAACCTGCAGAACGATGTATGATGTAGCTGGGCGATTGGGTCACTTCAATATTCCTGAGCCTGCTCCATAGGAGTTCCTATTTTGTAATTGGAAACAAACACGCTTATGTTCTGTTCTACAGCTGGTCATCATATAGCTGGTCCTTTCCTCAATAATTATTCAAATAGGTGGGAAGATTCCTCTTCTCTATGGTTGCAGGTTCACAAATTTTCTCTCAAGCCATTGACCAGATCTCTAGCTTAAACCAGTCACTGACACTTGTCTCCTCATTCATTCCATATAGATAGTATAGAAAATAATAATCACAGCTAAGCAGTGGTATTTCCTTGTGATAATAATATAGTGTGATATGTGCATGACATTTCGAAGTCAGATCAGCACAATCAGGCAAGCAGCAAACGTCGTATCTCCTGACCTCGTAAGCTGACATGCCAACTGATTAATAAATGGGTAGTCTTTGTGCTGTTGCTCACTTTTTAAATGAGCACATTGTGGGTTAAGCACATACCACATATACCTGAAACCGGATGAGCTGGGGGTTCTGTTTGTACTACTGCTTGCCAATATAGAAGAATCTTGTATTGTCAAAACAAGCATATTGGGCAAAAGACCATTTATTTTTACAGGGTCAGCAATGTATACATCTTTATACATGTTAAAACAATTTTAAAAGTGTACATGTGCAACTAGTAGTGCGTTCAAAGTCTGAAGGCAAACTATAATTAACACACACAACTTTGGACACATCCTCCTTTTATCTGTATTTACAAATTAAATGTGTTTATGGCCTTTATTCATCAAACAAATATGTTGCAGTGTTCCCAACATGGAAAATTAATAGGCTTTATCCTAAAATTAGATCTAGTGACTTCAGGGGCTTTTCAGTTTCAAAGGGAAATGTAGTTAAATGTAGAAACTGCACTGGCTGTCTGAGTAGAACTGGAATGAAAATACCATAAGGGCAAGGGTGAAATTAGAATCAGAGCAATGATAATTCCTTAATTTGGTGGAGTTTTGCAAAGCAAGTTTTCATGGAGTCCAGCTGAGTTATAACAACAATGCAATGCATTTTGTTAGTGCCCTTTACAATCGTCCCTGGGTGCTTTACAATTCAGCACAATTAAAAGCAGCTTCAAACAGCTTTTTTGTCTGTTTTTAAAACAGAAGATACAGCCTTTTGAATATGAAAATCAAGTTCTTTCAAACAGACACAGAGTGGCAACACTAATGGCCCAAATTCCCGACATGTCTGAATTATACCCAGGGCAATTCAATAAATGTATAGACTTTGACCCTTTAAAAATGGCTAGCTAAACATGGGACAGGCAAAACAGAAAGCAATTTAGGCACAGTATCTTTAAGCACTTATAGATAATCAGCAACACTTCAATGTCGATGAAGACATGTTAACACCAGGGTCAGGGCCGGATTAACGCTCCTGTGGGCCCGGGGCTATTAGATTTTGTGGGGCCGCTGTATACAAGTCTTTTTCCTTGGAGGGCATTTGGTGCAGGAGGGGCCTGGGGAGGAGATTGGGGTGTAGGAGGGGGATTCTAATCTGGGGCAGGGGATTGAGGTGCAGGAGGGGGTGCGAGGCACGGGCTCCGGATGGGAGGCGCTTACCTGGCCGGCGGCACAGCAGGGCTCAGGCAGGCTGCCTGCCTAGCCCGACGCCACTCTCAGAAGCGGCTGGCTGCTGGCATGTCTCTGCAGCCCCTGGAGGAAGGGGGACAGCTTGTCTCCGTTTGCTGCTCACTTCCGCAAGCGCCACACCTGTAGGGTGCAGCTAGAGGTCTCTGTAGCAAAGCATGCAATTAGTCAGTCTGGGAAGAACCAGCATAAAGCAAGGTGAGGTACGTTGTGCCTGTCTGCCTTAGGGTGCAGCCTGTTTTCTCTCTCTCAGATTTTTTGTTCTTGTGTTTTAGCATTTTGAATTCTGAGAAATAAAGTAGTATTATGATGCAACCTTCCAGCAAAAGTATTTATGTTTTTTTTTAATCTAGTTAACAGTAGGCAGCAGCTGGCAAAAGACAGGAAGTTAAGTATTAAAAGCTTTGACAGCTACTGGTGCTGCTGGAAAGAGAATAAGGCATTATGAGATTAAAAGCTTATTCTCATGCTTTGCCAGCAGATTTGAAGCAGCAGCCAAAGTTACTGAGACAGAGCCAGCTGTTAATGCCTGCCTCTTTCCTTGCTCCTCCTGCCAGTGCTTGTGCTCCATGATTTTTCCTCCCTCACAGGTCAGTGTGCCTCTCTGCCACCTCTACCTCCTTTCTTCACAGTCAGAGAAAATCAGCAGGAGTTGGGAGTGGGACCCAGACTTGCATTTTATTGTGTGCCACTTGTGCCTTGTCTACCCTGGTGGCAGCGGTTAGGATACGTCTAAGTACACACCACAGTGAAAAACTTCATCCACAATGTGATGTGTCGCTACACATCATTGAAAGGCTCCAGCAGGGATCAAAGGCTCTGGCAGTGTGGAACTGCCAGAGCCTTTCCCAGCTACCACAGTCTTTTGCTGCAGTGGGGAAAGGCTCCAGCATCTCCCTGTGGCAGGGAAAGGCTCCACCGGGAGAAAACAGTGGGACTAAAAATAGCAGTGTAGATCAGGGAGGCACTGCTTGGGTGTGTAAAGAGCTGTGTGGGATATACACCCTCCGGTTCTGGAATGTCTTTACTCTTCTTGTCTAAGCCATGCCTCCTTGTCTACGCTGCTACTTACACCTGTGCTATGGGGGCGTTCTGCCTCTGTACGCTACACGACTCCGTAAGTATAGACATGGATATGCTGCTTGTGATGTTATCAGAATATTAATCTCCCAAATCCTACCAGGAAGTGCTGTAGAAAGGTTTGGGTTTATTAAAGTCACTCTCCAAATAATCAATTTTAAAATTAAGAAACCCCAAACAAATCCCAAGCTTTAGCCCCTTGTTTCCTGGAAAGTGTGTTGCTTGTACAGATGACACTTGAAGCACGAGTCTCAGTTTGATAGCATTAGAAGAGTTACTTTTTTAAAAAGCTGGTACAGTGGTAAATGTAAATTGCTTCATGGTATCACAGAAGTTAGAGATGGAAAAGGCAGATCAGGCCAGCTACACTCCCCCTGCCAGGGTAAGACTATTTCCTATAATACATTTGTTCATACTCTGGCCACTCTTATTTTAAATGTACCAAATGATGCCGCTTCCACTGCTTCCTTGAAGAGATTATTCTCTAGTCTACTGGAGCTCATAGGAAGATTTATTCATTTTCAGCCTAAATTTCCCTTTCTTAATTTCATCACATTACTCCCAGTTACTTCTACCAACCTAAATATTTTGTCTTCCGCCTCGTAGTTTAGACCGTTGAAATAGTTTTACGCACTTATGTCCCTCCTCCGTCATCACTTAGGTTTTTTTTTTAATCCTCGCATACAAAAATATGTCCCTCCAGTCCCCCAAGTAATTTTGTTGCACTTTTTCCCATTTTGTCCATTTTTTTGGAGTGGTGCTTAGAACTGAATACAGCATTCCATTCCATGTACAGTCACACTGGGGACAATCACTGGGCACAATGCAATCCAAAGCTAGCTTGGCTTTTCTTTTACAGCTACTCCATATGCAGACTCATGTCCTATACCTCTTTATACATTACTGTTTTTTAATGCATTTAGTAAGGCAGAGAGAGAGAGAGAGAGAAAGAATGATGGGGTGCCTGGGCAAGAGTGATGGATGAAGAGCACAGATAGAATGGAAGGAGATAGAAAGAGGAAGAAAAAGCAAAGGAGAAGTTATGGGAAAGTACAAAGAAAAAGGAAATAAAGATGGAGTTGCCTACAACCCACAGCAAGTTTCTAAGTCAGTTTGCTCAGCAATGAGAAGTTAGATATTAGGTAAGCAACTGTAGAAGTCAGTTGTGTTAAACAATGGTTTCTAAAGTCCTGGGGTAAAACTGGAATAATTAAATGGTGAATCAGGCCCATGGTATTCAAGGAGTGGCCCCTGGCTTTATTCCCTAGCTTTCTGTGTTCCACAAGGTCATGCAGTTTAGGAGTGGATCTTATGTGCAGCTGAGGAAGGCAGGTTGATGACTGAATAAAGCCATTTGTGGACCGTGATGTTATCTGATTAAAATATGACCATATCGATCACTGTTGCAACCACTGTTATATATTGGCAGGAAATATTGGACAAAGGTTGTCAAGTAAGATGTTTATGAAAAGGATTTGCTGGTTAGGATTAGGCTATGTGTATGCATGTATCATTTTTGTATTTAAAGGTATAAGTATTGGCTTTATATCTGGATTTCAAATGTTGGCTCCTGGGGTAACGCCCATGAAGTAATCAGGCAGATATGCCATGTAAGATATCTGCAAAAAGGTTATAATTTGCCAGATATGATAATCTTGTTTATATGTTTGTTTGCCTTTGTATTATGAGTTATAGATGTGTATATATGTCTGGTTTCAGAGTAGCAGCCATGTTAGTCTGTATCTGCAAAAAGAAAAGAAGGACTTGTGGCACCTTAGAGACTAACATTTATTTGAGCATAAACTTTCATGAGCTACAGCTCACTTCATCAGATCCATGCACGAAAGCTTATGCTCAAATAAATTTGTTAATCTCTAAGGTGCCGCAAGTCCTCCTTTTCTATATATGTCTGTATTTCAAACTTGTGCTATGCTTCTGGGTGACACCTCAGACAGTTTGGCAACAGCACTGCCTAACCTGCTTGATGGCTCATAAAGACCATCAGCTATACAACTGACCCACTGAGAGAAGGCAGATACACCTTGTGACTCAGCAAGGTATGCAGGGACATGCCTATGGAGAGAACTTTGAGGTTTTCAAGCCATGTGCTGGGCAGCTTGTGTTTGAAACACAGGAAGCATAGGCCGCATGGCAAGAGTCTATAAAAGGCAGCTGCATCTTCTCCATTTTGTCTTCAATCCTGCTTCTTACCGCTGGAGGAACTTTGCTACAAACTGAAGATCTCAACAATGGACTGAAGGACCCATCCGAGCTGTGGATTTACTCCAGAGATTTGACTTAAGCCAGCAGTTTATTCCATCACTGCTACAAACCTGAGCCAAGAACTTTGCCATTACTGTATGTATTTGATTCCTTTCACCAATTTTAACTCTCACCTTTCTTTCTTTCTTTTTATAAATAAACCTCTAGATTTTAGTTAATAAGAATTGGCTGTACAGTGTATTTGGGTAAGATCTGAAACACTCATTAACCTGGGAGGTAATGTGTCTAATCCTTTGGGATTGGTAGAACCTTTTCTTTTATACGATGAAATAAGATTTACAAAATTTTTCATCATATTTGACATGGGTACCTGGATGGAGGCCTGAGGCTGGATCAACCTGGATGGAGGCCTGAGGCTGGATCACTTTAAGGGAACTGTGTTGTTTGGACTTCTGAGTAACCAGTAAGGCAATAAAGAAGCTGTTTTATGCTGGCTTGGTGAATCTAAGTATTAGAATATCCACCAGCTTTTGGGGGTTGGCTGCCCCATTCTTTGCAGTTCACCGTAATTGAGTGACCACAGCTGGCTCTTTACAAAATGGCTGTTAAGGGAAACAAATGCTAATTTATTGTAAACTAGGTGTTTAATCAAGAAAATGAAGATTGGCAGCAATGCACTGAAAGACTGCATTGTTGTTTTAGTGCAAAAGATTACATAAAGGGTCAAATGAATTAATCTTCCCCTCAGTGTCCTTAGTAATAAAGACCTTCTCTCCCAAAGGTGTACTGCAAAGGGGAATAATACCTTTTATTGCTCCTTTATGAGGCACAAGACAGCCTCTATTTCTTTTTTTCCAAAAATCAAACAGATATAGAAACTTCCAATTTTTTTCTGTATATTTGTATACCTTAATAATGCAAAAGGAAAGTCACTCCTTTGTAGTTAGCCCATACAAAGCCTTATGCACCATTTGAGTTCCACTTAAGATGGGGCTTAAGTAGAACTGAAAGGGAGCATGGATCCTTGTACAGACCTACTGCAAAGGGTTGAATTTCAGCCATAATGAGGGATATCCATTCTTCATTTTCTTAGTTTGCTTGAGGATTAGTGCAGGAATAGTTACAGCAGAATAGGCTGAAAGCTGAATGAAACAATACTTTCTTTGGCATTAACTGAAGGAGAAGGGATGTTTAAGAGATTTCTTCCCCCTAGCTGTTTGGCTTTAGATCTAAACAGGTTTTAACAAAAAAAAAAAACAAAAACAAAGAATTTGTACAGGCTGATGAACCATCCCTTCTCCCCTAAACTGAGGAATAGGAAGATGCTGCTCAGGTTTCAAGATACTGTAGCATCATTATCACACTTGTTCTCCAGTCCCTCAGCACAAACAAACAGAGACCTCTCTCGACATGATATTACTAATCGTATGATAAAATCTTACTAATAAAAAAGTCAGGAAGAAAAAAACTAATTTTGGAGGGGAAACTAATACAACATAAGGAAACAAGGGGCATAAACTCCATTTTCTTTTAGCTTTCCAGGTCACCTTTAAGGAGTTTCTTGCAACCTCATAAACTATGCGAGACAACTTCATAAGATTTGAAAAATATCCTAGGAGACCACTACAAACTGAAGCTAAGTATTTTGTGCAATGATTCAAATTCCATAGAAGTGGAAACATGCAAAAGTAGCTATCTCTGAGGCAGAACACAAGTGTGAATGAATAGTGTGTTCTTAGAAATGCTCTAAAATACATTCTACAGGATAGATTGATTTGTGGCATCAATAATCATCTAATTCAAAGTCTTTTGCTGTCGGGGTGGATTTTATCTGGCAAAAAATAGAATTAGCAAAAGTAATGGAAATGTCATCAAAAAACTAAATAGAGTCAGTTAAAAATAAAAGATGCAAATCATGTCAGAGGCAGCAGCTTAGACTTCTGCAAAGCATTTCTGGTGAAAAGAGGCTTGTTGTGCAATTATTTGTAAATTTAGGCTGGCATAAATCCACTTAGCCAGAAAATGCAAGAGGCAACAGGACTTGGAATAACAGTCTCAAGACATTTATCCATCTAGAAATATTTGCAAAATATGAAAACAGAGAAGCCTTGATTGGAGTTGGAATGCAGACAGACTGTAAATGGTACACACTAACCATTATAGGAAGCTTAGTGCTAATGTAGGTACCTAAATATGAATTTATATATTTTGGTTCCAAAGGTCTTGTTTTTGTTCTGATGTGGAATGAAAACAATTTTAGAAACCTCAAAATTGTATTGAAACAAATTTATTGTTTTCCAGCCTGTGATAGGTCCCCCCCCTTTGGGGTGCTGCCTGGAACTGGGGTACCACTGAGCCTCCTGATCCACTAACCTGGTCTCCCACTCACCCTGTAATGCTGTGACAAGCTGCAGAGACACTCCGAATCTCACACTTTCACCAGCACACAGATAGGGACACACCCAGCTGTATTAACATGCAGACAGGCTTTCTGACCAGTCCCTGCATGGGAAGGCTATACAGTTAGGGCACTAACCAGCTTCACAGGTGCACCCCCCCCCCGAGGGTAAACCCAAAATTATACCATCTTGTGTTCCACAGAGAACTGTATAGTGTAAGGGCATGAAATCTGCCCCTTCCCTCAATGTGGAGGAAGATATGCAACAGCTTTCTACCCCCAATTATGATTTCCACACACTGGTTTTAGACAAAACAAAACCAAGTTTATTAACTACAAAAGGTAAATTTTAAGTGATTATAAAGGATAGCAAAAGATCAAAGCAGATTATCTAGCAAATAAAACAGAAACATAATCTAAGCTTAATATACTAAAGAAATCAGATATGAGTAGCAAACTATCACCCTAATTGTAGGTTAGTTTGTTAGTTGGCAGTTTGCAGAGATTCTTGAGGGCAAGCTGCACTTGCTTGCAGCTTAAAGCCCCAGGTACACCTTTCACAGGCTAGAAATCCCTCTAGCCTGGGTTCAGACCTTTTACCCCAGTTCAGTCCTTGTTTCTCTGGTGTTTCCAAATGTCTCCTTTGCATGGGGAGTCAGTGAAAAAGAACCACAATGATGTCACTCCCCTACTTTAAATAGATTTTGCTTATGGCAGGAACCTTTTGTCTCCACCATTAGTTCTCACACCTTTCAGTGGAAAAACACTAGTATTCTATGATAGAGTCCAGAACCAGGTAGCTTGGTCACATGTCTCTGTAGGGCTATAGCAGCCATGAGTCAGAGGCTGTTTGTAGCATCCTCAGGAAGGCTCCCCATGAAGGCTCCCTTCTAAGACATATTGTTCTCCCTATTGGTCCTTCCCAGCCAGCCATTTAGATGGATTGCATTCTGTCTAGTGGTCGTTCCCCAGGTGTAAACACATTTGTAATAGATGCATAGACAATATTTCTAACTTCAGATACCAAAATGATACATGCATACAAATAGGATAATCATATTCAGTAAATAATAACCTTTTCAATTATATCTCACATGCCTTATCTTGCACAAAATACATCATAGCTGTGCCATAATCATATCATAATAATATTACTCTGAAGAATATGGGGCGTAATGTCACCCAGCCAACTGTACAATTGACTTCAGTAGAGCAGTTCTAAATTTATACTGGTATAAGAGGAGAATTAGGCTTGTGATTTTATAACACTGAGTTATACCCTTCTGGCTCTGTCAGTCTGTTTCTTCACTTCAGCAGGTGGGTATTGCAGTTGTAAGAATGCTTGATAGAGATCTTGTAGGTGTTTGTCTCTGTCTGAGGCGTTGGAGCAAATGCGGTTGTATCAAAGAGCTTCCACACAAACTTCCTCATGGCTGGAAACAGATTGACAGAGCCAGAAGAGTACCCAGAAGTTACCTACTACAGGACAGACCCAACAAAGAAAAGGACAGAAAATAACAGAATGCCACTAGCCATCACCTTCAGCCCTCAACTAAAACCTCTCCAACGCATCATCAAAGATCTACAACCTATCCTGAAGGATGACCCATCACTCTCACAGATCTTGGGAGACAGGCCAGTCCTTGCTTACAGACAGCCCCCCAACCTGAAGCAAATACTCACCAGCAACCACACACCACACAACAGAACCACTAACCCAGGAACCTATCCTTGCAACAAAGCCCGTTGCCAACTGTGTCCACATATCTATTCAGGGGACACCATCATAGGGCCTAATCACATCAGCCACACTATCAGAGGTTCGTTCACCTGTGACATCATCTGGAACTCAAGCAGCAAAAAGAATCTGTTGTCATTCACCCACCCTGGATTCAGCTCTCCTACTATGGTATGGAAGAGTTGACTCACTATAGGCACAACCCCTCATGGCTGGGATTTCCTCCTCTAATGGTCCCTGCTGACAGTCGTTCCAGTTCTGCTGGGGTCTGCCTATTCTCACAACTTGTCCCTGCAGCCAAGTCATGGTTTATTTCCATGGGAACATGGGCCTGTACTACTGATCATTAAGGCTGCAAGTCTTTCACGGAGGTCACGAATTCCTTGACTTTCGGGGACCTCCATGACTTCTGCAGCAGTCTCAGGCTGCCCTGGAGCAGTGGTCCGGAAGCAGCAGCAGCGTCCCGGACTACCCCCCCCCCCGAGGAGAAGCAGCGTCTGCAGGAGTGTCCCCCAACCAGCACCTAAGATTTAGTTACGGGTATTTTTAGTAAGAGTCATGGACAGAAGAGGGGCCGTGAATTTTATTTATGGCCTGTGACCTGTCCATGACTTTTACTAAAAATGCCTGTAACTAAATCATAGCCTTATTGATCATGATACATCTTCCCTATTTTATAAACATTTTAATATAAATATTAAAAACAAATATGTGATGCCCAGACCCTCACCCTATGTCCTTTCAGCCAGAGATAGCTAGCACATTGCCAAGCTGGAGTTTCATCTTTAGCACAGACTTAGCTAGCTATATAGTCTTTGAAATAGTTTGGTCTCCTCAACAGGTGACCACCCTGAGCACAACTGTTCTCTGTCTCAGAGTCTAGCAAACTCTCTGTCTATGGAATCTCCTCCCTGCCTGTGGGGTTGATCTCAGGATGGTTCTTGGTTTCTCCATTCTGTGATGATCTCTATCTTTTAAGACTCACCCTGGGTGTTGTGTCTGCTCACTCATAAATGCCTCCTACTCCTTTGGATTACTTGTCCTGAGTGAGTGGTAACCTCATATGGCCTGTGCCACTGCACCCCTCACAACTCCTTTGGTTCACTCCTTCAGATTTTTCTCTCATGGCTGGATTGCACAGAAATGCCTGTCTCCAGGGCTGGTTGGGCTTTAGCTGACCTGTTGTAATAATGCCTGCTTTCTCTGATTGTTGGCCATCTCCTCATGGTGGTATCCCCATCCTTCTGGCTGCAACAGGTTTCCCAGCACTGGTAAATAGGCTTTGGTACTTTGTCCCAAAAATGTTAACCAGGGGTCTGAAACAGAAGAAACAACCCATGTAACAGTCTCTTGGCAGTTTTCACAGATGATTTCACCTTCCCATTACTCTGTGAGTATGTTGGGGAGGTGGTGTTGTCGTCAAACTTCTATTTGCATGGAAATTCCTTGAATTCTTTAAAGGCAAATTGGGGTCCATTATCAGTGAATACAGTATCCATAATGCTATATCTTGCAAAGTGAGCCTTCAGTTTTCCAACCACTGACTTGCTTTCTTGTATCGGGCAGGGCATTGACCTCTCAAAAATTTTACTAGTAGTGCACTGTAGTCAAGTACAGCTTTTCCTTGAAGATAAATAAGTCTGCTCCTGCCTTTTCTCATGGTCAAGTGGGCAGCTCATGTGGTAACAGAGTCTCTTTCTCCTGGCAGCTATCACGCGAGCAGCAGGCATCACACCTTTCCATCTAGGAGCAAAGTTGAATATTCATTCCTGGCCAGAAAACACACTCTCAAGCCCGTCTAAGACAAGTGTTAATGCCCAGATGTGAGGCATGTATTTTTTATGTGACATGCTTATATAATGGGGTGGGGACAACAACTCTCTGTCTTCAAAATATAAAGCCATCCTGCACATTGAGAATATCTTTAATCTGAAAATATGGTTTTGCTTCTACCAGTGCAGGGTTGTTGGTTTTTTTAGATTCACAAATTCCAAGGCCAGAAAGGACAATTGTGATCATTTAGTTTGACCTCTTGTATAACCCAAGCCATAGAACTTCCCCAAAATTATTCCCAGAGCAGATCTTCTAGAAAAAACATCCACTCTTGATTTAAAAATTCTTCTAGCCATGCTGCTAGTGTTGATCTCTTGACAGCCTCTAGCTGGATGTCCTTTTCTGTAGTCTCTTCGATTTTCATTCATTTTGCTGTTGAAATGGGGAGATAGTGCAGTATATTAATGGAGTCAGTGTCCTGATCCCTTCCCCGAACTTGCTTATGCTGTGTATGTATGCCGTATTCAGAGTGTCAGCTAACACTAATAACAGTCCGGGATAAGATCTGATCTTTGCCTAGTAGCACTGGAGGCACATCAACATGAGCTACAATCTCCTTGGAGAACTAAGAAGGTGCTTTGCCATGATTGTCTCATGATGTCAGGAATTTGTGGACCGATTCCACTATTACTGGGTGGTTGTAGGTGTACTGATGGAATCACTCTAGTCCAAATACGAGAGCAAGAAGCTTTTTCTATTTGGGAGTACCACTGTACATTCTGCCAGCAAACGCAATTGGCTTCTGCAAAAGACCTACACCCAATCCTTTGTCCATTGCATCATACTGCAGTGTCAGTGACTCTCCTGGCTGGTAATGCTTCAGGACAGGGGCATCCATTATCATTTATTTCAGCATGTCAAATGTTTGCTTTTGGGTATTTGTCCAGTTCCATTCAAAATCCTGCCATGTGAGCCGGTGAATGGGTTCCTGTACTGCACCAGGAGTGGACAGAAGTTGGTCAGACAATACAATATCTGTGAAGGTCCTATTGATCTTTTCCCCTACAGTAAGAATACCATCTTATCTGCAATTATTTCCCCCTAGACAGTCCTTCCAGCCGTTGGGTGAGTCTTCTCTGGAACATATCTGGAGCTGGGCTTATGCCCTTTTACATGTCCCGATGAGTCGAAAGAATAGTAAATATGGCAGGTGACCAGCTTGGCTTAACGGTGAACTCCTAGCGGATCTTAAACATAAAAAAGAAGCTCACAAGAAGTGGAAGGTTGGACATATGACCAGGGAAGAGTATAAAAATATTGCTCAGGCATGTAGGAATGAAATCAGGAGGGCCAAATCGCACCTGGAGCTGCAGCTAGCAAGAGATGTCAAGAGTAACAAGAAGGGTTTCTTCAGGTATGTTGGCAACAAGAAGAAAGCCAAGGAAAGTGTGGGCCCCTTACTGAATGAGGGAGGCATCCTAGTGACAGAGGATGTGGAAAAAGCTAATGTGCCTCTGTCTTTTTTTTTTTTTTTGCCTCTGTCTTCACTAACAAGGACAGCTCCTAGACTGCTGCGCTGAGCATCACAACATGGGGAGAACATGGCCAGCCCTCTGTGGAGAAAGAGGTGGTTAGGGACTATTTAGAAAAGCTGGATGTGCACAAATCCATGGGGCTGGACGAGTTGCATCCGAGAGTGCTAAAGGAATTGGCGGCTGTGATTGCAGAGCCATTGGCCATTATCTTTGAAAACTCGTGGCGAACAGGGGAAGTCCTGGATGACTGGAAAAAGGCTAATGTAGTGCCAATCTTTAAAAAAGGGAAGAAGGAGGATCCTGGGAACTACAGGCCAGTCAGCCTCACCTCAGTCCCCGGAAAAATCATGGAGCAGGTTCTCAAGGAATCAATCCTGAAGCACTTACATGAGAGGAAAGTGATCAGGAACAGTCAGCATGGATTCACCAAGGGAAGGTCGTGCCTGACTAATCTAATCGCCTTCTATGATGAGATTACTGGTTCTGCGGATGAAGGGAAAGCAGTGGATGTATTGTTTCTTGACTTTAGCAAAGCTTTTGACATGGTCTCCCACAGAATTCTTGTCAGCAAGTTAAAGAAGTACGGTCTGGATGAATGCACTATAAGGTGGGTAGAAAGTTGGCTAGATTGTCGGGCTCAACGGGTAGTGATCAATGGCTCCATGTCTAGTTGGCAGCCGGTATCAAGTGGAGTGCCCCAGGGGTCAGTCCTGGGGCCGGTTTTGTTCAATATCTTCATAATGATCTGGAGGATGGTGTGGATTGCACTCTCAGCAAATTTGCGGATGATACTAAACTGGGAGGAGTGGTTGATATGCTGGAGGGTAGGGATAGGATACAGAGGGACCTAGACAAATTGGAGGATTGGGCCAAAAGAAATCTGATGAGGTTCCGTAAGGATAAGTGCAGGGTCCTGCACTTAGGACGGAAGAACCCAATGCACAGCTACAGACTAGGGACCGAATGGCTAGGCAGCAGTTCTGCGGAAAAGGACCTAGGGGTGACAGTGGACGAGAAGCTGGATATGAGTCAGCAGTGTGCCCTTGTTGCCAAGAAGGCCAATGGCATTTTGGGATGTATAAGTAGGGGCATAGCGAGCAGATCGAGGGACGTGATCGTTCCCCTCTATTTGACAGCCTCATCTGGAGTACTGTGTCTAGTTTTGAGCTCCACACTACAAGAAGGATGTGGATAAATTGGAGAGAGTCCAGCGAAGGGCAACAAAAATGATTAGGGGTCTGGAACACATGACTTATGAGGAGAGGCTGAGGGAACTGGGATTGTTTAGTCTGCAGAAGAGAAGAATGAGAGGGGATTTGATAGCTGCTTTCAACTACCTGAGAGATGGTTCCAGAGAGGATGGTTCTAGACTGTTCCCAGTGGTAGAAGAGGACAGAACAAGGAGTAATGGTCTCAAGTTGCAGTGGGGGAGGTTTAGGTTGGATATTAGGAAAAACTTCTTCACTAGGAGGGTGGTGAAACACTGGAATGCATTACCTAGGGAGGTGGTAGAATCTCCTTCCTTAGAAGTTTTTAAGGTCAGGCTTGACAAAGCCCTGGCTGGGATGATTTAATTGGGGATTTGTCCTGCTTTGAGCAGGGGGTTGGACTAGATGACCTCCTGAGGTCCCTTCCAACCCTGATATTCTATGATTCTATGAATAATCATCTGTAGTGACCAAATGGTGTTGCAAAAATTGTCAGCATGCTGGACTCTTTATTCAGGCTTATGTGCCAAAACCGATTCCTCACATGACAGACCATAAAGATGTTGGCTTTGGAAAGTTCTGGCAAGACATCATCAGTTGTGGACAGTGCATGGTGGTATATTTTCAATGCCCAGTTGGTTTGGGGTTTATGCAGAGGTATAATTTCCCTGATGGCTTCTTTACCAATACCATGCTGCTTACTCAGGCTGCTCTGGCGTCTATAAGTGTTACCATACTCAAGTTCTGCAGACTTTCAAGCACCTTGTGTACTGGATTATATAGTGCCACCAGAATTTTCCTTAATGATAAACACACATGTTCCTCTGTGGGGTCTACTTCCAGACACAGGTTTTCTTCGAGGCACCCATCACTTATGCTTCTAAAATTGTCTCCATTGTCCATGGGACTCTCCCTTTTGCTTCTTGCACTGAAACTATCAAATTCTGATATTGCTCCCTGATCACATCAATGTCTTATATAGCTGTATTCCACAAGAGAGATCTGTGGTTCTTAGTATCCACCACCACAAACTTCAATTGGACCATCTGATATTTTTTGGGTTAGTTACTATAAGGGTCACATTTTCCTAAGAGGTGTATTATGCTCTTATTGTACTTTATTAGATGATGCCTACTGTTTTGAATAGGTGTGTGTGACAGAATGCACCTCTTTATTCAGACCCTCCACACTACTGTCATAATCTTTGTACAAAATATGTCTTGTGAGGTATCATTTGAAAACTAATAACTCACTGGTCAGTAATATCATGGTGAAATGTATGTAGCAACATTCTTTGTAAAGTTATGAAATTCCTTGTATAATGTTAAAGGGACCTGTTCAAACTCACGTAGCCCCAGTTAGACACAGCTGGTCAAGCAAGTCTTCAACAAAGGGATGTGTGGTTGCCTTAATTTGCATTTAAGCGGTAAACAGAGTCATCATGCAGAAAGGGAGTAAACGAAAGGAAACCTGCATGTGAGCATACATAGGTGAAAGAACCCAGCAGGAAGCATCTTTCCAAACCAGCCTCACTGTCTCCTTATTCTCAGATAGAAATGCTTTTCAAAAGGGGGACTTAAACTAAAAAAGGAAGGAAGGGCAAACACCACCAATTACCCCTCTCTCTCCCTGTCCATCTCTCTCTTTGTACCTGAGAAGAGTAAAGAAACAGCTGTTGGACTTCGGTCTGTGGGTCCTGACCTACAGGTTGGTCAGGAAGGCTGCTGGAGGTATTTTGTAAGAATTTCAATTTAAACCAAATCTAGGTTGTTAAGTTTAGTAGTAGGAAGTATTTTATCTTTATTTTTCTTGTAAACCATTTCTAACTGTGTTGCCAATGCTTATATTCACAGAAGATCCTATCTTCTTTTATTAATAACCTTCTTTGATTGTTTAATCAAATCCAGTGTGCTGGAGTTAAACTGTTTAAGATGGCAAGCTGTTGTGTGTTGTACCCTTAGAGGGACAATGGACCAGGAGAGGGACGGTCAGTGCAGAATACATGCTTTGGGGGGGAAATTTGGGACTGGGAGTGTGTTACAGTTACTTTGCAAAGAGTAACCAAGGCTGGTAGGAGCCCAGGTATAGGGTAGCAAGGGAGAACTAATGGACTGTGCAAGAAGGGAGAGAATCAATACACTTTAGTGGAAAATAATGACATGAAAGTAATGGAGCACTGATGGATTTGGGTGAACTAACAATTTCAAGGGGGAGCTGGGGCTGGATAGCATGTGGAGTTTTATTGCTCTGAAATACAAGTCTTCTCCTTTAAGCTCATTTCCGCCCTCCAGCTTGACTTGGATGTAAAACCCTAGTGTATAAACTTTAACAGGGATGAATCCAAATAGGGTTCTCTACAAATCAAATAGGATTCTTAAGAAATTAATCTCAAACCCAGTAAAACATATAGAGAAAGAGATCTTTTGTACTCACATTTTTAAATCAGCTTAGACAAAGTATTAAAAATGTACACCTTGTTTGAAATATATGTTGGCAAACCCTTTGACTGAAAAGATGGATTTAAATTTGTGCAGTGCTTAGTGCTGTAGGATCCAAGTATATGATTGGTTCTGTATGTGCTACTGCAATTCAAATAATAAATAATAAATAGATGTGGAAACTCTATCTTCATTACATTGTAAATAAACCCTCCTACTCTGGCAGGGAAAAACAAGTATGAACTTTCCAGTGGTGGCTGTCTTGTGAGTCAGATTTTATTCATTCACTACTCAAAAGGTCCCTATAACCAGTCCACTACTCTGATAGGCTAAACAAAATCTGGATAATTCTAGGACTATGTCTGTGTTTCCAAGACATATGGTAATGGGGTAATTTAGCTACTTCCTAAGTCTTCTGAAAAGACTTAGCACTGCAGTTTTTGTAAAGTCATCATCAGAGGCCCTAAAACTCAGGGCTCATCAATCAATTTGAAGCGTAAGAATATAAACTGTGGGTATCACCAGCAGACCAATGGATCAGAAAAGAAATATGTAGATATGACTTTACTTTAAATGAAATCTGTATTTTCAATTGGAAATTAATATTTGCATTGCTTTATTAAAGTCAGTCTCATCAGTCTTAAAATGGCACAGGAATTAGCTTCTGATGTGATCACAGCTTTCAAAGACCTTTTCTCATATTTTAATACTTGAAGTTGAAAGGGATCTTTTCATCAGCAGTTATGTTCAAATTTCCCCTTAAATAATGTTATGGGAATGGCTAGGAAACTAGAAAATTCCTTCTGAAAAGCTGATGTTCTTAAGTGATGTCTTAATGAGACAGTTTGTGACAATATTCCACCCTCCCTGGCATGGAGTGACATTTGTTGCATCGCCAGTCAATTATGGATGTTTACCAAAGCCAACAATAAACATAGTCTGGAGACCAAGGATTTTAAAAGCTCCATTAGTGGGACTGATTGAAAACCAGAATGTTTCCTTTACCATCTCATTGAGGTTAAAACCTGTATTACTATTCCTTCAGCTCAATGCTAACCTCTCTTCAATAAGTAGGTGGAACAGAATAGCTGTAAGTGAAATTGCATTCTTTAGAGAATTTATTCATAGGCAGGGGGAGTAAGACTGAAGACGGGTAACCCTGCTATCTGGAATTTACATTAACTCATAGTTAAAACACCAGTGTCTATAATTTGTTGTAAACCCTAAAACATAGTATGGGTATTATGTGTTAATTCAATCCAAAATTTTGCCTCACACATTTATAATTAATAATTCAATTTAGTAATTTTCTTCAGGGAGAAAAAGATTTTGCATTGATTTTGCAAAGCTGGTTCAATGTAATCTTTAATTGTTGGAATTCTCAGAAAGTGATCATTACATAAAATGACAAATGAAAGCAGCCAAGACTTAACACTTGTTTCAAGACCCTTGGCATGGAGCATCATAATTTTCAAAAATTACCTCAAATACTGTGATGTCACTGGCAGAGGGTAATAATCCTATTTGTATAAATTCATTTACATTCACAGAGGCCTCTAATTTTGTAATCACAGTCAATTGTACATGTGTATTTGTTGTACAGCTACCTCATTTCCGGAAGCACACCAATAAAGCAGGTAGTTTGATGTTAGGTGCCTTTCATTTGTGCCCACAATAGATAGTTCCTGGAAAATTACATGATTACAAGATTACATGCCAAGTTTAAGCCCTTCTGAAAGCATGGCCCTTAGTAGAAATGGAACACCTCATTTAAAAATGGAACAGAAGATTATTAATTGTCATCATTCACAATTATTTTTCTTCTGTTTATTGATACATCATGGCAGACTTCTTTCCAGACAGTTTTCTTACACTGTGGTCTATTCTCCTACCAACTGTATTAGCAACTTTGCTCTAAACTCAAATTACACAAGGCATATGAAAGTTATGGTTGTTCATATGTACATGTGTTGCAGAGTGCAAGTAGCACTTCAAGATGGTACTTGATTCATCTATTTTCATTTCTATCTCTGAAGTGTAATAACTCTTTTAGGGAGGAGTGAAATCCAGCCCTGGACAGATCCAGACATGAGCTGGCAGGAAATAAGCTAATGTCATCAGAAATAAATGGTTGTTATGTGTTATGGATTTGACTTGTCATTGATTGGTAAATCTCCTCTTTTGAATCCTATCCTCATCTCTCAGATGCATCGTGGATGGATATGACAGTTTCTCGCCAGAGTACTACTTGACATCTAATGCCAATTTGTTGCTGGGTGGATGTCATCTCTTCTGATGTTTAATGAGGAAATTCATATTTTTTCTGACTGAAAATGTGAACCTAGAAGGCGTGGTTGAGCCCACACAGGGGTGGGTGCCTCACGTTCATAACTGTAATGTAAGTACCTTGCCAGTATTTGGAGAGGTTGAAATCATGATTGTAAGTTGGCATATGCCCTTTCTTTTTGGAAAGTGCCCTGAGTCCCAGTGCTGCTTGGTTCAAGACTGTGTATATGGTCTTTTATTACATAGTATATATAGAAAACGTAGGCAGCATGTGACCGTGGCACAACTGTACTGTATGTTGAACACTTGAATAAAAGGAGGGATATTGTTTATTGAAGACACAAAAACAGTTTAAAATCTACATTAAAGATACAAGTCATGTGTAGAACTCCAAAGAAATAAGGATCTGTCTGTGAAAGACTTGGAGCTGCTCTGTAATTTCCAGCACACCTCTGAACAACATACTGACCCACAGAGACATTCCTACCAAAACTACAAAAAGAAGGATTCTGGGTGGACTCCTCCTGAGGGTCGAAACAACAGAATGGACTTCTACATAGAGTGATTCTGCCGAAGTGCATAGGCTGAAATTGTGGAAAAGCAGCATCACTTTCCCCATAACCTCAGCCGTGCAGAACACAATGCCATCCATAGCCTCAGAAACAACTCTGACATCATAATCAAAAAGGCTGACAAAGGAGGTGCTGTCATCATCATGAATAGGTCGGAATATGAACAAGAGGCTGCTAGGCAGCTCTCCAGTGCCACTTTCTACAGGCCATTACCCTCTGATCCCACTGAGGGTTACCAAAAGAAACTACAGCATTTGCTCAAGAAACTCCCTGAAAAAGCACAAGAACAAATCCGCACAGACACACCCCTGGAACGCCGACCTGGGGTATTCTATCTGCTACCCAAGATCCATAAACCTGGAAATCCTGGACACCCCATCATCTCAGGCATTGGCACCCTGAGAGCAGGATTGTCTGGCTATGTAGACTCCCTCCTCAGGCCCTACGCTACCAGCACTTCCAGCTATCTTCGAGACACCACTAACTTCCTGAGGAAACTACAATCCATCGGTGATCTTCCTGAAAACACCATCCTGGCCACTATGGATGTAGAAGCCCTCTACACCAACATTCCACACAAAGATGGACTGCAAGCCATCAGGAACAGTATCCCCGATAATGTCACGGCAAACCTGGTGGCTGAACTTTGTGACTTTGTCCTCACCCATAACTATTTCACATTTGGGGACAATGTATACCTTCAAATCAGCGACACTGCTATGGATACCAGCATGGCCCCACAGTATGCCAGCATTTTTATGGCTGACTTATAACAATGCTTCCTCAGCTCTCGTCCCCTAATGCCCCTACTCTACTTGTGCTACATTGATGACATCTTCATCATCTGGACCCATGGAAAAGAAGCCCTTGAGGAATTCCACCATGATTTCAACAATTTCCATCCCGCCATCAACCTCAGCCTGGACCAGTCCACACAAGAGATCCACTTCCTGGACACTATGGTGCTAATAAGCGATGGTCACATAAACACCATCCTATACCAGAAACCTACTGACAGCTATTCCTACCTACATGCCTCCAGCTTTCATCCAGATCACACCAAACGATCCATTGTCTACAGCCAAGCTCTACGAAACAACTGTATTTGCTCTAAACCCTCAGACAGAGACAAACACTTGCAAGATCTCTATCAAGCATTCTTACAATTACAATACCCACCTGCTGAAGTGAAGAAACAGATTGACAGAGCCAGAAGAGTACCCAGAAGTCACCTACTACAGGACAGACCCAACAAAGAAAAAAGAACAGAAAATAACAGAATGCCACTAGCCATCACCTTCAGCCCCCAACTAAAACCTCTCCAACGCATCATTAAGGATCTACAACCTATCCTGAAGAACGACCCATCCCTCTCACAGATCTTGGGAGACAGGCCAGTCCTTGCTTACAGACAACCCCCCAACCTGATGCAAATACTCACCAGCAACCACACACCACACAACAGAACCACTAACCCAGGACCCTATCCTTGCAACAAAGCCCATTGCCAACTGTGTCCACATATCTATTCAGGGGACACCATCATAGGGACTAATCACATCAGCCACACTATCAGAGGCTTGTTCACCTGCACATCTACCAATGGGATATATGCCATCATGTGCCAGCAATGCTCCTCTGCCGTGTACATTGGTCAAACTGGACAGTCTCTACGTAAAAGAAAGGGAGGGAAGAGCATCTTTGCAAGCAGGCTGGCTAACCTAGTGGGGAGGGCTTTAAACTAGGTTCGCTGGGGGAAGGAGACCAAAGCCCTGAGGTAAGTGGGGAAGTGGGATACCGTAAGGAAGCACGAGCAGGAGCACGTGAGAGGGGAGGGCTCCTGCCTCATACTGAGAAAGAGAGGCGATCAGCGGGTTATCTCAAATACCTATACACAAATGCATGAAGCCTGGGAAACAAGCAGGGAGAACTGGAAGTCCTGGCAAAGTCAAGGAATTATGATGTGATTGGAATAACAGAGACTTGGTGGGATAACTCACATTACTGGAGTACTGTCATGGATGGATATAAGCTGTTCAGGAAGGACAGGCAGGGAAGAAAAGGTGGGGGAGTTGCACTGTATGTAAGAGAGCAGTATGACTGCTCAGAGCTCAAGTATGAAACTGCAGAAAAACCTGAGAGTCTCTGGATTAAGTTTAGAAGTGTGAGCAACAAGCGTGATGTCGTGGTGGGAGTCTACTATAGACCACCGGACCAGGGGGATGAGGTGGACGAGGCTTTCTTCCGGCAACTCGCAGAAGTTACTAGATCACACGCCCTGGTTCTCATGGGAGACTTCAATCACCCTGATATCTGTTGGGAGAGCAATACAGCGGTGCACAGACAATTCAGGAAGTTTTTGGAAAATGTAGGGGACAATTTCCTGGTCCTAGTGGCAACCTAGTGACAGAGGACGTGGAAAAAGCTAATGTACTCAATACTTTTTTTGCCTCTGTCTTCACGAACAAGGTCAGCTCCCAGACTACTGCACTGGGTAGCACAGCATGGGGAGGAGGTGACCAGCCCTCTGTGGAGAAAGAAGTGGTTTGGGACTATTTAGAAAAGCTGGATGTGCACAAGTCCATGGGGCCGGACGCATTGCATCCGAGAGTGCTAAAGGAGTTGGCGGATGTGATTGCAGAGCCATTGGCCATTATCTTTGAAAACTCATGGCGATCGGGGGAAGTCCTGGATGACTGGAAAAAGGCTAATGTAGTGCCCATCTTTAAAAAAGGGAAGAAGGAGGATCCTGGGAACTACAGGCCAGTCAGCCTCACCTCAGTCTCTGGAAAAATCATGGAGCAAGTCCTCAAGGAATCAATTCTGAAGCACTTAGAGGAAAGGAAAGTGATCAGGAACAGTCAGCATGGATTCACCAAGGGCAAGTCGTGCCTGACTAATCTAATTGCCTTCTATGATGAGATAACTAGTTCTGTGGATGAAGGGAAAGCAGTGGACGTGTTGTTCCTTGACTTTAGCAAAGCTTTTGACACTGTCTCCCACAGTATTCTTGCCAGCAAGTTAAAGAAGTATGGGCTGGATGAATGCATTATAAGGTGGATAGAAAGCTGGCTAGATTGTCGGGCCCAACGGGTAGTGATCAATGGCTCCATGTCTAGTTGGCAGCCGGTATCAAGTGGAGTGCCCCAAGGGTCGGTCCTGTCACCGGTTTTGTTCAATATCTTCATAATGATCTGGAGGATGGTGTGCATTGCACCCTCAGGAAGTTTGCAGATGACACTAAACTGGGAGGAGAGGTAGATATGCTGGAGGGTAGGGATTGGATACAGAGGGACCTAGACAAATTGGAGGATTGGGCCAAAAGAAATCTGATGAGGTTCAACAGGGACAAGTGCAGAGGACGGAAGAATTCCATGCACCGCTACAGACTAGGGACCGAATGGCTCAGCAGCAGTTCTGCAGAAAAGGACCTAGGGGTTACAGTGGACAAGAAACTGGATATGAGTCAACAGTGTGACGTTGTTGCGAAGAAGGCCAATGACATTTTGGGATGTATAAGTAGGGGCATTGCCAGGATATCGAGGGACGTGATCGTTCCCCTCTATTTGACACTGGTGAGGCTTCATCTGGAGTACTGTGTCCAGTTTTGGGCCCCACACTACAAGAAGGATGTGGAAAAATTGGAAAGAGTCCAGCAGAGGGCAACAAAAATGATTAGGGGACTGGAACACGTGTCAAGGTTCCGCCCCCACTCTGAACTCTAGGGTACAGATGTGGGGACCTGCATGAAAACCTCCTAAGCTTACTTTTACCAGCTTAGGTTAAAACTTCCCCAAGGTACAAATTAATTTTATCCTTTGTCCTTGGAATATCCACTGCCACCACCAAACTCTAACTGGGTTTACTGGGAAACGTAGTTTGAACACGTCTTTCCCCCCAAAATTCTCCCAACCCTTGCACCCCACTTCCTGGGAAAGGTTTGGTAAAAATCCTCACCAATTTGCATAGGTGACCACAGACCCAAACCCTTGGATCTGAGAACAATGAAAAAGCATTCAGTTTTCTTACAAGAAGACTTTTAATAGAAATAGAACTAAATAGAAGTAAAGAAATCACCTCTGTAAAATCTGGATGTTAGATACCTTACAGGGTAATTAGATTCAAAACATAGAGAATCCCTCTAGGCAAAACCTTAAGTTACAAAAAAGACACACAGACAGAAATAGTCATTCTATTCAGCACAATTCTTTTCTCAGCCATTTAAAGAAATCATAATCTAACACATACCTAGCTAGATTACTTACTAAAGTTCTAAGACTCCATTCCTGGTCTATCCCCAGCAAAAGCAGCATATAGACAGACATAGACCCTTTGTTTCTCTCCCTCCTCCCAGCTTTTGAAAGTATCTTGTCTCCTCATTGGTCATTTTGGTCAGGTGCCAGCGAGGTTACCTTTAGCTTCTTAACCCTTTACAGGTGAGAGGACTTTTCCTCTGGCCAGGAGGGATTTTAAAGGTGGTTACCTTTCCCTTTATATTAATGACAACATGAGTTATGAGGAGAGGCTGAGGGAACTGGGGATGTTTAGTCTATGGAAGAGAAGAATGAGGGGGTATTTGATAGCTGCTTTCAACTACCTGAAAGGGGGTTCCAAAGAGGATGGCTCTAGACTGTTCTCAGTGGTAGCAGATGACAGAACAAGGAGTAATGGTCTCAAGTTGCAGTGGGGGAGATTTAGGTTGGATATTAGGAAAAACTTTTTCACTAGGAGGGTGGTGAAACACTGGAATGTGTTACCTAGGGAGGTAGTGGAATCTCCTTCCTTAGAAGTTTTTAAGGTCAGGCTTGACAAAGCCCTGGCTGGGATGATTTAATTGGGGATCGGTCCTGCTTTGAGCAGGGGGTTGGACTAGATGACCTCCTGAGGTCCCTTCCAACCCTGATATTCTATGATTCTATGAAAAGAATAAATGGACACAAATCAGACGTCAAGAATTATAACATCCAAAAACCAGTCGGAGAACACTTCAATCTCTTTGGTCACTCGAGTACAGACCTAAAAGTGGCAATTCTTCAACAAAAAAACTTCAAAAACAGACTCCAACCAGAGACTGCTGAATTGGAATTAATTTGCTAACTGGATACAATTAATTTAGGCTTGAATAGAGGCTGGGAATGGATGGGTCATTACACAAAGTAAAACTATTGCCCCTTGTTTATTTCCCCTCCACCCCCCTACTGTTCCTCAGCTGTTCTTGTCAACTGCTGGAAATGTCCCACCTTGATTATCACTACAAAAGATTTTCCCCCCAGCTCTCCTGCTGGTAATATCTCACCTTAAGTGATCATTCTCCTTACAGTGTGTGTTAACACCCATTGTTTCATGTTCTCTTTGTATATAAATCTCACCACTGTATTTTCCACTGAATGCATCCAATGAAGTGAGCTGTAGCTCATGAAAGCTTATGCTCAAATACATTTGTTAGTCTCTAAGGGGCCACAAGTACTCCTTTTCTTTTTGCGAATACAGACTAACACGGTTGCTACTCTGAAATCTGTAATTTATGAAACTGTATGTTGACACTGTAATTAGGGTGTTTATTGTATGAGTATGTTGGGTTAAATCAACAGGGCTGCTGAGAAAACAAGCAGGAAAGGGCAACAAGGGACCTGGATAAGCCACACCACTTTAAATGTTTGAGGGTGCTAAGGAACAATGGCAGAGGCATTGGCTCTGAGGAGTCTGACTCAATGGCCTGCAGAGCCTACCTGATAAAGCTGGTCCAAGAGCTGAAAGTAACAATGGTACTCTGGCTGAATAAAAATGATCTTTCTCTTTCCAGGAGAGGCAATTGTTGGGCAGCTGTTTGGGAAAACCAGGCTGACACAGGCAGGGGTGTGTGAAGAAGCTTGGCCTGCCCTGGCCACCATCACAAGACAGTAGAGCTTCAGGTAGGAGAGACATGATAGTATAGAGTGTTTGTTGTTTTAAAACACTTTTCTCTAAAAGCTTTAATGTTAACAGTATTTTGCTTAAAGCAGGCTATCTGGTTGTTGTATACACCACTGTAACAGACTCCCAAAGGGAAGAAACACAGGTGATGAAACCTGCTGGGTAAGCATGGCTGATACACAAGATACTGTAGCCCAGGGCCTGATGTAAGAGTGGGAATACTGTGAAATTCCACCGCAGGGAAGGTAAAGGCTCCAGAAGGGAGCAGAGGTGCAGATAGTCTTGAAACTGTGACACTGCCTAGATGTGTACTTTCACGAGGAATTACTATAAAAACCCTAGGTATTGGTGACCCTTTACAAAATACAGTTACAGTAATTGCTAAATAATAACCCTTCCCTGAGTCATGTTCACTAAATAACCTTAGGTTGGGCTGTAACAAAAATAAAGTTTAATAAAACTTGAGACCACCTGGGAAAACTCAGAATTTAAAAGATTCCCATTTTAATTCAGATCAGGTCAACCGGAAAATTCGAGACTCTTTTCTGTAAAAAAAGAAAAAAAGAACTTTTCTAGCCTCTTAAATGTAAAACCCAAGGGTGTACACTGAACAAATGTTTTGGATAATGTGGTCCCTCTGGTACATCTTATATTTCCTCCAAGCCTTTGCCATAATTAGATTTCACTAGCTTTTATAAAATACAGTTAACCAATTTCATTGAATGACTTGTTTTGACTTCAGGACCCTTGTACTTTTGTTCTGCAGATGGGGAAACTGTTTAAGTTAAGTAGCTTGTCCAAGACCACAGGGGTAGTCTATGTTTGAACTGCGATCAGAACTCTGGAATTTCTGGCTCTCAGATCTGCGATCAGACCATTAGATTGCAGCTTTCTCTCAACTAAAAAATAGTGCCATGAGATTTTCTTTTTTAAACTGTGCACACATACAGTAGTAGTCACTCTCACATCAATTGTCAAAAATGGCAGATTGTCTTTGCAGCCAAAATGAGCACATAAAAGGAAAAAAAGTACTTGATATAGTATAAAAAATGGAGGCACACATTCTGGGCAAGATAAATTATTTAAAAAGATAGTGGTATTGTTAGGACGAGGAAGGCATTTTAGTTCTGAATGATGAAAAAGTGGTTAATGCCAAGATGAGCAGGAGGACAGGCCATGTTGTTCCTATCAAGAGTTGTAATCCCATTATCTTTTCTTTTTGCTCCATCATTTTAGAAAGTGACAGGTATTATCTCTAGCATTAGTCAGATGACTATCTACATGTTTCACACCATTTCTTAGGCATTAATCCATCAGAGATAATCATGTTCATTTCCCCATGGTTATAAATGGAGAGCAGAAAACGAAGAGTGCTTCCGTGCCGCTGCAAGTTTCCCATACGCATCATATGTCACAAATGGCACAAATGTATTGTCCTTGCAGTTCATGGTTAAAAAGTATAACTAGCTTCCAAAAAGGAATATGTAAGTCATAAAATATCACTCTGGCAAAGAATATAATCACGAGCTTTGAATTCTTTCTTTGCATATGATGGATTCAGGGTATTATTAAAGGGTCACAGCCACAGCATGCACTCAGAGCACTGCGTGATGATAGCAAGCTGCTAGTTCACAGTCCAGTCAGTTAAGTGTCATTTGAAAAGTTACCAAAAAGAGAATAGACTGGTTTTCATTTGTCTCCATATGCATTATAGTGAGTACTGCATAGCACTCACTGGGGCTGGCCAGAAAGCAAGAATTCTGTTTCACAACAAAAAAAAAGTAGATTTCCAAATTTCTTTTTGCTCCACCCTGGAATGAAAACAAGCCCTTTCGAAATTTTTCATTGAAAAGCATGAATGAGATCAAGCCACTTGAGAACAGCAATAGCCTGTTGGTCAGGGCATTCACTTGGGATGCTAGAGACCCAGCATCCCTGCTCTGCCTGATTCAGATCAGAGATTTGAACCTGTGTCTTCTACAGCCCAAGTGAGTGCCCTGATCACTCATCTGTTTGCCCTTTGAAGGGGAGAAGGCCCATGGGAGGCTTCCCCACTCCTCCTTTTCCCCAAATTCCATTCTGGACCTTTTGGCTGGTATACACTGAAAAGTTAGGTCGAACAAGTAAAGTTACTCAGGGGTGTGAAAAATCCACACCCCCAAGTGACATAGTCAAGACACCCTAAATCCTGTTGTAGACAGTGCTAGGTTAATAGAAAAATTCTTCCCTCTACCTAGGTACCACCTCTCGGGAAGGTGGATTATCTACAGTGATGGGAGAACCTTTCTCATTGCTGTAGCAAGTGTCTACACTGAATGATGCAGCTGCAGCTGTGTTGCTGTAGCATTTTAAATGTAAACATAGCCTTAGAACCCTTCCCAATGAAATATTGTTGAAACATTCCTTCCTGTAAAAAGTTACAGTTTCGACAAATTGGCATTTTCTGACAAAAGTGTAGTCAAAAATTTCCCAGTGAGCTCTGGTGCTCACTGTAGATAAAGAGCTCCTCTGTTTTAATTATACATCTCCGGTTTCACATAGCCAGAACATTCTGAAATGCTTACCGACAGCAAAATAGATTTCAAGGTTCAAACTTCAACCATGGGGGACATAGCCCTATTAAATTAGTATATATGTCAGAACAGCCTGAACCACATGAATATGTATTACACACACCACAATGTATGTATGTATGTGTATGGGCATTAATATTATATACATTATATCACCTATGGATGTTGAGTAGTTGTGTTAAGTGACTTGCATTATGCTTTCCACAGAATGCTGTTCTGATCATGCTAATGTATATATCCCACAATGCTTTGCAAAGCTGAATTCAGCTCTTGTCACAGGCAAATACAAACCTATCAGAGAGAGAAAATAGATTAACCCAATGCCCTGGTACAGGTACACAGTGTTTGCCAGCCCCATGGTACCTAAAATGTGGAATACAAAAAAAAAACAACAAAAAAACAATAACAAGATAGGAAAGAAATGTGTTGATATAGAGAAACAAGACAAAAAGGTGATTGGTGGGTTAAGTCCTAGGCAATGTTTAGAATGTTCTCTAACTTGTAAACAACCATACTCTCTCTCTCTCTCTCTCTCTCTCTCTCTATATATATATATATATATAGCTATGTATGAATACATATTTTCAGAGCAAAATTGAATACTGTGAGACTGTGGTCTCCAGATCAGATCAGTAAAATATTAACTACTTTCTGTAATTGTACTGCTTTGTCTTTGACTAATACATTTGAATAAACTGGGTTATTTGATCTTTTGAATAATTTCAATATTGAATCAAAAGTATAGTCAAGCAGTTGGCTATAACCATTAGTTAAAAGGTTTCAGTTAATGACTTGGCTTGATTTAGAAAAATGAAACTGGCTTTAATTCAGACATATCTGAACTATTTGCAAATTGCACACAGAGCATGCACATTAGAACATTTCCTGAAGTGTAAAGATGAGCAGGTGAACAAGGGCCTGTTGTGGTAACTAGGCCTACATTTACTCTAATTTTGAGCACAACAGTAAAAAGTATGTGAAAGTTCAGAAGATGTCACAATAACTTATAGTAACAAATATTGATGGGAAAGATATGAAAAGGAAGTAGACTGAATTAGTCTAAACAAAAAGGCCTACTGATACAACTCAGGACTGCGTTAAATTCATGCCTGGTAAACAAGAAAATGTGGGTCTGGAAATTAATGTGCCAAAATAGGTGTGTTGGATATTAGGCCTAATTGGTGGAAAAAATAATGAGGGAATGGCCTATTCTGTCCATCACTCCCTTTGTGGGTCGCTAAAGAAAGAGACCTTGGGGAAAAAATAAGAAAAGATAAGGGCTGCTGAAGCAAGCTTTGCCATCATGGTTGCTACCTCCCCCATCTCCTGGGGCCCAGGAATGTCTTTGTCCTAATTTTGAGAGATGCCCTGACCAAAACAGGCCACAGAGAGGAATCCAGATGACTGTGATAGTCTACACTGTTATGGTCACCACTTTTACCAAATTATGATAAATGTTGTACAAAGTATGCCTTGTGAGGTATCATGGGGAAAACCATAGTCTGCTAAGTATTACTGTCTGTTAACATGTGTGCATTATCATTGTATATGGAGTTCTGAGATTTTGCTATACGTTTGTTACTGAAACATGTTGTGAGTCTGGGGAATGCTCACAGACTAGCTCTTTAAAAATAACAAAAGACCTGTAAACAAAGGCCTGGCATGTCATCCCCAGAGACACCTCAAGCTGCAGGTATACAGATGGTGCAAGGAAGAATTTGCAATTCATATGAAGGACTGAGTGCAGACCACATAGGCAATGGGGCTTCTTGACCCCATGACACATCAAGGAATTTTTCAGTAAAAAGGATCAAGATATAAAAAGGGAGAACAAAGCCCCCTGGCCAACCCTCCTCCCCCACCTATTCTGATCTTTTGGAAGACAGAAACATCATTGAACTGGGGGGAGTAGTCCGAACTGGAAAACTTTCCAGTTAGCACAGACTGCTGTGGCTTTTGGGTAAGCAAAACCTTATTGCTTCAAATTTGACTTAGATTGGGTAAGGTTAGGAAACAGCTTGTGGTTTTTAACTTTTATTTCTTTTTGCAATCAATTTGTACCTTCTATGCCTATACCTCTTATAATAACTTAAAACCTATCTTTCTGTAGTTAATTTTCTGTACTATCTTTCTGTAGTTATTTTAATATTTTATCTAAACCAGTGTGGTTTTGACTCAAAAACAACAGTGACCAAAAAAATAAACAATAAAAGATCATGCTTATTAGAAATGCTATATTTTCCTTCTGTAGTCTATCTGTTACCAGATCTCCAGAGCTTATGTCTTCATTTTTCATATATGCATGTTGATTATTGTTTCATATTTAGGGCCTGGTTTTGTCAACTGTGTGTACACAATTGCACATCTAATTTGTATCTAATTATTGTGATTGCACATGCAAAATGGGTTACTGTGTGCGCCAATGAATACGCTGCCTACCTGTCTGCAATTACCTTATGTGTATGCGCAATGCAGTAACTGCAGGCACTAATTAGATGCGTCATTGAGCAAATCAGTCCACTATATTTCTAGGTTAGTGAGTGCATACTGCAAAACACCCAAGAAAGAAAGTTTTTAGATGATGGATACTAATGACTTTTATATAAGGAATACATGATCGGAGCTGAGCGAATGTATGATTAAAACAAACTACAAAGTTTGAAAAGCTAGGAGTGCAGGACACATCTTGTAGTGCAAAGTTGCTCCGGATCCAAATCCAGATTTTCTATTAAAGTTGCAGAGGTTTCTCTCTGCCCCCTTCTCCTCCGTCCCCCTCCCCCCGATATGTCTGGTTGTCTTTCTGAGACACTAATCAGGCTAAATAACTTGCCAATGATTTTTTTTTTTAAATTTAGCCCGTCTGAATACACAGAGGTTTGTAGTCATTAAACCACCTAAAGAGCATCAATACCCGAGGAGGAGGGCCTTACAGAATCATGGGTACAATGTATTGTACAATTGTACAATGTATAATGTATTGTGTAGATTAAATTATGCTCTAAATTATTCCTGTGCTATTGAAGCTACTGTGATTGCACAGCTATAAAGAGAACCTGCACAACTATAATATTTGTGATTAAATATTTTCCAAGGTTATATCAATCTAAACTAATCTGGAGTTTCAGTTCATTATCCTCCAATTTTAGCTGGAAAACAAGAATTCTGTTTCATTAAAAAATGTGAGCTTTCAGCATTTGGTTTCATTTTTCATAAGGATGAAACTGAGACCTTCAAAATTGCTCTCAAAAGAGCACAGAGAAACCCACCCCATAATCGCTAGTAGTAGTCAGGGCACTCACCTGGGATAGACAAGTCCCAGGTTCACGTCCCTTTGCTACTTGATTCAGAATGGGGACTTGTGCCAGAGTATCTTGCATCCCTGGTGAGTGGCCAAACTACTGGGTTATTAGCTATCCTGGCGGTGGTATCTCTTCCTCTCTCTCATTTTGACCAGAAATTCCACCCAGGATCTGAGAAACCTTTCTGGTGAAAGTTTTATCAAAACTGATATATTGCTGAAAAAAAAGTTTTGGTTTTCATGAATCAGTATTTTCAAACAGAAAAATGTTTTGAGAAAATCCTTACCAACTCTAGAGGAGCTGCAAGGATTAAGGAACAAGTTTCTAGATCCTGTGTTTTGGAATAAAAAAGCCTCTGCCATGAACAGATTTGTCTTGGGGATAGCCAGAGTTAATCATTTGCTGAAACTGAGAAGCACTGAAAACTCTGTGTGTGTGTGTATATGTGTGCGCGCATGGGGAGTTGGTGATATCTGCACTTGACCTGGTGCATTTTGAGTTAAATATCAGTCAGGAACTCTTTGAAGCATTAATGGAAAATGAGATAAAAGTAAAAGAGCGAGCACTGAAGACGGTAGCATTCCTGCAGATTTGCTGTATATAAAAAGAGAACATGCATGTGCCACAAGAAAAACAAACCAAGGAGAACTACTTTTCAAATTGGCTGCAGAGGTTACAATGCCAGATGGTACAGGCTGACAGCCAAGCAACCTACTGATTATAAGGATAAAAAACCACTACATTGTCAATTAACTATCTACCTGTGATCCAGAAGAGTGTAATTTCCATTTAGAGTTTATATGCAAGTATTAGGGGCTTTCCCTTCATCCATCCCTGGTTCTTGTCATGCAGACAGAAAGCAGAAAACCAGAAGGACAAAGTGCAGGCAATGCAATGTTTATTGGGGTTAGTCAAGCAAGCATATCCATAGCTCTGCATGCCGGCAGAGCCTTTTCCCAGCTTCCCAGTTTCCCCTTCCTTAGCAGGCATAATTATACCTATAGTGCACATCCTTGGTCCCATGGCTTACAATTTATGGTCATGTTCCATTTTGGAGATTCTTGGAACCAGGGTCTTTGGTACCACCTCCTTTGTATCCCATGGGAGGGGTAAGGAGTGAGGCTGTGCTTCAGTCAGGGTTGGGCATTTCTTTGGCTTTTAGTGTTTCTTATACCTTCTCCCCATCCCCCTTGCGCCTCCTGACTGGTGGCTTGACCTTATCTTAGGAGAGGATTTGAGGCAGGACTGTCCTTCAAGTGTATCCTCTATATTAAACTCCCACTCTGCTCAGCAACACTTTAGCTCTATCTCTTATCTCTTTTCCCCCCATCTGCTTGAGGACAGATGTCTCTGTTCTTTGCTCTTCACTCCCGTGTATTTGTTCTTTGTTCACACGTATTAGTAAGAATATAAAAATATCAAAAGTCAAATGGGCAAACAAGTCCCAAAATTCTCTCATTCTCAGGCAAATATACAGGCCTGAATACTACATTATCCTCACTAACACTCTTAACAGGAAACAGTACTGTTTCTGCTGGAATAAATGCAAAACAAATGCTTTATTTTATTTGCATAATACTCCTTTCCTCCCAAAAGATGTAACTCCACCCCATCCCCATTCTGATTGCCCTTAGTTTTGCTTCGAGCAATGAAAAAAGAAAGGGAAGAAGAGAGGAAAGTAAAGGGAAGGGACTACCACCCAACTATGTTGTTTTCTAAGCAGAAGTGACAGTGGGAAATGAAAGAATGTGATCAGCAGCACTGAGAGGAAAGTCTGGAAACAACACAGGGGTGGACATACTGAAAGAAGGAAAAAGAAAATGTAAACACATAGGTCCAAATTTTGTCCCAACAGGATTGTACCAGGTGTAAGTTGAAGTCCGGGGAGATCCACGGCACGTAAGTCAATGAATAATGTTCTCCCCCCACCCCAGTATTTAAAATTCACTGTAAAGTGTTGAAAGTTGTCAATCTTTTTTTCATTGTAATAGCTTTTGTTGGGTTTTGTGTGTGTGACATTATTAGAAGTTGTGTTTGTTAAGCTACATCCATTTCCAATGGTATTGCCAGTGGTAATTAGAGGTTGTTTCTTTTATTTACTTGCACTAAAACAACAAACACACTATTAAAACAATTAGCTGCATGGTATTTGATCAAAAACTGCACAAGTGAGAGTTAGCCAGGAAATTCATGCATCTAGGCCAAAGTGGTTAAAAAATGTTTACAGAAAGCTTTGCAAAGAACAACTGTGCTATTCTCAAGCACATTTGTTTTTTTGCAATTGCAACTGTTTGTTAGTCAATCACCTCCTAGGAATGCTAGGAGAACATCAACTTGAAGACCAGACAATGCACACACCCCAGAGAAGGCTGTGTTTCTTTAGACAAAAGTCTTGCATAACTTTTCTGTCAGCTTCAGATTCAGAGAGCAAAATTTTGTTTTAATTTGGCTTGTCTGGTGAAAAAAATCTTCCATTATTAGGAATGATATCAGTTGGATTTTCCCTAGATATTACTGTCTCACTCTGCACTGATGTTAAAGTAAAAAGAAAAGGAGGACTTGTGGCACCTTAGAGACTAACCAATTTATTAGAGCATAAGCTTTCGTGAGCTACAGCTCACTTCCTCAGATGCATATCGTGGAAACTGCAGCAGGCTTTATATATACACAGAGAATATGAAACAATACCTACTCCCACCCCACTGTCCTGCTGGTAATAGCTTATCTAAAGTGATCATCAGGTGGGCCATTTCTAGCACAAATCCAGGTTTTCTCACCCTCCACCCCCCCACACAAATTCACTCTCCTGCTGGTGATAGCCCATCCAAAGTGACAACTCTTTACACAATGTGCATGACAATCAAGTTGGGCTATTTCCTGCACAAATCCAGGTTTTCTCACATCCCCCCCACCCCCATACACACACAAACTCACTCTCCTGCTGGTAATAGCTCATCCAAAGTGTTCACCTTATCCAAATGCTAAGCTGCAAGCAAATATGATGGTACAGGTACGCATTGCTACTGTGAATGTCACAGTAGCTGATAATAGTTTTCCATGGTCTCTTTTATGCCCCCCTAAGTTTTGTGCTTATTGATTGATTGGTGTTGTTTGCAGACATGCAGCCAGGACTCTGGGATGTAATTTCATTTGTGTTGTTTTGTTATTTGCAGTTGGTTGCATATAAGGGAGAGAATGAAAAGATACATGACAAAGGGATGTAGAAGAGAATGTAACTACCCTTTGCATAGGCCTAGGTGATATATGATTTTAAAAGTTGGCCCCAATTTCATTAACTTTATTGCCATTTAGAAGCAATGCACTCTTCTCTCATGAATACCTTGCTGATGTGTAATTTAATCTAATCATTTTTTGTTAACTCATGGATGTTTGTTTGTTAACTCATAAATATTCCATGGATAGTACTAATTTATGTTCCTTATTCCCTTAGGACCAGATTCTACTACCGTTACTCACACTATGTAATACTTTACTCTGCTAAAAGACCAATTGATGGGACAGACAAAGGTTCGACCTGAGGTGGGTGAGAGTGGCAGAATCTGATCTCTAAGTATTATGCTGTCACTTTAGGATACCTGGGGTTAAATTCTGCCCTTCATTTGTATTACAGCGGCACCTCAAGACCCCCGCTGAAATCAGGGCCTGTTTTGGGTGAGGCACTGTACAAACTCATAGCTAGACACAGTGCTCCTGCCTCAGAAGAGTCTAACTTCTATGGGCGGGATTTCAGAAGCCTTCAGCATTGGTCTAACTCTCATCTAATTCATTTCAGTGGTAGATGAGTCAGGCCGATGCTAACCACTTTTGAAAGTCCCATCCCGAGTAAGAGAAGGCAGACAAACCATGGGAGAATGGGAACACGCAAAACTTCTTTTTTCCAGATGTGGAACTGAGGCCCAGGGAGGCTCAGTGTTTGACTACACTGGTTTGGTTGTACTGGTATAGGTAAGAGGTAGAACACCCACTAGCGCATACACAGGTCTGTCAGTATAAAGGTGTTTTATGCCCTTGTACCTATTTCCATATGGGAACGGCCACAGCTATACTGGTATAATGCATCTTTATACATGTATAAATGCATCAACACTAGGGTGTTTATTGGTATAACTGTGTTGGTTTTTAAACACAAAATCACACCCCTAACCAAAATAGTTACACAGGTAAAACATTTAAAATCATAAGGGAAGTTTCTGACACAGCCAAGAACTGAACCCAAATCTTCTATGTCCCAGTTCAGGGCTTTAAATCCCAGGGCCAAGCTTCATCCCCTGCCTTTGTTTCCAAGCTTCTGGGCATACGTGATGTAAATGAGGGCAGAATTTCCTCCTCCTTTCAGGCCTTATTTTAATATATTGCATGGATAGGTGGGGCTCCTGCTCTGTCCTTTCTGTTACAGTTCCTGCTACTCCTTTTTGCTGTGCTCTGCCCTTCGGCATTTGCCATTTGTTTCTCCCAAAGCCTTTGTACATTTATTCTGCTGCTTTTGCTCTCCTCCCTCTGATCTGCTGAATTTATTTGTTACCTATATACAATTACTTCTTCCCTACGATAAATCTCAGTATATGGCACCTGTAGCTATGCCTTTACGGTGTGTGGGATAGACTCTTCCTTTTTTTTCCCTCCTGGTTATACTGTCTCTTTTTGATTTCCTGTACAGTTCACATCCTATTCTGTCATAGCAGAGCTTTGCCTTGTGATTGCTCATTTTCAGGCTCAGTGATTTTACTCATAAAATTATTTTTCCACCCGTCCTTTTAAAGGGATAGTCACACGTATTTTCATTTTGCATTGTTGCTGTCCTTGTATCTGTGCAGATTGTATTCTGAGGGAAATCTAACTTCTCCTGTTATCTTTCATAGATACTCAAATATTTCTCTTCAGCTGAGCCTGTGCCTTTGCGTCTTTCAATTTTAAAGTAAGATGGCTCTTAAGTTCTAATGTAGTATTTGGAGCTCAGAAGCATACTGGAATTTGTGGGACACTCAATATTTCAGCTGAATCAGGCTGACTATGCTGCAGTACCATCAAGTCAGATAATGTTCCCGTGGGAAGAGAGAATGTAGAGTATTTTGTACAAAAGTTCCCTTACTCTAGGGGATGGGGCAGAGGACTAGGATCCAGGGAACCATGAGTTGAAATCTAATTTTTTCTACTCATTGCTTCTTATATTTGTGCACTTTATGTGTCTTATTACTATTCTCCTGTTCCTCCTCCCCCTTTTTGAAAATATCCACACAACTCTGTTAACTGAAGTTGCACATCGTCACTTCAAGCAGACCTAGGAATGTGGCAGACCCAAGTCTCAAGAACACAGCATTTCTACTAAATGTATGTGCCTGACTACCCTTCTGTAACTGCTGTTTTAACAACCTGATCATACAATCCTCCCAGTGCCATGAACACAATCCAGGAATCTTGATCCACAACTTTCTACTACTATTGAGCAAATAGTTGTATGATCCCCTGGCAGTTTGTAACAGGTCCTGTTCTAGTTATTAGTTCACATAGAGGATAAAAGTCCATGCTGGGTATCTGAAGTTGCAGATTTCTAAATCCAGCTGAAGTCCCATGTGGGAGGTCTTTATATTTGCACAGAATGGAATTTATTGTTCCAGTTTTCTTTATGGGGAAAAAAAAGATTTATTTAGTGAGAAAATATACTTGCCCTAAAACAGCTACATGTAAATGCAGCCAACAGAAGAGTTTCTGTGGGAGTATAGCCTGACAGGAGAGTGGTGATTTTGTGTTCTGAGAATGTAATGATTTGGTCCAGATATATGGCTTGATTCAGTGTTTGCTGATATCCCATAGCAAGGGGGAAGTGCTGACCTCATTGGCTAGGTTTAAAAAACAGTCACTGGCAATCAGTATAGCAGTGAACAGCTATCAGCATAGTTTCTGTACGAATTTGGGGAGTATTCTCCCCCTCCCCTTTTTTTATTTCCCAGGGGAATAGAGTCTAGGAAGAGAAGACAATGATGGCTTCTGAAGCAGCGCTGGAAGTGACCCAAGGAGGAGAGGACACAAAAGATATAGTCAGATGCAGAAGGTTCAGGAAGTACATCATGCTTGAGTAGATATCTTATGGAAGCTACATAAGCATGAAATGTGACCTCATAGAGCTCATGGCAGAAAAGATTCAAGGATTAGAGATGCAGCTGGAGATGCTGATGGAATTCAGACGGGAATTTGAAAATATAATGAAGGAGAGGAGGTTATACAGACAACTCAAGATTTGCAGAAACCTGCCAAACAAAAGGAGCTGCAGGGCAGACTGCCAGAAAAGGAAGGTGATGTAGGAATAAATGTGGATTGCTAAAAGTCAAGATGAATTAGCTCTTGTCCAGGAAACTAAAATAAATAAAGACTTTTTTAGTTACATAATTAAAAACAATAAGGAAGAATGAGGTTGGCCTGTCATGCAGTGTGGATGGGACTGAAATTCAAGATAATCTAGCTATTGCCCAAAAACTAAATCAATACTTTGCCTTGGTTTTCAATGGGGAAGATAATTTGGAATGTGTGCATGACAGCAGTATCGCCAATAGAAATGAGTGCCTAGAAATGGATAATACCACTTCTGAAGTGGAAGAAAACTTAAAGAGCTCAGTGTGCTCAAAGTGGCGGGGGGAGGAGGCGGGGGGAGGAGATCTGGATAATTTCCATTCCAGAATAATGGAATAACTGAAACATGAGATTGCTAATCCAGTAGCAAGAATTTTTAATAAATCTGTTTATTCAGGGGTAGTACCCTAAGACTGGAGAATAGTTAACATTGTACCCATATTTAAGAAATGGAAAAAAAAAAGTGGTCCAGGCAATTAAAGACCTGTCAGTCTGACCTCAGTAGTATGCAAGGCTTAGAACGAATTGTGGAGGAAAGAATAATTACATTCCTGGAGATAAATGATAAAGGGGGTATAATGAAACAAAGGTTTGCCAGAGGTTACTCCAGTTTATGTCTTAAAAGGTCATGTAGTGTGTTTCAGCCAGCCACCTGCAGGGGTCAGGAAAGAATTTCACCCCCAGTTATTTTTATCTCCTTCCTCTGAAGCATTAGTGATTACCCAGCTGGAAATGGGACATTGGCCAGGGCTCTGAGGTGGCACCGAGCAGTCTGTCTCTCAGGTGCTTGGCTGGCTGGTTCTTGCTCACATGCTCATGGGGTAACTGACTACCCTATGTGGGTTGGGAAGGAAATTTCCCCCAGATCAGATTCACAGTGACCTTGGGGATTTTTTCACCTTCCTCTAGAGCATGTGGGTGTGGGTCATTTGCCAGGATTATCTGGGTGTATCTCACTTAATTATTTCCCAGCCATTGCAGAGTTTTCTGCCATTGATGCATCTCGGTCCCTCCTCTTCTTTGCCCATGAAACATACTAATTTAGTCACCAAAGGGCTGTAATACTTTGGTCTGATTTTGACTGTTTGGTTTAGTGTGCAGATGCTGAGTGATGTTGGTGACCAGTGATATATGGGAGGACAGACTGGATTAATTGGTGGTCCATTCTTGACTTAAACTCTACGACAGTACTAGACCACTAGGGAATTTTCTCATATTAATTTGTTGATACTTTTTCCATTCTCCCTGTGTGAATTAGTAGAAAAACAGCATCACTTCCAGGAGGTTAAAATTATTTTCCTCAGTTTGTATGGCTGTTAATCAGACATCAGAGCCTAGTGGGTAAAACAGTTTTCTCTCATATTTAAAAGGTGTGATGCTGCACCACATACTCTTCATATTGATATTATTATATGATTGGAGCATAATTATCATGTATTTTGTACAGGTTAAGTCATGTGAGGAGTCATTGGAAAAGTTGTAATTTGCTGAATATGATTATCCTATTTGTATGCATGTATTACTTTTGTATCTGAAGTTATATATACTGACTACATATCTGTACTTCAAATGTAATTACACTTTGGTAACACCCACTAAACAAGATGGTTTCAGTCTAGATAGCTGGTTGGGAAGAGCCTGTTCATGGCAATGAGCCATTAGAGAACACAATAGGTCTTAGGAGAAGCTTATCTCCCACCTGGTGAACCTTCCTGAGAATGCTACAGATAGCCTATGAGTGATGGCTCTTATGTCTCTACAAGGACATGTGACCAGGCCACATGATGCTGGGATGCCAGTATTTTTCCACAGACTGGTTTGGGAACTAAGTTTTAGAACACCATATGCAAAAGCTATATAAGGTAGGGAGTGTCATCATCTGTGGTTGTTCACTCCCCACACAAGAAGATTCCTAAAAACACCTGAGGAACAAAGACTAAACTGTGGGAAGTGCTGGACCCAGGCTAAAGGGATTTCTAGCCTGTTCATGAAAAATCTGAGGCTTCCAACCTGTAAAGAATGGGCAGCTTGCCCCTTAAGAATCTGCAAGCTGCTTATATCATCTCTTAGGGTGAGAATCTGCTGATTCATATCCAATCTATCTAGCATATTAAATGTAGTTTGCGTTTTTTGTTTTTTTTGCTAGCTAATCAGCTTTGGTCTGTTTGATATCCCTTATAATCACTTTAAATCTATTTTTGTAGTTAATAAACTTGTTTTTGTTTTAATCTAAACCAGTGAACTTTGACTGGAGTGCTTGGGGAAAATCTCTGCTTATTTGCCACAAGTGTGCATAGTTCTCTTCACACTGAGGGAGAGGTGGACCAGGTATTAAACCCATATATTGGCCAGATTTGACCAGGGCAGGACGGTACTGCTCTGGGGTCCCAGGCTGGGAAGCTGGTGGTTAGAGAGTCTGCCCGTGTGTAACTGCAGCTGGGAGTGTCCCTGCTTGTATGAATGCTGGTGAAAGTGCAAGCTAGAGGGCTTTGCATCCTGTCACAGTGTGAGAGGGAGCCCAGGCTAGTGAATCAGGGGGCTCTGTGGTACCCCAGTTCCAGGTGGCACCCCAGGGGGACCCATCACAAATGGTTTTAAACTTGAAATCATGTTGGGTTCGTTTTTCTTTAATTCTTTGCATCTTTTCTTCTGTGTGTCAAATGGATCAATGCATTGCCGACATTTAGTTATCTTTATAATCCTCACATACTCTTCATTTAATGAAAATACTTAATTTGTTGTCGAAACAAATTCTAATAAACAGTATCGAGTCTAATTTTCATAACATTTTAACTGCATATAGATATTGGTATGAATTAATCCCATATTTCTGTTGCTTTAATTGCAAAATATGGCAACATTATAAATGATGAAAATAGTAAGATTGGGAGAGCTAGGAAGGCAGATGGAGTCCTAAATGTTCCTTAAATTGACTGTTATGGAGCTTTGTTCTGTATTGTTTGTGAGCACACACACACACACACACACTCTATCTCCCCCACCCCATGCAAACAATCCATCCACCAGGAAGACTGCAGTACTTTCTGTCCCCTGCATAGGGTTGCCCCATATAGGGATGATCTGTCTCTCTGCTAAAACATTTTGCATTTGACTTAATTTGCCAAAACCAAAGATTTTTAATCCTCAACGATATAACATTTTGGTCACACAGGTGGGGGCTGTAAATTTGTGGAAACTAAAAAAAGCTAAAAATGATTTGAAATGGCAAAAGGTTAATCAATAATATGCAAATGTTCCACGATAGAGAAAAGCTGGAGAAACTTCTAACATGAATTAAAGGATAAGAATTAAGATGTCAAAAGGTTAATTAATGTGTACTTAAGTGTTAAACAGTATAATTGATCAGCTCTGTAACTTGATGAACATTTTTTCCTAATATTTAATAAGCAAATTAGATGGTATTAAATGGAACTTAGTTGGAGAGTAATTCATGGTGAAACCCAGACAGCCTGTTGATTAATTCTTTGATTATTAATTAACTTGGGGTTTCAATGGCAAACATTTAACAATGGGGACCCCACCCTTCCTTTCTAACTTCTTGGTATTAAAGAGGGAATATGGTTACAATCCAATGGAATTTTAAAATACAAAAATAAGAAAATGAACACGCTATGGTTTGCCGACTACCACGAATAGGATCACATTGCAAACATTCATTTCTAATGAAAGGCTAGGAACAAGTATACCTAAATGTAGACTCAGAGACTTTAAGGTCAGGAGGGCCATTGTGATGATCTAGTCTGACCTCCTTGACATTACAGGCCAAAAAAACTTCACCAACCCACTCCTGAAATAGCCCCCAAACCTCCGGGTGTGTTACTAAAGTCCTCAAATCATGGTTTAAAGACTTCAAGTTACAGAGAATTCACCATTTGCACTGTTAGATATGGGCCTGAACCAAAACTCCGACTGATCTTGACCATTTCATTCAGGGCCCATCTCTAAAGATATCCCATGGATGTATTAACATTAGGGGGAAAAACAACTTTTAATTGTCCTGACTTCTGTATAGTAAGCTTAATGACTTACAAGCTGCATTAATAGAGTTTCTTGCTTTTATTCCTTTTTATTTTTTTTTAAAAGAAAGGAAAATAAGGTGAAAAAGGAACCTGTCCCGTGCTTACTAAAGTTAGCACCGAAATGACCCACGCAAGGACTGAATATCATATTTGCTTTATCAAAGTGGATGGGGTAGCAAAGCTGCCAACGACCCCAGTTTCATCAAGACAGCTCTGGGGTTTAGCATCTCCAGGAATCTACAAGCCAGGTCAGTATTCACAGCACAGGCATATGTTGCAGTGCTGAGCTCCAAGCACAGCAGCACACCTCCCGTATTGCCAACTGCCACCGAGTCCACTCACTGCCACTCTGAGCATCAGCAACTCCCAGCTGTCTTTATTCCCCTCTTAGCAGGCTCTTAGCTGGGCTCAGCAGAAAAGCAGCTGCCGATTACAGCACCATGCAGGCAAAGAGGATGTTAGTTCCTGCCAAGGGGGAGGGAGTGGGAAAATATGGAAAGGGGAAGTCATTAGTGGGGTCAGGGGAGTGAGATGCTAGGCATAGAAACCACTCAGGAAATACACAAAAGATGGAGATTGTCCCTAACTATGCATAGGTGCTGAAACTAGGGGTGCTGCCACATCCCCTGGCTTGAAGCTGTTTCCATCATATCCAGGGTTTACAGTTTGGTTCAATGGCTCTCAGCATCCCCACTATACAAATTGTTCCAGCACCCCTGCTAACTATGCACAGGGTTACAGTTCCAAATGAGGGTTCGATGCTTTGCATACAAGTGGAATAAAATCCATATTTACACACAGTGCTTGACAGCTGCACAGACTTAACTGTAGTTTGCTTAATACAGCATTTTCTTTCCTCTCTCAGCCCTTAGAAATGTATGAGGAAGACAAAGCTGCTGCTGGCCGTCTCCATAGTGACACCCTGACAGTATCCTGAGAAAACATTTTTACTTCAGCACCTAATGGATTTGCCTCCTGAACAAAACCACTCAATAAGGAAAGTGCCAGGAATAGAAAAGTCATTCATTATGGTGCACAGCTCATTGTGATCTGCTTTGGCCTGGACTGTGATAAGTGATTTCACATCGTGTTTAGAAGTGGTGAAGAAATAGATTTTTTTCCCTACATTTGTTTAGCTTGCTGAATTCAGGGCTCATTTAAGTTCAGATCTTGATTTAAATGCCACAAAAGACCACCTCATTTCTCTTTTACTTCAGCAAATGAGTATTTTGCTTGGCATTAAAATTAAACTTGGTTTAAAAGTGTAACTATTTACTTGTGGAAACAGTTGTCATTTCAGTTAAAAAAAAATCAAAGGGGTTTATATTTCAGAAATAAGGATATGAAAAGTGCTTGAATGATGGATGTTCATAGGACTCTACATTTCTGGTCATTGCTCGTGCAGAGCCTTCACTCAGAGCTCTGAGTTTGCACTCTCTAAAAATAGCATCTCATCCAAGCAGCCTTTAATGTTTCACCTCTTTAAGTTCACAAACAAGCAAAAAGTGCATCATATTTAGGTGCCCTGATTGTGACGCATGTTTATCCTCCCATATAGCATCCTCCACTGATGTGATGTATTCTCTTTATGGTCAACAGTCCAGTTCAATATCTGAACAGGTGAAACAAAGTTATCTAGTGAAATTATGATAGAATTGAAGCAATGTAGCAAAGACCTTTTGTTTTTAGTTTTTCCAAATCCCCAGTTCATGACATTTTAACTAGGTTCCATATGTTTGAAGTCTACTGAATGGATATTTGATCATCTTGAGAAATGTCACTAATTCTTTATTTGCAATAATTTTCATGTACTTAGGAATAGAGCTAGGTGAATCACTGATTTTTTTTTGGTTTGCTGGCAGTCTGGCAGATCCGTAAAAAATAAAAAAAAGAAGAATTTTGATTCTGGTAGAACCAAATATGAACTTTTTTAGAATTTTTGGCAAATTGAAAAACTCCGTTTTGGAGAACTGAACATTTTGTTTAATCTGAAATATTTTGTTTCTGGGCATTTGTAAAAGACGAAATTCACAAAATGGCTGGAGGAAGCCATCACAGTGCCTCCCTCTTGTAACATTTAGCCCAGTGGTTCAAATCCCTGTGCCACATTAGGCAGAAGGGGGAATTGATGTGGAAGACTTGGGTTCATCGGTGAATGTCCTAACTGTTAGGGGGCTTATTCCTTCACCCACTTACTTCCCTGGTCCTTCTCGCATGAACAGAGAGCAACAATACCCGAAGTCCAAAGGTGCAAACAATTCGATGTTTATTGGGGTGAACTTCCAGCAAGCATGATTCCAGTTTCCTTCCTTAGTATCCTCCTTCCCAGCTCTGACACCACAGAGCCTTACACCTGTGTCCCTGTTCCCATTCCTACCCTTAGCCAAACATGATTCCAACTTCCTTACTCCCATTCCCTGTTCCCATTTCCCCCTTTAGCAAAACCTGATTCCAATTTTCTTACCCCCATTCCCTGTTCCCATCACACACACCTACATGCCCACCCCCACCCACACCCACTCACTTCCTCATTGACTACAGATTATGTAGTAAAACTTGAGTTCTGCTTAGCTATACCTTAACCAATCATTTTCCTGAAATTTAACTAACCAATCCTAACATATTGTAACATGATTATGTAACCAATTATATCCCACCACCTTAATTAGTTTACACCCAGCAAAATTAATTATACAGCAGACAGGAACAATCACAGAACCAGACAGAGATTATACAGACAAACAACAGCAAAGTGGGAACTATAATGACAAAACAATACAGAAGTGAGGATTTCACATCCCAGCTATTGATAAGTGAGTTCTTGCCAGACAGGATGCTATCAAACTAAGTTTCCTTTTACATTTTCTAGGCACTTCCCTTTTTCTGGAGGTGATAGGAATACAATCCTGTCCTGATAGTGCCTAACAGCCCAATAGCACCTTATTTCAATGTGACTAGTTTGGAATGTGAGGATGTGACTGTTTGCTTTCTAGCTTATGGCTGCCTCTGCTGCTTAGCCACAGGCCTTAGCCTAAGAACAGGGCCTCAATCTGTCACAGTAAGAGAAGGCCCTTACACCGGCAGACAGTGATTTCTTTCTTTTATACCTCTAGAACTAGCCAAGTGATATGAATACACCTAAATTCTTAAAGTACAGGCCTTTGCAGACAGGCCTGAATATCTATATCCTAACACTCCACCCCTTTTTTTTTCTTTTTCTTTCCTAACTACCAGGCTAAAAGTTATAAGGGCTACCATCTCCTCTGGCTATTTTTTGAATGGCACCAAAGTCAAAGTGAAACTAGGTTCCCTCCTCAAGTTGTTTTTGTTTGAAGCTATTTGGTGAAGTCATGTCAAATTCATGAGTAGTTTTGAATCAATGGAAATAACATTTTTCAGTGAATAAACTATTTATCTGAACATTTTTGCCCACCTCTAAGTGGGAAGCTGCATGGAATGATACTTTTGGCTTGTGAAAATATATCAAGAGACAACATCACATGGGTGATCGACATCTCTTTACTATTGGTTTTTAAGTAAATATGTACACACTAAACCCCAGATTTTCAAATGGGCCTCAACTTGAATGATCCTATTGCCCCCATAAAGCATGGTGGGCTTTATTTTTTCCAGAGGGAGGAGAGAAGAGGCTTCCAGAAGTCTCTTGTTAAAATACTGCCACCATTAAGTTGAAAGGATGGTTGGGATGATTTCCCTGCTTCTGAGTTTATTCCCTTCTTTGGATACTGCAGAACAATCTCTAACATTACTTGACCAGTGGCTCAAAAACACTGACAAGTATTTTGCCCCACCCTATCCCCCTTAGTTTAAACCTTTAAAATGAGTCTGATGGCAAATATTTAAAAAAAAAAAAAACTTCAAGGGAAGACACTCATGACATCCGAAGAAGACGTTCACCACATCCATCATTTGCACTACAGTTGAATCGCTTGCTCTATCATCATTTAATATATTATTTGTATTATTTATCATTTATATTACAGCAGTGCCTCACAGTAAAGTTTAATTGCTTCCAGCTAAGTGTTGCTTAATAAGTTTGTGGGAATAAGTTTTTCAGGCCTTGTCTACACTACTGGGGTAAGTCAACCTAAGTTATGCTACTCCAGTTATGTGAATAATGTGGCTGGAGTTGACAAAGCTTAGGCTGACTTACTGCAGTGTCTACACTGCGCTACGTCCCTTACTTTACTCTTCACAAGACCCGCTAAATCGCCCCCACCACATCAATCGCAGTAGCATCAATCCCTGGTAACTGTAGAGATGGCCTCAGTTGCCATGTGTTTGATATGTGACTATAACATGCATGTACAGGAAATGTGGCATTTGATCTGAATATTGTTTATAGAGTAAATATTTCAAATTTACTAAATTGTTTTCTCTTGAACAGTCGGTATTCATTTTACCTAAATAATATCAAGTAGAACATTCAATAATAAATGAAAAACTTGGAAACTAAACTCAATCTTTGGATTGGACAGCTTCATCTGCAAAATCATTGCCAACTGGTGTTTTCTTTTCCTTACTCGATGAGTGTAATCTTAAATATCAGATGGTATTCAGTGCTGGAAATGTAACTAGAGTGGGTCAATAAAAAAGCAAAAACTGTTTAAAATTTCAAAATTCAAAGTTTCAGACTTTCAAATTTCAATTTTTGTTTCCCATTCACTCCCTTTCTTCCTTTTCAGTCACTGAATGCAATAGAATAAACAACCATTAAGATCTGGGGATTTTATTTCCTTTTTTCACTAGTGTTCAAAAGTTACTTACTGGTAAACAGAAAAAGAAAAAAAAAACTAAATCCACAGACATTTATTGTATTGCATTCATTGGCCAAGAGGAAAAGAAAAAGGAGAAAAGCCCAAGAAGAGAATTGTGAAATTTCTAGTTTCAATTAATTTTTTTTAAAAAAAAATTAAAATGCAAGATTTTTGAGAAAGTTTCCAGTTTCTAATAAAGTTCTTTTTTTTTTCATAAAACAAAGAAACAACAAGAACAACTTTTAAATAAAAAATTCTGCCAGCTTACAGGTAGCTCTCTGACTACCTAGGTATCTACTCAGCCCTATCACCCTGAGAGGGGAGTTATCTACTCATATTTAGGAATTCATAATTCTCTGTTCCAGAAAACATTTCTGCCAGTTAATTCATTTACTAGAATATTTATGGAAAGCAAACACAAGAGGGGCACAAACACAGTTGAAGGACTGTGTGTAAAGGTGTTGGGAAGACAATCCCTCTGGACTCCCAAATATCAGCAAGTTTTGGTACCACATGCAGGATTTGGTCCTAGAAAGCTTTCCTTGTAATATTAAGGTACAATATATATACATTCTGGCACAATTAGTGTATGGTGACCCTCTCCTCTGCCCATATTGTAATCCACAGGTTTTGATTGATCAGGGCAGCAAACCTTCCTTCCCACTGTCCCACCTACTCTTTCTCCTTCTCACTGTCCTATCCTATTTTTGGCTTTCCAGGTGCTCGCCCCAAGATGCTTTACTCACCTTGCTCCTAATACTGCTGCTTTAGTAATTGTCTCCTGTAGCTGGGGCTTTCAGCAGGGCTGAATTCTTATATCAGTTGTTCTTTCCCAGTATATCTGCCCAAAGTGGAGTAAATGCCAGGAGATTTGCCATTTTAGAAAGATTTCTACCATTTTGATCAAAATTGCAGGAAAAAGGCAGAACTTGCATGATTTTGGCACGTTCCAAAGTACAAGTAGGAATTTCTTCTTCCAGTCTCCTGGTTTTTATTTCAACTTGGAACCAAAACCTCCAGGACTGATCTATGCTCAGCTCTCTGAATCCACTCAGAAAATTAAGGAGAGAAGACTATCTCTGAACATCCATTTTTGTCTCATCAATGATAAGAAAGAAAGAAAAGAAAAGAAAAAACAACAATAATTATTCATCAAAAAATACAAGAGAAAAGAAGGCTGTTGTTCTTGGGATATAACAGTGTGATGATTTTCCAATGTGTTTTCAAAGAAACAGTTAAGAAAACAAAACAATTCCCCCCCCCAAAACCGAACCCCCTCAAAAACCTACAGAATTTGAACAGACTCCAGAAAATGAATGTAACTTTAGTGCAGTGTCATCTACAAAGCTGAAGAAAAATGGAGCATTTTGATTCTAAATTTCAACAGCAGAGGTATTATTTTGTAGATTCTTTTTCAGTGTAAAGTGTTCAGCTGTCCAGTGACAAAAATCAATAACCGGAGCCATTGCCCTGGAGGCAGAATAAGATAAGGGTTACCTACAATCTAATCTTCAGATAAAAGGTGATTTTGCCAGTGATAAAGTATAACATAAGTCTTGGTTATGCACCTAATGCTCCTGACCATGGTAGTTACTGTAATTAATAACTATAATCCACTGTAATACTCTTTAAAAAGAAGCAGAGTCTGAATGTTTCTGTTTGTTCAAATTATTTTTAACTATTTACTCCCAGTTCTGACTATGGATGAATGTTATTTAATTGCACCAGCTTGAGTCCAAAGTCTCAAAAATGCAAATTCTAAAATATGCATGTGCTTTTGTGGTCCCTGTCTTGTACATAGCACATCCAATGAGTGTGAATGAAGTCAGAAGATTTGCTACGCCATGTGTTATTTGCCCATGCATGACTTACATGCACACTTCGGATATTGGCAGATATGCAGGTCCAGGTGCACCAAGGTACTCTTGAGATGCCGTGAGAGAAAACAGTGTAAGGGTTTCCCTTGTCTCTAAAATTCATCTTGGCCCATGCTGTCTACTTTAGTAATACATGCACTTATTAGCATATACATTTAAAGTATAATAATAACAGTTTTAATGTTATAAAGTACAAGATTATTGACATTTTGTTTCAAGCTATAATAATTACTTTAATTTATAAAAAGTTGCATTTAGATATTAGAGCTTTCTATTTTTCCTGTCTAATTTTTAAGGAGTGATTTAAAAACAGGATTCCCCTTTAAGAATGTCAAATGTAAGAACTAGAAATAGCCACAGCTAAAATATATGAATAGCTGCAGTGTCTGTCAGCATGATGAGACTCCTCTGAACAAACATCAGAACAAATACACAAATTTAAATTGAGCAATCCAGTACCACTCCTCTGCCATTTTGAATAGAATGCAAGCATCCCTGCACTCGAGTTGCACTAAAAGTGGTTGTGACTCAGATTCCTTACTGCATTGCCAAGAGAGCTGTTCGTGTTCACCAATAAGTAACTACTGGGCTTTGATGTACCAGTCTGTGAAAGCTAAAGTAGGAATCAATGTGGACTTTAATCCAGACCGGTATTCACTGGACATGGAAGCAAAGGACCGAGTCTCACTTTCTGAACTGAAAGCACAGAACACGGTGTCACTGAGAGAACAGAGCCAGGTTCTCACTTTGTGGACCACACCAATTCCAACTTTCATTCTGAGAATGAAACAGACCATCTTTAGGCCTTCAAAAACAAACTCATCAAATCCAAGTAATGAAAGAAAACTATTAAACAGCATCTTGTGCATATCAGTATTCTATATAAATGGATAAGACCTAGGTCTATCTGTCCTCTTATCTTCTCAAGTTGTGAGGAATGGTAAAGTACAGTCCAGTGAAAACTAATAAAGGTAACACTCATTTAGCATTGGAGATTCATTGGTCAGTCTGCAGATGAAGAACAAGATTAGGAGAAACAGCATAATTTTTATTCACGAGTGAAACATAATGCAAATTAGGTTGAACAAGTAGAACATTATTAAATCCTACAAACTACTCTGTCCATTTGGCTGAGTTGATTCCAGCCCAACTCCCCACATTCCCCATTTCACTCATGTCCCATCTGTTGACTAATATATGCTGGCTAGCATATGTACATATCATAGTAATAATATGTATTATCCATTTATATTAGAATACATTAAGCACAAACAGCATCAAACACAAATATTACAGCAGTTATATAGCATAAATTGGCTTATAATTTTCATAAAACCCTGTTCTCTTATACTCAGTATCATAACCTCTTGCATTCCCTGAGGTAAGTTTTGGCTTGAGCAAACAAGGAAGCTGTCAAGATCAGGACAGATCTTTATCTTAGCAAAAGAAAAGGAGTAATCTCACAGGTTTGTAGTGGAATGTCCCAAAGGAAGAGGACAAGACATATGATTGTTCTATCCTAGTACAGACCTAGGAGGTGCCTTCATGCCCTTTGGTACCTGAAACATGTGTGTTCAGAACAAAGAGATAAGGGGTACACCATATCAGAAAAAAAGGTAAAAATTTGTTTGATTAAATCTAGTTTCAGATAATGCACAAAGAATTTTTTACTTGTAAACAGGTAGGGTCTAAAAGGGCATTAGGGGTGTAACTTTGGGAGCACACCTTCTGCGTTAAGGTGAACATAATGACACTGTATGAGATGGCCTTCTTCCTGTACTATAGTATTATTAGGTTATAGCAATAAACCTGACTGACATTGGTTATTTGGTCACAGTATATTTTGTAACAAACCAAAGTGCTGTCAAAGCAATTGACTATACTATTTATCAACACATCCATAATTGTCCCTCCAGGGAACATGGGCCAGCTGACTCCAGTTCCACTGATCATGATACATCACCCCTGTTTTACAAACATTTTAACATTACAAACAAATGATTGATGCTCAGATGCCCACCCTGTTTTCCTTCAGCCAGAGGCTGCTAGCACATAGCCGAGGTGGAACCTCATCTTTACCATAGACACAGCTGGTTACATGGTCTTTGAGATAGTTTGGTCTCCTCAACAGGCAATCACATCAGGAATGACCTCTCTGTCTCCCTGTCATCTTTCTCTAAGTCTAGCAAACTCTCTCTATGGAGTCTACTCCTTCCCAGTGGCGTGTGCCTCCAGATGGTTCTCCATCTGTCCATTCTGTGGGGATCTCTGCAGGCTCTCCCTGGGTGTTGTGTCTGCTGGCTCGTAAATGCCTCCTGTTCAGATGATTTGCCCCCTTGCATAGTCGTCTCATATGACCTAGGTGCCAATGCATCTCTTATGACCCCTTTAATCAACTCCTTCTGGTGTTTGTGTAAATGGCTGGATCCTCCCAGGTTCTTGGCTGAATTGTGGTATTCTAGTGCCTGCTTTCTCTGATTTTTGGCCATCTCTTTTCAATGGCATCTCCATCCTGCTGGCTGCAATAGGTCTCCACTCACTGGTCCCAGGGTTTTGGTCCTTCATCACATCAGTGCCTACTCTGAACTGTTTTGCACACTTGTGATGGGGTATTCCTGCGTGCCAAAAATGTTAGCCAGGTTTCTGAACAAGAAATAACAGCCATATGTAACAATCTTGTAGCTGTTTTCACAGCTGATTTCCACCTTACCTTTACTTTGTGGGTATGCTGAGGTGGAGGGGGAAGGTGTGGTAGTCAAGCTCCCATTTGTGTGCAAATTCCTTGATTTCTTCAGACAAATTGGGGTCCATTGTTGATTAATAATGTGTCTGGGCCTTCAGTTTGCCAGTCGCTGACTTGCTCCTTGTATTAGGCAGGTGTTGACCTCCCAGTAATTTGAATACTAGCCCACTGTAAACAAGTACCACTTTGACTTGGAACTAAATATGTCTGCTCCTTCCTTTCCCAAGGCTGGGTGTGCAACACATGATAAGAGTCTCTTTCTGCCAGCAGCTTTCACATGAGCAGGAGGTATCACATCCTTTTATCAAGGAGTGGAGTTGTGAATTCACTTCCAGCCAGTAAACACATTCTAGAGCCTGTTTAAGAAAGCTGCCAATGCCTAGGTATGAAGCATGTATTTTTTTTACATGACATCATTATGTAATGAGGCAGGGATAACTGCTTTCTGTCCTTGAAATATGATTCCATCCTCCACATTCAACTCAACTTTAATTTGAAAATATGGTTCTGCTCCTACAGATACTTTGCTTTTGTTTCCTGACCACCCTGCAGTAGTATCACTCTTTTGACTGGTTTCAGAGTAGCCGCAACATTAGTCTGTATCTGCAAAAAGAACAGGAGTACTTGTGGCATCTTAGAGACTAACAAATTTGTCACAAGTAATCCCTTGACTGCTTGTAGTTGGATGTCCTTTTTCAGAGCCTCTCTGATATCCAACAGCTTTGCTGAAGAACCGGGAGATAGTGCACTATATTAATGCATTCAGTGTCCTGATCCCTTCCTCAACTTGCTTATGCTGGCTATATATGCCCTGCTTGGGGTGTAAGCTGACGCCAGTAATCTTCCTGCAGAAGATCTGATCTCTACTTGGGTGTACATCAACATGTGCTGCAATCCCTTTGGAGCACAAAAAGGGGCCATGATTGTTACTAGGGGTTTATGGGTCTAACTGCACTATTAGTGGGTGGCAAAAGATGTACTGATGGAATAACTACACTCACCATACTACATCAAAAAGAAAAGGAGTACTTGTGGCACCTTAGAGGCTAACAAATTTATTTGAGCATAAGTTTAAGTGAGCTACAGCTCACTTCTTTAGATGCATTCAGTGAAAAATACAGTGGGGAGATTTATATATACAGAGAATATGAAACAATGGGTGTTACCATACAGACTGTAACAAGAGTGATCAGGTAAGGTGAGCTATTACCAGCAGGAGAGCAGTGGCAGGGGGAAAAGCTTCTGTAGTGATAATCAAGGTGGGCCATTTCCAGCAGTTGACAAGAACGTCTGAGGAACAGTGGGCAGGGGGGAAATAAACATGGGGAAATAGTTTTACTTTGTGTAATGACAGCCACTCACAGTCTTTATTCAAGCCTAAGTTAATTGTATCCAGTTTGCAAATTAATTCCAATTCAACAGTCTCTCGTTGGAGTCTGTTTTTGAAGTTTTTTTGTTGAAGAATTGCCAGTTTTAGGTCTGTAATCGAATGACCAAACAGGGAAAGATTAAGAATGAGCTCTCAAAACTGGATACTCTCATAAAAAAACAACCTTCCACACAAACTTCCTCGTGGCTGGACTTTACAAAAACTAGACAAGCCATTTACAACATACACTTTCCTTCTCTACAAAAGAAAAAGGACACTAAACTACTACATGCCACAAGGGGCCACAACAGTGGTTCCCTTAACCCACCCAGCAATATTGTTAATCTATCCAACTATACTCTTAGCCCAGCAGAAGAATCTGTCCTATCTCGGGGCCTCTCTCTCAAAACAACAGACTGGACTTCTACATAGAGTGATTCCACCAACATGCACGGGCTGAAATTGTGGAAAAGCAGCATCGCTTGCCCCATAACCTCAGCCATGCAGAACACAATGCCATCCACAGCCTCAGAAACAACTCTGACATCATAATCTAAAAGGCTGACAAAGGAGGTGCTGTTGTCATCATGAATAGGTTGGAATATGAACAAGAGGCTGCTAGGCAGCTCTCCAACACTACTTTCTACAAGTTATTACTCTCTGATGCCACTGAGAGTTACCAAAAGAAACTACAGCATTTGCTCAAGAAACTCCCTGAAAAAGCACAAGAACAAATCCGCACAGACACACCCCTAGAACCCCGACCAGGAGTATTATGTCTGCTACCCAAGATCCATAAACCCGGAAATCCTGGGCGCCCCATCATCTCAGGCATTGGCACCCTGACAGCAGGATTGTCTGGCCATGTAGATTCCCTCCTCAGGCCCTACACTACCAGTACTCCCAGCTATCTTTGAGACACCACTGACTTCCTGAGGAAACTACAACCCATCGGTGATCTTCCTGAAAACACCATCCTGGCCACTATGGATGTAGAAGCCCTCTACACCAACATTCCACACAAAGATGGACTACAAGCCATCAGGAACAGTATCCCCGATAATATCACGGCAAACCTGGTGGCTGAACTTTGTGACTTTGTCCTCACCCATAACTATTTCGCATTTGGGGACAATGTATACCTTCAAATCAGCAGCACTGCTATTGGCACCCGCTTGGCCCCACAGTATGCCAACATTTTTATGGCTGACTCAGAACAACGCTTCCTCAGCTCTCGTCCCCTAATGCCCCTACTCTACTTGCGCTACATTGATGACACCTTCATCATCTGGACCCATGGAAAAGAAGCCCTTGAGGAATTCCACCATGATTTCAACAATTTCCATCCCGCCATCAACCACAGCCTGGTCCAGTCCACACAAGAGATCCACTTCCTTGACACTACAGTGCTAATAAACGATGGTCACATAAACACCACCCTATACCGGAAACCTACTGACCGCTATTCCTACCTACATGCCTCCAGCTTTCATCCAGATCACACCAAATGATCCATTGTCTACAGCCAAGCTCTACAATACAACTTCATTTGCTCTAAACCCTCAGACAGAGACAAACACCTACAAGATCTCTATCAAGCATTCTTACAACTACAATACCCACCTGCTGAAGTGAAGAAACAGATTGACAGAGCCAGAAGAGTACCCAGAAGTCACCTACTACAGGACAGACCCAACAAAGAAAAAAGAACAGAAAATAACAGAATGCCACCAGCCATCACCTTCAGCCCCCAACTAAAACCTCTCCAACGCATCATCAAGGATCTACAACCTATCCTGAAGGATGACCCATCCCTCTCACAGATCTTGGGAGACAGGCCAGTCCTTGCTTACAGACAGCCCCCCCAACCTGAAGCAAATACTCACCAGCAACCACACACCACACAACAGAACCACTAACCCAGGAACCTATCCTTGCAACAAAGCCCGTTGCCAAATGTGTCCACATATCTATTCAGGGGACACCATCATAGGGCTTAATCACATCAGCCACACTATCAGAGGCTCCTTCACCTGGACATCTACCAATGTGATATATGCCATCGTGTGCCAGCAATGCCCCTCTGCCATGTACATTTGTCAAACTGGCAGATGTCAAGAATTATAACATTAAAAAACCAGCTGGAGAACACTTCAATCTCTTTGGTCACTCAATTACAGACCTAAAAGTGGCAATTCTTCAACAAAAAAACTTCAAAAATGGACTCCAACGAAAGACTGCTGAATTGGAATTAATTTGCAAACTGGATACAATTAATTTAGGCTTCGATAAAGACTGTGAGTGGATGTGTCATTACACAAAGTAAAACTATTTCCCCATGTTTATTGCCCTCCCCGCCCCCATCCACTGTTCCTCAGACGTTCTTGTCAACTGCTGGAAATGGCCCACCTTGATTATCACTACAAAAGCTTTTCCCTCTGCCCCCGCTCTCCTGCTGGTAATAGCTCAACTTACCTGATCACTCTCCTTACAGTGTGTATGGTAACACCCATTGTTTCATGTTCTCTCTGTATATAAATCTCCCCACTGTATTTTCCACTGAATGCATCCGATGAAGTGAGCTGTAGCTCACGAAAGCTTATGCTCAAATAAATTTGTTAGTCTCTAAGGTGCCACAAGTCCTCCTTTTCTTTTTGCAGATACAGACTAACATGGCTACTACTCTGAAACATACCACAGCAAAACCCCTGTTTTCTCGCTGTGTGTATCCCTGCTCAGTCTCTGATAGGGCTGTGCTGGTATAAGCAATCAGTTGCTCCTGGTATTGTCTGTTGCTTTCCTGACCTGAGAGACTGAAACTGATATGCTCTCAGACTAAAGGAGAGAGTCAAAATGTCACCCTGTCTGATGTGTTCTCCCCCTTGTATCAAGGTACAAGTCTCACTGAATCTTTCTGAGAGCTTCCTCTGTTTTTGCACACACTGCTAAAATGGTTCGACTTGCCACATTCCTTGCTATGCTGCCCTACTGTGGGGCACTTCTTTAGCTTCTCATGCTGTTTCCCATGGTAAATGCACCTTGTGGTGGGTATGGAACTCTGGCCACCTGCTCTCCTTTGTACTTCTGGGAGTGTTGCATTTCCTAGGGCTTTCATCATGTCTCGAGGCTTCTGCTCAAGTCCCATGTCTAAGCAACTGCTAATGAAAGATCACCTTTCTAAAGTAGTTGCTCCCACAGGGGATGATTCCAAGTGCCACTAACTATTCTGTCCCAAACCAGGAAGGCTGTCAAGTCCTTAAATTGCATGTAGCAGCCATTGTGCATAAGGCAGTAATATAGAGGTCTATCCGCTCTCCTTTGGATTGGTCTCTAGTGAACATTTTGTGTTAGTCCACAGTTTTGTTCTGCTTCAGGGAACAATATTTCCCCATGACTCCTACAACTGCTGAGAGGCTTGAAGTAGTGATAAACGGCTTTCTGCTTTGTTCCCCAATAAGGCATAATAACAGTTTTACTTTCCTGCTGTTGTCGTCCTGGCGCATGGCCAGGTCTTTGTAAACTCCAATTCTGCTTCCGCTGGGTCCATCACTGGGTTAGGATTGTGCCTCCAAAATCAAGAACTCCAGGAGGCCTCATACCAAGTTCCATGGCTCATACTACCAGCTGCTGCACAACAGAGAACTCACTGCTCAGATGCTGCTACCATGTTTCATTCACACCGAATGAAGCTGAATGCAGATTAAGTTGAACAAATAGAACTTTATTAAACCCTGTGGACTGCTCTGTCCATGTGGCTGAGTTGCTTCCAACCTAAATCTCAGGCCTTCTTTGTTTCCATTGGGATACTGTCAATATTAGTCTCTCCAGGGAACAATCGCCCTCTAACTCTAATTCCACTGTTCAGACTAAATTGTAATTTTGGATAGTGGATAGTACTCATTTGTACAAACCCTTTCTTTCTGTTTAAATGTACTGGTATCAAATAGTCACCGATCAGAAACAAAAGTTGTTAAAGATTTTTTTATCTGTTAATGTAAAGAGTATAGTATTATAGCTAGCACTATATACCTGAAAACTCTTAATCCCTACTTTAATTCCTGTTTGAAGATATATATATATATATATATATATATATATATATATATATATATATATATATATATATGTTGCTTAGATACATATAAAAGTACTTTTAACAATTAGGTAATCAACATTGCCCATTCCACAGAAAATACTATTGTATTTGGTAACTTAATCAAATTATAAATCTTAAATAGAAATGCTTAATCTTATCCCTAGAAGATGGTACTTCTAGAGATAAGAAGTAGAAAGAACAGGAACACGCAATTTACATTAACTTTTTTTAAAAAACTGAGTCATGATCTGTTAAATGTATCTATCATCATTGTAAATGAGAATAATTTTACACGGAAAAACAATCCTGCCTATATTGACATTATCCCCTACTTCTGTGATAGTGGGATTTAAGAATAAGAGGGCATGAGGAACCCTTCCTTTTCTCCACCCTTCATATGTCTTAAAACAGGATATTAAAAGTGTTTCACGTGCTTGAAATACATCATGTAAACAAGGCAAGTTGTAGATAGCATGTGCTAGATAGTTGAGTAGAAGCCTAGGCTGCATGTTAGTTAGCCTAGGCTAACCATCATGTGCTAAACCCCCAGCTTTTATCCCAATCTAGACATACCCTCTAAATGCAGCTGTGCAGAGGGCAGCCATAATTTGGCTGACATGCTGTGAAGCATAGCATAGATTTGGAGGAGTTGCCTGCCAACTAGTACTCTAGCACTGGAAATGCTCTCGTACAAAACAGGTCTGGGTGGGTCAAAGCATGGCTGAGGAGAGAGAAATGGTGATTAAATCAGATACTCAGAAAATACCATCTTGATGAGAATAGCCCACTTTTCGTGGGGAATTATATTCTTAGCAGTATATATATCAAAGTCGGGCACGGTGACGTGTGCACGTAATCTCAGATACTTGGGAGGCTGAGGCTGGTGGACCACTCGGGGTTCTGGACTGCAGTGCACTCTGCTGATTGGGTGTCCAGTGCCACTGCCAGCCTGGGCAGCATGTGGCTGAAGGACTGACTAGAACAACACGAATGTCACGTTGTGATCAGCGCTTTCTCTGTGAGTGCTGGTGGTCTGACCAAGACAGCCCTGCAACCTGAAGCAAATACTCACCAACAACCACATACCACACAACAGAACCACTAACCCAGGAACCTATCCTTGCAACAAAGCCCGTTGCCAACTGTGCCCACATATCTATTCAGGGGACACCATCACAGGGCCTAATAACATCAGCCACACTATCAGAGGCTCGTTCACCTGCACATCCACCAATGTGATATATGCCATCATGTGCCAGCAATGCCCCTCTGCCATGTACATTGGTCAAACTGGACAGTCTCTACGTAAAAGAATAAATGGACACAAATCAGATGTCAAGAATTATAACATTCATAAACCAGTCGGAGAACACTTCAATCTCTCTGGTCACGCAATCACAGACATGAAGGTCGCTATCTTAAAACAAAAAAACTTCAAACTCCAGCAAGAAACTGCTGAATTGGAATTCATTTGCAAATTGGATACTATTAATTTAGGCTTAAATAGAGACTGGGAGTGGCTAAGTCATTATGCAAGGTAGCCTGTTTCCTCTTGTTTTTTCCTACCCCTCCCCCCCAGATGTTCTGGTTTAACTTGGATTTAAACTTGGAGAGTGGTCAGTTTGGATGAGCTATTACCAGCAGAAGAGTGAGTTTGTGTGTGTATGGGGGTGGGGGGGATGTGAGAAAACCTGGATTTGTGCAGGAAATAGCCCAACTTGATTATCATGCACATTGTGTAAAGAGTTGTCACTTTGGATGGGCTATTACCAGCAGGAGAGTGAATTTGTGTGGGGGGGTGGAGGGTGAGAAAACCTGGATTTGTGCTGGAAATGGCCCACCTGATGATCACTTTAGATAAGCTATTACCAGCAGGACGGTGGGGTGGGAGGAGGTATTGTTTCATATTCTCTGTGTATATATAAAGTCTGCTGCAGTTTCCACGGTATGCATCCGATGAAGTGAGCTGTCGCTCACGAAAGCTCATGCTCAAATAAATTGGTTAGTCTCTAAGGTGCCACAAGTCCTCCTTTTCATAATCAGCCACAGTTTATTAAAAAGCATATAGCTAAAACAAGGATCATTAAAAGAAATAAAGATACAGTTTCAACCTTAGAACATGATACTATGGGCTTGTGTACATGGTAAGGAAATGTGCTCCACGAGGAGGGTGTGATCTCTAATATGCATCAATGTGCTTAGTGTCAATTCAACCATGTAGACCCTGCTGGTGCTCACTAACGATTCCCTCGAGCACTTTAACGTGGTACTGTTTCAAATAGTGCTACGTTAAAGCCCACCAGCAGGGTCTGCATGGACCAATTCATGTGCAAAATGTTCATGCACTTTGTAGAGCTCGTTACCCCACTATGTAAACAAGCTCTCAGGTACATGACATTTAAGAGGTGATTTAAAAAAAAACCAACTTGTGGTAAGACTGACCCAGGTACTGATTGGTTTTGATCAAGTTTTTATAAATCCTTCTCAGCCACCATAAATCTAAATCATATGTAGGGTCTTCAAATCTGCTCAAAAAGGACAGAATGAGGAAACTGCCTCTTTCTATGAGAGAGGCTGTGATCACAAAAAGGTTGAAAAGCTCCCAGACGAATGTAATTTGTACAGAACTCAGCCTACATACTATAACTCAGATAATGCAAAAATCTTGTCAAAGATTTTAGCCACACAACTGAAGAAAATACCTGACAGTCTTATAGCTGGATATCACATCAGATTGATCAGTGGTAGCTAAATTCCCTTATGAATTTTCTATGTCCTTAAAGCTCTTTAATCAGCAAAGTAAAACTGCTATTCATATATTTGTTTTAATGCAGAGAAAGCATTTGATGAGGTCAAGTGAACTTGTAGTTATTTGAAATTGTATTACAATTTTTTCAAATGGTAACAGTATCCTCTATAAAGAATCTTCCTTTAGGGACCCAAAGGTGAAGTAGTTAAGGTGAATATTGCTCTTATGTAGACCAACAGAAAGCCTATGTCTATGAAAATAAGGGCTTAAGTGCAATTTAAGTGGTGCATATGCCTTGCATAGGCCCTGTACATAGGGGTGAATGTCACTCTAAGTGCATAGATGCATAGCAGAAACACTACATCTCCCAAAAGCTGCAAGTATGGGATACTCTCCAAATCACTTTTTGAAATATTGAACCTCAGCTACTGTCAGTATAGATTTTGTTTTGAAGTTCATGCAAATTTCTATAGGGGACATTTTGTAAAAATCCAAACTCCATTCAGAAAAGTCCTGCATAGAACTCTTGAGATCACTGCCATTTACATATTGGGTTCAAATCTGGCTCAGCTTGATCCTTTATATGTACTATTACTGCACAGATAGCATTTTTTTGTGTGTTTTGTCTTACTTCACTACACTGTTGCGTTAATGAAGGTTTCAGTAAAGAGAGACGAGGTGTCAGGGTACAGTGGTCTAGAGAACTGGAGTATGAAGAAGATTGGAGCTTGATAGCACTCCAATTTGAGTAAAACCAGAATTTTCAGAAGGCTTGGCACTTATCAGAAACTAATTTACAAGGTGGCCACATATGCAAGCCAGACTGTGTCTCCTGTGCATGCTCTTGGCAGGGCCGGCTCGAGGCACCAGCAAACCAAGCACATGCCTGGGGCGGCACTTTCCAAGGGGTGGCATTCCAGCCCCCCCTTTTTTTTTTTTGCTTCGACGGCACTCCACTTGGGGTGGCAAAAAATCTAGAGCCAGCCGTGGCTCTTGGGTTTTTTGTGTCTTTGCAAATGCACATGCTGATCATTTCAGGGAAATCCAAGAGAACTTTCCCTACCGTAGAACCAGTGTATGCAGGGTTCAAATTTGACAGTGCACCTCACATATTGATATCAGCTAAATTGTGCAAATTCAAACACCTAAATGAAGAGCCTGTCTTTCAAAAATGTTGAGCACCCTACAGCATGCACAGACTTCAGACAGAAACCAGCTGAGTACTCAATACATTTGAAAATCATGCCACTTATTTAAGTACCCCAATTATAGACTTAGAGTTTAACTTTAATCATATATTCCTGACAATTTTTCTTTGAGGGCCTGATTCTGTCTTCAGTGATACACAGAAGTAATGATTGAAATCTTCCCGGTTTGAAGGAATACACATAACAAAAAGGTCCGTACTACTAAAAAAAGTACATTTCAGACAAATTGTTATTGACATACTTATGGGTAAGACAATCTGTTATTTGTATCCCCATGGCCATATAGATAAGAAAGTCAACCACTTACTGTATTTCAGTCAACATCTTAGGAGAGAGTTGATTAAAATGAAGAGAAAGCCCTGTATTTTATGATATTTTAAGATGGTAGAACCTCATTTGAAATACAAAATACACTTGGAACAACACATTACCATGTTTATTCAAGATCAGCTGGTCAACTAAACACTTATTAAATCTAGATTTTGACCTGTCACTAAGGTTGCATACTTTAAAAATGTTCAGTTCAAGTCAAAGTTTTCAAACTTGGGGCCTAATGTCAGATATTTACACGCAGGTGAGTCAGGTGAGGTCCAGAAACTGTGTGTGACATAATCAGATTCCAAATGAAGGATGTAGCTAAATGGAAACGAATGAGCATGAATTGCTATTTGCTTGAAAATCACTGGGACTGACTTTTCATTTCTGTTACCCAAGAAGAAAATCAGGATCACCATGACATTCTTCAGCTGAGACACCAATGGGAGAGGATTGTTTGTTTTTAATTAATCAAACAGGGCTGGGGTCAAATTTTGTTTCTGGAAGATGATCCATATTTTTGAGCCAAATCAGAGAGTTGAGACGAAATCCTTTTGCCTTTTTAATATTCTTTGCAAACTTTATATAAATTGCATGAAATTTCTCTTTAAATTGCTATTTTTTATTACATAAAAAAGGAAATTACAGTTTTAAGATCAGGAAAGAAGAGATCTGTTTTCATGTTTTGGGCATGAGCAGAGAGATTGACAAACTCAAATAGCAAGTATTAATATATTTATAGAAAACCAAATAGAACTGGACAGCAGTAATGATTGGGCAACACTTAAAGTAAGAATTTTTCTGAGGGTGAAAAACAGCAGCCAGTCAGATCAATTTGATTTTCATCCTGTTGATTTTATATTTCATTAATATTTCAGATTAAAGGAATAAAAGACAAGTAGATGCAAAGAAGGCACTAACCACTGATTGCAAAAAGTATAAAATCATTTCTTATATATTACAGTGAGGGGGGAGAATCACTAGAAGTAGTCAAACATGAATGATGCAAAAAAGCACAAAAAACAGAAACAGCACCTTTTTAAAAAATAGCAGAGAAAAAGAGGTGACAGATAGGGCCCAAAAAGCAATACATCAATGAGATAAACAAAGATTGAACTTGCCATAATGGGAAGGAGCAAGATGGCTGCTGCTGTTTCATATTTAATAACAATTGAGAAAAAAACCTATATGAACTTAAAAGCACCAAAAATTAAGGGCTTTTCCCATCCATACTTGGACAATAAACTAGCTAAAAAACCAAGAGCATAAGCTTCCAGTTGGTCAGATTATCAAAGTTCAGCAGATTCAAGTATTCTGTCCTATTTGTGTGTGCAATACCAGCTGGGTGTATGGAAAGTAGGCATTTGCATGTGCACGTGGGCAGGTAAATACATGCCTGACCTTGAAAATCTACATTTTAATTGTTAAGTGCCCACTCCAAAAATGCTTTTTACTGATGCTTAATGTGTAATGTGCCTGGACACCCCTCATGTGGAGGAAAGCTTACCAGTCCTGGGGTCAGTCAGGCTACCACGTGACATGGTACAGAGCTCCTCCTTCTATGGTTGTGGCCTATGAAGGATGATAAGGGTGAGTGATGCACACAAAAGAGATCTGTATGCCCACCACTGGCTCTGTATGGATCCTGACTCCTCCCCCACGCAGGACCCCTGGAAACTATAATTTCCTGATATCGTAGCAGTGGCAGCAGCTCCTGCAGAGTAACCTATGTATGTGAGTGCATGATTGGAACTCAAAGTTATCCCCCAAAACCAAGTGTTTGTGGGTGAATGGCTGGCTGTTGCTTGAGACTCAGCAACTCTTCCTCCGCCATCGTCTCTGGGGAGGCCCTGTGGGTCCTGTGTCAGCTAGCACCAGAGGTGCAAGGGGGACTACTCAATCCACTCACTGTCTTCCCAGCCATCAATCAATCAGGGAGCCTCCATCTCCCACATGCAGGAACAATGATCCAGTGATCCAAAGATCCAGTGATGCTGAGGGAGTCACTGTCTCCCTCAGCATCACTGGATCTATCCAGTACCACATTATGAACTTCTTTCCTGCTAAATGAGATGCATGGGCCTCCCTTTATTAGTGGGGCAGAGCCAAGGCTCTGATCATGCCCTGTCCTTCCCCTTACATTTCCTTCCTGTACTGGTGCAAATACCAGGCACAGTCCTTACTTTTCTTCTCCACACCTGCAATGGAAATCCAGGGAGGTCACACAGGGACATGGGGACTCCTGCACCCCACATATGGATGCACAGGGAAGTGCCACAATCTGTCTTGATGGTATATATTCTTCATTAAACTATTAGACATCAGATCAGTAGTCTAAAGGCAATGCTAGCAGCTGCACTTACAAATGATATCCCTGTTTGGGTCCTCTGCTCGGTCCCATGCTATTTTGCATTTGTTTCACAATTGTTTTGTAAAGATTCAGAGAGAGGAGGACATTACCAAACCTTCAGTGCTTTTTTTAGGACGTTCAATTTTATTTTTCAGATGCATTTATTTTCCTCATGAGGGATTATTTTTTATGCACTAAAAACTGTGAATCACTTTGGTCTTAGCTTCTTTGTCTAGACTGAGACATGGCTGTCTCGGGTGATGGGTTCATTAGGCTCCTGGCTGCTGCTCTGAGAAAACCCATTTTATTTCTAGCAATAAACAAAATATGACTCTTAACTCAATAAAAGTAAACACTAGATTTCAGGTTTAGGTTCTGCATAATCATATATAAATCCATAATTGGCAAATTACATTCTTCTAATTTCCATACACTTCAAAGGCATGCTATTGTCTCTTCTGATTAATAGCACATAGTTGTACATCGAGTATGATGCAGCATATCTCTAAATGAGAGCACTGGAGGTGGACAACAGGGCTACAGTTTTAAGTCTGTAAACAAAAGGAAGAATATATTATCTTCATTTTCAGTACTCTTTGTAGGTTTTGCAATTTAAATGGCCACTGATGAGCTGCACTTCAAAACTGTATGAAGACTAATCTTCAGCAACTGTTCTGTCAAAAAACTATATAGATTTTTATATGCAGGGCATTTTTGTTTGTTTTACATGTAATAATATCACTTCCAAGAAACCTAAGTATTTTTATTGTTGCTTAAAATATATCCACTTGTCATTTAGAAACCTCACTTTTGTAGGTTTCAGAGTAGCAGCCATGTTAGTCTGTATTCGCAAAAAGAAAAGGAGTACTTGTGGCACCTTAGAGACTAACCAATTTATTTGAGCATAAGCTTTTGTGAGCTATAGCTCACTTAGGTGTTTATTATCTAGTAGTTCAAACTTTTTTTTTCCCCTTCATCTTTGTCAGCCATATTTTTTCATTATTTCTGAAATAAAGAGCAGTTATTTAGACAGTTCTAAAGTATCTGGTGGCAGTAAGTTATTTTATATTGTTAAATTCCAAACAAAGCCACAGTTTGAAATTCATCCTTTCAGAACTTATAAATATAATTTTAAGAACTAAAGTAGATGGAAATGTTTTATACTGTACATAGAGTATACATAGAATGAAATGGGGAAAAAGTCTTTTTTATAGTTTTAATCTGTCATTGATCTATACTTTAATGATAAGGAAGTGTGCAACTCTGAAATTCTGGAATCATGGCAAACTCCACCAATTAATAACATATTACATAGCATATATATATATATATATATATATATATATATATATATATATATATATATATATATATATATATATATTTGCTATGTAATATGTAATAAATAAAACTAATAAAGCCATTTGCAAATATTATGAACACTGGGTAGCATAATAGCACTTAACACACAGCACCTTTAAAGTCTCAAAATGTTATTAATTATGAATTATTACTATTATCATTATTGAAGAAAAGAGAAATGTAGGGCAGCTTGTCCATGATCATGAAACAAGTTAGAGTCTGGGCCAGAAACAGAATACAGTTCTTGTGATTTCTAGGCCTGTGCCCTATCCTCTGGAGTGTGCTGCCTCTAATGAAAACATAGGCCAAATATCAGGACAAATATAATGGTTTCTATTAGATTTGTAGAACAGATTATTAGAGCTGGCCAAAAATTTATGGATGGAGCAGCTGGAGTGGAAAGTTGAACATTTTCAAAGAAAACAGACACTTTCTGGAAGAAAAAAAATGTTTAATTAAAAAACCAAAAAACCAAAGTTTTCTATCAAAAAATCTGATGGAAATTTTGTAACCAGTCCTACTAGTTTGTGCATGTGTATGCACTTATGTGTGCACACATTTATATATCCCCCTCAAAAACAGATGTACTTATTTTTGAAATCAAAGCTTATCTGCTTATAGAATTTAGGATGAACTTCATGTTGTTTTTCCACCAATGGCAATAACAATTAGTCGTGGCTTCTCACAGCTGTAACACTTCATTTTTTGACACCTAAATATTTTCTAGTAATGTTCGATGAAAGTCAAGCCACTGGACCGGCAGGCTTCAGAGCTAACTGTAGCTATGTCACAACTCTGCTTGACTTTCATAGAAGTGGATGTCCCCAAAACCTGCACATCTGATGAGAAATTTAATTCAACACTGATTGTACAAGGACCTGCAGTTGTAACAAATGAGAGATTCTAGATCCGTCGCTATGACACCGGGCCTTTCAGTGTACCTTTTATGTAAGAAGGGACACACATTCCTGGCTCCTACTTATTTAAGAAAATAAAGCACAGTCTGGGGGTGTGTCCATCCTTTCTCTTTCTTTCTGATTAAATGGGAAGGGTGGTCCTGAAACCTTATATTAATGGCCCTAATTAACTTGCGATATTGTGGAAATTGCTGAATCTGCAATATTAGGCTTCCACTACAATTTTGACAGTGGCAGCCCCCACTCTCAGCCCTGTGTGGCCAACAGAAGAGAAGTAAGAATGGACTTTAATATCACAGATAATAAGATCCATTATTACTTTCCCACAACTTGGCTTGTCTGCAACTCAGCCGCAATTTTTTGACAATCATCCTACAATTCAAGTAGGACCTTATTTATATTGTAATGTGGAGTCATAGCACAGAAAAATTGAGAACCTCTGATCTAGAGAAACTTATATTCTTTATTATTCTCTCTCAGCCAGGCCTCATTGGCTTCAGATGAGCCAGCTACGACCCCTTGACTGAGTAGCGGAAAAGCTAGCAAACACAGCACTGTGCCAGGTAAGTCTGTCAAGATTCAGGAAGAATTGTAACTAGGGAATCTAGCATCTGAAAATAAATCTGATAAGGAGTCAGTTAAGATAAGGAGACAGGTTGATAGGTATGCTAAATTCCCTAACTCTGGTAACTCCAGTGAAACCAATGCAAGGCACATAACTGAATGGCTGGTGGACTTACCATCTGCTCCTACTTTGGCTAAAGTCAGTGACTAGGTGTTAACTACCACAAGGGGATTTTTAAACTTTCAATCTGATACAACATGTAAGAGATTCCTTTTTCTTTCAGTCTGAAAGTAATAACTCCATTTCAGTCTCTTTCAGAAAAGCTACCTGAGACCAGACATGCTATCAAAGAATCCTACACTGCACAGTTATCTCACTGCAAATGTGTCACTTTGCCCAGCCTTCTTGGGATTATTGGAAAATGTGTAAAGGATCTGGAAGACAGAAAGGAATCATGACCTGGACAGCCAGTAATGGAGTATCAAGAGGCATCTGCCTGGTTTGTCATTCACTGTTCACACTAGTAGTGAGTGAATTATTTAGAAGGTTGATAACAGGTGCAGAAGTTGACAGCTTGCCCAAGAATTGAAAAACCATCTCTCTCTGATACATACTTTAATCCTCAAAGGTATTAGCAAGGCCTTCTATACTGACCCCTCATCAGGGATGTGGCCCGACTGAGGCCATGCTAAAGACAAAGCAGTTTGCTGTCACAGGATCTTCCATTTCCCTAAAACCAAACAAAAAATCTGCAAGGAAGGAAATGTCAGAGACAAAACATCACAAGCCATATCAAGATGCAGGGTGCATTCTTCCATGCAGCTAGTGAAAGTTGGCATCAGGTTAAAAAGAAGAAAAAAGAGGAGAAAGAAAGATAAGTCCTAATTATAGGGAATTCCAGCAATTTTTTCTGGGTGTAAACTTCCTTCCTTCTATTTGCTATCATTAGAGAGAAAGGTGATAAGATAAACACCTTTTCTTGGGGATGTGGTGGGGAAATGAAAAGCTACAATCGAGTCATAGGAACAACAAGAGGGAACACTGGGGGTCAGGGAATCTGCTCAACATCTTAGACAATGTGGTTGAGCTAACATCATTTATTAGACCATCTTCTGTTGGTGAGAGAGACAAGCTTTTTAGCCACACAGAGATCTTCTTCAGGTTTGGGAAAGGTTCTCGGAGCATCACAGCTAAATGCAAGGTGGAACAGATTGTTTAGCAGAAGTAGTTAGCACATATTAAAAGGGACCATTCAATGCACAGTAGTTCTTTAATGATCTGGAAGTCAAAAAGGAATCCTACACAAAAGTGGAAACAGACAAATTGCTAAAGATGAGTACAAAAGAATAGTGCCAAGCAGGTAGGCACAAAATCAGAAAGGCTAAGGCACAAAATGAGTTACACCTAGCAAGAGACATAAAAAGCAATAAGGTTTTATACTTTATATATAGAGGTTCTATAAATATATTTTATATAGAGAGGTTCTATAAATACATTATTTAGAGGTTCTATAAATACATTAGAAGCAAGAAAAAGATGAAGGGAAATGTATGTCCACTACTTAGTAAGTAAGGAGAATTAAAAACCGAGGACACCAAGAATACTTCAGTGTTTAATGCCTATTTTGCTTCAGTCTCACTAAAAATGTTAATTGTGTTAAGCATCTAATCACAATGAGGCAGAAGGTATGTAAGATAGAATAGGGCAAGAACAGGTTAAAGAATATTTATATAAATTAGATGTATTCAATTCAACAGGGCCTGATGAAATTCTCCCTAGGGTACTTAAGGAACTAACTCAAGCAGTCTCGGAATATTAGCTATTATCTTCAGGAACTCATGGAGGATGGATGAAATCCCAGAGGACTGGAGAAGGGCAAATATAGTACCCTATCATTAAAAAGAGAACAAAGAGGACCTGGAGAATTGTAGACCAATTTAGAACATATTATTAAACAATCAATTTGTAAGCATGTAGAGCATAACAAGGTTATAAGGAATAGCTAATATCGATTTGTCAAGAACAAATTGTGCCAAACCAATCTAATTTCCCTCTTTGACAGTGTTAGTAACATACTGGGTGGGTGAAGATGTAGATTGATTGATTTTAGTAAGATCTTTGACACAGAGCCACGTGACATCCACATAAGCAAAACTAGAGAAATGTGGTCTAGATGAAATAACTATAAGGTGGGTGCACAATTAGTTGAAAAACTGTACTCAAAGAGTAGTTATCAATGGTTTGCTGTCAAACTAGGAGGATGTATCTAGTGGGGTCCAACAGGTGTCTTTCCTGGGTCTGGTACTATTCAATATGTTCCTTAAATAATTGGATAATGGAGTGGCGTGTATGCTTATAAAAGTTGCAGATGACATCAAACTGGGAGGAATTTCTAATTTCTTTGGAGGACAGGATGAGAATTCACAATAATCTTGACAAACTGCAAAATTGGTCAGAAATCAATTAGATGAAATTAAATAAAGTCAGGTGCAAATCACTACTCTTAGGAAGGAAAAAACAAATACACAACAGGGAATAACTGGCTAGCAGTAGTGCTTCTGAAAATAATCTGTGGGTTACAGTGGATCACATATTGAATAGGTCAACCATGTGACACAGTTGTTAAAAAAAGTCAAATATCAGTTTGGGGTGTATTAACAGGGGTGTTGTATTCAAGACATGGCCGGTAATTGTTCCATTCCACTTGGCAATAGTGAGGCCTCAGCTGGAGTATTGTGTCCAGTTTTGGGAACTGCACTTTAAGAAAAATGTGGACAAACTGGAGAGACTCCAGAGGAGAGCTTCAAAAAATGATAAAAAGTTTAGAAATTTTGACCTATAGGAAAGGTTAAAAAACTGGCCGCATGAAGTCTTGAGAAGAGAAGACTGAGGGGGGACCTGATAAGTCTTCAAATATGTTAAGGGCTGTTATAAAGAGAATGATGATCATTTGTTCTCCATATTTATTGAAGGTAGGACAAGAAGTAAAGGGCTTAATCTGCAGCAAGGTAGATTTAGGTTAGATATTAGGAAAAACTTTCTAAGTATAAGGATAGTTACGTTCTGGAGCAGGGTTCCAAAGGAGGTTATGGTATCCCCGTTGCTGGAGGTTTTTAAGAACAGGTTACACAAGCACCTGTCATGGATGGTCTAGGAGGCTGGACTAGATGGACTCTTGATGTCCCATCTATCCCTACATTTCTATGACTCTGTAGCCCATCAGTGGATGGGTGAATCTTCCTCCAGTTGGAATTGTCATTTTTAGAACCCCTTTATGCTGCTCTGGCTCTTTTGTGTGGTGTAAAGAGGCTGAAGCAAGGATGAAAGGAATAGTCAGAATGAAAATTATGGCTCAGAACCAGAGCTGGTAAAATTTATTCAGACAATTAGTTTATTTGCCAAGAAATGCAGCTTGGGGTCAACCTGTACCTATATTTGGGAGTTTGACATAAATGTGCCCAATAGTTTTGTCTCCAGAAAAATTCTGGGCTATAATCACATGGAGACTTGGGCACCATTCACAAAATGGCCAGAGGAGAAGCTCTCTCTCTCTCCGCAATGGAACAGCTCCAGCGGGAGAGAGTCGGAAAGACCCACCTGCCAGCAGCCTGATGATTAGGATCCTCTCATCAGGGAGAAGGGAGACCTGGGTTCAAATCCCTGTTTCAAAGCAGCGATTTGAACCTGGGTCTCCCAGGTCCTAGGTGAGTGCCGTAACTACCAGGTTAACGGTAATAAGGGAACCTCTTCCTCCCAACCCCCTTTTTGTGAATCTAGTTCTTTAAAAATGCCCTGAAACAAAACATTCCGGGTTGAACTAAACATTTCACTTGATCTGAAATGGACTTTTTTATAACTTTTTTTTATTCACCAAATATTCAGAACAAGTTTGGATTTAGTTTGATCCAAACTGATTTTTTAAAATGATTTTTTTTTTGGAAATGCCAGTGAACTGAAAAAAATCCATTATTCAATCAGCTCTACTCCAAGCGGGTGTCTTAAGTGCTTTTTGAAGAATGACAAAAGTAATAGAGCCATCACTTTTAGATGCAGAGAGACTCTACTGACTTGGAATTAAATTTCTTTAGCCTTTGAACTTTCATCTCCTTTCCCCCTTTTCCTTTCTTTTCTCTTTTTTTTCCAGATAAAGCTAACTTACTGGACAAATTAATTTCTCCATGCTTTGACAAGTCTAGCTAAACCTAACCTAATACAGCAGAGCTCAGTTTTCCATTCTTATGTCGTTTCTCTTTTATCTCCTCTCCCTTACAATACCTTACAGAGCTTACAAACATTGCAAGGGGAGGTTTCTTTTTTAATCAGGAAGGATTTAATTGACATCACTTTAAAAGTAATCATTGCTACATAAATGGTATGGCATCTATACAAATCCTGGCAGAAAAACTATTTATAACAGAGAAAGGAGAGACTAATCATTGATAGCCCTCTCTCAGGGGCAAAGATGATCGAAACATGAGAATTCCATGTATCTGTACTACAAGGATATTGATAGTGACAGACAAATTACAAAGCCTCTGTACTTGTGTAAGGTTTCCTCTACTTCTTAAGTAAAAGGTGCACGTGTCCTTTTTTTTTTTTTTTTGAATGTCACTGCATCCACATTACAAATGGAGAGGCACATATTTTGCGGTTGGAAAAGGCTTCAACTCATTCACATTATGCACTTAAAGGAGAACATGCAGGATGCCCCATAACAGCACTTGGCTCATGTACAACATTTCATCCACAGATCTCAAAATGCGTTCCAAAGGAAGGTGAAAACTTTTACCCCCCATTTTACAGATGGGGAAACTGGCACAGAAAGATAAAATGACTTGCCAAAGGTAGATCCACGAATCGATCACAGGTATCCTGACTATGAGTTTTGTGCCCTATTTATTGGACAGCATTGCCTTGCTGTGCTTACTGCTGGCCACATAGGCAACAACTCCATGGATGCTCCGGGGCTCAAGCACCCACGGAAAAAAATAGGGGGTGCTCAGTCTCCACCAGCCACAGCTGTTTGGTGGGGCCGCGATCAACTGTTCGGCGGCTGGCAGAAGGTGGTTGGTGGAGGGCAGAGTGATGAGCGACCAGAGGGTAAGGAGGTTTCGGGGGAGAGGACAGAGCGGGGGGTGAAGCCTCGAGGTGGAGCACCCATTGAGGAAAAATAGGTCAGCCCCTGTGGCTGGCCATATCTGTTCCTGAGTTATATTTGGAAGGATGAAGAAAAATGTGATGAGCAAGGAGATGAACTCATCATAGAGCATCTTCCTATCATCTGAGAGTTAGAGTTCCAATCCCATTCTACCATCATGCCTCTCTGTCCTACTTGCTGCCTAGAGTCTGGAAACAAAGAAAAATAATTTCTTATTCTGGCCTTGGATGGTCAAATTGCCTCTGCCTTTTGCAGTAAAGCAACATGAAGCCTTTGAATCTCAGATATTTCAAATGACCTCCGAGTTGTCAGGGAGGTTTTGGACTCTAGAAGTGAGTTATTTTTGAGAGAAAGGACACTAATGTCAGTTGTTCATAGTGTGTATCTGAATTATGTATATCTCCTGAGAATATGGTTTTGAAGACAGATATTACATAGCAAAAGAATAGATGCTCATTTTAATTCTAGTTTGCTCACATACTTCAGCCACCACAAAATCTACACATCTTCAGAAATTATAGTATCCTTTCACTTGTAATTGCCAGAATTGCAAGAAATTGCCAGAATTCACTATTAATCTCCACAGATATGTGTTTCAATTCTTCCATCAGTGAATGCATTGTTGTGAAACTAATTTGCTTCCATGAGGCATCTTTTTCCACCTTGGACCCCCAAGCCAGCCATGACTTCTTGCCAGAAACCAAAACACCACAGTGCCTTTGTGGATGTACAAAATTGACAAGTTTAGCCTTTTGTTCTAAGATAGTAATCAAAAACTGTTCACCTATGCCAGCACTTTGTGACAGGTTTCAGAGTAACAGCCATGTAAGGTCTGTATTCACAAAAAGAAAAGGAGTACTTGTGGCACCTTAGAGACTAATCAATTTATTTGAGCATAAGCTTTCGGGAGCTACAGCTCACTTCATCGGATGCATACTGTGGAAAGTATAGACATCTTTTTATACACACAAACCATGAAAAAATGGGTGTTTACCACTACAAAAGGTTTTCTCTCCCCCCACCCCACTCTCCTGCTGGTAATAGCTTATCTAAAGTGATCACTCTCCTTACGATGTGTATGATAATCAAGATGGGCCATCACTTCCTCATGGCTGGACTTTACTAAAACTAGACAAGCCATTTACAACACACACTTTGCTTCTCTACAAAAGAAAAAGGACACTAAACTTTCTAAACTACTACATGCCACAAGGGGCCACAGCAATGGTTCCCTCAACCCACCAAGCAATATTGTTAACCTATCCAACTATACTCTTAGCCCAGCAGAAGCAGGTGTCCTATCTCGGGGCGTCTCCTTCTGCCCCTCCACCCCCACGAACATGATACAGTTCTGTGGTGACCTAGAATCCTATTTTTGACGTCTCCGACTCAAGGAATATTTCCAACACACTTCTGAACAACATACTAATCCACAGAGACCTCCCTAACAACACTACAAAAAGAAGGATTCTAAGTGGACTCCTCCTGAAGGTCGAGAAAGCGTACTGGACTTCTACATAGAGTGCTTCCACCGACGTGCACGGGCTGAAATTGTGGAAAAGCAGCATCACTTGCCCCACAACCTCAGCCGTGCAGAACACAATGCCATCCACAGCCTCAGAAACAACTCTGACATCATAATCAAAAAGGCTGACAAAGGAGGTGCTGTTGTCATCATGAATAGGTCGGAATATGAACAAGAGGCTGCTCAGCAGCTCTCCAACACCACTTTCTACAAGCCATTACCCTCTGATCCCACTGAAAGTTACCGAAAGAAACTACAGCATTTGCTCAAGAAACTCCCTGAAAAAGCACAAGATCAAATCCGCACAGACACACCCCTGGAACCCCAACCTGGAATATTCTATCTACTACCCAAGATCCATAAACCTGGAAATCCTGGATGCCCCATCATCTCAGGGATTGGCACCCTGACAGCAGCATTTTGTCTGTCTACGTAGACTACCTCCTCAGGCCCTATGCTACCAGCACTCCCAGCTACCTTCGAGACACCACTGACTTCCTGAGGAAACTACAATCCATCGGTGATCTTCCTGATAACACCATCCTGGCCACTATGGATGTAGAAGCCCTCTACACCAACATTCCACACAAAGATGAACTACAAGCCGTCAAAAACACTATCCCCGATAATGTCACGGCTAACCTGGTGGCTGAACTTTGTGACTTTGTCCTTACCCATAACTATTTTACATTTGGGGACAATGTATACCTTCAAATCAGCGGCACTGCTATGGGTACCCGCATGGCTCCACAGTATGCCAACATTTTTATGGCTGACTTAGAACAACGCTTCCTCAGCTCTCATCCCCTAATGCCCCTACTCTACTTGCGCTATATTGATGACATCTTCATCATCTGGACCCATGGAATAGAAGCACTTGAGGAATTCCACCATCAACCTCAGCCTGGTCCAATCCACACAAGAGATCCACTTCCTGGAAACTACAGTGCTAATAAACGATGGTCACATAAACACCACCCTATACCAGAAACCTACTGACCGCTATTCCTACCTACATGCCTCCAGCTTTCACCCTGACCACACCAAATGATCCATTGTCTACAGCCAAACTCTACAATACAACCGCATTTACTCCAACCCCTCAGACAGAGACAAACACCTACAAGATCTCTATCAAGCATTCTTACAATTACAATACCCACCTGCGGAAGTGAAGAAACAGTTTGATAGAGCCAGAAGAGTTCCCAGAAGTCACCTACTACAGGACAGGCCAAACAAAGAAAATAACAGAACGCCACTAGCCGTCACCTTCAGCCCCCAACTAAAACCCCTCCAATGCATTATTAAGGATCTACAACCTATCCTGAAGGATGACCCAAAACTCTCACAAATCTTGGGAGACACGCCAGTCCTTGCCTACAGACAGCCCCCCAACCTGAAGCAAATACTCACCAGCAACCATATATCACATAACAGAACCGCTAACCCAGGAACCTATCCTTGCAACAAAGCCTGTTGCCAACTGTGCCCACATATCTATTCAGGGGACACCATCACAGGGCCTAATCACATCAGCCACACGATCAGAGGCTTGTTCACCTGCACATCCACCAATGTGATATATGCCATCATGTGCCAGCAATGCCGCTCTTCCATGTACATTGGTCAAACTGGACAGTCTCTACGTAAAAGAATAAATGGACACAAATCAGATGTCAAGCATTATAACATTCATAAACCAGTTGGAGAACACTTCAATCTCTCTGGTCACGCGATTACAGAGATGAAAGTTGTGATATTACAACAGAAAAACTTCAAACCAGATTCCAGCGAGAGACTGTTGAATTGGAATTCATTTGCAAATTGGATACAATTAACTTAGGCTTGAATAGAGACTGGGAGTGGCTAAGTCATTATGCAAGGTAACCTATTTCCCCTTGTTTTTTACTACCCCCCGCCCCCGCCCAGACGTTCTTGTTAAACCCTGGATTTGTGCTGGAAATGGCCCACCTTGATTATTATACACATTGTACGGAGAGTGATCACTTTAGATAAGTTATTACCAACAGGAGAGTGGGTTTGTGTGTGTGGAAAAAAAAAAGGGGGGGGGAGAAAACCTGGATTTGTGCTGGAAATGGCCCAACTTGATTATCATACACATTGTAAGGAGAGGTTTCAGAGTAACAGCCGTGTGTCCGATGAAGTGAGCTGTAGCTCCCGAAAGCTTATGCTCAAATAAATTGGTTAGTCTCTAAGGTGCCACTTGTACTTCTTTTCTTATTGTAAGGAGAGCGATCACTTTAGATAAGCTATTACCAGCAGGAGAGTGGGGTGGGGGGAGAGAAAACCTTTTGTAGTGGTAAACACCCATTTTTTCATGGTTTGTGTGTATAAAAAGATCTTCTGTACTTTCTACAGTATGCATCCGATGAAGTGAGCTGTAGCTCCCGAAAGCTTATGCTCAAATAAATTGGTTAGTCTCTAAGGTGCCACAAGTAGCACTTTGTGGTGCATGGTTGATCTGGTTTGTGATAGTACAGGACTAGAAGCTGTAAAGAGTCTCTTAGGAGCCAGGAATAGCGGCACTTTCTTGCTGTGTTAATGTGGGACTACCCTTCCATAGACTTCTTCACTTTTCTTTATTAGGTCTTTGCTGTAGCTGCTGCTATTAGGTCTTTCCTGTAACTTTGGTCTGCTCACACTTATGTATCTCCAAGTTTAGGGGTATGGTGACTATTTTATTGGCTGTGCAGAGTCTCTGGGCAGAAGTCCTTGCAGACTTGAGAGGAACACTCAGGGGAGATTGCTGGGATCATTGGGGATGACTACTCCAGGAGGAAGGAATGTGTGAAGTAGTCACATTGATGCATGTTCCTGAAGAGCCCAACTCTTAGACCTCAATACCAGGTAAGGAAATCTTTCCGGGAAGAATGGAAATAGTCTTTCGACCCCAAATATCTTTCTTGTGTTCACTTTGGCCTTTTGTCATGGTATGAAGTTGCAAATCACTAACTGAGGGGTGAGGTGGGGTGGGTGGGCCTAGGTCTCCTAGTGCTGATGCATTCTATCTCTGAGGTATCTCTGACCTTTTTTGTGACCCAGCCCCTACCAGACGAGCAAGCAGTTTCAGACTCACAATGATTAAAAAAAAAAAAGAAGAAGAAGAAGAAAATTCCCTTCAGAGAATTCAGTCTCTTCAGAAGTCTGAAAGGCAGGTGTAGCCAGTGTGGGGTGTGTCACTAGAGAAGGCACACCTGAGGGGATTAGGATTTTCTCCACGCAGCTGCATATCAGCTCAAGCAAAATATCAGTCATTTGAACTTAGAACACTTAAAACATAAGCTCCCATATAAGAGAGGGGAATTTAAACATTTGAAAGCGAGGATTATTTGATACTCACCTGACATCAGAGCAAAGGGACAAATGATAGTTTAATCATAGGGAAAAGGGAGAAAGTACAACCAATTTCTTCCTTTTGAGAAGTTTCTAAACTGGGTAGGCTACATGCCAGACATTCTCTCACTGATAAGGTTTCTCAATAGGCATCTGAGCCCAGCACAGTGTGAGAAAAATGACCTCTTCTTCCTGATCATCATAGTGCTGATGACCACTGACAAGAAACAGAAGGGCACAAGAAGTTAAACTGTCATTACCGCTTGCCAAGATGCTATTCCAGGAATTTCTTTTTTTTTTTTTTAGCATAACTTTTTTTTTAAATTAAAACTGGCTTTAAAAATGCATTAGTAGAAAATGTTTTGGGCAAACTAGAAAAAAAAAGACAAAAATCCTTTAACTTGAACAAAGACTTTTTAGGCGAAAGAGATAGCATATTTCTTGTTGAAGTAGAATGTAATTTAACATTACAAAATTATAAACCCTAGAAAACAACATCTGATCCTTAAATACAGTCCTATTGTGTTGCTGTGCTATAAATATATGCTGTGCACTGACAGGGTACATTTTTGTAAAAGCTGCTCTCTAGCAACTTGTAAGATGATGTAAAATGTAAATAGTAAAATGGTAAATATGGTCTTTATTTATATTTAGAAGTTAATATACCCTTCCAGTTTTGCTGAAGATGATTTTGTTGAGCTACAGTTCAATCTGGCTATCTCTTGGCTAGCAAGATAATATACATACTCTGTCACCCAATGCTACATTAACTTAGGGGCTGTGAATCTTGTCAAAATGACAAATATTACTTTGGCAAAACCAATACCAGGAATAATAGATGACCTTGATAATGTGAACTTTGGTCACTTCCTTATATATTTCTAGCTGAGATAAAATAAGGTCAGGAAATCACAGCACCATTGAGCACATGTTGTAAATTGACAGAAATGTGGTTTTTTGGAATATAATTTCCCTTCCCCATTGAAAAACTAGCAGGTTTTATTTATGAAATGTTTAGAATAGACAAATTTTTGAGATAGAGCTAAAGTTTTTTTAAAAAAACTGGGATACTTTTAGGTAAATCCCACACAAGCATATAATTAATTTACTAAAATATATGTAAGAGTCTCTGCCTCAGTGGGTTCTGCGCTTCCACTTAGCAGTGGGCTGGGGTGTTCCTCTCTACCTCAGAATTTCTCCACGCCCCTGGGCTTCTAGTCCATACCCTGCTTGAGCCAGATTCCTCAAAATTGGGAATCATAACATTCAAAAACTGGTAGGAGAACACTTCAACCTCTCTGGCCACTCAGTAAAAGATTTAAGGGTAGCAATTTTGCAACAGAAAAACTTCAAAAACAGACTCCAACCTGGATTTGTGCTGGAAATAGCCCACCTGATGATCACTTTAGATAAGCTATTACCAGCAGGACAGTGGGGTGGGAGGAGGTATTGGTTCATATTCTCTGTGTATATATAAAGTCTGCTGCAGTTTCCACGGCATGCATCCGATGAAGTGAGCTGTAGCTCACGAAAGCTTATGCTCTAATAAATTGGTTAGTCTCTAAGGTGCCACAAGTACTCCTTTTCTTTTTGCGAATATAGACTAACACGGCTGTTACTCTGAGACTCCAACGAGAAACTACTGAGCTTGAATTAATATGCAAACTAGATACCATTAACTTGGGTTTGAATAGAGACTGGGAGTGGCTGTTATTACAATTATTACACATATTGAATCTATTTCCCTATGTTAAGTATCCTCACACCTTCTTGGCAACTGTCTAAATGGGCCATCGTGATCATCTCTACAAAAGTTTTTTTCTCCTGCTAATAACAGCTCATCTTAATTAATTAGCCTCTTACAGTTTGTATGGCAACTTCCACCTTCTCTGTATGCATATGTATATATATCTTCATACTATATGTTCCATTGTATGCATCCGATGAAGTGGGCTGTAGCCCACAAAAGCTTATGCTCTAATAGATTTGTTAGTCTCTAAGGTGCCACAAGTACTCCTGTTCTTTTTGCTAATATAGACTAACACAGCTACTACTCTAAACCTTTCCTCCTACAATTCCTATCATACACCCTTATCTGGCTGGAGGGGAGGCTTTTAACAGGTTCTGGCAGGCCCTTGATTGGCCCCAGGTATCCTAATTAACCTAGAGTAACCTCTGTTTCAGTTACCAAGGAAAAAAGGATCTGCTTATCCTGGAGCCAACATGTTGATGTTCCAGGACCCTCTTCAGGTGTGGAGTTGCTGCTACTAGGCCCAGAGCTCTTTCCCTTCAGAGTCTTGTCTGGGCCAGACCCACTCCCTCTGCTATCTGTCCGGTGGACTCCCCGGTTGCTGCTGCTCCTTGGGGGGGCTACTAGCCTGCTCCCCAGAGGGGGAGTGAGGGACCCTGCCCCTACTCTTGCTGCCACCACCTGAGGGGTCCCTCCTACCTGGTTGCCAGACTGCCTGCTGGTGTTGCTGCCCATGTAGCTTGGGAGTCTGCTACTGCCCGGAGGAGAAAGAGGAGGACCCTTGCTGCTGGGGGAGCACGCAGGAATCCTGCAGGATGCTATGGAGGGGGCTCACTGCTGGACTCAGTGACTGTTTCCATCTCTGCTCTTGTGGTGAGGGTAATAACTGGTACTGTGGGGACAAGGGGGGATAGCATGGAGCCTGTCCCCTGGTCTATCTGTCTCCTCTCCTTACTCTGGGACTCAGCTGCTTGTCTTGCCCCGCCCAAGCCTGTAGCAGTAGCAAACACAGCCTGAGTTTTTACAAGTGCACGTGGACACAAGTGCTTCCTCCATTCCCCTTGGACTGGCCCTTACCTCTCCTGCTGCCTTTAGCTGGTGGACTATCCCACCCTCTGCTTTCCCCCATCTCCTTGCAGCAGTTTGTCGCCTATCCTTTTTGTCCTAGTTCCCAGTAGCTTCAGTTTGTTTGCCTGCTCCACCCTTTGCACTTGGGAGTTTAGCTTGTTTGCCTGCCCCACCCTGGTCCCTGGGTGATTGTTAGTTTGACTGCCCCACCCTAACCACTGAAGTTAGTCCTTTCCATTTGCCTATCCTGGCCATGACTTGTTTCCAGCCTGTTCCTTTTTCCCATTGGTCTTGAGTATTCACTGTCCCCTCGGTTGGCCCCTTGCTTCGTGCACTTGTAACACCAAGAGACCCCAGTCGTCAGGATCGAACCGGGGACCTCTGAAGTGTAGTGCATGAGCCTCTACCACATGAGCTAAAAGCCAACTGCTTGTTAGCTAAGGCTGTAGAGCAAACTCATCTAACTCTCTCCAAGCGGCCTCAGTGCCACTAGATGGGAAAGAACACCACACCCTGGAGGTGTGTGCGTTACACACCAATGTGCCCCCACAAACTTGAGCCCCTTTCCGTTGAGCTCACTGTCCACTTCATCCCTCAATGATGATATACTCCTTCTCTTTTCCCCAGTGCAGCCAGAGGAGCTGCTAATCTAACCTTATGTCGGTGATAGCCCCCTCTTGATAGCTTTCCTGCCTTTATAAGTGCCCCCCTGTGCCCCCCCTCTTGGCGCCCTCCTGTTTTGCCTGCAGCCTAGCAGTGAGGAGCAGTTGACCCTTCCCTTTCCCCTCCCTCCAGTGTCCATTCCCGTCCCCATTGACTGTGGTGGGGACAAAGGTGGGTGGGGCCCCTCGGGTTGACTCTGGTGCCCCTCCTCCGCCTGTCCCCCCATTCTCCCCCTGTGGTCACCATCTCAACCACCACTTCTGGATTGCCCGTCATCGCCCCCACTGGGGCACCAGCAGTGGCAAGCACAAGGGTGGCCTCAGTTGCTGCCATGCCTCCTGTCCCCTCTAACTCTAGGGGAGCCCCCCCAGCCAGCAGGATACACATAATGAAGGGCAAATGCCCCACCAAGAAGGTCAAAACCTCCATGGTTGGGGCTGTCCCCTCTGCTGTGGCCCTGCCATCAGTGACGGCATTCCTCCCTTCTCTCCTTGGTATTCCCTCCCACAGCTCTGGGGGTGCCCCTCCCCGACCCCCAGGGCATAAGTCCCAGTGGCTGTGGCTCCCCCGCCTGCCGCTATGTCATCTTTCCAGGACACCGTCTCTGGATCTCCCTGGTGGCCAGGGCCCCTTCCCCACCTTGAACAGGAATCATGGCTTTTGTTGCCTCCTGATGCCCACCTCGCCCCACGTGGAGACCTACATATGGGCATTGGCAAGGGTGGTGGGGCCTATGGCCGTAGTGGCTGCCTCTGTGATGTATGGGAAGGTAATCTTCTTCCTGGCATTGGAGGCCACGGCCCAGAAGGCAGTGGAGAAGGGCCTGGCAGTGGGGGGCTTGTACAGTGCCCTTGAGCCACTGGAGGACCCGGGTGTATAGGTGTTCCTGACAACTATCCCACCCTTCCTTCCTAATGCTGCCCTGTTGCCTTCCCTCTCACCCTGGGGGAAAGGCTGTCTGTCAGCCTTCTCCCACTGGGCTGCAAGGGCCCTGACTTCTGTCACGTCCTCTCATTCCGCCAGCAGGTGCAGATTCAACTGCTGCTGCCGGCACCTGGCGGAGAGGTCCTTGAGGGGTCATTTCTGGTCTCCTATTAGGGGCCTGGTACTGGGTAAACTATTGCTCGGGGGAGGCCCGGTGCTACCTCTGCCTGGCGATGGGGTATGTCCGGAGGGACTGCCCCCTGGCCCGGCACAAAGGAGGACCCTGGACCCCCGAACCCCAGGAGGGCGCCGGCTCCATCATCACCTGCAACGCTGGTTGCCCAGAATCTGGTGTCGCCCCTCCTCCTCCCCAGCCTACCACTGCCCATGCTCAGTTCCCAGGGGTAGCCCCTCCCAGTGCTCCCAGATGAGCAGGCGGGCCCCGCTTCTGTCGTGTGTAGTTTGGTGTGGCCCATGGAGGAGGGAGCCGCAGGGTTATTGCTGGGCATGGGAGAGGACCTGCCCTGGGGGAGCTTTCCTTTCCCCATGCTGCCCGCCCATCCCTCCCTCCCCCCCCAAAAAAAAATCCCGCACCATCACCCTTGTCCCCTGGCCATGCCTCTGCTAGCCAGCCATCCGATAACACCTTAGAGGGTTGGGTCCTTGTTCAGGGGAAGTGGGACAAGTGGAAGGCAAAGACTTCACACCTCCCCTGCGATTCAGAGAGGGAGGAGGCCCCCTGTAATAGCAGGAGGGGGTGCCACTAAGGCTGAGTCTTCTGCTCTGCCCGCTGATGAACCCCAACCACCAGAACTGGCTGAGGGAATCGTGGCAGCAAGGGAGGACAGTACTGCCCCCCTTTTTGAGTCCCTCCTTGTGAGGGCCTCTGATGGAGGCTCCCCACCCCCTTGTCATCTGTACCCCCAATGGCATCGAGGTGAATGTTGCCTCGGCTGCTGGCGGGGAAGCCCTTAGGGTAGCGGGCAGGGACTTCTCGTCCATTTTTGAGGAGATCAAGGCCCTGGGTCTGACCCCAGTCACCCAGGGGGAGGACGACCCCCCTATTAGTGGGCCTCAATCAGGGCAGTTTTTTCCCTCCCCTTTCTTCCCTTCCCCTGCTTGCTGCCCCTGCTCTTACTTCTAGGGCGCCCCTGGAACCAACGACCTGCCCGTCCATGGACGGCACCCCGCTCCTAGCCGCTGAGGCGATGGCCACTGCCATGGAGCCTGGCCCTGAGCCATCGGGGGTGCCCTCTGTTGGAGTGGGGCAGCCATCTCTCCTCCCGGTTGGGGGCCCCACTGTTGATATTCCATCTCCTGATGCCATGGCTGCGAACGCACAGCCCACTATAGAGCCCAAGCCTGGCATCACCGAGGGCCCCCTTCCTGTTCATGTCCCCCATGCCCCTGAGGCTGGCTGAGGGATGCCACACCCCCGTAGCTTGGCTTCCGCGGTCCCCGATCCCAGGTCCACTCCCCTCCCTGATCCTGCCCCTGATCCCAGTCCCATCCCTGTTCCTGATGCCATTCCCATCTCTCCACCCTCTACCTCCCATACTGATGGAGCCCCTGGGTCATCTCATTCCCCTTCCTGTCAGGCGACCCCCAGGAAGTAGCCTTTGTGTTCCACTGTCCTGACCCCATAGGGGTTGCTGTTTTCCCTCCGCCGCCCCCTCCTATGCCGGGGTCTGAGATGGGCTGTACGGCGCTGATACAACAGGCGCCATGCCAGGATTCTGCCTCCTGTCAGCCCACCTCAGTAGGCCATGGGGCTGTTGTGGGGACTCCACCGGAGGACAGCCAGGGACCAGTGACCCCATCCCCTGATGTGCTGCAAGACGAGCTGCATGTTTTAATCTGGGACATTTGTGGGTTCTGGAATAAGGTGCAGCTTGGTCTCCAATGCTGGGGGGATTTCCATCAAGTCCTCCAGACCATTAGGGCCATTTTGGGGGAGGGTAAAGGAACCGGGAGACAGGATGCTATGGCCTAACAGCGGCCCAGTAACTTCTGTGACTCCCTGCTACCCTCGGAGTTGGTAATGGATTTCTGTGAGGTCCAATGGGGACCATTAGCGTCCCTGCTAGTGAGGACCCTCACCCCTAACCCTCACTACGGCACCGATCACATTCGGCTGGTGGACTATCTCATCCTCTGCTTTGCCCACCAGTCCCCCTGCAGCAGTTTGCCCCCTTTTCCCTTGCCACCTGCCCCACCCTCCCCCTGCTGCCCATTCCCCCCTGCTTTTTGCCCTAGCCCCCAGGAGCTTCAGTTTGTTTGCCTGCCCCACCCTTTGCCCTTCGGAGTTTTCCTTGTTTGCCTACCCCGCTCCAACCTCTGAAGCTAGTCCTTTCAGTTGGGAGGATGGGATAGTCCACCAGCTGAAGGCAGCAGGAGAGGTAAGGGCCAGTCCAAGGGGAGTTGAGGAAGCATGTGTGCCCACGTGCACTTGCAAAAACTCAGTCTGTGTTTGCTGCTGCTACAGGCCCTTGCCGCCTGGGTTCCCGATCCTGCACCTGTCCCTGTCCCTGACTCCAGCCCTGATCCTGACCCCAGTCCTGTCTCTGCTGTTGTCCTTGCCCTCTTTCCTCTCTTTCCCCTGTTGCTGCAGCCCCTGGGGTTGCCTCATTTTCTTTCTACAATGGCCCCCGGGAGGCACCATTTCTGTTTCCTTCTCCTGACCCATCTGGGGCTGCTGTTCTCCCTCCACCACTGTCCTCAGTGCCAGGGTTTGAGATGGGCTGTGTGGTGCTGGTGGCTCTGTGTGCAGGTGGCGGAGTCCCCCTTTGTGCGCCAGAGGTTGGTCCAGGCAGAAGTCACCAGGATTGGAGACCTCCTGGACTACGACCAGGGGGGACTGGGTGGATCTCTTGGTACTAGGTTGGCGCATGAAGCTCTCCACCCTTTGTACTCCCTGGCGTGTACTTCAGGAGGTTGAGGCCACCTTACTGCCTGCTTCTCGGGTCTACCACGAGCAGGTCCTGCAAGAGGGTACTCCCGCGGCCCACCCAGAGAACAAGTGGTGTGACCTATTACCAGTTGTGGAGGGTGGGAAACCCCAATGGGCCAGCTTGTATTGTACCCTAGTTCCACAGCCCACCTGGGATATCAGCTGGCAGCTCCCCCATGGAGCCATGAGCACAGACATGTACCTGGTGCGGTTCACTCCCATCCCTGAAGCCTGTCCTTTCTGCGGCATGAGGGAGACCCTGGCACACATGTATCTTCCAGGTGCAGCCCCTCTTGCGACTCCTCCAGAGCCTCTTATTGTGGTTCTGCCTGCACTTTTCCTCTCACCTCTTTGTTTATGCACACCCCATCCATGGCCCCACGAAGTTGAGGGATCTCCTTGTGAGCCTCCTCCTAGCTATTGCCAAGGTGGCCATTTATAACGCCAGGGAGAGGAGGTTGACTGGGGGCAGGGAGGGCCTCTGTGACTGTGGTGCCTGTTTTCGTTCCTTTATCTGCTCATGCATCCAGGAAGAGTTCCTCTGTGCCTTGGATACCTTTGAGGATCAGTGGGCATTGTCTGGGGTTCTCTGCCTGGTGTCCCCTTCAGGTTCTCTAGTTTTGACTCTCTGACCCCCATGACTGTTCCTGTTATTTCCTTTGTTGTCCCCCGACCGCGGTTGAATTCTGGCTTCAGTAACTCCTCCCCAGGCTGGGGGAGGGGCTTTTAGCTGTGAATGCATCTGTTCTGACTCTGTCACATATGGTACAAAGTCTGTAACAGGTATGGAAAATTGGTAAGCATTCAGGATCCACAGCTTCTTTGAGCTATTCAGCTCATTAAAATGTATTTCTTATGAAATTCAGTCAGATATAGGACTTGTACTATTCATGCAGATTGATGGGTTTATCATTAACCTAGAATTCAAATCAGTTAAGATCAGATTCCGCCACCTTTACTCAGGGTGATTAGTACCATAGTTCTACAAGTAGTTATACAACTATGTAGAGAGTAAGGTGTTACTTAGCATGAATAAAGGTGGCAGAAACTGACTTTTAAGTACTAAAGGACAGATTGTGCTCATATTTACTCATATTTAATTCAGTAGCATTAAATGTGAGACAAAGTTCTACTCAACATGGGTAATGATGCCTGCTGAAGTAATTGATGAGCGATGTGGGAAAGTGTCCTACCACAGCAGAAGGAATAAGGCAGCCCTCCCCAGAAACATTTGGCAGAGGATTGCAGATAACCTCCAGGAAATTTTCCTCAAGATCTCTATGGAGGACTCATGGGACATCCCGGTGCATATAAACAAACTGTTCTGCAGGGACTCCTCACCCGAGTAGACAGCAGATACCGATTCTGCCTCTATTTGTTATTTCACTACCTCTTCTAGCATGATTAAAAAAGAGTAAATGAGCAGATGTGTCCCTGCAACATCATAGCAAATTGCATACTTACCAGAGGTTCCTTCTCCTCCATCAGGCTCACCCATGCTGGACTGCAGCGACTGGTTCAACTGCTGTGGAGTCAAAAACAGGTCTTGGATCGCTGTGCCACTAAATCTTCTGGTCCCTTGTCCCCCATACTCCCCCTCCTGCTCTTCCTCTCCCAACACCTCCTCCTCACTGTTCACTCCAGGGGCCTGTGACTCCACCTCTTCCAAAGTATCCACGGGACTCTTGAGGGTGGTGGTGGGGGTCTTTGCTGCTCTTTGTAAAAGCAGGATATCTGCGGCTCTGCACCAGAGTGACTGTTAGCCTCCCTTGTCTTCTGGTATGCCTGCTGAGGCTCCTTGGCATTCACTCAACACTGCTGTGGGTCCCTCATGTAGCCCTTCTCCCCCATGCCCTGAGTGATCTGCTCATAGATATTGACTTTCTACAGCTGGATCAGAGCTGGGCCTGCACAGACTCTTCTCCCCACAGACACAGGAGATCCACCACTGCCTGTGTGCTCCAGGCAGGAATGCGTCTGCAGCATGGAGCCAGAATGGTCAGCTGGGCAGTTGCTAGGTGAGCTCTCCCTGCCGAGCAAATAGGAAATAGACTCTCAAAAATTTGCAGTGCTTTAAAAGATATGGGGCGTACAACTGTGTACTTGTCGTCATACAGCAGAGTCCAAAATCATGATCAAAACAATCACAGTGGTGCATTGTGGGACACCTCCTAGAGGCCACTAAAGTTGATGTAAGTAACCAAAGTGTCTACACTGACACTACATTGCTCTAACTATATTAATCTAAGTGCTACACCTATCATGGAGGTGGAGTTACTAAGTCAGTATAGCAGGAGAGTTATATCAGCAGGAGCAACATTTTAGCGTAGATGCTGATGGATAGGTTTTAAGTGATTATAAGTCAAAGCATAACAAGTCAGATTTGATCAAATGATATAAAAGCAAAACGCATTCTAAGCTGATCTTAACACTTTCAATGCCCTTACAAACTTAGATGCTTCTCAGTACAAGCAGCTGGTTGTTCTACAGCCAGGCTCTCCCCTTTGATCAGCACTTCAGTCGCTTGGTGTGGTGTCTGTAGATGTAGGTGGAAGAGAGAGAGCATGGTAAACATCTCTCCCTTTTATCATGTTCTTTCCTCCCTCTTGGCTTTGCCCCCTGACCCCTCTTCAGAGTCAGGTGAGCATTACTTCATCGCAGTCCCAAACTGGCCAAAGGAAGGGGGGTGACACTCTCAAGAGTCCAACAGATTCTTTTGTTGCTGCCTAGGCCATCATCTTTTGTTCCTGTGAGGCTGGGCAGGGTTTGTCCCATACCTGCCCTAATGAGTTGTAAACTGCCTCCCTGCTCTTGGAGAGTTTTTGCCTGGGCTTATTTTAAGCCATGAGGATACCTTTTCAGCCTCATAACTATATACATGAAATTATAACTTATAACATTACTGTAACAACAATGCTTAGTGCATCATGAGCCTTCTGAAGATACCCGACATGACAAACTTTGCATTGGATACCACACAATTATTTTACAAGGATGAACATGGGATGCTGGGTGTTCCCGCAAGGTACAGAGTATCACAGACACTTACAAAGTTAGGTCAACATAAACTGCCTTGCATTGTCTTAACTCTGTAGTGTAGACCAGACAGGGTGATATAGTGAAAGAGGGGGAAGTGCAGGCTGCCAGAAGAATAGACAGCCCTTTGCTGAGACACTTGCGTGGGAACTATGATAATTGGATTTCATCTCTGCATCTGCTACATATTTCCTATTGTTAGTAGATATCAAACCCACTGTCAGTCTTTTATATATTAACCAGAAACCTTTCTGTGTCTAAACAAAGTGTTTTGGGTCTATAAAATCTATCTCTCTGTTCCTATCAAAGTGAAAAGTTCTTTGTACTTAGACTGAACCATAGTAGAGTAACCAAATGAAGGAATGTGGATAATCTTTTACTTTGACTCTGCTGACCTATAGAGAATGCTGTCCACATATTCAGAGAGGCAACTAAAAAAGGATGCCTGTCAGTGCAGTTGGATGTTGTAGTGAACAAGATGGTGTGGTAGATAAGTATTAATCCAAAAATATGGTCTGTGACTGATTAGGGATATTTGTTATTGCAAATGTTTTCTGTGATTTATGAAATAATAATCCATTGAAAGATGTTTTTAACTCATTAGGAGTTGCTTTTTGCCACAGATGTTTTTAATAATAATGCCTGGGTTAAAAAACCCTTTAGTTTAGTAGTCATGTAAATTAAGATTACATGTGGAGCTTCTTTTATGGTATTAGATAAATTGAGATATTGAGAACAGAACACATAGTGGGATCAATTGTGGGAAAATAGCTTTTCCTTCCCCACAAAGGAATCTCTTTGTCACACATTCTATAAAAGGAAAGAGTTTTTTTTTTAATTTAAACTGGAAGTGGACTAGTCATTATTGCTTCCCCTGTTACAGAAGGTTTGTTAAACTATGATTTTCTTTCTGTATTCTGTATTGTGTTTAAATTATTCCAAGTGAGGTGATTATCCTACAGTCTTGTATTATTATTATTATTATTATTATTATAATTCAGTTTGAACATGTAACACTATTCAATGCGGGATGAGTCATTTCAACCAAAATGTTCTGAAGTTGCCACTAATGTGCATTCCTCATTTTCGGGGTGCTCTTCTAGGGCTGTTTTTCACAAGAGCTCAGCACTCACTACTCCACAGGACTACAATGGAAGCTGTCAGTTCTCAGTATCTGGGCACCCAGTTATTGGTGAACCCCAGATGAGTGGACATTTTGCAAATTTTTGCTTCAATCTGTGTCTCGATGATTCATCTGTAAAATGATAAAAAATGAGGAGTAATTGTGGCACCTTAGAGACTAACAAATTTAAAATGATGATACCAGTCCTTTCCCCCTTCACAGAGATATGGTGAAGATAAATGCACTAATATTTGTGAAGTGCTCACACACACAATGTGATGATGAGAATGAAGAAAAAATAAATCCTTATTCAACTCTGGGTTTTATTATTAGATTAGATGCTCCCATGCCTTGTGACAGGAGACAACCTAAGTATTTCCATATCCATCTCTCTAGTGCCATATTTCTTGCTCCATTATAGTCAGTTTCCAAAACAATGACATCTTTCTCAGTGGTTTTCTTATATGTCATGTGTTGTCCTCTTTTCTGTCTTTCATCAAGTGGTATCTGTCAAGGCTTGTCTGGGAGTACAGTGTTTTAGGGTTTGTTTTTTGGGGTTTGGTTTTTTTTTTTCTTTTTTGACATTTATACAACATGCCCAAATCATTTCAGACTTCTTTCTCAAATCATTGGGTTTGGATAGTTTGTAATAAATGAACTACGGGGCCTCACAATGAATGATAAGTATATAAAAGGGAGAGAGACAAGGTAGGTGAGGTAATATCTTTTACTGGACCAGCTTCTGTTAGTGTAAGGAACAAGATTTTGAGCTTCACAGAGCTCTTCTTCAGTTCTGGGGAAGGAAACAGTAGTGTTCAAGCTAAATACCAGGTGGGACAGATTGTTAAGCATAAATAGCTCACATATATTGTAGGAGACGACTTACAATGAAGTGGACATTAACACTGCTGCAATCAGTGGAAGGTTAGTAGGCAGCAGGGTGTGTTAAACTGGTTTTATGGCCCAAATAACAACTTTTATCTTAAGGCCGTATTTTTTAGTGTGCAGTAGAGCTGTGAATTTAAATTCCCAGGCTCTTCTTCTCAAGGTGTTTGTGCAAGTTTCTTTGGAGGACTAGGACTGAGAGGCCAGATGTGTCCCACAATTGATAGGGTGTTTGTCTTTTAGCATTTTTCAGATAGTTCATTCAAGAGTATGTTGATTTTTTTTTATAAAAGTATAAAAAGGAAGTATTGATCAGCTGCCTCACCATCTTATGCACTGGTGAGACACAGGTCCTGCAGTGGGCGGGAGGGAGGGGTGCGGGAGGAGGGGAAGGAAATGTATATGATCATGTAATTAAAGAAAAGGGGCAAAAATAAGTTTCATGGGCAATACTGATGCTAGCATTTCCTAACTTCTGAGTGCTTGACTTTACAGTCATAGAATCATAGAATATCAGGATTGGAAGGGATCTCAGGAGGTCATCTAGTCCAAATCCCTGCTCAAAGCAGGACCAATCCCCAACCAAATCATCCCAGCCAGGGCTTCGTCAAGCCTGACCTTAAAAACTTCTAAGGAAGGAGACCTCCCTAGGTAACGCATTCCAGTGTTTCACCACCCTCCTGGTGAAAAAGTTTTTCCTAATATCCAACCTAAACCTCCCCCACTGCAATTTGAGACCATTACTCCTTGTTCTGTCATCTGCTACCACTGAGAACAGTCTAGATCCATCCTCTTTGGAACCCCCTTTCAGGTAGTTGAAAGCAGCTATCAAATCCCCCCTCATTCTTCTCTTCCACAGACTAAACAATCCCAGTTCCCTCAGCCTCTCCTCATAAGTCATGTGTTCCAGTCCCCAATCATTTTTGTTGCCCTTGGCTGGACTCTTTCCAATTTTTCCACATCCTTCTTGTAGTGTGGGGCCCAAAACTGGACACAGTACTCCAGAGGAGGCCTCACCAATGTTGAATAGAGGGGAACGATCACGTCCCTCGATCTGCTGATAATACCCCTACTTATACATCCCAAAATGCCATTGGCCTTCTTGGCAACAGCGGCACACTGTTGACTCATATCCAGCTTCTCGTCCACTGTAACCCCTAGGTCCTTTTCTGCCGAACTGCTGCCGAGCCATTCGGTCCCCAGTCTGTAGTGGTGCATGGGATTCTTCCATCCTAAGTGCAGCACTCTGCACTTGTCCTTGTTGAACCTCAACAGATTCCTTTTGGCCCAATCCTCCAATTTGTCTAGGTCCCTCTGTATCCTATCCCTACCCTCCAGCATATCTACCTCTCCTCCCAGTTTAGTGTCTTCCTCAAACTTGCTGAGGGTGCAATCCACACCATCGTCCAGATCATTTATGAAGATATTGAACAAAACCGGCCTGAGGACTGACCCTTGGGGCACTCCATTTAATACCAGCTGCCAACTAGACATGGAGCCATTGATCATTACCCGTTGAGCCCGACAATCTAGCCAGCTTTCTATCCACCTTACAGTCCATTCATCTAGCCCATACTTCTTTAACTTGCTGGCAAGAATACTGTGGGAGACCATGTCAAAAGCTTTGCTAAAGTCAAGGAACAACACGTCCACTGCTTTCCCCTCATCCACAGAGCCAGTTATCTCATCATAGAAGGCGATTAGATTAGTCAGGCATGACTTGCCCTTGGTGAATCCATGCTGACTGTTCCTGATCACTTTCCTCTCCTCTAAGTGCTTCAGAATTGATTCTTTGAGGACCTGCTCCATGATTTTTCCAGGACTGAGGTGAGGCTGACTGGCCTGTAGTTCCCAGGATCCTCCTTCTTCACTTTTTTAAAGATGGGCACTACATTAACCTTTTTCCAGTTGTCCGGGACTTCCCCCGATCGCCATGAGTTTTCAAAGATAATGGCCAATGGCCATTATAATACAGTCATAATAGGGCTGTTGATTAATCGCAGTTAACTCACAAAAATTAATCATGCTTAAAAAAATTGTGATTAATCACAGTTTTAATTACACTGTTAAATAATAGAATACCAATTGAAATTTATTAAATATTTTGGATGTTTTTCTACATATTCATATATATTGTATTCTGTATTATAATTGAAATCAAAGTGTATATTATTTTTGCTTACAAATATTTGCACTGTAAAAATCATAAACAAAAGAAAGTATTTTTCAATTCACCTCATACAAGTGCTGTAGTGCAATCTCTTTTTCATGAAAGTGCAACTTACAAAGGTAGATTTTTTTTTGTTACATAACTACACTCAAAACCAAAACAATGTATAACTTCAGAGCCTACAAGTCCACTCAGTCCTACTTCTTGTTCAGCCAATCGCTAAGACAAACAAGTTTATTTACATTTAAGGGAGATAATGCTGCCCTCTTCTTATTTACAATGTCACCAGAAAATGAGAACAGGCATTTGCATGGCACTTTTGTAGCTGGAATTGCAAGGTATTTATGTGCCAGATATGCTGAACATTCATATGAACCTTCATGCTTCTGCCACCATTCCAGAGGACATGCTTCCATGCTGATGATGCTCATTTTAAAAAAAAGAAGCATTTATTAAATGTCTGACTGAATTCCTTGGGGCAGAATTGTATGTCCCCTGCTCTGTTTTACCTGCATTCTGCCATATATTTCCTGTTATAGTAGTCTCGGATGATGACCCAGCACATGTTCATTTTAAGAACACTTTCAGTGCAGATTTGCCAAAACGCAAAGAAGGTACCAATGTGAGATTTCTAAAGATAGCTATAGCACTTGTCCCAAGGTTTAGGAATCGGAAGTGCCTTCCAAAATCTGATTGGGATGAGGTGTGGAGCTTGCTTTCAGAAGTCTTAAAAGAGCAATATTCCGATGTGGGAACTACAGAACCTGAATCACCAAAAAAAGAAAATCAACATTCTGCTGGTGGCATCTGACTCAGATAATGAAAATGAACATGTGTTGGTCCGCACTGCTTTGGATTGTTATCAAGCAGAACCCATCATCGGCATGGATGTATGTCCTTTGGAATGGTGGTTGAACCATGAAGGGACATGTGAATCTTTAGCACATCTGGCATGTAAATATGTTGCGACGCCGGCTACAATAGTGCCACGAGAACACCTGTTCTCACTTTCAGGTGACATTGTAATCAAGAAGCAGGCAGCATTATCTCCCTGCAAATATAAACCAACTTGTTTGTCTGAGTGATTGGCTGAACAAGAAATAGGACTGAGTGGACTTGCAGGCTCTAAAATTTTACATTGTTTTATTTTTGAATGCAGGCTTTTTTGTACATAATTCTACATTTGTAAGTTCAACTTTCATGATAAAGAGTTTGCACTATAGTACTTGTATTAGGCGAATTGAATTTTTTTTTTGTTTTTTTTACAGTGCAAATACTTGTAATAAAAAATAAATATAAAGTGAGCACTGTACACTTTGTATTCTGTGTTGTAATTGAAATCAATATATTTGAAAATGTAGAAAACATCCAAAAATATTTAAATAAATGGTATTCTATTGTTGTTTAACAGTGTGATTAATCGTTCAATTAATTTTTTTAATCGCTTGACAGCCCTAAATCGTAAACTTCTTTTAACATAGCTTTTTTGCATGATTATATACTTTTGTCATGTGAATGCTACTGTTTGTATGGTGCCCTCCCTCCTCCTCACTTGTAGTCCTAGAAGCAGGAGAAGCATTTTTTAAAAGGGTGGGGGGGGTGATTATTTCAGTTTGAAAGTGAAATATAAAGAGAACCTTGGAAAATGGAAAATAACCCATACTACTAGCTGTGAATCTGAAGCTAACTGGAAATCAATTGTTTTCCACCGGAAGTTATAAATTGCCCCAGATTCACTTAAACTATGTCCCCATCTTTCCAAAATATTCATGAATATTAATGTACCTGGGATGGGACTTGGGCTTGTAATAAATGCTAAATCGTTTTGGTATGAAAAGTACAGCTCAGTCTGTATTTGGCAACACTCTATCCTCCCAGGAGTAAATCACCCATTTACAGCATGCCTGATGTCTGTTTCCTGATTTGAGTCTTGGTTTTTATTTTAAATGAACTTTTCTGCTATATGTCATGGCTCCCTTCCCGCAACATTACATCTTACCATTAAGCTGGGATATGGGAGTTTGGCAAGATGTACTTAGGAAATGTATTATTCATTTAGAAAAGCTTTGATGTCAAAATAGTGTTTTGAGGATCACATGAAATGATTTAGCCAGGCAAATAAAAATAGAGCAAGCTCCAAAATACCCTTTAAGTGGTAACCACTCTATAATTAGCATCCACTAAACTGAATGAAGTATTCATGTTACAAACACAGCTTCATTTCACTGGTTTTCTTTAAATGTCTCAGTCAATTGCGTAGCTTTTACATTTCAATAACAAAAGCACTGGCAAAAATGCAGCTATAGAAAACAATTAAAATCCAGCACAATCTGGTGGATTTCATACAGCCTGGGATGCTTTGGATGTGTTTTTTTTTTTTATTTTGTTTTGGTTTTGAACCTTATAAAAATATAATCCTTGCCATTCAAAATGGAAGAGAGACTACAAGCTATATAGAGATCACTTCTCCCACCACTGAAATACAGCTGCCTCTTGGATGGAATATTATAGTTCTCTAATAGGGTACAGCAATGCTGTTCAGGTGTGGAAAGGAAGAATTCTTATTCAGTTAAAACTTCAGGGGATTGTAGGGAGGCAGACAGTTCACCTGAATTGGAAATTGGGGAAAAGACATGGGCTAACTAGAGCCTATCAAAAAAGTCGACTTTTGTAAAAAAAATTGAAATGATTTCCATTTCACAGGGTTCAAAATGGAACCATTTTTTTGTATTTACATATTGAAAGAGGTGTTCATTTTTTCAAAATAATTATGAAAAATGTCAATTTTTTGAAATGTTAATTTCTCCCATTTTGCCACCAAATACAATAAAGATATATAATGTCCATGGTTGATAACACAGACACAGACCCATTTTTCCCTCTTTACTTTTATATTCTTTCCCTCCTTTTTTATTCTACATCAACTTCGGAAAAGTTACACAACTGCAACAGTTTTATTCTTCCCTTTGCAGCTTTGTAATGTTTCCAAAGTCAAGGAAACACTGAAATGTTACTGAATGGATAAAAGAGAAAAAGCAGAAATGAAAAAACATAGACATACCCCAAATTTAGACATTCATACCTACTGCATTCAGTGGGGAAAAAAAGTTAAGAGGAAAAATAAAAATCAAAAATGTTAATGTTTTATTTTTCAAAAAGTGAAAAGAAATGAAAATTGTTGGATAGTTTCAGAAAAAATAATCAAAACGGACATTTTCCTCCCCCCCCCCAAAAAAAATCATTTTTGACAAAATCCCTTTTTGGGTGAGACAATTGCATTGATCAAAATAATTTTGACTTCTTCTAGCTAATATTTTCCCTTAAAAGTTGTTCTGTTGGATTTATAATAGCCTATTTTTCAGCACCTACAATGTCACAATGCCCCATAACACTATATTGTATCATTACTTGAGTTTTGTCTCAAAGGGAAGAGTGCTATTTACTGATCCATCCATACCATTTCCTGCAACACATGACCCTCCTTCAGTTGCAGTCCCTACACAAGGCAGCTTAAGCATTTGAGATCTGACAGGATCACAGTACAAGGTGGATGGCTTGGGCCTCTTGTATGATCTCATCCATTTCTTCTCTACACAATAATGGCAGTGATTCTCCCAGGGTGAAACTCTTCACCTCTTCATTTCCACCCCATCACAAGCATGCTGTGTTCTGAGTATGTTTTTTATTTTGGTGAGAGCTTCAGATCTTAATTATCATAATAATCTGATGTTTTATGATCCCCAGTCACCTAAAGAGTTCTCATAGATCCCTGTAATAATCCTTTAACAATACTGACATACCATACCCTCATCCCTTACTCAGTCTCTCCCTCCCTGCACCCTTTGGCTAAAGATATTCAGCTCCTGAAGCCTTTCCTCTTAAAAGAGACTTTTTAAATGTCCAGATAAACCTAGTTACCAAATGGTATCCCCACAACAATTTTATAATTTCAGTAATTTATCAATTTTATTGTATGGAAAAGTCTGGTTTGAGGCATATTTTAGCAGTAACATACATCTAACATTTGAATATTTGACATATGTTCCTTCTCTAATGAAACAGAGAATTTTTAAATCAGATTATAGAATCACCCAGCCAGGACATTTTACTAGTTACCATAAAAAAAAGCACTCATCACTTCATGACATCACACTGATGGATTCTCCATTACATGAAGTCTTTAAATAAAGATGGGATGTCTCTCTAAAAGAGATGCTATAGCACAGTCAGAAGTTCTGGGCTTGATTAATAGGTGAAGTTTTATGGCCCACATTATGCAGGAGGTAAAAGTAGATGATCATAATGGACCCTTCTGGCCTTAAATTCTATGGATTATATGACGGCTTTTAAAAGCCACACCCTATCCCCAAAATCTACTTGCCAGTTCTTAGCTTCCTTAGTATTCACATACTTTCAAATGCTTTCCCACACCTCTGATAAAACCTCTCAGCCTCCTCCACAGATGCGGAAGAAAATGAACTGAAATGCTGGCCACACACAGATCTCACTAAAGTCTGTGGGAGCTGTGGGTGTTCAACATCTTTGAAGAACTAGGTCCTGATCTATTTCCCCTCATTGTGGGGATGTGTACATGGGGTGGGGGTGAGGTATGTTTTAATAATATAGTGACAGAAATTGCCACACATATTCAACCACATTCATGTAACCTTTTCAAATAATTTGAGGATTTTCCTCTACAATTGCTAATACAGGGAAATGAAAATGTAGGGCAGGAGAGGGAAGATTTTTTTTTTCTGTATGTCCAATGCTGTGTGAAATGCAGAGTTTGTTTTATGTAAATTCCCCCCCCCCCAAATCACCTGTCAGCTCTTTTGGCATGAGGTTCAACCCTCTCAAATGTAGCTTTATTTACAGTTTCAAACAAAAAGTGACTTTTTCATAGAAATCATGTGAAAACAAAATGTCTATTTTTACTGCAAAGAGGTTTTTGCTAGAAAAATGCATCCATTTTTTCATATTCTCACAGAAAACCTTCTCATTTTCACATGAAAATTGGCTTTTTCTCTTGAAAACTTTGCATTACTTACTGTAGCAAGTCACATTTGAGTCCATAACAAAACACAAAAATCCTTGGGCCTGATTCTCCACTGTCTTGTACCTCATACAGTCATTTTACATTTGTGTAAAATAGGTATAAAATACTAGCATTCTGATTTGAATGAAGTTTCTCCTGCTGAAGGGAGCTATCGAAGATGGCATTGATCCCTCCTGATTTGGTGTAAGGCAGTTCTTACATGGAGGATACAAGGGCAAACCTTACATAGATTCAAGGTGGCTAGCATACGTGCATTCAGCTATTGGCATGCCAGTCAGCCCGGAACAACTGGTAGATGCATAGTCAATCGAGTGCTCTAGGGTAGACAAGCCCCTGAAAAGAGGTACCTTGACATCAGCTCCTTTCCTAGACTCCCTGAAGCATGTAACAATAAATACATAACCTATAACTTTAGAGATCTCAGAGCTACCTACTTTCTTTAACTCCGTAGGGAATGGAGTTGTTTCAAAATCAAAAACAGGTGATTGTAACAGGGCTGCCTTGGTCCTGCCTCTGTCTCAGTCCACAAATTACACAGAGGCCTTTTTGCTGGGTCAACACCCTGTGCAGTTTATTTACAGTTACATCCCATCACCTTCACATAATACCTAAAACCTTTCCTAAGCAGAGGGGAGCAATTTCTCTCTCCCTCTTACCGTCTACTTCCCCCCATGTTCTTCCTTTCTGTGCCTATTTGTGGGGTCTTGGCTAATGGCTTAATTGGCCTTTCTGCCCTGCCCCACCAACAAATTAGGCACAGCCTTGTACAGTCAGCTCCAATCTGCTTTGCCTGATTGGGGCTGCTGTGAGGAGTGCTGACTCAGGCCTTTGTACCTACCACTCTGTCACAGTCACAACAAGTGTTGTGCTCCAACAAGTTTAGTACCTACTTTATATGCCACTCTTTCACCTCTTCTTTCCTCACTCCATCCAATGCCACAACCTACTCTGACCTTTGGTTTTCTACACACTTCAGCCATCCCATTCAGAATGATACTGTGACATACTGAACTGCGAATGGTTATTTCATTTCAGCATTCCAAATCTCTCACATACAAAATATAGGCATTTCAGACAACTCACTGATGTGAATTCCCATGTTTTCTTTGCTTTTCAAAGTGAGCCTAATGGAGGTCTTACGGCTTGCCTTGAAGACTCTACAGTACAAAACTCACAAGCTCGACCTCCAGAACTTGAACATGTCTGTTTAGCCAAGTTTGCTGGCAGAGTGAATAGTGTGGTTCAGCTCTTCTACATATCCCCGGTACCTGTCCCTTTTCTGGCCCACCTTTCTGGCAGATGTGTCATTCTCTTGAAACAAATGTCAGTGCTGATTTGAGGATTTGCCACCTCTTAGACAAATGAATTTTTGTTTGCAGTTCAAAGTGCATTAAACCTATAATTGCTATACTACAATAGGTTGCTTGCAAGAGGCAGGCAAGTACTGTTATGATTTCACAATGGAAGAAATATATCTATGTTTATAGTCTCTCTCAGTCATAAAAAGGGTATTTTTATTGAAAAGTGATAAATGTACACTGTATATCTATATATGTATATACACTCACAAACACATTCATATACTGGAATATATATTCCCATAGTTTACATATGTTGAAGTGAGGAGGCATGTCTCAAATTGTCACATCAAATAACAATGGCATAATATTTGTATAGATACATATATAACCAGAAGACACCAATTGCAGAGGAAACTGCTAGCCAATAAGGCCATTATATCTAGATTTCAAATAGCACTTTATTCATAAAATTGGGCCCATTTTTAATTTATATTCCTCCTTAAAATTAAATCCTGAACTCTGTTAAAAAGGCAGGTGTGATGGGTTTCCCCCCTTTAAGGTGCCACCTGATGTACTGGGATACCACTGAGCCAGCCTGTTCCACCAGCCTGAACCCCCCTTTACCCTGTGTTCCTGAGCCAGGCTCTTAAGCCTCCTCTAGCACACACAGGCAGGGCCACAACCAGCTGCAGAAAGGCACAGACACTGAGATCAGCTCTGGGAAGACTCAGCTGAAGGGACTTGCCCCAGCACTCAGGTGCCCACCTCCCTGAAGGGCAGACCCAAAGGTATATTGTCTTGAGCTACATAGGTGATTTAACAGGCCTGTTGCAAATATATATATATATATATATGATCTGCATAGTGCAAGTTCATAAGAATTCACCCTCTCCTTCAATGTGAAGTATGCACACCTTCTTGCCTCCCCCCCACCCGAGTTAGAAATTGCACAAACTGGATTTAATAATAAACAAAAACAAGTCTGTTAACTATAAAAGGCAGATTTTAAGTAACCATAAGGGATAGCAAACAGAATAAAGCAGATTACTAAGCAAATAAAACAAAACACACATACTAAGCTTAAGATCTTAAAGAGCCTGGCTTCAATAAGTAATTTCTCACCCTAAATGTTCTTTTAGGCAAGTTGCAGAGTTTCTGTAGCTTAGAGTTCCAGTTATCTCTTCTTATAGACTGGATCCCTGTCTCAGTCTGGACTCACCCCTGACTTTCCCCTCAAGTTAGTTTCTTTGTCTCTTCAGGTATTTTCAGCAGTCTTTCTTCTTGGGTAGGCAACGGAGGAAAGTCCTGTTTGCCTTACTCCTCAGCCTTAAATACAATTTACATAAGGCGGTAATCTTTTGTTTCCCAAACTTGACCTCCCCTTCTTGTTAGTGAAAAATTAACGAGCGAGTGCTGAGAGAATGCGGAATCAGTCAACGCTACCCTCATCTGATGCGGCAACTCATGGTGTTGGATGCCATCAGGTGGTTGAGGGACATCTACATAGAACACATCACTGGACATCGGCAATACCAGGACGGATGAGCTGGAATGCCAATGAGACTCTCAGTCAGGAAAGTAACTGAAATATTTTCCTCATAGATTGTATTTTCTAAATGGACAACCTATGTAATTCTCAATTACTGAGGGACAGTCTCCACTCATTGATATATTTTGCTTTCTACAACCAAATCTCTGTACAATTTTTCATGAGTGATGTACCTGAGTATTTGGATTCTAATATCTAAACTGTATTGTTAAATCTATTTGCTTAAATTTGGGTAATTGCTGATTATGTACTCTATGTATCATATAACTTCTAAAAACAAACTTTATATTTGTGGATAATCTAAGCACTATACCCAGATGTACAGACCTATGTATTAAATATTTTTTTTTAACATTAGCTTTAATAAAATGTTTAAAACTAGGTGGCAGGACAACTTGACATAGTGTCACAGTTACATCCCAGGATGACTCTCAGGAAGGAGAGAGATTAGTACCTTCACAGTCTTCTTGTTTCTTCCTAATGGCCTATCAAGGCTGATGGCCTGTTGTCTGGTGGGTGCTTCCCAAATACACACACAGTTGTAATTTTTACATAGTCAGTATTCCTAACTTTAGATACAGAAATGATACTTGCATGCAAATTGGATAATCACATTCAGTAACTTATAATCTTTCTAGTGATACCTTACAAGACCCATTTTGCACAAAATATATCCCAGTTATGCCATATCCATATCATAAGCATATTTCCGTAAATAATATGGAGTGTCATGCCAGAGCAGGTATACTTAATTTTTTTAAGTGTTTGTAGCAGAGAAAATAATTCTAATTGAAACACTGGCTTGATACTGATTAGCTTGAAGCAGTGCCGATTTCTAAATTCAACTACAATATACATTTTAAAAGTGAAGGTGCTAACTAGCATAGAAGATATGATAGTAGCTTATTACTCTTGTAGAAGTCTTTTCAAACCTGGCTTTAGTCACAATCAAACAGGAGCTTGCTAGGATCAGTCTTACCACTAGGACCTATTTATTCACATAACAAACCTGATCGAATCCCATTTAAGTCAGTAGGTATCTTTCCAGGATATCAGTGGGCTGTGTGAGACCCACATAAATCACTACAATTCTGTGAGAGGCATAGGACTGAGATAGGAAGGGAGTTAAAACTCAGCTAATGTACTCAATGCTTTTTTTGCCTCTGTTTTCACTAACAAGGTCAGCTCCCAGACTGCTGCGCTGGGCATCACAAAATGCGGAAGAGATGGCCAGCCCTCTGTGGAGATAGAGGCGGTTAGGGACTATTTAGAAAAGCTGGACGTGCACAAGTCCATGGGACCGGACGAGTTGCATCCGAGAGTGCTGAAGGAATTGGCGGCTGTGATTGCAGAGCCACTGGCCATTATCTTTGAAAACTCGTGGCGAACCGGGGAAGTCCCGGATGACTGGAAAAAGGCTAATGTAGTGCCAATCTTTAAAAAAGGGAAGAAGGAAGATCCTGGGAACTACAGGTCAGTCAGCCTCACCTCAGTCCCTGGAAAAATCATGGAGCAGGTCCTCAAAGAATCAATCTTGAAGCACTTGCATGAGAGGAAAGTGATCAGGAACAGCCAGCATGGATTCACCAAGGGAAGGTCATGCCTGACTAATCTAATCGCCTTTTATGATGAGATTACTGGTTCTGTGGATGAAGGGAAAGCAGTGGATGTATTGTTTCTTGACTTTAGCAAAGCTTTTGACACGGTCTCCCATAGTATTCTTGTCAGCAAATTAAGGAAGTATGGGCTGGATGAATGCACTATAAGGTGGGTAGAAAGCTGGCTAGATTGTCGGGCTCAACGGGTAGTGATCAATGGCTCCATGTCTAGTTGGCAGCCGGTATCAAGTGGAGTGCCCCAAGGGTCGGTCCTGGGGCCGGTTTTATTCAATATCTTCATAAATGATCTGGAGGATGGTGTGGATTGCACTCTCAGCAAATTTGCGGATGATACTAAACTGGGAGGAGTGGTAGATACGCTGGAGGGCAGGGATAGGATACAGAAGGACCTAGACCAATTGGAAGATTGGGCCAAAAGGAATCTGATGAGGTTCAATAAGGATAAGTGCAGGGTCCTGCACTTAGGACGGAAGAACCCAATGCACAGCTACAGACTAGGGACCGAATGGCTAGGCAGCAGTTCTGTGGAAAAGGACCTAGGGGTGACAGTGGACGAGAAGCTGGATATGAGTCAGCAGTGTGCCCTTGTTGCCAAGAAGGCCAATGGCATTTTGGGATGTATAAGTAGGGGCATAGCGAGCAGATCGAGGGACGTGATCGTTCCCCTCTATTTGACATTGGTGAGGCCTCATCTGGAGTACTGTGTCCAGTTTTGGGCCCCACACTTCAAGAAGGATGTGGATAAATTGGAGAGAGTCCAGCGAAGGGCAACAAAAATGATTAGGGGACTGGAACACATGAGTTATGAGGAGAGGCTGAGGGAGCTGGGATTGTTTAGCCTGCAGAAGAGAAGAATGAGGGGGGATTTGATAGCTGCTTTCAACTACCTGAAAGGGGGTTCCAAAGAGGATGGCTCTAGACTGTTCTCAATGGTAGCAGATGACAGAACGAGGAGAAATGGTCTCAAGTTGCAGTGGGGGAGGTTTAGATTGGATATTAGGAAAAACTTTTTCACTAAGAGGGTGGTGAAACACTGGAATGCGTTACCTAGGGAGGTGGTAGAATCTCCTTCCTTAGAGGTTTTTAAGGTCAGGCTTGACAAAGCCCTGGCTGGGATGATTTAACTGGGAATTGGTCCTGCTTTGAGCAGGGGGTTGGACTAGATGACCTTCTGGGGTCCCTTCCAACTCTGATATTCTATGATTCTATGATTCTATGATTCAGTACTGAGCTTCATTTGAGAGGTGCGTGTAAGCAGTATTTGCCTATGCTGCCCCCATTTCTAGCAGTGATTTAAGTCTCATTTTTTCTTGAAAACTAGAATTTACATCATAGAATTGTTGTGGCATGGAATACAGTCTTAATATATTTGAGTATTACATAAATTAAGACAAATTGTATAATATGTATACTGTGTGTATACAGTGTACATTAAAATACAGAACAATACATCTCTAACATAATATTTGATAGTTATTTAATAAAGCATAGCCCAAGGCTATATGAGCAAGCTGTATATCATTAGAGAGTTGGTATCTTGTTCCATTATTTTAAAATATTATCACAGCTGCTTTGATGATAGATTAATGACCAGAAGCAGTACTGATTCACTCCACAGACTGAAAACTCTGAATTCCACCCTGATTTACACACACCACCTGTGTTCCACGTGTAAATGAAGACAGAATCTGACCCAATGTTTGTAAATTGCATTAATGTATGTTGTTGATTGGCAATATGTATACTGATTATAAATAATTTATTTTGAGGGCAGTAGCAGTAAGGATAACAAAGACGGTAATTTTAATTTTTAAGTCCCTGCCTCTATGCACACTACCATTTTAATTAATAATAATACCTAGCTCTAAATTTGGAGAAGATAAGAACATTTATAAAATTTAATATGACTTTCCAATAATTTTCCTTGATGTTTCTGAAAGAAGATGTACGATTGAAACAGATCTATTCCCCGATCTCTTGTTAAATGAATGGATCACTTCACATGAAATTGCAGAACTACTAACTGTAGTCTTCAGAGTAACAGCCGTGTTAGTCTGTATTCGCAAAAAGAAAAGGAGTACTTGTGGCACCTTAGAGACTAACCAATTTATTTGAGCATAAGCTTTCGTGAGCTACAGCTCACTTCATCAGATACATCCGATGAAGTGAGCTGTAGCTCACGAAAGCTTACGCTCAAATAAACTGGTTAGTCTCTAAGGTGCCACAAGTACTCCTTTTCTTTTAACTGTAGTCTGTAACCTATCATTTAAATCACCTTCTGTACCAAATGACTGAAGGATAGCTAATGTGATGCCAATTTTTAAAAAGGGCTCCAGTGGTGATCCCAGCAATTATAGGCCAGTAAGCCTGACTTCAGTACTGGGCAAACTGGTTGAAACTATAATAAAGAACAAAATTGTCAGACACATAGTTGAACATAATTTGTTGGGGAAGAGTCAACATGGTTTTTGTAAAGGGAAATCATGCTTCACCAGTCTACTAGAATTCTTTGAGAGGGTTAACAAGCATGTGGACGAGGAGGATCCGGTGGATATAGTGTAATTAGATTTTCAGAAAGCCTTTAACAAGGTCCCTCACCAAACTCTCTTAGGGCATGTCTACACTTGCCATTTAAAGAGAAAAAAGTCCCTTTTTTGTGCAAAAACCATGGGAGTGTCTACACTTGCCAATGACTTTTTGCAGTGAAACTCAGGATTGGTAACTGGTAAAAATATAGGAAATAAAGGGTAGGAATAAATGGTCAGTTTTCAGAATGGAGAGAGGTAAATAGTGGTGTACCCTAGGGGTCTCTACTGGACCAGTCCTAGTCAACATATTCATAAATGATCTGGAAAAAGGGGTAAACCGTGAGGTAGCAAAATTTGCAGATGATACAAAACTACTCAAGATAGTTATGTTCCAGGCAGACTGCAAACAGCTACAAAAGGATCTCTCAAAACTGGATGTCTGGGCAATCAAATGGCAGATGAAATTCAGTGTTGATAAATGCAAAGTAATGCACACTGGAAAACACAATCCCAACTATACATATAAAATGATGGGGTCTAAATTAGCTGTTACCACTAAGGAAAGAGATCTTGGAGTCATTGTGGATAGTTCTCTGAAACATCCACTCAATGTGCAACAGCAGTCAAAAAAGCAAAAAGAACATTGGGAATCATTAAGAAAGGGATAGATAAGAAGACAGAAAATATCATATTGCCTCTATATAAATCCATGGTATGCCCACACCTTGAATACTGCGTGCAGATGTGGTCGCCTCATCTCAAAAAAGTTATATTGGAATTGGAAAAGGTTCAGAAAAGGGCAACAAAAATGATTAGGGGTATGGAATGGGTTTTGTATGAGGAGAGATTAATAAGACTGGGACTTTTCAGCTTGGAAAAGAGATGACTAAGGGGGGAAATGATTGAGATCTAAAAATCATGACTGGTGTGGAGAAAGTAAATAAGGGAGTGATATTTACTCCCTCTTATAACACAAAAACTAGGGGTCACAAAATGAAATTAATGGGCAGCATGTGCATCCGATGAAGTGAGCTGTAGCTCACGAAAGTTTATGCTCTAATAAATTTGTTAGTTTCTAAGGTACCACAAGTACTCCTTTTCTTTAAACAAAATGAAGTATTTCTTCACACAGTGCACAGTCAACGTGTGCAGCTCTTTGCCAGAAGATGTTGTGAAGGCCAAGACTATAACAGAGTTGAAAAAATAACTAGATAAATTCATGGAGGATAGGTCCACCAGTGACTATTCGCCAGGATGGGCAGTAATGGTGTCCCTAGCCTCTGTTTGCCAGAAGCTGGAGATGAGCGGCAGGGAATGGATCACTTGTTTATTACAACTGCAGTTTCCACGGTATGCATCCGATGAAGTGAGCTGTAGCTCATGAAAGCTCATGCTCAAATAAATTGGTTAGTCTCTAAGGTGCCACAAGTACTCCTTTTCTTTTTGTTTATTACCTGTTCTGTTAATTCCCTCTGGGTCACCTGGCATTTGCCACTGTTGGAAGACAGGATACTGGGCTAGATGGACCTTTAGTGTGACCCAGTATGGCTAGTCTTAGTTCTTATGGTCTTATATATGATTTTCATCAGCTGATCTACAAGTGCTTTACAATGAAGGCAAGTATCATTATGACCATTTTACACACAAGGAATGTAACGTGCTTTATTAATGGTTAACATGCACTCAGACGATAAAAGGGTTAAGCTGAAGTAACACAAACCAGGAATTAAATTAAGTACCGCATAGTGTATTGTGATACAGCATGGCCAGAGGGCAGCAGGAAAGTGTTTTGTTTATTTTTTTGAAGCAAAAAAGGTGTTTTTATTAGCATAACACACTTACAAAGCAAAAACAACAGTATATGCAATGTGTAACACAGCAACCAATCACAATTGTTTTCTCATTAGCTTCAGGGGAGGGAAGTGTTCAAGCTTGCCTGGGCCCAGAGCGGGGGGCTTCCTCGACTCTCATGGTTTTCCACCCTTCCGAGTTACCTGGTGGCCCAGAGCGAGGGGGCTTCATCGACTCTCAAGGTCTGCCACCCCCTCGAGTTAACTGGTGCCATGCCCAAGTGTCACCAACAATTCCCTCTTCTGAAAGCACCTAACAAGAGGGGCAGGCTGTGGGGTGGACAATCCGGAGACGGGGGGGAAACGTGCACCCATGTGTGAAAGAACCCCTCTAAGATGGTGGTGTCCGCAGCAGCAATGGCTGGGGTTGGGGTCCCTTACTCTCTCCACCAATGAAAGGGTCAAACAAAGGGAACCGAACGGGGACACCGAGCAGAGAACCTCGGACAGCGCCCACCAATCCTCAAAAGTATCAAGGGAGTCAGTGGACGCCGCCCAGAGGAACTCAGCCCAGATACATGAACGGACCGAGGATCGGAAAACAGCCCCACAGTCACAGGAAACTCCATCGGCCAACCTCCTCTCTCTGGTTTTATAGTTGGCCGTTTTAGCCAGGGCCAGGAGGTGGTTAACTAGGAGATCCCGCGACTTTGTGAGGCCACGGATGGGGAGTGCATAAATAAAAAGGTGAGGGGAAAAATGCAACCAAAAATGTAATAAAAGATTTGTGAGGAGCCGGAACAGGGGTGTAGGCTGGCGCACTCCAAATATACGTGCTCCAGGGTTTCCCTCACACAACAAAAGGGACAAGTATCTGGGATGGGGGTGAACTGCACCAAGTACATGCCCATGCTCACAGCTCCGTGAAGGAGCCAACAACTGATGTCCCTGACGGGCCTCGAAACCAAGGTGGAATATAGGCTGGACCATCGGGGCTGCTCACCCTCCAAAGGTGGCAGAAGGTCTCGCCACTTTGTGTCGGGTCGGACACTAGGGTGGGGGCGTGGAGAGAGTGGAGCACGAGCGTGTATAGATGTTTCCTTGGCGCGGTTTGGAAGCATACCACCTGCAGTTCATGCGGCCGGCTCGCAGTAAAGGGGTGAGGGGGTCGATTGGGTCTACAGGGCAGGGCTCCAGTTAAAAGGTCTGGCGGGCCTGGGGTAGAGGGTGGGTGGGGCATGCCCTCGAGCAGGACCCGGTCGAGGTAAGCTCGAGCAGCGGGCAGCAAAGCAGTCTTCACCTCCTGAAGTATGCGCTGGGGGGTGCAAGGTCTGGAGAGGCCTATGCGCCGAGCGAGCATCAGGGGATCCAGCCAGTCTCCCCGGTCGTAGTCCAGCAGGTCTCCGACTCCCGTGACTTCTGCCAGGATCAAGCTCTGGCGCACCGAGCGGGACTCTGCCACCTGCACACGGAGCTGGGGGTTGCGTAGCAGGGGCTCCACAAGGAGATCTGCCCCCTCGGTAGCCGCCACGGACCTGGTAATTAAAAACAGTTTCCAAGTCCGGAGGAGGTCCTGGTAGAAGACTGGCAGCTCGGAGAGGTCTCGCGGAAGACCTCACGGATGGAGATAAAAGAGCTGCCGGTCATATCGGAGCCCTTGGATATGGCGCAGGATGGTGTGCACCAGTATGCTCCACGCCGAACTGCCTGCACCATAGAGGAGCCTCTGTAGGGCCTGGAGGTGGAAGACACGGACCTGAGTGTGCAGACACTTCAGGCCTTGTCCTCCCTCCTTCAGGGGTAGATGAAGAATCCCTGCAGAGGCCCAGTGCATTCCTGACCAAAAGAACCCCAGAATCGATGTCCGGAGGTTGGTCAGGAAACCCGGAGCCAGGACCAGGGTGTTGAGCCGGTACCAGAGCATGGACAGGACTAGTTGATTAAGCACCAGTGCTCTCCCTCGGAGGGAGAGACATCAGAGTAGTCCCGTCCATTTTCGGAGCCGCTCTATCACCCTGCCCTCTAAATTTTCCCAGTTCTCTGGCAGAGAGGGATGCGTGGCAGAAAGGTAAACGCCGAGGTAGAGCAGTGGACCCGCGCTCTACCGAATGGTCTGAAGCGCTGGTGGGAGGGAGCTTGCCTGCCACCAGTCTCCTACCGCCAAGCCAGAGCTCTTGACCCAGTTGACCTGGGCGGAGGAGGCTGCCAAACAGATGTCCTGGCAAGCCTCCACCCGCACCAAGTCGCCGGGATCCTGGATCACGAGGAGCACATCATCAGCGTACACCGACAGGACCAACCACAGCTCCAGCTCCCGCAGCACCAACCCTGTCAACCTCCTGCGGAGGAGACAGAGGAAGGGCTCGATCGCCAGAGCATACAGCTGGCCCGAGAGGGGGCACCCCTGCCGTAATCCTCGCCCGAAGCAGACCAGTTTGGTCAGGGTCCAGTTGAGCTTAACCAGACACTCTGTGGAGGCATACAGCACCCAGAGAAAACCCACAAACTGGGGTTCGAAGCCAAACACCTGCAGAGTGCTCAGGAGTGCCCATGGTCCACCCTATCGAATGCCTTCTCCTGATCTAGGGACAGGAGGGCGAACGACAGACCGTCTCTATGCCCGAGTTCCAAAAGGTCCCGAACCAGAAATAGGTTATCAAAGATACTGCGGTCCGGGACGGTGTAGGTCTGGTATGGGTGGATCACATCCGCCAGCACAGACCGTAGCCGCAGCGAGATTGCTTTCGCTATGATTTTGTAGTCCGTGCTGAGGAGCAAGACGGGATGCCAATTTCGTAAGTCGTGGAGGTCCCCCTTCTTCGGCAATGAGGCGAGCACAGCTCGCCTGCATGAAAGAGGGAGGACCCCGCTCTGCAGAGACTCGGCCCAGAGGGTGACTAGGTCTGGGCCGAGGACATCCCAAAACACGTGGTAGAACTCCACGGTCAGCCCATCCATGCCTGGAGACTTATTAGTGGGCATACAGTGGAGGGCTTCCGAGAACTCAGCCAGAGTGAGATGCAACTCTAACCGGTCTCAGTCGCTCGCGCTGACCGTAGGGAGCTCCTCCCAAAGCACTCTGCAAGCGCTAGGGTCGGTCCAATCCGGGGAGAAAAGACTTGCATAGAAGGCTCGGGCCCTCCCGCACATTACCACCGGTTCCGTGAGGAGGGTGTCATCTTCTGCCAGGAGGCAGGTGACGTGTTTCTTGGCCCCCCTCATTTTCTCCAGGGCACAGAAGAAGCGGGAGCCATGATCCATCTCCTGAAGGAGGCAGATGCGGGATCGAACAAAGGCGCCCCAGGCCCAATGGTCCTCGAGGGCCAGGAGCTCCTTCCACTTCTCCCGGCACACTCCGCAGAGGAGCGGGTCCTCGGGGCTGGCGGCCAGATGCCTCTCCAGCTCTAAGACCTTCCGTTCCAGCTGCTCTATCGCCGCATTTCTCTATCGCTGGTGCCCCGGGTGTAGTCGCGGCAGAAAAGCCTGGTGCGCACCTTCCCCAGGTCCCACCATCGCCGCGCCGAGGGAAAGGCACACCACTGCCGACGCCAGGCCAGCCAGAATTCCCAGAAGGACGTCATGAAGCCCTCATCCTCCAACAGGCTGTTGTTAAAATGCCAATAGGCCGGCCCCGGTCTCTCCACACAGAGGGAGACTGTCACGGTGGCTTGGTGATGGTCAGAAAATGGGGTCAGCCGAATCCTGGAGGAGTGGGCTCGTGAGAGATGAAAGCGTGATAAATAAATGTGGTCCAACCGGGAGTGGCTCGACCGATGGGCTTCCACCCGGACAAAGGTGAACGTGGAAGTGTCATCCGGGTGGTGGTCACGCCAGATGTCCACTAGGGAGTGATGTTCGACTATCTCCCGGAGGGTGTCCGCGGCGGCCGGGCTCTGCTCGGTCCCCGAGCGGTCCCGCTTCTCGAGGGTGGTATTAAAATTCCCTCCCAGGACCAGGCACTCGTAAGAATCTAAGGTGCCAAGGAAGGTGGACGCCCGCTGATAGAATTGCAGTCGCTCCAGGCCCGATGTCGGAGCATAGACATTAACGAGGTTAACCACGAGCCCCTCTATATGGACCCGGAGATGCAGCAGGCGACCCAGCATGGCCTCGGCGACCCCTAGCACCTCGGGCCATAGGTCGGGGGAGAACAGGGTCACCACTCCAGCCTGTCCAATCATGGCATGGCTTAAGTAGACACTGTCCCCCCACTCCAGCCGCCAACTGTCTTCAGCGGTCGGATCCGTATGGGTCTCCTGCAGGAAAACCACAGAGTACCCTCCCTCCCGAAGGAAGAAGAGCACCTGGGACCTGCAGAAAGCCATCCTACAACCCTGGGTGTTCAACGTTGCGATGGTGAGAGGTGTCATGGGGAGGGCCAGAGGGGATCCTCACTGGCAGGGACGCTCGCATCCCCCAGCGGGCCACGCAAAAGTCCGTGACCCATTCCGTAGGTGAGTAATTAGTCACGGAAGACGTGGACCTGCCAGTAGGCCGCGGCATCCTGCTTCCCCGTCCCTTTACCTTCCCCCATGAGGGCCCTTGTGGCCCAGAGGATTTGAGAAAAGTCCCTCCATCACTGGAGAGCAAGTTGTACCTTGTTGCGGGAGCCACAGACATCTTCGAAAAACTTCCGCAGCTCTCCTGGCAGCTCATGCGGGGCGAGGGGGGCGGGGGTATGGTTTCCCGGTTGTTCCCCAGCGGGGCCCTTGATGCAGCCCCGTGGCCCACTAAAATGGGCAAGCAGGGTGCGGACCCCCGACGCGGTGCCTGATGGGCTGGAGCTTCTAGGCCCGCCTCAAGCCCTGGGGCGATAGGGGGCAGTGGAGGGAAAATAGCAGCCCCTAATGGGTAGGGGTGGAAGAACGCAAAGGCCGCTCCCTGGGGGTCGTCAGTTGGAAAAGGGAAGGAGACAGCCCCGGGGGCGGCGATAACATTGCAGGAGGTAAACTGGATAGGGGTAGGGGCGGGGGCAGGGGCAGAGGCAAGATTCTGGGTTTCGGGAGGCAAGCAGCTCCCCACTAATTATGACCCTTCTCTCAGGTCTCCGTGTATTTTACTTCCTGTGGCCTTTGGTCACCTGCCCCCTCAAAACCTAATTTAAAGCCCTCATTAGGTTAGCCACTCTGTATCGAAATAGGCTTTTCCTCTTTCTCAATAGGTGGACCCCCATCTCCGCTTAGCAATCCTTCTTCCTGGAACAGCGTCCAGTGTGGAAGCCGAAGTCAAAGCCAAAGCCAAAGCCCTCCTGGCGACACCATCCTCACAGCCAGGCATTCACCTCCAGGATGCATCTGTCTCTGCCTGGGTCCCTACCCTTGACTGGACGGATCAAAGAGAACACTACCTGCTCTCTCAGAAAGCAGAGATTCCAAAAAGCAGAGATTTTACTTCTGCTACATCTGATTAATTTGGGACCTGTAAATCAATTCTACATATTTCGATTTTAATTATTCCAGTACTTGCATTAAAGAAGCTGGTTATTACTAGTGTTGGTATGGTTTTTAATGTAACCCCATATTTTAGTATAGTATTTTTAATAGAATCACACATTTAAAATGTGTGATTTCACTATAGTAAGGAAAATGTAGTGACCAATCGTATTCCTACATTTGTCAATGCCACTATATTATGCCATTTTCATTTTATAGGCTCTGAGGACAGCAGGGATTGAGAGGATGGCAGGGAGTTTTTACATAGGGTCATTGAGAGCAACAGAATATAAACACTGAGTTATCACCATCTGTTCATCAGAAACTCTTTAGCGAGATGGATTCATGTCATAGAGATTCCCTGACAAATCTAAGAAAGAAGAAAAAGGTAAAAAGTGTTCTCAAGCTTAAGAAAACAACCTTCAAACTCAGAGTATTAGTTGAACATCATGAAGTAGGGCTAAAAATGAAAAGTGAAAGAGTGAAACAGAGAGAAAGAAACAGAGAAGCAAATTCTGGTGTAAGTCTGACAAAACTGTAGAGATGTTTCAGGGAATGACGCACTTACTAACGTCACTCAAAGCTATACTTACGCAAGAGCTGTCACAAACACTCAGCAATATGGATCTACGTTGGAATCTTAGTCCTGTATATATCATGAAATATATTGTCTGTCCCTTTCACAATAACTGAATATGGGATATTTCTCATGGACTAGTCTGTGAAATTCGGTATAACAAATATTTCAGAGGAATTCTATTGTAACTCAAGCATAACTAACTCATTACATAGAAGTAAATTAAATATGCTCTTCTGTGGGGTGTGTGTGTGCACATTAGAGGTATAGATAAAGGTTGCATACTGGTTTCCATTCTTAACCCTTGTGCTTTCAGTCACTTACAACTTTCTGGAACTTACACCTTTCAGCCTGAAAATTTTATACATTGAGTTCTAAGGAAAATTTACTTATTCTTAAAAAGAAATTCAACTTGTTTTGTCTGGATTATTTTTATTTATACAGAGTTTTTACAGGAATATTATTAAGGTATCAACAGAAATATGAGACTTTAGTGGGGTCATATATGCACGTACTTACAAAGTTTTAACCAATATAACACAAATATGATTTATCACTGTTTTTTCATACAATGCAAATTCTAATAATCATTTATGATAGTTTTGTAGCTGTACATTGTAGCTAATTAAATATTTCTGTTATATGGGGCCTTTTAAGTTGTCAACTTTTCACCTTTCAGGCTGATATTTTCCATGTTTAGTCTCTGCCAAAGCATAGGTAGAGACTAAACTGTTTGGTGTATAAATTTTTCTCACACACTTTGATTTGTAAAGTTTCAACAAAATATGGTTCAGTTATTTTCAAATGTAAATAAATTAAAGTATCCTTTGGTGATTATAAATCAGTGTGTGCTACTTTATACAACTGTTCTAGTATCTCTGTTGTTGAAGTAGGAACTTGAAAGCTAGCGAAGAAATAGTAGTTAGAGCAAAACATATGCCTTTTGATAGTCTGGTGAAGGTTGAAGAGGGACTGGACATTAATATGGCTATTAACAATAATAACAGTAAAGTTAAAAAAGGATTTTAGAAGGAATTAAGCTTCAGGGTTTAAAGCAGTTTCTAAATATTAGGAATTGGGGACAGATGATCTAGTCTGCAGACAGCAGGGTTTCTTGCATCTTCTTCTGAATCAGCTGCGGCTGACCACTGTCAGCAAATTGATGGTTTAATCTGGTACTGCAATTCTTAGATTACTTTAAATTTTTCTGGGTTATAACAGATTAACAAAAAACCTAGAGCATGGTCACTATTTTTTAAACTCATAATTATAGGGTTGTTTGTTTTTTTTTCATTTTCAAATTGTCTCCCATTGTTCTTCTGGCTGTGTGCATGTGCATATCAAAAAGAAATCTGAGTGGAAAGTGTGAATGAACTGTGCCATTTGCACAAAGCCCCTGGGAAAGGGGGCAGCCAAGTGTACTGAACTTGTAGGACCTCCAGGAGGCATTGTATTCTTCCAGGGCTCCCTGCTTGTGCTGGTGGGAGGAGGAGAATTTATGAAACTTTTTGTGTGTTGTAACACAGTACCCCTACCTGAAAGTATGTTTGTAGGGAGATCCCCTATTCTGTCCACCCTCAGCTCAGCTGCTCTCAGGGGGAAGCATCTGATAAAGATGGGTGAAATTTTTCAGACAAATTGTTTAGTTGCCGAAAAGTGCAGTTTGTGCTCAAACAAAACTGTGAATTTAATTTGAAGATGCTGATTAGTTAAGAGGAAAAATAGTTGATGGTAGTGTCTCCTCACTTCCTCTTATAGCCTATAGTTCTGTGATTTCAGCACTCACCAGGCATGTGGGAAACTTCAGCTCAAGTTCCCATTCTGCTGAATTCAGAACAGGGTTTTGAACTTGGGCCTCCTATGTGGTAAATGAGAGCTGTAACCACGGGGCTATAGGCTATTCTGGGGTGGATTTCTGTCAACCCTTGGAGTAGGATCCCCCCCACGGTTGAGTCCCTTCATCACACTGAAGAGGCATTTTCTCTCTCTCTGTGTGGCCCAATGAATATTATGTATAGAAACTGGAAGAGCTTCTGGAGCGATTGAGAGAAACCCATCCTTGCAAACCCCTATGTAGATGCCATTATAAAATGCGTGCTTGTGCTTATATAGTTTATTTCTCTTGCTGAATCAGCATAAGCTCCACCAGTGGGACAGATCTGGAGCTGCTCTGTGAAAATTTATGAATACTGAATATTGGCTGGGCTGTTAGTGTGTTTTCTCTATGACAATATTTGTAACGCAACCGGAATCTGCCTGGGGAAAATAAAAACACATAGGGAGAAGAAGAATGGCACAATATAAGCCAACCCTCAGCAAACACGTGAGTTAACAACAGACAACACCAGTGCCTGGGGTCTCCAGCTCAATCCTCGATCGTTTGGTTTTGAACAGACGTGCCCAAGCACAGAAAAACAAAAGAACTATAGCAGGAAGCAGAAATAGTTGTTTGGGAGCACCAGGCTGAGACACCACAGTGCTGAAGAAAGTAGGCCTGTGTAGGCGATCATGGCATGGGTGAGCCTTTCAGGTAAGACAGACATGCGTGCAGACTGGTGTTTTAAAATCCTCTCTTTTTTCCCTGAAAACTTTATTCCTACTGGTAAAATAAACGGTACTTTTATGCTAAGAAGGCCGTCTGACCAATGATTATTAGAACTGTCCAAAACTCAGGGATGTCTTTTTGCCGGGGGGAAATTTTGATATTTTAATATTTGGGTCTGTTCCAAATAAGAACAAACCCAAGTTTTTTTCTAAATTTACCACAAACCAGAAATTCCATACAACCTTCATTCTGGACACACCAACACCTGGTGTTTCTACAATAAAATATGTACTTAGGAGCCTGCCAGTTGCTGCGTGAAATTGACACAATTCTTGTCCATTTCATTGCTACCCTCCACTTAACATTTCATTTCATCATTACATTTCCCATCCACTCTACTAGTCACAGACCTCAGAAGGGAAGAATCACAGGTGCTGAACTCAGTCTGACCTGCTGGATAAGAATGGTTGACACACAGAGTACTGTGGCCCAGGGCCTGGTCCAAGAATGTGATAATTGCAAAATTCAATCCCAAGAAAATAGACAATAAGTCTTACATCAGAAAGGGCTCTTAGAGACCAGAAAAGAGACAAAGGTGTAGCTCCACTGTCAATGTGACAACCAGCAAAAGTACTTTTTTTACTAGTATAACTATGTCTACATTAGGAGGTTTTTTCCTGGTGTAGCTACTCTGACAAAACTTTGAATGTAGACAAGACCTAAGATACTGGGTGCTCAATTTGTGGCTATTATGTTTAGTAAATCTGTATTTTGTTCCGTAACAAAGAACTCTAGATAGTACATTAAAGAAAATGTGGGTTTTGTCTGTACTTTGTGGTGATATGTTCATTCTTGAAGATTTAAGGAAACCAAGTTAAGGCAGAGAGTGGTTTGAGTTATTTCAAACAGTTAGTTAGCCTGTTCCCCCATTGCTGTACTGCGGATACCTCATTGGTGCATCTGCAGATTTCACAGGGTTTACAGTTTATGTGCCTGTGACAGGAGGATTAAACCCAGTAGTTTGGCTGATAGCTGTATTAAGTGCAACTTAACTTTAAACAGAATTTGGGTGATACAAATAAGATTTTGAATAGAAACCATTTGTATTTTCTCATAAGATTTTTTTTAAGTCATTTGCTTTCAAAGGAGCAAAATGAATACTGTAGCTTTAACTTTTATTCCCCCCTTTATATTAAAGCAGATGAAAAACTAAGTTAGGCACAGAATCTGCATGGCTCTTCCAGGAAAGTGCTGTGTAGTGGAGCGTGAAGCCTTCTGCGGCCCTTACATGGCCCTGTTCTTGCACTACTGCTCTGTCCCTCCTAGGGCCCAGGGTGTGCAAAGTGTTCACCCACAAGAAAGGAAGAGACAGGGCCATGGCTCAACACCAGCCTGCAGTGCAGCCCCAGCTTGCAGGAGCAACAGGCTTGTATTCCATAAATAAATGTAGCAGGAGTGCTTTGCTTCATCCTGAGAAATTCAAGGAGTGATTCCCAATATCATCCCCAGACAGTATGGGTCTACATTGCTTGTAACTGTGTGCTACATCTAACAGAAGGAATCTAGCTCCTAATGACTATAGTTTAATTACTACTGACTAAATAGATTCTAATTCATTACCAGTATAATCTCCTGTAAAAACTCAGATCAGTGCCTTCCTGCTTTCCATGTTCAGACATGTAAAGCTATGTGAAACTGACAATATACAGCTGCAGGATGCCTGAAAAAATTGATAGCAAGACAGCAGTCAATACAGTCAATAGATCTAAATCCACATTCTCAAATTGTTTAATTAAAATTTCATTTGGTCTGGGATATAACCCTTTTTTCTGTCACTGTTTTACAGTGGTGTGTAAGTACGAAGAATGTTATGGATGATATCTTCCCTGTAATTATTCTGAATTTTAAGATGAAGCACAACTCCCCACACTCCCCCTCCAAAAGTGCTTTATTTCAGGGTCGCTCTCCAGAAACGGAAGCTATGATTTATTCATACATGTTTGGCTAGTCTAATAGTAGAGGGAAAGTAACGCTTGTGTATTAGAGATGTGGTTTTGATAGAGTTTTGCAAAGGAAATACTGAGGAAAAAGCTCTATTTGTGAAGAATTTTTTCTGTTGTGGTCCATACAAAAGGTGTTAAAAATACAACAGGACACAGCAAAAGGTGAATGCGGCCTGGTTTTCATAAGGGTTGAACACTCACAGGACATAGAATCATAGAATATCAGGGTTGGAAGGGACCCCAGAAGGTCATCTAGTCCAACCTCCTGCTCGAAGCAGGACCAATTCCCAGTTAAATCATCCCAGCCAGGGCTTTGTCAAGCCTGACCTTAAAAACCTCTAAGGAAGGAGATTCCACCACCTCCCTAGGTAACGCATTCCAGTGTTTCACCACCCTCTTAGTGAAAAAGTTTTTCCTAATATCCAATCTAAACCTCCCCCACTGCAACTTGAGACCATTACTCCTCGTTCTGTCATCTGCTACCATTGAGAACAGTCTAGAGCCATCCTCTTTGGAACCCCCTTTCAGATAGTTGAAAGCAGCTATCAAATCCCCCCTCATTCTTCTCTTCTGCAGGCTAAACAATCCCAGCCTCTCCTCAGCCTCTCCTCATAACTCATGTGTTCCAGTCCCCTAATCATTTTTGTTGCCCTTCGCTGGACTCTCTCCAATTTATCCACATCCTTCTTGAAGTGTGGGGCCCAAAACTGGACACAGTACTCCAGATGAGGCCTCACCAATGTCGAATAGAGGGGAACGATCACGTCCCTCAATCAGCTTCTCGTCCACTGTCACCCCTAGGTCCTTTTCCGCAGAACTGCTGCCTAGCCATTCGGTCCCTAGTCTGTAGCTGTGCATTGTGTTCTTCCGTCCTAAGTGCAGGACCCTGCACTTATCCTTATTGAACCTCATCAGATTTCTTTTGGCCCAATCCTCCAATTTGTCTAGGTCCTTCTGTATCCTATCCTTCCCCTCCAGCGTATCTACCACTCCTCCCAGTTTAGTATCATCTGCAAATTTGCTGAGAGTGCAATCCACACCAACCTCCAGATCATTTATGAAGATATTGGACCGACCCTTGGGGCACTCCACTTGATACCGGCTGCCAACTAGACATGGAGCCATTGATCACTACCCGTTGAGCCCGACAATCTAGCCAGCTTTCTACCCACCTTATAGTGCATTCATCCAGCCCATACTTCCTTAACTTGCAGACAAGAATACTGTGGGAGACCGTGTCAAAAGCTTTGCTAAAGTCAAGAAACAATACATCCACTGCTTTCCCTTCATCCACAGAAGGAGTAATCTCATCATAGAAGGCGATTAGATTAGTCAGGCATGACCTTCCCTTGGTGAATCCATGCTGGCTGTTCCTGATCACTTTCCTCTCATGCAAGTGCTTCAGGATTGATTCTTTGAGGACCTGCTCCATGATTTTTCCAGGGGCTGAGGTGAGGCTGACTGGCCTGTAGTTCCCAGGATCCTCCTTCTTCCCTTTTTTAAAGATTGGCACTACATTAGCCCTTTTCCAGTCATCCGGGACTTCCCCAGTTCGCCACGAGTTTTCAAAGATAATGGCCAATGGCTCTGCAATCACAGCCGCCAATTCCTTCAGCACTCTCGGATGCAACTCGTCCGGCTCCATGGACTTGTGCACGTCCAGCTTCTCTAAATAGTCCCTAACCACCTCTATCTCCACAGAGGGCTGGCCATCTCTTCCCCATTTTGTGATGCCCAGCGCAGCAGTCTGGGAGCTGACCTTGTTAGTGAAAACAGAGGCAAAAAAAGCATTGAGTACATTAGCTTTTTCCACATCCTCTGTCACTAGGTTGCCTCCCTCATTCAGTAAGGGGCCCACACTTTCCTTGGCTTTCTTCTTGTTGCCTACATACCTGAAGAAACCCTTCTTGTTACTCTTAACATCTCTGGCTAGCTGCAGCTCCAGGTGCGATTTGGCCCTCCTGATATCATTCCTACATGCCCGAGCAATATTTTTATACTCTTCCCTGGTCATTTGTCCAATCTTCCACTTCTTGTAAGCTTCTTTTTTATGTTTAAGATCCGCTAGGATTTCACCATTAAGCCAAGCTGGTCGCCTGCCATATTTACTATTCTTTCGACTCATCGGGATGGTTTGTCCCTGTAACCTCAACAGGGATTCCTTGAAATACAGCCAGCTCTCCTGGACTCCTTTCCCCTTCAAGTTAGTCCCCCAGGGGATCCTGGCCATCCGTTCCCTGAGGGAGTCGAAGTCTGCTTTCCTGAAGTCCAGGGTCCGTATCCTGCTGCTTACCTTTCTTCCCTGTGTCAGGATCCTGAACTCAACCAACTCATGGTCACTGCCTCCCAGATTCCCATCCACTTTTGCTTCCTCCACTAATTCTACCTGGTTTGTGAGCAGCAGGTCAAGAAAAGCACCCCCCCTAGTTGGCTCCTCTAGCACTTGCGCCAGGAAATTGTCCCCTACGCTTTCCAAAAGCTTCCTGGATTGTCTATGCACCGCTGTATTGCTCTCCCAGCAGATATCAGGAAAATTAAAGTCACCCATGAGAATCAGGGCATGCGATCTAGTAGCTTCCGTGAGCTGCTGGAAGAAAGCCTCATCTACCTCATCCCCCTGGTCCGGTGGTCTATAGCAGACTCCCACCACTACATCACTCTTGTTGCACACACTTCTAAACTTAATCCAGAGACACTCAGGTTTTTCTGCAGTTTCGTACCGGAGCTCTGAGCAGTCATACTGCTCCCTTACATACAGTGCTACTCCCCCACCTTTTCTGCCCTGCCTGTCCTTCCTGAACAGTTTATAACCATCCATGACAGTACTCCAGTCATGTGAGTTATCCCACCAAGTCTCTGTTATTCCGATCACGTCATAGTTCCTTGACATCACCAGGACCTCCAGTTCTCCCTGCTTGTTTCCAAGGCTTTGTGCCTTTGTATATAAGCACTTGAGATAACCTGTTGATCGCCCCTCATTCCCAGTATGAGGCATACAGCCCTCCTCACAGACATTCCTGCCTGTGCTTCCTCCCGGTATCCCGCTTTCCCACTTACCTCAGGGCTTTGGTCTCCTTCCCCCGGTGAACCTAGTTTAAAGCCCTCCTCACTAGGTTAGCCAGCCTGTTGGCAAAGATGCTCTTCCCTCTCTTCGTAAGATGGAGCCCGTCTCTGCCCAGCACTCCTCCTTCATGGAACACCATCCCATGGTCAAAGAAACCAAAGCCTTCTCTCCGACACCACCTGCGTAGCCATTCATTGACTTCCACGATTCGACGCTCCCTACCTAGGCCTTTTCCTTCCACGGGGAGGATGGACGAGAACACCACTTGCGCCTCCAACTCCTTTATCCTTCTTCCTAGAGCCACATAGTCCGCAGTGATCCGCTCAAGGTCATTCTTGGCAGTATCATTGGTGCCCACGTGGAGAAGCAGGAAGGGGTAGCGATCTGAGGGCTTGATGAGTCTCGGCAGTCTCTCCGTCACATCGCGAATCTTAGCCCCTGGCAAGCAGCAGACTTCTCGGTTTTCCCGGTCAGGGCGGCAGATAGATGACTCAGTCCCCCGGAGGAGAGAGTCCCCGACCACCACCACCCGCCTTCTCCTCTTGGGAGTGGTGGTCGTGGAACTCCCAACCTCAGGACATAGCATCTCATGCCTTCCAACCAGCGGAGTCTCCTTCTGCTTTCTCGCCCCAGACATATCATCTGGTCCACTCTCCGCAACTATACCTGTGGAGAGAACATGAAAGTGGTTAGTTACCTGTGTCTGTGTTACTGGAACCCGGACATTCCGCTTACCTCTTCTGGAGGTCACATGTTGCCAAGCTTCTTCACTGGCCTCTTGGCTCCTCTGTGCAACCTGCTTTATATCTGTAGAGCTTTGTGCCCCTAGAAGCCTATCCTGAGTTTTGTCCAGAAAATCCTCAGTTTCTCGTATGCAACGCAGGGTTGTTATCTGTTGCTCCAGACCTTCAATCTTCTCTTCCAATATGGAGACCAGCTTGCACTTTGTACAGACAAAGTTGCTTCTGTCCTGTGGAAGAAAGACAAACATGGCACATCCAGTGCAGGTCACAACAGCTGAACCCCCCCCCCCTTCCATATCACCTTCCTACTACGAGCTTCCTCAGAGCAGTTTGCAAGACGTAAGCCTCACTGGACTCACTCCAGGCGAAGTCCCAGGCAAACTCCTGCTGTGAGCTGCTCTGCTGTCCCCGCTGCTCAGCTGGTTCTCCGCCGCTCAGCTGGTTCGCGAAGCTCTGGCTATTTTTAAACAGCCAGGCTTCCCTGTCGCAAACAAACAGACACCCTACTGCCCGCCCCTTGCAGGCTAGCAGCCAATCAGACACTCACTCAGGCTCTCACACTGCCCCCCCAGCAAACACACGCTCACACACATACTACCTTCAGGGAGAGTTATAGCCTTAGGCTGACTCACCACTGTGGGCACTTGGTAAGCAACCCAACATGGGGCAAATTAACGAAATAATTGGTTAAGGACTGAATGATTAATCAAGTAACAAGTCCTGTTACAAAGCCAGGTTTTGGTCCTAGTGAATAAGAATTCAGACTCTTGAAAAAAAAAAGTCTATAACCCATTTCCATGTGAACATAGCCTGGAAACTGTAAATTGACATCAAACAATATAAACTGGTCTCTAGGGTTGAAGAAACATCCAGTTAGGCTCCATTTCTCCAGCAGGAGGCTAGAGTGACCTGACTGACACACACACACACACACTGTAAGTTTATATCACACAACCACACTTCCGATTTAAAATTACACATAAGCTCCCACCCCCATGTTATATAGGTTACAAAATCAAACACTTGAAGGTAAGGAAATCCCAAATTTACAGTTGCCCACACACTCTCAATTGTGCTGCTATGTGCATTCATCCTGTACACTGAATAAAACAAGGATCCCGTAGAAAACAAGAGTATGCGATTACATATGTAAAACATTATTGCCACTACAACTGGGGGAAAACAATGTGGACAAAAGTGTTGCCAAAAAAATGCAGATTCAAGTCAAATGAAATATTTTGCAATGTGTGTTGATTTGCCAAATAGTTTTGAGAAGTTTTTTTTTCCCAAAAAATATCAAAATGGCTTTTTTTCTCCTAAATTTCATTCATTTAAAAAAATAAAAATAAAAACTGAAAAAAACCCCTCAAACCGTACATCAAACAGAGTGTTTCATTAATCCCCAAACTGTTTTTTTCTTTGACTTTTTGGTTCACCAAAGAGTTCAAAAACATTTTGCTTCACTTTGACCCAAAAATTTTGGTACAGTCAACTAACCAAAAAGTCCTTATTTGTAGAGCTCTAATCGTAATAAATGTGTAAGTAGAACAAAGTAAAGCTGCATAGGCAACTGTAAATCTGGCATTTCCTTAGAAGGCAATGGGCCATACGGGTCCAGTGCTGGGCTCAAGGAAGCCTACTCTTAATCTTGTTGCAACACTGGGCATACCCCTCTCATCCCTACACAATAGGAGCTTTGGTAGCTCCCAGATGGTCTCACTACAGCGTCTGCTTCTACTCTGGTGGTGGCATGAGCCCAGCACTTTGGAATATTTGTGAGTAATGTAAATTATATTGTCCAGTTTCCAAAAAGGTACTGAGGAACAGAAATGAGAGAAGGAAAAATGGCAATTTAAACCCTTTTATATCTTAGTGTGACAGGATCCCCAGGGTACAACTTAGATCTGTCAAATGGCTGTGCCCCCTTAACTCTCCAGCCTGTGCTGTCTCTCACAACACTTTGCCATTGACAAACAGCGAACCCCTCCAAGCACTGTTATCACTCAGCCATTAGCATGCAGAGGCACACCCAGCCAAATTGCATGAATGCTCTCAGTCACTCATGAACTATATGCAGGAAAACGGCAGCAAATCTCCCAAGCTTCCTCCCTCCCCTGAAATGTACTGCCATACACTGTTCAAGACCTTCTCTTGAACAGTGCAAGCTCATTAATTAGTTCACCCCTTCATCAAAGGATAGGGGACATGCACCAGCCTTTGTAATCTGAACAGATTCCAAAAGCACTTTAGACAAAAGTCACTGGAAAGGATAATAAACTTATTTCAATGTTTTAACTACAGAAAGATAGATTTGAAGTGATTATAAGTATTAGACATAGAGGTCAAAGTTGGTTACATAAGAAATGAAAATAGAATCACAGTCCAAATTCTAACTTTAAGAGACTAACCAAGATTTGAATCAAACAGCTTTTCTCACCCCACTGGATATTCCAGGCAGTTTATACACAGACTGAATTCCCTCTCAGCTTGGAACCAAACTCCCCAAAACAAAGTCTTTGTCTTCCAAATGATCTTCCAGGGGTTGATATGGGGGAGGTGAGAGGCCAAGTGGTGATGTCATCAACCCTCATTTATACTTTTTCTCCAGGTGCTAGAAAGATCCTTGCTGCAACTTGGGGGTTAGGCAGCCCTCACTGTGTACATGCCCACTCTGAGGAGTCACTGGGAGAGGGGATTCTTCTTGATGGGCCATAAACATGTCCGTCTGGTCCTGATTTAAATCGGTCTTGTTAGTTGCTCCTTTGTTGCCACTGAAAAATGCCCACAGCTAGCCTCCGACTTACTACATATATCAGAAACAAAAATAGAGAAATACTTCATAACTTCATATAAAATGATAGTATATAGAATGCAACAGGACATAATTGTTCAACAGATCAAGACTTCTTAAATGATACCTCACAAGGCATGCATTGTACAAAACGTATCAATCATACCACAGTGGTGAATATGGGGGTTCCAGGGTGCTATTTTGAGGTACAGAGTGTCACACTGAGCAAAAGCTAAATGAAATTTCATGGAAGAAAAGACACTACTGTAGTCTGAAGGCATTTCACCAAGTATCAAAGGTCTGCTTCAAACAAAAGAGGTAACAGCTTTTTAAAGAACAGGTATAAATGATCCTTTAAAATGGAAAGCATTCAGCAACCTAAATAGGAGTTGCTACTGCAGCAATCTGCATGGAATTTGGAAGGGGGGGCTAGTAGTAGCACTGATGCAAAGCCAGCAGCCCATAGCATTTGCTAGCAGATCCTTGACACAGACAGGAAGGGGACATGCTCAGGTAGAAAAAGAGATACTGACTGTGCTCTTTGGAATGCAATGATTCTATCAGGTAGATGTGCAGATGAAGAAGCCACTGCTGAATACACCCAAGTGATTCCAATGCATGTTATTGAGATTCCAGCACCATAATGTAAGAAGAAGTTACCGCCCAGGAAAGGCAATGCTGGTGGCAGATCCATTGAGCAGGGCATTCCTTACAAAATACAACACAGATGGCTCTGTAGAGCAGGAGATAGTTTCTATCAACATGTAACAATATTTTCATATCTCTGATGGGTGGCTTCAATCAACATGCATCAATATTTTCACATCTCATATCAACACAGCAAAGTACAAAACAGGTAGGGGTGCTAAAGGCAGTACAACAATTCATAGTCCCAGGTTGGCCAGATCTCAAGGAGTAAGTGCCAAAGAAGGTTAACCTCTACAACCTGCATGGAACTTGGAGGGAGGAGCACAGGTTGCAGGAGGGAAGCGTTTGAAGAAGGCACCAGGAAGCCAGTGCATCTGAACATGGCTAGAATGCCAGCTGCAGTTGCACCATCTCTTTAAATTGTTTTCTTAATGAAGATCCAATTTAATTTTACAAACATGGAGTCCTTCCATGTTGTTACAGTACATGAAACACCTCCCAGCTTCTCCTACACTGAGTTAGTCAGTTAAGTTGGGATGTATCTTCCCTCCCCCCACCAAAAAAACACCCTCACTAACCCTCCCCATAATCCTTAAACTGGCCCTGAGGTCAGTAGTGTCATCAGAGTACATAGGACTTAAACATAGCTGTGGGGAGGCTGAGAAATTATTTCACAGGCCCTCTCGAAAATGTGAAGAGTTGTCGAAAGTTTTAGCCCTCCGTCAACCTACCATTGCTATAGTAGCTGCTGCAACACCACCTTTTCTGCATCTTCCAGCAGAACTATTAGGAGATGGGGGCACAGTCTCTACATCCATCAGTCCTTGCAAATGGCCGAATGCAAATCATTGCTGGCTGTTAGCAAATTCCTCTCAGCTGTGAGTCGAGAGGGAAATTAGTGGGACAGAGGAGAATAAGTAATACAGATGAGGCAAAGAGTCCTGTGGCACCTCTTTGCCGCTTTTACAGATCCAGACGAACATGGCTACCCCTCTGATACTTAATACAGAAGAGTTATAGTATGCTACATCTGCTCAGGGATGCAACCAGAATTTTCCTAAGGAGGGGGCCCCCAGAAAGGTCCCCTCTCCCGTAGAGCACCTTCCCCAGGGTGAAGAAGACAGTGGGGTGCAGGGTGCCCTGTAGGCACAGCTCAGAAATGCTCACAGAGGGCAGAACCAGCCACAGGCAGGTCTGCTGTGCTGCAGTCAGGGAAAGATACATTGGATCATGCTGGGCCTGGACCCCTATCTCAGGATTGGCTGGGAGAGGAGGTGGTGGCTGCTGGGTGTCTGCTCAGAGCCAGCCAAGGGGGCTGGGGCCACTGTGCCACCCCCACCCCCGCCCACACACACACGCGCGCATTTTGTGCCCCTGTATCTGCTTACAAGGTCATTTTATGTTTCAACTTAATCTTTATTCATAGGGACATTGAGTGCCACAAAAAATCTATACATAATAATATACTGTAGAAATATCTCTTCATCAGGCTATTCCTGTGTGTGACTTGATTAATGTAACACTGGGAAGCTTGTTTAACCCAATTTTATTGTCTACTCAAAATTTATTAATTTTGCAAAGCATTGCTTGTTCACTATATTTAAGTCAAATGTAGAGCATTTTCTTATTACTAGGAATAACATTGGACTTGCTCACTATTTTCTTTGCAAAACGTAGGACCAGATCCTGAAAATTCTGTCACAAAAGTAATCCCATAGTAGGAAATCAGCAAAGTAGAAGTGAAAGGCATAGTATTACTTAATGCTTGCATAATGTAATCATTCTGTATGGTTAAGGAGCCATTTCAAGACTGAAAACAGAGCTCTGATCTATGCTGCAATCTGCATGATATTCTCATGCACATTCCAGGCCTCCTAGCTTGACAGACTTCCACCTGAAACTGGAATTTGACTACCACAAACTTATTTTTAGAAAGTCATGTTTGGACAAGAGATTGTCATCCTGAAAGCCACCCAATTAGACTAGGCAAATATAGCAAATAAAAATAAAAAGTACACGAATATTCACTCAAACCATGATGTTTGCTTTCTGCAAAGATTCATGAGACTGAATTTTATTAGCCTGAATGTTAATGGAAATGAGGTTTTGAGATTGCATGTCTGAGGGCAACTAAAATGATTAGGGGTTTGGAATGGGTCCCATATGAGGAGAGATGAAAGAGGCTGACCTTTCAGCTTGGAAAAGAGGAGACTAAGGGGGGATATGATAGAGGTATATAAAATCATGAGTGGTGTGGAGAAAGTGAATAAGGAAAAGTTATTTACTTGTTCCCATAATATAAGAACTAGGGGCCACCCACCAAATGAAATTAATGGGCAGCAGGTTTAAAACAAATAAAAGGAAGTTCTTCTTCACACAGCGCACAGTCAACCTGTGGAACTCCTTGCCTGAGGAAGTTGTGAAGGCTAAGACTACAACAGGGTTTAAAAGAGAACTGGATAAATTCATAAAGGTTAAGTCCATTAATGGCTATTAGCCAGGATGGGTAAGGAATGGTGTCCCTAACCTCTGTTTGTCAGAGGGTGGAGATGGATGGCAGGAGAGAGATCACTTGATCATTACCTGTTAGGTTCACTCCCTCTGTGGCACCTGGCATTGACCACTGTCGGTAGACAGAATACTGGGCTGGATGGACCTTTGGTCTGACCCAGTATGGCCATTCTTATGTTCTTATGAGTATGACAGAAACATACAGAGGCAGGAGTGTCCAACTATAGGGAAAAGGTCTACCCCTGCTGTATGTGTAATCTTAGGCAAATCATTTCACCCCTGTGCATCTGTTTCCCCCTCACTATTTATCTGTATGTAGCACAATGAGGCCTTGGTTTAGGCCCTTAGTTGCTAGTGCAATGCAGATGATTAATAGCCAGAAATATATACAAATATGCACACTGGAAGTCCTTATGCACTCATTCTGACAGAGAACCAGGAATAATACCAAGTGACAATCAACCAGCACAGCGGAACTAATGCGTGCTAACAGAGATCATACTAAATCCCAAAAGGTTAAAGAGAAATACCATAAAAAAATTAAATGTGAAGAAATTGAAAATGATATGCCATGCAAAGAGCAGATAAATTCATTGGAAAAAATATTTTCTTTGAAAATTAGTCACTTGGCTCCATTTCAATTGTTATACAATAGAAATAAGTTCCCCTCCCCCACCCCCATAAACATAGCTTTATAACAGAAGCCAAGGATTAGCCTGTGTGGCCTTATAGAGTAGTTAAATACTCCCCAATATGGAGTTTTCCCAATCAAGGCTGATTAAACAACTTTCCCTTCCATGATTTTTCTATTAATCTCTGAGGAAGGTTACTTTAGAAACAAGAGACCAGAACTTTTTGTACTATGTGCTTCTTGGCGCTGGTTGTCCTTTCAGCTGCCTGCTGAACAGATTTCAAGCTAAACCTTCCCAAAGGCTGTTCCAGAGCTACATATTTGTCATCATGTCTTAAATAGCTGACATTATGCATACAATTTTTATTAAACAAGAATAACTTTCAAATTAAACAGTTAACAGCAAGCCTGTTAGTCATTGCTATCATTCCCAGCATTTTACATTGAACAACAGATAAGTTAAATACCTGATTACCTTTGAAGTTAATTGGTTTTTAATAGAGCAACTGCAGCAAAAGAGTTGCAGACACTGAGGTGCATGCCAATCATAGTATATGAGCTGTCTGTTTCTCACTAGTAAGGAGTTGAAAACTGAAAAATAGTAACTAGACTGCAAATAAAATAGAATTCTTGGCTAGATGGAGTGACATAAGATAGACTATACCTTTCTACATATGCCTCCTGGCCCCAATCCTACATGGAAATATTAGGACAAACCACTACAAACTTTCTTTAACCACACTGGGACTATACACAAATGCAAGGTCTTTACTAGACTATTCTGATGCAAAAGATTCCCATATACGATTGCAACCCTGGGAAATGCAGTAAAAATCACTGATACTCATGTGAAAATATAACTTCAGAGTGAAAAGAAAGAACACACAACAGATACTCACCACAAGAAGGGAAGGAGATGCAGCCATCCATTACAAAATGGCTGCTTTAGAGCTGCAGATTCTTGGTTCTACTAAATGTAAAGGGCTAGCCCTCAAAAGGCATGCTGTGGAAAAAGTCTTACAGAAGGAGATTGTATTATTTCTGGCGGAGGGGATACTTTGGAGTTATGCCTAGCATCGTTTGTTTTGTAGTAATAGTTGGAGATCCTAAGTAAGTATTGGTACCCCACTGCTCTAGGTGCACATAATTAAAAGTCCCTGCCTCAAAGACATTAAAATGACTCGTTTCAGTAAATAAATTTCTTTTAAAAATTCTTTCACAAGCAGGAGATAGTTCATATTTCAGCACTTCTAATGGGACAGATTATTGCCAATATTGAAGAAAATAAATGGCTCAGAATATTGGCATTTGAACACAAAGTCTTTTGGTTTTGGAGATGAGTTTGGGGGATAAAAGGTAATTACAATCTATTCAGGACCTGGAACCAACAGTTCTGCACACTACAGCCAAATATTCTATTCTTTTCTACCACAGTTTATATAATTCCCCATGAATTTTTCCAGCTTCTGTTCTCCTGATGTAGTTTCCACATGCATACTCTTTTTCCTCCCTTCTTCTCTTTATAACTGCAGGAATCTCTGGGAAGCTTAATTCCATTGGCTCTCTGGTTATACCAAGTGGAGAAGGTGCATACATGTGTAAAGACTAAGGCCCTGAACCTCCAAAGACTTTATGAATCGTGTAATTTTTCTGAATATTGTGACTCCAAATGCACTGGCCTATGAGGGAGAGAAAAGTTATTATAACTAATAAACTTGCAAGCATCTATGATGTATTATAAGGTAGCAACAATTATAGTTAAGGTTGCTAAACACTTTCTATATTAAGAGCCAGGTTTCAGATAGTTATAATATGAAATAGTTTTTCCATATATAATTTGTGACTTTAGGTGTGATCTCAGGAACTTCCAGGGCTAGAAACAGTTGCTGTGTGTCCCATTGGAAAGGAGGGGATCTTTCTGTTCCAATGGTATAAAGCTCTTATTTCTAGTCTTTTGGGATTACAACGGGTAAGAAAAATATTTTTGTGGCAGGCTGCTTTTATTAAGAAGTGACAGGTGTTTGAAGTTGCTCAGAGGTTTGGAATATTAGAAGTTGCTCTGATGTTTTAGATTTGAGGCCAGAGTGCAGGTGAGGCACTCAATGGTCTATGAAAAATGCAATTTGCCATATGAATATCATATAGCCAGTAACCTTCCAGAGACTTGTGCTTTCATATGAACCCAGGAAGTTAGGGGTGCTGAGTCAGTTGCTTCGTAAAGGCCTAAGCCTTGTCGTCAGCCTGGAAAGGTAGAGATTTCACAAAAGACTGTTCCTTGACATCATCTCACAAAATAGAGGCATGTGCCTTGGCATGTTAAAGCTGCTAAACCTGGTGAGTTCACAAAGTCCTGGTCTCTGACATCAGCCCAGTAAACTACAGATGCAAAACCAGACACGTCATAGAAATCTGTGCTTTGAAATTACCCAGCAAGCTTGAGGTGATGAACCAAAATTGCATAAAGGCTGTTAGACCAGGAGCTTAGACCTCTGAGAGTCTCCTGTCTTGGCATCAGACCTGTCACCTAGAGTATCTGAGCCTAACCTAACAGAGGCCTGACTCTTGACATCAGCCCAGTAAGCTGGAAATGCTGAGTCATGAAACCCACTGTAACTTGTCATTTGACATCAGACTAGTTTAGTAGAACTACGATAGGGACTCCCACACCTCGATATCAGCCCAGCAAAAAAGAAGTGCTAAGCTAAGAACTTCAGAGAGTCTTGTGCTTTGATATGACAACAGCAAGGTAGAGTTATTTAGACAGTAAACAGACAAAGGCCTGTGCCTTGATAACGATCAGCAAAATTAAGGTACTGACCAACAGAGTACAGTACTTTATTATTTTTCAAAACATACTATGGTCAGTTTTACCCTGCAAAATATATTTATTTATTTTTTTATTTATAGTTTTTTAGAACATGGTGAATGTTTGTTTTTTTTCTTGACCTCACCAAGTTTCTCTCCCTTTCTGGGCTTGTGGGGAGCACAGCTACTCCAAACTTCTGTCCCTTCTACCTTTTCACTGGGTGGTGAAATTAAGACTTACGAGGAAGAATGTGAGCTGGGAGCAGGAATAGGAGCTGTGCCTGGCTGTGGAATATAAGTGACTCCAAACCTTTCTGCCAGTAGATGGGGCAACACTGCCTCTGATGGGAGAAGAATTTCCAAACTGTGACTCTACTATATGCTTCCATTCTTTTATCATAAGACCTACTGCCTTTCTGGTTTCCCTCCCCAGGAGAAGATCTGATGTCTCTAACTTGCCCTCCTCTCCAGGGGAAAAATTGAGATTCTGTCACCAACTTTCCCATTCTTAGGCAGGGAAAAAAGAATGGCCCTGTCAGTTCCCTCTCCCCTCCTGGCACTTCATCATATGTGGGAGTGTGTTGGGATTGGACATGGTAGGGCTCTTCCCCTACTCAGTACTACTCTCTGTGCTCGTGCACACACACTTTTGTTTGGCAGGCTGTTGGTCTGCTTGAAGTTATGGGCTTCTTCAGGTACATTTAACACCTTGTCCTCTTTTCCATGTCCCATTACTAAAGATGATGGAATATCACTTCACCTCATGGCCTCATTTAGGTGCCTATTATTGAATTGGGTGCTTACTTTGAGGCACCCAAATTTGAAAATGTAGGGCCTTAACCTCTGTGACTGAGAGTCCTCATCTATTAAATGAGGACAACACAGACAAGAAGTTTTGAATCTTAATTCACTGATTTTTTTAAAGGTTTTTGACATGGCTGGATGGAGGGTTCTATAGAAGTTCAAAGTGCTATTGTGTTTCTCAATCTTTTCTTCTGCTTAGTCCCTGGTTTTGAATAGTATGGATCCTGTGAGTCTACTTCTCCCACTAACAGACAGTAACCACTCCTCACAAAGCAGCACAATTTACCTGCTTTTTGGCAAGGCAGTGTCAGATTACATTCTTCCTACCATAGATAACAAAAGAAAAAGGGAAAATGGTTGATGAAATACTGATTTGTTCATAGAAAAGATGGGTTTGTGATGACCAAGAGAACCACATGATGAATTGCCTACCAGGTGTGAAGGTTGAGGATCTCTCTAGACATCTAGACAAATGTATGTACAGTGCTAGCGAGGAGCCGGAGGTCATGGTACATGTAAGTACCAATGGCATAAAAAACGGTAAGGAGAGAGGTTCTGGAGGCCAAATTTAAGCTAGTAGGTAAGAAATTAATGTCCAGGACTTCCATTGTAACATTCTCTGAAATGCTTCTAGTTCCAGGACCAGTTAGACAGGCAGAACTGCAGGGTCTCAATGCATGGATGAGACGATGGTATAGGAGGAGGGTTTTAGGTTTATTAGGAAATGAGAAATCTTTTGGGAAAGGAAGATCCTACACAGGAAGGATGGGTTTCACCTAATTCAGAATGGAACCAGATTGCTGGCATGTAAAATTAAAAAGGTTGTAGAGGAATTTTTAAACTAAGGGCTGGGGGAAAGCTGACAGGTATGGAGGAGCATACAGTTCAGACAGAGACATCCCTTAGGGGAGGATCTATTAATAAGAATTCTTTATATCCTAGTAAAGAGAGAGGAAAGAAGCTGATAAAGTACAGGTAGGAACTGACGAGAAACAGTCAAATGAAAAAAAGTCCCATTCAATTACACCACATGAAGGCAGACAACTAAAAAGTGACAAATTTTATAAGTGCTTGTAAACAAATACTGGAAGTCTAAATACTAAGATGGGTTAACTTGAGTGCCTCATATTTTCCACTGCATGCATTCGATGAAGTGGGCTGTAGCTCACGAAAGCTTATGCTCAAATACATTTGTTAGTCTCTAAGGTGCCGCAAGTACTCTTGTTCTTTTTGTGGATACAGACTAACATGGCTGCTACTCTGAAACCTGGATTTAATGAGGTTATTGATATAACAGGTATCACAGAAACTTGATGGAATGATGAGAATCAATGGGACATGGTAATACCAGGGTACCAAATATATAGGAATGACAGGATTGGTTGTGCTGGTGGCACTACATATGAAAGAAAGCATAGACTTAAATGTAACCATCTTCAATGTATCAAACAGGACCATAGAATCCCTATGAATAGAAATTCCATGCTAGAATAATAAGAGCATAGCAGTAGGAATATACTACCAACTACCTGATCAGGATGTTAATAGTGATTGTGAAATGCTTAGGGAGATGAGAGAGGCTACAAAAAACGGAAAAACCAATAATAATCGCGTATTTCAACTATCACAATATTGACTGCGTACATGTCACCTCAGGACTGGATGCAGAAATAAACTTTCTGGACACCATTAATGAATGCTTCATGGAGCAGCTAGTCCTGGAACCCAAAAGGGGGAGGCTATTCTTGATTTAGTCTAAATGGAGCACAAGATGTGATCCTAGAAGCAATTATGGCTGAACTGCTCAGTAATAGTGATCACAATATAATTAAATTTAACATACTTGTAGGGGAGAAAATATCAAAGAAGCCCGCCACAGTAGCATTTAACTTCAGAAAGAGGAACTACAGACAAATGAGGATGCTAGTTAAATGGAAACAAAAAGGAACAAGAGTGGAATGCCTGCAAGCTGCATGGAAACTTTTTAAAAACACCATAAGAGAGTCTCAAACTAAATGTATACCCCAAATTAAAGGGAATACTAAGAGGAGCAAAAAAAAATGCCACCATGGATAAACAGAGTAAAAGAAGCAGTTAGAGGCAAAAAGACATCCTTTAAAAAGTGGAAGTCAAATCCTACTGAGGAAAATAGCGAGGAGCATAAACTCTGGCATGTCAAGTGTAAAAGTATAATTAGACAAGCCAAAAAAGAATTTGAACAGCTACTAGCAAAAGATTCAAAAATTAACATAAAAAATGTTTAAATACAAACTGGAAGCCTGCCAAACAATCATTGGGGGCACTAGATGATTGAGGTGCTAACGGAGCACTCAAGGAAGACAAGGCTATTGCAGAGATGCTAAATGAATTCTTTGCATTGGTCTTCACTGCCGAGGATGTCAGGGAGAATCCCACAGCTGAGCCATTCCTTTTATGTGGCTAATCTGAGGAACTGTCCCAGATTGAGGCATCAATAAGGAAATTTGGGAACAAATTGACAAATTAAATAATAATAAGTCACCAGGGTCAGATGGCATTCACCCAAGAGTTCTAAAGAAACTCAAATATGAAATTGAAGAAATACTAATTATGCTAACCTCTCTCTTAAATAAGACTGCGACTGCAGGGTTTCTAATGTGATGCCAATTTTTTTAAAAAGCTCCAGAGGCAATCCTGGCAATTACAGGCTGTTAAGCCTAACTCAGTACCAGGCAAATTGGTTGAAACTATAGTAAAGAACGGAATTATCAGACACACAGATGAACATGATTTGTTGAGGAAGAGTCAACATAGCTTTTGTAAAGGGAAATCATGCCTCATCAATCTATTGGAATTCTTTAAGGTTGCCAACAAACATGTGAACAAGAGTGATCCAGTGGATATAGTGTACTTGGACTATCAGAAAGCCTTTAACAAGGTCCCTCACCAAAGGGACTACAAAGTAAAAAATCATAGGATAAGATAAGGTAAGATAAGAGTCTCTCATGGATCATTGCCTGGTTGAAAGAGATGAAACAAAGGACAGAACTAAATGGTCATTTTTCACAAGAGAGAGCAGTAAATAGCAGTTTCCCCTTGGGGATCTGTACTGGGACCATATATTCATAAATGACTTGGAAAATGGGGTAAACCGTGAGGTGGCAAAGTTTTCAGATGATAAAACATTACTCAAGATAGTTAAGTCCAAAGCAGACTGTGTGGAGTTACAAAGGGATCTCACAAAACTGTGGGATGGGGCAACAAAATGTCAGATTAAATTCAATATTGATAAATGTAAAGTAATACATATTGGAAAACATAATCTCAACTATAGGTACAAAATGATGGGGTCTAAATCAGGTGCTACCACTTAAGAAAACGATCTTGGAGTCATTCTGGATAGTTCTCTGAAAACATCCACTCAATGTACAGTGGAAGTCAAAAAAGCTACCAAAATAATATTAAGAACCATGAGGAAAGGGTTCAAAGGGGGAAACACAGATGGCAACCTTATTGAAGGGCCGAGTCACAAAGAGTATGCTGCTGTGCCAAAAACCAAGAGAAGGGCTGAAAGCAGAAGCAGAGACAGAGTGATGGTTTACAGACCGCAGATGGGAATGTTAGCCTCAAGCTAATCCCCCAGAACAACCAGGAGGAAGCTCCAGTCTGGTGGTGAGGGATGTACACTCTGACACCCAGACATCCACTGCCACTGGAAAAGTATTATTGCAAAAGAAATATCTCCAATAAATTATTTGAATGTTTGAGGACAACTTTGTGTTTCAGAAAGAGGACAAAGTAACCAGGGGGCAGCCATTTAGACTTTATTCTGACTAATAGGGAGGAATTGGCTGTGAATTTGAAGGTGGAAGGCAATTTGGGTGAAAGTGACAGTGATATGATAGATTTCATGATTCTAAAGAAAGGAAGGAGTGAGTGCAGCAGAATAAGGACAATGGACTTCAAAAAAGCAGACTTTATCAAACTCAGAGAGCTGGTAGGTAAGGTCCCATGCCAAGATAATTTCAGGGAAAAAGTCCAGGAGAACTGACAGTTTCTCAAAGAGATAATATTAAAGGCAAAATGACAAACTATTACAATGTTAAGGAAAGATAGGAAGAATAGTAAGTGGCGAAAAAGGGACTGCATCAGGAGTTCTTTAGTCACATGAAAATCGAAAAGGAATCCTACAGAAAGGGGAAATAAGGATAAATTGCTAAGGATGAATACAAAAAAAAATAACACTAGCATGTAGGAACAAAAATCAGAAAGGCTAAGGCACAAAACTAGTTACACCAATCAACGGACATAAAAGGCAATGAAAAGGTTTTGTAAATACATTATGAGCAAGAGAAAGACAACAGAAAGTGTAGGTCCTCTACTTAGTGGGGAAACAGAATTAATAATGGAAGACATTAAGAAAGCTGAGCTGATAAATGCCTATTGTGCTTCAGTATTCACTAATAAGGTTAGTGGTGACCAGACACTCAACATAATTAATATTAATGGAGAAAGAGCACAGGCCAAAATAGGGAAAGTATAGGTTAAAGAATATTTGTATAAATTAGATGAATTCAAGGCTGCAAGGCCTGATAAAATTCATCCTGGGTACTTAAGGAACTAGCGGAAGCAATCCCTGAACCATTAGCAATTATATCTGAGAACTCATGTAGGTTGCATGAGATACAATATGACTGGAGAAGGGCAAACACAGTACCTATCTTTGAAAGGGGAACTAGGAGGACCTGGGGAATTATAGACCAGTCAGCCTAACTTGAATAGCTGGAAAGATACTGGAAGACATGATTAAATAATAAGTTTGTAAATACCTAGAGGATACTGGAGGGTTATAAACAATAGCCAGCATGGATTTTTCAAGAACATATCATGCCAAACCAACCTAATTTCCTTCTTTGAGAGGGTTAGTGGTCTGGTGGATAGGGAGGAAGCTGTAGCTGTGACGTATCTTGATTTTATTGAGTTTTTTGACACAGATCCACATTACATTCTCATAAGGAAACTAAGGAAATACAAAATATGATAGATGAAATAACTATAGGGTGGCTGCAAAACTGGATGAAAGACTATACTCAAAGGGTAATTATCAATGATTCACTGTCAAACTGTGAGGACAAATCTAATGGGGTCCCACAGAGTTCTGTCGTGAGTCTGATAATATTTAACTTTTTCATTAATGGCATGGATAAAAAAGTGGAGAGTATCCTTATAAAATTTTCAGATGACACTGAGCTGGGAGGGTTGCAAGCAATCTGGAGTTCAGGGTTAGAATTCAAAATGACCCTAACAAATTGGAGAATTGGTCTGAAATCAACAAGATGAAATTTAATAAAGAGAAGTGCAAAGAACTTCACTTAGGAAGGAAAAATCAAATGCACAACTACAAAATGGGCAATAGCTGGCTAGGCAGTAGTAGTGTTGAAAAGGATCTGGGGGTTATAGTAGATCACAAATTGAATGACCTATGTGGAAGGGTTACAAAACTGGGCATATTTAGTTTTGAGAAAGAAAGACTAGGCCTGGGGATGTGGGGGGGGTGGGTGGTAACAACACTCTTTAAATATGTTAAAGGTGGTGATAAAGAGAACAGTGATCATGTTTTCCATGCTCACTGAAGTTTGGACAAGAAGTAAGGGAATTAAGGTTGAGCAAGGAAGATTTAGGTTAGTATCAGAAAAATCTTTCAAACTAAAAGGGTAGTTTTATTCCGAAATAGGCTCAAAGGGAGGTTCTGGAATCCCCATTTGTGACGTGCTTTTCAAGACATGAAGAACTGTGAACCACTGTGTTACCTCTCTGCCTCAGCAGGTCAGAGCTCTGCTGGAGATTAGATTGAGAGTATGTCTACACAGCAAAGTGGCTCAAGCCTAACCCCCTTTGTGTCCACTCACCAAGTGTGCTAACCTAGGGCTCGGACCTAGGGTCTCAGGACCCTGCAGGACTGGAGGGTCTGAGCTCATGTTAAGCTGGGACCTAAAGTCTGAGACCTATTGCTTTCCTGTGTGCCTGTGGTCTCAGCTTGACTCAGGTCCCGGAAGTCTTCCAGATGTATCCCAGAGTTCCTGGTGACAGAGGAGCAGTACTGTAGGCAGAAAGCTTCATTACCTCCTGGCCAAGCATGATCCCTCATCCTGCTTGTCTCACAGTGGCGGTGGCTGCAATTCTATCTCCTCCTCTCTATTGTGTGGCGCTTGCCTGGATCAGGGAGCAAAGCTGACTGGCAGGAGGCAGCAGGGAGGTTTTGGGGCTGGCCCCCACTCACCACTTTGACAGTGCATGAAGCCCGGGAGCTTCTGCACATGCAGCCTGAATGAGGGCGGTGGTAAGAGCTAATTATGCAGTTTATGTGTGTGCAGGAACTCCTGGGCAGTGTGCACTGACAGGGTGGTAAGTGGGGGCCAGCCTCCTACAGTGGCAGCACTAGTTCCTCCTTACTGTAGGGGAGGGATGACCCCCAACAACCTGGCTGCTCCCCTTGCCTGCAGGGGAGCTGCTTGGTCCCCGCTCTGCTCTCTGTACCTCCCCCACAACCCGTGGCACTGCGTGTGCAGGGGCATGCAGGCAGCATGCACTGTCAGGGTGGTGAGTGGGAGTCAGCCCCAAAGCTTCCCCACAGCCTCCCATGGTGGTGGCTCTGGACCCTCCTCACTGATGCAAGGACCTTGCCCAGAGCAGGGAAGAAAGATGACAGGTGGGAGGCAGCTCCCAGCTGTGAGGATATGGGAGTCATTCCTCCTCTGGCTGTGCTGTCTACTAGTCCACGGGGCTGTTTACTATTAACTGCTGGGGGTGTTGTTACAACTTGTGGCTGGGGAGGGTTGATTCTGGGGTTGAGCTGCGGAAGCCCCGGCAGACCTGAGGGGGCACCCTGCAGGGCGGGCTGGAGACAGAGTTGGACTTGCCACTGGTGCTGTACCATACAGCAGTCTGAACTGGGTTGCGGGGCAAGGAGAGCACCGGGGAAGAGTCCTTTCCTCCTGGCGTCTCCTGCACTCATCCTGGGCTGCCTGGTGCAGCCTACCTGTCAGGGTAGCCGCTTACCTTCCCCCAAGCGCCTGAGGAGCAGGGGCAGATGGAAAGCATCTAGGCTAGTGACAAGCACTCCTGGGAGTGCACAGCAGTGCCCAAAGTTGGCCGGCACTGAATACCAGATGCAGCGGGACTCCCTTGTAGAGGAACATTTTCAGCAATCATCCAGTGCTCAAGTCACTGCCAATTATTGGGATAGAATATTGATTATTTTGCTTATTGCCAAGAGTAGCACCTGTAAGGCCATTGTACCAGCCTTCACTAAGGCAAAGCAGGGAGAGAGCGGGGACAGCGATCACGGGGAGTTTGTGTGTCTGATTCTGTGGCTTCTCTGATGTGCTGGGGCACGCGTCTGTGGAAAAACAGGAAGTCTATCTATATTGTGTGAATGCTGGGGCCCATGAGACTGCAGACTCTGCAAAAACATCTCTATAACTAATGGCTCAAAAAGTGCTTGCTTAATGGTTTTTCTTTGATTGACGTGTTGTTGATGTAATTGTAGCAGTTACGAATATAAAAGGGGTAGACAGGTCTGAGGAATTTGGACATTCTGGACATCTTTTGGAATCCCCAGTGACAGGTGGATAGCTGGCCACTTGAACCTTGCCGTTTGACCACTGAAGACCCCTCCAGACCATGGGTAACTATTGTTTAGGGTTCAGAGTAACAGCCGTGTTAGTCTGTATTCGCAAAAAGAAAAGGAGTACTTGTGGCACCTTAGAGACTAACCAATTTATTTGAGCATAAGCTTTCATGAGCTACAGCTCACTTCATATGCATCCGATGAAGTGAGCTGTAGCTCACGAAAGCTTATGCTCAAATAAATTGGTTAGTCTCTAAGGTGCCACAAGTACTCCTTTTCTTATTGTTTAGGGGTGCTCTATAACCTATTATATTTGTATGTGTTTGAGACTAAATAAAGCAGAGACTTTGAGTAAAGGCATTCTGGTGAGAATGCTGGAGACTAATAAAGTGAAGGATTTAAGTAAAAGTACTTTATTTTGTTTGATTTATGCCAGCCATATAGCAGACTGAGGTGCTGTCTCTCCCTTGGTTTATTTCCTTATATCACCCTACAGAAATTAAAGTTATTGAGAGCTTTGTGTTCAGGGCACCCCGGGTAACACCCTGGACAGGTTCCCGGCAGCTTGGGAAACAGACCCTGTGCTGGTTGCATGCTGTGCTTCAGTTTGTGCCTTGCAGCACTGCTATCCCCGCAGTACTCAGCATACCCAGCCTGGCATTCTCACCACTGGTGCCAGAGGCTTGGGTGCTATAGCGAGCCAAAGCTGAGTGTGCGGGCTGCCTGTGCCATTTGCAGTGGTCTCTGCTATAGGTGTACACAGTCCCTACCATACCTTAAAAGCTTCTCCAGTATACTGAAGGTGTGTGACTGTTCTGTTCTGTGTTGTTAATATAGTGCCTATTACCATGGTATCTAAGTGAACACTTAACGGCCACTCTCTACTTTTGTCTGAATAAACTGTAGGAGCTTATTTTTTTCCAAAATAACTCAAACTTTCCTGAATCTCAGTAATTAAGAAGGAGTAGTATAAGTGACTTATAGTACCTGTAGTCACACAGCACACTAATTGCAGAATTAGGAATAGCTTTTGTATCCTATTCCTAGTCCCTTTATTAACCACTACCATGTTGCTTCCCTAACTGACACCACAAAAATCACAGTTTATACCTCAGTATTATAAAACTTCATATTCTAATAGCACTCCAATTACTTCAGTAACTCATTCACATCCACATCTTCCTATTGATGCAGAAGTCAAATATGCAAAACAGTCACACTTTAAATAGTGTTTGAATAGATTAAAAGATTTATAAATGTTTAGCAAGAAAAATTGCAGTATTGCAAAGACTTTCTCACATTTGAAAGATAAAATATGTTTTCACCATCTGTGGACAATGCCTTCCATCATCTAATAAATGGAATAAGTAAGGACCAAAGAATTGATTTCCAACACATTCAGCAATTCAAAACAGCACAGTGTATTCCAATTTACCTTATACCAGCATCTTGACAAAAATCTCTTCTAGACATATATTTTATTTTTCTCCTTTAGATTAATCGGACTCTTTCTACTTTGTGTCCAAGCCAAAAAAGGTTATACATCATTACTTCAACCATTCTGCTTATTTGGCATAGTTATGATTGAGTCACTTTCAGGATGAAGTGATTCAATTCACTGGCTTAATTATACACATAATTAAAAAAAAATTATGCAGCTAAAGAAAAACAGTGTTATACACTAGAGACAAAAGGAAAGTTACTGTCTATTGATTAGAAGAAATGAAAAATATTACACCTCTTATTATAAGAGTTTCCAATACTAACAATTTAAATTTCAAAGGGATTGCAAACTACTCTTCTGAAACATTACTACACTAAATCTAGTATGTGCTGTCGCTCATTTCATCATAAAAAACATAGAGTTTATCTAATGAAGATTGGGCCAAACCTGTGTTACGCTAATAAAAATGATACCAACAGGACCTTGTAAGAGGGACAAGGCAAATTGCCACATTTATTGTAAATACAACAAAATATTCCTCTGTGCAATTTCTATATAGATCCATTCACACACACAGACATTCACACACAGGTTCTACATAAAGGTTGTTATAGTTACCAGCCTAGATGTTGCTCGTGCCAAGTCACTGGCCAGGTGGGTCTGGACACGAGAGTGGAGCTGAGTCGTTGTCAGATGCGCATCCGATGCTCCTGGAGGGTGGTCGTAGAACCAGACTCAAAGAACACAGTTCCTGGACCCAATTTTTATAGGTCTCTGATTCAGTACAAGTCTATGGAAGTTGCTTCATCATGCTGAATTTACAATTGAGATGACCATCAATCAGCTCAATCAGCAGGTGGTACATCCATGATGGCTCCTTGATGGCTAGGTGATATCTTCTTGTTCTTCCTTGATGTGTTTTGGGTTGATTCCGGTTCGCCCTCTGGGGGTCATCCAGTTATCTCCACTTTGCATATTCTTCGGCCTATCGATATCAAGGTTGAAATTCTTAGGATTAGGCTGGCACCATTTACTAACCAATTATTTCCCTGCATCTGCTCTCAATTCCATGCACTCATCATTCATTCTTTTATCTAACAACACAATCTATGACTCTTGATTGATTTAGCAAGTTTTATCCCACTATCTATTTTTCCCTCTTTGGATACCAAGATTTACATAGGCATGACAAGGGGCCCCCACGGGGGAAGAGCATCAGGGTATTGTTTTAAAGAACAGCATTGTTTTCTCAAAGTTCTTATCACTTTCCAGCACAGACCCTTTGTCCTGTACCGGCCTGAAATAATTAGCACTTTGGCCTTGCATTTGTTACAGAGTGAAATTCAACAGCATAGAACTGATGTTCATACCTTTTTACAATACCTATATACCCTTTTGTCTATCTTTATTTCTACTACTACATAATTATAATTCTATCATACTTATATAACTTTGAGGGCGACCCAACACCTGAAGTGAAATCCTGACCCCACTGATGCTGGAGAGCTTGCCATTTTACCATTTGTCTTTAGTGTAGCCAGGATTTCAGCTGATGTCCTTATGCAAATCTTCCACTGATTTCAAGGAAAATGTGAAGGGAAAAAAGCAATCAAATAAAGAAATAAGGTGGTCATTATCTTCATGGAGAAGAATGGTTTCTCACAGTTCTGTGGCCAGAGGGAAGCTGAGATTGAAATCAGTCAAGAAATGTTACTGAACTTCTGTTCTTTGAGAGAAGAGTAACAAAGGAATGTTATGATCAGTTGGAAGGAAGGTGAAAAACACGAAACTTTGACTATGACAGATACATAAAATCACTATCCACAGAGAAAGTCTATCAACAAACTTCATGGAACAGATAAGGGAGTAAGAGACTCTGCATTAGTGCCAGAGTAACCCTCATGCTTTATACTTCAGTATTTGCCTTCCTTTGTCACAAAGAAAAGGGAGAGAAGCAGTGGAGAAAGGGCATTAATTTTAGTTGGAATGCTGTGTGTCTGAACTCATGCAGAGTGTAGCACAGGGCAACTAAGCTAGAAAGGCCCAGAAACATCCAGACATATGTGTAGAAATTCACTAGACATGCTCAATAGCTATTTCTGAAGCTGTGTCTCTTTCCCAAAGTGAGCCAGTCCGAGCATTGTGGGTTTGTTGAGGGAAGATTATAAATACAGCTGTTAAAGATGCCCCTGATTACTATTTCAATATAAAGCCTACTTTCCGAGAGTACAACTTAGTACAATACTTAGCCGGGACGTAGTCCACTTTTGTAGTTAGATAACTTTTGTGCAAAAGTTGAATGTTGCTGTTTTCAGAATGTTTTTTTTGTTACCTCAGGGTGATTCCATTTCAATTTAACTGATGGCTATAGATAAACTATCTCTTTGGTTTATAATGAACTTTGGCTCATGTTTGGCATAAGACAGATCAAGGAGGACCATGCAGCTTCGGTTTTCATAAATCAGAACTGGATATCAGAGGGGGGAAAGCAGTTTATAGAGGATGTGAATTAATGTCAGCAGGCATAAATTATAGTGCAAGTTGCCTATTTGATGATGGTTTTAATCATAGTTATAGCATGTTTTATACTATGGTTCCTATAAACACTAAGTTTATGGACATATTCTGATATATATGAAGCAGATGGTTAGAAATAAAACCAGTAGTAGTATGAGCTCCAAAGTTGAATCCTATAACATGAGGAATCCTCTGGCCCCAATCCAGCAAAACACGTAAGCAAGTTCTTAACACTGAAGATTGTGCACATCCTATTATCTCTAACTCCTTATTGATTTATTTTCCTCAGTAGATGCATGTGGGGACTTTATCAAAACCTATAGGAAAGTCTAAATACATTATAACAACTGACTCTGTTTTCCCCACTATTTTTTATTCCTTCAAAGAATTCAAATTGGTTAGAGAGGCATAATTTTCCTTATAGAAGTTGTACTGTTTTATCATATCATAGTAGAAATAGAAGGGGTCCAAAGAAAGATGACTAAAATGACTGGAAGCTGAAGAGACTTCTCTATGGAGATTGAAAAGTTTGGGAGTGTTTAGGTTAGAAATTAGAAAAACAGCAGACATGATAGAGATATAAAAATAATGCTTGAGAAGTAAAATCATGAGCTTCTATTTAGTCTGTTTTTAACAGTACAATAATAATAATAATAAAATTCAAAAGCAACCAATGTGATGGAACAGAGAAAATCCTTCTTTTGTGTGCTCCAGAAGTACTTGTTCCAAGTTTCAGTCATTTATGGTGTTGAGAAATTGTTTCTCCAAAGCCTCATGATGTGCTGCTATTAATATTTGGGTAGTATGAATCCTCCATTATTGTTTTAATGGAAGAGATGGCCTTGCTGTTCTCTGCCAACATTGTTCACTCACTATCCCTATCCTGATCTTGAGGCAAATAAAACTCTTTTTTATGTGCATTGGTTTAACTGGGGATTTGCATCCATATACATTGTACTGCACTCTCACATAACATTTCTTATGATTCTGCAGTTCATTCCCCTGGAGACATGACTTCCACTTCACACAAACTGTTTGCTACATCAGATGTCTGGATAAACCCTGCGACACCTCCACTCCTCTATTTCAATGTGATTCAAATCAAGACAGTAATTCTACCAACATACCCTGAAAGAGTCCATTAAATAAACATGCATCTGATCACCTTACCAGACAGCTGAATGCTTCCCTCAGCACTTAGAAGCAAGACAATTAATATTACCTTATGCAACACCTTTTAAAAATTTGCAACATGTATTTGTGTAGATTTTTGAACATAAGCATTCATATTATTCCCACAAATATATAAATGTGCAAACATTCTAAAGTGTGCTTTTCAGTGTAGTTCCTTTGACATCAAATATCTTAATTTCATCAGTAATACATTTGAAAAGGTCATGAAGAGAACAGAGGGTAATCACCAAATAATTAGGCTCCAGACTGTTTCTCTTATTGGTCACCAGGGATATCTGTTCCCTATTCCTTCATATGGCCCTAGAAGATGATTCACCTGCTTTATGATGGCACAGAGAGTTTCCTGTTTAATGAGGAGTCTGATAAATGTAGAGGATCAGTATCACAAGCTAGTGGGAGACAGAACTATTGTACTATTGTGTTAAGGTCTTTGTCTGCAGTCAATGGTTTTGATGAAGTGAACTGATACCTGTGACATTCTAGATAATACATCCATGTTTCTCTATTGCCTTAAATAGTTCATTAACAAGTGTGAGCAATCAGGAGTTTATGCAAAGTCATGTGTATATCCAAATAATGTGAACAAGAAATCTGCAAGACTTGAGCAGTCACCACAGAACTCGTTCAGTGAGAAATTTATCTGTAATGAGCATCTGTAGGAATTTTTATGACACATCAAATGCAGCAGACAGAGCACAGATGTGTTCAGTAGAGATCCTGCTGACAGAGGAGGAGGAGTATATAACAAATAAAACCTTCTAACCTGGGTCTCTTGCACATTCTCAATGTTTCCAAACATAGTTGGAAACCTGACCCTGCATCCAATTGCTTAAAACAGGTGACAATGCTCCTAGCTTTACTGATAGTATGACTTCCTAAATGATTTCCTGCACATAGGATTCTCCTTCCAAGCATGCTAGATCCCAAGATATAGTTCCTTTTAAAACTCCTCTGAACATCTATTGGTGCTCTTAACTTACCCACAGTTAGATTTGTCAGTGATCTCATTATTTCCATCATCTGACAGTGTAATATTTGAAATCCTTGATCCATTCATGCTGGATTCCACAGAGCTTGACCCACATTCTTAGTGATGACAATCAATTTATTCCTAATTACTTCTAAATCCATTTACTTCTAAATACACCTACTCATGTTCCTACTCCTTCTAAAACTGTTCCTACATCTCCAGGATGAAGTGGGTCATGTCATTCTGCTGAATGGATCATGTCATTCCACTGGTCCAAGGATTTGATTTAATCTTCCCTTGAACAGATCTTGTTCAGTGGCTCTAAACTGGGGACAGTCTGGATATGTGTGCACAATAGTCAATTTCCACAGGGGAATTTTCCATATATAGATTTTTTTTTCCATTGAACATTGATTAATAGAGTTTGCTGGCCATTGGCTTTAAGCTGTAGAAGTTGTGCTTTTATTGACTTATTCAACTGACTCCTCGGCACCTGCTCTTCACTGTCTCTTGGGACCAACTGGGCCAGGCTTGGACAGTAGCAATAGTTCGCCTAAATCATTTTAGTTTTTCCTCTAACTGGTAAAATTTCCTTTCACATACATCATGACTATCAGCATTCAATCTAACATGACAGACAGATTTTATATGTTATCTAGTTACTGCCTGCACTTCTTGTAATTGATTTCTAACTTTCTCTAACTATTCTGTGACAGCTGCACATGGCTGGGCCAATGATCACAAGTATTTCTAATTGCCTGTATCTGAACTACATTTGTCATGCTCTGACCTTCTAGGGCCATAGTGTGACTGGGCCTTTTTATTTTCTTCCTCTAACCCCTCTGTTTTTCCAACCTTGCAATAAAGCTGCCTTTTCCTTTCCTTACTCAGTTTCTTATGACCATTGCATCATTCTACAATTCTTTTTCTAACTCTGCCCAGGTGCCATTCCTCTGAAACTGTCCCTGTTTCCAAAATGGACCACCCTGCTCCACAATATATTTGTGGATATATTCCTCCATGGCACCTATCTAAGCTGCTTATGGATAGGAGGTCAATCAAGTTAGGGGACTTTGATGCTGCTAGGCTGGGGCAACATCCACTTCTCACTAGCAGATCTTCAGAGCTGAGATGTCAATTAATATCAGAAGTGCCAGTCAGGACAGATATTGGCTAACTCAGGCTAGATCAGAGACTACAATGAAACATTGACTGGACTTGAAGCTACTTTTCAGCAAGTTAATGTTTGGAACTGTGATGCCTCCCAACATTGACTCTGTACTAGACTCACTGATCGAGGGAAGACTGAGTACCCTAATGACACTCATGCCAGGTATAAAACTGTTTTGGAAGTGGATCTGCACAGTTGAGATGCCTCTCAAAGTCAACTATGCAAGATGTTACTAGACTAAATCAACTGTGTCTGATGAATCTTGTCCATGGATAGGAATTAGAGGCAGCCATTTTAATCATTGTAGATTCATATGGTGAATATGAAGCAGACCAAATATCTATCTGTTTTGTGACCTTCTTCCAGGTGCTAAAGACCCTGAACATGGGGCTTGGTAGTGGTTATTACAGCATTGCATGATGGATAGGGCTTGAAGCTAACTGTCTTACTCAGTTCTGCCATACAAACCCAAGACAAAGAGAACACCCATGAAGAAAATTACTCACATAGGCAATAGGGGAAGAGGATATCACCCAAGAGAGCTGCATCCCAGACAGTGGCTGCAATGGCTCAGGCCCAAGATTTTTAAAATCACACCATGGCTCACTGACTAGCTAAGAAAGGGGAGACTGGCTGCTTGTCCTCATTGGGCAGTAGTCAGTGCTTCACCTCCCCCATTGCAGGTCCCCTGTCCATTGCAGTCAGACCAGTATGCAGTACTGGCAACAAAAGCAGAGGACCAGACCCCAGTGAATCAGAATCCACCTGCTCCCAAGCTTGGGAGGCTCACAGTTGCTGCATCCAAAAGGAAGAAGTGTAGGGAGATGATGGTCAAGAACTCCCTTCTGAAGGGAATCACAACTTGATTATGAACCAACAATTGGTAGGTCTAGTAGGGAAAAAAAATCCCTACATCAGCGAATCTCAGAGTCTGGGTCTACAGACTCATGGGGGTCATGCTACTGCTCTAAAAATAGCCAGGGTCAGTCTGGAGCTCAGACTCTGAAACCCACCTGCCACCCTGGGCTTCAGAGCCCATGCTCTAACATCTACATGACTATTTTTAGTGCTGTAGTGCAAGCCATTTAATCCTGAGTCTGTAGACCTGAGCTCTGAGACTCATTGCCACAGGATTTTTTTCTGTAGACATGCCTGTCAGGGTTCCCTCCACACTCTGAACTCTGGGATACAGATGTGGGGACCCACATGAAAGATCCCCTAAGCTCATTTCTACCAGCTTAGGTTAAAAACTTCCCCAAGGCACAAATTCTTCCTTGTCCTTGGATGGTACTGCTGCCACCACCAAGTGAGTTAGATAAAGATTCAGGAAAAGGACCACTTGGAGTTCCTATTTCCCAAAATATCCTCCCAACCCCCTTCACCCCCTTTTCTAGGGAGGCTTGAGAATTACTTACCAACCAAATAGATTAACAAGGTGAGCACAGACCAGACCCTTGGGTTTTTAGGACACTAAAAACCAATCCGGTTCTTAAAAGCAGAACTTTATTATAAAGAAAAAAGTAAAAGAAGCACCTCTGTATAATCAGGATGGAAGGTAATTTTATAGGGTAATAAGATTTAAAACACAAAGGATTCCCCTCTAGGCAAAACTTCAAAGTTACAGAAAACACAGGAATAAACCTCCCTCTTAGCATAGGGAAAATTCACAAGCTTAAACTAATCCATTTCCTTGCTATTACTTACAATTTTTAAAATCTTGGATGCTTATTTCAGGTAGGGTTTTAGGAGATGGTTTTTCCTGCCCTGGTCCCTCTCTGTCCGAGACAGAACACAAAGACAGCACAAAACAAAACCTCTCCCCCCTCACCCCCCGATTTGAAAGTATCTTCTTTCCTCATTGGTCCTTCTGGTCAGGTGCCAACCAGGTTATTTGAGCTTCTTAACCCCTTACAGGTAAAGGAGGGATTTTATGCTACCCTAAGCTATATGTTATGATAATGCCCAATATGATAGAGTTGTGAAAAAGGTTAATGTCATTGTGGGGTGTATTAACAGGAGTGTCCTATGTAATAGTCCTGCCCTATTCGGGTGCCACACTTTGGGAAAGATGTGGACAAATTGGAGAGAGTCCACAATAAAGCAATGAAAAAAAACTTAGAAAAACCTGACCGATGAGGAAAGATTACAAACACTGGGCACGTTGAGTCTTGAAAAAAGAAGGCTGAGGTGGGTCCTGATAACACTGTTCAAATATTTTTAAGGTCTGTTTTAGAATCATAGAATCATAGAAGATTAGGGTAGAAGAGACCTCAGGAGGTCATCTAGTACAAGCCTCTGCTCAAAGCAGGACCAACACCGACTAAATCATCCCAGCCAGGGCTTTGTCAAGCCAGGCCTTAAAAACCTCTAAGGATGGAGATTCCACCACATCCCTAGGTAACCCATTCCAGTGCTTCACCATCCTCCTAGTGAAATAGTGTTTCCTAATATGCAACCTAGACCTCCCCCACTGCAACTTGAGACCTTGTTCTGTCATCTGCCACCACTGAAAACAGCCGAGCTCCATCCTCCATTTCAGGTAGTTGAAGGCTGCTATTAAATCCCCCCTCACTCTTTTCTTCTGCAGACTAAACGAGCCCAGTTCCCTCAGCCTCTCCTCATAAGTCATGTGCCCCAGCCCCCTGATCATTTTCGTTGCCCTCTGCTGGACTCTCTCAAATACGTCCACATCCGTTCTGTAGTGAGGGGCCCAAAACTGGATGCAATACTCTAGATGTGGCCTCACCAGTGCCAAACAGAGGGGAATAATCACTTCCCTCGATCTGCTGGCAATGCTCCTACTAATTCAGCCCAATATGCCGTTAGCCTTCTTGGCAACAAGGGCATACTGCTGACTGATATCCAATTTCTCATCCACTGTAATCCCCAGGTCCTTTTCTGCAGAACTGCTGCTTAGCCAGTCGGTCCCCAGCCTGTAGCAGTGCATGGGATTCTTCTGTCCTAAGTGCAGGACTCTGCACTTGTCCTTGTTGAACCTCATCAGATTTCTTTTGGCTCAATTCTCCAATTTGTCTAGGTCACTCTGGTCCCTATCCCTACCCTCCAGCCTATTTACCTTTCTCTTATAAAGAGTATGGTGATCAATTGTTCTCCATGACCATTGGAGGTAGGGCAAGAAGTGATAGGCTTAATCTACAGCAAGGAAGATTTAGGTTAGATATTAGAAAAAACTTTCTAAGTATAAGGATAGATAAGTTCAGGAATAGGATTCCAATGAAGGTCATGGAATCCCTAGCATTGGTATTTTTTAAAAATAGGTTACACAAATACTTGTCAGGGATGATCTAGGTCAGTGTTTCTCAACCTATTTAGCATTGTGGGCCACACATGCAGCTCTCTGTGTGTTATGTGGACCGTATCCTCAATATATATTACCTGTATGGCCCTGAGGATGTCACAGGAGCCGCAGCTGTTCCTTCCAGCCCTACATTTCTATGATTGACCTGCAAGGGAAATGTTCACAAAAAGTAGCTACAGAAACAGGCCTAATGGGAACTTCCCAGTAAACTAATATATTATTATTATTTTAACATTTTAATATATAAAGTGCCAAGGAAGAGAAAATATACAGAAGGGAAAGGAGAACAGCATACATAGCCCTTTCCTTTACACCTTTGTAGGTTTACAGAATGGCTGATGGGAGAACAGAGAAACACATCAACTAAAAGTTCTCCAGGGCATGCAATTTTAAAGGCTATCCTGCATTTTAGAGAGATGTGGCATGGGTTGAAAGCCCAATTATCTTCTTTTCTGAATCCAGAAAGAGTAAGCTCTAAATTAAATATATATATCACAGTACTATTAAATATGCAGAGATTTCAGATTGAAAATATATAACACACCCCCAAAATCTACATTAAAAGAACATTAAGTTTGCAAAGTCAAACACTAAAAAGTTAAGAAATGCCAGAATTAAGGTTGCTTGTGAAATGTCAGTTCAGCCCCCTGGTACATATGCATTATGATAGTCTTTAATTACATAATCACATACTGTTGTTTCCACAGCACCCCTGCTTCATTCAGTGAACAGAACTGATGGTGCTCACTTCACCAACAGCTATTCAATATTTTGTTTTATCCTCATTGTCTAATGGGTCTATTACAGAAGGGGAAGGTTCTGTAGCCTAAGGTGTAAAAGGAGGTCAGACTAGATGATCACGATGATCACTTCTGGACTTAAAGTATATGAGTCTATATCTCCAAGCCTTATTTACTGCATACTTGAAACCCTGCTCTGAAGATAGAATTATTGCTTTCCACAGGGGCTTTTCTATGGCACTTATCACTATAATATCTGTGTGCTTCACAAACATTAATTTAGTCTCACAGCAGATGGGGAGCTGCAACACAGAGAGATCAAGGTCAAAGTATCTCTAATTTTGGATTTCCAATTTGAGATGACTAGGACCTGATTTTTCAGAGAACATAGCATTATAGCTAACTGGCTCACTTTATATTCTCAAAGTGCAGCGCCTATTGACTTCAGTTGCAGCTGTGACTGCACAGCACTTCAGCAAATCAGGCCCCAGGGTCTCAAGTTAGGCACCCATAAAATAAGGAACACAAAATTAGTGACCATCTGTGAAAAGTTTGGTTTAAGTGACTTGTTCAGTACCACACAGGAACTCTGTAGGAGAGGCAGAGATAAAATCCAGTTCTCCAGGGCAGCATTCAGCAGCCTGAATTTGAGACCCTACGTTCTCTTCCAACTTGTGCCACAAATGAGGCAGGGGTCATTCAGATGAGAGCCTCCTTCAGTGCACAGCCCCGATTCATCCCAACGCACATTTGTGCTGGGCACTGAAAGAGGCAATGGTCCCATAGAAAAAAATGATAAGTGAACATGTAATGAAAAACTGTATCTTAATACACAAGGGGATCAAAATAAGGTTGCAAAGGCAATCTTACTTCTGGCATTTCCTTTGTTTTGAGTGCTTAGTGTTGCAACTTAAATAATGTTCTTTTAACGCAGGTTTTATATGTGTAATGTCCTTCTAAAAAACAGTTTCAGAAAACAACCCCCAAAATTCCGTCATGTGACACTATACTGACACCCACATGGTCCATCAGCAGATCCACCACCCAGACCTCTGACAGGGGAGCTTAGTGAGTAACTGGCAGCAGCAGTAGTAAGTAGTTAGCCTCTGTGTGGACGAGCTCTAGAAAGGGATGCTGCACATATTTTACCAGTGGGTTTCACTGATGTTTGCTAACAGCAGAGGAATGGTGAGTATCAAGAAACTTGGATTCTATTCCAGGCTCTACAGAGGAGTGTGTTCTAGTAGGCACAGCCTCTCCTGCTCACACAAGCTTCCCAAGCTTGACTGCTTCTGCCATATATTTACAATCTATCATTAATCCAGTCCTGTCTCTTCCCCACCCCTGGCTCCTTGTCCCAGTCTCCTTGCCCAGCCAGTCCCAATTCTCCAGCAACTTGTCAGATCTGTCTCCCCTCGCCACTCATCTTGATCCCCCTCATACTGTTTCCTAGTCTCAGTCTCCTTGTCCAGCCAGTCTGCCTCCCCTCAGCTCCTTGTCTGATCTCTGTTCCCCTCACCCACTCAACATACTCCCAGTTGTCCTTCATTTCCCTTACCGGTTCCAGTCCCAGTCTTTTTGCCCAATCACTTCCAGCCTTCCCTTCTTCTCTTCAGCTCCCAGTCCCAGCCCTCCCCACCGTTGGCTCCCAGTTGCAGCCCAGCCTCCTTGCACAATCAGTCCCAGCCTTCCCTTATCTCCAACTCCCAGTCCCAGTTTCCTTTCCCACCCAGTTACAGTCTCTACCCTCCAGCCTTGGGAGCTCATCATCACTTTTTAAAGCCTTATAACTTGGCCAAATATTGTCAGATTTTTCATAAGGATGGCAAAAGGCACATTCCTGACACAATGGAGACCCTGTCTCTTGCCAAATCTTAAATTGTTGCCCCAATTCATGGTGTCACAATAGCTTTCCAAAGGAAAGATCAACCATGGGGAAAAACAACATATATTTCTCTAGTCTCATTCTTGGAAATGACTTAAACCAATTTGGTTACAGTTAAAAAAAATCTTAAATAGACAGCTGGATTAGAAAATTTAAGCCTGAATGTTTAAAGTTTGGCAAAGTGATAAGCAACTGAAAACCGGATGTTATACTGGGAAGTATTTGGCAAATTTAATAATAGATGATACTACCGGTTCTGCCTGTTATATGTACATGTCACTGATTTATTATGTTTGTGTTTTTCTTTCTCTTTCAGAATATTTCAGTTAGTTCAGTTACTGGATCAGTTGGGCTTGTGTGTCTGGGGACTGTTTGTTCCCTGGATCATCCTTGATCATCATTGATCAGCCTCAATCAGTCTTGTGATCACCCTCCACCTGTGTGATTAACGAGGGGCTAGGGCTGACCTAAGAAAGAAGTCCTTAAAAGCCAGAGGCTAAGTGACCAAGGGTAGCAAGCAAAGAGGGGAGTTTGAGGGAGGGAGTCATGATATAATCACTATGGTTAGGCAGGGCCAAATTTCTAGTGCCAATACTGCTCCTGTCTCCTCCAACTGCGTCTGTATCCGGACAGACAACCTAACCATGGATGCCTCTACCCAGATCCTGGTGTGGATTTGTAAAGTATGTGGCCTCTATTTCCCACTCACAGAAAGACAGGCTGGGGGGACCATCCAATGTGAGAGGTGCCTGCTGGTGGAATCTTTCAGGAAGCAGGTGGCAGAGCTACAGGATGAGGTGACTAGGCTGAGGAGCATCCGTGTCCACGAGGAATTCCTTGAGAGTATTCATATGGAGACATCCAAGGCTAAGGAAGCTATCCAGCTACAGAGGACTGCTGTTACACCACCGGGGGAGGAAAATATGGTTCTGTCATAGGGAGGACACTGGCTGCTGGTTACTTCTGGCAGGAGTCAGTGCTCCACCCCTACTCCCAACCCACCCACCATGGTGATGGGAAAATGATATGCTGCCCTGGTATTGAGTGATAAGGAGTCACCCCCAACGGTGGAGGAGGAGAAGCCATGTACCCCCAAGGCTTGGAGGATCACAGCCACCACTCCCAGGAAGAAACGTAGGATAGTGGTGGTTGGTGACTCTCTTCTGAGGGGGACGGAGGCACCCACTTGTCGCTCTGACATGGCATCCTGGGAGGAATGCTGCTTGCCAGGGGCCCACATCTGAGACATTATGGAGGGATTGTTGAGGATCATCCAGCTCTCTGACCTCTATCCCATACTCCTAATCCATGTGGGCACTAATGATACTGTGAGTTAGGACCCTCAGCCAATCAGAAGTGACTACAGGGCTCTGGGAGTATGGGTGAAGGAGTTGGGAGCACAGGTAGTAGTCTCTTTGAGCCTTCCAGTCAAGGGTAGGGGCCCAGGCAGAAACAGATGCATCATGGAGGTGAATGCCTGGCTGCAAAGATGGTGTCGCAGGAGGGCTTCGGCTTTCTTGACCACAGGATGCTGTTCTAGGAAGGACTGCTAAGCAGAGATGGGGTCCACCTATTGAGGAAGGGGAAGAGCATATTTGGATATAGATTGGCTAACCTAATGAGGAGGGCTTTAAACTAGGTTTGAAGGTGGAAGGTGACCGAAGCACACTATGACAAAGCTCTGTCCCTGCCTCCATGGGTCCCGCGTTTCCTGGAGGATTTCACTAGCCTCAGAGGCTCACTGTGACCCTCCATGTAACCCTACATTCTCTAGAGACAAGGGTCACAGTCTACTGAGCCATTTTCATCATAAGCCAGCAAGGGAGGTGAGGAGAAGTTATCCTTCCTTGCACAGTCTCTGTTGTCTCCCAGTCCCAGTGATTAATCAGGGGGCAAGGCGTATGTGTGTGTGTGGGGGGGGAGCCCGGGCCCACCCTCTACTCCGGGCTCCAGCCCAGGGACCTAATAGTATCAGCTGTGGTTCCTGACCTTTTAGAAACATAACATGTACAATTCCCTGGGCTACTTCCCCCACACCAGCCCTCACTTCCTCAAGCTCCACTTCACCCTTACCTCAAGGCCTCCTTCCTTGTGCCTGATATGATGTGTACTACTCAGCCTCTCCAACAGCACAGCTCCTGACATGTGCACCCACCTGACTGGGAGGCTTTTAACTAGTTTCAGCCAGCCCCTGATTGGCTTCAGGTGTCCCAATCAACCTAGCCTTCTCCCTGCCTTCTAGAAAGTTCTTAATTGGCCCCAGGTGTCTTAATTGACCTGGAGCAGCTGCCATTTCACTTATCCTGGTACCAGGGATTTCTTTAGCCTGGAGCTAATATATCTATCTCCCACTACTTTTCTATAGCCATCTGGCCTTGCCCCGACACAGCACAGATAAGTCAAAAATAAGGAAACCTGGGAGAAGGCTCAGAATTTGGGAGGCGAACATGGGCTGGTATAGCAGGGATAAAGGTGAGACAAGACAGAACTGGGGGTGGGAGGAATCAAATCAATATCTTAAATATCTGTATACTAATGCAAGAGGTATGGGGAATAAGCAGAAAACTCAAAATGCTAGTAAATAAATAAAACTGTGACATCGTTGGCATCACAGAGACTTGGTGGGATAATACACACAACTGGAATATTAGTATAGCAGGGTACAGCTTGCTCAGGAAGGACAGGCAGGGGAAAAAGGGAGGAGGTGTTGCCTTATATATTAAAAATGTATACACTTGGACTGAGGTGGAGATGGAAATAGGGGACAGACTTGTTGAAAATCTCTGGGTAAGGATAAAAGGTGATAAGGAACAGTCAGCATGGATTTGTCAAGAACAAATCATGTGAAACCAACCTGATAGCTTTCTTTGAGAGGATAACAAGCCTTGTGGACAGGGGGGGAAGCGGTAGACGTGGTATATCTTGACTTTATTAAAGTTTTTGATACTGTCTCGCATGACCTTCTCATAAACAAACTAGGGAAATGCAACGTAGATGGAGCTAATATAAGATGGGTGCAAAACTGGTTGGAAAACCATTACCAGAGAGTAGTTATCAGTGGTTCACAGTCATGCTGGAAGGGCATAACTAGTGGGGCACCGCAGGGATCAGTTCTGGGCTGGTTCTGTTCAATATCTTCATAAATAATTTAGATAATGGCATAGAGAGTACATTTATCACTTTTGTGGACGATACCAAGCTGGGAGAGGTTGCAAGTGCTTTGGAGGATAGGATTAAAATTGAAAATGATCTGGACAAACTGGAGAAATGGTCTGAAGTAAATAGGATGAAATTCAGTAAGGGCAAATACAAAGTACTCAATTTAGGAAGGAACAATCAGTTGCACACATACAAAATGGAAAATGACTATCTAGGAAGGAATACTGCAGAAAGAGATCTGGGGGGGCAAAGTGATCTGGGAGCCACAAGGTAAATAAGAGTCAACATTGTAACACTGTTGCAAAAAAAAAAAAAACATAATTCTGGGATGTATTAGCAGGAGTGTTGGAAGCAAGATACAAGTAGTAATTATTTCGCTGAACTCCACACTGATTAGGCCTCAACTGGAGCATTGTGTCCAGGTCTGGGTGCCACATTTCAGGAAAGATGTGGACAAATTGGAGAAAGTCCAGAGAAGAGCAACAAAAACGATTAACGGTCTAGAAAACATGATCTACAAGGGAAGATTGAAAAAACTGGGTTTCTTTAGTCTGAAAAAGAGAAGACTGAGAGGGAATATGGTATCAGTTTTCAAATACATTAAAGGTTGTTACAAGGAGTATGGAGAAAATTGTTCTTCTTAGCCTCTGAGGATAGGACAAGAAGCAATGGGCTTAAATTGCAGCAAGGGCGGTTTAGGTTGGACAATAGGAAAAACTTCCTAATTGTCAGGGTAATTAAGCACTGGAATAAATTGCATAGGGAGGTTGTGGAGTCTCCATCATTGGAGATTTTTAAGTGCAGGCTAGACAAACACCTCTCAGGAATGGTCTACATAATACTTAGTCCTGCCATGAGTGCAGGGGACTAGACTAGATGACCTCTTGAGGTCCCGTCTGATTATTCTGATTCTATGTTATGTACACCTGTGCTCTACTTACATAATGTGCACAGTGAAAATCTAATCCTAAACATTGGCAAAGGCTAATGGTGTGTATGAAATTGCATTTGCAGCATTCTTAAGCCATTATTCTATACTGTTATAGATCATGTAACAGAGCATTTGGATATTTTAGTAATTCCTGAATCTGATCCTCCATTCCAGGTTAGGGGTTGTTATTAGAAATGAAGTCTGATTCCACCATCAGTGGCAAATATCTCCTCCTGACAGGACTTTTCCAACACAGTATTTGAACATATATCCCATTGCAGTCCCATTGCCGTCAATGGGACTAGTCATGTGAATAAATTGATCCTAAACAGGATTGACCTGGGTGATGTTCTATGGCATGTGTTATGTAGAAGCCAGACTAGGTGGTCAGTGTAGTCTTTTCTGGCTTCCAATCTGGAGTCCTCTTTTCTCTCACTAAATTATAAAAAAATGGCTAATACGGCCACGATTTGCAGTAAGAGTCTATTGGTGCACATCAAGTGGCTGAAAGCACAAGGAAAAAAAGCCTTGTGTCTTACAACATACATAAGGCACACACAGACTGCTAAGCCTATTGCTACAGTAATGCTATTATGCATTTTGCTTTGAGTGTTTTTGAAAATCCATCAACTCTGAAGTGTTGTTGGTGAATGTGGGCCTCAGTGCTGCAATAATTCATATATTTATGTGCAGCTTTGTTGCAGTTGTAAAAAGATTGACTTGTCTGGATACACTTGAATGAACAGCACTAAAGAATGATGCATCGTTTTGAGGTTTCCAGACTCACTCCACTTCTTCTGATTAAAGATCTATAGAACAGCGTAAGTGGCAAGCAGTACATCTGAGTGTATTGTACAAACTCCTTAAATTAACGCTTGGCACTTCAGAAATAAAGAGATTTCTCTCAAGACAACACACCTCTACTCCTCTGGGAAAGCTACGTGTGCAACAAAACTATGGCACTGATCAGTTGCAAATAATAACACATTTTAATGCAGGCATTATGTGATCTTGCCATAGATCTCTAATGAGAAATTCATACTACCCCATTGTATTACTTACATTTCAATTACATCAAATTTGAACAGCATCCTCTCTCACCTTTCTTGATATCTAGCTGAAAACCAGCACCTGGAGAAGAGCAGCTGGCTAACCCTGTAACCAGACAACACTGAAATGATGCTGGCAGGAAGAAGGTGATTTAAAGCACTTGCTTCCTCCTAACTGTTGAAATATGGAGGGCCCTGAGACTTTGACAGTTCATCAGTGGCCTTGTGGCAGCAATTTTTTTTAAATGCCCTTTTTCATATGTGGTTAGCCAGAAGATTGCACCTTATCCTATTGGACACAGACCTGGCCATAGTGATCCATGCATTTTTGACCTCTGGGCTTCATTTTTGTAACTTCTTATATCTGAGAATAAAACAAACAAAAGGAAGTATTTCTTCACACAATGCAGTCTCCCTGTGGAATTCATTGCCAGGGGAAGTTCTGAAGGCCACAAGTATAACGGGGTTCAAAAAAGAAATAGAAAAGTTAATGGATCCATCCAAGGCTATCAGCCGAGAATGTCAAGGACGCAACCCCTGTTCCAGTTGTCCCTAGACTCCAACTGCCAGAAGCTGGGATTGGACAAGAGGAGGTGGATCACTCAATAATTGCACTGTTCTTTTCATTCCCTCGGAAGCATCTGGCACTGGCCACTGTCAGAAACTGGATGTTGGGCTAGGTGGACCATTGGTCTGTTCCAGTATAGCAATTCTTATAATATAGCTACATTTGTGTGAATTTCCTTAATGCAGAGATGGGCGCATTCTGCTTCTGCCTGGAATCTCTCACAGTCCTTTTTAACTTTCTGTTAATAGTACACTCTTTCTTTTTCGAGAATGTATGGGCTCAATAGAGCTCCATAAAAGAAAATACACTGATACCGAATATATTTTATTTATTATCTGTGTATTGTTGGGGGATTTCTTCGCTTTTGTCTAGCATAGATCAGTTAGGGTTTTCTAATTTTGCATTTTTGTTCCTTATTCCCCAGGCATTTTTATCCCAACATTAGCTTTGTTTTAAAAGATGGTCTTTCATCCCCTTCCTTGCCCCTGACAGTGCCCAGGAATAGAGAGTCAATGGACAAGTCAGAAGTTACTCATTTTTCTATAAACATGTGATGAGGAGGGTTTTCTCCCTTCAGAATAACGAGAATTTAAACCTGTATATTAGGAGTTTCATTTAGAACCATACTGTTTTTCACAGAAAAATGAAGCTGGAAAATTTTTTTGCAAAAACATTTTTTTGGGGGCAGTCCTGATGATAAAAATAGAATTGAACTGATAAGGATTCTGGTCAAATGAACTCACGTAGGGCCACATTGTGATACCTTTACTCACAGTGAATAGCACCTGATACCGCTTTACAGAGTACCGATTACGACTAAGGATATTACAATCTGGCCCTTAGAGTGTATCCTGCAGCATTAACTTGCACATGTTGCACATCCTGTATTTTTATGGTTACATTCAACAAGGAAAACAATCGTATAAAGTTCTGCCTATGGGTAACATGACCTAATTAATGTGAGAGAACTAAAATGATTTGAGTGATTTCTTAACCTTACTATTATATTTTAAAAAGAAATTGAAATGATACGCAGAAAATATAACAAAACTTTTAGCAGCATATTGTAAAGCATGTGTTTTACAGGTATATTGCTATTTGAGACACTTTTTTTGTATTATATTTGATAAAGATTAAAATCCCTGTCCCTTGATATCTAATCTTTCCTTTTCATTTTGAGCATTGCAAAAAGTAATGGCCCATTTCAAAGGATTCTTTTCACCCTGCATATGTGTTGTAGCCTATTAACATATACATACAAAGAATTAAAAATTCACTCCACGTAAAGGTAATACCTTCTGATGTCTGTGCAGACATATCTGTTGGAGGAAGGTCCATTGGTTTCTTAGGAGGCTCTTCAATCTAAGCAAGTTTCATCTGCTGAATTAAAAATTCAGTAGATATTTTACACATCAAAGCATTACATTTCCTTCTAATTATCTGTCAGATTCTTATCAGATTGCAATCCAGGCAGTCATATCGATCACTTAGTTTTTTTTTCCTGGTAATGTTTTTGTCTTCCTTTTTAAATTCACCTGTTGAATATGTGCTTTGTAGTGTGCTATATTTCAGTAACTAAATGATTGAGTATTTTACATGTAATCTGGAGTACATGTTAGCTGTGGTAGTCCTGTCTGCCAGAAGTGCCACTTAACAATGAAAGGTCATGTTAATGGGCCTTGCCTTACAAACAGTTATAGCTTTAACCCTCATCCACATACCCTGAAAGCACATGTGTTGTGTTAACTCATGCATTAGTGGACCTCCAACTGTGTTTTAGAACACTGTCACCTAAGCACATGTACACAATTCAGCAATTTTTTTACAACACATTTTCGCATGGAAACCATTTTTTCTGTATCAAAAAGTATGTAGGTTACAAATGTACCTTTGCTGCACTGTTACCCTGTATTTTTAGTAGTTCTATGTACACATTTGCTTTTGTGACAGTATCTTGTCCTGTAATAGTGGTAACTATCTCCCTCACTAAGCAAGCCTTGTTTTTGTTTTATTTTTTTACTCAAATGTAATTTGAATATTGTCAAGGTTCCTCCCCCACTCTGAACTCTAGGGTATAGATGTGGGGACCTGCATGAAAACCTCCTAAGCTTACTTTCACCAGCTTAGGTTAAAACTTCCCCAAGGTACAAATTAATTTTATCCTTTGTCCCTGGATCTCCACTGCCACCACCAAACTGTAACTGGGTTTACTGGGAAACGTAGTTTGGACACATCTTTCCCCCAAAAATCCTCCCAACCCTTGCACCCCACTTCCTGGGGAATCCTCACCAATTTGCATAGGTGACCACAGACCCAAACCCTTGGATCTGAGAACAATGAAAAAGCATTCAGTTTTCTTACAAGAAGACTTTTAATAGAAGTAAGGAAATCACCTCTGTAAAATCAGGATGGTAGATACCTTACAGGGTAATTAGATTCAAAACATAGAGAATCCCTCTCGGCAAAACCTTAAGTTACAAAAAAGACACACGGACAGGAATAGTCATTCTATTCAGCACAGTTCTTTTCTCAGCCATTTAAAGAAATCATAATCTAACACATACCTAGCTAGCTTACTCACTAAAGTTCTAAGACTCCATTCCTGGTCTATCCCCGGCAAAAGCAGCATACAGACAGACACAGACCCCTTGTTTCTCTCCCTCCTCCCAGCTTTTGAAAGTATCTTGTCTCCTCATTGGTCATTTTGGTCAGATGCCAGCGAGGTTACCTTTAGCTTCTTAACCCTTTACAGGTGAGAGGATTTTTCCTCTTGCCAGGAAGGATTTTAAAGGGGTTTACCCTTCCCTTTATATTTATGACACATATGCTAACTGATAATACATGTACAGGGTAATGTTGTACCCCATGAGCAAAGATGTTGCCATAAATTGAGACTCCTGCTAATTCTTTGAGTTTGCTAGTTAAATAAAGCTTTTCCACCTAAAACATTAAAGAATTATTCTTAGTTTCTGAAAGCACTTGGGAGACAAAAGTTTCCCACAACACTGCTACTGTAACTTTTTTCTCACTAGATGAAGGCTAAGCTCATGGCTAAGTAGTCAATATTCACACTGAAGTCAACAGGGGCACTCACAGTAGAAGGCACCATACTCAGTAGTAAATGTCTGCAGGATTAGGCCCAAAGCCTACTCATGTTTAATTGAAGAGCCAGAGCTATGCAGAACAGCAGGATGGAGTGAGTTTCTGGAGGAGACTGTTGTATTAGACTACTTACATAAGAACATAAAAAACATAAGAAAGGCCATTCTGGGTCTGACCAAAGGTCCATCTAGCCTAGTATCCTGTCTTCCAACAGTGGCCAATGCCAGGTGCCCCAGAGGGAATGAACAGAACAATTATCCAATCCCTGTTGCCCATTCCCAGCTTCTGGCAAACAGAGGCTAGGGACACCATCCATGTCAATCCTGGCTAATAGCCATTGATGGACCTATCAACCATGAATTTATGTAGTTCTTTTTTGAACCCTGTTATAGTCTTGGCCTTCATAACATCCTCTAGCAAAGAGTTCCACAGGTTGACTGTGCGTTGTGTGAAAAAATACTTCCTTTTGTTTGTTTTAAACCTGCAACCTATTGATTTCATTTGATGGCCCCTAGCTCTTGTGTTATGAGAAGGAGTAAATAACACTTCCTTATTTACTTTCTCCACACCAGTCATGATTTTATAGACCTCTGTCATATGCCCCCTTAGTCGTCTCTTTTCCAAGCTGAAAAGTCCCAGTCTTAGTAATCTCTCCTCATATGGAAGCCATTGCATACCCCTAATCATTTTTGTTGCCCTTTTCTGAACCTTTTCCAATTCCAATATATCTTTTCTGAGTTGGGGCGACCAATCTGCATGCAGTATTCAATATGTGGGCCTACCATGGATTTATATAGAGGCAATATGATATTTTCTGTCTTATTAGCTGTCCCTTTCTTAATGATTCCCAACATTCTGTTTGCTTTTTTTTTTTTGACTGTCACTGCACGTTGAGTGGATGTTTTCAGAGAACTATCCACAATGACTCCAAGATCTCTTTCTTGAGTGGCCCCCAGGCTGCATGCAGCCCATTAGGGCAATCAGCTGGTGGGCTGTGAAACAGTTTGTTTACATTGACCGTCCGCAGGCACGGCTGCCCGCAATTCCCAGTGGCTGCGGTTTGCCCACCACTGCTTTAAAGTGTCAAGAAACTTTATCTCTGCATCCTGTCCTGAGGTGACATGTACCCAGTTAATATGGGGATACTCGAAATCCCCCACTAATATTGAGGTTTTTTTATTTTAATAGCCGCTCTAATCTTCCTGATCATTTCACAGTAACTATCACCATCCTGGTCAGGTGGTCAGTTATATATCCCTACTGCTATATTCTTATTATTCGAGCATGGAATTACTATCCATAGAGATTCTATGGTACAGTTGTTCATTTAAGATTTTTACTTCATTTGACTCTACACTTTCTTTCACATATAGTGCCACTCCCCCAGCAGCACAACCTGTTCTGTCCTTCTGATATATTTTGTACCCTGGTATTACTGTGTCCCCTTTATTATCCTCATTCCACCAAGTTTCTGTGATGCCTATTATATCAATATCCTTATTTAATACAAGGCACTCTAGTTCAGCCATCTTATTATTTAGACTTCTAGCATTGGTATATAAGCACTTTGAAAACTTGTCAATTTTTAGTTGTCTCCCATTACATGAGGTAATTGAATGAGACTATTTTTCATTTGACTGTTTCTCATCAGATCCTACCTGTATTTTATCATCTTCCATACTCTCCTCCTTACTAGGACTTAGAGAATCTCCATTAGTAGATCCACCCCTAAGGGATGTCTCTGTCTGAACCACACATCCTCTGTCTCCTCCACACCTGTCGGCTTTCCCCCAGCCCTTAGTTTAAAAACTGCTTTATGACCTTTTTAATTTTAAGTGTCAGCAATCTGGTTCTATTTTGGTTTAGGTGAAGCCCATCCTTCCTGTATAGGTTCCTCCTTTCCCAAAAGTTTCTGCACTTCCTAATAAATCTAAACCACTCCTCCCTACACCATCGTCTCATCCATGGATTGAGACCCTGCAGTTCTGCCTATCTAACTGTCCCTGCACGTGGAACTGGAAGCATTTAAGAGAATGCTGCTTCAATCTCCTGGACTTCAATCTCTTACCTAGCAGCCTAAATTTGGCCTCCAGGACCTCTCTCCTATCCTTCCCTGTGTCATTGGTACCTACATGTACCATGACCACTCCTCCTCCCCAGCACTACACATAAGTCTATCTAGATGCCTCGAGAGATCCGCAACCTTTGCACCAGGCAGGTAAGTCACCATGTGGGTCTCCAAGTCATCGTAAACCCATTTATGCTTCTAAATGATCAAATCACCAATTACTAATAATTGTCTCTTCCTAATAACTGGAGTTCCCTCTCCCGCAGCAGTATCCTCACTGTGAGAGGATACCACAACATCATCTGGAAGGAGGGTCCTAACTATGGGATCATTTCCCTCTGCTCCAGTTAGATGTTCTCATTCCCTGAGGCTTTCATCCTCCTTAAGAGCACACAGACTGTCAGACTGGGGGTGGACCGTTTTACTGTGTCCCAGAAAGTCTCATCTATGTACCTCTGTCTCTCTTAGCTCCTCCAGCTCAGCCATCCTGATCTCCAAAGCCCACACATGGTCTCTGAGAGCCAGGAGCTCCTTGCACCAAATGTACACATACGCCACCTGCCCATAGGGCAGGTAATCATACATGATGCATTGGGTGCAGTAAACTAGGTAGCCCCCACTCTGTTGCTGGACTTCTGCCTGCATTCTCTTTTTACTCCTGCAGCTGGTTCCTTTGTTGTTGTTTTGTTTTTCATCGGGGGGCATTTTTTGGCTTAAGTTTAAAGAAGTTTAAGGAAGGTTAAATATGTAGCCCCCCTTCACACTTCCCGTGTAAACTCCCTCGCAAAACTCCTCTGTTAGCCACTCCTGTTTGTTTGCTGCTCTTGTTTGTTTGTCGCTCCTGTTCAATAGCTCCCCTGGTTGCTTAGGTGCAGGCTTTTTAAAGCCCTGGTCTTGCTGAGTAGCCCTGCCCCCTGTTTAAGCATTGGCGGGAGCTAAAAGGCTTAGGGATCAAAGCCTCATTAAGAAGCTCTCAGCCTCGCCTAGCAGGATGCTAGGCTCAGCACTTTGTATTTAATAAAAGGGAAACATTTTGTTAAGGAATTTCAAGCTGATGCTGGCGATATTTTAGTATTTAACAAACTTTTTCCGACTGGTCCAGACGTAAACAGGTCTGTGTACATCCTGTAGGGCTGTAAATATTTGAATACTCGTATTATTTTCCTAGAATTTTATGTAACTGCACTTAAAGGAGTATAGGTGTTTGATGAGCAAGTGTCTTATATTGAGATGATCTTTTTATACAGAGATGCAAGGACATTCTTTAATTGTTTTCTCTCCACTAAGAAAAAAACAAATAAATGCAGATTAATTCTTATTTCGTAAGTGGAAGAAAAAAGATGTGGTTTGGAATGTTGACACCAAGTGTATGGTACGGTTATGGCTCGGACTATGGGAAGCATTCACATGAAAACTTCTTGTCTAGTCAAGGATCCCAAAATTCCCTAAGGTTTGCTCAGGCTTGACAATCTTTTGATAGGAACATAATGTGTTTCCCACTGAAGGACATGGAAGTGTTTTCATTGATTTTAGTGATACCATTAGGGCACAAACTGTTTATGTCTACCCTGAAATTAAAAACCCACTGCTGGCCTGTGTCAGCAGACCGGGGCTCACAGGGCTGGGCCAAGGAGCTGTTTAACTGCAGTGCAGAGTTTAGAGCCCAAGCCTGAATGTCTACACCACAATTAAATAGCTCCTTAGCCTGAGCCCCCTGAGCCCAAGTCAGTTGGTGCAGGTGTGATGCAGTCCCTGGGGTGCAACCTGGACTGTGGGACCACTGAGCCCTTCAAACCCGCCAACCTGGGCTGCCTCTGACACTGTGATGCTGATATCAAACTACAAACCTCTTACAGGCACTGCACTTACACAACCATCCGCAGGCCAGGATACACCCAACTGTGTTACATAAATGATTTCCCAGTCACTCATGAACCATCAGTAGAGAAGCTCCAGCCATTTTCCCCCAGCTCCAGCCCTACACCCCAGGACTGTAGTGTCTTACATTGCTCAAAGCTCCCCTGGGCAGTGCAAGTTATTTAATTCATCGCTCCCTCAGTGTGGAATGGACACACACTAGCCTTGGTAAACTGAGCTGAGAGTTCCCAAGCACTTCAACCAAAACACACGGTTTTAGATAAAATATAAAACAGGTTTATTAACTACAGAAAGGTAGATGTTAAGTGCTTATAAGTGATAGGCATAAAGGTCAGAGTTAGTTACCTTATGAAAATAAAAAGTAAACACACAGTCTAAGTTCTACAAACTAAGGAGGATTTGAATCAAGCAGTGTTTCACCCTGACTGGTACAAGCAAGTTACAGTTCCCCAATGCACAGACTGTACTCTCTTTTCCAGCCTGGGACCATCCTTCCCCAGTTCAAAGTCCTTTTTTTCCAGACATGCTTCCAGGTGTTGAGATGGGGGAGAGAGGCCAAGTGATGATATCACTGGCTCTCTTTTATACTTTCTTCCAGCTTGCTGGAAAGATGTTTGCTGTGACATAGGGAACAGGCAGTCCCTATTGGTCAAGCAGTCTCCATTGCATATGTGGTCTCTCTGAGAAGCCTCTGGGATGGCCAGTGGGAGAGTGGATTCCCTTGAATGGGCCATCAGCAAGTCTGGCTGGTCCTTTGTTGCAATTGAAAGATTGGCTGTGGGTGTCTCTGAACCTCACAACACCTGTCAGTAACACATATAACAATGCTTCATAACTTCACATATAATGATAGCTCATACAATCCAAAGGGATCTTAATGTTCAACAGACCAAGAGTTTTAAAATGACACCTCACAAGGCATACTTTGTACAAAACATATCATAATTGTATGACAGTGGTGAATATTGGGGTTCCAGGGTGCTACTTTGAGGTACAGAGTGTCACAATGGGCTAGTCAAAAATTTTCTGTTGGAACTGTTTGATCAAAAATTGTGATTTTTTGTCCACATTTTTTTCCCCCCTCAAAAACTGCTTTCTACAAAACCCTCAAAAAATTTTTGCTGAAAACTTGGTTTTCATATTTTTGGCAACAAGTTTTGTTGTTGTTGTTGTTGATTTTTTTGTTTGTTTGTTTGTTTTTTTAGGGTGTAATCCCAATTTTTCAATGAGTTGTATTATATAGTAATCATTATTACTTGCTTATCATGTGACCCGATGAAACAGAAGTTTTGTCTCATTTTGTAATGAGTTCAGCAGTGAGAAATTAATCAAGTTAATATGCTATTGAAATGATTGTTTCAATAATGTTAGCAAAGATCCAGCAAAATATACCTTTTACTTGATTTCAAAAAGAAGTTTTAGAGATTTCTATAATCCTTTATTGACATTTGCTTGGTTAAACCTTATTTCATGAAAAGGATTTTCAGGGACACAAATACTGCCAGATGTGAACTTCTGACATTATTCAAATTAGCTACTATTCAAGGAAAAAGGGCGACTCCAGATGGATTTTCTTTAGCATATCAGAAGTTATTTGTGTTTGCAGGTATAGATGCAGCACTGCCTTTTAAAACTTTTTATTTAGTTAGGGAGTTTTAACAGGTTTGCAAACCCTTGCAATGTAAACATCAGAGACAAAATAATAATAATTACAACAGTGAGCTTTTGTTTAGAGAGACATTATATAGTTATAATCATCAAATCTCTCTATTTAACAGGGTGTTGCTATTTCGCAGAGTGAGCATCTTAACTCTAGCCCCTTACCGCTTTTTTTAAGAACACCTTTTCATGGAATTGTTAAATAATTGAAAATGAGAACATCAGTGAAACTTGCAAGTTCATCTAGGGAAAGAAATAAGTCACATCTGCTTTCTAAAGTTAACCATGTTGTGACTGACTACTTGTTTGCAAAATATTGCAATTTTGTGCAAGAAAGTCCTGGGCTTTTTAGAAATATTTTATCATTCACTCATTATTCTTGAAAATTACTGTTTTCATAAGAGATATGGCCTAAATTACAAAAGTTTCTGGGGACTTTGTGTGCTCACCTTTAGATATCTTAAAGCAGGACTGATTTTCTAGGGGGGTGCTCAACAATGTTTAAATATCTGGACCCTTCAAAAGATTTCAAGTTAACCAACAAAGATCGCTATTCACTTTTGTAAGTCTATTATTTGTTGATTCCAGCTGAATTGTTCAAAGAGGGGGCCTAAAGGAATAAAGCACTGAATTCTCATTAAAAGAAAAGGAGGACTTGTGGCACCTTAGAGACTAACCAATTTATTAGAGCATAAGCTTTCGTGAGCTACAGCTCACTTCCTCAGATGCATATCAGTCTCCACGATATGCATCTGAGGAAGTGAGCTGTAGCTCACGAAAGCTTATGCTCTAATAAATTGGTTAGTCTCTAAGGTGCCACAAGTCCTCCTTTTCTTTTTGCGAATACAGACTAACACGGCTGCTACTCTGAAACCTGAATTCTCATTGAAAGTCAACGAAAGGTAGAGACCAGATAGGCACCTAATAGGATTTTCAAAAGCAAAGCAAACCAGGAACCTAACTTCCATTGAAATCAATATATACCTGGTGATTTAGTATATGTATTCCAGCCCCAATAATGTATAGTGTTTAAATGTCTCTCAAACCATTGTAAAGCATACATTTTTTTTAAATGGGGGTTAAATGTCAAAAGTTTTGCATGAAAAAACAACACTCGGAAGTGAGATGAGGCTGGACTGGCACGTGGATCCATGCATTTGTTCATTGTGATTTCTATATAGAATAAAATGTAGAGGAAAATATACTCGTGTGGTTAAAGCACTGGACTAGAACACAGGGGATCTGGCTTTTCCTGGTTCTCCCAGAGACTTCTTGAGCAAGTCACCTAATCTTTGTGCCTCAGTTTGTTTGGCCAGTGCCTACGACAATGGAGCCTTGATTGTTTCCTGGGGCCTGCAGTGCAAATAATAATAACAAAAACACCACCCATCTGCGGTTCTGCGTATTGCCACTGATCCCTGAACAGTTTTTAAAATATACAGTTATACAAGTAAACAATTCACTCCCCAGTGAATAATAATCCAGCAGCAGGAGGAAAAAAATCATTTAAGCAGTCCCTCCTCATCAAAGCCCCCATACTGCCTACCTTCACAACTGTCCACTGGGGGAGAAAAGCAAGCCTGTACAATGTACCCTCAGCAACAGAAAATATATTGTTATTTGGTCGAGGAATGCTGAATTGGAGGAAACAGCTTTACAACCTTAATTGGCCAAGTGGTACTTCTAGGGGTAATGTGACAAGCTGTGAGCCCAGTTCCCATACACCCCTGTACCATAGCTAGCATATGAATATATGCACCACCTATGTAGGATGAACACAGAGAGAGTTGTGAGTCTGTGCAGGCAGTATGGACTCCGCTAGGGGTGGTTTAATTTTTTTCTCTCCTGGTGGGTTATTGTTCATATAGATTGTCAGGGTTACAGGGGTAGCTGCCCCTCTGGCCCCTTTTTGGTTTCTCTGTGTGCACCCCCTTAGGTGTCAAGCCTCAGGTATTTACCTGACTCTCCCACTGTTACACCAAGCCCTGAGCTACAGTACCCTGTGTATCAACCATTTTTATCCTGCAGGTCTGACTAAATTTAGGCACCTTCAATTCTTCCTTTCAGAGTCTGTGACCATTTGCACCCAGTGATCAGACAGTCTTCTTAAAACCAAAGGATTATTTATTTTAACCAAAGGAACAAAGCAGTAGAGAAAAAAGGATTTTAAAACAACCACCTGTGTGCTGTTGTATTTGGTTAGATCATCCCATAATGGTGATGGTGATCTAGGCACCTCCAGCTTCTCCAGCCACCCCCAGTAGACTCCCATGCCTCAGTCACCTTTCCCCTTAGCTCTCCCCACTCTTTAAACTCTGCCCAAGTCCTTTGCTCTGCTGTGTGGGTATTGGTCATTCCTACTCAAAGCCAGTTTCATAGGTTGACTGGAGACACTGAGACAGAATCATCTCAGCAAATAGGTCTAGCATTGTCCCTTAATGACTCTTGTGATTTTGCTGATAGGTGGCTATCTTGAGCCAAACTTCTCCTTCTTGCCTATTGCCTTCTTGTCTTCAGTCCCCTTTTGAGTTAAACCAATATTTTCATATAATAAACATCCCAATAACCAGGCTAACATATCATATTTATAAATTACTACAATGCAGATCCAAATCAGTCACATAGATAGATATACACACACTGGATAGGTGGGACATATATTCATATGGCGACTATGGGACAGATGAGTGGGGGCATGTGGCTCACAGCTTGCCAGCTAGGAATATCATCTCTCCACAATTCCCATGCCTTAGAGAGGGGAACTGAGGCACAGAGTGGTTAACTTTCTAAGAGTAACTGCAAGATACTGGCAGGCTTGGGAATAGAACCCAGGTCCCTTGTCCTCTGCTCTAGCCATTACACGCCCTTTCTTCTTTTCCTTTCTGAAAGAAGGTTTCACATATTAAAATATTTCAGTGGAAAGCTGCAGATGTACGAACAAGATGCATTTAGCAAGAAGATCTTTTCCCACCGATTTACACAAAGGTACTTAGGTCAACAAAAGCTGATAAAAATGAGGTTTATAATTGCAAACAGGTCACAAATCTCTGTTGGAAAAGAGGCCCTTGCTTTTTATGCTCTACAGCAGTGCTTCTCAAGATACCTGATGTGGGGGACTAGCAATTTTTTTTTTCCAATGTGCATGCAGACTGGCAGCCGATGGCTCATGGACCACCACTTTGAGTAGCACTGCTCTACAGCAGACCACTGATTACTTTAACAATGACTGTCTCAGACAGCTTTGAAGAGGCAAATGCCTGAAATGCAGATGAGCTGACACTCAAACAGCTGGAGGAGATTAACCTAGGGATACCCCAATAGACTACCTGCCTCAGGATCTGACTTCAAACATTTTACAAACAGCTTTTGAACTAAAGGTTCTGTTCAATGATTGCTGTCTCCTTAACTCCAGGTTCCAGCAAACTGTCTGAGCTCCTATATGGTTACCATGGCCATATTACAATCAGGTTGTGTTGCTATGGACAAAGTTAAAGTAGCAAAGTCCCTTGGCATGCATTCCATTGTTCCACTGTTCCTGTTTGGTGGGAAGAGTGGCACAGAGGATGTAAATATTAATTTGTTACTTTTTTAAAAAAAAATTACTAAGTCTTTGCTTTGAAATGGTTTTACAACAGTCTCAGAATGTGAAGCTTAAGTAATTTTAAATACAGATTTCAGAGTAACAGCCGTGTTAGTCTGTATCTGCAAAAAGAAAAGGAGTACTTGTGGCACCTTAGAGCCTAATCAATTTATTTGAGGATAAGCTTTCGTGAGCTACAGCTCACTTCATCGGATGCATCCGAAAGCTTATGCTCAAATAAATTGGTTAGTCTCTAAGGTGCCACAAGAACTCCTTTTTTTTTTTTAAATACAGAGAACACCTAAAATGGTTAAGACGTAAAAGGAAATATAACCCCTCCATCTCAATTTGGCATTTAAACAAGATTGAATATTAAGTTATATCTTTACTGTCAGGGTATACTCAAAGTTAATCCTCTTCACCCCTGGATCAAAGGCCTTAATTAAATGCTCTCTGAAATCAATGGAAGGACTCCCATTGACCTCAATGTGTGACAGATCAAACCGCAACTGAATTAACACTTATAGGTACTTAATATTATTAAGTACACTGAAATGGGAAGGTCTCAGCTAGTCATAGCACTGCTACTGATGCACAAAATTACACTTATTTCTCATTCTTTTAATTCCTTTCATTCTGCTTGATTCTAGGGGTGTTGAACTGTGCCATGAATATGGAAATATAACTTGTGATTGTAGCTGAAGTATTCATGTGGTTTCCCAGCACAGATACTACCTCCACTTCTCCCTCCCTTCAGTGACAATGGACAGACTTCATCATTCACACATAAGAGAAAATGTGATGTTTTAAAATCCTTTTAATCCTTTTCTTTCATTCCTCTTCATGCCATTCTCCTCCCAACAGGTCCAACAAATAACTGTTCTATATTAGGCCTTGTTTAGACTAGGAAAGGTAGTATAGTCACTCTAGCCTATAGTTAGACTTGCTAAATTCCAGCTAATGGTGTTACCCTGAATCTACCCTCGGAAAAATGGTTGAATCTAGGTCAGGTTTATCTGGCTTCTGTTAGCTAAACCTGACCTGAACCTTTTTTCTAGTTTAGAGAAGGCTTCAGTGTTTACATACCTAGTTTTTATTAGGATTATCACATGCTCCTGTGACCCTGTATTCACATCCTACACTCCATTATAATAATCTTTAGACAAAATATGCCTTGTGAAATGTCATTTGAAAACTAATAACTGACTGGTCAATAATATTATGGTGAAATGTAGCACTATTATATGTAAAGTTATGAACATAAGAGGAAGTTATGTCTGAAGTGTGTTTACCAGACAAATCTGGGGAAGAAGTAAAACAGTTTCTCGAAGACAGAGGACAAGCTGATGTCTCTAGACAAATGTCATCAAAATTGATTGACCATCACTGGTCAAGTGGCCATTCTTTGGCAGTGAAGGGGAGCAGGAATAGATCAATTTGCATTGTAACAAACAACACCATGGAACCTCTTTCATCACAAGATGCCATGTCTCCATCCTCACAGCTGGAAGGAACTTTATCTGGGGTAACCTTCAGGAAAACACATTTCAAAGGGTGAATGGACTATAAAAAGAAGGGGCAAAATACCCCATTCTCTCTCTCTCTCTCTTTCTCTCTCTGAAGAAGAAGAAACCAGACCTTTGGACTCTGGGAGGGATTCTGACCCAATAATTTAGTTAGACCTGTTGCTGGGAACATATGGTAAGAAGTTTACCTAGAACTAAGGCTTATTTATTCAACTGTAGTTACTAGGAAGCGCTAGATCTTTATTTCTCTAGTAACCATTTCTGACTCTAACACGTTGTACTCACTTAAAATCTATTTCTTTGTAGTTAAATAAACTTGTTTTATTCTTTAATCAAAACTAATCCAATGTTATCTTTAAACTGAACTGTTTGGGTACCTCCATTTAAAGTAGCAAACTGTTGGATATTGTCCCGTTATGGCGGCAAGGGCCTAAAATATCTGAACTGTCTGGAAGACAGCTGGTCAGTGCAGAACACACAATTTTGGGAAATCTGGGAGTATGTTGGGGTCAGTTTGCAAGTAGTAATCGAGGCTGCCGGAAGCCAAAGTACAACTGATGTGTGGCTGGGAGCCTTCAACTACACAGAGACACTCAGGGTGTTATCTACATGCTGGAAGGCTCTTTATGAGCAGCTCAGGTAGAGGCTATAGCAGCAAAGCATTGTGAGACATCTTCGGTTGCTGGGCCAGCAGTGACACAGCCCCTCAGTGGTCTGGACTGCACCCCGGGATGTCATAGTCTTTCTTCAAGTTAAATTTTTAAACCCAGTATATACAACAAACGTAACATCTACAGTAGTTACTGTACTGACTCATGGAAAGAATGTTTTGGGGAAGGGGAGAAAAGAAGTAATGATAGAAGGAAGAAAGTGAGATGATAGAGAATGCAAACTAAATGAACGACTGTAATCAAGAAAGTGGGGGGATAGCTCCCTTTGATGGACACCCAGCCAGCCAGTTAGCTGTAAAATCCCTCTTGTAGCTGTTCTTTATTTGCTTTACCTGTAAAGGGTTAAAAAGTCCCCCAGGAAAGAGAAAAAAAAAAGTGAGCACCTGACCAAAAGAGCCAATGGGAAGGTAAAACTTTTTAAAATGGGGAAAGAAACTTTTCCTTTGTCTGTTGTTCTCTGGGCTGGAGGGACAGACCAGCCATGCTATAAACAGCTTTAAGCCAGGTATGATCATGAATTATTAATTTTGTAAAATTGTATTAATTTTTAGAATCCTTGCAGGCCCCTACCTTCTGCGCTCGGAGTGACAGAGTGGGGATTCAGCCTTGACAATGACAATAGGCGGAAAAGGGGAGAGAAACAGTAAAAAGCCAATGAGGTCTAATGTTTTAAAACACAATTTATTTATTAGCTTGATATCTGATTTTTTTTAATTGTTTAAATTTGAATATTTTATATAACATCAATTGTACAGGTTAAGGGCGGGGTTATTCATGTTAAATTCCATAATTATCATGTATTGGGCTAATGAGCACATCAGCCTTTTGCCTCAGCCAGACCAGGTAATATGGATCAAGGTCTGTGAAAAAGGCTTTCAGGACATAAAAGAGGCTTTGTCTAAAGAGCCAGTTTTAGTGAGCACGGATTTCATCAAACTATTTGTGCTGTGCACTAATGCTTCTAATATTGGTTAAGCACAGTGCTCACGCAGAATAGGGTGGGGGAAAAGAGGCACCTCATTGCCTTCCTGAGTAAAAAAACTGACGCCCCCCACACACCCCGAACAGAGCGACGCTGTCATTGAGAAGGAATGCTGTGCATAGTTTGGGCTATTGAGGAATTTAAGCCTTATTTGTATAATAAAAAATAAAAGGTTTTAACAGACCATTCCTCCTTAATATGGTTGCATCAAGCTAAAAGGATCAACTCCAGATGACTATAGAGGAGCCTACCTCTGCAAGAGTACGACGTGAAAATAATTCAAATCAAGGGGAAAGAAAATGGACTGGCAGATGCTTTATCAAGAATAGGGGAGCCCTAAGGAACATTGGTCATACCCTTTCCTACACCAGATTTGCATTGGGTGTGTGATGCTGGCAGACCAGGTGCCAGCTCATACCCAAGACCCTTAGACCTCAACTGAACACTGACAAATACATAGTTGGAAACCAGTCTGGCCCACCCATGTGTTAGTATTGGTAAAATAGATATTAGATTTATAAAAGATGTGTTTAGTGTTTAGACTTTATTAAATTTTGTAAGCTGCTGTATGCATTAATCTTACTCATAATATCTGTATCCCATGTTATTAGGCCATATTTAAGTGTTTGCTCTGAAACTGTAAAAGTGTTTGTCTCAAACTGTAAACCTGCCTGGAATGGCTTAAGGCCATAAATACCAACCTCAAGGCAGACTGTTAAGAAGCAGAATACATACCCCAAACTGGTTGTGAGCAGGGATAGATTTCCAATTAGGCATGGTAGGCACATGCCTAGGGGCACCAGCATTCTAGGGGGTGCCTGTGGGTTAAACGTTTCATTTTTTATGGAAAACACAAAAGGGGGGGGGTGCTGAAGATGTTGTGCCTAGCAGTGTGTAAAGTGTTAATCTGGCCTTAACTGTGAGTTCTATACTTAGATTTCATCAACCAGGTATCAGGTGTGAACTCCTCAAGCACTATAACAGCCTTAGTCACAGACAGCCACCTTAGATACTTAGGCCTATCTTGCCACCCAGGCAAGCTTGCCTTTGTGATCTGGTACCTTGCACCAAAAATCATAACATTTAGGTTACTCCCAGTCACAAAGGACAGGTCACTTACCCCAAGTCAATTGCACCTCAGACCTCACACCCAAGACAAAGCTTGTAGCCCATCCTATAATAAATTAATTGAAGATGTATTAACTAAGAAAGAGAAATGAAAGTTATTTGCAAGGTTAAAGCAAGTAAACAGATGCACACAAATGAGTTACAGTCTTAGGTTTCAAAAACTGCTGTAATATGCAAGCTCTATACGTCCTCTAGAGCTAATCCAAGTTAAATAGGTGGGGATCCCTTACTTATGCTTAGAAATCTTGCCCTCTCTAAGCATAGTTTCTTCTTGTCAGGGATTTTTATTCCCTTCCCTTAGAGTTCAAACTGATGGGGCAAGTTCCTATGCATGTCTCCTATTCCTGGGTTTGAGGGGAAAAATCCAATGTCTTTTGTCCTCTGATGTTCCACAATTATTTGTCTAGTGTCTGTGGTCATTCTTTTATTGGGCAGGAGACAATACTTCCTATGGTAAACTAGTATTTCATACTTGGTAATACTTCTCTCCTGACTGGTAGCTTTACAGTTTAAGAGCAAACACTTAAATGTTACTTTATAAAGTGGGATACAGATATTAGAAATGAGATTAATGCATGCAGTAACTTAAAAGCATTTCCTAATGATTAAACATATTTTCATAAACCTAATATCTATTTTACCAATACTAACACACAGGTGAGTCAGACTGATTTCCAGCTATGCATTGATCAGTGTTCTTTTGGGGAGTTAGGGCCTTGGTATGAGTTGTCACCTGGTCTGCCTGCGTCACAACCATGTATTGGACTGATGAGCACATCAGCCTTTTGCCTCATATCTTATTTTCTATAAGCACCTAATGTTTTGTTATAGAGCATACGTTTCTAGAGCAAATGGTTTCTACATATACAACTAGTGGATGGTCCATCAATTCACTCCACAGCAATTTTTAAAGAAAGTACATGAACCAATAAAGTTTGAGACCCATGGGGCTAGAATGTAGTCAGCTTGCACATATGTTCTATTTATGAGGCAATAACTGTATTTTAAGAAGTTTATTAGTATTGCAATAGTGCACAGAGGGCCTCAGATAGCATCTAGATCAGGGGTCTCAAACTCAAATGACCACAAGGGCCACATGAGGACTAGTACATTGGCCTGAGGGCCGCATCACTGACCCCCACACCCGCTGCCGTGGCCCTGTCCCCACTCCACCCATTCCATGAGGCCCCGCCCCTGCCCCACCTCTTCCCACCCCCTCCCTGCCCCATTCCAACCCCTTGCCTGAAATCCCCACCCCAACTGTGCCCCCTCCCTGCCCCCAGGGGGTGCAGGAGGGGTGCAGGGTGAGGCAGGGGCTCAGGGCAGGGGGTTGGGATGCAGGAGGGATGCGGGTTGCAGCAGGGGGTTCGGCTGCAGGAGGGTTAGGGTGGTGGGCTCCAGCCCAGCGCACATCGGGGGCAGGGCAGGCTCCCCACCTGCCTGCCCTGCCCCCGAGCCACTCCGGGAAGCGGTCGGAACCGGGGATGGGGGTGGGGCACAGGGGTCTGTGACTGCGCCTCCAGGTACCGCCCCCGCAGCTCCCATTGTGCTAAATGGTGTACAAATGTATAGGAAATCCCTATCCAAATCACTTACAAACTAATTTAAGACAAGATGCACTAAGTGGAGAGAAACAAAAGGAGTGGAAGAGGAGGGAAACAGTGTTAGGAAGATATGGTTGCATAGGTTAGCTACACTCTGATCCAGCAAAATATTTAAGCAATTGCTTAATTGCAACTTTCCCAGTGAAATCAAAAGGCTACTCATATGCCTAAAGTTAAACACAAATTTAAGTGCTTTGCTGGATTAGGACCCATACACACAACCTTTTGGTGTTCAGTGATCTCAATTTGTTGGTAGATATTACAATAATTATGACATACAGACTTTGAAACACACCTGAAAATGTAGTCCCCCTGTGAGGTTGAGATTGGTGACTAACCTGTTCACTGTACACTTCACAATGGTATGGAAGCAGAATACTTGGACAAGGACACAAGGGTAACCCCTTTACTCTTACAAAAAATATTGTCACAAACATTTTAATGTCCACATAAAAATGAGTTTTTTGTTTCAGGTGTCTCATTTGAGAGATCTGCATAAAGTAAAGATGTTTTGAACTCAATCTACCTCTAAAGGAAGAGGGATTTGAATTAATTCTGCTACAGTTTGAACCTTAGCTTCCAGCCAAGTATGAATTGCCAATTTGACATGTTAGTGCATGCAGGCGCTCATCTTGCAAATACTTATGACTGGGTGTAATTTTACTCATGTGAAGTCAATGAAACTAGTCCGGTGGAAAAAGTCAGACTTATGCATAAGTGCAGGGCTGGCAAGAGGTGGGGAAAGGGGAGACAATGGGGCCCCGAGCTCATGTGGGCCCCCAAAATATCTGTAATATTTGTGTAAATAAAGTAAAATGGGAGGGGGTGGGCCCCATTGAACATGAGGTCACGAAGTCCCAAATTTCTCATGCTGGGCCTGCATGATTGTTTATAGGATGAGGGCCCAGGTCATTTATTCCAGCATAAAATATAAAGCCAACCTCTGCCCTTAGTTATTTGGGTTGCATAGATATAACTGAGGCAGAATATGGCCCAAAATATATTTGTGCAAGGAACTAATATTGCTGCTTTTTGAATTACTCATGTTCGCTGTTCAGATAAGACAGACCCACTTGCTTTGTCTCTCAGTTCTTTTGGTCTCACCCAAGCACTCTGATATTAAAGACATCTGGTTGAATATTATATACAAAAGAGTAGTGTACTTTTCTCTAGCAATTAAAGAAAATCCCAGGTTTATCTTATTAATAGACTTGCAAGATTTTACTGATGGACTGGAAGAGTGAAAAAACTATAAATAATTAATCATAAAAATTACAGTTTAGCGTAAATAGTTTCTCCACTATCTTTTTTGTATTCATTTTTATGAATAGCATGTTCCTTCTAGCATTAGGCAGCAGAAGTGAGCTAAGGAAACAAGCTCTTCCAATAGTCAGATTATACTCTTTGTAGGTACTATAACTATTCAAGTGACTGAGCACTTTACTGTGTCCAGTGGCATTTGTAAGATGGATATGTGGACTTCATCCTAAAGAAGAAAATGCTTATGTAATATTTCTGCAAATTCACCACAAACCAATATTATGTTATTAAGCAGAACTAAATAAAAGGTAGCGTTTCCCCCCCACAATGTTAATAGAAAAACAGAAACAAATCAATAAGTATTTTAATATTTTTTTCTTTCTGTTTTGAAAGCTTCTATGGAACTTTCATCCTTTCATCCTAGGAAAACAAAGAGCTATTGTGTCTCGAAGTCTACAGTTAATGAACATGGCTCCCACTTTAAATACTGTTTAGCTGTACATTTCTATAACTTACGCTTTAGGCCAATTGCAGCTCTCTTGACAAGAAAATGACAATTAAAATATTAAACCAGTTGAATACAAGGGAAGTATAATATTCCTTTTGCTGCATTATGCAGTTCTGACTCAGACTCCTGGTATATACAACCATCTCTAACCTTTGAGTCAGAAATAATCTTAAATAGAATTTTCAGGTACAATAACTCCTCGCTTAATGTTGTAGTTATGTTCCTGAAAAATGTGACTTTAAGCAAAACGATGTTAAGCAAATCCAATTTCCCCATAAGAATTAGTGTAAATGAGGGGTTTAGATTCCAGGGAAATTTTTTCACCAGACAAAAGACTATTATATATATATATACACACACACACATACACATACACAGAGTATAAGTTTTAAACAAACAATTTAATACTGGTACACAGCAATGATGATTGTGAAGGTTGGTTGAGGTAGTGGGATATTTCCCAGGGAATGCCTTTCTGCTAAATGATGAACTAGCAATCAGCTGAGCCCTCAAGGGTTAACACATTATTGTTAATGTAGCCTCACACTCTACAAGGCAGCACAAAGGGAGGGAGGGAAGACAGCATGGCAGACAGAGACAGAGACACACACCATGTGTGTGTGAGAGAAAGATGCACATTGCCCCTTTAAGTATGCTGACACCACCCTAAGCACACTGCCTTTTTAAGTAGATCAGCAAGTTGAGACAGAAGCTGCTGCCAGGAAGCTCCCTCTGTCCTGAGCCCTGCCGTGTCCTGTCTCCCCCCACTCCCCCGACCCCAGCTCTATGGAGTAAGCTGGGTTCAGGAGCAGCGGGGAGGGAGATACCCTGACATTAGCCTCCCTACCGCCCCTCCCCCCGCACAGCAAGCAGGAGGCTCTGGGGAGCAGCTCCAAGGCAGAGGGCAGGCCCAGCACAGGGCAGTGGGAGGAGGGGAGGGATGGCTGAACTACGGGCAATTGAAAGCCTGCCGGGCAGCTGCCATAGAGGGAACTTAGGAGAACGGGGAGCTGATAGAGGGGCTGCCGATCCACCCTGGTTCCAAGCCCCCACCGGCTAGCTGCAATGGGCTGCTCTTCCTGCAAACAGTGGACAAAGCAGGCGGCTGCCAAACAACATTATAAGGGAGCATTGCGCAACTTTAAATGAGCATGTTCCCTAATAGATCAACAGCGTAACAATGAAACAACGTTAACCAGGACGACCTTAAGTGAGGCGTTACTGTACACATCAGTGATGTTTCTATGCTGAGGATCATCAAAGTCAATCACCACCAGCCAGCTGTTCACCTCTTACTCTTTAAAACGTATATTTCTCTTTTGTTTTACTTTACATAGGCATTAACTTTTCACTTTCCTCTTTTTAATGATACTATTTCACCTTAATTATCTTCCTATCACAGCATTGCTGCTTATAAATGAGAAACAGACACTCTGGAGTTTTTTATAATCGTTTTATTTCAATGAGTGATAGATTGCAATCAAGCAAATTATGTTTTTATTACAGAGGTTCTCTTTGCACTGTTATGGTTGAGGTTGTGCCAGCATTCCTATTAAAATCCCCTCATATCAGGAATTTAAAATCCATCCATTAAGACATGCTCCAGGCTGCTTCTTGACACACAAGGTCTCAACCAAAAATAAACGTAACAACATTTATTTTTATTAGGGGAGGAGGAAGGAAATCAGTAAGGAAGTTTTGGAGTTAAGGAAGTGCAAAAGAAATTACAGCAAGAAGTTAGTTATGCAGCTAGAGTTGGTTGAACCATTAAACTGATGTTTAATGTATAAAAGCACCTAGTTTGGTTTGGTATGATTTGTGGGGTCCTATTACTATTTATTTGCGAATATTCAGGTGAGCTTGGTATATGTGAGAAAGCTTATGCACATCCTGAATGTTTCCAAGTTCGTCTGCTGTGATTCGTGGTGCAAATCATATACAAGAATTTCCTTCTGTTTAAACTTTCAGACATCTGAACTGTGAGTGAAAATCATACCAGGTGGCTCAGGTGAGGAGCAATCACAAATGAACAAAAAGTTGAAGGGAAGAGTCCACAAAAAATATTTTTCAAAACTACTGGGCAAACAACAACATAAAGAACATGCTGAAATAGGTATGTGGAGGAGGAGGTATGTGAACAACTAATTGGAAATTAAAGCAGAAGTGGATGCTTGTTAGAGGGCTTTCCCTTCACCCTCTTCCCTAGTTCTTGTCATGCAGACAGAAAGCAGAAGACCAGAAGGCCGAAGTGCAGGCTACGCGATGTTTATTGGGGTTAATTTCCAGCAGGCATGTGTCCCATAACTCTGACGCTGCAGAGCCTTGTTTCCCAGTGTTCTGACTCCCCCCTCCTCAGCAAGCATGATTATACCAGAAATGCACACCCACAGTCCCTTCCCACCCCTTGCAGCTTATGGTCATGTTCCGTTCTGGTGGGTCGTTAGACTGGAGTCTTCATCCCATCCCTTTTGTACCCCATGGGAGAGGTAAGGAGTGAGGCTGTGCTAAGGTCAGGGGCAGCCATTTCTCTGGTCTTTTAGTGTTTAACTCTCCCCCAACCCTCCCTTGTCCTTCCCAACTTGTTGCTTGACCTTGCCTTGAGATAAGGAGTTGAGGCAGTCTTCAAGTGTGCGCTCATATATTATACTCCCACCTTGCCCAGTAACACTCTAGCTACTCTTATCTGTTCCCATTATACTGACAAGCCCATCTGGCTTAGGCAAAAGCAACATACATAGTATCTTTGTCACATATTAGTAAGGATCCCTTTGTTCACACACATTAGTAAAAATGTATGTATATAAAAAAATCAAACAGGCAAGCAATACTGAAAATCCTGTCTCAGGCAAAAATACAGGTCTGGATCCTACATTGGCACTAGCACCCCTAACAATGCTAAATTTGTAATGAATATTAATTTAAATGAATGGTAAAGCCAGTTTTAATTATAACCCTTGAAGCAAGTTTAGGAAATATTTCAATAGTTTATGGAAAAGCAAAAGCCCTTTAAACTGAATTTCATAGCACCATCATTCCAGAGTATAGAACACTCCCTTTAGATATTTTAGAAAAGAAAACCAACTGAATAATTTGCTAAAAGAGCTTTTAAAAGACAAGGAATATAAAAAGGAATATCCACTTTTCAAGTGTTTAAATCCAGACTACTGGGTAAGTAACAGGCTGTCTAAAAATGAGTATCCAGAATGTGTTTGCAGGGACACTGATGCCGGGAAATTGTTATGTGTAAATCTCTATGCATTGCTACATTTAGAGATCAAGTTCAGACCTCACTTTCTTTGTTCCTATTTGAGTTGCCAATAAAGCCAAACCCAGGAACGGGATCAGCTTAGACTAAATAAGGGTTTAGCTGATGTGAATTGGCATAGCCCAATTGAAGTCAATGGAGCTGCACTGATGTAACTTGGTGTAACAAATGAAGGCATGGTATGCCCAACGGGAGTGGCAGCAGGTCCAGGCTGCAGCACAATAGCCACAATTCTAAGAGCAGGTTTCAGCATCGTAGCCGTGTTAGTCTGTATCAGCAAAAAAAAAAAAAAAAAAAAAAAACCGAGGAGGACTTGTGGTGCCTTAGAGACCTACAAATTTATTGGGGCATAATCTTTCATGGGCTAAAACTCACTTCATTGGATGTATGCAATGGAAAATACAGTAGGAAGATATATATACACAGAGAACATGAAAAAATGGGTGTTGCCATGCCAACTGTAACAAGACTAATCAATTAAGGTGGGCTATTATCAGCAGGAGAAAAAAAACTTTTGTAGTGATAATCAGGATAGCCCATTTCAAACAGTTGACAAGAAGGTGTGAGTAACAGTAGTGGAAAAATTAGCATGGGGAAATAGTTTTTACTTTGTGTAATGACCCATCCACTCCCAGTCTTTATTCAAGCCTAATTTAATGATGTCCAGTTTGCAAATTAATTCCAATTCTGCAGTTTCTCATTGGAGTCTGTTTTTGAAGGTTTTTTGTTGGAGAATTGCGACTTTTAGGTCCAAAATTGAGTGCCCAGGGAGGTTGAAGTGTTCTCTGACTGGTTTTTGAATAATTCTTGATATCTGATTAGTGTCCATTTATTCTTTTGCTTAGAGATTGTCCAGTTTGGCCAATGTACATGGCAGAGGGGCATTGCTGGCACATGATGGTATATATCACATTGGTACATGTGCAGGTGAATGAGCCTCTGATTGTGTGGCTGATGTGATAAGGTCCCTTATGGTGGTGTCCCTTGAATAGATATGTGGACAGAGTTGGCAATGGGCTTTGTTGCAAGGATAGGTTTCTGGGTTAGTGTTTTTGTTATGTGGTGTGTTGTTGCTGGTGAGTATTTGCTTCAGACTGGGGGGCTGTCTGTAAGGGAGGACTGGCCTATCTCCCAAGATATAAGATTCTAAGAGCAGCTGCTTCAGAGACCAATGAACCAGGAGTCACTGTTCAGATTGCCAGAAAATCCCAGTCTTAACCTCCCTTGTGTAACTGTAGTTCCATGCCATCTACTCAGCACCCAGTTCATCTTAAATATTTAATATCCAAATGCTACTTCTTTCTATGGTGCTTCAATCTGTAATATCATCATGTCACCTCCACTATAGGACAGTCAAGATAATTGACAAGAGGTAGCTTCCAGTACAGTGCAATTTAAGCTACTCTACAGAATTTAAGCATTGAAGTCTAGCTTTATAAATCTACTAATGACTGAGTTAGAAGTCATTTCTGTATCAGTTCCAAAGTGTTAATTATTATTGTAACAAAACTGCAAAGCAGCGGCATGGAGCCTCCTGGGTTGTGATGTTTACTAGTTCAAAAGTTTACAAATGAAGTTATAATTCAACACTTAGTATCATTTTTTTTAAATGGATTCATGTTAGTGCCAATCTATCTAGTGTTTTTGGTGGCTGTGACATTCCCCTCTGATGTTGTTTGGACTAGTGATCTGTTAGGCCACTCCAGTCCTTGACTCTGGGAGCCAGCCTTACCCTGCTCCGCTGTGAGAACCCCCACTCCTGGGCAATTCACACACAGCCTCTGGCATGTAAGCTACTCCCAGCTACTTGCAACCAAATGACACTAGCCAATATCAGACACAATCCTTGGAACCTCCGTCTTGCACTGTCCAGTTATACCCGCTGGATGCTGCAAGCTTATATGAGTTTGTCAAATTTACAAAGACATTTATATATACCAGGCTTATTATCCCAAGGGGAGCGTCTGACATGCTTCAAACCAAACACACTGCTTCAGGTAGAATAAACAAGCAGATTTATTAACTATAAAGATAGATTTTAATTGATTATAAGTTAAAACATAACAAGTCAGAGTGGTTACCAAAAGAAAAGAAAATATAAGCACGCAGTCTAAACTCTAAACTCTCAACCCTATTAGACTGGGCAGCAACTAGATTAAGCAGTTTTTCTCCCCCACTGGATATTGCAGTCCTTAATAGCCAGGTTTGTTCCTTAAACCTGGGCCAATCTCCTGTGTTGGACCCTCCTTCTCAGGGTCTTGGTTGCTTGCATCATAGGTGAGGGCAGGACAAGGGCCCAGTATGTGTCCACTCTGCCTATTTTATACTCTCAGTCCATGTGCTTGTAGAACACATGTCCAGACATGTCTGGGGGGCACTGCTGAGTGTTTTCAAGCAAGGTTGAGCAATTCCCCTGGTGGGGCCTCATGAATGTGAGTCATTGCATTGTAGCTCCTTTGCTGGACAATGGCTGTTGATGGGCTATTTGATACCCTGCCCAAGCATTGGTTACTTTCCTTGCTGTTGCCTCTGGGGAAGCTAATATCTGGCTGATTCCCCAACTTACAGCATGCTTTAGTGACCACCATACAACACATTTCTCATAACTTCATATGTGTCATAAACATAAAGGGAAGGGTAAACACCTTTAAAATCCCTCCTGGCCAGAGGAAAAACCCTTTCACCTGTAAAGGGTTAAGAAGCTAGGATACCCTCGCTGGCACCTGACCAAAATGACCAATGAGGAGACAAGATACTTTCAAAGCTGGAGGGGGGGAGAAACAAAGGTTCTCTCTGTCTGTGTATTGTTTTTCCAGGAACAGAAAAGGAATGGAGTCTTAGAACTTAGTAAGTAATCTAGCTAGATACACGATAGATTCTGTTTTGTTTACATGGCTGATGAAATAAGCTCTGCTCAATGGAATGTATATTCCTGTTTTTGTGTCTTTTTGTAACTTAAGGTTTTGCCTAGAGGGATTCTCTATGTTTTGAATCTGATTGAATCAGATTACCATCCTGATTTTACAGAGGTGATTCTTTTAATTTTTCTTCAATTAAAATTCTTCTTTTAAGAACCTGATTGCTTTTTCATTGTTCTTAAGATCCAAGGGTTTGAGTCTGTGTTCACCTATGCAAATTGGTGAGGATTTTTATCAAGCCTTCCCCAGGAAAGGGGGTGTAGGAGGATTTTGGGGGGAAAGATGTTTCCAAGCGGGCTCTTTCCCTGTTATATATTTGTTGGACTTTATTGCTGCCACCACCAAGCGTCTAAGGGCAAAAGGTAAAATAGTTTGTACCTTGGGAAAGTTTTAACCTAAGCTGGTAAAAATAAGCTTAGGGGGTTTTTCATGCAGGTCCCCACATCTGTACCCTAGGGTTCAGAGTGGGGAAGGAACCTTGAAAATATGCATGAATGATACCCATACATGAATAGAGAAATGACTTTCAGCAGATCATAACCTTTCCCCTGATACCTTACAAGGCATGCTTTATATGTGAGATCATAATTATATGAAAATGAAGAATATGGGGGTTACAATACGCTCCCGCAAGGTACAGAATGTCACAGTGGCTTTTATGTCTGCAGGCTTTTTGGAGGAGAGAGTTGAATTTCACCTTGTTTTAATTGGTCTTCTTCATGACATGGCTTTGAAACTGTAATATTTTCAGAGTACATATCAGCATAGACTACAGCAAGCAATTATTTTTGGACAATAAAAATTAGATCCAATTTCCATGCTTAATTTTTTGGTTGGTGGCGTTTTAAAAAGTAATTTGGTTTCTTTATGTACAAAAATGGTGAGATCATTATGTTGTATTGGGCTGGCTTAATAGAAAAAACATGGTTGCAGAAAAAAAATCAGCAGATTCTGAGAATTTGCTCTAACAACAGCATTTATTTTCCAGAACCTACACTTTGCTTAACACAAGACTGCAGCTTCTACACTTTATGATTGCAAACACAAGCTCTGATTCTGCAAACACTTAAGCTCATAAGTAACTTTACACACATGGAGTAGACTATTGATATCAATTTAGGGGCATACACGTCTGACATTTTTCAACCATAGCTTTTACAGCATAAACAGCTGTAACTCTTGGCATTATGATTCAGCAGAGCAGACTAAATGGCTTCTTCTACACAGGGGCGTAAGCTTGGGCCCAATCCTATGAACACATTTGCACATGTGAATGCTTGTTCCTGTTTGGAACCCAAGCCAGAGGGACTCCACATGGGAATCAAGTATCAGGAGGTAGCCGTGTTCGTCTGTATCCACAAAAGCAACAAGGTACCACCGGACTCCTTGTTGTCCACATGGGAATAAGAGTCTTCATGTTTTCAGATCTGTTCGCAGGTTTGGGTCTGTCACAGCTTCAAGGTTAGCTGCACGCAAGGTTAGCTGTTAGTCCATCCCGCTTCTTCAAGTGCAGCTATTTAAGGTTTCAGGTTCCCAGTCATCTTTCTTGGGCATCTGTCTCCCTCCTTGACAAGGGTTTTAAGGTGGTACAGATCCCTGCCATACACTGTGATATCTTTAGAAAGCTTACCACCTAAAGCCCAGTACATGGGCTGTACTTTCTCTCCAAGGGCTATGAACAGTGTTTTCCCTTATGACCATTCTTGTTGCAATAAAAGCATTTCAAATCCCCAGGTTCCTTTTTCGGGCCCTGCTCGGGGTTTGCCTCCCTCATGGATATGGTTTAACCCAGGGGTCAGCAACCTTTCAGAAGTGGTGTGCCGAATCTTCATTTATTCATTCTAATTTAAGGTTTTGCGTGTCAGTAATACATTTTAACCTTTTTAGAAGGTCTCTTTTTATAAGTTTATAATATATAACTTAACTATCGTATGTAAAGTAAATAAGGTTTTTAAAATGTTTAAGAAGCTTCATTTAAAATTAAATTAAAATGCAGAGCCCCCCGGACTGGTGGCCAGGACCCGGGCAGTGTGAGCGCCACTGAAAATCAGCTCACGTGCCGCCTTTGGCACGCGTGCCATAGGCTGCCTACCCCTGGTTTAACCCATTCTCCCTTCTGGGAAGGTCCTGATTGCGGGGTTAGCTTTGTGTCAAGCTCCCTTTTTTTTTAAAGAAAACAAACAAATCCAGGCTGGCTATCTGCATATTGTTCAGACCATTTCTGAGAGAGAAAACCCAGCTGAGGGGTTTGAAATACTGACACCTACCTCTTGGAGTCAGGGGTGACACCTGGTAAGCTTTTAGCATGCATGTAGGTTCGTTGTTTTTCATATGTTCTCTCTGTAATGCTTTTGTCTAAGTAATTTGCTCTATAAAGGCAGGTTGGTAACTGGTGCACCCTGTTGTAGTCCCTGGAGAAAATTAGTTACAGGTGCTAGATCCCAGTCAGACCTGCTGGGGAAAATTTACAGTAAGGTGCAGGGGTACTGCAAACAGAAACGTTGGTTTGGAGGGAGAAAGATGCAGCTCTGTGCCTAAAAGAAGTGACGGCTGGGAGCCAGAACCCTTAAGTGGATGCTTTCAAGAAGGCAAAGGGTTGGGGGAGGGTCAGTCAAAGGTGCAGCTAACGCTGAAGCAAGAAATTTTTCCATATAGGACATCTGCTCTAAGAGGCATGTAACCGTCTTCCATTCATTTCAATAAGATAAGAACTTTGAAACTTAAATTTTGACCAATTAAATAACAACCATGAAAACTATACCATGGATGATTTTACATCAGAATTATTTACACTTTGAATTATACATTGGTCTTTGATTATCAGATATCTAGGTAATTTGCTGCTGTCTGGGGAAAAAAAGCTGGGGTGTTAAAATGGTATGTACAAATGTTATCAGGTAAAAAGTGGTTATAGGTCTCCCATAAAACAAAATTTTAGATGACATTTGATATGAAGAGAGTAAAACCAATTACAGTATACCGTAAAATAATCTTTAATTCTTCCAGTAGAAATTCCATATACAAAAACCAGGTCACTATTTACAACACTAAACAAAAAAGTCACTTTTGGCTGAAAATCCATACAGATTCTTCTTGTAGTTGGCAATGGCCTAAAAAGGCTCAGAGCTGCATGGGGGGGGGGGGAGGGATTGATGAAAATAGCTAATTTAGCAAAGCAAATCTTGTTGAAATTGCTTATTATAGAGCTTGTATTTTAACATGAGCCACCCCTTTCTGGTAGAGTTCCCAGTCTTCTTGCAATTTCCTATTGTAGAATTTAATTCAATCGTTCACAACAAATCTTCTCATTCAATTGTTGTTTCTGTTAAAAAAAAACACAACAGTTTTATGTAAGGGGATGTGAAGTCTTAGCTCAGAAAACACAGTCTCACCTTGAGTTAATTCCTGAGTCAATTACCAAAATCCACTATTTATATATAATTATTCAGTCTCTGAAATAGAAGACATCTGTTTTGAAAAACATCTCCCAAATTAAAAAGAACAAAATAAGGATCACATTAGGCAAGTATTTCCTTCTCCATGGTATAAATTGCCATTTAATGAAGATCCCCATTGGTATTCTGAAGTTAATTTCTAATTGGGAGAATTCTACATTCTAGCTAATAGTACTCACCAGACTCTTCAAAGGCATACTTTCTATGCAGGGGGGTATATGCCCCCCATTAATTCATGCAATATTAAATTGTCTTCTCCACAGAAGTTTTCATGGACAAAAGTAGGCTTTTTAGTGCCATTTCTAACACTGCTGTATTTCATGATTTGCTGGAATGTCCTACAGTATTTTTCAATGGCATTTAGGTATTAATAAGCCTCTTGAATGAAAATTTAAAATATAGATAGACTAAGACGTGGCTTGTGACAGTCACAGTCATTGAGAGAAGATATTTTGCTTCTGACACACACAGCTCCGACATGTAATTTATTGTGGGGTAGATATTGTACCATTCATAAAACACAGCTCATAAAACATAAAACCAGCTCATATTAGAGACATATTCTGTGTCTTGAACTCAGACAGGTACTGCAGTATAAAAGGATAGGAACAGCTAACGTGAGTAGTTTACATGAATTACCACCACCCCTCTCCCCCGCCCCCCCAAAAAAAACAACAACCAAACAAACAAAAAAACAGGAGCAAGGTTTAAACAGAGATGGAAAGAAACCTCTCTGCTGCTCTGGGCTAAACTCATATCTGCAGCCCAATCCACATAGGGGCAGAAAGGACCAACAATTTGGCCTCTCGCCCCCACCCCCATATAGGTTACTTGGGTGACTTGCTTTCCTTTCTCTGGAAAGGAGTGGTGCAGCACACCCACTTGTAGGTCTAATCTGCTACTTCAAGAGTTGACAGTTACTCAGGAGTTGCTGCCTGTGCTTGGCAGACTGAAGTGAGGGAGGATGATCAAAGGATTAACACTTACTCCCTGAATGGTGTTTTAAAATAGTATAGATGCCTTCCCTCAAGGCTGGGATTGCCAGGAACCCAGCCACAAAGGAAATACAGCTGAGCTCAGCAAGAGTGGGTTACCGATAAAGCGGAGTTAAAATTGGAGTTTTTGTCCCACACACAATTCATATGTTAAACACTGTTGTTTCTGTCCTGAATTGGGACACAGCTAAAATATAAATATTTTTCACAGAACAAAAATTTCCAATTCAGAAAATGTCAGTGTTTCATTTCAAGTCAGGTCAACATTAAACTGCATCTGCTTATGGTATCGCAGTGCTTCATGGGAGTTGGAAGTTTGGGTGCCTGTTGGCTGGACTCCCTGACTGGATTACAACTCCCACAATGTACCCCAGGGCTAGTTCAGAAGGAAGACCATATTGCATCACAGAAGCTAGAATTTGGCTAAGGAGTCCAACACATAGGAAGGAACTGAGTCATGAACTACCAATTTCCATGGGGCACCATGGCAGTGTAGCAAGATGCTGTTTAATGTTGAGCTGAACTGAAATGTTTCACTTCAATTTACTTAAAAAAACTGAAGGATTTTTATTCAAATCTAGCCAACCCAAAATGAAGCACTTCATTTTGACTTTCTTCAACTGAAAAAACAAACCCACAAAAAAACCCTTTCCCCACAGAAAATTTTGATTTTGTGGAAATAGCACTCTCTGTTTTTGTTTTTTTAAATCATTACCACTTTCACGTTCTGGGGAGTCTCACAATCTAACCTGTAATATCAGATATGGACACAAGAAAAAAGAAAAGGAGGACTTGTGGCACCTTAGAGACTAACCAATTTATTAGAGCATAAGCTTTCGTGAGCTACAGCTCACTTCCTCAGATGCATATCGTGGAAACTGCAGCAGGCTTTATATATACACAGAGAATATGAAACAATACCTATTCCCACCCCACTGTCCTGCTGGTAATAGCTTATCTAAAGTGATTTCCAGCACAAATCCAGGTTTTCTCACCCTCCACCCCCCCACACAAATTCACTCTCCTGCTGGTGATAGCCCATCCAAAGTGACAACTCTTTACACAATGTGCATGACAATCAAGCTGGGCTATTTCCTGCATAAATCCAGGTTCTCACATCCCCCCACCCCCATACACACACAAACTCACTCTCCTGCTGGTAATAGCTCATCCAAACTGACCACTCTTCAAGTTAAAATCCAAGTTAAACCAGAACATCTGGGGGGGGGGGGTAGGAAAAAACAAGAGGAAACAGGCTACCTTGCATAATGACTTAGCCACTCCAAGTCTCTATTTAAGCCTAAATTAATAGTATCCAATTTGCAAATGAATTCCAATTCAGCAGTTGCTCGCTGGAGTCTGGATTTGAAGTTTTTTTGTTTTAAGATAGCGACCTTCATGTCTGTGATCGCGTGACCAGAGAGATTGAAGTGTTCTCCGACTGGTTTATGAATGTTACAATTCTTGACATCTGATTTGTGTCCATTTATTCTTTTACGTAGAGACTGTCCAGTTTGACCAATGTACATGGCAGAGGGGCATTGCTGGCACATGATGGCATATATCACATTGGTGGATGTGCAGGTGAACGAGCCTCTGATAGTGTGGCTGATGTTATTAGGCCCTGTGATGGTGTCCCCTGAATAGATATGTGGGCACAGTTGGCAACGGGCTTTGTTGCAAGGATAAGTTCCTGGGTTAGTGGTTCTGTTGTGTGGTATGTGGTTGTTGGTGAGTATTTGCTTCAGGTTGCGGGGCTGTCTGTAGGCAAGGACTGGCCTGTCTCCCAAGATTTGTGAGAGTGTTGGGTCATCCTTTAGGATAGGTTGTAGATCCTTAATAATGCGTTGGAGGGGTTTTAGTTGGGGGCTGAAGGTGACGGCTAGTGGCGTTCTGTTATTTTCTTTGTTAGGCCTGTCCTGTAGTAGGTAACTTCTGGGAACTCTTCTGGCTCTATCAATCTGTTTCTTTACTTCAGCAGGTGGGTATTGTAGTTGTAAGAAAGCTTGACAGAGATCTTGTAGGTGTTTGTCTCTGTCTGAGGGGTTGGAGCAAATGCGGTTGTATCGCAGAGCTTGGCTGTAGACGATGGATCGTGTGGTGTGGTCAGGGTGAAAGCTGGAGGCATGCAGGTAGGAATAGCGGTCAGTAGGTTTCCGGTATAGGGTGGTGTTTATGTGACCATTGTTTATTAGCACTGTAGTGTCCAGGAAGTGGATCTCTTGTGTGGACTGGACCAGGCTGAGGTTGGTGGTGGGATGGAAATTGTTGAAATCATGGTGGAATTCCTCAAGGGCTTCTTTTCCATGGGTCCAGATGATGAAGATGTCATCAATATAGCGCAAGTAGAGTAGGGGCTTTAGGGGACGAGAGCTGAGGAAGCGTTGTTCTAAATCAGCCATAAAAATGTTGGCATACTGTGGGGCCATGCGGGTACCCATAGCAGTACCGCTGATCTGAAGGTATACATTGTCCCCAAATGTGAAGTAGTTATGGGTAAGGACAAAGTCACAAAGTTCAGCCACCAGGTTAGCCGTGACATTATCGGGGATAGTGTTCCTAAAGGATGACCCAACACTCTCACAAATCTTGGGAGACAGGCCAGTCCTTGCCTACAGACAGCCCCGCAACCTGAAGCAAATACTCACCAACAACCACATACCACACAACAGAACCACTAACCCAGGAACTTATCCTTGCAACAAAGCCCGTTGCCAACTGTGCCCACATATCTATTCAGGGGACACCATCACAGGGCCTAATAACATCAGCCACACTATCAGAGGCTCGTTCACCTGCACATCCACCAATGTGATATATGCCATCATGTGCCAGCAATGCCCCTCTGCCATGTACATTGGTCAAACTGGACAGTCTCTACGTAAAAGAATAAATGGACACAAATCAGATGTCAAGAATTGTAACATTCATAAACCAGTCGGAGAACACTTCAATCTCTCTGGTCACGCGATCACAGACATGAAGGTCGCTATCTTAAAACAAAAAAACTTCAAATCCAGACTCCAGCGAGAAACTGCTGAATTGGAATTCATTTGCAAATTGGATACTATTAATTTAGGCTTAAATAGAGACTTGGAGTGGCTAAGTCATTATGCAAGGTAGCCTGTTTCCTCTTGTTTTTTCCTACCCCCCCCCCCCAGATGTTCTGGTTTAACTTGGATTTTAACTTGAAGAGTGGTCAGTTTGGATGAGCTATTACCAGCAGGAGAGTGAGTTTGTGTGTGTATGGGGGTGGGGGGATGTGAGAACCTGGATTTATGCAGGAAATAGCCCAGCTTGATTGTCATGCACATTGTGTAAAGAGTTGTCACTTTGGATGGGCTATCACCAGCAGGAGAGTGAATTTGTGTGGGGGGGTGGAGGGTGAGAAAACCTGGATTTGTGCTGGAAATCACTTTAGATAAGCTATTACCAGCAGGACAGTGGGGTGGGAATAGGTATTGTTTCATATTCTCTGTGTATATATAAAGCCTGCTGCAGTTTCCACGATATGCATCTGAGGAAGTGAGCTGTAGCTCACGAAAGCTTATGCTCTAATAAATTGGTTAGTCTCTAAGGTGCCACAAGTCCTCCTTTTCTTTTTGCGAATACAGACTAACACGGCTGCTACTCTGAAACCGGACACAAGAAAGAAGCACTTGAGGTACTTATTTAAACTGGGGATGCACAAATCCAAGTTTTAGATTTCATTCAGAAATCCTAGCTATGAGAAACTAATTATCCATTAATTCAGCAAGGACAAGTGGCAGAAAGCCAGGTTACTGCAGTTATTTTGAATTTCAAACCACAGGGTGTTGGCAGTCCACCTGTCAGAACGCCTCAAAGTGCACAGCAATATTTTTAAATTCCATAGCATCTGAAATCTCCTCATCCATCCCCATGAGAACAAACTGTTCTTGTGGGTATTCAGGCAGTAGAAAGTCCTCAGAATGGTTCTTGACAGAACTGGTTGAAGTATGGTTGTCTCCTTCTTGGGAAATTTGCTGTTCTTGTGAGAATGGAGGAAGAGAATTCCCAATAATGAAATACACTCAAGGCAGAAAACTGTCTACTATCATTTCCATTCTAAAAAGTCAGATCAATGGGACTTCAAAGAGGGAGTATCACTGAAACTTGCTGCTCAAGAGCAGGGATACTTTATATTGTTTGGTTTGGTCTGTACACATCAACTATTTTGGAGGACCACACACACATACTCACAAACACACTTTAAGATTGCTAGCAAATTTGTGTCCTATATGGTGTTGGTTGCAACCTTTAGTTTGAGTAATTAGTTTTAGAAATACTATCCCAGGGAGATAGATACTCTTGCAGAAGAACACTTTTTTTCCAAATCAGTCCACTTGTATCCATGGAACAGACATGGGTGGGTGGACAAAAACCCAGCAGGGGACCACAGAATAGTGTATTCTCTCTTTTAAATGGGAGAAAAAGATGTTAGTGCCAATTACTAATTGTACAATCATGTAGTACTAATATAAATTAATTGAAAGCTAAAACAAATCTAAAGTTGAAATCTAAAAAAGTAACATTTTTATAAACAATGTTCAAAGTAGTTCTTTATTACATTGAAGTAATTATTGGTGTTACAAAATAAATGGAGTATTCAATAATAAATTTGTTACTCTTGGAAATACTTATTTTACTGATTACAAGTTTAAAATTTATTTTTAGTAAATTAGTACATACTTAGAATCATAAGGAAAAAGTAATCGATAAGGCTTTATTTTAAATGGAACCTTAAAGGAACAAAATATTCTAATTTGTTCTTGTTAGTTTGCACTTTTCTAGTGGTGAAGTGGTAGCAGAAACCTGGTCAACCGGGGCATCTGAAGAGCCCCTGGCACTGAGTGATATAGAGTCACCCCTCTGCACAGGATCCCAACCTCAGAGACCTGATTAGATAAAAGGAGTCAAAGTTCTCTGTCGATCCCCAGAACAATCCCTGGTGAAGAATGGTAACACTACTGTAAATGTGGTTCAAGATGTGTTGTCCATACAGATTACAGATTTTGGTTTGCATGTGGCCCTCGTATGTGAGATCAGACTCTTTTGGCCAGCACTGTCTGTTGGGACCGTGCTTATGCCCTAAGTGCCTTCCCACACACCCCTCATAATCTCCTGCTGAGGGTATAAATGACAGAATGGGCCCAACTGTCCTTTGGTTTTGCCAGTATAGAATCCTCCAGAATTAGGACTTCATAGTAGGTATGGAGGAGGGAAGGTAGTTGATTCCATTTGGACATCACAACTCAATGAACCTCTTGTCCTTTCTCTTGACTCACATTTCCAGTGGAATAAATAGAGGGAAAAAAATGGGGGGTTTCCTCAAGAAAAAAATACATAATGAAAATAGACATATATCGAAGGAAACAAATTTTATAGTTTCCTTCTAAAATCCTTTGTTGAGAACATTTTTTTGGACCAGCTTGAGAACTAACAATGATACATCTTTGTTAGGTTTTTGTTTGCTTATTTCCTTAAGCTAAGAAACAGACAAAATTCTACTTCAAAATTATTATTTTCACTGAGAGTTGCCCTGAGGGAACGGCAAGCAGAATTTGACCACATACTATGAAAGTAACAGTCTAGGGTTCAACAATAAATATAAGCAAAACAAAAAAGGACACAAAAGCACCTGTAAAACCCTGTTTCTGACTGTTGATTATTTGTTCTAAATGTTTGCTTCTTGCACGTAGAATGTCCCTGCAAATGCATCTAATTGAATTTCAAACATGATCAATTACCCTATTACCAGCATCACAAAGATGCCACACTTCATGCAAATATTTGAACAAAATAAAAGTATCAAGACGCAAATATCAATTAATTACTTGTGCATTATGAGTCATAAAGTTAGTACATATGAGTAGATAAATATCCAACTTTGCACAATAGAATGAAGGACAAAGAAAAGCACAAGTATCAAGGCAGAGATTTTAACAAAAACTTCTTCAGAATCCATATCTTCTATGATGCGTACAAGAAACTATTCATCTGATAATGGCAAAGTTGAAGAGTGATGGAGAACATTCAATATATTTCTTTTTTAAAAATGCAATCTCCAAATAAAAATAGAGGAAAAACTAAACAAAAACCAAAACATTGTTAAGACAAGGCCAGTCTGCTCCTTAAATCATGTAACCGGATGTTGGATTACCTTTCTACTTTTCACTCTTTCTCCTATCTTTTTAGAGTGTGAAAACTTGGGGGCAAGGACTGTATTTTCTTTTAACATCTATATTATTAGCACTCACGTAATAAACAACCCAGAAAATTCAGAGTTAAGGTTCAACTATATAGCTACATATGCATCATTATAACATATTAAGAGTTAAGGCAAGCTGCCACCAGGTTCCATATAGGACAGGTGCTTAATATAATTCATTTATCCGGACAAAGGGATGAGCGATGTGGTGGCAAAAATATCAGATGACACAAAACTGAGGTTAAACAAGACTAAAGAAGACTTGGAGGAATTTTAGAGGGACCTAATCAAGCAAGATGAATGCACACAGCACAATGTCAGATGAAATCAATGTTGACTAAAAGTAACACATCGGAAGGAATAATTTGAAGTATTTATATGCAATTTTGGTTCCAGGTTAACTGTAAACACTCTGGAAAGACTGGGGTGCCATTGTGGCAATGCAGTGAAAACTTCTGCTCAGTAGGCAGCAGCGATAACAAAAGCACATTCTCTTTAAAAATTATTTTCAGATGCCACCGGAGAAGGGTGGAGCATCAGATTTCACCCTGAGAAAAGAAATGTACACCCCCATGCACCTGAATTTCTGCAGCTTCCATAAAGAGACATACTACACCCCCACAAGCCCCTGAGTATTTTGACAAATAAAAGTTAGGAAGGGACTAAGAACAGATTTCTCAAGAGACTGAGGATGGGAAGAGGGCCACAAAGACTTGGGATTTTTTTAAGACTGATAATGTTCCAAACCCGATATGGTTAATCAGCCTTTAAAATTTGTGTGACACTAAATCTCTCCCTCTCTATATAGGGCATCTGCCTGGAGAGCTGGGTAAAGACGAGATAACTTCAAAAGCCATAACTGTATTTGAGCTGAGTTTTCTTGGGTTGCTAATTGATTACTTCCGGTATTCCTGTGCAATTTGTGGGTGCATTTGAGCATGTACAGAGGTAGTGCATTTTCAATTAGCTCCGAGTAGAGCAGCACTATCCAGACAAAGTTAATCTGTCTCCATTATCACATATCAAAGGGAGTCTGTTTTCACGATGAGAAATCCATATGCAAAAAAGAAAGATTACTATTATTATGTATTAGCAACTGAGGAACTACTTATGGCCAACTCTTGCAAAAGTTGCAGTTCTACATTTTTAACCATCCAAGGAACACTTTAGTAGAATATATTGGATGTTAAAGACTCAAGAATCCTACTTGAATGCAGCTAATGGTGCATCCCTTTATTAGATGACTGATATTATTTGTGTGCCCACAGTCTTCTCATTTTCCTCATGGTTGAATCTCACTTTGGATATGGTTGTGGCAAAAGTGGAAGCTCATAGGGTTTTAAGAATCACCAGATTATAACAATAGTTCTTCAAATTTCAAACTGTAAACGTAGCTCCCAATCTGTAAATTACAGAGTGAAGTAGTTGTCTACGAAAATGCTCATTTAATCTGAGTAATCATTGCTTAACATTCAAAAAATTCTGCAGAATGGCTTCTTTGTCCTGTAGCACCTTAGGTGACACTAATGTAATGGAGGAGAGAACTATAAGAATATAGTCTTTCCATATCAGTGATGGAAAGTTTTTCTTCTCATCTTGCAATATCCCTGTTGATCACATCAACAAAGCTAGCAGTGATTAAATACATTTATGAGCTGCAGTTTTAAGGTAAATTTGATTGACCAGCTTCCAAAATTGGAGAAGAGTAGAGAGCAACTAAACATACACCACTGTTCAATGCTCTCTTGCTCAATCCACAGCCCCAGAGCAACACTTCTAAGCACTGAATTACTCTGCCTGACTAAAGCATTTATTTAATCAAACATTCCACTTCACGTCCTTGATCAAGGAACACTGAAAATAATCTAAAAACTATTGTTATGATCCAGGTCTGTGTTTCCAAGCCCTTCACACTATGACAAGAATTTCAAAAAGTTACCCAATTGCAAGAGGAAGAAAATGTCAAATTTCACATAGAAAGTGTCTGGAAGCCTGCCAAAATAACTGCAACCCTATTCACATCACATTATAACCCTATCGAAAGTCAGTTCTACAAGATAACAAGAAAAAAAAATCTAAAATAGAAAGGAGGACACTGGCTTTCCAAAGATACACAACATTCAGAATGCTGCTGACACAGCTCCTGTGCTGAGAAAAGTAACGCACAGCCACCTGATTATGGAAGACATCAGGAGCAGCAACTAACTGTCTGGCTCCTGCGGTGAATCCACTATGTAAACAGATCACTGCAGAAGGAACTGTTATGAGAACAAGTAGTAGCCAGGGGATCAGAAAACTAGAGAGGCTTAGCAATGGGAGATCTCCCACCAGTGTTAAAGGAAGGTTTGTACAAAGATAAAGAGTAGAATGCAGTCTATGTAGTAAATAACATTTTGTTACTTCTTCAGTAACTTATTGTGGTATTGATCATCACACAGGGACAACTTGCTCATCTTTAGGACCACCTCTCTTTTGTCTTTTGTTTCTCTTCCTTCCTGGTCCTCCTTTTTCTCTTTTTTTCCATCTTGCTTGTCTTTGTTTTCTCCTTCCATCTCTTTCACGTCAACAATTCCCAATCCTGCTTCCCATGGGCTTCTCACTTCATGAAAATGATCAGCAATGAAACAGTTAATGTTGACATCTGAAGAGCTATTAGACTTTACAGTAACAGGCAAGTGAGTTTAATGAAGGTAGGGGATTTTCCCAGACACATCAATCAGTTTCAGACCCCCTGCCAACTCAGAAAGACAACACTACAACAGTTTACACAATGTTCATGTTTTGCAGATTTCTTTTGTAAATATGAGCACAACCCTGTAATGTATGGAAATAAAGTTGTGTTCCTTTAAACAGTTTGTAAGCCCTAGTGTTTATTGTGCTTGATGTTTTTGGAACCACCAGAAATTACTGAGAACAGCAAGGCCCGGAATATCTGGGTATATTTAGTAAACATGGCTATTGGGGATCCAACTGTTCCAAGTGGCTGCTTCATGTTATTTTGTTATGTAAAGAGCAAAAGAAATATTTAGATGGTGCATACTTCATGAAGGCCAACCACACACACATCTAAGATGCTGCAGAACTGGCACCCAGCAAGGGTGTCATTTTCTATGCCAAAGTGATGTGAAGTAAGGGCCCTACATTCACTCTTCTTACACTGACGAGAGGCAAACACATTCCACTCTTAGTAAAGATGGAAAAGAGCCCGCTGAAGACAGTTGTAAATGCTACACTATTGGCTTCGTAACAAAGATGCTAATTAGGACATACATCTTTGAGTAGGGCTGTCAAGGTTCCTTCCCCACTCTGAACTCTAGGGTACAGATGTGGGGACCTGCATGAAAACCTCCTAAGCTTACTTTTACCAGCTTAGGTTAAAACTTCCCCAAGGTACAAACTATTTTACCCTTGGACTTCCACTGCCACCACCAAACTTTATCTGGGTTCCTGAAAAAAACATAGTTTGGACATGCCTTTCCCCCCAAAATCCTCCCAACCCTTGCAACCCATTTCCTGGGGAAGGTTTGGTAAAAATCCTCACCAATTTGCATAGGTGACCACAGACCCAAACCCTTGGATCTTAGAACAATGAAAAAGCATTCAGTTTCCTTACAAGAAGACTTTTAATAGAAGTAAAAAGGAATCACCTCTGTAAAGTCAGGATGGTAGATACCTTACACGGTAATTAGATTCAAAACATAGAGAATCCTTCTAGGCAAAACCTTAAGTTACAAAAAAGACACACAGACAGGAATATTCATTCTATTCAGCACAGCTATTTTCTCAGCCATTTAAAGAAATCATAATCTAACACATACCTAGCTAGATTACTTATTAAGTTCTAAGGCTCCATTCCTGTTCTGTCCCCAGCAAAAGCATCAGACAGACAGACACAGACCCTTTGTTTTTCTCCCTCCTCCCAGCTTTTGAAAGTATCTTGTCTCCTCATTGGTCATTTTGGTCAGGTGCCAGCGAGGTTACCTTTAGCTTCTTAACCCTTTACAGGTGAGAGGATTTTTCCTCTGGCCAGGAGGGATTTTAAAGGGGTTTACCCTTCCCTTTATATTTATGACAAGGGCTCTAAATGGTTTAAAGTATGAGAGTTTCAAAATTGATTCCTCTTAAAAACACTGCCCTTATTAAAGTGGAAGAATTAACTTCTGCCACCTCTACAAAAGCCAGCTAGAACATTAATGCCCTATATTTTTATGCTTATCCCACATGTGAGTTCTAGTAACTTGGTGTACTTTGACAAAGTTGTGGAAATAATTTTTTTATTAGGGGGAAAACAATGATACAGGTGTCTTCTAGAGTATCCAGTGATCACTTTGATGCTGTACTTGCAGCACAGTTTGTAAAGGATGACTGTGAAGGGAAGGTGGAATTTAAAAAAAAAAACAAAAGCCCTAATAATAGCACCTGTTGGGCAGTCACTGTGTGGGTGACCGTTGCAGTACTGATTGGTTTGTAACTAATGGCTTGCTTTTATCTTTTCCCTTTTTAGTGCTCCTCAGGCCCCTCTTATCTCTTTACTGCCAGAAATGGAATAAACTGATCTCCTGGTCACTGCAGAATCTGTAATTTCACGAGAAAAAGAGAAAGAAAAAAAACTGGTGCTTTAAATAGCAGTGAAATGTAGTTTGCGGGTAAAAGTATTGCCCTAAGTCACCTGTGGATAACTTTTTTTAAACTGTTTGGTTTGTTTGTACGTCACACTCTTCCATTGCTTTTCCAGTTCAGTAGGTTCACTTAGCTTGAGTTTCCCTTGTGCATTCCATTAAATCCCAAATGGCATAAATAAAATACAACAGATCCAATTCTCTTTTACACTAAGGCCACTTTACTCTACTTTGGGAGTGTAAAGGAGCCTTCATGGAAATGAGTAACTGGCTCAGTATGAAACCCTCAAGGTTTTATTCAATTCCATCGAAGACCTATTCGTTTAGTTTAACTCAAAACTCAAAATTTCTGTTGTAGGATAATATTAAATGAGAGAGACTAGCACAAAGAAAACTGAGGTGTACGTGGGCTCACCGTCACTAATAAGTTTCTTTTTGTAGCAATTTAGATAAATGTGAAAGTGTTAGTGTGGCTTTTTTGTGTTTCTGTTTTTTAAAAGGAAGGAAGATGTGGCTGGTACAGTTACCCCAGTAATCCTTTTGGCTTTGCTTGCTTACTGGACTACTGTTGCTTATAAAAGTGTCTACCACAATGTTACAAATTCATACTATATCCTTTTAAGAATATTGCCACTGAGACTCTGTACCCTTCTCAGAAAATGAAATAGCATCCACTGCCCAAAATAGTGTCCCAGAGATAAAATATAACAAAGTTCAGACCCAACACCCAAAGCAAACTTCAGTGTTGGAGGGCACCAGCTAATTCAAATTGAAGCCAAAAAATATTTGCATAGACTCTTGCAAAGTGAAATAACCAACATTTCCCCATCTGTTGCTTTCCTTCCTAGTATATGCAAGGTCACCCCAACTTTATCAGGAAGATTCTGTGTTCCTTTGACACTGCTTGTACAAAATTCACAGTTCTTAAGATCACTTTTGGGGTTCATAAACATCAATTAGCAAAGTTGTGTCACATGGCATATTGATGCGGTATGTTGTCATGCAAAACCACCAACGCTGAGCTCTGTCACAACACAAGTGTCACAAAGCTATGAAGTAGGAGTTTCTCCTGTTGGACATGCTTATGGAAGTAGCAACACTGGAATGCAGATTGCTCTACTGATCTTCAGAGAGCAGGGCAGAATTTCCATAAGCAAAGTGGCATTTAGAAATGTAGTAGAGGAGGAACTTTCACTTATGGTTGGATTGCTTGTTGCTTCCTGAAAATCAACTTGTGCTTCACAATGAAGGGCATCTGGTGAAAGGTCATCGGAAAAGGTTGATGGGAGGGGGAGAAAAAACTGAATTCCCAAAAATCAAAACCTGAAGTTGTATGTTCTACCTGGGAATGTGCCAATATCAAGGAGGAGTCACTCTAAAGGAGTCAGTATGATAAAGGTGGTGGGATTTGTGATGGAGAGACCTCAATGTTGATGCAAAAATATTAACAGAATTATTGTAACTTTAAAATATTAAGTCATTATGAATATATTTTGCACCTTTACTGAATATTAAGATACAGCGACAAGAATAATATATATGTAAGACTGGAAGGGACCTCAATAGGTCATCTAGTCCAGTCTCCTGCACTCAAGGCAGGACTACATAATAACTAGACCATGTTATAGCCAGGTTGCTTGGAAATATAACATGTTTAGCAAGTTATATTACAAAATGTTAATGCTAATCAAAGGAATTCCAGAAGGTTTCTGCTTCTATCTCCCAAGGGCAAATAAACCTCAAGAAGACAGACCCTGTAAAACATTCATGTTTTAAGTAGAGGCCTAATTGTAAGAAGGAATATCGGGTGTGTTATCTAGATTTCTTGATCTGATGAAGAAGGTGGTACCAACCCCCAGCCTCTTGCAAGAAAACCTGCATGTGTTCTTAAAAGCTTAGAGAAAAATGTGTAGTGGGAGAGGTTTTAAATTTGGGTTTTTTTTTAAAATGCTGCAATAACAAAAACCTTTGTGAAGTGCGTACTTGCAAATATACATTAGCTAAATGCAAAGCTCCTAATGTCATTGCTGTGTAAAAAGCTTTATGGACCAACATGGATACTAAAGACCTTGCTAAATTAGGGTAACAAGCCATGTAAGTGTAGACTATTTATATTAACCAGGAATTAATTACTGGCAGTGCACAAGTGGACCCTCAACCAACTCTGAAAGATGAGAATCATCTCTCCAAACTCAATGACTTTTAACTATTTAAGCTAAAGACTTTCTAAAAGTTACTTAACTGAAAAAGATAGTTCTGAGAACTAAAAACTTACAAACAGGGGTGTTTGGACTTCTTGAAGACAGAATTTCTTGTCAAAAGGTAATAAAATTGAAAGAATATCTCAGAATCTGGACTGAATAAAAAGAGTTAAAACCAACTTTAAAACTTATCTGAATCTTTCCTGTCACAAGAAGAACAAAAACAATTAAAGATTTGTTGCATATTTATTAAACAAGCTGCATATTTAGGAGTTGAAAGTGTCACTTAGCAAAACCCAAAGACATGAAGCCAGTGAAAGGATGACAGCAACCAACTTTGAATCTAAATAAGCCTGAAATAAGAGTGTTTTCCTATAATTTCATTAAAACAGGAAGATTATAGTAACTTTGAAGTGAGCACTCCGCACGCACATCCTCTGCTACCCTTCTCAAACACAGCACTCCACAAGCAAGCTGACATAGACAGATAAGAAAAACAGAAGACTCAAGAAAAAAACAAGCCAAGGAAAACCTTCTCAAGACTTTAACATAGATCGGAGAGAGGAAGTTGACTAAAACACTGCCAAGGGATTAGATTTAAAATTCTCATAATGATTTGGGTAGAATATTGAAATGCTGTTGTAATTTAAAAGACTAACAGTTTCTCATATTAATCAGCAAGACCAGCATTCATTAGAGGAGACGGGGCTAAACATTGGTAAACACAGAAATAGTGTGGAGTAACTGGGTTTTAGAGTCTTAATATTCATAACTGGCCTGTCTTAAGACAGCACCTTATATGGCTTCTCCTACGTAACTAGTTTAAATATTTTCTTTGATTTCATAGGATTTACTCAAGATTGTTTACTTTGCCCTAGTACAGGGATGGCCAAATTTACTCACCCCTTGAGCCGCATATGACAATCTTTAGAAGTTCAAGAGCCATGCCATGCCAACTTCAGCCCCGCGGGGAGGAGTGTCTTGGGGCTTCAGACCCATGGGAGGCACCTGCCAGGCTTGGGGCTTCAGCTCCATTCTTGCTGAAGCCCCAAGCCCCAGCAGGAATGTCCCACATGGCTGAAGCCCCAAGATTCCCCCTTCCTGGTGGACAGAAGCAGGAGGCAACACGTGGTGGGGGGAGTCACATGGGGTGGGCATTTGAGGTCCTGTGCCCCTCCCCCTGATTTTTGCCAGCCCCACTCAGCACATGATTCCATCAGGCCTCCTCCATGCATGGCAGCTGCTGGGGCCAGCAAGCTGGGAGCTGCAGCAGTGGGGAGAGACAGTGGCACACAGCTGGGAGCTGCAGGGAGGACCACTGATTTTGCTGCTGCCTCTCCCCAGGGAGCTAAAGCAGCGGCCCCACCCTGCAGCTCCTACCTCTTTGCCACTGCCTCTCCACAAGAAGCTAATGCCTGGGAGCTGCAGGTAGTGGCCACTGAGGGTAAGAAGGAGTGTGTGCCGGGGGGCAGGCATGACTCAAGCTGTTGGGGGCGGGGGCATAGATCTTTAAATTGTGCCCCCCCACTCTAAGCAGGCACCAGTTGTCTCTGGCAGAAACTCTTAGCCCCACCACCCTGCTGCAGGGCAGAAGCCCTGAGATCCCCTCCCCAGTCTGGTAGGCAGAGAATGTGGGGGACAGGCAGTTCTGCAAGCCACATTTTAACTGTAAAAAAGCCGCATGTGGCTCACAAGCCACGGTTTGGCCACCCTTGCCCGAGCATAAACCATTTAGGTTATTATTAATAACTAGGAAGTTTTCACTTACCCATAAATTATTTCCCCCCCCCCAAACAGTTTTAAATATCTAATAAGATATGGAAACTGAATTCCCAATATTTTTGGAAAATAATATACTTTAGTCTTAATTTACCAAGAGGAAGGGTCTCCCAGAGATGATTCACTCTCAAAGGTGTAAGCTCTGTTAAAAGATCTCCACAGAGGGACATACAGAAGAGCTTATAAAGGAAGTGACTAATTTATCCTTTGTGTTGTTTAATGTTTTCTTTTCATTTCCTTAATAACAGAAGAGCCATAGTTAGTAATTATGAACATTTTCCTTTGTCTTGATCATGATGTTCCCTAAGATATGTAAAAGAACCCCATGACTAAATAAAGGGAGCTACATTCCTGAGTTGGCAGTAAGAAGATTAGTAAAAGCTGGCCTCCCCTTTCTTGTTTCTCTAAACAACATTGTTATATATATATTTTTTTAAATAAAATGGTTGCACACCAAATAATTAAAAATTCTACCCCTCTCCAACCCACAGATTCCTGTATGGAGAGACACCCATCTGGTTGGTGCAGTGGCCTGAAAAAAAGGTGTTGAAATCTTGAAAAATCAGGACCAGTTGTTGATCAAAGAATGTTAATCTGAAGATACAACATGACATGTAAGTGTTATTCTGGATCATTTATTTTGAAGACAGTTTTTTACCCAGTGAGTAGCAACTTAATTGTGACATTCCTAGAGGGAACAGAGTACGGTTAGAAGGCCATATGCAGACCTTGAAGTTGCAGACAAAAGGTGAGAACAGTTCTTAACATGTGTAGCTAATGAGGAAGCGAGCTACAAGAGAAATATGGCATTGAGAGAATAAAATCAATACTTTTTTTGTCTAGCAACTTAAGGTTAACATTTTAAAACTTTGGTGCCTGACAGGCAGATAGCTAAAACCACATTTAAACATCTAAACGAGCACCTTGACTTTCAAAGATGGGGAGCACCCATTGTCCCCATAGATCTCAATGGCAATTTGCCCAAGTAATGAAATCAAAATTTAGCTGCCTCTAGTTAATAACAGATGTACCTTAGGGAAAAACTCCTGCCGTGGCAGGAAGTTGTCTTAATAAGGATTTTTTTTTTAAATTTCAATACATGCTTTAGCTTTGTATAGTGTAAATTGTACTTGGTGGGCAAGCATTCTGTACAATTTGTATATGAATTGTGCTATACAGGATACATTACATTGAACTTAGTTTTTCTATATCTGATCTCACCTTTCTTTCTATTTATTGTTGCAGTCAAATCTCTAGAATTCATTAAATTTCAAAAGCCCATAATAAAAAACTAAAAAAAAATGTACATCTCTCTTAATCCAACACCATCAATAATGTATCCATGTCACTACTTAGACCCACCTTTGGATAACTGAATTTACAATGAGGTTTTAAAAAGAAAAGAAAAAAGACTGGAAAGAATCTGTACCATTTCCCAATCTACGTTGGCCCATCTTCCTTGTGCACTTAAAAAAGCTTTCCCTTCTTGCTATCATGTTGCATGGTATGTCTCGGTCTCTATCAATATGTCTACGCTGAAATTTGACACCCACAGCTGGCCTATGCCAGTTGATGTAGGATTGGGCTAATGGGCTGTTTAATTGCAGTGTAGACAATGGAGCTTTAACTGCAGCTTGAGCTCTGGGACCCTCCCACCTCATAGGGTCCTAGAACCTTGGCTCCACTGCAGTTAAACTGCCCATTGACCCATGCCCAGCAAGCCCCAGGCAGCTGGCAAAGGCCAGACAGGTGTCTAATATCAGTGTAGACATACTCTACTAGGCCCCAGCCAAAGCACCCTTCAGAGCAGTAAGGTTAAAAAGTGACCAAAAACAAAACACATTTCAAGAACAGGATCATTCCATTAACATTTAGTGGGCCCTCACCCATCTATTCTGTGGTTGTTTCCCAAACAGTCTGTACTTTCACCCATCCCCCCAGGGTATTGTCATCTTTCCTAGGAGGGCTGATCCAGCTGGCAAGCAACCTAAATCTCAGGGCTGCAATCAGGCTTCTCTCCTATCAAGAAAAGTAGAGTTCTGTCCTTCTTGGTCAGCCACAAACTGGGCTAGTTCTCCTCCTTTTAGCTCTCCTCTCCACACCTGACATTGGCTATAGGTGTAGCAGGGTGGGGTCAACTGTGTACAGAGGCTTTCCTTAACTCTCTCATTGCCAATCAAGAGCCTGTTAGTCTCTTTAACACCCTGTCCCCTCATTGCTAGTGTGAGGTCTCTCTGCCCCATAGCAGCCCCAGGAAAGCAGTTATTTACAAGTCCATCTTATAGATAACATTTCAAACCAGCACCCCAAAGGAACAGGGAAATTAATGGAAAGCTATTCCAGTCTCCAATTCCAGAGCTCTTTCATGGGGAAGGGATAAATAGAACTGGGCTGATTTACTCCTCTGGAAGCAAACCAGAATTCCTGGGTGCAACTATTCATGCAGCTGTGCCCATTGAAGAATTCAACCTGGGCAGAAAGCAGGTAACAGAACTTATTCCACTGTCCCCTGACAGAACTCATGGTGATGATAGCGTTAGAACCTGGCTGGGCTGCACAGGTATTCTGTTGTATTAGTTGAGATGGAATGTATGGGCTAATGGTGTTAACATAACTCAGTCACTGTACAACATTAAATAGTGTTAAGCAATGTTTGGGGTTTGGTATACAGAGACCTCAACCTGCTTAGTACCTTGGCAAACACCATTAAACGTCCATTTAATATTTTATTAGAGATACAGAAAAGAAGAAAATGCTGTAAAATAATTTGAAATTTAAAGTATTAAATAAGGCTTTAATTTTAATTTTCCCTCTATCTGGAGAAAGTCTTTAGAAGGAAAACCCATATTTTACAGTCTTTTAGATAGTAATAACTGTCCTTTCTGGAGAATAGAGAAGTGCGTTGAGAAGGGCTGGAGCTGTTGTTACTGCTGTTGGTGGTAAAGTCTGATTTCTTTTCCTAGAACACAAAACAGGACACACATCCAAAAGGGGAGAGAAAAGAACAGGAAAGATAAAAAATGCAGCTCCCGTCTCCGGCATTGAGTCTCACTTGCAAACTCATTGCTGGAGAAACACAGGTATGGCACTTGGTCTTATTTGCCACCATGAGACTTGGCAAACTTGTACCAGAATCAGACTATTTAGGGCACTGCTTTTAGTTGCCTTTCTAGTCACAGGCTTACAGTATGGTGGCCAAATATACTGTCTTGGTCAGCTAAGCCAGACTCATTAAACTGAAGGCAAAAGGTGAGGAGTTGGAAAGAGAAGGAATAAGGTGGGGAAGGAAGAGGACACACCAGATGGTGGTAGAGGTGTGTAACAAAGTCTCACATTCCGAGTGTTGTTCAGAATTTACTCAAATCCTGTGGAGGTGGGGATGTCATCTAGCTCCCTCTCTAGGCCTGATCTAGTCAGGATATTTCTCAAGATTAGGACGAAGAAGACACAATTGTGTCATGGTGGATCCTGGGGTCCCAGGAGACTGTGGGGGAGGCAGCTATGATAGCAAAACTCACTGCAGCAGTTGTTGACTGCTTCTTATGCTAATTACTCTGCACTCCAAGCCTTTTCTTTTTAAGAACCTCAAAAAGAGGTGCTGAGTAGAATAGCCTGTCCTCATTATTTTGTCCACCAATGGCCTAATTTCTGACACATCAATTTTGGTTCACTGATTTTGGATCCCGCCCTTTTTTAGTTTACCAGGCATGATTTTAACACAATCCTTTAATTATATCAGTAGGTCTTTTTATTTGGATGAATTCAGTCTTTGTCTCCCTTTTGCATCTTTCCCATCAACATTTATGGTTCTAGGTTATTGTGACACTTTATAAACTTTTATCCACTTTCCCACAGTTAGGCTCACAAAAGGGATAGATTTGTAGGCTCAATTATAACAACAGTTCTCATATCAGCATCTAACTGGGACAAAAAGCTCCAGTCCCGCCTCCTTGGAGAGATGATTCCAGATAGCTTACGTCATGGTACCCAACTCATAGTTAGGAGTCTACCAAATTTGTGGCCGTGAAAATCGCATTATGAACCATGGAATCTGGCTTTCCCTGTGAAATTTGGCATTGCCATCCTTACTTTTGTGCTGCTGCTGGTAGCAGTGCTGCCTTCAAAGCTGGGTGCCCGGCCCACAGCCATTGCTCTCCAGTCAACCAGCTCTGAAGCTGAGCAGAGAGCGGAGGCTGGTAGCCAGGTGCCCAGCTTTGAAGGCAGAACTATCACCAGCAGCAGCACAGAAGTAAGGGTGGCAATACCACGACCCTCCCAGACAATAGGATTGTGACACCCCCGCCTGCTTTTGAGTCAGGGACCCCAGTTTGAGAAATGCTGTGGAGAAATCACACATTTTTTGTGGGTTGGTCACAGCACAAATAGCAAATATAATGGATGCGTTACACATCTGCGGAATTTGTTATTTATGCCGTAACCAACCCACAAAAAACTTGTGTTTCTTCCACAGCGTTTCTCAAACTGGGGTTCCTGACTCAAAAGGGGGGTCAAAATCCTATCACAGGGGAGTCATGGTATTGAGACTCCCCCTTTTGAGTCAGGGACCCCCAGGGATCACACATTTTTTGCAGGTTGGTCACAGCATAAATAGGAAATTTAATGGATGTGTTACACATCTACGGAATTTGCTATTTATGCTGTGACTAACCTGCAAAAAATGTGTGATTTCTCCATGATTTAAGTAGACCCCCCTACTCATAGCAGACTTTCTGCTGTCTACAGCCTAGGTTACGCTGCTTCGGAGTTCAGAGAACTCATAGAGTGGTCAGCACCCTCTCCCCCCCAACTTATACAATTAAGAAATATCAAAACTGCTCAAGCTATTCACGGCCAGTAAATGAAAGAGCAAAGAGAGAGTCAAGTTTTCTATATCCATAAGAATGGAAAGGCAAGACAATGAGTTGGCTCAATAGGATGGAAAATGGCTTGCCTGTAAAACTGAGTGGATATAAGCCTTGATTTTTGTGGCAAATCAAGCTCCATTCTTCCTAGAACAAAGTGATTAAATGCACATTTAGATCATCAGGTACCAAGAAAAGGGGGTAGGTCATTCACTAGTGGGAATTCCCTGGAGAAATGTGAGTGAAATAAAAAGGCAATTAGTACTATTCAGTCAGCACATGCAGGGGATTAATGGTGGGCTTTAGAAGATTGGCACTGTTGCTACAACCATTGGGTGTTACTGTGGGCATTCAAATAAATGATGGTCCAATTAGTGGTCCCTACCCCCACGTGCACGTATGCACATCCACAAACAGACACATAGGTAACTGCAAGTTTACTTAATTCTGTCACTTAAAGCTCATGTCTTATAATAATACTCCTAACCGAAAAGACCTTCTGTTTTAGCATTTAATTTACATGATGGTAGGAGCAATCAAATACTAAGCAAGTTAGGTCTGGATGTCCTTTGCTATCCATATAACTGCCTAGGTAAAGGTGCTAGGATCCCAGAAGAAAGAGGAACATATCACTGCTTCTGAAACAGTGCTTAAAGTGAATTTTCATCTATAACTGAAGGGGAGAAGACACTTCGCAACACATATTCAAATGTAACAGCAAAACCCTCTCCTAGTTATATCGTTTTCGGTAAAGGTTAGAAAGAATTACCTCTAACTGGAACGAAAAGCATTTTGCAACAGCTTCTTCCGTTATTTTCTGTTGCATCTCTAATCTATATGTCTACTGAGATTTAAATCCTTTACCCAAAGTATTTGACACTTCAAAGGAACTCAAGACTTACATTAGTCTATTCAGATATGTACACACAAGGAAAGAAGTCATCTTTCTTGAACCATTATACATTTTCATTTGAGCTTCCAGTAGATGTTTCGTTTACTTGCACTCAGCACAGGACACATAAATGTAGAGAATCTATCAATGTTACTACATAATATTGTGTGTTCATCTCTTTTTTAAAATAGGTGGTGAATGTAGCTCTGCCTATGGTTAAAGTTTACTGACAGTATAAGAACTTGTTGTCAGTTAGTTATCACTTTGCCAAACAAACCCTTTGGTTTGAATTTTCCTGTTCCAGGTGTCTTACCTCTAGATTAATTCATCAAAAATTCTATCTGCACATGCTCCATTACTTCATAGTTCCTACATGCCAGAAAGACTGTACTTACACCATGTCCACAGAGTAATGGAGCATGCTGCAACCTGGAGCTCAGCAGGACTTTTCTCTGCAACTTTCCTGGCTAGATGCTGTGGGCGAATAGGGCGCTAGGTACGGAACCCAGATCAGGGAGACCCTCTCTCCTTTGCTTTCAGTGCTGCCCCTATTGGTGCTCAGAAAATAAGTAGGAAACTGTCTGGCTCATATTAAGAGGGGGTGAACACAGGGATACAATCAGAATTTTGATAAGTAGTGGATCCAGGTTACCTGTCCAAATGCACCAAATTTGAGTGACACGCAAGGCCGTGCATGAGGTTGCAACACCACTCACTCATATATGGTCCAGCCACTCCTCCCTCATGACAAAGGTGTGTCCAAGCCAAATTTGAATCAGCAGCATTGTGACCCCATGAGTGAGTGTTATTGTGATTCCGTGTTCCAAGCTGTAACACCATTCACTGAAATTTGGCCCAGCCAAAAGGAAGGGTGGCCCGACCAAATTTGAGTGAACAGTATTAAACCTGGTGCACAGGGTTGCAATGTCACGTGGCTGGGTTATGCCACCCAGCTCTGGAGGAGCTAAGTGTGTGTGTGGTGGGGGAGAGGTACACTGAGTCTCCTGGTTTATTGTACCCCTGCGGTGAAGAGAACAGAAGAAAGAGGGGGTCATGCTGGCAAACCAGCTCAGATAAAAAGTAACAGGCCAATTCACCTGAGTGTGACCCTTAAGGGCATGTCAAGAGGCATTGCAATGTAATCCAGACAATTCAATTGTGTGTGGGTAACAAAGGGATGTTAAATGGGTCAGCAGACACCACCTTGGTGTGGATAAGAAATCAAGAAAAAATGTTGTTTGTATATTCACATCTGTCTATATCCTGTACTCAATTAACCTTAAGATCAAAAGATATGTATACACTGCATGGAACTAATGAATATTTCCTGTATCATCCTCACTTATCTGTCCATGTTTTAATGAATGGCCAGCAATTCCCTAATGTAAATCAGTGTAACTGAATTATTTGTGTTTGCATGGGAAGTGGGTAGTTCACTTCAAAGCAATGGTCATTGGTTTAAAAATGAAGACTCACAAATTGTCTGCATTACCTATTCATTGTCAGAGGAAAACCCAGGTTGTGTCAGTAATTCTCAAGGAGCAGCTTTCACTACAAATACTGGACTATGGGAACGACCCGGCTATCTCTGATTCATTTCTGGATTGCTTGAACTCTGGCAGAGGGAGTTCTAAGCATACAGAATTGGCAGAATTTAGTCTTGGGAAGTCCTGAGAATCTATGAAAAGACTCTAACAGACTCTACATCTGTGCTATCATTTGAACTACAACCACGAATTCACCTGTGATGTATATTTGCTTTAATCTCTTAATAACTCTCATCTTTTCTTAATAAACAACTCTTTAGTTAGTTTACTAAGGATTGGCTAGTAGTGTTGGTTTTGGTGAAATCCTGAAGTATGCAGTGACCTGGGGTGAGTGACTGGTCCTTAGGGACTAGAAGAACCTAATGTGTGGTGGTTTTGGTTTTAATAATCTTACGTCATAAATTCCAGTTTTCTTGAGTGATAAACAGAGGCTGGAATGCCAAGGGGATTGTCTGTATGCCATGGTTACATGATTGTCATGTATTCCACTAGTGTAATTGATCCAGGAATACTCTTTTATTACTGGCTTGGTGAATCTAATAAGAGAATATAGTACCAGTTTGAGGGTGTCTGCCCTATTTTCTGACAATCTGTCCTGAGTTTGGCATTCTCAGCTGTGACCCACTTTAGGCACTACAATAGAGGAAACCAACTCAGAAAGATCTGTTACAACTAAAGCCTTCACAGAATCTAGAATGATCCCTTTATTCCAGAATTTCAACATACCTTTGCTGTCCAGGAAATAGCTGTGAAACCCACTAATGGCCAGATACATGGAAGATAACAATCTTCTACTGCTTTCAGTTACTCTGTTAGCTCAAGTGGTAGAGGTCTGTAAGGTGGAACTAAACGTGCCAACTTTGTTGATGACTCATGTGGGTGTCAATGTGCTACTATGAGATCTGATTTCTGTTTTTTTTTAATTTTGCTTTTCTAAAAACCTAGGATATGGAACTCAAATTATGTTAAAATAACATTAAGGTTGCAAAGCCAAGCAGTCTAAAGTTAGGAAATGTCAGAATAAAGGTTGTCTGTGCAATCTTACTTCAGTGTCCTAATGTGTATGCATTATGTAACAGTCATTACATGATCATATAGTACTGTTGTCATGAGACCCTTGTTTCATTCAGTACACAAGATAGAACTGCCCTGGGGATAAATCAGAGTTATGTAAAAAAGGAAACAGATGTCTGTAGGACCCTTGCCTCATTTGTTGCAGCAATTGAAAGGTATGTAGTGGACAAGGCAGGGGATTACAGGATAGAAAGAGAAAAAATGGTCTCATGATTAAGGCAGTTGAATGTTGCACTGTGGAAATGGATTCCATCTCTGTCTTTGCCTTATCGATTCTGTGTGAAGCTAGACAAGTCTGAAACCAAGCTTTCCACAGCTGGTCACTAATTGTGTATTCTCATTTTCTGGGTACTCACCTTGAAACAATGGGGTTCTGATGTGCAGAAGCACTGAGCACTCATAACTGCAACTGAAGTCAATGCTGTGCTTTGAACGTATAGTATGTGCCATAATTTGAAGTACTCTGAAAAGTCAGGCCATACACCTCTCAGATTAGGCACTCAAAGTTAATGATTACTTTTGACAATTTTGGCCTTACTCTGTGCCTCAGTTCTCCATTGGTAAAATGGGGATAATAATGCCACCTATTCTCACAAGTGAGTTGCAAATCTGAATTCATTAGCATTTGTGAAGCAAGCACCCTGATAATATGGTGAGAGCATTACAGAAATGCCAAGGAGAAAATTAATTCTGAATTCAGTGCAAGGCTTGAATGTTGTGTGCAGGAAATAAGGCCTGGAGCCACACATTGTTTGGGGAGGAAAATAAATAACTACCCATCTGGTGGATGGGGTACAGGTCCCATGGGGAAAAAACGGTATGTGATCACAGAATTAAAAAGTATCATAATGCATGCACAAAGCGGGGTTGTATTAAGGTTGCACAGGCAATTAAGGTTGTCATTTCTTAACTTTTGAAGTCAAATATTCAAAATTATATATCTATGCACTGCATGCATCTGATGAAGTGGGCTATATATATAATATAATTTTGAATAAATTTGTTAGTCTCTAAGGTGCCACAATTACTCCTCGTTCTTTCTACAAAATTTAAGAATCAGTAGTTACAGAAGAAAAGAAATTGCCTGGCATATATGCCATATATATATATATATAATTCTGTGGTATATGCCAGGCAATTTCTTTTTTTCTGTAACTACTGATTCTTAAATTTTGTAGAAAGAACGAGGAGTACTTGTGGCACCTTTGAGACTAACTAATTTATTTGAGCATAAGCTTTTGTGGGCTAAAGCCCACTTCATCAGATGCATGCAGTGAAATACAGTAGGAAGATATCTATATATACAGAGAACATGAAAAAATGGGGGTTGCCATATCAACTCTTAACGAGACCAATCAATTAAGGTGGGCTATTATCAGCAGGAGAAAAAAACCTTTTGTAGTGATAATCAGGATGGCTTATTTCAAACGGATGACAAGAAGGTGTGAGTAACAGTAGGGGAAAATTAGCACGGATATCTGATTGGCTGTGTCAGGAGTTCATATATTAAAATTGAACATCAACAGTGTGATAGACTAAACGAAATAGGCCTTTTCCACCTTTAATATCAATGGCTCAGTAAGGCTAGATCAGGGATTGGCAACCTTTGGCACACGGTCCACCAGGGAAATCCACTGGCGGGCCAGGACGGTTTGTTTACCTGCAGCATCCACAGGTTTGGCTGATTGCAGCTCCCACTGGCCTCAGTTCACCATTCCAGGCCAATTGGGGCTGTGGGAAGCGGCGTAGGCCGAGGGATGTGCTGGCCACCACTTCCCGCAGCCTCCATTGGCCTGGAACGGTGAACCACGGCCAGTGGGAGCTGCGATCTGCCGAACCTGCGGATGCTGCAGGTAAACAAACCATCCCGGCCCACCAGCAGCTTTCCCTGATGGGCTGCGGGCCAAAGGTTTCCAATCTCTGGGCTAGATTCAAGTTTTATTTTGTATGTTCTTTTAAAATTATGGAGCCAAATTCAGAGCTATATAAGCAAAAGTTTATTGAGTTTTGTTCACTTACAGTTACCCTGAATTTGGCACATCTGTTTAGATACTTATATGGCTCTCATCACATTAGTCCAAGTTCCTCACAATTATTGAGGTTTAACCTCATTGCACTCTTGTGAGTCAGTAATTGGGTATTATTCCCATTCTACAGATGGCTATTTGATGCAGAGAGAGATTAAGGCCCTGACCTGGTGCCTATTGAAGCCAGTGGAAAGACTGGCATTGATTTCAATGGTCATTGGATCAAGCTGTAAGTGACACACCCACAATCAGACCAGAAGTTCGTGTCTGTGTCTATGTTGGAGCCAAGAATTGAATACAAATCTCCCAACTCCCAGTCTTAATCATAAAACCGTTCTTCCTCCCTACAATGAGCACAAAAACATAAAGCACAAAATGTGTTAGCATTTTAATTTGTTCCTGCAGTAACTATATACCTTAACATGTTGTTCAGCTACATCAGACTTTTTTACCTTATATACAAAGCATCAAGTAGAAAGCAATAAAGGTTCATTGTGCGGCATCACTTACAGCGACATGTATTCCGTTTAGTTCTTTTTTATATGTTTTTACAAGTTTAAAACACATCTTTGCTATCAAAGCTCTCATTTTGCAAAGATGTCATACAAGACACCAGTTTCATACCTATTAGTTATAGGAAAGAGAAAAGCAGCCAAACATGAATGTGAAGTACATAAATTCTACTACAATGCCAACTGGTATGACGTAGTTGGCGCTCGTGAGAATTTGCGGAGTTTTCACAGGATTCAGCAATTTAACAGTTTCATTTCCGTTGGTGATTCATGGCATTTTACAATCCCAGCCCCCATAAAGTAATATATTTTCCTGAAAAATCCTGCCAGTTTATTTTAAAGAGAAGTAACTATTTACTTTGCATGTAAGTTTATGCATTAAAAACCTATGCAGTGAAACCAACTCAATCAGTTTATACAAATGAAGAAAGGAGTTGATGATTAATAATGCCTCTCCTATATTCTTAGATCAACTGTGCATAGGTGATGTATTTTGACAACTGAAGTTTTATTTACCAGAGTAAATGGTTCCATATTTCTCTCTCTGTATGGGAATACTTCCTCCACAGTGCAGTGGGAGTCATAACTGGAGTTTAGTTTCCAATAGAATCACATTCCAAAAAGGGAATCACCACACAGTCTTTATTTATGTATTGTATGTATACATACCTATTCCTAGTAAGCAGCTGTGTGTATTTTATTGTTAGTTATGTGAACACTCTGCATTGAATAAGTACAGTTAAGTATATAGTACATAATGATTTTATTTGAATCATGGATAAATACCAGATGGTTAAGATTAGCACTAATTGCTTTTATGTACAACATTATCTAAATCCAAGGGATTCATTGGTGTTAGCTAAGGAGCCAACTGGAATTACAGTGAGCTCTTCCCAGACTAGACAAAGTACTAAAAAATACACTGTAGGGAACAATACTACATTGGTCAGAGGATGGAACCTAAATTTTGTATCTATCAGTATATTCTGTAAATCTGAGCAGATTGCTACATTGCCAATAATGTCTGAAATATAGACAGAACTATAACAAAAATTGGTGACATGGAGTAAAAAATTTGATACATGATGACAGTGAAGCTTGTCTTAAGTTTAAATTATGAAAAAAAATTCACTGAAATTTTCAGATAACTTTTTTGCTTGTGTTTGACAAGTATATAGAACTGTTAAAATCAATATTTAAAGTAACTATAACAGCACTAACTGATTGCTAACTACAGTAGTTTGCATATGCTTATTAAGGAATTCTTGCTGCTTGTGGCTGGTGGCCTGATTTCCAGAGGTACCAAGAAAGTTAGTGAAGTAACTAAAATCAGTACAAATTCCCAGTGTTGCGCATCTTTAAAAATCAGAACACACCAGAGAGGGATAAGATTCACTAGATATGATTATGTCTGTGAACTGAGAGCAAAGCACCTACCTATTCACAGGTTGCACAAAATGGAAGACAGTTTGTATGCAGTTCTTACAAAGGGTTTTACAGGGCATGACTCAGCTGTGAGCAGTGCCAGTGACCCTCCACCCCTCAAATATTTCCCCATTGATTCTGACTTCCTGTTTCCCCTGGAGACTTGGCTGTATACTACTCTCAAGGGCACAGCAAGACATATACACAGAGGGTTGAATTAACTCACATATGTGTTGTATGCCCCCTCTGTGTCTGCTTCCATATGGTTAGCCTGCCGCACCAGTGGGCCAGCATCCAAGCCCCCTCTGCAGCCTCCCAGAAAGTTAATCGGCTATGGTGTAGCACCAATTTCCTCACCTTTTGTGCCCAGGCCCAAGGCAGGCAGTTGCTCCCTCAGTTTAGCATGCAGAATAGCTACTGAGCCCCATCTAGACCAGTTTCCCCAAGTCGAGAGCTGGAGTAGCAGAAATTGCAGCTAGAAAGGGAAGAACTTCAGCATGAAAGAGAGAAGCTTGCTGACAGGGACAGCCAATGCAAGCATGATCCACAGACTGAGAGACTGAGGAACAAGAGGTCCAATGACCTGGTAAGTAGGGATAGAACACAGAATGCCAATACCAGAGGGGGCATAGAGACTAGATTGTTGATAAATTAAAAAAAGAGATGGCATGATTATGTCAATCTCACAGGTTTTGAGAAGGCTTTTGATTTGAACAGGGTCCCCTCTGCAGATAGGCTCTATTCTCTATCCCTTCACTAGGGTCAAAAGTCATAAAGGCAGATGGATGGGTCTGACCCCTGGGGACTATGAAAAATTTAAGAAAACTCTTCTCCTTAAATTTGAGCTGGCCTCTGAGGCCTACAGGGAAAGGTTTCAGGGAGTGCAAAAACACAAAGATGTAACTTAGATGGTGGTGGTAAATCAGAGGGGGGATTGCTTCTGTGAAAGGGGCAAAGGCGGCAGCGGCGGGAGGAGTGTCCACTACCATAGGATGATTTGTATGACCATTTCAGGTTAGAACAATTTTGAGGAGTGTCCTCAGAATCTGAGAATGTGGGTGAGAGATCAGAAGCTAGGAGGTCTGTTTGCTGCAGGCAGACTGACAGATGAGTTTAATAGACAAGCTGGTTCTGATTAAAAGCCCAATGCTGACAGGCATAAACCTGGGTGCCAGGTAGAGAAACATGAGAGTGCTCCCCAGACATGGAAGTGTTAGGGAAAAAGGGTTCCCCTCCCGTCTAGGGTTAGGAGGGTAGCCTTCCCTGGACTTCTGTATTAGCCAAACAAAACACAGAGTCTTGGCTCTTTGATAAAGTGAGGCACTTTATTGCTAGCAAATACGACAGCTGAAGGGCTCACCAATTCCTTTTCAGAGGAACATGGTGAAGCCCCGAACAAAGAACAGGGATGAGCTTTTATAGCTTGGTTCAACATACATTGTGATATCTCTTCCAGTTCGAACCGGTTAACCCAGTCTGTTTGAAGTTCTGGGGTAGGTAGGAGCATGGAGGCTTATCTGTATAAGGAATTCTCTTCCCAAAAGCAGGGAGTGCAGGTTACACACAGTTCACATTCTTTCTATCCATAAACAAAGTAGAAAGGACAGATAAGCATAGAAAAAAGACAGCAGCGTAGCTTTACATGATTATAGGGTCGTTTTCTAGGTTTTTTTTCCCTATCAGTAGCAAATCCAGGGCCTTTATTTATGTATGGCTTTATAGAAGAAAATTTGTAAGAATTATAAAAAAGGAACCTCATTCATGCTTTCTTTTTATATTGCTATTTTTTTTAATTAAGACACACAGATAAAAATAAGCAATATGAATATTTAAAAGAAACGATGCAGAGGAATAAAAGGCAAAGAGAATATAGAGCACAGAAGAATATTAAACACAAGGAAACTACAAATAAAAAATCCACAACAAAATCCAGAGAAACTGAGAAGATATTTAAAGAAATGGCAAAAGAAAGTACAATCCATGCTCCGAATTTGCACATATGTATCTCCCATTGAAGTTAAAAGGCATTAATCAACACTTGGCTAAGGAAATACAGATCCAACAAAAAGAAACAGAATAAAGAGTTAGAGAGCCAAATTTTAAACAAGATGAAAATACCAAGAATAAAAGAAATGAACAAATAAAAGAGAACAAGATAAAAGAAACATAAATGTCTTGTTGCTGAATGTTTCATGAAGGTTTAAAGGACTAATGACAAGCTAAAAGATATACTCTACATACTATTTAATGGCCGGGTCTGAGAGTTAAATAATTCTCCTTAATACACAGGAAA